>NC_090448.1:1021435556-1022806806 GCF_031143425.1 Pleurodeles waltl
GGAAATTTGTGGCTCTTCTCATATTCCAGAATTTTCTGTCACCGAAATGACAGGAAAAAGGGTTTTTTGGCCAAATTTTGAGGTTTGCAAAGGATTCTGGGTAACAGAACCTGGTTAGAGCCCCACAAGTCACCCCATTTTGGATCCCCCTAGATGTCTAGTTTTCAAAAATGTTCATGTTTGCTAGGTTTCCCCAGGTGCCGGCTGAGCTAGAGGCCAAAATCCTCAGCTAGGCACTTTGTAAAAAACAGCTCTGTTTTCTTTCTGAAAATGTGATGTGTCCACGTCGTGTTTTGGGGCATATCCTGTCGCCGGCGCTAGGCCTACCCACACAGTGAAGAACCGTTTTTATCGGGAGACTTGGGGGAACACTGGGTGGAAGGAAATTTGTGGCTCCTCTCAGATTCCAGAACTTTCTGTCACCGAAATGACAGGAAAAAGTGTTCTTTTGGCCAAAGTTTGAGGTTTGCAAAGGATTCTGGGTAACAGAACCTGGTTGGAGCCCCACAAGTCACCCCATTTTTGATCCCCCTAGATGTCTAGTTTTCAAAAATGCGCAGGTTTGCTAGGTTTCCCGGGTGCCGGCTGAGCTAGAGGCCAAAATCCACAGCTAGGCACTTTGTAAAAAACAGCTCTGTTTTCTTTCTGAAAATGTGATGTGTCCACGTCGTGTTTTGGGGCATATCCTGTCGCCGGCGCTAGGCCTACCCACACAAATGAAGTACGGTTTTTATCGGGAGACTTTGGGGAATGCTGGTTGGAAGGAAATTTGTGGCTCTTCTCATATTCCAGAATTTTCTGTCACCGAAATGACAGGAAAAATGTTTTTTGGCCAAATTTTGAGGTTTGCAAAGGATTCTGGGTAACAGAACCTGGTTAGAGCCCCACAAGTCACCCCATCTTGCATTCCCCTAGGTATCTAGTTTTCAAAAATGCGCAGGTTTGCTAGGTTTCCCCAGGTGCCGGCTGAGCTAGAGGCCAAAATCCACAGCTAGGCACTTTGTAAAAAACAGCTCTGTTTTCTTTCTGAAAATGTGATGTGTCCACGTCGTGTTTTGGGGCATAGCCTGTCGCGGGCGCTGGGCCTACCCACACAAGTGAGGTACCATTTTTTATCGGGAGACTTGGGGGAACACTGGGTGGAAGAAATTTTGTGGCTCCTCTCAGATTCCAGAACTTTCTGTCACCGAAATGACAGGAAAAGTGTTTTTTTGGCCAAAATTTGAGGTTTGCAAAGGATTCTGAGTAACAGAACCTGGTCAGAGCCCCACAAGTCACCCCATCTTGGATTCCCCTAGATGTCTAGTTTTAAAAAATGTGCAGGTGTGCTAGGTTTCCCCAGGTGCCGGCAGAGCTAGAGGCCAAAATCCACAGCTAGGCACTTTGTAAAAAACAGCTTGTTTTCTTTCTGAAAATGTGATGTGTCCACGTCGTGTTTTGGGGCATATCCTGTCGCCGGCGCTAGGCCTACCCACACAAGTGAAGTACCGTTTTTATCGGGAGACTTGGGGGAATGCTGGTTGCAAGGAAATTTGTGGCTCTTCTCATATTCCAGATTTTTATGTCTCTGAAATGACAGGAAAAAGGGTTTTTTGGCCAAATTTTGAGGTTTGCAAAGGATTCTGGGTAACAGAACCTGGTTAGAGCCCCACAAGTCACCCCATTTTGGATCCCCCTAGATGTCTAGTTTTCAAAAATGTTCATGTTTGCAAGGTTTCCCCAGGTGCCGGCTGAGCTAGAGGCCAAAATCCACAGCTAGGCACTTTGTAAAAAACAGCTCTGTTTTCTTTCTGAAAATGTGATGTGTCCACGTCGTGTTTTGGGGCATATCCTGTCGCCGGCGCTAGGCCTACCCACACAAGTGAAGTATCGTTTTTATCGGAGACTTTGGGGAATGCTGGTTGGAAGGAAATTTGTGGCTCTTCTCATATTGCAGAATTTTCTGTCACCGAAATGACAGGAAAAATGTTTTTGGGCCAAATTTTGAAGTTTGCAAAGGATTCTGGGTAACAGAACCTGGTTAGAGCCCACAAGTCACCCGATCTTGGATTCCCCTAGGTATCTAGTTTTCAAAATGCGCAGGTTTGCTAGGTTTCCCCAGGTGCCGGCTGAGCTAGAGGCCAAAATCCACAGCTAGGCACTTTGTAAAAAACAGCTCTGTTTTCTTCTGAAAATGTGATGTGTCCACATCGTGTTTTGGGGCATATCCTGTCGCCGGCACTAGGCCTACCCACACAAGTGAGGTACCGTTTTTATCGGGGACTTGGGGAATGCTGGGTGAAGGTAAATTTGTGGCTCCTCTCATATTCCAGAATTTTAAGTCACCGAAATGACAGGAAAAAGGGTTTTTTTGGCCAAAGTTTGAGGTTTGCAAAGGATTCTGGGTAACAGAACCTGGTCAGAGCCCCACAAGTCACCCCATTTTTGTATCCCCCTAGATGTCTAGTTTTCAAAAATGCGCAGGTTTGCTAGGTTTCCCCAGGTGCCGGCTGAGCTAGAGGCCAAAATCCACAGCTAGGCATTTTGTATAAAACAGCTCTGTTTTCTTTCTGAAAATGTGATGTGTCCACGTCGTGTTTTGGGGCATATCCTGTCGCAGGCCCTGGGCCTACCCACACAAGTGAGGTACCGTTTTTATCAGGAGACTTGGGGGAATGCTGGTTGGAAGGAAATTTGTGGGCTCCTCTGATATTCCAGAATGTTGTGTCACCGAAATGACAGGAAAAAGTGTTTTTTTGGCCAAATGTTGAGGTTTGCAAAGGATTCTGGGTAACAGAACCTGGTTAGAGCCCCACAAGTCACCCCATCTGGATTCCCCTAGGTATCTAGTTTTCAAAAATGCGCAGGTTTGCTAGGTTTCCACAGGTGCCGGCTGAGCTAGAGGCCAAAATCCACAGCTAGGCACTTTGTAAAAAACAGCTCTGTTTTCTTTCTGAAAATGTGATGTGTCCACGTCGTGTTTTGGGGCATATCCTGTCGCGGGCGCTAGGCCTACCCACACAAGTGAGGTACCATTTTTATCGGGAGACTTGGGGGAACACTGGGTGGAAGGAAATTTGTGGCTCCTCTCAGATACCAGAACTTTCTGTCACCGAAATGACAGGAAATAGTGTTTTTTGGCCAAATGTTGAGGTTTGCAAAGGATTCTGGGTAACAGAACCTGGTCAGAGCCCCACAAGTCACTCCATCTTGGATTCCCCTAGATGTCTCCTTTTCAAAATGCACAGGTTTGCTAGGTTTCCCCAGGTGTCGGCTGAGCTAGAGGCCAAAATCCACAGCTAGGCACTTCGTAAGAAACAACTCTGTTTTTTTCTGAAAATTTGATGTGTCCACATCGTGTTTTGGGGCATATCCTGTTGCAGGCGCTAGGCCTACCCACACAAGTGAGGTACCGTTTTTATCGGGAGACTTGGGGGAACGCTGGGTGGAAGGAAATTTGTGGCTCCTCTCAGATTCCAGAATTTTCTGTCACCGAAATGACAGAAAAAAGTGTTTTTTTGCCAAAATTTGAGGTTTGCAAAGGATTCTGGGTAACAGAACCTAGTCAGAGCCCCACAAGTCACCCCATTTTGGATCCCCCTAGATGTCTAGTTTTCAAAAATTTGCAGGTTTGCTAGGATTCTACAGGTGCCGGCTGAGCTAGAGGCTCAAAATCCACAGCTAGGCACTTTGTAAAAAACAGCTCTGTTTTCTTTCTGAAAATGTGATGTGTCCACATCGTGTTTTGGGGCATATCCTGTCGCCGGCACTAGGCCTACCCACACAAGTGAGGTACCGTTTTTATCGGGGGACTTGGGGGAATGCTGGGTGGAAGGAAATTTGTGGCTCCTCTCATATTCCAGAATTTTAAGTCACCGAAATGACAGGAAAAAGGGTTTTTTTTGGCCAAAGTTTGAGGTTTGCAAAGGATTCTGGGTAACAGAACCTGGTCAGTAGCCCCACAAGTCACCCCATTTTGGATCCCCCTAGATGTCTAGTTTTAAAAATGCACAGGTTTGCTAGATTTCCCCAGGTGCCGGCTGAGCTAGAGGCCAAAATCCACAGCTAGGCACTTTGTAAAAAACAGCTGTTTTCTTTCTGAAAATGTTATGTGTCCACGTCGTGTTTTGGGGCATATCCTGTCGCCGGCGCTAGGCCTACCCACACAAGTGAAAGTACCGTTTTTATCGGGAGACTTGGGGAATGCTGGTTGCAAGGAAATTTGTGGCTCTTCTCATATTCCAGAATTTTCTGTCACCGAAATGACAGGAAAAAGGGTTTTTTGGCCAAATTTTGAGGTTTGCAAAAGGATTCTGGGTAACAGAACCTGGTTAGAGCCCCACAAGTCACCCCATTTTGGATCCCCCTAGATGTCTAGTTTTCAAAAATGTGCATGTTTGCTAGGTTTCCCAGGTGCCGGCTGAGCTAGAGGCCAAAATCCACAGCTAGGCACTTTGTAAAAACAGCTCTGTTTTCTTTCTGAAAATGTGATGTGTCCCCGTCGTGTTTTGGGGCATATCCTGTCGCCGGCGCTAGGCCTACCCACACAAGTGAAGTACCGTTTTTATCGGGAGGCTTGGGGGAATGCTGGTTGCAAGGAAATTTGTGGCTCCTCTGATATTCCAGAATGTTGTGTCACCGAAATGACAGGAAAAAGTGTTTTTTGGCCAAATGTTGAGGTTTGCAAAGGATTCTGGGTAACAGAACCTGGTTAGAGCCCCACAAGTCACCCCATCTTGGATTCCCCTAGGTATCTAGTTTTCAAAAATGCGCAGGTTTGCTAGGTTTCCACAGGTGCCGGCTGAGCTAGAGGCCAAAATCCACAGCTAGGCACTTTGTAAAAAACAGCTCTGTTTTCTTTCTGAAAATGTGATGTGTCCACGTCGTGTTTTGGGGCATATCCTGTCGCGGGCGCTAGGCCTACCCACACAAGTGAGGTACCATTTTTATCGGGAGACTTGGGGGAACACTGGGTGGAAGGAAATTGTGGCTCCTCTCAGATACCAGAACTTTCTGTCACCGAAATGACAGGAAATAGTGTTTTTTTGGCCAAATGTTGAGGTTTGCAAAGGATTCTGGGTAACAGAACCTGGTCAGAGCCCCACAAGTCACTCCATCTTGGATTCCCCTAGATGTCTCCTTTTCAAAAATGCACAGGGTTTGCTAGGTTTCCCCAGGTGTCGGCTGAGCTAGAGGCCAAAATCCACAGCTAGGCACTTCGTAAGAAACAACTCTGTTTTTTTCTGAAAATTTGATGTGTCCACATCGTGTTTTGGGGCATATCCTGTTGCAGGCGCTAGGCCTACCCACACAAGTGAGGTACCGTTTTTATCGGGAGACTTGGGGGAACGCTGGGTGGAAGGAAATTTGTGGCTCCTCTCAGATTCCAGAATTTTCTGTCACCGAAATGACAGAAAAAAAGTGTTTTTTTGCCAAAATTTGAGGTTTGCAAAGGATTCTGGGTAACAGAACCTAGTCAGAGACCCACAAGTCACCCCATTTTGGATCCCCCTAGATGTCTAGTTTCAAAAATTTGCAGGTTTGCTAGGATTCTACAGGTGCCGGCTGAGCTAGAGGCCAAAATCCACAGCTAGGCACTTTGTTAAAAAACAGCTCTGTTTTCTTTCTGAAAATGTGATGTGTCCACATCGTGTTTTGGGGCATATCCTGTCGCCGGCACTAGGCCTACCCACACAAGTGAGGTACCGTTTTTATCGGGGGACTTGGGGGAATGCTGGGTGGAAGGAAATTTGTGGCTCCTCTCATATTCCAGAATTTTAAGTCACCGAAATGACAGGAAAAAAGGTTTTTTTTGGCCAAAGTTTGAGGTTTGCAAAGGATTCTGGGTAACAGAACCTGGTCAGAGCCCCACAAGTCACCCCATTTTGGATCCCCCTAGATGTCTAGTTTTAAAAAATGCACAGGTTTGCTAGATTTCCCCAGGTGCCGGCTGAGCTAGAGGCCAAAATCCACAGCTAGGCACTTTGTAAAAAACAGGCTGTTTTCTTTCTGAAAATGTTATGTGTCCACGTCGTGTTTTGGGGCATATCCTGTCGCCGGCGCTAGGCCTACCCACACAAGTGAAGTACCGTTTTATCGGGAGACTTGGGGAATGCTGGTTGCAAGGAAATTTGTGGCTCTTCTCATATTCCAGAATTTTCTGTCACCGAAATGACAGGAAAAAGGGTTTTTTGGCCAAATTTTGGCAGGTTTGCAAAGGATTCTGGGTAACAGAACCTGGTTAGAGCCCCACAAGTCACCCCATTTTGGATCCCCCTAGATGTCTAGTTTTCAAAAATGTGCATGTTTGCTAGGTTTCCCCAGGTGCCGGCTGAGCTAGAGGCCAAAATCCACAGCTAGGCACTTTGTAAAAAACAGCTCTGTTTTCTTTCTGAAAATGTGATGTGTCCCCGTCGTGTTTTGGGGCATATCCTGTCGCCGACGCTAGGCCTACCCACACAAGTGAAGTACCGTTTTTATCGGGAGCTTGGGGGAATGCTGGTTGCAAGGAAATTTTGTGGCTCTTCTCATATTCCAGAATTTTCTGTCACCGAAATGACAGGAAAAAGGGTTTTTTGGCCAAATTTTGAGGTTTGCAAAGGATTCTGGGTAACAGAACCTGGTTAGAGCCCCACAAGTCACCCCATTTTGGATCCCCCTAGATGTCTAGTTTTCAAAAATGTGCATGTTTGCTAGGTTTCCCCAGGTGCCGGCTGAGCTAGAGGCCAAAATCCACACCTAGGCACTTTGTAAAAAACAGCTCTGTTTTCTTTCTGAAAATGTGATGTGTCCACGTCGTGTTTTGGGGCCTATCCTGTCGCGGGCGCTAGGCCTACCCACACAAGTGAGGTACCATTTTTATCGGGAGACTTGGGGAACACTGGGTGGAAGGAAATTTGTGGCTCCTCTAAGATTCCAGAACTTTCTGTCACCGAAATTACAGGAAAAAGTGTTCTTTTGGCCAAAGTTTAAGGTTTGCAAAGGATTCTGGGTAACAGAACCTGGTTGGAGCCCCACAAGTCACCCCATTTTTGATCCCCCTAGATGTCTAGTTTTCAAAAATGCACAGGTTTGCTAGGTTTCCCCAGGTGCCGGCTGAGCTAGAGGCCAAAATCCACAGCTAGGCACTTTGTAAAAAACAGCTCTGTTTTCTTTCTGAAAATGTGATGTGTCCACGTGGTGTTTTGGGGCATATCCTGTCGTCGGCGCTAGACCTAACCACACAAGTGAAGTACGATTTTTATCGGGAGACTTGGGGGAACACTGGGTGGAAGGAAATTTGTGGCTCCTCTAAGATTCCAGAACTTTCTGTCACCGAAATGACAGGAAAAAGTGTTCTTTTGGCCAAAGTTTGAGGTTTGCAAAGGATTCTGGGTAACAGAACCTGGTTGGAGCCCCACAAGTCACCCCATTTTTGATCCCCCTAGATGTCTAGTTTTCAAAACAGCGCAGGTTTGCTAGGTTTCCCCAGGTGCCGGCTGAGCTAGAGGCCAAAATCCACAGCTAGGCACTTTGTAAAAAACAGCTCTGTTTTCTTTCTGAAAATGTGATGTGTCCACGTCGTGTTTTGGGGCATATCCTGTCGCCGGCGCTAGACCTAACCACACAAGTGAAGTACCATTTTTATCGGGAGACTTGGGGGAACGCTGGGTGGAAGGAAATTTGTGGCTCCTCTCAGATTCTAGAACTTTCTGTCACTGAAATGACAGGAAAAAGTGTTTTTTTGGACAAATTTTAAAGGTTTGCAAAGGATTCGGGGTAACAGAACCTGGTCAGAGCCCCACAAGTCACTCCATCTTGGATTCCCCTAGATGTCTCCTTTTCAAAAATGCACAGGTTTGCTAGGTTTCCCCAGGTGTCGGCTGAGCTAGAGGCCAAAATCCACAGCTAGGCACTTCGTAAGAAACAACTCTGTTTTTTTCTGAAAATTTGATGTGTCCACATCGTGTTTTGGGGCATATCCTGTTGCAGGCGCTAGGCCTACCCACACAAGTGAGGTACCGTTTTTATCGGGAGACTTGGGGGAACGCTGGGTGGAAGGAAATTTGTGGCTCCTCTCAGATTCCAGAATTTTCTGTCACCGAAATGACAGAAAAAAGTGTTTTTTTGCCAAAATTTGAGGTTTGCAAAGGATTCTGGGTAACAGAACCTAGTCAGAGCCCCACAAGTCACCCCATTTTGGATCCCCCTAGATGTCTAGTTTTCAAAAATTTGCAGGTTTGCTAGGATTCTACAGGTGCCGGCTGAGCTAGAGGCCAAAATCCACAGCTAGGCACTTTGTAAAAAACAGCTCTGTTTTCTTTCTGAAAATGTGATGTGTCCACATCGTGTTTTGGGGCATATCCTGTCGCCGGCACTAGGCCTACCCACACAAGTGAGGTACCGTTTTTATCGGGGGACTAGGGGGAATGCTGGGTGGAAGGAAATTTGTGGCTCCTCTCATATTCCAGAATTTTAAGTCACCGAAATGACAGGAAAAAGGGTTTTTTTGGCCAAAGTTTGAGGTTTGCAAAGGATTCTGGGTAACAGAACCTGGTCAGAGCCCCACAAGTCACCCCATTTTGGATCCCCCTAGATGTCTAGTTTTAAAAAATGCACAGGTTTGCTAGATTTCCCCAGGTGCCGGCTGAGCTAGAGGCCAAAATCCACAGCTAGGCACTTTGTAAAAAACAGCTGTTTTCTTTCTGAAAATGTTATGTGTCCACGTCGTGTTTTGGGGCATATCCTGTCGCCGGCGCTAGGCCTACCCACACAAGTGAAGTACCGTTTTTATCGGGAGACTTGGGGGAATGCTGGTTGCAAGGAAATTTGTGGCTCTTCTCATATTCCAGAATTTTCTGTCACCGAAATGACAGGAAAAAGGGTTTTTTGGCCAAATTTTGAGGTTTGCAAAGGATTCTGGGTAACAGAACCTGGTTAGAGCCCCACAAGTCACCCCATTTTGGATCCCCCTAGATGTCTAGTTTTCAAAAATGTGCATGTTTGCTAGGTTTCCCCAGGTGCCGGCTGAGCTAGAGGCCAAAATCCACAGCTAGGCACTTTGTAAAAAACAGCTCTGTTTTCTTTCTGAAAATGTGATGTGTCCCCGTCGTGTTTTGGGGCATATCCTGTCGCCGGCGCTAGGCCTACCCACACAAGTGAAGTACCGTTTTTATCGGGAGGCTTGGGGGAATGCTGGTTGCAAGGAAATTTGTGGCTCTTCTCATATTCCAGAATTTTCTGTCACCGAAATGACAGGAAAAAGGGTTTTTTGGCCAAATTTTGAGGTTTGCAAAGGATTCTGGGTAACAGAACCTGGTTAGAGCCCCACAAGTCACCCCATTTTGGATCCCCCTAGATGTCTAGTTTTCAAAAATGTGCATGTTTGCTAGGTTTCCCCAGGTGCCGGCTGAGCTAGAGGCCAAAATCCACACCTAGGCACTTTGTAAAAAACAGCTCTGTTTTCTTTCTGAAAATGTGATGTGTCCACGTCGTGTTTTGGGGCCTATCCTGTCGCGGGCGCTAGGCCTACCCACACAAGTGAGGTACCATTTTTATCGGGAGACTTGGGGGAACACTGGGTGGAAGGAAATTTGTGGCTCCTCTAAGATTCCAGAACTTTCTGTCACCGAAATTACAGGAAAAAGTGTTCTTTTGGCCAAAGTTTAAGGTTTGCAAAGGATTCTGGGTAACAGAACCTGGTTGGAGCCCCACAAGTCACCCCATTTTTGATCCCCCTAGATGTCTAGTTTTCAAAAATGCACAGGTTTGCTAGGTTTCCCCAGGTGCCGGCTGAGCTAGAGGCCAAAATCCACAGCTAGGCACTTTGTAAAAAACAGCTCTGTTTTCTTTCTGAAAATGTGATGTGTCCACGTGGTGTTTTGGGGCATATCCTGTCGTCGGCGCTAGACCTAACCACACAAGTGAAGTACGATTTTTATCGGGAGACTTGGGGGAACACTGGGTGGAAGGAAATTTGTGGCTCCTCTAAGATTCCAGAACTTTCTGTCACCGAAATGACAGGAAAAAGTGTTCTTTTGGCCAAAGTTTGAGGTTTGCAAAGGATTCTGGGTAACAGAACCTGGTTGGAGCCCCACAAGTCACCCCATTTTTGATCCCCCTAGATGTCTAGTTTTCAAAAAAGCGCAGGTTTGCTAGGTTTCCCCAGGTGCCGGCTGAGCTAGAGGCCAAAATCCACAGCTAGGCACTTTGTAAAAAACAGCTCTGTTTTCTTTCTGAAAATGTGATGTGTCCACGTCGTGTTTTGGGGCATATCCTGTCGCCGGCGCTAGACCTAACCACACAAGTGAAGTACCATTTTTATCGGGAGACTTGGGGGAACGCTGGGTGGAAGGAAATTTGTGGCTCCTCTCAGATTCTAGAACTTTCTGTCACTGAAATGACAGGAAAAAGTGTTTTTTTGGACAAATTTTAAAGGTTTGCAAAGGATTCGGGGTAACAGAACCTGGTCAGAGCCCCACAAGCCACCCCATCTTGGATGACCCTAGATGTCTAGTTTTCAAAAATGCACAGGTTTGCTAGGTTTCCCTAGGTGCCGGCTCAGCTAGAGGCCAAAATCCACAGCTAGGCACTTTGTAAAAAACAGCTCTGTTTTCTTTCTGAAAATGTGATGTGTCCACGTCGTGTTTTGGGGCATACCCTGTTGCGGGCGCTAGACCTACCCTCACAAGTGAGGTACCGTTTTTATCAGGAGACTTGGGGGAATGCTGGTTGGAAGGAAATTTGTGGCTCCTCTGATATTCCAGAATTTTCTGTCACCGAAATGACAGGAAAAAGTGTTTTTTGGCCAAATGTTGAGGTTTGCAAAGGATTCTGGGTAACAGAACCTGGTTAGAGCCCCACAAGTCACCCCATCTTGGATTCCCCTAGGTATCTCGTTTTCAAAAATGCGCATGTTTGCTAGGTTTCCCCAGGTGCCGGCTGAGCTAGAGGCCAAAATCCGCAGCTAGGCACTTTGTAAAAAACAGCTCTGTTTTCTTTCTGAAAATGTGATGTGTCCACGTCGTGTTTTGGGGCATATCCTGTCGCGGGCGCTAGGCCTACCCACACAAGTGAGGTACCATTTTTATCGGGAGACTTGGGGGAACACTGGGTGGAAGGAAATTTGTGGCTCCTCTCAGATTCCAGAACTTTCTGTCACCGAAATGACAGGAAAAAATATTTTTTTGGCCACAATTTGAGGTTTGCAAAGGACTCTGGGTAACAGAATCAGATCAGAGCCCCACAAGTCACCCCATCTTGGATCCCCCTAGATGTCTAGTTTTAAAAAATGCACAGGTTTGCTAGGTTTCCCCAGGTGCCGGCTGAGCTAGAGGCCAAAATCCACAGCTAGGCACTTTGTAAAAAACAGCTCTGTTTTCTTTCTGAAAATTTGATGTGTCCACGTCGTGTTTTGGGGCATATCCTGTTGCAGGCGCTAGGCCTACCCACACAAGTGAGGTACCGTTTTTATCGGGAGACTTGGGGGAATGCTGGGTGGAAGGAAATTTGTGGCTCCTCTCCTATTCCAGAATTTTCTGTCACCGAAATGACAGAAAAAAGTGTTTTTTTGGCAAATGTTTGAGGTTTGCAAAGGATTCTGGGTAACAGAACCTGGTCAGAGCCCCACAAGTCACCCCATTTTGTATCCCCCTAGATGTCTAGTTTTCAAAAATGCGCAGGTTTGCTAGGTTTCCCAAGGTGCCGGCTGAGCTAGAAACCAAAATCCACAGCTAGGCACTTTGTAAAAAACAGTCCTGTTTTCTTTCTGAAAATGTGATGTATCCACGTCGTGTTTTGGGGCATATCCTGTCGCGGGCGCTAGGCCTACCCACACAAGTGAGGTACCATTTTTATCGGGAGACTTGGGGGAACGCTGGGTGGAAGGAAATTTGTGCCTCGTCTCAGATTCCAGAACTTTCTGTCACCGAAATGACAGGAAAAAGTGTTTTTTTGGCCAAAATTTGAGGTTTGCAAAGGATTCTGGGTAACAGAACCTGGTCAGAGCCCCACAAGTCACCCCATTTTGGATCCCCCTAGATGTCTAGTTTTCAAAAATTTGCAGGTTTGCTAGGTTTCTACAGGTGCCAGCTGAGCTAGAGGCCAAAATCCACAGCTAGGCACTTTGTAAAAAACAGCTCTGTTTTCTTTCTGAAAATGTGATGTGTCCACGTCGTGTTTTGGGGCATATCCTTCGCGGGCGCTAGGCCTACCCACACAAGTGAGGTACCATTTTTATCTGGAGACTTGGAGGAACACTGGGTGGAAGGAAATTTGTGGCTCCTCTAAGATTCCAGAACTTTCTGTCACCGAAATGACAGGAAAAAGTGTTCTTTTGGCCAAAGTTTGAGGTTTGCAAAGGATTCTGGGTAACAGAACCTGGTCAGAGCCCCACAAGCCACCCCATCTTGGATTACCCTAGATGTCTAGTTTAAAAAATGCACAGGTTTGCTAGGTTTCCCTAGGTGCCGGCTGAGCTAGAGGCCAAAATCCACAGCTAGGAACTTTGTACAAAACAGCTCTGTTTTCTTTCTGAAAATGTGATGTGTCCACGTCGTGTTTTGGGGCATATCCTGTTGCGGGTGCTAGACCTACCCACACAAGTACGGTACCGTTTTTATCGGGAGACTTGGGGGAATGCTGGGTGGAAGGAAATTTGTGGCTCCTCTCATATTCCAGAATTTTCTGTCCCCCAAATGTCAGGAAAAAGGTTTTTTTTGGCCAAAGTTTGAGGTTTGCAAAGGATTCTGGGTAACAGAACCTGGTCAGAGCCCCACAAGTCACCCCATTTTGTATCCCCCTAGATGTCTAGTTTTCAAAAATGCGCAGGTTTGCTAGGTTTCCCCAGGTGCCGGCTGAGCTAGAGGCCAAAATCCACAGCTAGGCATTTTGTATAAAACAGCTCTGTTTTCTTTCTGAAAATGTGATGTGTCCACGTCGTGTTTTGGGGCATATCCTGTCGCAGGGCCCTGGGCCTACCCACACAAGTGAGGTACCGTTTTTATCAGGAGACTTGGGGGAATGCTGGTTGGAAGGAAATTTGTGGCTCCTCTGATATTCCAGAATTTTGTGTCACCGAAATGACAGGAAAAAGTGTTTTTTGGCCAAATGTTGAGGTTTGCAAAGGATTCTGGGTAACAGAACCTGGTTAGAGCCCCACAAGTCACCCCATCTTGGATTCCCCTAGGTATCTAGTTTTCAAAAATGCGCAGGTTTGCTAGGTTTCCACAGGTGCCGGCTGAGCTAGAGGCCAAAATCCACAGCTAGGCACTTTGTAAAAAACAGCTCTGTTTTCTTTCTGAAAATGTGATGTGTCCACGTCGTGTTTTGGGGCATATCCTGTCGCGGGCGCTAGGCCTACCCACACAAGTGAGGTACCATTTTTATCGGGAGACTTGGGGGAACACTGGGTGGAAGGAAATTTGTGGCTCCTCTCAGATACCAGAACTTTCTGTCACCGAAATGACAGGAAATAGTGTTTTTTTGGCCAAAGTTTGAGGTTTGCAAAGGACTCTGGGTAACAGAATCTGGTCAGAGCCCCACAAGTCACTCCATCTTGATTCCCCTAGATGTCTCCTTTTCAAAAATGCACAGGTTTGCTAGGTTTCCCCAGGTGTCGGCTGAGCTAGAGGCCAAAAATCCACAGCTAGGCACTTCGTAAGAAACAACTCTGTTTTTTTCTGAAAATTTGATGTGTCCACATCGTGTTTTGGGGCATATCCTGTTGCAGGCGCTAGGCCTACCCACACAAGTGAGGTACCGTTTTTATCGGGAGACTTGGGGGAACGCTGGGTGGAAGGAAATTTGTGGCTCCTCTCAGATTCCAGAATTTTCTGTCACCGAAATGACAGAAAAAAAGTGTTTTTTTGCCAAAATTTGAGGTTTGCAAAGGATTCTGGGTA
Organism: Pleurodeles waltl; assembly: GCF_031143425.1. NCBI lineage: Eukaryota > Metazoa > Chordata > Amphibia > Caudata > Salamandridae > Pleurodeles > Pleurodeles waltl. The sequence continues at coordinate 1,021,449,416 of NC_090448.1, forward strand.
ACAGAACCTAGTCAGAGCCCCACAAGTCACCCCATTTTGGATCCCCCTAGATGTCTAGTTTCAAAAATTTGCAGGTTTGCTAGGATTCTACAGGTGCCGGCTGAGCTAGAGGCCAAAATCCACAGCTAGGCACTTTGTAAAAAAACAGCTCTGTTTTCTTTCTGAAAATGTGATGTGTCCACATCGTGTTTTGGGGCATATCCTGTCGCCGGCACTAGGCCTACCCACACAAGTGAGGTACCGTTTTTATCGGGGGACTTGGGGGAATGCTGGGTGGAAGGAAATTTGTGGCTCCTCTCATATTCCAGAATTTTAAGTCACCGAAATGACAGGAAAAAGGGTTTTTTTGGCCAAAGTTTGAGGTTTGCAAAGGATTCTGGGTAACAGAACCTGGTCAGAGCCCCACAAGTCACCCCATTTTGGATCCCCCTAGATGTCTAGTTTTAAAAAATGCACAGGTTTGCTAGATTTCCCCAGGTGCCGGCTGAGCTAGAGGCCAAAATCCACAGCTAGGCACTTTGTAAAAAACAGCTGTTTTCTTTCTGAAAATGTTATGTGTCCACGTCGTGTTTTGGGGCATATCCTGTCGCCGGCGCTAGGCCTACCCACACAAGTGAAGTACCGTTTTTATCGGGAGACTTGGGGAATGCTGGTTGCAAGGAAATTTGTGGCTCTTCTCATATTCCAGAATTTTCTGTCACCGAAATGACAGGAAAAAGGGTTTTTTGGCCAAATTTTGAGGTTTGCAAAGGATTCTGGGTAACAGAACCTGGTTAGAGCCCCACAAGTCACCCATTTTGGATCCCCCTAGATGTCTAGTTTTCAAAAATGTGCATGTTTGCTAGGTTTCCCCAGGTGCCGGCTGAGCTAGAGGCCAAAATCCACAGCTAGGCACTTTGTAAAAAACAGCTCTGTTTTCTTTCTGAAAATGTGATGTGTCCCCGTCGTGTTTTGGGCATATCCTGTTCGCCGGCGCTAGGCCTACCCACACAAGTGAAGTACCGTTTTTATCGGGAGGCTTGGGGGAATGCTGGTTGCAAGGAAATTTGTGGCTCTTCTCATATTCCAGAATTTTCTGTCACCGAAATGACAGGAAAAAGGGTTTTTTTGGCCAAATTTTGAGGTTTGCAAAGGATTCTGGGTAACAGAACCTGGTTAGAGCCCCACAAGTCACCCCATTTTGGATCCCCCTAGATGTCTAGTTTTCAAAAATGTGCATGTTTGCTAGGTTTCCCCAGGTGCCGGCTGAGCTAGAGGCCAAAATCCACACCTAGGCACTTTGTAAAAAACAGCTCTGTTTTCTTTCTGAAAATGTGATGTGTCCACGTCGTGTTTTGGGGCCTATCCTGTCGCGGGCGCTAGGCCTACCCACACAAGTGAGGTACCATTTTTATCGGGAGACTTGGGGGAACACTGGTGGAAGGAAATTTGTGGCTCCTCTAAGATTCCAGAACTTTCTGTCACCGAAATTACAGGAAAAAGTGTTCTTTTGGCCAAAGTTTAAGGTTTGCAAAGGATTCTGGGTAACAGAACCTGGTTGGAGCCCCACAAGTCACCCCATTTTTTATCCCCCTAGATGTCTAGTTTTCAAAAATGCACAGGTTTGCTAGGTTTCCCCAGGTGCCGGCTGAGCTAGAGGCCAAAATCCACAGCTAGGCACTTTGTAAAAAACAGCTCTGTTTTCTTTCTGAAAATGTGATGTGTCCACGTGGTGTTTTGGGGCATATCCTGTCGTCGGCGCTAGACCTAACCACACAAGTGAAGTACGATTTTTATCGGGAGACTTGGGGGAACACTGGGTGGAAGGAAATTTGTGGCTCCTCTAAGATTCCAGAACTTTCTGTCACCGAAATGACAGGAAAAAGTGTTCTTTTGGCCAAAGTTTGAGGTTTGCAAAGGATTCTGGGTAACAGAACCTGGTTGGAGCCCCACAAGTCACCCCATTTTTGATCCCCTAGATGTCTAGTTTTCAAAAAAGCGCAGGTTTGCTAGGTTTCCCCAGGTGCCGGCTGAGCTAGAGGCCAAAATCCACAGCTAGGCACTTTGTAAAAAACAGCTCTGTTTCTTTCTGAAAATGTGATGTGTCCACGTCGTGTTTTGGGGCATATCCTGTCGCCGGCGCTAGACCTAACCACACAAGTGAAGTACCATTTTTATCGGGAGACTTGGGGGAACGCTGGGTGGAAGGAAATTTGTGGCTCCTCTCAGATTCTAGAACTTTCTGTCACTGAAATGACAGGAAAAAGTGTTTTTTTGGACAAATTTTAAAGGTTTGCAAAGGATTCGGGGTAACAGAACCTGGTCAGAGCCCCACAAGCCACCCCATCTTGGATGACCCTAGATGTCTAGTTTTCAAAAATGCACAGGTTTGCTAGGTTTCCCTAGGTGCCGGCTCAGCTAGAGGCCAAAATCCACAGCTAGGCACTTTGTAAAAAACAGCTCTGTTTTCTTTCTGAAAATGTGATGTGTCCACGTCGTGTTTTGGGGCATACCCTGTTGCGGGCGCTAGACCTACCCTCACAAGTGAGGTACCGTTTTTATCAGGAGACTTGGGGGAATGCTGGTTGGAAGGAAATTTTGTAGCTCCTCTGATATTCCAGAATTTTCTGTCACCGAAATGACAGGAAAAAGTGTTTTTTGGCCAAATGTTGAGGTTTGCAAAGGATTCTGGGTAACAGAACCTGGTTAGAGCCCCACAAGTCACCCCATCTTGGATTCCCCTAGGTATCTCGTTTTCAAAAATGCGCATGTTTGCTAGGTTTCCCCAGGTGCCGGCTGAGCTAGAGGCCAAAATCCGCAGCTAGGCACTTTGTAAAAAACAGCTCTGTTTTCTTTCTGAAATGTGATGTGTCCACGTCGTGTTTTGGGGCATATCCTGTCGCGGGCGCTAGGCCTACCCACACAAGTGAGGTACCATTTTTATCGGGAGACTTGGGGGAACACTGGGTGGAAGGAAATTTGTGGCTCCTCTCAGATTCCAGAACTTTCTGTCACCGAAATGACAGGAAAAAATATTTTTTTGGCCACAATTTGAGGTTTGCAAAGGACTCTGGGTAACAGAATCAGATCAGAGCCCCACAAGTCACCCCATCTTGGATCCCCCTAGATGTCTAGTTTTAAAAAATGCACAAGTTTGCTAGGTTTCCCCAGGTGCCGGCTGAGCTAGAGGCCAAAATCCACAGCTAGGCACTTTGTAAAAAACAGCTCTGTTTTCTTTCTGAAAATTTGATGTGTCCACGTCGTGTTTTGGGGCATATCCTGTTGCAGGCGCTAGGCCTACCCACACAATGAGGTACCGTTTTTATCGGGAGACTTGGGGGAATGCTGGGGTGGAAGGAAATTTGTGGCTCCTCTCCTATTCCAGAATTTTCTGTCACCGAAATGACAGAAAAAAGTGTTTTTTTGGCAAATGTTTGAGGTTTGCAAAGGATTCTGGGTAACAGAACCTGGTCAGAGCCCCACAAGTCACCCCATTTTGTATCCCCCTAGATGTCTAGTTTTCAAAAATGCGCAGGTTTGCTAGGTTTCCCAAGGTGCCGGCTGAGCTAGAGGCCAAAATCCACAGCTAGGCACTTTGTAAAAAACAGTCCTGTTTTCTTTCTGAAAATGTGATGTGTCCACGTCGTGTTTTGGGGCATATCCTGTCGCGGGCGCTAGGCCTACCCACACAAGTGAGGTACCATTTTTATCGGGAGACTTGGGGGAACGCTGGGTGGAAGGAAATTTGTGCCTCGTCTCAGATTCCAGAACTTTCTGTCACCGAAATGACAGGAAAAAGTGTTTTTTTGGCCAAAATTTGAGGTTTGCAAAGGATTCTGGGTAACAGAACCTGGTCAGAGCCCCACAAGTCACCCCATTTTGGATCCCCCTAGATGTCTAGTTTTCAAAAATTTGCAGGTTTGCTAGGTTTCTACAGGTGCCAGCTGAGCTAGAGGCCAAAATCCACAGCTAGGCACTTTGTAAAAAACAGCTCTGTTTTCTTTCTGAAAATGTGATGTGTCCACGTCGTGTTTTGGGGCATATCCTTTCGCGGGCGCTAGGCCTACCCACACAAGTGAGGTACCATTTTTATCTGGAGACTTGGAGGAACACTGGGTGGAAGGAAATTTGTGGCTCCTCTAAGATTCCAGAACTTTCTGTCACCGAAATGACAGGAAAAAGTGTTCTTTTGGCCAAAGTTTGAGGTTTGCAAAGGATTCTGGGTAACAGAACCTGGTCAGAGCCCCACAAGCCACCCCATCTTGGATTACCCTAGATGTCTAGTTTTCAAAAATGCACAGGTTTGCTAGGTTTTCCTAGGTGCCGGCTGAGCTAGAGGCCAAAATCCACAGCTAGGAACTTTGTAAAAAACAGCTCTGTTTTCTTTCTGAAAATGTGATGTGTCCACGTCGTGTTTTGGGGCATATCCTGTTGCGGGTGCTAGACCTACCCACACAAGTAAGGTACCGTTTTTATCGGGAGACTTGGGGGAATGCTGGGTGGAAGGAAATTTGTGGCTCCTCTCATATTCCAGAATTTTCTGTCCCCCAAATGTCAGGAAAAAGGTTTTTTTTGGCCAAAGTTTGAGGTTTGCAAAGGATTCTGGGTAACAGAACCTGGTCAGAGCCCCACAAGTCACCCCATTTTGTATCCCCCTAGATGTCTAGTTTTCAAAAATGCGCAGGTTTGCTAGGTTTCCCCAGGTGCCGGCTGAGCTAGAGGCCAAAATCCACAGCTAGGCATTTTGTATAAAACAGCTCTGTTTTCTTTCTGAAAATGTGATGTGTCCACGTCGTGTTTTGGGGCATATCCTGTCGCAGGCCCTGGGCCTACCCACACAAGTGAGGTACCGTTTTTATCAGGAGACTTGGGGGAATGCTGGTTGGAAGGAAATTTGTGGCTCCTCTGATATTCCAGAATTTTGTGTCACCGAAATGACAGGAAAAAGTGTTTTTTGGCCAAATGTTGAGGTTTGCAAAGGATTCTGGGTAACAGAACCTGGTTAGAGCCCCACAAGTCACCCCATCTTGGATTCCCCTAGGTATCTAGTTTTCAAAAATGCGCAGGTTTGCTAGGTTTCCACAGGTGCCGGCTGAGCTAGAGGCCAAAATCCACAGCTAGGCACTTTGTAAAAAACAGCTCTGTTTTCTTTCTGAAAATGTGATGTGTCCACGTCGTGTTTTGGGGCATATCCTGTCGCCGGCGCTAGGCCTACCCACACAAGTGAGGTACCATTTTTATCGGGAGACTTGGGGGAACACTGGGTGGAAGGAAATTTGTGGCTCCTCTCAGATACCAGAACTTTCTGTCACCGAAATGACAGGAAATAGTGTTTTTTTGGCCAAAGTTTGAGGTTTGCAAAGGACTCTGGGTAACAGAATCTGGTCAGAGCCCCACAAGTCACTCCATCTTGGATTCCCCTAGATGTCTCCTTTTCAAAAATGCACAGGTTTGCTAGGTTTCCCCAGGTGTCGGCTGAGCTAGAGGCCAAAATCCACAGCTAGGCACTTCGTAAGAAACAACTCTGTTTTTTTCTGAAAATTTGATGTGTCCACATCGTGTTTTGGGGCATATCCTGTTGCAGGCGCTAGGCCTACCCACACAAGTGAGGTACCGTTCTTATCGGGAGACTTGGGGGAACGCTGGGTGGAAGGAAATTTGTGGCTCCTCTCAGATTCCAGAATTTTCTGTCACCGAAATGACAGAAAAAAGTGTTTTTTTGCCAAAATTTGAGGTTTGCAAAGGATTCTGGGTAACAGAACCTAGTCAGAGCCCCACAAGTCACCCCATTTTGGATCCCCCTAGATGTCTAGTTTTCAAAAATTTGCAGGTTTGCTAGGATTCTACAGGTGCCGGCTGAGCTAGAGGCCAAAATCCACAGCTAGGCACTTTGTAAAAAACAGCTCTGTTTTCTTTCTGAAAATGTGATGTGTCCACATCGTGTTTTGGGGCATATCCTGTCGCCGGCACTAGGCCTACCCACACAAGTGAGGTACTGTTTTTATCGGGGGACTTGGGGGAATGCTGGGTGGAAGGAAATTTGTGGCTCCTCTCATATTCCAGAATTTTAAGTCACCGAAATGACAGGAAAAAGGGTTTTTTTGGCCAAAGTTTGAGGTTTGCAAAGGATTCTGGGTAACAGAACCTGGTCAGAGCCCCACAAGTCACCCCATTTTGGATCCCCCTAGATGTCTAGTTTTAAAAAATGCACAGGTTTGCTAGATTTCCCCAGGTGCCGGCTGAGCTAGAGGCCAAAATCCACAGCTAGGCACTTTGTAAAAAACAGCTGTTTTCTTTCTGAAAATGTTATGTGTCCACGTCGTGTTTTGGGGCATATCCTGTCGCCGGCGCTAGGCCTACCCACACAAGTGAAGTACCGTTTTTATCGGGAGACTTGGGGGAATGCTGGTTGCAAGGAAATTTGTGGCTCTTCTCATATTCCAGAATTTTCTGTCACCGAAATGACAGGAAAAAGGGTTTTTTGGCCAAATTTTGAGGTTTGCAAAGGATTCTGGGTAACAGAACCTGGTTAGAGCCCCACAAGTCACCCCATTTTGGATCCCCCTAGATGTCTAGTTTTCAAAAATGTGCATGTTTGCTAGGTTTCCCCAGGTGCCGGCTGAGCTAGAGGCCAAAATCCACAGCTAGGCACTTTGTAAAAAACAGCTCTGTTTTCTTTCTGAAAATGTGATGTGTCCCCGTCGTGTTTTGGGGCATATCCTGTCGCCGGCGCTAGGCCTACCCACACAAGTAAAGTACCGTTTTTATCGGGAGGCTTGGGGGAATGCTGGTTGCAAGGAAATTTGTGGCTCTTCTCATATTCCAGAATTTTCTGTCACCGAAATGACAGGAAAAAGGGTTTTTTGGCCAAATTTTGAGGTTTGCAAAGGATTCTGGGTAACAGAACCTGGTTAGAGCCCCACAAGTCACCCCATTTTGGATCCCCCTAGATGTCTAGTTTTCAAAAATGTGCATGTTTGCTAGGTTTCCCCAGGTGCCGGCTGAGCTAGAGGCCAAAATCCACACCTAGGCACTTTGTAAAAAACAGCTCTGTTTTCTTTCTGAAAATGTGATGTGTCCACGTCGTGTTTTGGGGCATATCCTGTCGCGGGCGCTAGGCCTACCCACACAAGTGAGGTACCATTTTTATCGGGAGACTTGGGGGAACACTGGGTGGAAGGAAATTTGTGGCTCCTCTAAGATTCCAGAACTTTCTGTCACCGAAATGACAGGAAAAAGTGTTCTTTTGGCCAAAGTTTAAGGTTTGCAAAGGATTCTGGGTAACAGAACCTGGTTGGAGCCCCACAAGTCACCCCATTTTTGATCCCCCTAGATGTCTAGTTTTCAAAAATGCACAGGTTTGCTAGGTTTCCCCAGGTGCCGGCTGAGCTAGAGGCCAAAATCCACAGCTAGGCACTTTGTAAAAAACAGCTCTGTTTTCTTTCTGAAAATGTGATGTGTCCACGTGGTGTTTTGGGGCATATCCTGTCGTCGGCGCTAGACCTAACCACACAAGTGAAGTACGATTTTTATCGGGAGACTTGGGGGAACACTGGGTGGAAGGAAATTTGTGGCTCCTCTAATTTTCCAGAACTTTCTGTCACCGAAATGACAGGAAAAAGTGTTCTTTTGGCCAAAGTTTGAGTTTTGCAAAGGATTCTGGGTAACAGAACCTGGTTGGAGCCCCACAAGTCACCCCATTTTTGATCCACCTAGATGTCTAGTTTTCAAAAATGCGCAGGTTTGCTAGGTTTCCCCAGGTGCCGGCTGAGCTAGAGGCCAAAATCCACAGCTAGGCACTTTGTAAAAAACAGCTCTGTTTTCTTTCTGAAAATGTGATGTGTCCACGTCGTGTTTTGGGGCATATCCTGTCGCCGGCGCTAGACCTAACCACACAAGTGAAGTACCATTTTTATCGGGAGACTTGGGGGAACGCTGGGTGGAAGGAAATTTGTGGCTCCTCTCAGATTCTAGAACTTTCTGTCACTGAAATGACAGGAAAAAGTGTTTTTTTGGACAAATTTTAAAGGTTTGCAAAGGATTCGGGGTAACAGAACCTGGTCAGAGCCCCACAAGCCACCCCATCTTGGATGACCCTAGATGTCTAGTTTTCAAAAATGCACAGGTTTGCTAGGTTTCCCTAGGTGCCGGCTCAGCTAGAGGCCAAAATCCACAGCTAGGCACTTTGTAAAAAACAGCTCTGTTTTCTTTCTGAAAATGTGATGTGTCCACGTCGTGTTTTGGGGCATACCCTGTTGCGGGCGCTAGACCTACCCTCACAAGTGAGGTACCGTTTTTATCAGGAGACTTGGGGGAATGCTGGTTGGAAGGAAATTTGTGGCTCCTCTGATATTCCAGAATTTTCTGTCACCGAAATGACAGGAAAAAGTGTTTTTTGGCCAAATGTTGAGGTTTGCAAAGGATTCTGGGTAACAGAACCTGGTTAGAGCCCCACAAGTCACCCCATCTTGGATTCCCCTAGGTATCTCGTTTTCAAAAATGCGCATGTTTGCTAGGTTTCCCCAGGTGCCGGCTGAGCTAGAGGCCAAAATCCGCAGCTAGGCACTTTGTAAAAAACAGCTCTGTTTTCTTTCTGAAAATGTGATGTGTCCACGTCGTGTTTTGGGGCATATCCTGTCGCGGGCGCTAGGCCTACCCACACAAGTGAGGTACCATTTTTATCGGGAGACTTGGGGGAACACTGGGTGGAAGGAAATTTGTGGCTCCTCTCAGATTCCAGAACTTTCTGTCACCGAAATGACAGGAAAAAATATTTTTTTGGCCACAATTTGAGGTTTGCAAAGGACTCTGGGTAACAGAATCAGATCAGAGCCCCACAAGTCACCCCATCTTGGATCCCCCTAGATGTCTAGTTTTAAAAAATGCACAAGTTTGCTAGGTTTCCCCAGGTGCCGGCTGAGCTAGAGGCCAAAATCCACAGCTAGGCACTTTGTAAAAAACAGCTCTGTTTTCTTTCTGAAAATTTGATGTGTCCACGTCGTGTTTTGGGGCATATCCTGTTGCAGGCGCTAGGCCTACCCACACAAGTGAGGTACCGTTTTTATCGGGAGACTTGGGGGAATGCTGGGTGGAAGGAAATTTGTGGCTCCTCTCCTATTCCAGAATTTTCTGTCACCGAAATGACAGAAAAAAGTGTTTTTTTTGGCAAATGTTTGAGGTTTGCAAAGGATTCTGGGTAACAGAACCTGGTCAGAGCCCCACAAGTCACCCCATTTTGTATCCCCCTAGATGTCTAGTTTTCAAAAATGCGCAGGTTTGCTAGGTTTCCCAAGGTGCCGGCTGAGCTAGAGGCCAAAATCCACAGCTAGGCACTTTGTAAAAAACAGTCCTGTTTTCTTTCTGAAAATGTGATGTGTCCACGTCGTGTTTTGGGGCATATCCTGTCGCGGGCGCTAGGCCTACCCACACAAGTGAGGTACCATTTTTATCGGGAGACTTGGGGGAACGCTGGGTGGAAGGAAATTTGTGCCTCGTCTCAGATTCCAGAACTTTCTGTCACCGAAATGACAGGAAAAAGTGTTTTTTTGGCCAAAATTTGAGGTTTGCAAAGGATTCTGGGTAACAGAACCTGGTCAGAGCCCCACAAGTCACCCCATTTTGGATCCCCCTAGATGTCTAGTTTTCAAAAATTTGCAGGTTTGCTAGGTTTCTACAGGTGCCGGCTGAGCTAGAGGCCAAAATCCACAGCTAGGCACTTTGTAAAAAACAGCTCTGTTTTCTTTCTGAAAATGTGATGTGTCCACGTCGTGTTTTGGGGCATATCCTTTCGCGGGCGCTAGGCCTACCCACACAAGTGAGGTACCATTTTTATCTGGAGACTTGGGGGAACACTGGGTGGAAGGAAATTTGTGGCTCCTCTAAGATTCCAGAACTTTCTGTCACCGAAATGACAGGAAAAAGTGTTCTTTTGGCCAAAGTTTGAGGTTTGCAAAGGATTCTGGGTAACAGAACCTGGTCAGAGCCCCACAAGCCACCCCATCTTGGATTACCCTAGATGTCTAGTTTTCAAAAATGCACAGGTTTGCTAGGTTTCCCTAGGTGCCGGCTGAGCTAGAGGCCAAAATCCACAGCTAGGAACTTTGTAAAAAACAGCTCTGTTTTCTTTCTGAAAATGTGATGTGTCCACGTCGTGTTTTGGGGCATATCCTGTTGCGGGTGCTAGACCTACCCACACAAGTAAGGTACCGTTTTTATCGGGAGACTTGGGGGAATGCTGGGTGGAAGGAAATTTGTGGCTCCTCTCATATTCCAGAATTTTCTGTCCCCCAAATGTCAGGAAAAAGGTTTTTTTTGGCCAAAGTTTGAGGTTTGCAAAGGATTCTGGGTAACAGAACCTGGTCAGAGCCCCACAAGTCACCCCATTTTGTATCCCCCTAGATGTCTAGTTTTCAAAAATGCGCAGGTTTGCTAGGTTTCCCCAGGTGCCGGCTGAGCTAGAGGCCAAAATCCACAGCTAGGCATTTTGTATAAAACAGCTCTGTTTTCTTTCTGAAAATGTGATGTGTCCACGTCGTGTTTTGGGGCATATCCTGTCGCAGGCCCTGGGCCTACCCACACAAGTGAGGTACCGTTTTTATCAGGAGACTTGGGGGAATGCTGGTTGGAAGGAAATTTGTGGCTCCTCTGATATTCCAGAATTTTGTGTCACCGAAATGACAGGAAAAAGTGTTTTTTGGCCAAATGTTGAGGTTTGCAAAGGATTCTGGGTAACAGAACCTGGTTAGAGCCCCACAAGTCACCCCATCTTGGATTCCCCTAGGTATCTAGTTTTAAAAAATGCGCAGGTTTGCTAGGTTTCCACAGGTGCCGGCTGAGCTAGAGGCCAAAATCCACAGCTAGGCACTTTGTAAAAAACAGCTCTGTTTTCTTTCTGAAAATGTGATGTGTCCACGTCGTGTTTTGGGGCATATCCTGTCGCGGGCGCTAGGCCTACCCACACAAGTGAGGTACCATTTTTATCGGGAGACTTGGGGGAACACTGGGTGGAAGGAAATTTGTGGCTCCTCTCAGATACCAGAACTTTCTGTCACCGAAATGACAGGAAATAGTGTTTTTTTGGCCAAAGTTTGAGGTTTGCAAAGGACTCTGGGTAACAGAATCTGGTCAGAGCCCCACAAGTCACTCCATCTTGGATTCCCCTAGATGTCTCCTTTTCAAAAATGCACAGGTTTGCTAGGTTTCCCCAGGTGTCGGCTGAGCTAGAGGCCAAAATCCACAGCTAGGCACTTCGTAAGAAACAACTCTGTTTTTTTCTGAAAATTTGATGTGTCCACATCGTGTTTTGGGGCATATCCTGTTGCAGGCGCTAGGCCTACCCACACAAGTGAGGTACCGTTTTTATCGGGAGACTTGGGGGAACGCTGGGTGGAAGGAAATTTGTGGCTCCTCTCAGATTCCAGAATTTTCTGTCACCGAAATGACAGAAAAAAGTGTTTTTTTGCCAAAATTTGAGGTTTGCAAAGGATTCTGGGTAACAGAACCTAGTCAGAGCCCCACAAGTCACCCCATTTTGGATCCCCCTAGATGTCTAGTTTTCAAAAATTTGCAGGTTTGCTAGGATTCTACAGGTGCCGGCTGAGCTAGAGGCCAAAATCCAGAGCTAGGCACTTTGTAAAAAACAGCTCTGTTTTCTTTCTGAAAATGTGATGTGTCCACATCGTGTTTTGGGGCATATCCTGTCGCCGGCACTAGGCCTACCCACACAAGTGAGGTACCGTTTTTATCGGGGGACTTGGGGGAATGCTGGGTGGAAGGAAATTTGTGGCTCCTCTCATATTCCAGAATTTTAAGTCACCGAAATGACAGGAAAAAGGGTTTTTTTGGCCAAAGTTTGAGGTTTGCAAAGGATTCTGGGTAACAGAACCTGGTCAGAGCCCCACAAGTCACCCCATTTTGGATCCCCCTAGATGTCTAGTTTTAAAAAATGCACAGGTTTGCTAGATTTCCCCAGGTGCCGGCTGAGCTAGAGGCCAAAATCCACAGCTAGGCACTTTGTAAAAAACAGCTGTTTTCTTTCTGAAAATGTTATGTGTCCACGTCGTGTTTTGGGGCATATCCTGTCGCCGGCGCTAGGCCTACCCACACAAGTGAAGTACCGTTTTTATCGGGAGACTTGGGGGAATGCTGGTTGCAAGGAAATTTGTGGCTCTTCTCATATTCCAGAATTTTCTGTCACCGAAATGACAGGAAAAAGGGTTTTTTGGCCAAATTTTGAGGTTTGCAAAGGATTCTGGGTAACAGAACCTGGTTAGAGCCCCACAAGTCACCCCATTTTGGATCCCCCTCGATGTCTAGTTTTCAAAAATGTGCATGTTTGCTACGTTTCCCCAGGTGCCGGCTGAGCTAGAGGCCAAAATCCACACCTAGGCACTTTGTAAAAAACAGCTCTGTTTTCTTTCTGAAAATGTGATGTGTCCACGTCGTGTTTTGGGGCATATCCTGTCGCGGGCGCTAGGCCTACCCACACAAGTGAGGTACCATTTTTATCGGGAGACTTGGGGGAATACTGGGTGGAAGGAAATTTGTGGCTCCTCTAAGAATCCAGAACTTTCTGTCACCGAAATGACAGGAAAAAGTGTTCTTTTGGCCAAAGTTTAAGGTTTGCAAAGGATTCTGGGTAACAGAACCTGGTTGGAGCCCCACAAGTCACCCCATTTTTGATCCCCCTAGATGTCTAGTTTTCAAAAATGCGCAGGTTTGCTAGGTTTCCCCAGGTGCCGGCTGAGCTAGAGGCCAAAATCCACAGCTAGGCACTTTGTAAAAAACAGCTCTGTTTTCTTTCTGAAAATGTGATGTGTCCACGTGGTGTTTTGGGGCATATCCTGTCGTCGGCGCTAGACCTAACCACACAAGTGAAGTACGATTTTTATCGGGAGACTTGGGGGAACACTGGGTGGAAGGAAATTTGTGGCTCCTCTAAGATTCCAGAACTTTCTGTCACCGAAATGACAGGAAAAAGTGTTCTTTTGGCCAAAGTTTGAGGTTTGCAAAGGATTCTGGGTAACAGAACCTGGTTGGAGCCCCACAAGTCACCCCATTTTTGATCCCCCTAGATGTCTAGTTTTCAAAAATGCGCAGGTTTGCTAGGTTTCCCCAGGTGCCGGCTGAGCTAGAGGCCAAAATCCACAGCTAGGCACTTTGTAAAAAACAGCTCTGTTTTCTTTCTGAAAATGTGATGTGTCCACGTCGTGTTTTGGGGCATATCCTGTCGCCGGCGCTAGACCTAACCACACAAGTGAAGTACCATTTTTATCGGGAGACTTGGGGGAACGCTGGGTGGAAGGAAATTTGTGGCTCCTCTCAGATTCTAGAACTTTCTGTCACTGAAATGACAGGAAAAAGTGTTTTTTTGGACAAATTTTAAAGGTTTGCAAAGGATTCGGGGTAACAGAACCTGGTCAGAGCCCCACAAGCCACCCCATCTTGGATGACCCTAGATGTCTAGTTTTCAAAAATGCACAGGTTTGCTAGGTTTCCCTAGGTGCCGGCTCAGCTAGAGGCCAAAATCCACAGCTAGGCACTTTGTAAAAAACAGCTCTGTTTTCTTTCTGAAAATGTGATGTGTCCACGTCGTGTTTTGGGGCATACCCTGTTGCGGGCGCTAGACCTACCCTCACAAGTAAGGTACCGTTTTTATCAGGAGACTTGGGGGAATGCTGGTTGGAAGGAAATTTGTGGCTCCTCTGATATTCCAGAATTTTCTGTCACCGAAATGACAGGAAAAAGTGTTTTTTGGCCAAATGTTGAGGTTTGCAAAGGATTCTGGGTAACAGAACCTGGTTAGAGCCCCACAAGTCACCCCATCTTGGATTCCCCTAGGTATCTCGTTTTCAAAAATGCGCATGTTTGCTAGGTTTCCCCAGGTGCCGGCTGAGCTAGAGGCCAAAATCCGCAGCTAGGCACTTTGTAAAAAACAGCTCTGTTTTCTTTCTGAAATGTGATGTGTCCACGTCGTGTTTTGGGGCATATCCTGTCGCGGGCGCTAGGCCTACCCACACAAGTGAGGTACCATTTTTATCGGGAGACTTGGGGGAACACTGGGTGGAAGGAAATTTGTGGCTCCTCTCAGATTCCAGAACTTTCTGTCACCGAAATGACAGGAAAAAATATTTTTTTGGCCACAATTTGAGGTTTGCAAAGGACTCTGGGTAACAGAATCAGATCAGAGCCCCACAAGTCACCCCATCTTGGATCCCCCTAGATGTCTAGTTTTAAAAAATGCACAGGTTTGCTAGGTTTCCCCAGGTGCCGGCTGAGCTAGAGGCCAAAATCCACAGCTAGGCACTTTGTAAAAAACAGCTCTGTTTTCTTTCTGAAAATTTGATGTGTCCACGTCGTGTTTTGGGGCATATCCTGTTGCAGGCGCTAGGCCTACCCACACAAGTGAGGTACCGTTTTTATCGGGAGACTTGGGGGAATGCTGGGTGGAAGGAAATTTGTGGCTCCTCTCCTATTCCAGAATTTTCTGTCACCGAAATGACAGAAAAAAGTGTTTTTTTGGCAAATGTTTGAGGTTTGCAAAGGATTCTGGGTAACAGAACCTGGTCAGAGCCCCACAAGTCACCCCATTTTGTATCCCCCTAGATGTCTAGTTTTCAAAAATGCGCAGGTTTGCTAGGTTTCCAAGGTGCCGGCTGAGCTAGAGGCCAAAATCCACAGCTAGGCACTTTGTAAAAAACAGTCCTGTTTTCTTTCTGAAAATGTGATGTGTCCACGTCGTGTTTTGGGGCATATCCTGTCGCGGGCGCTAGGCCTACCCACACAAGTGAGGTACCATTTTTATCGGGAGACTTGGGGGAACGCTGGGTGGAAGGAAATTTGTGCCTCGTCTCAGATTCCAGAACTTTCTGTCACCGAAATGACAGGAAAAAGTGTTTTTTTTGGCCAAAATTTGAGGTTTGCAAAGGATTCTGGGTAACAGAACCTGGTCAGAGCCCCACAAGTCACCCCATTTTGGATCCCCCTAGATGTCTAGTTTTCAAAAATTTGCAGGTTTGCTAGGTTTCTACAGGTGCCGGCTGAGCTAGAGGCCAAAATCCACAGCTAGGCACTTTGTAAAAAACAGCTCTGTTTTCTTTCTGAAAATGTGATGTGTCCACGTCGTGTTTTGGGGCATATCCTGTCGCGGGCGCTAGGCCTACCCACACAAGTGAGGTACCATTTTTATCGGGAGACTTGGGGGAACACTGGGTGGAAGGAAATTTGTGGCTCCTCTCAGATACCAGACTTTCTGTCACCGAAATGACAGGAAATAGTGTTTTTTTGGCCAAAGTTTGAGGTTTGCAAAGGACTCTGGGTAACAGAATCTGGTCAGAGCCCCACAAGTCACTCCATCTTGGATTCCCCTAGATGTCTCCTTTTCAAAAATGCACAGGTTTGCTAGGTTTCCCCAGGTGTCGGCTGAGCTAGAGGCCAAAATCCACAGCTAGCACTTCGTAAGAAACAACTCTGTTTTTTTCTGAAAATTTGATGTGTCCACATCGTGTTTTGGGGCATATCCTGTTGCAGGCGCTAGGCCTACCCACACAAGTGAGGTACCGTTTTTATCGGGAGACTTGGGGGAACGCTGGGTGGAAGGAAATTTGTGGCTCCTCTCAGATTCCAGAATTTTCTGTCACCGAAATGACAGAAAAAAGTGTTTTTTTGCCAAAATTTGAGGTTTGCAAAGGATTCTGGGTAACAGAACCTAGTCAGAGCCCCACAAGTCACCCCATTTTGGATCCCCTAGATGTCTAGTTTTCAAAAATTTGCAGGTTTGCTAGGATTCTACAGGTGCCGGCTGAGCTAGAGGCCAAAATCCAGAGCTAGGCACTTTGTAAAAAACAGCTCTGTTTTCTTTCTGAAAATGTGATGTGTCCACATCGTGTTTTGGGGCATATCCTGTCGCCGGCACTAGGCCTACCCACACAAGTGAGGTACCGTTTTTATCGGGGGACTTGGGGGAATGCTGGGTGGAAGGAAATTTGTGGCTCCTCTCATATTCCAGAATTTTAAGTCACCGAAATGACAGGAAAAAGGGTTTTTTTGGCCAAAGTTTGAGGTTTGCAAAGGATTCTGGGTAACAGAACCTGGTCAGAGCCCCACAAGTCACCCCATTTTGGATCCCCCTAGATGTCTAGTTTTAAAAAATGCACAGGTTTGCTAGATTTCCCCAGGTGCCGGCTGAGCTAGAGGCCAAAATCCACAGCTAGGCACTTTGTAAAAAACAGCTGTTTTCTTTCTGAAAATGTTATGTGTCCACGTCGTGTTTTGGGGCATATCCTGTCGCCGGCGCTAGGCCTACCCACACAAGTGAAGTACCGTTTTTATCGGGAGACTTGGGGGAATGCTGGTTGCAAGGAAATTTGTGGCTCTTCTCATATTCCAGAATTTTCTGTCACCGAAATGACAGGAAAAAGGGTTTTTTGGCCAAATTTTGAGGTTTGCAAAGGATTCTGGGTAACAGAACCTGGTTAGAGCCCCACAAGTCACCCCATTTTGGATCCCCCTAGATGTCTAGTTTTCAAAAATGTGCATGTTTGCTAGGTTTCCCCAGGTGCCGGCTGAGCTAGAGGCCAAAATCCACAGCTAGGCACTTTGTAAAAAACAGCTCTGTTTTCTTTCTGAAAATGTGATGTGTCCCCGTCGTGTTTTGGGGCATATCCTGTCGCCGGCGCTAGGCCTACCCACACAAGTGAAGTACCGTTTTTATCGGGAGGCTTGGGGGAATGCTGGTTGCAAGGAAATTTGTGGCTCTTCTCATATTCCAGAATTTTCTGTCACCGAAATGACAGGAAAAAGGGTTTTTTGGGCAAATTTTGAGGTTTGCAAAGGATTCTGGGTAACAGAACCTGGTTAGAGCCCCACAAGTCACCCCATTTTGGATCCCCCTAGATGTCTAGTTTTCAAAAATGTGCATGTTTGCTACGTTTCCCCAGGTGCCGGCTGAGCTAGAGGCCAAAATCCACACCTAGGCACTTTGTAAAAAACAGCTCTGTTTTCTTTCTGAAAATGTGATGTGTCCACGTCGTGTTTTGGGGCATATCCTGTCGCGGGCGCTAGGCCTACCCACACAAGTGAGGTACCATTTTTATCGGGAGACTTGGGGGAATACTGGGTGGAAGGAAATTTGTGGCTCCTCTAAGAATCCAGAACTTTCTGTCGCCGAAATGACAGGAAAAAGTGTTCTTTTGGCCAAAGTTTAAGGTTTGCAAAGGATTCTGGGTAACAGAACCTGGTTGGAGCCCCACAAGTCACCCCATTTTTGATCCCCCTAGATGTCTAGTTTTCAAAAATGCGCAGGTTTGCTAGGTTTCCCCAGGTGCCGGCTGAGCTAGAGGCCAAAATCCACAGCTAGGCACTTTGTAAAAAACAGCTCTGTTTTCTTTCTGAAAATGTGATGTGTCCACGTGGTGTTTTGGGGCATATCCTGTCGTCGGCGCTAGACCTAACCACACAAGTGAAGTACGATTTTTATCGGGAGACTTGGGGGAACACTGGGTGGAAGGAAATTTGTGGCTCCTCTAAGATTCCAGAACTTTCTGTCACCGAAATGACAGGAAAAAGTGTTCTTTTGGCCAAAGTTTGAGGTTTGCAAAGGATTCTGGGTAACAGAACCTGGTTGGAGCCCCACAAGTCACCCCATTTTTGATCCCCCTAGATGTCTAGTTTTCAAAAATGCGCAGGTTTGCTAGGTTTCCCCAGGTGCCGGCTGAGCTAGAGGCCAAAATCCACAGCTAGGCACTTTGTAAAAAACAGCTCTGTTTTCTTTCTGAAAATGTGATGTGTCCACGTCGTGTTTTGGGGCATATCCTGTCGCCGGCGCTAGACCTAACCACACAAGTGAAGTACCATTTTTATCGGGAGACTTGGGGGAACGCTGGGTGGAAGGAAATTTGTGGCTCCTCTCAGATTCTAGAACTTTCTGTCACTGAAATGACAGGAAAAAGTGTTTTTTTGGACAAATTTTAAAGGTTTGCAAAGGATTCGGGGTAACAGAACCTGGTCAGAGCCCCACAAGCCACCCCATCTTGGATGACCCTAGATGTCTAGTTTTCAAAAATGCACAGGTTTGCTAGGTTTCCCTAGGTGCCGGCTCAGCTAGAGGCCAAAATCCACAGCTAGGCACTTTGTAAAAAACAGCTCTGTTTTCTTTCTGAAAATGTGATGTGTCCACGTCGTGTTTTGGGGCATACCCTGTTGCGGGCGCTAGACCTACCCTCACAAGTAAGGTACCGTTTTTATCAGGAGACTTGGGGGAATGCTGGTTGGAAGGAAATTTGTGGCTCCTCTGATATTCCAGAATTTTCTGTCACCGAAATGACAGGAAAAAGTGTTTTTTGGCCAAATGTTGAGGTTTGCAAAGGATTCTGGGTAACAGAACCTGGTTAGAGCCCCACAAGTCACCCCATCTTGGATTCCCCTAGGTATCTCGTTTTCAAAAATGCGCATGTTTGCTAGGTTTCCCCAGGTGCCGGCTGAGCTAGAGGCCAAAATCCGCAGCTAGGCACTTTGTAAAAAACAGCTCTGTTTTCTTTCTGAAAATGTGATGTGTCCACGTCGTGTTTTGGGGCATATCCTGTCGCGGGCGCTAGGCCTACCCACACAAGTGAGGTACCATTTTTATCGGGAGACTTGGGGGAACACTGGGTGGAAGGAAATTTGTGGCTCCTCTCAGATTCCAGAACTTTCTGTCACCGAAATGACAGGAAAAAATATTTTTTTGGCCACAATTTGAGGTTTGCAAAGGACTCTGGGTAACAGAATCAGATCAGAGCCCCACAAGTCACCCCATCTTGGATCCCCCTAGATGTCTAGTTTTAAAAAATGCACAGGTTTGCTAGGTTTCCCCAGGTGCCGGCTGAGCTAGAGGCCAAAATCCACAGCTAGGCACTTTGTAAAAAACAGCTCTGTTTTCTTTCTGAAAATTTGATGTGTCCACGTCGTGTTTTGGGGCATATCCTGTTGCAGGCGCTAGGCCTACCCACACAAGTGAGGTACCGTTTTTATCGGGAGACTTGGGGGAATGCTGGGTGGAAGGAAATTTGTGGCTCCTCTCCTATTCCAGAATTTTCTGTCACCGAAATGACAGAAAAAAGTGTTTTTTTGGCAAATGTTTGAGGTTTGCAAAGGATTCTGGGTAACAGAACCTGGTCAGAGCCCCACAAGTCACCCCATTTTGTATCCCCCTAGATGTCTAGTTTTCAAAAATGCGCAGGTTTGCTAGGTTTCCCAAGGTGCCGGCTGAGCTAGAGGCCAAAATCCACAGCTAGGCACTTTGTAAAAAACAGTCCTGTTTTCTTTCTGAAAATGTGATGTGTCCACGTCGTGTTTTGGGGCATATCCTGTCGCGGGCGCTAGGCCTACCCACACAAGTGAGGTACCATTTTTATCGGGAGACTTGGGGGAACGCTGGGTGGAAGGAAATTTGTGCCTCGTCTCAGATTCCAGAACTTTCTGTCACCGAAATGACAGGAAAAAGTGTTTTTTTGGCCAAAATTTGAGGTTTGCAAAGGATTCTGGGTAACAGAACCTGGTCAGAGCCCCACAAGTCACCCCATTTTGGATCCCCCTAGATGTCTAGTTTTCAAAAATTTGCAGGTTTGCTAGGTTTCTACAGGTGCCGGCTGAGCTAGAGGCCAAAATCCACAGCTAGGCACTTTGTAAAAAACAGCTCTGTTTTCTTTCTGAAAATGTGATGTGTCCACGTCGTGTTTTGGGGCATATCCTTTCGCGGGCGCTAGGCCTACCCACACAAGTGAGGTACCATTTTTATCTGGAGACTTGGGGGAACACTGGGTGGAAGGAAATTTGTGGCTCCTCTAAGATTCCAGAACTTTCTGTCACCGAAATGACAGGAAAAAGTGTTCTTTTGGCCAAAGTTTGAGGTTTGCAAAGGATTCTGGGTAACAGAACCTGGTCAGAGCCCCACAAGCCACCCCATCTTGGATTACCCTAGATGTCTAGTTTTCAAAAATGCACAGGTTTGCTAGGTTTCCCTAGGTGCCGGCTGAGCTAGAGGCCAAAATCCACAGCTAGGAACTTTGTAAAAAACAGCTCTGTTTTCTTTCTGAAAATGTGATGTGTCCACGTCGTGTTTTGGGGCATATCCTGTTGCGGGTGCTAGACCTACCCACACAAGTAAGGTACCGTTTTTATCGGGAGACTTGGGGGAATGCTGGGTGGAAGGAAATTTGTGGCTCCTCTCATATTCCAGAATTTTCTGTCCCCCAAATGTCAGGAAAAAGGTTTTTTTTGGCCAAAGTTTGAGGTTTGCAAAGGATTCTGGGTAACAGAACCTGGTCAGAGCCCCACAAGTCACCCCATTTTGTATCCCCCTAGATGTCTAGTTTTCAAAAATGCGCAGGTTTGCTAGGTTTCCCCAGGTGCCGGCTGAGCTAGAGGCCAAAATCCACAGCTAGGCATTTTGTATAAAACAGCTCTGTTTTCTTTCTGAAAATGTGATGTGTCCACGTCGTGTTTTGGGGCATATCCTGTCGCAGGCCCTGGGCCTACCCACACAAGTGAGGTACCGTTTTTATCAGGAGACTTGGGTGAATGCTGGTTGGAAGGAAATTTGTGGCTCCTCTGATATTCCAGAATTTTGTGTCACCGAAATGACAGGAAAAAGTGTTTTTTGGCCAAATGTTGAGGTTTGCAAAGGATTCTGGGTAACAGAACCTGGTTAGAGCCCCACAAGTCACCCCATCTTGGATTCCCCTAGGTATCTAGTTTAAAAAAATGCGCAGGTTTGCTAGGTTTCCACAGGTGCCGGCTGAGCTAGAGGCCAAAATCCACAGCTAGGCACTTTGTAAAAAACAGCTCTGTTTTCTTTCTGAAAATGTGATGTGTCCACGTCGTGTTTTGGGGCATATCCTGTCGCGGGCGCTAGGCCTACCCACACAAGTGAGGTACCATTTTTATCGGGAGACTTGGGGGAACACTGGGTGGAAGGAAATTTGTGGCTCCTCTCAGATACCAGAACTTTCTGTCACCGAAATGACAGGAAATAGTGTTTTTTTGGCCAAAGTTTGAGGTTTGCAAAGGACTCTGGGTAACAGAATCTGGTCAGAGCCCCACAAGTCACTCCATCTTGGATTCCCCTAGATGTCTCCTTTTCAAAAATGCACAGGTTTGCTAGGTTTCCCCAGGTGTCGGCTGAGCTAGAGGCCAAAATCCACAGCTAGGCACTTCGTAAGTAACAACTCTGTTTTTTTCTGAAAATTTGATGTGTCCACATCGTGTTTTGGGGCATATCCTGTTGCAGGCGCTAGGCCTACCCACACAAGTGAGGTACCGTTTTTATCGGGAGACTTGGGGGAACGCTGGGTGGAAGGAAATTTGTGGCTCCTCTCAGATTCCAGAATTTTCTGTCACCGAAATGACAGAAAAAAGTGTTTTTTTGCCAAAATTTGAGGTTTGCAAAGGATTCTGGGTAACAGAACCTAGTCAGAGCCCCACAAGTCACCCCATTTTGGATCCCCCTAGATGTCTAGTTTTCAAAAATTTGCAGGTTTGCTAGGATTCTACAGGTGCCGGCTGAGCTAGAGGCCAAAATCCACAGCTAGGCACTTTGTAAAAAACAGCTCTGTTTTCTTTCTGAAAATGTGATGTGTCCACATCGTGTTTTGGGGCATATCCTGTCGCCGGCACTAGGCCTACCCACACAAGTGAGGTACCGTTTTTATCGGGGGACTTGGGGGAATGCTGGGTGGAAGGAAATTTGTGGCTCCTCTCATATTCCAGAATTTTAAGTCACTGAAATGACAGGAAAAAGGGTTTTTTTGGCCAAAGTTTGAGGTTTGCAAAGGATTCTGGGTAACAGAACCTGGTCAGAGCCCCACAAGTCACCCCATTTTGGATCCCCCTAGATGTCTAGTTTTAAAAAATGCACAGGTTTGCTAGATTTCCCCAGGTGCCGGCTGAGCTAGAGGCCAAAATCCACAGCTAGGCACTTTGTAAAAAACAGCTGTTTTCTTTCTGAAAATGTTATGTGTCCACGTCGTGTTTTGGGGCATATCCTGTCGCCGGCGCTAGGCCTACCCACACAAGTGAAGTACCGTTTTTATCGGGAGACTTGGGGGAATGCTGGTTGCAAGGAAATTTGTGGCTCTTCTCATATTCCAGAATTTTCTGTCACCGAAATGACAGGAAAAAGGTTTTTTTGGCCAAATTTTGAGGTTTGCAAAGGATTCTGGGTAACAGAACCTGGTTAGAGCCCCACAAGTCACCCCATTTTGGATCCCCCTAGATGTCTAGTTTTCAAAAATGTGCATGTTTGCTAGGTTTCCCCAGGTGCCGGCTGAGCTAGAGGCCAAAATCCACAGCTAGGCACTTTGTAAAAAACAGCTCTGTTTTCTTTCTGAAAATGTGATGTGTCCCCGTCGTGTTTTGGGGCATATCCTGTCGCCGGCGCTAGGCCTACCCACACAAGTGAAGTACCGTTTTTATCGGGAGGCTTGGGGGAATGCTGGTTGCAAGGAAATTTGTGGCTCTTCTCATATTCCAGAATTTTCTGTCACCGAAATGACAGGAAAAAGGGTTTTTTGGCCAAATTTTGAGGTTTGCAAAGGATTCTGGGTAACAGAACCTGGTTAGAGCCCCACAAGTCACCCCATTTTGGATCCCCCTAGATGTCTAGTTTTCAAAAATGTGCATGTTTGCTACGTTTCCCCAGGTGCCGGCTGAGCTAGAGGCCAAAATCCACACCTAGGCACTTTGTAAAAAACAGCTCTGTTTTCTTTCTGAAAATGTGATGTGTCCACGTCGTGTTTTGGGGCATATCCTGTCGCGGGCGCTAGGCCTACCCACACAAGTGAGGTACCATTTTTATCGGGAGACTTGGGGGAACACTGGGTGGAAGGAAATTTGTGGCTCCTCTAAGAATCCAGAACTTTCTGTCACCGAAATGACAGGAAAAAGTGTTCTTTTGGCCAAAGTTTAAGGTTTGCAAAGGATTCTGGGTAACAGAACCTGGTTGGAGCCCCACAAGACACCCCATTTTTGATCCCCCTAGATGTCTAGTTTTCAAAAATGCGCAGGTTTGCTAGGTTTCCCCAGGTGCCGGCTGAGCTAGAGGCCAAAATCCACAGCTAGGCACTTTGTAAAAAACAGCTCTGTTTTCTTTCTGAAAATGTGATGTGTCCACGTGGTGTTTTGGGGCATATCCTGTCGTCGGCGCTAGACCTAACCACACAAGTGAAGTACGATTTTTATCGGGAGACTTGGGGGAACACTGGGTGGAAGGAAATTTGTGGCTCCTCTAAGATTCCAGAACTTTCTGTCACCGAAATGACAGGAAAAAGTGTTCTTTTGGCCAAAGTTTGAGGTTTGCAAAGGATTCTGGGTAACAGAACCTGGTTGGAGCCCCACAAGTCACCCCATTTTTGATCCCCCTAGATGTCTAGTTTTCAAAAATGCGCAGGTTTGCTAGGTTTCCCCAGGTGCCGGCTGAGCTAGAGGCCAAAATCCACAGCTAGGCACTTTGTAAAAAACAGCTCTGTTTTCTTTCTGAAAATGTGATGTGTCCACGTCGTGTTTTGGGGCATATCCTGTCGCCGGCGCTAGACCTAACCACACAAGTGAAGTACCATTTTTATCGGGAGACTTGGGGGAACGCTGGGTGGAAGGAAATTTGTGGCTCCTCTCAGATTCTAGAACTTTCTGTCACTGAAATGACAGGAAAAAGTGTTTTTTTGGACAAATTTTAAAGGTTTGCAAAGGATTCGGGGTAACAGAACCTGGTCAGAGCCCCACAAGCCACCCCATCTTGGATGACCCTAGATGTCTAGTTTTCAAAAATGCACAGGTTTGCTAGGTTTCCCCAGGTGCCGGCTCAGCTAGAGGCCAAAATCCACAGCTAGGCACTTTGTAAAAAACAGCTCTGTTTTCTTTCTGAAAATGTGATGTGTCCACGTCGTGTTTTGGGGCATACCCTGTTGCGGGCGCTAGACCTACCCTCACAAGTGAGGTACCGTTTTTATCAGGAGACTTGGGGGAATGCTGGTTGGAAGGAAATTTGTGGCTCCTCTGATATTCCAGAATTTTCTGTCACCGAAATGACAGGAAAAAGTGTTTTTTGGCCAAATGTTGAGGTTTGCAAAGGATTCTGGGTAACAGAACCTGGTTAGAGCCCCACAAGTCACCCCATCTTGGATTCCCCTAGGTATCTCGTTTTCAAAAATGCGCATGTTTGCTAGGTTTCCCCAGGTGCCGGCTGAGCTAGAGGCCAAAATCCGCAGCTAGGCACTTTGTAAAAAACAGCTCTGTTTTCTTTCTGAAAATGTGATGTGTCCACGTCGTGTTTTGGGGCATATCCTGTCGCGGGCGCTAGGCCTACCCACACAAGTGAGGTACCATTTTTATCGGGAGACTTGGGGGAACACTGGGTGGAAGGAAATTTGTGGCTCCTCTCAGATTCCAGAACTTTCTGTCACCGAAATGACAGGAAAAAATATTTTTTTGGCCACAATTTGAGGTTTGCAAAGGACTCTGGGTAACAGAATCAGATCAGAGCCCCACAAGTCACCCCATCTTGGATCCCCCTAGATGTCTAGTTTAAAAAAATGCACAGGTTTGCTAGGTTTCCCCAGGTGCCGGCTGAGCTAGAGGCCAAAATCCACAGCTAGGCACTTTGTAAAAAACAGCTCTGTTTTCTTTCTGAAAATTTGATGTGTCCACGTCGTGTTTTGGGGCATATCCTGTTGCAGGCGCTAGGCCTACCCACACAAGTGAGGTACCGTTTTTATCGGGAGACTTGGGGGAATGCTGGGTGGAAGGAAATTTGTGGCTCCTCTCCTATTCCAGAATTTTCTGTCACCGAAATGACAGAAAAAAGTGTTTTTTTGGCAAATGTTTGAGGTTTGCAAAGGATTCTGGGTAACAGAACCTGGTCAGAGCCCCACAAGTCACCCCATTTTGTATCCCCCTAGATGTCTAGTTTTCAAAAATGCGCAGGTTTGCTAGGTTTCCCAAGGTGCCGGCTGAGCTAGAAGCCAAAATCCACAGCTAGGCACTTTGTAAAAAACAGTCCTGTTTTCTTTCTGAAAATGTGATGTGTCCACGTCGTGTTTTGGGGCATATCCTGTCGCGGGCGCTAGGCCTACCCACACAAGTGAGGTACCATTTTTATCGGGAGACTTGGGGGAACGCTGGGTGGAAGGAAATTTGTGCCTCGTCTCAGATTCCAGAACTTTCTGTCACCGAAATGACAGGAAAAAGTGTTTTTTTGGCCAAAATTTGAGGTTTGCAAAGGATTCTGGGTAACAGAACCTGGTCAGAGCCCCACAAGTCACCCCATTTTGGATCCCCCTAGATGTCTAGTTTTCAAAAATTTGCAGGTTTGCTAGGTTTCTACAGGTGCCGGCTGAGCTAGAGGCCAAAATCCACAGCTAGGCACTTTGTAAAAAACAGCTCTGTTTTCTTTCTGAAAATGTGATGTGTCCACGTCGTGTTTTGGGGCATATCCTGTCGCCGGCGCTAGGCCTACCCACACAAGTGAGGTACCGTTTTTATCGGGAGACTTGGGGGAATGCTGGGTGGAAGGAAATTTGTGGCTCCTCTCATATTCCAGAATTTTCTGTCACCGAAATGACAGGAAAAAGGTTTTTTTTGACAAAGTTTGAGGTTTGCAAAGGATTCTGGGTAACAGAACCTGGTCAGAGCCCCACAAGTCACCCCATTTTGGATCCCCCTAGATGTCTAGTTTTAAAAAATGCTCAGGTTTGCTAGGTTTCCCCAGGTGCCGGCTGAGCTAGAGGCCAAAATCCACAGCTAGGCACTTTGTAAAAAACAGCTCTGTTTTCTTTCTGAAAATGTGATGTGTCCACGTCGTGTTTTGGGGCATATCCTGTCGCCGGCGCTAGGCCTAAACACACAAGTGAAGTACCATTTTTATCGGGAGACTTGGGGGAACGCTGATTGGAAGGAAATTTGTGGCTCCTCTCAGATTCCAGAGCTTTCTGTCACTGAAATGACAGGAAAAAGTGTTTTTTTGGCCAACTTTTGAGGTTTGCAAAGGATTCTGGGTAACAGAACCTGGTCAGAGCCCCACAAGTCACCCCATTTTGTATCCCCCTAGATGTCTAGTTTTCAAAAATGAGCAGGTTTGCTAGGTTTCCCAAGGTGCCGGCTGAGCTAGAGGCCAAAATCCACAGCTAGGCAATTTGTAAAAAACAGCTCTGTTTTCTTTCTGAAAATGTGATGTGTCCACGTCGTGTTTTGGGGCATATCCTGTCGCAGGCCCTGGGCCTACCCACACAAGTGTGGTACCGTTTTTATCGGGAGACTTGGGGGAATGCTGGTTGGAATGAAATTTGTGGCTCCTCTCATATTCCAGAATTTTCTGTCACCGAAATGACAGGAAAAAGTGTTTTTTGGCCAAATGTTGAGGTTTGCAAAGGATTCTGGGTAACAGAACCTGGTTAGAGCCCCACAAGTCACCCCATCTTGGATTCCCCTAGATGTCTAGTTTTCAAAAATGTGCAGGTTTGCTAGGTTTCCCCAGGTGCCGGCAGAGCTAGAGGCCAAAATCCACAGCTAGGCACTTTGTAAAAAACAGCTCTGTTTTCTTCCTGAAAATGTGATGTGTCCACGTCGTGTTTTGGGGCATATCCAGTCGCCGGCGCTAGGCCTACCCACACAAGTGAAGTACCATTTTTATCGGGAGACTTGGGGGAATGCTGGTTGGAAGGAAATTTGTGGCTCTTCTCATATTCCAGAATTTTCTGTCACCGAAATGACAGGAAAAAGGGTTTTTTGGCCAAATTTTGAGGTTTGCAAAGGATTCTGGGTAACAGAACCTGGTTAGAGCCCCACAAGTCACCCCATTTTGGATCCCCCTAGATGTCTAGTTTTCAAAAATGTGCATGTTTGCTAGGTTTCCCCAGGTGCCGGCTGAGCTAGAGGCCAAAATCCACAGCTAGGCACTTTGTAAAAAACAGCTCTGTTTTCTTTCTGAAAATGTGATGTGTCCACGTCGTGTTTTGGGGCATATCCTGTCGCCGGCGCTAGGCCTACCCACACAAGTGAAGTACCGTTTTTATCGGGAGACTTGGGGGAATGCTGGTTGGAAGGAAATTTGTGGCTCTTCTCATATTCCAGAATTTTCTGTCACCGAAATGATAGGAAAAAGGGTTTTTTGGCCAAATTTTGAGGTTTGCAAAGGATTCTGGGTAACAGAACCTGGTTAGAGCCCCACAAGTCACCCCATCTTGGATTCCCCTAGGTATCTAGTTTTCAAAAATGGGCAGGTTTGCTAGGTTTCCCCAGGTGCCGGCTGAGCTAGAGGCCAAAATCCACAGCTAGGCACTTTGTAAAAAACAGCTCTGTTTTCTTTCTGAAAATGTGATGTGTCCACGTCGTGTTTTGGGGCATATCCTGTCGCCGGCGCTAGACCTAACCACACAAGTGAAGTACCATTTTTATCGGGAGACTTGGGGGAACGCTGGGTGGAAGGAAATTTGTGGCTCCTCTCAGATTCTAGAACTTTCTGTCACTGAAATGACAGGAAAAAGTGTTTTTTTGGACAAATTTTAAAGGTTTGCAAAGGATTCGGGGTAACAGAACCTGGTCAGAGCCCCACAAGCCACCCCATCTTGGATGACCCTAGATGTCTAGTTTTCAAAAATGCACAGGTTTGCTAGGTTTCCCCAGGTGCCGGCTCAGCTAGAGGCCAAAATCCACAGCTAGGCACTTTGTAAAAAACAGCTCTGTTTTCTTTCTGAAAATGTGATGTGTCCACGTCGTGTTTTGGGGCATACCCTGTTGCGGGCGCTAGACCTACCCTCACAAGTGAGGTACCGTTTTTATCAGGAGACTTGGGGGAATGCTGGTTGGAAGGAAATTTGTGGCTCCTCTGATATTCCAGAATTTTCTGTCACCGAAATGACAGGAAAAAGTGTTTTTTGGCCAAATGTTGAGGTTTGCAAAGGATTCTGGGTAACAGAACCTGGTTAGAGCCCAACAAGTCACCCCATCTTGGATTCCCCTAGGTATCTCGTTTTCAAAAATGCGCATGTTTGCTAGGTTTCCCCAGGTGCCGGCTGAGCTAGAGGCCAAAATCCGCAGCTAGGCACTTTGTAAAAAACAGCTCTGTTTTCTTTCTGAAAATGTGATGTGTCCACGTCGTGTTTTGGGGCATATCCTGTCGCGGGCGCTAGGCCTACCCACACAAGTGAGGTACCATTTTTATCGGGAGACTTGGGGGAACACTGGGTGGAAGGAAATTTGTGGCTCCTCTCAGATTCCAGAACTTTCTGTCACCGAAATGACAGGAAAAAATATTTTTTTGGCCACAATTTGAGGTTTGCAAAGGACTCTGGGTAACAGAATCAGATCAGAGCCCCACAAGTCACCCCATCTTGGATCCCCCTAGATGTCTAGTTTAAAAAAATGCACAGGTTTGCTAGGTTTCCCCAGGTGCCGGCTGAGCTAGAGGCCAAAATCCACAGCTAGGCACTTTGTAAAAAACAGCTCTGTTTTCTTTCTGAAAATTTGATGTGTCCACGTCGTGTTTTGGGGCATATCCTGTTGCAGGCGCTAGGCCTACCCACACAAGTGAGGTACCGTTTTTATCGGGAGACTTGGGGGAATGCTGGGTGGAAGGAAATTTGTGGCTCCTCTCCTATTCCAGAATTTTCTGTCACCGAAATGACAGAAAAAAGTGTTTTTTTGGCAAATGTTTGAGGTTTGCAAAGGATTCTGGGTAACAGAACCTGGTCAGAGCCCCACAAGTCACCCCATTTTGTATCCCCCTAGATGTCTAGTTTTCAAAAATGCGCAGGTTTGCTAGGTTTCCCAAGGTGCCGGCTGAGCTAGAAGCCAAAATCCACAGCTAGGCACTTTGTAAAAAACAGTCCTGTTTTCTTTCTGAAAATGTGATGTGTCCACGTCGTGTTTTGGGGCATATCCTGTCGCGGGCGCTAGGCCTACCCACACAAGTGAGGTACCATTTTTATCGGGAGACTTGGGGGAACGCTGGGTGGAAGGAAATTTGTGCCTCGTCTCAGATTCCAGAACTTTCTGTCACCGAAATGACAGGAAAAAGTGTTTTTTTGGCCAAAATTTGAGGTTTGCAAAGGATTCTGGGTAACAGAACCTGGTCAGAGCCCCACAAGTCACCCCATTTTGGATCCCCCTAGATGTCTAGTTTTCAAAAATTTGCAGGTTTGCTAGGTTTCTACAGGTGCCGGCTGAGCTAGAGGCCAAAATCCACAGCTAGGCACTTTGTAAAAAACAGCTCTGTTTTCTTTCTGAAAATGTGATGTGTCCACGTCGTGTTTTGGGGCATATCCTGTCGCCGGCGCTAGGCCTACCCACACAAGTGAGGTACCGTTTTTATCGGGAGACTTGGGGGAATGCTGGGTGGAAGGAAATTTGTGGCTCCTCTCATATTCCAGAATTTTCTGTCACCGAAATGACAGGAAAAAGGTTTTTTTTGACAAAGTTTGAGGTTTGCAAAGGATTCTGGGTAACAGAACCTGGTCAGAGCCCCACAAGTCACCCCATTTTGGATCCCCCTAGATGTCTAGTTTTAAAAAATGCTCAGGTTTGCTAGGTTTCCCCAGGTGCCGGCTGAGCTAGAGGCCAAAATCCACAGCTAGGCACTTTGTAAAAAACAGCTCTGTTTTCTTTCTGAAAATGTGATGTGTCCACGTCGTGTTTTGGGGCATATCCTGTCGCCGGCGCTAGGCCTAAACACACAAGTGAAGTACCATTTTTATCGGGAGACTTGGGGGAACGCTGATTGGAAGGAAATTTGTGGCTCCTCTCAGATTCCAGAGCTTTCTGTCACTGAAATGACAGGAAAAAGTGTTTTTTTGGCCAACTTTTGAGGTTTGCAAAGGATTCTGGGTAACAGAACCTGGTCAGAGCCCCACAAGTCACCCCATTTTGTATCCCCCTAGATGTCTAGTTTTCAAAAATGAGCAGGTTTGCTAGGTTTCCCAAGGTGCCGGCTGAGCTAGAGGCCAAAATCCACAGCTAGGCAATTTGTAAAAAACAGCTCTGTTTTCTTTCTGAAAATGTGATGTGTCCACGTCGTGTTTTGGGGCATATCCTGTCGCAGGCCCTGGGCCTACCCACACAAGTGTGGTACCGTTTTTATCGGGAGACTTGGGGGAATGCTGGTTGGAATGAAATTTGTGGCTCCTCTCATATTCCAGAATTTTCTGTCACCGAAATGACAGGAAAAAGTGTTTTTTGGCCAAATGTTGAGGTTTGCAAAGGATTCTGGGTAACAGAACCTGGTTAGAGCCCCACAAGTCACCCCATCTTGGATTCCCCTAGATGTCTAGTTTTCAAAAATGTGCAGGTTTGCTAGGTTTCCCCAGGTGCCGGCAGAGCTAGAGGCCAAAATCCACAGCTAGGCACTTTGTAAAAAACAGCTCTGTTTTCTTCCTGAAAATGTGATGTGTCCACGTCGTGTTTTGGGGCATATCCAGTCGCCGGCGCTAGGCCTACCCACACAAGTGAAGTACCATTTTTATCGGGAGACTTGGGGGAATGCTGGTTGGAAGGAAATTTGTGGCTCTTCTCATATTCCAGAATTTTCTGTCACCGAAATGACAGGAAAAAGGGTTTTTTGGCCAAATTTTGAGGTTTGCAAAGGATTCTGGGTAACAGAACCTGGTTAGAGCCCCACAAGTCACCCCATTTTGGATCCCCCTAGATGTCTAGTTTTCAAAAATGTGCATGTTTGCTAGGTTTCCCCAGGTGCCGGCTGAGCTAGAGGCCAAAATCCACAGCTAGGCACTTTGTAAAAAACAGCTCTGTTTTCTTTCTGAAAATGTGATGTGTCCACGTCGTGTTTTGGGGCATATCCTGTCGCCGGCGCTAGGCCTACCCACACAAGTGAAGTACCGTTTTTATCGGGAGACTTGGGGGAATGCTGGTTGGAAGGAAATTTGTGGCTCTTCTCATATTCCAGAATTTTCTGTCACCGAAATGATAGGAAAAAGGGTTTTTTGGCCAAATTTTGAGGTTTGCAAAGGATTCTGGGTAACAGAACCTGGTTAGAGCCCCACAAGTCACCCCATCTTGGATTCCCCTAGGTATCTAGTTTTCAAAAATGGGCAGGTTTGCTAGGTTTCCCCAGGTGCCGGCTGAGCTAGAGGCCAAAATCCACAGCTAGGCACTTTGTAAAAAACAGCTCTGTTTTCTTTCTGAAAATGTGATGTGTCCACGTCGTGTTTTGGGGCATATCCTGTCGCGGGCGCTAGGCCTACCCACACAAGTGAGGTACCATTTTTATCGGGAGTCTTGGGGGAAACTGGGTGGAAGTAAATTTGTGGCTCCTCTCAGATTCCAGAACTTTCTGTCACCGAAATGACAGGAAAAAGTGTTCTTTTGGCCAAAGGTTGAGGTTTGCAAAGGATTCTGGGTAACAGAACCTGTTTGGAGCCCCACAAGTCACCCCATTTTTTATCCCCCTAGATGTCTAGTTTTCAAAAATGAGCAGGTTTGCTAGGTTTCCCAAGGTGCCGGCTGAGCTAGAGGCCAAAATCCACAGCTAGGCAATTTGTAAAAAACAGCTCTGTTTTCTTTCTGAAAATGTGATGTGTCCACGTCGTGTTTTGGGGCATATCCTGTCGCAGGCCCTGGGCCTACCCACACAAGTGTGGTACCGTTTTTATCGGGAGACTTGGGGGAATGCTGGTTGGAATGAAATTTGTGGCTCCTCTCATATTCCAGAATTTTCTGTCCCCGAAATGACAGGAAAAAGTGTTTTTTGGCCAAATGTTGAGGTTTGCAAAGGATTCTGGGTAACAGAACCTGGTTAGAGCCCCACAAGTCACCCCATCTTGGATTCCCCTAGATGTCTAGTTTTCAAAAATGTGCAGGTTTGCTAGGTTTCCCCAGGTGCCGGCAGAGCTAGAGGCCAAAATCCACAGCTAGGCACTTTGTAAAAAACAGCTCTGTTTTCTTCCTGAAAATGTGATGTGTCCACGTCGTGTTTTGGGGCATATCCAGTCGCCGGCGCTAGGCCTACCCACACAAGTGAAGTACCATTTTTATCGGGAGACTTGGGGGAATGCTGGTTGGAAGGAAATTTGTGGCTCTTCTCATATTCCAGAATTTTCTGTCACCGAAATGACAGGAAAAAGGGTTTTTTGGCCAAATTTTGAGGTTTGCAAAGGATTCTGGGTAACAGAACGTGGTTAGAGCCCCACAAGTCACCCCATTTTGGATCCCCCTAGATGTCTAGTTTTCAAAAATGTGCATGTTTGCTAGGTTTCCCCAGGTGCCGGCTGAGCTAGAGGCCAAAATCCACAGCTAGGCACTTTGTAAAAAACAGCTCTGTTTTCTTTCTGAAAATGTGATGTGTCCACGTCGTGTTTTGGGGCATATCCTGTCGCCGGCGCTAGGCCTACCCACACAAGTGAAGTACCGTTTTTATCGGGAGACTTGGGGGAATGCTGGTTGGAAGGAAATTTGTGGCTCTTCTCATATTCCAGAATTTTCTGTCACCGAAATGATAGGAAAAAGGGTTTTTTGGCCAAATTTTGAGGTTTGCAAAGGATTCTGGGTAACAGAACCTGGTTAGAGCCCCACAAGTCACCCCATCTTGGATTCCCCTAGGTATCTAGTTTTCAAAAATGGGCAGGTTTGCTAGGTTTCCCCAGGTGCCGGCTGAGCTAGAGGCCAAAATCCACAGCTAGGCACTTTGTAAAAAACAGCTCTGTTTTCTTTCTGAAAATGTGATGTGTCCACGTCGTGTTTTGGGGCATATCCTGTCGCGGGCGCTAGGCCTACCCACACAAGTGAGGTACCATTTTTATCGGGAGTCTTGGGGGAAACTGGGTGGAAGTAAATTTGTGGCTCCTCTCAGATTCCAGAACTTTCTGTCACCGAAATGACAGGAAAAAGTGTTCTTTTGGCCAAAGGTTGAGGTTTGCAAAGGATTCTGGGTAACAGAACCTGTTTGGAGCCCCACAAGTCACCCCATTTTTTATCCCCCTAGATGTCTAGTTTTCAAAAATGCGCAGGTTTGCTAGGTTTCCCCAGGTGCCGGCTGAGCTAGAGGCCAAAATCCACAGCTAGGCACTTTGTAAAAAACAGCTCTGTTTTCTTTCTGAAAATGTGATGTGTCCACGTCGTGTTTTGGGGCATATCCTGTCGACGGCGCTAGGCCTAACCACACAAGTGAAGTACCATTTTTATCGGGAGACTTGGGGGAACGCTGGGTGGAAGGAAATCTGTGGCTCCTCTCAGATTCTAGAACTTTCTGTCACTGAAATGACAGGAAAAAGTGTTTTGTTGGCCAAATTTTAAAGGTTTGCAAAGGATTCTGGGTAACAGAACCTGGTCAGAGCCACACAAGCCACCCCATCTTGGATTTCCCTAGATGTCTAGTTTTCAAAAATGCACAGGTTTGCTAGGTTTCCCTAGGTGCCGGCTGAGCTAGAGGCCAAAATCCACAGCTAGGCACTTTGTAAAAAGCAGCTCTGTTTTCTTTCTGAAAATGTGATGTGTCCACGTCGTGTTTTGGGGCATATTCTGTTGCGGGCGCTAGACCTACCCACACAAGTGAGGTACCGTTTTTATCGGGAGACTTGGGGGAATGCTGGGTGGAAGGAAATTTGTGGCTCCTCTCATATTCCACAATTTTCTGTCCCCCAAATGACAGGAAAAAGGGTTTTTTTGGCCAAAGTTTGAGGTTTACAAAGGATTCTGGGTAACAGAACCTGGTCAGAGCCCCACAAGTCACCCCATTTTGTATCCCCCTAGATGTCTAGTTTTCAAAAATGCGCAGGTTTGCTAGGTTTCCCCAGGTGCCGGCTGAGCTAGAGGCCAAAATCCACAGTTAGGCATTTTGTATAAAACAGCTCTGTTTTCTTTCTGAAAATGTGATGTGTCCACGTCGTGTTTTGGGGCATATCCTGTCGCAGGCCCTGGGCCTACCCACACAAGTGAGGTACCGTTTTTATCAGGAGACTTGGGGGAATGCTGGTTGGAAGGAAATTTGTGGCTCCTCTCATATTCTAGAATTTTCTGTCACCGAAATGACAGGAAAAAGGTTTTTTTTGACAAAGTTTGAGGTTTGCAAAGGATTCTGGGTAACAGAACCTGGTCAGAGCCCCACAAGTCACCCCATTTTGGATCCCCCTAGATGTCTAGTTTTAAAAAATGCGCAGGTTTGCTAGGTTTCCCCAGGTGCCGGCTGAGCTAGAGGCCAAAATCCACAGCTAGGCACTTTGTAAAAAACAGCTCTGTTTTCTTTCTGAAAATGTGATGTGTCCACGTCGTGTTTTGGGGCATATCCTGTCGCGGGCGCTAGGCCTACCCACACAAGTGAGGTACCATTTTTATCGGGAGACTTGGGGGAACACTGGGTGGAAGGAAATTTGTGGCTCCTCTCAGATTCCAGAACTTTCTGTCACCGAAATGACAGGAAATAGTGTTTTTTTGGCCAAAGTTTGAGGTTTGCAAAGGACTCTGGGTAACAGAATCTGGTCAGAGCCCCACAAGTCACCCCATTTTGGATCCCCCTAGATGTCTAGTTTTCAAAAATGTGCAGGTTTGCTAGGTTTCTACAGGTGCCGGCTGAGCTAGAGGCCAAAATCCACAGCTAGGCACTTTGTAAAAAACAGCTCTGTTTTCTTTCTGAAAATGTGATGTGTCCACGTCGTGTTTTGGGGCATATCCTGTCGCCGGCGCTAGGCCTACCCACACAAGTGAGGTACCGTTTTTATCGGGAGACTTGGGGGAATGCTGGGTGGAAGGAAATTTGTGGCTCCTCTCATATTCCAGAATTTTCTGTCACCGAAATGACAGGAAAAAGGGTTTTTTTGACAAAGTTTGAGGTTTGCAAAGGATTCTGGGTAACAGAACCTGGTCAGAGCCCCACAAGTCACCCCATTTTGGATCCCCCTAGATGTCTAGTTTTAAAAAATGCGCAGGTTTGCTAGGTTTCCCCAGGTGCCGGCAGAGCTAGAGGCCAAAATCCACAGCTAGGCACTTTGTAAAAAACAGCTCTGTTTTCTTTCTGAAAATGTGATGTGTCCACGTCGTGTTTTGGGGCATATCCTGTCGCCGGCGCTAGGCCTACCCACTCAAGTGAAGTACCATTTTTATCGGGAGACTTGGGGGAACGCTGATTGGAAGGAAATTTGTGGCTCCTCTTAGATTCCAGAGCTTTCTGTCACTGAAATGACAGGAAAAAGTGTTTTTTTGGCCAACTTTTGAGGTTTGCAAAGGATTCTGGGTAACAGAACCTGGTCAGAGCCCCACAAGTCACCCCATTTTGTATCCCCCTAGATGTCTAGTTTTCAAAAATGCGCAGGTTTGCTAGGTTTCCCAAGGTGCCGGCTGATCTAGAGGCCAAAATCCACAGCTAGGCATTTTGTAAAAAACAGCTCTGTTTTCTTTCTGATAATGTGATGTGTCCACGTCGTGTTTTGGGGCATATCCTGTCGCAGGCCCTGGGCCTACCCACACAAGTGTGGTACCGTTTTTATCGGGAGACTTGGGGGAATGCTGGTTGGAATGAAATTTGTGGCTCCTCTCATATTCCAGAATTTTCTGTCACCGAAATGACAGGAAAAAGTGTTTTTTGGCCAAATGTTGAGGTTTGTAAAGGATTCTGGGTAACAGAACCTGGTTAGAGCCCCACAAGTCACCCCATCTTGGATTCCCCTAGATGTCTAGTTTTCAAAAATGTGCAGGTTTGCTAGGTTTCCCCAGGTGCCGGCAGAGCTAGAGGCCAAAATCCACAGCTAGGCACTTTGTAAAAAACAGCTCTGTTTTCTTTCTGAAAATGTGATGTGTCCACGTCGTGTTTTGGGGCATATCCAGTCGCCGGCGCTAGGCCTACCCACACAAGTGAAGTACCATTTTTATCGGGAGACTTGGGGGAATGCTGGTTGGAAGGAAATTTGTGGCTCTTCTCATATTCCAGAATTTTCTGTCACCGAAATGACAGGAAAAAGGGTTTTTTGGCCAAATTTTGAGGTTTGCAAAGGATTCTGGGTAACAGAACCTGGTTAGAGCCCCACAAGTCACCCCATTTTGGATCCCCCTAGATGTCTAGTTTTCAAAAATGTGCAGGTTTGCTAGGTTTCCCCAGGTGCCGGCAGAGCTAGAGGCCAAAATCCACAGCTAGGCACTTTGTAAAAAACAGCTCTGTTTTCTTTCTGAAAATGTGATGTGTCCACGTCGTGTTTTGGGGGCATATCCTGTCGCCGGCGCTAGGCCTACCCACACAAGTGAAGTACCGTTTTTATCGGGAGACTTGGGGGAATGCTGGTTGGAAGGAAATTTGTGGCTCTTCTCATATTCCAGAATTTTCTGTCACCGAAATGATAGGAAAAAGGGTTTTTTGGCCAAATTTTGAGGTTTGCAAAGGATTCTGGGTAACAGAACCTGGTTAGAGCCCCACAAGTCACCCCATCTTGGATTCCCCTAGGGATCTAGTTTTCAAAAATGGGCAGGTTTGCTAGGTTTCCCCAGGTGCCGGCTGAGCTAGAGGCCAAAATCCACAGCTAGGCACTTTGTAAAAAACAGCTCTGTTTTCTTTCTGAAAATGTGATGTGTCCACGTCGTGTTTTGGGGCATATCCTGTCGCGGGCGCTAGGCCTACCCACACAAGTGAGGTACCATTTTTATCGGGAGTCTTGGGGGAAACTGGGTGGAAGTAAATTTGTGGCTCCTCTCAGATTCCAGAACTTTCTGTCACCGAAATGACAGGAAAAAGTGTTCTTTTGGCCAAAGGTTGAGGTTTGCAAAGGATTCTGGGTAACAGAACCTGTTTGGAGCCCCACAAGTCACCCCATTTTTTATCCCCCTAGATGTCTAGTTTTCAAAAATGCGCAGGTTTGCTAGGTTTCCCCAGGTGCCGGCTGAGCTAGAGGCCAAAATCCACAGCTAGGCACTTTGTAAAAAACAGCTCTGTTTTCTTTCTGAAAATGTGATGTGTCCACGTCGTGTTTTGGGGCATATCCTGTCGACGGCGCTAGGCCTAACCACACAAGTGAAGTCCCATTTTTATCAGGAGACTTGGGGGAACGCTGGGTGGAAGGAAATCTGTGGCTCCTCTCAGATTCTAGAACTTTCTGTCACTGAAATGACAGGAAAAAGTGTTTTGTTGGCCAAATTTTAAAGGTTTGCAAAGGATTCTGGGTAACAGAACCTGGTCAGAGCCACACAAGCCACCCCATCTTGGATTTCCCTAGATGTCTAGTTTTCAAAAATGCACAGGTTTGCTAGGTTTCCCTAGGTGCCGGCTGAGCTAGAGGCCAAAATCCACAGCTAGGCACTTTGTAAAAAACAGCTCTGTTTTCTTTCTGAAAATGTGATGTGTCCACGTCGTGTTTTGGGGCATATCCTGTTGCGGGCGCTAGACCTACCCACACAAGTGAGGTACCGTTTTTATCGGGAGACTTGGGGGAATGCTGGGTGGAAGGAAATTTGTGGCTCCTCTCATATTCCACAATTTTCTGTCCCCCAAATGACAGGAAAAAGGTTTTTTTTGGCCAAAGTTTGAGGTTTACAAAGGATTCTGGGTAACAGAACCTGTTCAGAGCCCCACAAGTCACCCCATTTTGTATCCCCCTAGATGTCTAGTTTTCAAAAATGCGCAGGTTTGCTAGGTTTCCCCAGGTGCCGGCTGAGCTAGAGGCCAAAATCCACAGTTAGGCATTTTGTATAAAACAGCTCTGTTTTCTTTCTGAAAATGTGATGTGTCCACGTCGTGTTTTGGGGCATATCCTGTCGCAGGCCCTGGGCCTACCCACACAAGTGAGGTACCGTTTTTATCAGGAGACTTGGGGGAATGCTGGTTGGAAGGAAATTTGTGGCTCCTCTCATATTCCAGAATTTTCTGTCACCGAAATGACAGGAAAAAGGGTTTTTTTGACAAAGTTTGAGGTTTGCAAAGGATTCTGGGTAACAGAACCTGGTCAGAGCCCCACAAACCACCCCATTTTGGATCCCCCTAGATGTCTAGTTTTAAAAAATGCGCAGGTTTGCTAGGTTTCCCCAGGTGCCGGCTGAGCTAGAGGCCAAAATCCACAGCTAGGCACTTTGTAAAAAACAGTTCTGTTTTCTTTCTGAAAATGTGATGTGTCCACGTCGTGTTTTGGGGCATATCCTGTCGCGGGCGCTAGGCCTACCCACACAAGTGAGGTACCATTTTTATCGGGAGACTTGGGGGAACACTGGGTGGAAGGAAATTTGCGGCTCCTCTCAGATTCCAGAACTTTCTGTCACCGAAATGACAGGAAATAGTGTTTTTTTGGCCAATGTTTGAGGTTTGCAAAGGACTCTGGGTAACAGAATCTGGTCAGAGCCCCACAAGTCACCCCATTTTGGATCCCCCTAGATGTCTAGTTTTCAAAAATGCACAGGTTTGCTAGGTTTCCCCAGGTGCCGGCTGAGCTAGAGGCCAAAATCCACAGCTAGGCACTTTGTAAAAAACAGCTCTGTTTTCTTTCTGAAAATGTGATGTGTCCACGTCGTGTTTTGGGGCATATCCTGTCGCCGGCGCTAGGCCTACCCACACAAGTGAAGTACCATTTTTATCGGGAGACTTGGGGGAACACTGGGTGGAAGGAAATTTGTGGCTCCTCTCAGATTCCAGAGCTTTCTGTCACTGAAATGACAGGAAAAAGTGTTTTTTTGGCCAAATATTGAGGTTTGCAAAGGATTCTGGGTAACAGAACCTGGTCAGAGCCCCACAAGTCACCCCATTTTGGATCCCCCTAGATGTCTAGTTTTCAAAAATTTGCAGGTTTGCTAGGTTTCTACAGGTGCCGGCTGAGCTAGAGGCCAAAATCCACAGCTAGGCACTTTGTAAAAAACAGCTCTGTTTTCTTTCTGAAAATGTGATGTGTCCACGTCGTGTTTTGGGGCATATCCTGTCGCCGGCGCTAGGCCTACCCACACAAGTGAGGTACCGTTTTTATCAGGAGACTTGGGGGAATGCTGGGTGGAAGGAAATTTGTGGCTCCTCTCATATTCCAGAATTTTCTGTCACCGAAATGACAGGAAAAAGGGTTTTGTTGGCCAAAGTTTGAGGTTTGCAAAGGATTATAGGTAACAGAACCTGGTCAGAGCCCCACAAGTCACCCCATCTTGGATTCCCCTAGATGTCTAGTTTTCAAATATGCACAGGTTTGCTAGGTTTCCCAAGGTGCCGGCTGAGCTAGAGGCCAAAATCCACAGCTAGGCACTTTGTAAAAAACAGTCCTGTTTTCTTTCTGAAAATGTGATGTGTCCACGTCGTGTTTTGGGGCATATCCTGTCGCCGGCGCTAGGCCTACCCACACAAGTGAAGTACCATTTTTATGGGGAGACTTGGGGGAACGCTGGGTGGAAGGAAATTTGTGGCTCCTCTCAGATTCCAGAGCTTTCTGTCACTGAAATGACAGGAAAAAGTATTTTTTTGGCCAACTTTTGAGGTTTGCAAAGGATTCTGGGTAACAGAACCTGGTCAGAGCCCCACAAGTCACCCCATCTTGGATTCCCCTAGATGTCTAGTTTTCAAATATGCACAGGGTTGCTAGGTTTCCCAAGGTGCCGGCTGAGCTAGAGGCCAAAATCCACAGCTAGGTACTTTGTAAAAAACAGTTCTGTTTTCTTTCTGAAAATGTGATGTGTCCACGTCGTGTTTTGGGGGCATATCCTGTCGGGGGCGCTAGGCCTACCCACACAAATGAGGTTCCATTTTGATCGGGAGACTTGGGGGAACGCTGGGTGGAAGGAAATGTGTGGCTCCTCTCAGATTCCAGAACTTTTTGTCACCGAAATGACAGGAAAAAGTGTTTTTTTGGCCAAAATTTGAGGTTTGCAAAGGATTCTGGGTAACAGAACCTGGTCAGAGCCCCACAAGTCACCCCATTTTGGATCCCCCTAGATGTCTAGTTTTCAAAAATGTGCAGGTTTGCTAGGTTTCCCCAGGTGCCGGCTGAGCTAGAGGCCAAAATCCACAGCTAGGCACTTTGTAAAAAACAGCTCTGTTTTCTTTCTGAAAATGTGATGTGTCCACGTCGTGTTTTGGGGCATATCCTGTCGCCGGCCCAGGGCCTACCCACACAAGTGAGGTACCGTTTTTATCAGGAGACTTGGGTGAATACTGGTTGGAAGGAAATTTGTGGCTCCTCTTATATTCCAGAATTTTCTGTCACCGAAATGACAGGAAAAAGTTTTTTTGGGCCAAATTTTGAGGTTTGCAAAGGATTATGGGTAACAGAACCTGGTTAGAGCCCCACAAGTCACCCCATCTTGGATTCCCCTAGGTATCTAGTTTTCAAAAATGCGCAGGTTTGCTAGGTTTCCCCAGGTGCCGGCTGAGCTACAGGCCAAAATCCACAGCTAGCCACTTTGTAAAAAACAGCTCTGTTTTCTTTCTGAAAATGTGATGTGTCCACGTCGTGTTTTGGGGCATATCCTGTCGCGGGCGCTAGGCCTACCCACACAAGTGAGGTACCATTTTTATCGGGAGACTTGGGGGAACACTGGGTGGAAGGAAATTTGTGGCTCCTCTCAGATTCCAGAACTTTCTGTCACCGAAATGACAGGAAATAGTGTTTTTTTGGCCAAAGTTTGAGGTTTGCAAAGGACTCTGGGTAACAGAATCTGGTCAGAGCCCCACAAGTCACCCCATTTTGGATCCCCCTAGATGTCTAGTTTTCAAAAATGCACAGGTTTGCTAGGTTTCCCCAGGTGCCGGCTAAGCTAGAGGCCAAAATCCACAGCTAGGCACTTTGTAAAAAACAGCTCTGTTTTCTTTCTGAAAATGTGATGTGTCCACGTCGTGTTTTGGGGCATATCCTGTCGCCGGCGCTAGGCCTACCCACACAAGTGAAGTACCATTTTTATCGGGAGACTTGGGGGAACGCTGGGTGGAAGGAAATTTGTGGCTCCTCTCAGATTCCAGAGCTTTCTGTCACTGAAATGACAGGAAAAAGTGTTTTTTTGGCCAAATTTTGAGGTTTGCAAAGGATTCTGGGTAAATGAACCTGGTCAGAGCCCCACAAGTCACTTCATCTTGGATTCCCCTAGATGTCTCCTTTTAAAAAATGCACAGGTTTGCTAGGTTTCCCCAGGTGCCGGCTGAGCTAGAGGCCAAAATCCACAGCTAGGCACTTTGTAAGAAACAGCTCTGTTTTTTTCTGAAAATTTGATGTGTCCACGTCGTGTTTTGGGGCATATCCTGTTGCAGGCGCTAGGCCTACCCACAAAAGTGAGGTACCGTTTTTATCGGGAGACTTGGGGGAATGCTGGGTGGAAGGAAATTTGTGGCTCCTCTCATATTCCAGAATTTTCTGTCACCGAAAAGACAGAAAAAAGTGTTTTTTTGGCAAAGGTTTGAGGTTTGCAAAGGATTCTGGGTAACAGAACCTGGTCAGAGCCCCACAAGTCACCCCATTTTGTATCCCCCTAGATGTCTAGTTTTCAAAAATGCGCAGGTTTGCTAGGTTTCCCAAGGTGCTGGCTGAGCTAGAGGCCAAAATCCACAGCTAGGCACTTTGTAAAAAACAGCTTTGTTTTCTTTCTGAAAATTTGATTTGTCCACGTCGTGTTTTGGGGCATATCCTGTCGCCGGCCCAGGGCCTACCCACACAAGTGAGGTACCGTTTTTATCAGGAGACTTGGGGGAATGCTGGTTGGAAGGAAATTTGTGGCTCCTCTTATATTCCAGAATTTTCTGTCACCGAAATGACAGGAAAAAGTGTTTTTTGGCCACATTTTGAGGTTTGCAAAGGATTATGGGTAACAGAACCTGGTTAGAGCCCCACAAGTCACCCCATCTTGGTTTCCCCTAGGTATCTAGTTTTCAAAAATGCGCAGGTTTGCTAGGTTTCCCCAGGTGCCAGCTGAGCTAGAGGCCAAAATCCACAGCTAGGCACTTTGTAAAAAACAGCTCTGTTTTCTTTCTGAAAATGTGATGTGTCCACGTCGTGTTTTGGGGCATATCCTGTCGCGGGCGCTAGGCCTACCCACACAAGTGAGGTACCATTTTTATCGGGAGACTTGGGGGAACACTGGGTGGAAGGAAATTTGTGGCTCCTCTCAGATTCCAGAACTTTCTGTCACCGAAATGACAGGAAATAGTGTTTTTTGGCCAAAGTTTGAGGTTTGCAAAGGACTCTGGGTAACAGAATCTGGTCAGAGCCCCACAAGTCACCCCATTTTGGATCCCCCCAGATGTCTAGTTTTCAAAAATGCACAGGTTTGCTAGGTTTCCCCAGGTGCCGGCTGAGCTAGAGGCCAAAATCCACAGCTAGGCACTTTGTAAAAAACAGCTCTGTTTTCTTTCTGAAAATGTGATGTGTCCACGTCGTGTTTTGGGGCATATCCTGTCGCCGGCGCTAGGCCTACCCACACAAGTGAAGTACCATTTTTATCGGGAGACTTGGGGGAACGCTGGGAGGAAGGAAATTTGTGGCTCCTCTCAGATTCCAGAGCTTTCTGTCACTGAAATGACAGGAAAAAGTGTTTTTTGGGCCAAATTTTGAGGTTTGCAAAGGATTCTGGGTAACTGAACCTGGTCAGAGCCCCACAAGTCACTTCATCTTGGATTCCCCTAGATGTCTCCTTTTAAAAAATGCACAGGTTTGCTAGGTTTGCCCAGGTGCCGGCTGAGCTAGAGGCCAAAATCCACAGCTAGGCACTTTGTAAGAAACAGCTCTGTTTTTTTCTGAAAATTTGATGTGTCCACGTCGTGTTTTGGGGCATATCCTGTTGCAGGCGCTAGGCCTACCCACACAAGTGAGGTACCGTTTTTATCGGGAGACTTGGGGGAATGCTGGGTGGAAGGAAATTTGTGGCTCCTCTCATATTCCAGAATTTTCTGTCACCGAAATGACAGAAAAAAGTGTTTTTTTGGCAAAAGTTTGAGGTTTGCAAAGGATTCTGGGTAACAGAACCTGGTCAGAGCCCCACAAGTCACCCCATTTTGTATCCCCCTAGATGTCTAGTTTTCAAAAATGCGCAGGTTTGCTAGGTTTCCCAAGGTGCCGGCTGAGCTAGAGGCCAAAATCCACAGCTAGGCACTTTGTAAAAAACAGCTCTGTTTTCTTTCTGAAAATGTGATGTGTCCACGTCGTGTTTTGGGGTATTTCCTGTCGCGGGCGCTAGGCCTACCCACACAAGTGAGGTACCATTTTTATCGGGAGACATGGGGGAACACTGGGTGGAAGGAAATTTGTGGCTCCTCTCAGATTCCAGAACTTTCTGTCACCGAAATGACAGGAAATAGTGTTTTTTTGGCCAAAGTTTGAGGTTTGCACAGGACTCTGGGTAACAGAATCTGGTCAGAGCCCCACAAGTCACCCCATTTTGGATCCCCCTAGATGTCTAGTTTTCAAAAATGCACAGGTTTGCTAGGTTTCCCCAGGTGCCGGCTGAGCTAGAGGCCAAAATCCACAGTTAGGCACTTTGTAAAAAATAGCTCTGTTTTCTTTCTGAAAATGTGATGTGTCCACGTCGTGTTTTGGGGCATATCCTGTCGCCGGCGCTAGGCCTACCCACACAAGTGAAGTACCATTTTTATCGGGAGACTTGGGGGAACGCTGGGTGGAAGGAAAT
This sequence comes from Pleurodeles waltl, assembly GCF_031143425.1. Lineage (NCBI taxonomy): Eukaryota > Metazoa > Chordata > Amphibia > Caudata > Salamandridae > Pleurodeles > Pleurodeles waltl. Next base: position 1,021,492,922 of record NC_090448.1, read on the forward strand.
TTGTGGCTCCTCTCAGATTCCAGAGCTTTCTGTCACTGAAATGACAGGAAAAAGTGTTTTTTTGGCCAAATTTTGAGGTTTGCAAAGGATTCTGGGTAACTGAACCTGGTCAGAGCCCCACAAGTCACTTCATCTTGGATTCCCCTAGATGTCTCCTTTTAAAAAATGCACAGGTTTGCTAGGTTTCCCCAGGTGCCGGCTGAGCTAGAGGCCAAAATCCACAGCTAGGCAATTTGTAAGAAACAGCTCTGTTTTTTTCTGAAAATTTGATGTGTCCACGTCGTGTTTTGGGGCATATCCTGTTGCAGGCGCTAGGCCTACCCACACAAGTGAGGTACCGTTTTTATCGGGAGACTTGGGGGAATGCTGGGTGGAAGGAAATTTGTGGCTCCTCTCATATTCCAGAATTTTCTGTCACCGAAATGACAGAAAAAAGTGTTTTTTTGGCAAAAGGTTGAGGTTTGCAAAGGATTCTGGGTAACAGAACCTGGTCAGAGCCCCACAAGTCACCCCATTTTGTATCCCCCTAGATGTCTAGTTTTCAAAAATGCGCAGGTTTGCTAGGTTTCCCAAGGTGCCGGCTGAGCTAGAGGCCAAAATCCACAGCTAGGCACTTTGTAAAAAACAGCTCTGTTTTCTTTCTGAAAATGTGATGTGTCCACGTCGTGTTTTGGGGGCATATCCTGTCGCCGGCGCTAGGCCTACCCACACAAGTGAGGTACCGTTTTTATCGGGAGACTTGGGGGAATGCTGGATGGATGGAAATTTGTGGCTCCTCTCAGATTCCAGAACTTTTTGTCACCGAAATGACAGGAAAAAGTGTTTTTTTGGCCAAAATTTGAGGTTTGCAAAGGACTCTGGGTAACAGAATCTGGTCAGAGCCCCACAAGTCACCCCATTTTGGATCCCCCTAGATGTCTAGTTTTCAAAAATGCACAGGTTTGCTAGGTTTCCCCAGGTGCCGGCTGAGCTAGAGGCCAAAATCCACAGCTAGGCACTTTGTAAAAAATAGCTCTGTTTTCTTTCTGAAAATGTGATGTGTCCACGTCGTGTTTTGGGGCATATCCTGTCGCCGGCGCTAGGCCTATCCACACAAGTGAAGTACCATTTTTATCGGGAGACTTGGTGGAACGCTGGGTGGAAGGAAATTTGTGGCTCCTCTCAGATTCCAGAGCTTTCTGTCACTGAAATGACAGGAAAAAGTGTTTTTTTGGCCTAAATTTTGAGGTTTGCAAAGGATTCTGGGTAACTGAACCTGGTCAGAGCCCCACAAGTCACTTCATCTTGGATTCCCCTAGATGTCTCCTTTTAAAAAATGCACAGGTTTGCTAGGTTTCCCCAGGTGCCGGCTGAGCTAGAGGCCAAAATCCACAGCTAGGCACTTTGTAAGAAACAGCTCTGTTTTTTTCTGAAAATTTGATGTGTCCACGTCGTGTTTTGGGGCATATCCTGTTGCAGGCGCTAGGCCTACCCACACAAGTGAGGTACGGTTTTTATCGGGAGACTTGGGGAATGCTGGGTGGAAGGAAATTTGTGGCTCCTCTCATATTCCAGAATTTTCTGTCACCGAAATGACAGAAAAAAGTGTTTTTTTGGCAAAAGTTTGAGGTTTGCAAAGGATTCTGGGTAACAGAACCTGGTCAGAGCCCAACAAGTCACCCCATTTTGTATCCCCCTAGATGTCTAGTTTTCAAAAATGCGCAGGTTTGCTAGGTTTCCCAAGGTGCCGGCTGAGCTAGAGGCCAAAATCCACAGCTAGGCACTTTGTAAAAAACAGTTCTGTTTTCTTTCTGAAAATGTGATGTGTTCACGTCGTGTTTTGGGGCATATCCTGTCGCGGGCGCTAGGCCTACCCACACAAGTGAGGTACCATTTTTATCGGGAGACTTGGGGGAACGCTGGGTGGAAGGCAATTTGTGGCTCGTCTCAGATTCCAGAACTTTCTGTCACCGAAATGACAGGAAAAAGTGTTTTTTTGGCCAAAATTTGAGGTTTGCAAAGGATTCTGGGTAACAGAACCTGTTCAGAGCCCCACAAGTCACCCCATTTTGGATCCCCCTAGATGTCTAGTTTTAAAAAATTTGCAGGTTTGCTAGGTTTCTACAGGTGCCGGCTGAGCTAGAGGCCAAAATCCACAGCTAGGCACTTTGTAAAAAACAGCTCTGTTTTCTTTCTGAAAATGTGATGTGTCCACGTCTTGTTTTGGGGCATATCCTGTCGCCGGCGCTAGGCCTACCCACACAAGTGAAGTACCGTTTTTATCGGGAGACTTGGGGGAATGCTGGTTGGAAGGAAATTTGTGGCTCTTCTCATATTCCAGAATATTCTGTCACCGAAATGACAGGAAAAAGTGTTTTTTGGCCAAATTTTGAGGTTTGCAAAGGATTCTGGGTAACAGAACCTGGTTAGAGCCCCACAAGTCACCCCATTTTGGCTCCCCCTAGATGTCTAGTTTTCAAAAATGTGCATGTTTGCTAGGTTTCCTCAGGTGCCGGCTGAGCTAGAGGCCAAAATCCACAGCTAGGCACTTTGTAAAAAACAGCTCTGTTTTCTTTCTGAAAATGTGAGGTGTCCACGTCGTGATTTGGGGCATATCCTGTCGCGGGCGCTAGGCCTACCCACACAAGTGAGGTACCATTTTTATCGGGAGACTTGGGGGAACACTGGGTGGAAGGAAATTTGTGGCTCCTCTCAGATTCCAGAACTTTCTGTCACCGAAATGACAGGAAAAAGTGTTCTTTTGGCCAAAGTTTGAGGTTTGCAAAGGATTCTGGGTAACAGAACCTGGTTGGAGCCCCACAAGTCACCCCATTTTGTATCCCCCTAGATGTCTAGTTTTCAAAAATGCGCAGGTTTGCTAGGTTTCCCAAGGTGCCGGCTGAGCTAGAGGCCAAAATCCACAGCTAGGCACTTTGTAAAAAACAGTTCTGTTTTCTTTCTGAAAATGTGATGTGTCCACGTCGTGTTTTGGGGCATATCCTGTCGCGGGCGCTAGGCCTACCCACACAAGTGAGGTACCATTTTTATCGGGAGACTTGAGGGAACGCTGGGTGGAAGGCAATTTGTGGCTCGTCTCAGATTCCAGAACTTTCTGTCACCGAAATGACAGGAAAAAGTGTTTTTTTGGCCACAATTTGAGGTTGGCAAAGGATTCTGGGTAACAGAACCTGGTCAGAGCCCCACAAGTCACCCCATTTTGGATCCCCCTAGATGTCTAGTTTTCAAAAATGCACAGGTTTGCTAGGTTTCCCCAGGTGCCGGCTGAGCTAGAGGCCAAAATCCACAGCTAGGCACTTTGTAAAAAACAGCTCTGTTTTCTTTCTGAAAATGTGATGTGTCCACGTCGTGTTTTGGGGCATATCCTGTCGCCGGCGCTAGGCCTACCCACACAAGTGAGGTACCGTTTTTATCGGGAGACTTGGGGAATGCTGGGTGGAAGGAAATTTGTGGCTCCTCTCAGATTCCAGAACTTTTTGTCACCGAAATGACAGGAAAAAGTGTTTTTTTGGCCAAAATTTGAGGTTTGCAAAGGATTCTGGGTAACAGAACCTGGTCAGAGCCCCACAAGTCACCCCATTTTGGATCCCCCTAGATGTCTGGTTTTCAAAAATGTGCAGGTTTGCTAGGTTTCCCCAGGTGCTGGCTGAGCTAGAGGCCAAAATCCACAGCTAGGCACTTTGTAAAAAACAGCTCTGTTTTCTTTCTGAAAATGTGATGTGTCCACGTCCTGTTTTGGGGCATATCCTGTCGCAGGCCCAGGGCCTACCCACACAAGTGAGGTACCGTTTTTATCAGGAGACTTGGGGGAATGCTGGTTGGAAGGAAATTTGTGGCTCCTCTTATATTCCAGAATTTTCTGTCACCGAAATGACAGGAAAAAGTGTTTTTTGGCCAAATTTTGAGGTTTGCAAAGAATTATGGGTAACAGAACCTGGTTAGAGCCCCACAAGTCACCCCATCTTAGATTCCCCTAGGTATCTAGTTTTTAAAAATGCGCAGGTTTGCTAGGTTTCCCCAGGTGCCGGCTGAGCTAGAGGCCAAAATCCACAGCTAGGCACTTTGTAAAAAACAGCTCTGTTTTCTTTCTGAAAATGTGATGTGTCCACGTCGTGTTTTGGGGTATTTCCTGTCGCGGGCGCTAGGCCTACCCACACAAGTGAGGTACCATTTTTATCGGGAGACATGGGGGAACACTGGGTGGAAGGAAATTTGTGGCTCCTCTCAGATTCCAGAACTTTCTGTCACCGAAATGACAGGAAATAGTGTTTTTTTGGCCAAAGTTTGAGGTTTGCACAGGACTCTGGGTAACAGAATCTGGTCAGAGCCCCACAAGTCACCCCATTTTGGATCCCCCTAGATGTCTAGTTTTCAAAAATGCACAGGTTTGCTAGGTTTCCCCAGGTGCCGGCTGAGCTAGAGGCCAAAATCCACAGTTAGGCACTTTGTAAAAAATAGCTCTGTTTTCTTTCTGAAAATGTGATGTGTCCACGTCGTGTTTTGGGGCATATCCTGTCGCCGGCGCTAGGCCTACCCACACAAGTGAAGTACCATTTTTATCGGGAGACTTGGGGGAACGCTGGGTGGAAGGAAATTTGTGGCTCCTCTCAGATTCCAGAGCTTTCTGTCACTGAAATGACAGGAAAAAGTGTTTTTTTGGCCAAATTTTGAGGTTTGCAAAGGATTCTGGGTAACTGAACCTGGTCAGAGCCCCACAAGTCACTTCATCTTGGATTCCCCTAGATGTCTCCTTTTAAAAAATGCACAGGTTTGCTAGGTTTCCCCAGGTGCCGGCTGAGCTAGAGGCCAAAATCCACAGCTAGGCAATTTGTAAGAAACAGCTCTGTTTTTTTCTGAAAATTTGATGTGTCCACGTCGTGTTTTGGGGCATATCCTGTTGCAGGCGCTAGGCCTACCCACACAAGTGAGGTACCGTTTTTATCGGGAGACTTGGGGGAATGCTGGGTGGAAGGAAATTTGTGGCTCCTCTCATATTCCAGAATTTTCTGTCACCGAAATGACAGAAAAAAGTGTTTTTTTGGCAAAAGGTTGAGGTTTGCAAAGGATTCTGGGTAACAGAACCTGGTCAGAGCCCCACAAGTCACCCCATTTTGTATCCCCCTAGATGTCTAGTTTTCAAAAATGCGCAGGTTTGCTAGGTTTCCCAAGGTGCCGGCTGAGCTAGAGGCCAAAATCCACAGCTAGGCACTTTGTAAAAAACAGCTCTGTTTTCTTTCTGAAAATGTGATGTGTCCACGTCGTGTTTTGGGGGCATATCCTGTCGCCGGCGCTAGGCCTACCCACACAAGTGAGGTACCGTTTTTATCGGGAGACTTGGGGGAATGCTGGATGGATGGAAATTTGTGGCTCCTCTCAGATTCCAGAACTTTTTGTCACCGAAATGACAGGAAAAAGTGTTTTTTTGGCCAAAATTTGAGGTTTGCAAAGGACTCTGGGTAACAGAATCTGGTCAGAGCCCCACAAGTCACCCCATTTTGGATCCCCCTAGATGTCTAGTTTTCAAAAATGCACAGGTTTGCTAGGTTTCCCCAGGTGCCGGCTGAGCTAGAGGCCAAAATCCACAGCTAGGCACTTTGTAAAAAATAGCTCTGTTTTCTTTCTGAAAATGTGATGTGTCCACGTCGTGTTTTGGGGCATATCCTGTCGCCGGCGCTAGGCCTATCCACACAAGTGAAGTACCATTTTTATCGGGAGACTTGGTGGAACGCTGGGTGGAAGGAAATTTGTGGCTCCTCTCAGATTCCAGAGCTTTCTGTCACTGAAATGACAGGAAAAAGTGTTTTTTTGGCCTAAATTTTGAGGTTTGCAAAGGATTCTGGGTAACTGAACCTGGTCAGAGCCCCACAAGTCACTTCATCTTGGATTCCCCTAGATGTCTCCTTTTAAAAAATGCACAGGTTTGCTAGGTTTCCCCAGGTGCCGGCTGAGCTAGAGGCCAAAATCCACAGCTAGGCACTTTGTAAGAAACAGCTCTGTTTTTTTCTGAAAATTTGATGTGTCCACGTCGTGTTTTGGGGCATATCCTGTTGCAGGCGCTAGGCCTACCCACACAAGTGAGGTACGGTTTTTATCGGGAGACTTGGGGAATGCTGGGTGGAAGGAAATTTGTGGCTCCTCTCATATTCCAGAATTTTCTGTCACCGAAATGACAGAAAAAAGTGTTTTTTTGGCAAAAGTTTGAGGTTTGCAAAGGATTCTGGGTAACAGAACCTGGTCAGAGCCCAACAAGTCACCCCATTTTGTATCCCCCTAGATGTCTAGTTTTAAAAAATGCGCAGGTTTGCTAGGTTTCCCAAGGTGCCGGCTGAGCTAGAGGCCAAAATCCACAGCTAGGCACTTTGTAAAAAACAGTTCTGTTTTCTTTCTGAAAATGTGATGTGTTCACGTCGTGTTTTGGGGCATATCCTGTCGCGGGCGCTAGGCCTACCCACACAAGTGAGGTACCATTTTTATCGGGAGACTTGGGGGAACGCTGGGTGGAAGGCAATTTGTGGCTCGTCTCAGATTCCAGAACTTTCTGTCACCGAAATGACAGGAAAAAGTGTTTTTTTGGCCAAAATTTGAGGTTTGCAAAGGATTCTGGGTAACAGAACGTGTTCAGAGCCCCACAAGTCACCCCATTTTGGATCCCCCTAGATGTCTAGTTTTCAAAAATTTGCAGGTTTGCTAGGTTTCTACAGGTGCCGGCTGAGCTAGAGGCCAAAATCCACAGCTAGGCACTTTGTAAAAAACAGCTCTGTTTTCTTTCTGAAAATGTGATGTGTCCACGTCGTGTTTTGGGGCATATCCTGTCGCCGGCGCTAGGCCTACCCACACAAGTGAAGTACCGTTTTTATCGGGAGACTTGGGGGAATGCTGGTTGGAAGGAAATTTGTGGCTCTTCTCATATTCCAGAATATTCTGTCACCGAAATGACAGGAAAAAGTGTTTTTTGGCCAAATTTTGAGGTTTGCAAAGGATTCTGGGTAACAGAACCTGGTTAGAGCCCCACAAGTCACCCCATTTTGGCTCCCCCTAGATGTCTAGTTTTCAAAAATGTGCATGTTTGCTAGGTTTCCTCAGGTGCCGGCTGAGCTAGAGGCCAAAATCCACAGCTAGGCACTTTGTAAAAAACAGCTCTGTTTTCTTTCTGAAAATGTGAGGTGTCCACGTCGTGATTTGGGGCATATCCTGTCGCGGGCGCTAGGCCTACCCACACAAGTGAGGTACCATTTTTATCGGGAGACTTGGGGGAACACTGGGTGGAAGGAAATTTGTGGCTCCTCTCAGATTCCAGAACTTTCTGTCACCTAAATGACAGGAAAAAGTGTTCTTTTGGCCAAAGTTTGAGGTTTGCAAAGGATTCTGGGTAACAGAACCTGGTTGGAGCCCCACAAGTCACCCCATTTTTGATCCCCCTAGATGTCTAGTTTTCAAAAATGCGCAGGTTTGCTAGGTTTCCCCAGGTGCCGGCTGAGCTAGAGGCCAAAATCCACAGCTAGGCACTTTGTAAAAAACAGCTCTGTTTTCTTTCTGAAAATGTGATGTGTCCACGTCGTGTTTTGGGGCATATCCTGTCGCCGGCGCTAGGCCTACCCACACAAGTGAAGTACCGTTTTTATCGGGAGACTTGGGGGAATGCTGGTTGGAAGGAAATTTGTGGCTCTTCTCATATTCCAGAATATTCTGTCACCGAAATGACAGGAAAAAGTGTTTTTTGGCCAAATTTTGAGGTTTGCAAAGGATTCTGGGTAACAGAACCTGGTTAGAGCCCCACAAGTCACCCCATTTTGGCTCCCCCTAGATGTCTAGTTTTCAAAAATGTGCATGTTTGCTAGGTTTCCTCAGGTGCCGGCTGAGCTAGAGGCCAAAATCCACAGCTAGGCACTTTGTAAAAAACAGCTCTGTTTTCTTTCTGAAAATGTGAGGTGTCCACGTCGTGTTTTGGGGCATATCCTGTCGCGGGCGCTAGGCCTACCCACACAAGTGAGGTACCATTTTTATCGGGAGACTTGGGGGAACACTGGGTGGAAGGAAATTTGTGGCTCCTCTCAGATTCCAGAACTTTCTGTCACCGAAATGACAGGAAAAAGTGTTCTTTTGGCCAAAGTTTGAGGTTTGCAAAGGATTCTGGGTAACAGAACCTGGTTGGAGCCCCACAAGTCACCCCATTTTTGATCCCCCTAGATGTCTAGTTTTCAAAAATGCGCAGGTTTGCTAGGTTTCCCCAGGTGCCGGCTGAGCTAGAGGCCAAAATCCACAGCTAGGCACTTTGTAAAAAACAGCTATGTTTTCTTTCTGAAAATGTGATGTGTCCACGTCGTGTTTTGGGGCATATCCTGTTGCCGGAGCTAGGCCTACCCACACAAGTGAAATACCATTTTTATCGGGAGACTTGGGGGAACGCTGGGTGGAGGGAAATTTGTGGCTCCTCTCAGATTCTAGAGCTTTCTGTCACTGAAATGTCAGGAAAAAGTGTTTTTATGGCAAAATTTTAAAGGTTTGCAAAGGATTCTGGGTAACAGAACCTGGTCAGAGCCCCACAAGCCACCCCATCATGGATTACCCTAGATGTCTAGTTTTCAAAAATGCACAGGTTTGCTAGGTTTCCCTAGGTGCCGGCTGAGCTAGAGGCCAAAATCCACAGCTAGGCACTTTGTAAAAAACAGCTCTGTTTTCTTTCTGAAAATGTGATGTGTCCACGTCGTGTTTTGGGGCATATCCTGTTGCGGGCGCTAGACCTACCCACACAAGTGAGGTACCGTTTTTATCGGGAGACTTGGGGGAATGCTGGTTGGAAGGAAATTTGTGGCTCCTCTCATATTCCAGAATTTTCTGTCCCCCAAATGACAGGAAAAAGGTTTTTTTTGGCCAAAGTTTGAGGTTTGCAAAGGATTCTGGGTAACAGAACCTGGTCAGAGCCCCACAAGTCACCCCATTTTGGATCCCCCTAGATGTCTAGTTTTAAAAAATGCACAGGTTTGCTAGGTTTCCCCAGGTGCCGGCTGAGCTAGAGGCCAAAATCCACAGCTAGGCACTTTGTAAAAAACAGCTCTGTTTTCTTTCTGAAAATGTGATGTGTCCACGTCGTGTTTTGGGGCATATCCTGTCGCAGGCCCAGGGCCTACCCACACAAGTGAGGTACCGTTTTTATCAGGAGACTTGGGGGAATGCTGGTTGGAAGGAAATTTGTGGCTCCTCTTATATTCCAGAATTTTCTGTCACCGAAATGACATGAAAAAGTGTTTTTTGGCCAAATTTTGAGGTTTGCAAAGGATTATGGGTAACAGAACCTGGTTAGAGCCCCACAAGTCAACCCATTTTGGATCCCCCTAGATGTCTAGTTTTCAAAAATGTGCAGGTTTGCTAGGTTTCCCAAGGTGCCGGCTGAGCTCTAGGCCAAAATCCACAGCTAGGCACTTTGTAAAAAACAGTTCTGTTTTCTTTCTGAAAATGTGATGTGTCCACGTCGTGTTTTGGGGGCATATCCTGTCGGGGGCGCTAGGCCTACCCACACAAATGAGGTTCCATTTTGATCGGGAGACTTGGGGGAACGCTGGGTGGAAGGAAATTTGTGGCCCCTCTCAGATTCCAGAACTTTTTGTCACCGAAATGACAGGAAAAAGTGTTTTTTTGGCCAAAATGTTAGGTTTGCAAAGGATTCTGGGTAACAGAACCTGTTCAGAGCCCCACAAGTCACCCCATTTTGGATCCCCCTAGATGTCTAGTTTTAAAAAATGTGCAGGGTTGCTAGGTTTCCCCAGGTGCCGGCTGAGCTAGAGGCCAAAATCCACAGCTAGGCACTTTGTAAAAAACAGCTCTGTTTTCTTTCTGAAAATGTGATGTGTCCACGTCGTGTTATGGGGCATATCCTGTCGCCGGCGCTAGGTCTACCCACACAAGTGAGGTACCGTTTTTATCAAGATACTTGGGGGAATGCTGGGTGGAAGGAAATTTGTGGCTCCTCTCATATTCCAGAATTTTCTGTCACTGAAATGACAGGAAAATGTGTTTTTTTGGCCAAAGTTTGAGGTTTGCAAAGGATTCTGGGTAACAGAACCTGGTCAGAGCCCTACAAGTCACCCCATTTTGTATCCCCCTAGATGTCTAGTTTTAAAAAATGCACAGGTTTGCTAGGTTTCCCCAGGTGCCGGCTGAGCTAGAGGCCAAAATCCACAGCTAGGCACTTTGTAAAAAACAGCTCTGTTTTCTTTCTGAAAATGTGATGTGTCCACGTCGTGTTTTGGGGCATATCCTGTCGCCGGCGCTAGGCCTACCCACACAAGTGAAGTACCGTTTTTATCGGGAGACTTGGGGGAACGCTGGTTGGAAGGAAATTTGTGGCTCTTCTCATATTCCAGAGCTTTCTGTCACTGAAATGACAGGAAAAAGTGTTTTTTTGGCCAACTTTTGAGGTTTGCAAAGGATTCTGGGTAACAGAACCTGGTCAGAGCCCCACAAGTCACCCCATTTTGTATCCCCCTAGATGTCTAGTTTTCAAAAATTTGCAGGTTTGCTAGGTTTCTACAGGTGCCGGCTGAGCTAGAGGCCAAAATCCACAGCTAGGCACTTTGTAAAAAACAGCTCTGTTTTCTTTCTGAAAATGTGATGTGTCCACGTCGTGTTTTGGGGCATATCCTGTCGCCGGCGCTAGGCCTACCCACACAAGTGAGGTACCGTTTTTATCGGGAGACTTGGGGGAATGCTGGGTGGAAGGAAATTTGTGGCTCCTCTCATATTCCAGAATTTTCTGTCACCGAAATGACAGGAAAAAGGGTTTTTTTGACAAAGTTTGAGGTTTGCAAAGGATTCTGGGTAACAGAACCTGGTCAGAGCCCCACAAGTCACCCCATTTTGGATCCCCCTAGATGTCTAGTTTTAAAAAATGCGCAGGTTTGCTAGGTTTCCCCAGGTGCCGGCTGAGCTAGAGGCCAAAATCCACAGCTAGGCACTTTGTAAAAAACAGCTCTGTTTTCTTTCTGAAAATGTGATGTGTCCACGTCGTGTTTTGGGGCATATCCTGTCGCCGGCGCTAGGCCTACCCACACAAGTGAAGTACCATTTTTATCGGGAGACTTGGGGGAACGCTGATTGGAAGGAAATTTGTGGCTCCTCTCAGATTCCAGAGCTTTCTGTCACTGAAATGACAGGAAAAAGTGTTTTTTTGGCCAACTTTTGAGGTTTGCAAAGGATTCTGGGTAACAGAACCTGGTCAGAGCCCCACAAGTCACCCCATTTTGTATCCCCCTAGATGTCTAGTTTTCAAAAATGCGCAGGTTTGCTAGGTTTCCCAAGGTGCCGGCTGATCTAGAGGCCAAAATCCACAGCTAGGCATTTTGTAAAAAACAGCTCTGTTTTCTTTCTGAAAATGTGATGTGTCCACGTCGTGTTTTGGGGCATATCCTGTCGCAGGCCCTGGGCCTACCCACACAAGTGTGGTACCGTTTTTATCGGGAGACTTGGGGGAATGCTGGTTGGAATGAAATTTGTGGCTCCTCTCATATTCCAGAACTTTCTGTCACTGAAATGACAGGAAAAAGTGTTTTGTTGGCCAAATTTTTAAGGTTTGCAAAGGATTCTGGGTAACAGAACCTGGTCAGAGCCACACAAGCCACCCCATCTTGGATTTCTCTAGATGTCTAGTTTTCAAAAATGCACAGGTTTGCTAGGTTTCCCTAGGTGCCGGCTGGGCTAGAGGCCAAAATCCACAGCTAGGCACTTTGTAAAAAACAGCTCTGTTTTCTTTCTGAAAATGTGATGTGTCCACGTCGTGTTTTGGGGCATATCCTGTTGCGGGCGGTAGACCTACCCACACAAGTGAGGTACCGTTTTTATCGGGAGACTTGGGGGAATGCTGGGTGGAAGGAAATTTGTGGCTCCTCTCATATTCCACAATTTTCTGTCCCCCAAATGACAGGAAAAAGGTTTTTTTTGGCCAAAGTTTGAGGTTTACAAAGGATTCTGGGTAACAGAACCTGGTCAGAGCCCCACAAGTCACCCCATTTTGTATCCCCCTAGATGTCTAGTTTTCAAAAATGCGCAGGTTTGCTAGGTTTCCCCAGGTGCCGGCTGAGCTAGAGGCCAAAATCCACAGTTAGGCATTTTGTATAAAACAGCTCTGTTTTCTTTCTGAAAATGTGATGTGTCCACGTCGTGTTTTGGGGCATATCCTGTCGCAGGCCCTGGGCCTACCCACACAAGTGAGGTACCGTTTTTATCAGGAGACTTGGGGGAATGCTGGTTGGAAGGAAATTTGTGGCTCCTCTCATATTCCAGAATTTTCTGTCACCGAAATGACAGGAAAAAGGGTTTTTTTGACAAAGTTTGAGGTTTGCAAAGGATTCTGGGTAACAGAACCTGGTCAGAGCCCCACAAGTCACCCCATTTTGGATCCCCCTAGATGTCTAGTTTTAAAAAATGCGCAGGTTTGCTAGGTTTCCCCAGGTGCCGGCTGAGCTAGAGGCCAAAATCCACAGCTAGGCACTTTGTAAAAAACAGCTCTGTTTTCTTTCTGAAAATGTGATGTGTCCACGTCGTGTTTTGGGGCATATCCTGTCGCGGGCGCTAGGCCTACCCACACAAGTGAGGTACCATTTTTATCGGGAGACTTGGGGGAACACTGGGTGGAAGGAAATGTGTGGCTCCTCTCAGATTCCAGAACTTTCTGTCACCGAAATGACAGGAAATAGTGTTTTTTTGGCCAATGTTTGAGGTTTGCAAAGGACTCTGGGTAACAGAATCTGGTCAGAGCCCCACAAGTCACCCCATTTTGGATCCCCCTAGATGTCTAGTTTTCAAAAATGCACAGGTTTGCTAGGTTTCCCCAGGTGCCGGCTGAGCTAGAGGCCAAAATCCACAGCTAGGCACTTTGTAAAAAACAGCTCTGTTTTCTTTCTGAAAATGTGATGTGTCCACGTCGTGTTTTGGGGCATATCCTGTCGCCGGCGCTAGGCCTACCCACACAAGTGAAGTACCATTTTTATCGGGAGACTTGGGGGAACGCTGGGTGGAAGGAAATTTGTGGCTCCTCTCAGATTCCAGAGCTTTCTGTCACTGAAATGACAGGAAAAAGTGTTTTTTTGGCCAAATATTGAGGTTTGCAAAGGATTCTGGGTAACAGAACCTGGTCAGAGCCCCACAAGTCACCCCATTTTGGATCCCCCTAGATGTCTAGTTTTCAAAAATTTGCAGGTTTGCTAGGTTTCTACAGGTGCCGGCTGAGCTAGAGGCCAAAATCCACAGCTAGGCACTTTGTAAAAAACAGCTCTGTTTTCTTTCTGAAAATGTGATGTGTCCACGTCGTGTTTTGGGGCATATCCTGTCGCCGGCGCTAGGCCTACCCACACAAGTGAGGTACCGTTTTTATCAGGAGACTTGGGGGAATGCTGGGTGGTAGGAAATTTGTGGCTCCTCTCATATTCCAGAATTTTCTGTCACCGAAATGACAGGAAAAAGGGTTTTGTTGGCCAAAGTTTGAGGTTTGCAAAGGATTATGGGTAACAGAACCTGGTCAGAGCCCCACAAGTCACCCCATCTTGGATTCCCCTAGATGTCTAGTTTTCAAATATGCACAGGTTTGCTAGGTTTCCCAAGGTGCCGGCTGAGCTAGAGGCCAAAATCCACAGCTAGGCACTTTGTAAAAAACAGCTCTGTTTTCTTTCTGAAAATGTGATGTGTCCACGTCGTGTTTTGGGGCATATCCTGTCGCCGGCGCTAGGCCTACCCACACAAGTGAAGTACCATTTTTATGGGGAGACTTGGGGGAACGCTGGGTGGAAGGAAATTTGTGGCTCCTCTAAGATTCCAGAACTTTCTGTCACCGAAATGACAGGAAAAAGTGTTCTTTTGGCCAAAGTTTGAGGTTTGCAAAGGATTCTGGGTAACAGAACCTGGTTGGAGCCCCACAAGTCACCCCATTTTTTATCCCCCTAGATGTCTAGTTTTCAAAAATGCGCAGGTTTGCTAGGTTTCCCCAGGTGCCGGCTGAGCTAGAGGCCAAAATCCACAGCTAGGAACTTTGTAAAAAACAGTTCTGTTTTCTTTCTGAAAATGTGATGTGTCCACGTCGTGTTTTGGGGCATATCCTGTCGCCGGCGCTAGACCTACCCACACAAGTGAAGTACCATTTTTATCGGGAGACTTGGGGGAACGCTGGGTGGAAGGAAATTTGTGGCTCCTCTCAGATTCTAGAACTTTCTGTCACTGAAATGACAGGAAAAAGTGTTTTTTTGGCCAAATTTTAAAGGTTTGCAAAGGATTCTGGGTAACAGAACCTGGTCAGAGCCCCACAAGCCACCCCATCTTGGATTACCCTAGATGTCTAGTTTTCAAAAATGCACAGGTTTGCTAGGTTTCCCTAGGTGCCGGCTGAGCTAGAGGCCAAAATCCACAGCTAGGAACTTTGTAAAAAACAGCTCTGTTTTCTTTCTGAAAATGTGATGTGTCCACGTCGTGTTTTGGGGCATATCCTGTTGCGGGTGCTAGACCTACCCACACAAGTAAGGTACCGTTTTTATCGGGAGACTTGGGGGAATGCTGGGTGGAAGGAAATTTGTGGCTCCTCTCATATTCCAGAATTTTCTGTCCCCCAAATGTCAGGAAAAAGGTTTTTTTTGGCCAAAGTTTGAGGTTTGCAAAGGATTCTGGGTAACAGAACCTGGTCAGAGCCCCACAAGTCACCCCATTTTGTATCCCCCTAGATGTCTAGTTTTCAAAAATGCGCAGGTTTGCTAGGTTTCCTCAGGTGCCGGCTGAGCTAGAGGCCAAAATCCACAGCTAGGCACTTTGTAAGAAACAGCTCTGTTTTTTTCTGAAAATTTGATGTGTCCACGTCGTGTTTTGGGGCATATCCTGTTGCAGGCGCTAGGCCTACCCACACAAGTGAGGTACCGTTTTTATCGGGAGACTTTGGGGAATGCTGGGTGGAAGGAAATTTGTGGCTCCTCTCATATTCCAGAATTTTCTGTCACCGAAATGACAGAAAAAAGTGTTTTTTTGGCAAAAGTTTGAGGTTTGCAAAGGATTCTGGGTAACAGAACCTGGTCAGAGCCCCACAAGTCACCCCATTTTGTATCCCCCTAGATGTCTAGTTTTCAAAAATGCGCAGGTTTGCTAGGTTTCCCAAGGTGCCGGCTGAGCTAGAGGCCAAAATCCACAGCTAGGCACTTTGTAAAAAACAGCTCTGTTTTCTTTCTGAAAATGTGATTTGTCCACGTCATGTTTTGGGGCATATCCTGTCGCCGGCCCAGGGCCTACCCACACAAGTGAGGTACCGTTTTTATCAGGAGACTTGGGGGAATGCTGGTTGGAAGGAAATTTGTGGCTCCTCTTATATTCCAGAATTTTCTGTCACCGAAATGACAGGAAAAAGTGTTTTTTGGCCAAATTTTGAGGTTTGCAAAGGATTATGGGTAACAGAACCTGGTTAGAGCCCCACAAGTCACCCCATCTTGGTTTCCCCTAGGTATCTAGTTTTCAAAAATGCGCAGGTTTGCTAGGTTTCCCCAGGTGCCGGCTGAGCTAGAGGCCAAAATCCACAGCTAGGCACTTTGTAAAAAACAGCTCTGTTTTCTTTCTGAAAATGTGATGTGTCCACGTCGTGTTTTGGGGCATATCCTGTCGCGGGCGCTAGGCCTACCCACACAAGTGAGGTACCATTTTTATCGGGAGACTTGGGGGATCACTGGGTGGAAGGAAATTTGTGGCTCCTCTCAGATTCCAGAACTTTCTGTCACCGAAATGACAGGAAATAGTGTTTTTTTGGCCAAAGTTTGAGGTTTGCAAAGGACTCTGGGTAACAGAATCTGGTCAGAGCCCCACAAGTCACCCCATTTTGGATCCCCCTAGATGTCTAGTTTTCAAAAATGCACAGGTTTGCTAGGTTTCCCCAGGTGCCGGCTGAGCTAGAGGCCAAAATCCACAGCTAGGCACTTTGTAAAAAACAGCTCTGTTTTCTTTCTGAAAATGTGATGTGTCCACGTCGTGTTTTGGGGCATATCCTGTCGCCGGCGCTAGGCCTACCCACACAAGTGAAGTACCATTTTTATCGGGAGACTTGGGGGAACGCTGGGAGGAAGGAAATTTGTGGCTCCTCTCAGATTCCAGAGCTTTCTGTCACTGAAATGACAGGAAAAAGTGTTTTTTGGGCCAAATTTTGAGGTTTGCAAAGGATTCTGGGTAACTGAACCTGGTCAGAGCCCCACAAGTCACTTCATCTTGGATTCCCCTAGATGTCTCCTTTTAAAAAATGCACAGGTTTGCTAGGTTTCCGCAGGTGCCGGCTGAGCTAGAGGCCAAAATCCACAGCTAGGCACTTTGTAAGAAACAGCTCTGTTTTTTTCTGAAAATTTGATGTGTCCACGTCGTGTTTTGGGGCATATCCTGTTGCAGGCGCTAGGCCTACCCACACAAGTGAGGTACCGTTTTTATCGGGAGACTTGGGGGAATGCTGGGTGGAAGGAAATTTGTGGCTCCTCTCATATTCCAGAATTTTCTGTCACCGAAATGACAGAAAAAAGTGTTTTTTTTGGCAAAAGTTTGAGGTTTGCAAAGGATTCTGGGTAACAGAACCTGGTCAGAGCCCCACAAGTCACCCCATTTTGTATCCCCCTAGATGTCTAGTTTTCAAAAATGCGCAGGTTTGCTAGGTTTCCCAAGGTGCCGGCTGAGCTAGAGGCCAAAATCCACAGCTAGGCACTTTGTAAAAAACAGTTCTGTTTTCTTTCTGAAAATGTGATGTGTCCACGTCGTGTTTTGGGGCATATCCTGTCGCGGGCGCTAGGCCTACCCACACAAGTGAGGTACCATTTTTATCGGGAGACTTGAGGGAACGCTGGGTGGAAGGCAATTTGTGGCTCGTCTCAGATTCCAGAACTTTCTGTCACCGAAATGACAGGAAAAAGTGTTTTTTTGGCCACAATTTGAGGTTGGCAAAGGATTCTGGGTAACAGAACCTGGTCAGAGCCCCACAAGTCACCCCATTTTGGATCCCCCTAGATGTCTAGTTTTCAAAAATGCACAGGTTTGCTAGGTTTCCCCAGGTGCCGGCTGAGCTAGAGGCCAAAATCCACAGCTAGGCACTTTGTAAAAAACAGCTCTGTTTTCTTTCTGAAAATGTGATGTGTCCACGTCGTGTTTTGGGGCATATCCTGTCGCCGGCGCTAGGCCTACCCACACAAGTGAGGTACCGTTTTTATCGGGAGACTTGGGGGAATTCTGGGTGGAAGGAAATTTGTGGCTCCTCTCAGATTTCAGAACTTTTTGTCACCGAAATGACAGGAAAAAGTATTTTTTTGGCCAAAATTTGAGGTTTGCAAAGGATTCTGGGTAACAGAACCTGGTCAGAGCCGCACAAGTCACCCCATTTTGGATCCCCCTAAATGTCTAGTTTTCAAAAATGTGCAGGTTTGCTAGGTTTCCCCAGGTGCCGGCTGAGCTAGAGGCCAAAATCCACAGCTAGGCACTTTGTAAAAAACAGCTGTTTTCTTTCTGAAAATGTGATGTGTCCACGTCCTGTTTTGGGGCATATCCTGTCGCAGGCCCAGGGCCTACCCACACAAGTGAGGTACCGTTTTTATCAGGAGACTTGGGGGAATGCTGGTTGGAAGGAAATTTGTGGCTCCTCTTATATTCCAGAATTTTCTGTCACCGAAATGACAGGAAAAAGTGTTTTTTGGCCAAATTTTGAGGTTTGCAAAGAATTATGGGTAACAGAAGCTGGTTAGAGCCCCACAAGTCACCCCATCTTGGATTCCCCTAGGTATCTAGTTTTTAAAAATGCGCAGGTTTGCTAGGTTTCCCCAGGTGCCGGCTGAGCTAGAGGCCAAAATCCACAGCTAGGCACTTTGTAAAAAACAGCTCTGTTTTCTTTCTGAAAATGTGATGTGTCCACGTCGTGTTTTGGGGTATTTCCTGTCGCGGGCGCTAGGCCTACCCACACAAGTGAGGTACCATTTTTATCGGGAGACTTGGGGGAACACTGGGTGGAAGGAAATTTGTGGCTCCTCTCAGATTCCAGAACTTTCTGTCACCGAAATGACAGGAAATAGTGTTTTTTTGGCCAAAGTTTGAGGTTTGCACAGGACTCTGGGTAACAGAATCTGGTCAGAGCCCCACAAGTCACCCCATTTAGGATCCCCCTAGATGTCTAGTTTTAAAAAATGCACAGGTTTGCTAGGTTTCCCCAGGTGCCGGCTGAGCTAGAGGCCAAAATCCACAGCTAGGCACTTTGTAAAAAATAGCTCTGTTTTCTTTCTGAAAATGTGATGTGTCCACGTCGTGTTTTGGGGCATATCCTGTCGCCGGCGCTAGGCCTACCCACACAAGTGAAGTACCATTTTTATCGGGAGACTTGGGGGAACGCTGGGTGGAAGGAAATTTGTGGCTCCTCTCAGATTCCAGAGCTTTCTGTCACTGAAATGACAGGAAAAAGTGTTTTTTTGGCCAAATTTTGAGGTTTGCAAAGGATTCTGGGTAACTGAACCTGGTCAGAGCCCCACAAGTCACTTCATCTTGGATTCCCCTAGATGTCTCCTTTTAAAAAATGCACAGGTTTGCTAGGTTTCCCCAGGTGCCGGCTGAGCTAGAGGCCAAAATCCACAGCTAGGCAATTTGTAAGAAACAGCTCTGTTTTTTTCAGAAAATTTGATGTGTCCACGTCGTGTTTTGGGGCATATCCTGTTGCAGGCGCTAGGCCTACCCACACAAGTGAGGTACCGTTTTTATCGGGAGACTTGGGGGAATGCTGGGTGGAAGGAAATATGTGGCTCCTCTCATATTCCAGAATTTTCTGTCACCGAAATGACAGAAAAAAGTGTTTTTTTGGCAAAAGTTTGAGGTTTGCAAAGGATTCTGGGTAACAGAACCTGGTCAGAGCCCCACAAGTCACCCCATTTTGTATCCCCCTAGATGTCTAGTTTTCAAAAATGCGCAGGTTTGCTAGGTTTCCCAAGGTGCCGGCTGAGCTAGAGGCCAAAATCCACAGCTAGGCACTTTGTAAAAAACAGCTCTGTTTTCTTTCTGAAAATGTGATGTGTCCACGTCGTGTTTTGGGGCATATCCTGTCGCCGGCGCTAGGCCTACCCACACAAGTGAGGTACCGTTTTTATCGGGAGACTTGGGGGAATGCTGGGTGGAAGGAAATTTGTGGCTCCTCTCAGATTCCAGAACTTTTTGTCACCGAAATGACAGGAAAAAGTGTTTTTTTGGCCAAAATTTGAGGTTTGCAAAGGATTCTGGGTAACAGAACCTGGTCAGAGCCCCACATGTCACCCCATTTTGGATCCCCCTAGATGTCTAGTTTTCAAAAATGTGCAGGTTTGCTAGGTTTCCCCAGGTGCCGGCTGAGCTAGAGGCCAAAATCCACAGCTAGGCACTTTGTAAAAAACAGCTCTGTTTTCTTTCTGAAAATGTGATGTGTCCACGTCGTGTTTTGGGGCATATCCTGTCGCAGGCCCAGGGCCTACCCACACAAGTGAGGTACCGTTTTTATCAGGAGACTTGGGGGAATGCTGGTTGGAAGGAAATTTGTGGCTCCTCTTATATTCCAGAATTTTCTGTCACCGAAATGACAGGAAAAAGTGTTTTTTGGCCAAATTCTGAGGTTTGCAAAGAATTATGGATAACAGAACCTGGTTAGAGCCCCACAAGTCACCCCATCTTGGATTCCCCTAGGTATCTAGTTTTCAAAAATGCGCAGGTTTGCTAGGTTTCCCCAGGTGCCGGCTGAGCTAGAGGCCAAAATCCACAGCTAGGAACTTTGTAAAAAACAGCTCTGTTTTCTTTCTGAAAATGTGATGTGTCCACGTCGTGTTTTGGGGCATATCCTGTTGCGGGTGCTAGACCTACCCACACAAGTAAGGTACCGTTTTTATCGGGAGACTTGGGGGAATGCTGGGTGGAAGGAAATTTGTGGCTCCTCTCATATTCCAGAATTTTCTGTCCCCCAAATGTCAGGAAAAAGGTTTTTTTTGGCCAAAGTTTGAGGTTTGCAAAGGATTCTGGGTAACAGAACCTGGTCAGAGCCCCACAAGTCACCCCATTTTGTATCCCCCTAGATGTCTAGTTTTCAAAAATGCGCAGGTTTGCTAGGTTTCCCCAGGTGCCGGCTGAGCTAGAGGCCAAAATCCACAGCTAGGCACTTTGTAAGAAACAGCTCTGTTTTTTTCTGAAAATTTGATGTGTCCACGTCGTGTTTTGGGGCATATCCTGTTGCAGGCGCTAGGCCTACCCACACAAGTGAGGTACCGTTTTTATCGGGAGACTTTGGGGAATGCTGGGTGGAAGGAAATTTGTGGCTCCTCTCATATTCCAGAATTTTCTGTCACCGAAATGACAGAAAAAAGTGTTTTTTTGGCAAAAGTTTGAGGTTTGCAAAGGATTCTGGGTAACAGAACCTGGTCAGAGCCCCACAAGTCACCCCATTTTGTATCCCCCTAGATGTCTAGTTTTCAAAAATGCGCAGGTTTGCTAGGTTTCCCAAGGTGCCGGCTGAGCTAGAGGCCAAAATCCACAGCTAGGCACTTTGTAAAAAACAGCTCTGTTTTCTTTCTGAAAATGTGATTTGTCCACGTCATGTTTTGGGGCATATCCTGTCGCCGGCCCAGGGCCTACCCACACAAGTGAGGTACCGTTTTTATCAGGAGACTTGGGGGAATGCTGGTTGGAAGGAAATTTGTGGCTCCTCTTATATTCCAGAATTTTCTGTCATCGAAATGACAGGAAAAAGTGTTTTTTGGCCAAATTTTGAGGTTTGCAAAGGATTATGGGTAACAGAACCTGGTTAGAGCCCCACAAGTCACCCCATCTTGGTTTCCCCTAGGTATCTAGTTTTCAAAAATGCGCAGGTTTGCTAGGTTTCCCCAGGTGCCGGCTGAGCTAGAGGCCAAAATCCACAGCTAGGCACTTTGTAAAAAACAGCTCTGTTTTCTTTCTGAAAATGTGATGTGTCCACGTCGTGTTTTGGGGCATATCCTGTCGCGGGCGCTAGGCCTACCCACACAAGTGAGGTACCATTTTTATCGGGAGACTTGGGGGATCACTGGGTGGAAGGAAATTTGTGGCTCCTCTCAGATTCCAGAACTTTCTGTCACCGAAATTACAGGAAATAGTGTTTTTTTGGCCAAAGTTTGAGGTTTGCAAAGGACTCTGGGTAACAGAATCTGGTCAGAGCCCCACAAGTCACCCCATTTTGGATCCCCCTAGATGTCTAGTTTTCAAAAATGCACAGGTTTGCTAGGTTTCCCCAGGTGCCGGCTGAGCTAGAGGCCAAAATCCACAGCTAGGCACTTTGTAAAAAACAGCTCTGTTTTCTTTCTGAAAATGTGATGTGTCCACGTCGTGTTTTGGGGCATATCCTGTCGCCGGCGCTAGGCCTACCCACACAAGTGAAGTACCATTTTTATCGGGAGACTTGGGGGAACGCTGGGAGGAAGGAAATTTGTGGCTCCTCTCAGATTCCAGAGCTTTCTGTCACTGAAATGACAGGAAAAAGTGTTTTTTGGGCCAAATTTTGAGGTTTGCAAAGGATTCTGGGTAACTGAACCTGGTCAGAGCCCCACAAGTCACTTCATCTTGGATTCCCCTAGATGTCTCCTTTTAAAAAATGCACAGGTTTGCTAGGTTTCCCCAGGTGCCGGCTGAGCTAGAGGCCAAAATCCACAGCTAGGCACTTTGTAAGAAACAGCTCTGTTTTTTTCTGAAAATTTGATGTGTCCACGTCGTGTTTTGGGGCATATCCTGTTGCAGGCGCTAGGCCTACCCACACAAGTGAGGTACCGTTTTTATCGGGAGACTTGGGGGAATGCTGGGTGGAAGGAAATTTGTGGCTCCTCTCATATTCCAGAATTTTCTGTCACCGAAATGACAGAAAAAAGTGTTTTTTTGGCAAAAGTTTGAGGTTTGCAAAGGATTCTGGGTAACAGAACCTGGTCAGAGCCCCACAAGTCACCCCATTTTGTATCCCCCTAGATGTCTAGTTTTCAAAAATGCGCAGGTTTGCTAGGTTTCCCAAGGTGCCGGCTGAGCTAGAGGCCAAAATCCACAGCTAGGCACTTTGTAAAAAACAGTTCTGTTTTCTTTCTGAAAATGTGATGTGTCCACGTCGTGTTTTGGGGCATATCCTGTCGCGGGCGCTAGGCCTACCCACACAAGTGAGGTACCATTTTTATCGGGAGACTTGAGGGAACGCTGGGTGGAAGGCAATTTGTGGCTCGTCTCAGATTCCAGAACTTTCTGTCACCGAAATGACAGGAAAAAGTGTTTTTTTGGCCACAATTTGAGGTTGGCAAAGGATTCTGGGTAACAGAACCTGGTCAGAGCCCCACAAGTCACCCCATTTTGGATCCCCCTAGATGTCTAGTTTTCAAAAATGCACAGGTTTGCTAGGTTTCCCCAGGTGCCGGCTGAGCTAGAGGCCAAAATCCACAGCTAGGCACTTTGTAAAAAACAGCTCTGTTTTCTTTCTGAAAATGTGATGTGTCCACGTCGTGTTTTGGGGCATATCCTGTCGCCGGCGCTAGGCCTACCCACACAAGTGAGGTACCGTTTTTATCGGGAGACTTGGGGGAATTCTGGGTGGAAGGAAATTTGTGGCTCCTCTCAGATTTCAGAACTTTTTGTCACCGAAATGACAGGAAAAAGTGTTTTTTTGGCCAAAATTTGAGGTTTGCAAAGGATTCTGGGTAACAGAACCTGGTCAGAGCCCCACAAGTCACCCCATTTTGGATCCCCCTAAATGTCTAGTTTTAAAAAATGTGCAGGTTTGCTAGGTTTCCCCAGGTGCCGGCTGAGCTAGAGGCCAAAATCCACAGCTAGGCACTTTGTAAAAAACAGCTCTGTTTTCTTTCTGAAAATGTGATGTGTCCACGTCCTGTTTTGGGGCATATCCTGTCGCAGGCCCAGGGCCTACCCACACAAGTGAGGTACCGTTTTTATCAGGAGACTTGGGGGAATGCTGGTTGGAAGGAAATTTGTGGCTCCTCTTATATTCCAGAATTTTCTGTCACCGAAATGACAGGAAAAAGTGTTTTTTGGCCAAATTTTGAGGTTTGCAAAGAATTATGGGTAACAGAACCTGGTTAGAGCCCCACAAGTCACCCCATCTTGGATTCCCCTAGGTATCTAGTTTTTAAAAATGCGCAGGTTTGCTAGGTTTCCCCAGGTGCCGGCTGAGCTAGAGGCCAAAATCCACAGCTAGGCACTTTGTAAAAAACAGCTCTGTTTTCTTTCTGAAAATGTGATGTGTCCACGTCGTGTTTTGGGGTATTTCCTGTCGCGGGCGCTAGGCCTACCCACACAAGTGAGGTACCATTTTTATCGGGAGACTTGGGGGAACACTGGGTGGAAGGAAATTTGTGGCTCCTCTCAGATTCCAGAACTTTCTGTCACCGAAATGACAGGAAATAGTGTTTTTTTGGCCAAAGTTTGAGGTTTGCACAGGACTCTGGGTAACAGAATCTGGTCAGAGCCCCACAAGTCACCCCATTTAGGATCCCCCTAGATGTCTAGTTTTAAAAAATGCACAGGTTTGCTAGGTTTCCCCAGGTGCCGGCTGAGCTAGAGGCCAAAATCCACAGCTAGGCACTTTGTAAAAAATAGCTCTGTTTTCTTTCTGAAAATGTGATGTGTCCACGTCGTGTTTTGGGGCATATCCTGTCGCCGGCGCTAGGCCTACCCACACAAGTGAAGTACCATTTTTATCGGGAGACTTGGGGGAACGCTGGGTGGAAGGAAATTTGTGGCTCCTCTCAGATTCCAGAGCTTTCTGTCACTGAAATGACAGGAAAAAGTGTTTTTTTGGCCAAATTTTGAGGTTTGCAAAGGATTCTGGGTAACTGAACCTGGTCAGAGCCCCACAAGTCACATCATCTTGGATTCCCCTAGATGTCTCCTTTTAAAAAATGCACAGGTTTGCTAGGTTTCCCCAGGTGCCGGCTGAGCTAGAGGCCAAAATCCACAGCTAGGCAATTTGTAAGAAACAGCTCTGTTTTTTTCAGAAAATTTGATGTGTCCACGTCGTGTTTTGGGGCATATCCTGTTGCAGGCGCTAGGCCTACCCACACAAGTGAGGTACCGTTTTTATCGGGAGACTTGGGGGAATGCTGGGTGGAAGGAAATTTGTGGCTCCTCTCATATTCCAGAATTTTCTGTCACCGAAATGACAGAAAAAAGTGTTTTTTTTGGCAAAAGTTTGAGGTTTGCAAAGGATTCTGGGTAACAGAACCTGGTCAGAGCCCCACAAGTCACCCCATTTTGTATCCCCCTAGATGTCTAGTTTTCAAAAATGCGCAGGTTTGCTAGGTTTCCCAAGGTGCCGGCTGAGCTAGAGGCCAAAATCCACAGCTAGGCACTTTGTAAAAAACAGCTCTGTTTTCTTTCTGAAAATGTGATGTGTCCACGTCGTGTTTTGGGGCATATCCTGTCGCCGGCGCTAGGCCTACCCACACAAGTGAGGTACCGTTTTTATCGGGAGACTTGGGGGAATGCTGGGTGGAAGGAAATTTGTGGCTCCTCTCAGATTCCAGAACTTTTTGTCACCGAAATGACAGGAAAAAGTGTTTTTTTGGCCAAAATTTGAGGTTTGCAAAGGATTCTGGGTAACAGAACATGGTCAGAGCCCCACATGTCACCCCATTTTGGATCCCCCTAGATGTCTAGTTTTCAAAAATGTGCAGGTTTGCTAGGTTTCTCCAGGTGCCGGCTGAGCTAGAGGCCAAAATCCACAGCTAGGCACTTTGTAAAAAACAGCTCTGTTTTCTTTCTGAAAATGTGATGTGTCCACGTCGTGTTTTGGGGCATATCCTGTCGCAGGCCCAGGGCCTACCCACACAAGTGAGGTACCGTTTTTATCAGGAGACTTGGGGGAATGCTGGTTGGAAGGAAATTTGTGGCTCCTCTTATATTCCAGAATTTTCTGTCACCGAAATGACAGGAAAAAGTGTTTTTTGGCCAAATTCTGAGGTTTGCAAAGAATTATGGGTAACAGAACCTGGTTAGAGCCCCACAAGTCACCCCATCTTGGATTCCCCTAGGTATCTAGTTTTCAAAAATGCGCAGGTTTGCTAGGTTTCCCCAGGTGCCGGCTGAGCTAGAGGCCAAAATCCACAGCTAGGCACTTTGTAAAAAACAGCTCTGTTTTCTTTCTGAAAATGTGATGTGTCCACGTCGTGTTTTGGGGCATATCCTGTCGCGGGCGCTAGGCCTACCCACACAAGTGAGGTACCATTTTTATCGGGAGACTTGGGGGAACACTGGGTGGAAGGAAATTTGTGGCTCCTCTCAGATTCCAGAACTTTCTGTCACCGAAATGACAGGAAATAGTGTTTTTTTGGCCAAAGTTTGAGGTTTGCAAAGGACTCTGGGTAACAGAATCTGGTCAGAGCCCCACAAGTCACCCCATTTTGGATCCCCCTAGATGTCTAGTTTTAAAAAATGCACAGGTTTGCTAGGTTTCCCCAGGTGCCGGCTGAGCTAGAGGCCAAAATCCACAGCTAGGCACTTTGTAAAAAATAGCTCTGTTTTCTTTCTGAAAATGTGATGTGTCCACGTCGTGTTTTGGGGCATATCCTGTCGCCGGCGCTAGGCCTACCCACACAAGTGAGGTACCATTTTTATCGGGAGACTTGGTGGAACGCTGGGTGGAAGGAAATTTGTGGCTCCTCTCAGATTCCAGAGCTTTCTGTCACTGAAATGACAGGAAAAAGTGTTTTTTTGGCCAAATTTTGAGGTTTGCAAAGGATTCTGGGTAACTGAACCTGGTCAGAGCCCCACAAGTCACTTCATCTTGGATTCCCCTAGATGTCTCCTTTTAAAAAATGCACAGGTTTGCTAGGTTTCCCCAGGTGCCGGCTGAGCTAGAGGCCAAAATCCACAGCTAGGCACTTTGTAAGAAACAGCTCTGTTTTTTTCTGAAAATTTGATGTGTCCACGTCGTGTTTTGGGGCATATCCTGTTGCAGGCGCTAGGCCTACCCACACAAGTGAGGTACCGTTTTTATCGGGAGACTTGGGGGAATGCTGGGTGGAAGGAAATTTGTGGCTCCTCTCATATTCCAGAATTTTCTGTCACCGAAATGACAGAAAAAAGTGTTTTTTTGGCAAAAGTTTGAGGTTTGCAAAGGATTCTGGGTAACAGAACCTGGTCAGAGCCCAACAAGTCACCCCATTTTGTATCCCCCTAGATGTCTAGTTTTCAAAAATGCGCAGGTTTGCTAGGTTTCCCAAGGTGCCGGCTGAGCTAGAGGCCAAAATCCACAGCTAGGCACTTTGTAAAAAACAGTTCTGTTTTCTTTCTGAAAATGTGATGTGTCCACGTCGTGTTTTGGGGCATATCCTGTCGCGGGCGCTAGGCCTACCCACACAAGTGAGGTACCATTTTTATCGGGAGACTTGGGGGAACGCTGGGTGGAAGGCAATTTGTGGCTCGTCTCAGATTCCAGAACTTTCTGTCACCGAAATGACAGGAAAAAGTGTTTTTTTGGCCAAAATTTGAGGTTTGCAAAGGATTCTGGGTAACAGAACCTGTTCAGAGCCCCACAAGTCACCCCATTTTGGATCCCCCTAGATGTCTAGTTTTCAAAAATTTGCAGGTTTGCTAGGTTTCTACAGGTGCCGGCTGAGCTAGAGGCCAAAATCCACAGCTAGGCACTTTGTAAAAAACAGCTCTGTTTTCTTTCTGAAAATGTGATGTGTCCACGTCGTGTTTTGGGGCATATCCTGTCGCCGGCGCTAGGCCTACCCACACAAGTGAAGTACCGTTTTTATCGGGAGACTTGGGGGAATGCTGGTTGGAAGGAAATTTGTGGCTCTTCTCATATTCCAGAATATTCTGTCACCGAAATGACAGGAAAAAGGGTTTTTTGGCCAAAGTTTGAGGTTTGCAAAGGATTCTGGGTAACAGAACCTGGTTGGAGCCCCACAAGTCACCCCATTTTTGATCCCCCTAGATGTCTAGTTTTCAAAAATGCGCAGGTTTGCTAGGTTTCCCCAGGTGCCGGCTGAGCTAGAGGCCAAAATCCACAGCTAGGCACTTTGTAAAAAACAGCTCTGTTTTCTTTCTGAAAATGTGATGTGTCCACGTCGTGTTTTGGGGCATATCCTGTCGCCGGCGCTATTCCTACCCACACAAGTGAAGTACCGTTTTTATCGGGAGACTTGGGGGAATGCTGGTTGGAAGGAAATTTGTGGCTCTTCTCATATTCCAGAATATTCTGTCACCGAAATGACAGGACAAAGTGTTTTTTGGCCAAATTTTGAGGTTTGCAAAGGATTCTGGGTAACAGAACCTGGTTGGAGCCCCACAAGTCACCCCATTTTTGATCCCCCTAGATGTCTAGTTTTCAAAAATGCGCAGGTTTGCTAGGTTTCCCCAGGTGCCGGCTGAGCTAGAGGCCAAAATCCACAGCTAGGCACTTTGTAAAAAACAGCTCTGTTTTCTTTCTGAAAATGTGATGTGTCCACGTCGTGTTTTGGGGCATATCCTGTCGCCGGCGCTAGGCCTACCCACACAAGTGAAATACCATTTTTATCGGGAGACTTGGGGGAACGCTGGGTGGAAGGAAATTTGTGGCTCCTCTCAGATTCTAGAACTTTCTGTCACTGAAATGACAGGAAAAAGTGTTTTTTTGGCCAAATTTTAAAGGTTTGCAAAGGATTCTGGGTAACAGAACCTGGTCAGAGCCCCACAAGCCACCCCATCTTGGATTACCCTAGATGTCTAGTTTTCAAAAATGCACAGGTTTGCTAGGTTTCCCTAGGTGCCGGCTGAGCTAGAGGCCAAAATCCACAGCTAGGCACTTTGTAAAAAACAGCTCTGTTTTCTTTCTGAAAATGTGATGTGTCCACGTCGTGTTTTGGGGCATATCCTGTTGCGGGCGCTAGACCTACCCACACAAGTGAGGTACCGTTTTTATCGGGAGACTTGGGGGAATGCTGGTTGGAAGGAAATTTGTGGCTCCTCTCATATTCCAGAATTTTCTGTCCCCCAAATGACAGGAAAAAGGTTTTTTTTGGCCAAAGTTTGAGGTTTGCAAAGGATTCTGGGTAACAGAACCTGGTCAGAGCCCCACAAGTCACCCCATTTTGTATCCCCCTAGATGTCTAGTTTTCAAAAATGCGCAGGTTTGCTAGGTTTCCCCAGGTGCCGGCTGAGCTAGAGGCCAAAATCCACAGCTAGGCATTTTGTAAAAAAACAGCTCTGTTTTCTTTCTGAAAATGTGAAGTGTCCACGTCGTGTTTTGGGGCATATCCTGTCGCCGGCGCTAGGCCTACCCACACAAGTGAGGTACAGTTTTTATCGGGAGACTTGGGGGAATGCTGGGTGGAAGGAAATTTGTGGCTCCTCTCATATTCCAGAATTTTCTGTCACCGAAATGACAGGAAAAAGGGTTTTTTTGGCCAAAGTTTGAGGTTTGCAAAGGATTCTGGGTAACAGAACCTGGTCAGAGCCCCACAAGTCACCCCATTTTGGATCCCCCTAGATGTCTAGTTTTCAAAAATGCACAGGTTTGCTAGGTTTCCCCAGGTGCCGGCTGAGCTAGAGGCCAAAATCCACAGCTAGGAACTTTGTAAAAAACAGCTCTGTTTTCTTTCTGAAAATGTGATGTGTCCACGTCGTGTTTTGGGGCATATCCTGTCGCCGGCGCTAGGCCTACCCACACAAGTGAAGTACCATTTTTATCGGGAGACTTGGGGGAACGCTGCGTGGAAGGAAATTTGTGGCTCCTCTCAGATTCCAGAGCTTTCTGTCACTGAAATGACAGGAAAAAGTGTTTTTTTGGCTAACTTTTGAGGTTAGCAAAGGATTCTGGGTAACAGAACCTGGTCAGAGCCCCACAAGTCACCCGATCTTGGATTCCCCTAGATGTCTAGTTTTCAAATATGCACAGGTTTGCTAGGTTTCCCAAGGTGCCGGCTGAGCTCTAGGCCAAAATCCACAGCTAGGCACTTTGTAAAAAACAGTTCTGTTTTCTTTCTGAAAATGTGATGTGTCCACGTCGTGTTTTGGGGGCATATCCTGTCGGGGGCGCTAGGCCTACCCACACAAATGAGGTTCCATTTTGATCGGGAGACTTGGGGGAGCGCTGGGTGGAAGGAAATTTGTGGCTCCTCTCAGATTCCAGAACTTTTTGTCACCGAAATGACAGGAAAAAGTGTTTTTTTGGCCAAAATTTGAGGTTTGCAAAGGATTCTGGGTAACAGAACCTGGTCAGAGCCCCACAAGTCACCCCATTTTGGATCCCCCTAGATGTCTAGTTTAAAAAAATGTGCAGGTTTGCTAGGTTTCCCCAGGTGCCGGCTGAGCTATAGGCCAAAATCCACAGCTAGGCACTTTGTAAAAAACAGCTCTGTTTTCTTTCTGAAAATGTGATGTGTCCACGTCGTGTTTTGGGGCATATCCTGTCGCAGGCCCAGGGCCTACCCACACAAGTGAGGTACCGTTTTTATCAGGAGACTTGGGGGAATGCTGGTTGGAAGGAAATTTGTGGCTCCTCTTATATTCCAGAATTTTCTGTCACCGAAATGACATGAAAAAGTGTATTTTGGCCAAATTTTGAGGTTTGCAAAGGATTATGGGTAACAGAACCTGGTCAGAGCCCCACAAGTCACCCCATTTTGTATCCCCCTAGATGTCTAGTTTTAAAAAATGCGCAGGTTTGCTAGGTTTCCCAAGGTGCCGGCTGAGCTAGAGGCCAAAATCCACAGCTAGGCACTTTGTAAAAAACAGCTCTGTTTTCTTTCTGAAAATGTGATTTGTCCACGTCATGTTTTGGGGCATATCCTGTCGCCGGCCCAGGGCCTACCCACACAAGTGAGGTACCGTTTTTATCAGGAGACTTGGGGGAATGCTGGTTGGAAGGAAATTTGTGGCTCCTCTTATATTCCAGAATTTTCTGTCACCGAAATGACAGGAAAAAGTGTTTTTTGGCCAAATTTTGAGGTTTGCAAAGGATTATGGGTAACAGAACCTGGTTAGAGCCCCACAAGTCACCCCATCTTGGTTTCCCCTAGGTATCTAGTTTTCAAAAATGCGCAGGTTTGCTAGGTTTCCCCAGGTGCCGGCTGAGCTAGAGGCCAAAATCCACAGCTAGGCACTTTGTAAAAAACAGCTCTGTTTTCTTTCTGAAAATGTGATGTGTCCACGTCGTGTTTTGGGGCATATCCTGTCGCGGGCGCTAGGCCTACCCACACAAGTGAGGTACCATTTTTATCGGGAGACTTGGGGGATCACTGGGTGGAAGGAAATTTGTGGCTCCTCTCAGATTCCAGAACTTTCTGTCACCGAAATTACAGGAAATAGTGTTTTTTTGGCCAAAGTTTGAGGTTTGCAAAGGACTCTGGGTAACAGAATCTGGTCAGAGCCCCACAAGTCACCCCATTTTGGATCCCCCTAGATGTCTAGTTTTCAAAAATGCACAGGTTTGCTAGGTTTCCCCAGGTGCCGGCTGAGCTAGAGGCCAAAATCCACAGCTAGGCACTTTGTAAAAAACAGCTCTGTTTTCTTTCTGAAAATGTGATGTGTCCACGTCGTGTTTTGGGGCATATCCTGTCGCCGGCGCTAGGCCTACCCACACAAGTGAAGTACCATTTTTATCGGGAGACTTGGGGGAACGCTGGGAGGAAGGAAATTTGTGGCTCCTCTCAGATTCCAGAGCTTTCTGTCACTGAAATGACAGGAAAAAGTGTTTTTTGGGCCAAATTTTGAGGTTTGCAAAGGATTCTGGGTAACTGAACCTGGTCAGAGCCCCACAAGTCACCCCATTTTGTATCCCCCTAGATGTCTAGTTTTCAAAAATGCGCAGGTTTGCTAGGTTTCCCAAGGTGCCGGCTGAGCTAGAGGCCAAAATCCACAGCTAGGCACTTTGTAAAAAACAGTTCTGTTTTCTTTCTGAAAATGTGATGTGTCCACGTCGTGTTTTGGGGCATATCCTGTCGCGGGCGCTAGGCCTACCCACACAAGTGAGGTACCATTTTTATCGGGAGACTTGAGGGAACGCTGGGTGGAAGGCAATTTGTGGCTCGTCTCAGATTCCAGAACTTTCTGTCACCGAAATGACAGGAAAAAGTGTTTTTTTGGCCACAATTTGAGGTTGGCAAAGGATTCTGGGTAACAGAACCTGGTCAGAGCCCCACAAGTCACCCCATTTTGGATCCCCCTAGATGTCTAGTTTTCAAAAATGCACAGGTTTGCTAGGTTTCCCCAGGTGCCGGCTGAGCTAGAGGCCAAAATCCACAGCTAGGCACTTTGTAAAAAACAGCTCTGTTTTCTTTCTGAAAATGTGATGTGTCCACGTCGTGTTTTGGGGCATATCCTGTCGCCGGCGCTAGGCCTACCCACACAAGTGAGGTACCGTTTTTATCGGGAGACTTGGGGGAATTCTGGGTGGAAGGAAATTTGTGGCTCCTCTCAGATTTCAGAACTTTTTGTCACCGAAATGACAGGAAAAAGTGTTTTTTTGGCCAAAATTTGAGGTTTGCAAAGGATTCTGGGTAACAGAACCTGGTCAGAGCCCCACAAGTCACCCCATTTTGGATCCCCCTAAATGTCTAGTTTTCAAAAATGTGCAGGTTTGCTAGGTTTCCCCAGGTGCCGGCTGAGCTAGAGGCCAAAATCCACAGCTAGGCACTTTGTAAAAAACAGCTCTGTTTTCTTTCTGAAAATGTGATGTGTCCACGTCCTGTTTTGGGGCATATCCTGTCGCAGGCCCAGGGCCTACCCACACAAGTGAGGTACCGTTTTTATCAGGAGACTTGGGGGAATGCTGGTTGGAAGGAAATTTGTGGCTCCTCTTATATTCCAGAATTTTCTGTCACCGAAATGACAGGAAAAAGTGTTTTTTGGCCAAATTTTGAGGTTTGCAAAGAATTATGGGTAACAGAACCTGGTTAGAGCCCCACAAGTCACCCCATCTTGGATTCCCCTAGGTATCTAGTTTTTAAAAATGCGCAGGTTTGCTAGGTTTCCCCAGGTGCCGGCTGAGCTAGAGGCCAAAATCCACAGCTAGGCACTTTGTAAAAAACAGCTCTGTTTTCTTTCTGAAAATGTGATGTGTCCACGTCGTGTTTTGGGGTATTTCCTGTCGCGGGCGCTAGGCCTACCCACACAAGTGAGGTACCATTTTTATCGGGAGACTTGGGGGAACACTGGGTGGAAGGAAATTTGTGGCTCCTCTCAGATTCCAGAACTTTCTGTCACCGAAATGACAGGAAATAGTGTTTTTTTGGCCAAAGTTTGAGGTTTGCACAGGACTCTGGGTAACAGAATCTGGTCAGAGCCCCACAAGTCACCCCATTTAGGATCCCCCTAGATGTCTAGTTTTAAAAAATGCACAGGTTTGCTAGGTTTCCCCAGGTGCCGGCTGAGCTAGAGGCCAAAATCCACAGCTAGGCACTTTGTAAAAAATAGCTCTGTTTTCTTTCTGAAAATGTGATGTGTCCACGTCGTGTTTTGGGGCATATCCTGTCGCCGGCGCTATGCCTACCCACACAAGTGAAGTACCATTTTTATCGGGAGACTTGGGGGAACGCTGGGTGGAAGGAAATTTGTGGCTCCTCTCAGATTCCAGAGCTTTCTGTCACTGAAATGACAGGAAAAAGTGTTTTTTTGGCCAAATTTTGAGGTTTGCAAAGGATTCTGGGTAACTGAACCTGGTCAGAGCCCCACAAGTCACATCATCTTGGATTCCCCTAGATGTCTCCTTTTAAAAAATGCACAGGTTTGCTAGGTTTCCCCAGGTGCCGGCTGAGCTAGAGGCCAAAATCCACAGCTAGGCAATTTGTAAGAAACAGCTCTGTTTTTTTCAGAAAATTTGATGTGTCCACGTCGTGTTTTGGGGCATATCCTGTTGCAGGCGCTAGGCCTACCCACACAAGTGAGGTACCGTTTTTATCGGGAGACTTGGGGGAATGCTGGGTGGAAGGAAATTTGTGGCTCCTCTCATATTCCAGAATTTTCTGTCACCGAAATGACAGAAAAAAGTGTTTTTTTGGCAAAAGTTTGAGGTTTGCAAAGGATTCTGGGTAACAGAACCTGGTCAGAGCCCCACAAGTCACCCCATTTTGTATCCCCCTAGATGTCTAGTTTTCAAAAATGCGCAGGTTTGCTAGGTTTCCCAAGGTGCCGGCTGAGCTAGAGGCCAAAATCCACAGCTAGGCACTTTGTAAAAAACAGCTCTGTTTTCTTTCTGAAAATGTGATGTGTCCACGTCGTGTTTTGGGGCATATCCTGTCGCCGGCGCTAGGCCTACCCACACAAGTGAGGTACCGTTTTTATCGGGAGACTTGGGGGAATGCTGGGTGGAAGGAAATTTGTGGCTCCTCTCAGATTCCAGAACTTTTTGTCACCGAAATGACAGGAAAAAGTGTTTTTTTGGCCAAAATTTGAGGTTTGCAAAGGATTCTGGGTAACAGAACATGGTCAGAGCCCCACATGTCACCCCATTTTGGATCCCCCTAGATGTCTAGTTTTCAAAAATGTGCAGGTTTGCTAGGTTTCTCCAGGTGCCGGCTGAGCTAGAGGCCAAAATCCACAGCTAGGCACTTTGTAAAAAACAGCTCTGTTTTCTTTCTGAAAATGTGATGTGTCCACGTCGTGTTTTGGGGCATATCCTGTCGCAGGCCCAGGGCCTACCCACACAAGTGAGGTACCGTTTTTATCAGGAGACTTGGGGGAATGCTGGTTGGAAGGAAATTTGTGGCTCCTCTTATATTCCAGAATTTTCTGTCACCGAAATGACAGGAAAAAGTGTTTTTTGGCCAAATTCTGAGGTTTGCAAAGAATTATGGGTAACAGAACCTGGTTAGAGCCCCACAAGTCACCCCATCTTGGATTCCCCTAGGTATCTAGTTTTCAAAAATGCGCAGGTTTGCTAGGTTTCCCCAGGTGCCGGCTGAGCTAGAGGCCAAAATCCACAGCTAGGCACTTTGTAAAAAACAGCTCTGTTTTCTTTCTGAAAATGTGATGTGTCCACGTCGTGTTTTGGGGCATATCCTGTCGCGGGCGCTAGGCCTACCCACACAAGTGAGGTACCATTTTTATCGGGAGACTTGGGGGAACACTGGGTGGAAGGAAATTTGTGGCTCCTCTCAGATTCCAGAACTTTCTGTCACCGAAATGACAGGAAATAGTGTTTTTTTGGCCAAAGTTTGAGGTTTGCAAAGGACTCTGGGTAACAGAATCTGGTCAGAGCCCCACAAGTCACCCCATTTTGGATCCCCCTAGATGTCTAGTTTTAAAAAATGCACAGGTTTGCTAGGTTTCCCCAGGTGCCGGCTGAGCTAGAGGCCAAAATCCACAGCTAGGCACTTTGTAAAAAATAGCTCTGTTTTCTTTCTGAAAATGTGATGTGTCCACGTCGTGTTTTGGGGCATATCCTGTCGCCGGCGCTAGGCCTACCCACACAAGTGAAGTACCATTTTTATCGGGAGACTTGGTGGAACGCTGGGTGGAAGGAAATTTGTGGCTCCTCTCAGATTCCAGAGCTTTCTGTCACTGAAATGACAGGAAAAAGTGTTTTTTTGGCCAAATTTTGAGGTTTGCAAAGGATTCTGGGTAACTGAACCTGGTCAGAGCCCCACAAGTCACTTCATCTTGGATTCCCCTAGATGTCTCCTTTTAAAAAATGCACAGGTTTGCTAGGTTTCCCCAGGTGCCGGCTGAGCTAGAGGCCAAAATCCACAGCTAGGCACTTTGTAAGAAACAGCTCTGTTTTTTTCTGAAAATTTGATGTGTCCATGTCGTGTTTTGGGGCATATCCTGTTGCAGGCGCTAGGCCTACCCACACAAGTGAGGTACCGTTTTTATCGGGAGACTTGGGGGAATGCTGGGTGGAAGGAAATTTGTGGCTCCTCTCATATTCCAGAATTTTCTGTCACCGAAATGACAGAAAAAAGTGTTTTTTTGGCAAAAGTTTGAGGTTTGCAAAGGATTCTGGGTAACAGAACCTGGTCAGAGCCCAACAAGTCACCCCATTTTGTATCCCCCTAGATGTCTAGTTTTCAAAAATGCGCAGGTTTGCTAGGTTTCCCAAGGTGCCGGCTGAGCTAGAGGCCAAAATCCACAGCTAGGCACTTTGTAAAAAACAGTTCTGTTTTCTTTCTGAAAATGTGATGTGTCCACGTCGTGTTTTGGGGCATATCCTGTCGCGGGCGCTAGGCCTACCCACACAAGTGAGGTACCATTTTTATCGGGAGACTTGGGGGAACGCTGGGTGGAAGGCAATTTGTGGCTCGTCTCAGATTCCAGAACTTTCTGTCACCGAAATGACAGGAAAAAGTGTTTTTTTGGCCAAAATTTGAGGTTTGCAAAGGATTCTGGGTAACAGAACCTGTTCAGAGCCCCACAAGTCACCCCATTTTGGATCCCCCTAGATGTCTAGTTTTCAAAAATTTGCAGGTTTGCTAGGTTTCTACAGGTGCCGGCTGAGCTAGAGGCCAAAATCCACAGCTAGGCACTTTGTAAAAAACAGCTCTGTTTTCTTTCTGAAAATGTGATGTGTCCACGTCGTGTTTTGGGGCATATCCTGTCGCCGGCGCTAGGCCTACCCACACAAGTGAAGTACCGTTTTTATCGGGAGACTTGGGGGAATGCTGGTTGGAAGGAAATTTGTGGCTCTTCTCATATTCCAGAATATTCTGTCACCGAAATGACAGGAAAAAGGGTTTTTTGGCCAAAGTTTGAGGTTTGCAAAGGATTCTGGGTAACAGAACCTGGTTGGAGCCCCACAAGTCACCCCATTTTTGATCCCCCTAGATGTCTAGTTTTCAAAAATGCGCAGGTTTGCTAGGTTTCCCCAGGTGCCGGCTGAGCTAGAGGCCAAAATCCACAGCTAGGCACTTTGTAAAAAACAGCTCTGTTTTCTTTCTGAAAATGTGATGTGTCCACGTCGTGTTTTGGGGCATATCCTGTCGCCGGCGCTAGGCCTACCCACACAAGTGAAATACCATTTTTATCGGGAGACTTGGGGGAACGCTGGGTGGAAGGAAATTTGTGGCTCCTCTCAGATTCTAGAACTTTCTGTCACTGAAATGACAGGAAAAAGTGTTTTTTTGGCCAAATTTTAAAGGTTTGCAAAGGATTCTGGGTAACAGAACCTGGTCAGAGCCCCACAAGCCACCCCATCTTGGATTACCCTAGATGTCTAGTTTTCAAAGATGCACAGGTTTGCTAGGTTTCCCTAGGTGCCGGCTGAGCTAGAGGCCAAAATCCACAGCTAGGCACTTTGTAAAAAACAGCTCTGTTTTCTTTCTGAAAATGTGATGTGTCCACGTCGTGTTTTGGGGCATATCCTGTTGCGGGCGCTAGACCTACCCACACAAGTGAGGTACCGTTTTTATCGGGAGACTTGGGGGAATGCTGGTTGGAAGGAAATTTGTGGCTCCTCTCATATTCCAGAATTTTCTGTCCCCCAAATGACAGGAAAAAGGTTTTTTTTGGCCAAAGTTTGAGGTTTGCAAAGGACTCTGGGTAACAGAATCTGGTCAGAGCCCCACAAGTCACCCCATTTTGGATCCCCCTAGATGTCTAGTTTTAAAAAATGCACAGGTTTGCTAGGTTTCCCCAGGTGCCGGCTGAGCTAGAGGCCAAAATCCACAGCTAGGCACTTTGTAAAAAATAGCTCTGTTTTCTTTCTGAAAATGTGATGTGTCCACGTCGTGTTTTGGGGCATATCCTGTCGCCGGCGCTAGGCCTACCCACACAAGTGAAGTACCATTTTTATCGGGAGACTTGGTGGAACGCTGGGTGGAAGGAAATTTGTGGCTCCTCTCAGATTCCAGAGCTTTCTGTCACTGAAATGACAGGAAAAAGTGTTTTTTTGGCCAAATTTTGAGGTTTGCAAAGGATTCTGGGTAACTGAACCTGGTCAGAGCCCCACAAGTCACTTCATCTTGGATTCCCCTAGATGTCTCCTTTTAAAAAATGCACAGGTTTGCTAGGTTTCCCCAGGTGCCGGCTGAGCTAGAGGCCAAAATCCACAGCTAGGCACTTTGTAAGAAACAGCTCTGTTTTTTTCTGAAAATTTGATGTGTCCACGTCGTGTTTTGGGGCATATCCTGTTGCAGGCGCTAGGCCTACCCACACAAGTGAGGTACCGTTTTTATCGGGAGACTTGGGGGAATGCTGGGTGGAAGGAAATTTGTGGCTCCTCTCATATTCCAGAATTTTCTGTCACCGAAATGACAGAAAAAAGTGTTTTTTTGGCAAAAGTTTGAGGTTTGCAAAGGATTCTGGGTAACAGAACCTGGTCAGAGCCCAACAAGTCACCCCATTTTGTATCCCCCTAGATGTCTAGTTTTCAAAAATGCGCAGGTTTGCTAGGTTTCCCAAGGTGCCGGCTGAGCTAGAGGCCAAAATCCACAGCTAGGCACTTTGTAAAAAACAGTTCTGTTTTCTTTCTGAAAATGTGATGTGTCCACGTCGTGTTTTGGGGCATATCCTGTCGCGGGCGCTAGGCCTACCCACACAAGTGAGGTACCATTTTTATCGGGAGACTTGGGGGAACGCTGGGTGGAAGGCAATTTGTGGCTCGTCTCAGATTCCAGAACTTTCTGTCACCGAAATGACAGGAAAAAGTGTTTTTTTGGCCAAAATTTGAGGTTTGCAAAGGATTCTGGGTAACAGAACCTGTTCAGAGCCCCACAAGTCACCCCATTTTGGATCCCCCTAGATGTCTAGTTTTCAAAAATTTGCAGGTTTGCTAGGTTTCTACAGGTGCCGGCTGAGCTAGAGGCCAAAATCCACAGCTAGGCACTTTGTAAAAAACAGCTCTGTTTTCTTTCTGAAAATGTGATGTGTCCACGTCGTGTTTTGGGGCATATCCTGTCGCCGGCGCTAGGCCTACCCACACAAGTGAAGTACCGTTTTTATCGGGAGACTTGGGGGAATGCTGGTTGGAAGGAAATTTGTGGCTCTTCTCATATTCCAGAATATTCTGTCACCGAAATGACAGGAAAAAGGGTTTTTTGGCCAAAGTTTGAGGTTTGCAAAGGATTCTGGGTAACAGAACCTGGTTGGAGCCCCACAAGTCACCCCATTTTTGATCCCCCTAGATGTCTAGTTTTCAAAAATGCGCAGGTTTGCTAGGTTTCCCCAGGTGCCGGCTGAGCTAGAGGCCAAAATCCACAGCTAGGCACTTTGTAAAAAACAGCTCTGTTTTCTTTCTGAAAATGTGATGTGTCCACGTCGTGTTTTGGGGCATATCCTGTCGCCGGCGCTATTCCTACCCACACAAGTGAAGTACCGTTTTTATCGGGAGACTTGGGGGAATGCTGGTTGGAAGGAAATTTGTGGCTCTTCTCATATTCCAGAATATTCTGTCACCGAAATGACAGGAAAAAGTGTTTTTTGGCCAAATTTTGAGGTTTGCAAAGGATTCTGGGTAACAGAACCTGGTTGGAGCCCCACAAGTCACCCCATTTTTGATCCCCCTAGATGTCTAGTTTTCAAAAATGCGCAGGTTTGCTAGGTTTCCCCAGGTGCCGGCTGAGCTAGAGGCCAAAATCCACAGCTAGGCACTTTGTAAAAAACAGCTCTGTTTTCTTTCTGAAAATGTGATGTGTCCACGTCGTGTTTTGGGGCATATCCTGTCGCCGGCGCTAGGCCTACCCACACAAGTGAAATACCATTTTTATCGGGAGACTTGGGGGAACGCTGGGTGGAAGGAAATTTGTGGCTCCTCTCAGATTCTAGAACTTTCTGTCACTGAAATGACAGGAAAAAGTGTTTTTTTGGCCAAATTTTAAAGGTTTGCAAAGGATTCTGGGTAACAGAACCTGGTCAGAGCCCCACAAGCCACCCCATCTTGGATTACCCTAGATGTCTAGTTTTCAAAAATGCACAGGTTTGCTAGGTTTCCCTAGGTGCCGGCTGAGCTAGAGGCCAAAATCCACAGCTAGGCACTTTGTAAAAAACAGCTCTGTTTTCTTTCTGAAAATGTGATGTGTCCACGTCGTGTTTTGGGGCATATCCTGTTGCGGGCGCTAGACCTACCCACACAAGTGAGGTACCGTTTTTATCGGGAGACTTGGGGGAATGCTGGTTGGAAGGAAATTTGTGGCTCCTCTCATATTCCAGAATTTTCTGTCCCCCAAATGACAGGAAAAAGGTTTTTTTTGGCCAAAGTTTGAGGTTTGCAAAGGATTCTGGGTAACAGAACCTGGTCAGAGCCCCACAAGTCACCCCATTTTGTATCCCCCTAGATGTCTAGTTTTCAAAAATGCGCAGGTTTGCTAGGTTTCCCCAGGTGCCGGCTGAGCTAGAGGCCAAAATCCACAGCTAGGCATTTTGTAAAAAAACAGCTCTGTTTTCTTTCTGAAAATGTGAAGTGTCCACGTCGTGTTTTGGGGCATATCCTGTCGCCGGCGCTAGGCCTACCCACACAAGTGAGGTACAGTTTTTATCGGGAGACTTGGGGGAATGCTGGGTGGAAGGAAATTTGTGGCTCCTCTCATATTCCAGAATTTTCTGTCACCGAAATGACAGGAAAAAGGGTTTTTTTGGCCAAAGTTTGAGGTTTGCAAAGGATTCTGGGTAACAGAACCTGTTCAGAGCCCCACAAGTCACCCCATTTTGGATCCCCCTAGATGTCTAGTTTTCAAAAATGCACAGGTTTGCTAGGTTTCCCCAGGTGCCGGCTGAGCTAGAGGCCAAAATCCACAGCTAGGAACTTTGTAAAAAACAGCTCTGTTTTCTTTCTGAAAATGTGATGTGTCCACGTCGTGTTTTGGGGCATATCCTGTCGCCGGCGCTAGGCCTACCCACACAAGTGAAGTACCATTTTTATCGGGAGACTTGGGGGAACGCTGCGTGGAAGGAAATTTGTGGCTCCTCTCAGATTCCAGAGCTTTCTGTCACTGAAATGACAGGAAAAAGTGTTTTTTTGGCTAACTTTTGAGGTTTGCAAAGGATTCTGGGTAACAGAACCTGGTCAGAGCCCCACAAGTCACCCGATCTTGGATTCCCCTAGATGTCTAGTTTTCAAATATGCACAGGTTTGCTAGGTTTCCCAAGGTGCCGGCTGAGCTCTAGGCCAAAATCCATAGCTAGGCACTTTGTAAAAAACAGTTCTGTTTTCTTTCTGAAAATGTGATGTGTCCACGTCGTGTTTTGGGGGCATATCCTGTCGGGGGCGCTAGGCCTACCCACACAAATGAGGTTCCATTTTGATCGGGAGACTTGGGGGAGCGCTGGGTGGAAGGAAATTTGTGGCTCCTCTCAGATTCCAGAACTTTTTGTCACCGAAATGACAGGAAAAAGTGTTTTTTTGGCCAAAATTTGAGGTTTGCAAAGGATTCTGGGTAACAGAACCTGGTCAGAGCCCCACAAGTCACCCCATTTTGGATCCCCCTAGATGTCTAGTTTAAAAAAATGTGCAGGTTTGCTAGGTTTCCCCAGGTGCCGGCTGAGCTATAGGCCAAAATCCACAGCTAGGCACTTTGTAAAAAACAGCTCTGTTTTCTTTCTGAAAATGTGATGTGTCCACGTCGTGTTTTGGGGCATATCCTGTCGCAGGCCCAGGGCCTACCCACACAAGTGAGGTACCGTTTTTATCAGGAGACTTGGGGGAATGCTGGTTGGAAGGAAATTTGTGGCTCCTCTTATATTCCAGAATTTTCTGTCACCGAAATGACATGAAAAAGTGTATTTTGGCCAAATTTTGAGGTTTGCAAAGGATTATGGGTAACAGAACCTAGTTAGAGCCCCACAAGTCAACCCATTTTGGATCCCCCTAGATGTCTAGTTTTCAAAAATGTGCAGGTTTGCTAGGTTTCCCAAGGTGCCGGCTGAGCTCTAGGCCAAAATCCACAGCTAGGCACTTTGTAAAAAACAGTTCTGTTTTCTTTCTGAAAATGTGATGTGTCCACGTCGTGTTTTGGGGGCATATCCTGTCGGGGGCGCTAGGCCTACCCACACAAATGAGGTTCCATTTTGATCGGGAGACTTGGGGGAACGCTGGGTGGAAGGAAATTTGTGGCTCCTCTCAGATTCCAGAACTTTTTGTCACCGAAATGACAGGAAAAAGTGTTTTTTTTGGCCAAAATTTGAGGTTTGCAAAGGATTCTGGGTAACAGAACCTGTTCAGAGCCCCACAAGTCACCCCATTTTGGATCCCCCTAGATGTCTAGTTTTCAAAAATGTGCAGGGTTGCTAGGTTTCCCCAGGTGCCGGCTGAGCTAGAGGCCAAAATCCACAGCTAGGCACTTTGTAAAAAACAGCTCTGTTTTCTTTCTGAAAATGTGATGTGTCCACGTCGTGTTATGGGGCATATCCTGTCGCCGGCGCTAGGTCTACCCACACAAGTGAGGTACCATTTTTATCAGGATACTTGGGGGAATGCTGGGTGGAAGGAAATTTGTGGCTCCTCTCATATTCCAGAATTTTCTGTCACTGAAATGACAGGAAAATGTGTTTTTTTGGCCAAAGTTTGAGGTTTGCAAAGGATTCTGGGTAACAGAACCTGGTCAGAGCCCCACAAGTCACCCCATTTTGTATCCCCCTAGATGTCTAGTTTTAAAAAATGCACAGGTTTGCTAGGTTTCCCCAGGTGCCGGCTGAGCTAGAGGCCAAAATCCACAGCTAGGCACTTTGTAAAAAACAGCTCTGTTTTCTTTCTGAAAATGTGATGTGTCCACGTCGTGTTTTGGGGCATATCCTGTCGCCGGCGCTAGGCCTACCCACACAAGTGAAGTACCGTTTTTATCGGGAGACTTGGGGGAACGCTGGTTGGAAGGAAATTTGTGGCTCTTCTCATATTCCAGAGCTTTCTGTCACTGAAATGACAGGAAAAAGTGTTTTTTTGGCCAACTTTTGAGGTTTGCAAAGGATTCTGGGTAACAGAACCTGGTCAGAGCCCCACAAGTCACCCCATTTTGTATCCCCCTAGATGTCTAGTTTTCAAAAATTTGCAGGTTTGCTAGGTTTCTACAGGTGCCGGCTGAGCTAGAGGCCAAAATCCACAGCTAGGCACTTTGTAAAAAACAGCTCTGTTTTCTTTCTGAAAATGTGATGTGTCCACGTCGTGTTTTGGGGCATATCCTGTCGCCGGCGCTAGGCCTACCCACACAAGTGAGGTACCGTTTTTATCGGGAGACTTGGGGGAATGCTGGGTGGAAGGAAATTTGTGGCTCCTCTCATATTCCAGAATTTTCTGTCACCGAAATGACAGGAAAAAGGGTTTTTTTGACAAAGTTTGAGGTTTGCAAAGGATTCTGGGTAACAGAACCTGGTCAGAGCCCCACAAGTCACCCCATTTTGGATCCCCCTAGATGTCTAGTTTTAAAAAATGCGCAGGTTTTCTAGGTTTCCCCAGGTGCCGGCTGAGCTAGAGGCCAAAATCCACAGCTAGGCACTTTGTAAAAAACAGCTCTGTTTTCTTTCTGAAAATGTGATGTGTCCACGTCGTGTTTTGGGGCATAGCCTGTCGCCGGCGCTAGGCCTACCCACACAAGTGAAGTACCATTTTTATCGGGAGACTTGGGGGAACGCTGATTGGAAGGAAATTTGTGGCTCCTCTCAGATTCCAGAGCTTTCTGTCACTGAAATGACAGGAAAAAGTGTTTTTTTGGCCAACTTTTGAGGTTTGCAAAGGATTCTGGGTAACAGAACCTGGTCAGAGCCCCACAAGTCACACCATTTTGTATCCCCCTAGATGTCTAGTTTTCAAAAATACGCAGGTTTGCTAGGATTCCCAAGGTGCCGGCTGATCTAGAGGCCAAAATCCACAGCTAGGCATTTTGTAAAAAACAGCTCTGTTTTCTTTCTGAAAATGTGATGCGTCCACGTCGTGTTTTTGGGGCATATCCTGTCGCAGGCCCTGGGCCTACCCACACAAGTGTGGTACTGTTTTTATCGGGAGACTTGGGGGAATGCTGGTTGGAATGAAATTTGTGGCTCCTCTCATATTCCAGAATTTTCTGTCACCGAAATGACAGGAAAAAGTGTTTTTTGGCCAAATGTTGAGGTTTGCAAAGGATTCTGGGTAACAGAACCTGGTTAGAGCCCCACAAGTCACCCCTTCTTGGATTCCCCCTAGATGTCTAGTTTTCAAAAATGTGCAGGTTTGCTAGGTTTCCAAAGGTGCCGGCAGAGCTAGAGGCCAAACTCCACAGCTAGGCACTTTGTAAAAAACAGCTCTGTTTTCTTTCTGAAAATGTGATGTGTCCACGTCGTGTTTTGGGGCATATCCAGTCGCCGGCGCTAGGCCTACCCACACAAGTGAAGTTTCATTTTTATCGGGAGACTTGGGGGAATGCTGGTTGGAAGGAAATTTGTGGCTCTTCTCATATTCCAGAATTTTCTGTCACCGAAATGACAGGAAAAAGGGTTTTTTGGCCAAATTTTGAGGTTTGCAAAGGATTCTGGGTAACAGAACCTGGTTAGAGCCCCACAAGTCACCCCATTTTGGATCCCCCTAGATGTCTAGTTTTCAAAAATGTGCATGTTTGCTAGGTTTCCCCAGGTGCCGGCTAAGCTAGAG
The DNA here is from genome assembly GCF_031143425.1 of Pleurodeles waltl. Lineage (NCBI taxonomy): Eukaryota > Metazoa > Chordata > Amphibia > Caudata > Salamandridae > Pleurodeles > Pleurodeles waltl. Next base: position 1,021,536,387 of record NC_090448.1, read on the forward strand.
GCCAAAATCCACAGCTAGGCACTTTGTAAAAAACAGCTCTGTTTTCTTTCTGAAAATGTGATGTGTCCACGTCGTGTTTTGGGGCATATCCTGTCGCCGGCGCTAGGCCTACCCACACAAGTGAGGTACCGTTTTTATCGGGAGACTTGGGGGAATGCTGGTTGGAAGGAAATTTGTGGCTCCTCTCATATTCCAGAATTTTCTGTCACCGAAATGACAGGAAAAAGGGTTTTTTTGACAAAGTTTGAGGTTTGCAAAGGATTCTGGGTAACAGAACCTGGTCAGAGCCCCACAAGTCACCCCATTTTGGATCCCCCTAGATGTCTAGTTTTAAAAAATGCGCAGGTTTTCTAGGTTTCCCCAGGTGCCGGCTGAGCTAGAGGCCAAAATCCACAGCTAGGCACTTTGTAAAAAACAGCTCTGTTTTCTTTCTGAAAATGTGATGTGTCCACGTCGTGTTTTGGGGCATAGCCTGTCGCCGGCGCTAGGCCTACCCACACAAGTGAAGTACCATTTTTATCGGGAGACTTGGGGGAACGCTGATTGGAAGGAAATTTGTGGCTCCTCTCAGATTCCAGAGCTTTCTGTCACTGAAATGACAGGAAAAAGTGTTTTTTTGGCCAACTTTTGAGGTTTGCAAAGGATTCTGGGTAACAGAACCTGGTCAGAGCCCCACAAGTCACACCATTTTGTATCCCCCTAGATGTCTAGTTTTCAAAAATGCGCAGGTTTGCTAGGTTTCCCAAGGTGCCGGCTGATCTAGAGGCCAAAATCCACAGCTAGGCATTTTGTAAAAAACAGCTCTGTTTTCTTTCTGAAAATGTGATGCGTCCACGTCGTGTTTTGGGGCATATCCTGTCGCAGGCCCTGGGCCTACCCACACAAGTGTGGTACTGTTTTTATCGGGAGACTTGGGGGAATGCTGGTTGGAATGAAATTTGTGGCTCCTCTCATATTCCAGAATTTTCTGTCACCGAAATGACAGGAAAAAGTGTTTTTTGGCCAAATGTTGAGGTTTGCAAAGGATTCTGGGTAACAGAACCTGGTTAGAGCCCCACAAGTCACCCCTTCTTGGATTCCCCTAGATGTCTAGTTTTCAAAAATGTGCAGGTTTGCTAGGTTTCCCCAGGTGCCGGCAGAGCTAGAGGCCAAACTCCACAGCTAGGCACTTTGTAAAAAACAGCTCTGTTTTCTTTCTGAAAATGTGATGTGTCCACGTCGTGTTTTGGGGCATATCCAGTCGCCGGCGCTAGGCCTACCCACACAAGTGAAGTACCATTTTTATCGGGAGACTTGGGGGAATGCTGGTTGGAAGGAAATTTGTGGCTCTTCTCATATTCCAGAATTTTCTGTCACCGAAATGACAGGAAAAAGGGTTTTTTGGCCAAATTTTGAGGTTTGCAAAGGATTCTGGGTAACAGAACCTGGTTAGAGCCCCACAAGTCACCCCATTTTGGATCCCCCTAGATGTCTAGTTTTCAAAAATGTGCATGTTTGCTAGGTTTCCCCAGGTGCCGGCTGAGCTAGAGGCCAAAATCCACAGCTAGGCACTTTGTAAAAAACAGCTCTGTTTTCTTTCTGAAAATGTGATGTGTCCACGTCGTGTTTTGGGGCATATCCTGTCGCCGGCGCTAGGCCTACCCACACAAGTGAGGTACCATTTTTATCGGGAGTCTTGGGGGAAACTGGGTGGAAGTAAATTTGTGGCTCCTCTCAGATTCCAGAACTTTCTGTCACCGAAATGACAGGAAAAAGTGTTCTTTTGGCCAAAGGTTGAGGTTTGCAAAGGATTCTGGGTAACAGAATCTGTTTGGAGCCCCACAAGTCACCCCATTTTTTATCCCCCTAGATGTCTAGTTTTCAAAAATGCGCAGGTTTGCTAGGTTTCCCCAGGTGCCGGCTGAGCTAGAGGCCAAAATCCACAGCTAGGCACTTTGTAAAAAACAGCTCTGTTTTCTTTCTGAAAATGTGATGTGTCCACGTCGTGTTTTGGGGCATATCCTGTCGACGGCGCTAGGCCTAACCACACAAGTGAAGTACCATTTTTATCAGGAGACTTGGGGGAACGCTGGGTGGAAGGAAATCTGTGGCTCCTCTCAGATTCTAGAACATTCTGTCACTGAAATGACAGGAAAAAGTGTTTTGTTGGCCAAATTTTAAAGGTTTGCAAAGGATTCTGGGTAACAGAACCTGGTCAGAGCCACACAAGCCACCCCATCTTGGATTTCCCTAGATGTCTAGTTTTCAAAAATGCACAGGTTTGCTAGGTTTCCCTAGGTGCCGGCTGAGCTAGAGGCCAAAATCCACAGTTAGGCATTTTGTATAAAACAGCTCTGTTTTCTTTCTGAAAATGTGATGTGTCCACGTCGTGTTTTGGGGCATATCCTGTCGCAGGCCCTGGGCCTTCCCACACAAGTGAGGTACCGTTTTTATCAGGAGACTTGGGGGAATGCTGGTTGGAAGGAAATTTGTGGCTCCTCTCATATTCCAGAATTTTCTGTCACCGAAATGACAGGAAAAAGGGTTTTTTTGACAAAGTTTGAGGTTTGCAAAGGATTCTGGGTAACAGAACCTGGTCAGAGCCCCACAAGTCACCCCATTTTGGATCCCCCTAGATGTCTAGTTTTAAAAAATGCGCAGGTTTGCTAGGTTTCCCCAGGTGCCGGCTGAGCTAGAGGCCAAAATCCACAGCTAGGCACTTTGTAAAAAACAGCTCTGTTTTCTTTCTGAAAATGTGATGTGTCCACGTCGTGTTTTGGGGCATATCCTGTCGCGGGCGCTAGGCCTACCCACACAAGTGAGGTACCATTTTTATCGGGAGACTTGGGGGAACACTGGGTGGAAGGAAATTTGTGGCTCCTCTCAGATTCCAGAACTTTCTGTCACCGAAATGACAGGAAATAGTGTTTTTTTGGCCAATGTTTGAGGTTTGCAAAGGACTCAGGGTAACAGAATCTGGTCAGAGCCCCACAAGTCACCCCATTTTGGATCCCCCTAGATGTCTAGTTTTCAAAAATGCACAGGTTTGCTAGGTTTCCCCAGGTGCCGGCTGAGCTAGAGGCCAAAATCCACAGCTAGGCACTTTGTAAAAAACAGCTCTGTTTTCTTTCTGAAAATGTGATGTGTCCACGTCGTGTTTTGGGGCATATCCTGTCGCCGGCGCTAGGCCTACCCACACAAGTGAAGTACCATTTTTATCGGGAGACTTGGGGGAACGCTGGGTGGAAGGAAATTTGTGGCTCCTCTCAGATTCCAGAGCTTTCTGTCACTGAAATGACAGGAAAAAGTGTTTTTTTGGCCAAATATTGAGGTTTGCAAAGGATTCTGGGTAACAGAACCTGGTCAGAGCCCCACAAGTCACCCCATTTTGGATCCCCCTAGATGTCTAGTTTTCAAAAATTTGCAGGTTTGCTAAGTTTCTACAGGTGCCGGCTGAGCTAGAGGCCAAAATCCACAGCTAGGCACTTTGTAAAAAACAGCTCTGTTTTCTTTCTGAAAATGTGATGTGTCCACGTCGTGTTTTGGGGCATATCCTGTCGCCGGCACTAGGCCTACCCACACAAGTGAGGTACCGTTTTTATCAGGAGACTTGGGGGAATGCTGGGTGGAAGGAAATTTGTGGCTCCTCTCATATTCCAGAATTTTCTGTCACCGAAATGACAGGAAAAAGGGTTTTGTTGGCCAAAGTTTGAGGTTTGCAAAGGATTATGGGTAACAGAACCTGGTCAGAGCCCCACAAGTCACCCCATCTTGGATTCCCCTAGATGTCTAGTATTCAAATATGCACAGGTTTGCTAGGTTTCCCAAGGTGCCGGCTGAGCTAGAGGCCAAAATCCACAGCTAGGCACTTTGTAAAAAACAGCTCTGTTTTCTTTCTGAAAATGTGATGTGTCCACGTCGTGTTTTGGGGCATATCCTGTCGCCGGCGCTAGGCCTACCCACACAAGTGAAGTACCATTTTTATGGGGAGACTTGGGGGAACGCTGGGTGGAAGGAAATTTGTGGCTCCTCTCAGATTCCAGAACTTTCTGTCACCGAAATGACAGGAAAAAGTGTTCTTTTGGCCAAAGGTTGAGGTTTGCAAAGGATTCTGGGTAACAGAACCTGTTTGGAGCCCCACAAGTCACCCCATTTTTTATCCCCCTAGATGTCTAGTTTTCAAAAATGCGCAGGTTTGCTAGGTTTCCCCAGGTGCCGTCTGAGCTAGAGGCCAAAATCCACAGCTAGGCACTTTGTAAAAAACAGCTCTGTTTTCTTTCTGAAAATGTGATGTGTCCACGTCGTGTTTTGGGGCATATCCTGTCGACGGCGCTAGGCCTAACCACACAAGTGAAGTACCATTTTTATCAGGAGACTTGGGGGAACGCTGGGTGGAAGGAAATCTGTGGCTCCTCTCAGATTCTAGAACTTTCTGTCACTGAAATGACAGGAAAAAGTGTTTTGTTGGCCAAATTTTAAAGGTTTGCAAAGGATTCTGGGTAACAGAACCTGGTCAGAGCCACACAAGCCACCCCATCTTGGATTTCCCTAGATGTCTAGTTTTCAAAAATGCACAGGTTTGCTAGGTTTCCCTAGGTGCCGGCTGAGCTAGAGGCCAAAATCCACAGCTAGGCACTTTGTAAAAAACAGCTCTGTTTTCTTTCTGAAAATGTGATGTGTCCACGTCGTGTTTTGGGGCATATCCTGTTGCGGGCGCTAGACCTACCCACACAAGTGAGGTACCGTTTTTATCGGGAGACTTGGGGGAATGCTGGGTGGAAGGAAATTTGTGGCTCCTCTCATATTCCACAATTTTCTGTCCCCCAAATGACAGGAAAAAGGTTTTGTTTGGCCAAAGTTTGAGGTTTACAAAGGATTCTGGGTAACAGAACCTGGTCAGAGCCCCACAAGTAACCCCATTTTGTATCCCCCTAGATGTCTAGTTTTAAAAAATGCGCAGGTTTGCTAAGTTTCCCCAGGTGCCGGCTGAGCTAGAGGCCAAAATCCACAGTTAGGCATTTTGTATAAAACAGCTCTGTTTTCTTTCTGAAAATGTGATGTGTCCACGTCGTGTTTTGGGGCATATCCTGTCGAAGGCCCTGGGCCTTCCCACACAAGTGAGGTACCGTTTTTATCAGGAGACTTGGGGGAATGCTGGTTGGAAGGAAATTTGTGGCTCCTCTCATATTCCAGAATTTTCTGTCACCGAAATGACAGGAAAAAGGGTTTTTTTGACAAAGTTTGAGGTTTGCAAAGGATTCTGGGTAACAGAACCTGGTCAGAGCCCCACAAGTCACCCCATTTTGGATCCCCCTAGATGTCTAGTTTTAAAAAATGCGCAGGTTTGCTAGGTTTCCCCAGGTGCCGGCTGAGCTAGAGGCCAAAATCCACAGCTAGGCACTTTGTAAAAAACAGCTCTGTTTTCTTTCTGAAAATGTGATGTGTCCACGTCGTGTTTTGGGGCATATCCTGTCGCGGGCGCTAGGCCTACCCACACAAGTGAGGTACCATTTTTATCGGGAGACTTGGGGGAACACTGGGTGGAAGGAAATTTGTGGCTCCTCTCAGATTCCAGAACTTTCTGTCACCGAAATGACAGGAAATAGTGTTTTTTTGGCCAATGTTTGAGGTTTGCAAAGGACTCAGGGTAACAGAATCTGGTCAGAGCCCCACAAGTCACCCCATTTTGGATCCCCCTAGATGTCTAGTTTTCAAAAATGCACAGGTTTGCTAGGTTTCCCCAGGTGCCGGCTGAGCTAGAGGCCAAAATCCACAGCTAGGCACTTTGTAAAAAACAGCTCTGTTTTCTTTCTGAAAATGTGATGTGTCCACGTCGTGTTTTGGGGCATATCCTGTCGCCGGCGCTAGGCCTACCCACACAAGTGAAGTACCATTTTTATCGGGAGACTTGGGGGAACGCTGGGTGGAAGGAAATTTGTGGCTCCTCTCAGATTCCAGAGCTTTCTGTCACTGAAATGACAGGAAAAAGTGTTTTTTTGGCTAACTTTTGAGGTTTGCAAAGGATTCTGGGTAACAGAACCTGGTCAGAGCCCCACAAGTCACCCGATCTTGGATTCCCCTAGATGTCTAGTTTTCAAATATGCACAGGTTTGCTAGGTTTCCCAAGGTGCCGGCTGAGCTCTAGGCCAAAATCCACAGCTAGGCACTTTGTAAAAAACAGTTCTGTTTTCTTTCTGAAAATGTGATGTGTCCACGTCGTGTTTTGGGGGCATATCCTGTCGGGGGCGCTAGGCCTACCCACACAAATGAGGTTCCATTTTGATCGGGAGACTTGGGGGAGCGCTGGGTGGAAGGAAATTTGTGGCTCCTCTCAGATTCCAGAACTTTTTGTCACCGAAATGACAGGAAAAAGTGTTTTTTTGGCCAAAATTTGAGGTTTGCAAAGGATTCTGGGTAACAGAACCTGGTCAGAGCCCCACAAGTCACCCCATTTTGGATCCCCCTAGATGTCTAGTTTAAAAAAATGTGCAGGTTTGCTAGGTTTCCCCAGGTGCCGGCTGAGCTAGAGGCCAAAATCCACAGCTAGGCACTTTGTAAAAAACAGCTCTGTTTTCTTTCTGAAAATGTGATGTGTCCACGTCGTGTTTTGGGGCATATCCTGTCGCAGGCCCAGGGCCTACCCACACAAGTGAGGTACCGTTTTTATCAGGAGACTTGGGGGAATGCTGGTTGGAAGGAAATTTGTGGCTCCTCTTATATTCCAGAATTTTCTGTCACCGAAATGACATGAAAAAGTGTATTTTGGCCAAATTTTGAGGTTTGCAAAGGATTATGGGTAACAGAACCTGGTTAGAGCCCCACAAGTCAACCCATTTTGGATCCCCCTAGATGTCTAGTTTTTCAAAAATGTGCAGGTTTGCTAGGTTTCCCAAGGTGCCGGCTGAGCTCTAGGCCAAAATCCACAGCTAGGCACTTTGTAAAAAACAGTTCTGTTTTCTTTCTGAAAATGTGATGTGTCCACGTCGTGTTTTGGGGGCATATCCTGTCGGGGGCGCTAGGCCTACCCACACAAATGAGGTTCCATTTTGATCGGGAGACTTGGGGGAACGCTGGGTGGAAGGAAATTTGTGGCTCCTCTCAGATTCCAGAACTTTTTGTCACCGAAATGACAGGAAAAAGTGTTTTTTTTGGCCAAAATTTGAGGTTTGCAAAGGATTCTGGGTAACAGAACCTGTTCAGAGCCCCACAAGTCACCCCATTTTGGATCCCCCTAGATGTCTAGTTTTCAAAAATGTGCAGGGTTGCTAGGTTTCCCCAGGTGCCGGCTGAGCTAGAGGCCAAAATCCACAGCTAGGCACTTTGTAAAAAACAGCTCTGTTTTCTTTCTGAAAATGTGATGTGTCCACGTCGTGTTATGGGGCATATCCTGTCGCCGGCGCTAGGTCTACCCACACAAGTGAGGTACCATTTTTATCAGGATACTTGGGGGAATGCTGGGTGGAAGGAAATTTGTGGCTCCTCTCATATTCCAGAATTTTCTGTCACTGAAATGACAGGAAAATGTGTTTTTTTGGCCAAAGTTTGAGGTTTGCAAAGGATTCTGGGTAACAGAACCTGGTCAGAGCCCCACAAGTCACCCCATTTTGTATCCCCCTAGATGTCTAGTTTTAAAAAATGCACAGGTTTGCTAGGTTTCCCCAGGTGCCGGCTGAGCTAGAGGCCAAAATCCACAGCTAGGCACTTTGTAAAAAACAGCTCTGTTTTCTTTCTGAAAATGTGATGTGTCCACGTCGTGTTTTGGGGCATATCCTGTCGCCGGCGCTAGGCCTACCCACACAAGTGAAGTACCGTTTTTATCGGGAGACTTGGGGGAACGCTGGTTGGAAGGAAATTTGTGGCTCTTCTCATATTCCAGAGCTTTCTGTCACTGAAATGACAGGAAAAAGTGTTTTTTTGGCCAACTTTTGAGGTTTGCAAAGGATTCTGGGTAACAGAACCTGGTCAGAGCCCCACAAGTCACCCCATTTTGTATCCCCCTAGATGTCTAGTTTTCAAAAATTTGCAGGTTTGCTAGGTTTCTACAGGTGCCGGCTGAGCTAGAGGCCAAAATCCACAGCTAGGCACTTTGTAAAAAACAGCTCTGTTTTCTTTCTGAAAATGTGATGTGTCCACGTCGTGTTTTGGGGCATATCCTGTCGCCGGCGCTAGGCCTACCCACACAAGTGAGGTACCGTTTTTATCGGGAGACTTGGGGGAATGCTGGGTGGAAGGAAATTTGTGGCTCCTCTCATATTCCAGAATTTTCTGTCACCGAAATGACAGGAAAAAGGGTTTTTTTGACAAAGTTTGAGGTTTGCAAAGGATTCTGGGTAACAGAACCTGGTCAGAGCCCCACAAGTCACCCCATTTTGGATCCCCCTAGATGTCTAGTTTTAAAAAATGCGCAGGTTTTCTAGGTTTCCCCAGGTGCCGGCTGAGCTAGAGGCCAAAATCCACAGCTAGGCACTTTGTAAAAAACAGCTCTGTTTTCTTTCTGAAAATGTGATGTGTCCACGTCGTGTTTTGGGGCATAGCCTGTCGCCGGCGCTAGGCCTACCCACACAAGTGAAGTACCATTTTTATCGGGAGACTTGGGGGAACGCTGATTGGAAGGAAATTTGTGGCTCCTCTCAGATTCCAGAGCTTTCTGTCACTGAAATGACAGGAAAAAGTGTTTTTTTGGCCAACTTTTGAGGTTTGCAAAGGATTCTGGGTAACAGAACCTGGTCAGAGCCCCACAAGTCACACCATTTTGTATCCCCCTAGATGTCTAGTTTTCAAAAATGCGCAGGTTTGCTAGGTTTCCCCAGGTGCCGGCTGAGCTAGAGGCCAAAATCCACAGCTAGGCACTTTGTAAAAAACAGCTCTGTTTTCTTTCTGAAAATGTGATGTGTCCACGTCGTGTTTTGGGGCATATCCTGTCGCAGGCCCTGGGCCTACCCACACAAGTGTGGTACTGTTTTTATCGGGAGACTTGGGGGAATGCTGGTTGGAATGAAATTTGTGGCTCCTCTCATATTCCAGAATTTTCTGTCACCGAAATGACAGGAAAAAGTGTTTTTTGGCCAAATGTTGAGGTTTGCAAAGGATTCTGGGTAACAGAACCTGGTTAGAGCCCCACAAGTCACCCCTTCTTGGATTCCCCTAGATGTCTAGTTTTCAAAAATGTGCAGGTTTGCTAGGTTTCCCCAGGTGCCGGCAGAGCTAGAGGCCAAACTCCACAGCTAGGCACTTTGTAAAAAACAGCTCTGTTTTCTTTCTGAAAATGTGATGTGTCCACGTCGTGTTTTGGGGCATATCCAGTCGCCGGCGCTAGGCCTACCCACACAAGTGAAGTACCATTTTTATCGGGAGACTTGGGGGAATGCTGGTTGGAAGGAAATTTGTGGCTCTTCTCATATTCCAGAATTTTCTGTCACCGAAATGACAGGAAAAAGGGTTTTTCGGCCAAATTTTGAGGTTTGCAAAGGATTCTGGGTAACAGAACCTGGTTAGAGCCCCACAAGTCACCCCATTTTGGATCCCCCTAGATGTCTAGTTTTCAAAAATGTGCATGTTTGCTAGGTTTCCCCAGGTGCCGGCTGAGCTAGAGGCCAAAATCCACAGCTAGGCACTTTGTAAAAAACAGCTCTGTTTTCTTTCTGAAAATGTGATGTGTCCACGTCGTGTTTTGGGGCATATCCTGTCGCCGGCGCTAGGCCTACCCACACAAGTGAAGTACCGTTTTTATCGGGAGACTTGGGGGAATGCTGGTTGGAAGGAAATTTGTGGCTCTTCTCATATTCCAGAATTTTCTGTCACCGAAATGATAGGAAAAAGGGTTTTTTGGCCAAATTTTGAGGTTTGCAAAGGATTCTGGGTAACAGAACCTGGTTAGAGCCCCACAAGTCACCCCATCTTGGATTCCCCTAGGGATCTAGTTTTCAAAAATGGGCAGGTTTGCTAGGTTTCCCCAGGTGCCGGCTGAGCTAGAGGCCAAAATCCACAGCTAGGCACTTTGTAAAAAACAGCTCTGTTTTCTTTCTGAAAATGTGATGTGTCCACGTCGTGTTTTGGGGCATATCCTGTCGCGGGCGCTAGGCCTACCCACACAAGTGAGGTACCATTTTTATCGGGAGTCTTGGGGGAAACTGGTGGAAGTAAATTTGTGGCTCCTCTCAGATTCCAGAACTTTCTGTCACCGAAATGACAGGAAAAAGTGTTCTTTTGGCCAAAGGTTGAGGTTTGCAAAGGATTCTGGGTAACAGAACCTGTTTGGAGCCCCACAAGTCACCCCATTTTTTATCCCCCTAGATGTCTAGTTTTCAAAAATGCGCAGGTTTGCTAGGTTTCCCCAGGTGCCGGCTGAGCTAGAGGCCAAAATCCACAGCTAGGCACTTTGTAAAAAACAGCTCTGTTTTCTTTCTGAAAATGTGATGTGTCCACGTCGTGTTTTGGGGCATATCCTGTCGACGGCGCTAGGCCTAACCACACAAGTGAAGTACCATTTTTATCAGGAGACTTGGGGGAACGCTGGGTGGAAGGAAATCTGTGGCTCCTCTCAGATTCTAGAACATTCTGTCACTGAAATGACAGGAAAAAGTGTTTTGTTGGCCAAATTTTAAAGGTTTGCAAAGGATTCTGGGTAACAGAACCTGGTCAGAGCCACACAAGCCACCCCATCTTGGATTTCCCTAGATGTCTAGTTTTCAAAAATGCACAGGTTTGCTAGGTTTCCCTAGGTGCCGGCTGAGCTAGAGGCCAAAATCCACAGCTAGGCACTTTGTAAAAAACAGCTCTGTTTTCTTTCTGAAAATGTGATGTGTCCACGTCGTGTTTTGGGGCATATCCTGTTGCGGGCGCTAGACCTACCCACACAAGTGAGGTACCGTTTTTATCGGGAGACTTGGGGGAATGCTGGGTGGAAGGAAATTTGTGGCTCCTCTCATATTCCACAATTTTCTGTCCCCCAAATGACAGGAAAAAGGTTTTTTTTGGCCAAAGTTTGAGGTTTACAAAGGATTCTGGGTAACAGAACCTGGTCAGAGCCCCACAAGTCACCCCATTTTGTATCCCCCTAGATGTCTAGTTTTCAAAAATGCGCAGGTTTGCTAAGTTTCCCCAGGTGCCCGCTGAGCTAGAGGCCAAAATCCACAGTTAGGCATTTTGTATAAAACAGCTCTGTTTTCTTTCTGAAAATGTGATGTGTCCACGTCGTGTTTTGGGGCATATCCTGTCGCAGGCCCTGGGCCTTCCCACACAAGTGAGGTACCGTTTTTATCAGGAGACTTGGGGGAATGCTGGTTGGAAGGAAATTTGTGGCTCCTCTCATATTCCAGAATTTTCTGTCACCGAAATGACAGGAAAAAGGGTTTTTTTGACAAAGTTTGAGGTTTGCAAAGGATTCTGGGTAACAGAACCTGGTCAGAGCCCCACAAGTCACCCCATTTTGGATCCCCCTAGATGTCTAGTTTTAAAAAATGCGCAGGTTTGCTAGGTTTCCCCAGGTGCCGGCTGAGCTAGAGGCCAAAATCCACAGCTAGGCACTTTGTAAAAAACAGCTCTGTTTTCTTTCTGAAAATGTGATGTGTCCACGTCGTGTTTTGGGGCATATCCTGTCGCGGGCGCTAGGCCTACCCACACAAGTGAGGTACCATTTTTATCGGGAGACTTGGGGGAACACTGGGTGGAAGGAAATTTGTGGCTCCTCTCAGATTCCAGAACTTTCTGTCACCGAAATGACAGGAAATAGTGTTTTTTTGGCCAATGTTTGAGGTTTGCAAAGGACTCAGGGTAACAGAATCTGGTCAGAGCCCCACAAGTCACCCCATTTTGGATCCCCCTAGATGTCTAGTTTTCAAAAATGCACAGGTTTGCTAGGTTTCCCCAGGTGCCGGCTGAGCTAGAGGCCAAAATCCACAGCTAGGCACTTTGTAAAAAACAGCTCTGTTTTCTTTCTGAAAATGTGATGTGTCCACGTCGTGTTTTGGGGCATATCCTGTCGCCGGCGCTAGGCCTACCCACACAAGTGAAGTACCATTTTTATCGGGAGACTTGGGGGAACGCTGGGTTTAAGGAAATTTGTGGCTCCTCTCAGATTCCAGAGCTTTCTGTCACTGAAATGACAGGAAAAAGTGTTTTTTTGGCCAAATATTGAGGTTTGCAAAGGATTCTGGGTAACAGAACATGGTCAGAGCCCCACAAGTCACCCCATTTTGGATCCCCCTAGATGTCTAGTTTTCAAAAATTTGCAGGTTTGCTAGGTTTCTACAGGTGCCGGCTGAGCTAGAGGCCAAAATCCACAGCTAGGCACTTTGTAAAAAACAGCTCTGTTTTCTTTCTGAAAATGTGATGTGTCCACGTCGTGTTTTGGGGCATATCCTGTCGCCGGCGCTAGGCCTACCCACACAAGTGAGGTACCGTTTTTATCAGGAGACTTGGGGGAATGCTGGGTGGAAGGAAATTTGTGGCTCCTCTCATATTCCAGAATTTTCTGTCACCGAAATGACAGGAAAAAGGGTTTTGTTGGCCAAAGTTTGAGGTTTGCAAAGGATTATGGGTAACAGAACCTGGTCAGAGCCCCACAAGTCACCCCATTTTGGATCCCCCTAGATGTCTAGTTTTCAAAAATTTGCAGGTTTGCTAGGTTTCTACAGGTGCCGGCTGAGCTAGAGGCCAAAATCCACAGCTAGGCACTTTGTAAAAAACAGCTCTGTTTTCTTTCTGAAAATGTGATGTGTCCACGTCGTGTTTTGGGGCATATCCTGTCGCCGGCGCTAGGCCTACCCACACAAGTGAGGTACCGTTTTTATCAGGAGACTTGGGGGAATGCTGGGTGGAAGGAAATTTGTGGCTCCTCTCAGATTCCAGAGCTTTCTGTCACTGAAATGACAGGAAAAAGTGTTTTTTTGGCCAACTTTTGAGGTTTGCAAAGGATTCTGGGTAACAGAACCTGGTCAGAGCCCCACAAGTCACACCATTTTGTATCCCCCTAGATGTCTAGTTTTCAAAAATGCGCAGGTTTGCTAGGTTTCCCCAGGTGCCGGCTGATCTAGAGGCCAAAATCCACAGCTAGGCATTTTGTAAAAAACAGCTCTGTTTTCTTTCTGAAAATGTGATGTGTCCACGTCGTGTTTTGGGGCATATCCTGTCGCAGGCCCTGGGCCTACCCACACAAGTGTGGTACTGTTTTTATCGGGAGACTTGGGGGAATGCTGGTTGGAATGAAATTTGTGGCTCCTCTCATATTCCAGAATTTTCTGTCACCGAAATGACAGGAAAAAGTGTTTTTTGGCCAAATGTTGAGGTTTGCAAAGGATTCTGGGTAACAGAACCTGGTTAGAGCCCCACAAGTCACCCCTTCTTGGATTCCCCTAGATGTCTAGTTTTCAAAAATGTGCAGGTTTGCTAGGTTTCCCCAGGTGCCGGCAGAGCTAGAGGCCAAACTCCACAGCTAGGCACTTTGTAAAAAACAGCTCTGTTTTCTTTCTGAAAATGTGATGTGTCCACGTCGTGTTTTGGGGCATATCCAGTCGCCGGCGCTAGGCCTACCCACACAAGTGAAGTACCATTTTTATCGGGAGACTTGGGGGAATGCTGGTTGGAAGGAAATTTGTGGCTCTTCTCATATTCCAGAATTTTCTGTCACCGAAATGACAGGAAAAAGGGTTTTTGGGCCAAATTTTGAGGTTTGCAAAGGATTCTGGGTAACAGAACCTGGTTAGAGCCCCACAAGTCACCCCATTTTGGATCCCCCTAGATGTCTAGTTTTAAAAAATGTGCATGTTTGCTAGGTTTCCCCAGGTGCCGGCTGAGCTAGAGGCCAAAATCCACAGCTAGGCACTTTGTAAAAAACAGCTCTGTTTTCTTTCTGAAAATGTGATGTGTCCACGTCGTGTTTTGGGGCATATCCTGTCGCCGGCGCTAGGCCTACCCACACAAGTGAAGTACCGTTTTTATCGGGAGACTTGGGGGAATGCTGGTTGGAAGGAAATTTGTGGCTCTTCTCATATTCCAGAATTTTCTGTCACCGAAATGATAGGAAAAAGGGTTTTTTGGCCAAATTTTGAGGTTTGCAAAGGATTCTGGGTAACAGAACCTGGTTAGAGCCCCACAAGTCACCCCATCTTGGATTCCCCTAGGGATCTAGTTTTCAAAAATGGGCAGGTTTGCTAGGTTTCCCCAGGTGCCGGCTGAGCTAGAGGCCAAAATCCACAGCTAGGCACTTTGTAAAAAACAGCTCTGTTTTCTTTCTGAAAATGTGATGTGTCCACGTCGTGTTTTGGGGCATATCCTGTCGCGGGCGCTAGGCCTACCCACACAAGTGAGGTACCATTTTTATCGGGAGTCTTGGGGGAAACTGGTGGAAGTAAATTTGTGGCTCCTCTCAGATTCCAGAACTTTCTGTCACCGAAATGACAGGAAAAAGTGTTCTTTTGGCCAAAGGTTGAGGTTTGCAAAGGATTCTGGGTAACAGAACCTGTTTGGAGCCCCACAAGTCACCCCATTTTTTATCCCCCTAGATGTCTAGTTTTCAAAAATGCGCAGGTTTGCTAGGTTTCCCCAGGTGCCGGCTGAGCTAGAGGCCAAAATCCACAGCTAGGCACTTTGTAAAAAACAGCTCTGTTTTCTTTCTGAAAATGTGATGTGTCCACGTCGTGTTTTGGGGCATATCCTGTCGACGGCGCTAGGCCTAACCACACAAGTGAAGTACCATTTTTATCAGGAGACTTGGGGGAACGCTGGGTGGAAGGAAATCTGTGGCTCCTCTCAGATTCTAGAACATTCTGTCACTGAAATGACAGGAAAAAGTGTTTTGTTGGCCAAATTTTAAAGGTTTGCAAAGGATTCTGGGTAACAGAACCTGGTCAGAGCCACACAAGCCACCCCATCTTGGATTTCCCTAGATGTCTAGTTTTCAAAAATGCACAGGTTTGCTAGGTTTCCCTAGGTGCCGGCTGAGCTAGAGGCCAAAATCCACAGCTAGGCACTTTGTAAAAAACAGCTCTGTTTTCTTTCTGAAAATGTGATGTGTCCACGTCGTGTTTTGGGGCATATCCTGTTGCGGGCGCTAGACCTACCCACACAAGTGAGGTACCGTTTTTATCGGGAGACTTGGGGGAATGCTGGGTGGAAGGAAATTTGTGGCTCCTCTCATATTCCACAATTTTCTGTCCCCCAAATGACAGGAAAAAGGTTTTTTTTGGCCAAAGTTTGAGGTTTACAAAGGATTCTGGGTAACAGAACCTGGTCAGAGCCCCACAAGTCACCCCATTTTGTATCCCCCTAGATGTCTAGTTTTCAAAAATGCGCAGGTTTGCTAAGTTTCCCCAGGTGCCCGCTGAGCTAGAGGCCAAAATCCACAGTTAGGCATTTTGTATAAAACAGCTCTGTTTTCTTTCTGAAAATGTGATGTGTCCACGTCGTGTTTTGGGGCATATCCTGTCGCAGGCCCTGGGCCTTCCCACACAAGTGAGGTACCGTTTTTATCAGGAGACTTGGGGGAATGCTGGTTGGAAGGAAATTTGTGGCTCCTCTCATATTCCAGAATTTTCTGTCACCGAAATGACAGGAAAAAGGGTTTTTTTGACAAAGTTTGAGGTTTGCAAAGGATTCTGGGTAACAGAACCTGGTCAGAGCCCCACAAGTCACCCCATTTTGGATCCCCCTAGATGTCTAGTTTTAAAAAATGCGCAGGTTTGCTAGGTTTCCCCAGGTGCCGGCTGAGCTAGAGGCCAAAATCCACAGCTAGGCACTTTGTAAAAAACAGCTCTGTTTTCTTTCTGAAAATGTGATGTGTCCACGTCGTGTTTTGGGGCATATCCTGTCGCGGGCGCTAGGCCTACCCACACAAGTGAGGTACCATTTTTATCGGGAGACTTGGGGGAACACTGGGTGGAAGGAAATTTGTGGCTCCTCTCAGATTCCAGAACTTTCTGTCACCGAAATGACAGGAAATAGTGTTTTTTTGGCCAATGTTTGAGGTTTGCAAAGGACTCAGGGTAACAGAATCTGGTCAGAGCCCCACAAGTCACCCCATTTTGGATCCCCCTAGATGTCTAGTTTTCAAAAATGCACAGGTTTGCTAGGTTTCCCCAGGTGCCGGCTGAGCTAGAGGCCAAAATCCACAGCTAGGCACTTTGTAAAAAACAGCTCTGTTTTCTTTCTGAAAATGTGATGTGTCCACGTCGTGTTTTGGGGCATATCCTGTCGCCGGCGCTAGGCCTACCCACACAAGTGAAGTACCATTTTTATCGGGAGACTTGGGGGAACGCTGGGTTTAAGGAAATTTGTGGCTCCTCTCAGATTCCAGAGCTTTCTGTCACTGAAATGACAGGAAAAAGTGTTTTTTTGGCCAAATATTGAGGTTTGCAAAGGATTCTGGGTAACAGAACATGGTCAGAGCCCCACAAGTCACCCCATTTTGGATCCCCCTAGATGTCTAGTTTTCAAAAATTTGCAGGTTTGCTAGGTTTCTACAGGTGCCGGCTGAGCTAGAGGCCAAAATCCACAGCTAGGCACTTTGTAAAAAACAGCTCTGTTTTCTTTCTGAAAATGTGATGTGTCCACGTCGTGTTTTGGGGCATATCCTGTCGCCGGCGCTAGGCCTACCCACACAAGTGAGGTACCGTTTTTATCAGGAGACTTGGGGGAATGCTGGGTGGAAGGAAATTTGTGGCTCCTCTCATATTCCAGAATTTTCTGTCACCGAAATGACAGGAAAAAGGGTTTTGTTGGCCAAAGTTTGAGGTTTGCAAAGGATTATGGGTAACAGAACCTGGTCAGAGCCCCACAAGTCACCCCATCTTGGATTCCCCTAGATGTCTAGTTTTCAAATATGCACAGGTTTGCTAGGTTTCCCAAGGTGCCGGCTGAGCTAGAGGCCAAAATCCACAGCTAGGCACTTTGTAAAAAACAGCTCTGTTTTCTTTCTGAAAATGTGATGTGTCCACGTCGTGTTTTGGGGCATATCCTGTCGCCGGCGCTAGGCCTACCCACACAAGTGAAGTACCATTTTTATGGGGAGACTTGGGGGAACGCTGGGTGGAAGGAAATTTGTGGCTCCTCTCAGATTCCAGAGCTTTCTGTCACTGAAATGACAGGAAAAAGTATTTTTTTGGCCAACTTTTGAGGTTTGCAAAGGATTCTGGGTAACAGAACCTGGTCAGAGCCCCACAAGTCACCCCATCTTGGATTCCCCTAGATGTCTAGTTTTCAAATATGCACAGGTTTGCTAGGTTTCCCAAGGTGCCGGCTGAGCTAGAGGCCAAAATCCACAGCTAGGTACTTTGTAAAAAACAGTTCTGTTTTCTTTCTGAAAATGTGATGTGTCCACGTCGTGTTTTGGGGGCATATCCTGTCGGGGGCGCTAGGCCTACCCACACAAATGAGGTTCCATTTTGATCGGGAGACTTGGGGGAACGCTGGGTGGAAGGAAATTTGTGGCTCCTCTCAGATTCCAGAACTTTTTGTCACCGAAATGACAGGAAAAAGTGTTTTTTTGTCCAAAATTTGAGGTTTGCAAAGGATTCTGGGTAACAGAACCTGGTCAGAGCCCCACAAGTCACCCCATTTTGGATCCCCCTAGATGTCTAGTTTTCAAAAATGTGCAGGTTTGCTAGGTTTCCCCAGGTGCCGGCTGAGCTAGAGGCCAAAATCCACAGCTAGGCACTTTGTAAAAAACAGCTCTGTTTTCTTTCTGAAAATGTGATGTGTCCACGTCGTGTTTTGGGGCATATCCTGTCGCCGGCCCAGGGCCTACCCACACAAGTGAGGTACCGTTTTTATCAGGAGACTTGGGTGAATGCTGGTTGGAAGGAAATTTGTGGCTCCTCTTATATTCCAGAATTTTCTGTCACCGAAATGACAGGAAAAAGTTTTTTTGGGCCAAATTCTGAGGTTTGCAAAGGATTATGGGTAACAGAACCTGGTTAGAGCCCCACAAGTCACCCCATCTTGGATCCCCCTAGATGTCTAGTTTTCAAAAATGCGCAGGTTTGCTAGGTTTCCCCAGGTGCCGGCTGAGCTACAGGCCAAAATCCACAGCTAGCCACTTTGTAAAAAACAGCTCTGTTTTCTTTCTGAAAATGTGATGTGTCCACGTCGTGTTTTGGGGCATATCCTGTCGCGGGCGCTAGGCCTACCCACACAAGTGAGGTACCATTTTTATCGGGAGACTTGGGGGAACACTGGGTGGAAGGAAGTTTGTGGCTCCTCTCAGATTCCAGAACTTTCTGTCACCGAAATGACAGGAAATAGTGTTTTTTGGCCAAAGTTTGAGGTTTGCAAAGGACTCTGGGTAACAGAATCTGGTCAGAGCCCCACAAGTCACCCCATTTTGGATCCCCCTAGATGTCTAGTTTTCAAAAATGCACAGGTTTGCTAGGTTTCCCCAGGTGCCGGCTAAGCTAGAGGCCAAAATCCACAGCTAGGCACTTTGTAAAAAACAGCTCTGTTTTCTTTCTGAAAATGTGATGTGTCCACGTCGTGTTTTGGGGCATATCCTGTCGCCGGCGCTAGGCCTACCCACACAAGTGAAGTACCATTTTTATCGGGAGACTTGGGGGAACGCTGGGTGGAAGGAAATTTGTGGCTCCTCTCAGATTCCAGAGCTTTCTGTCACTGAAATGACAGGAAAAAGTGTTTTTTTGGCCAAATTTTGAGGTTTGCAAAGGATTCTGGGTAACTGAACCTGGTCAGAGCCCCACAAGTCACTTCATCTTGGATTCCCCTAGATGTCTAGTTTTCAAAAATGCGCAGGTTTGCTAGGTTTCCCCAGGTGCCGGCTAAGCTAGAGGCCAAAATCCACAGCTAGGCACTTTGTAAAAAACAACTCTGTTTTCTTTCTGAAAATGTGATGTGTCCACGTCGTGTTTTGGGGCATATCCTGTCGCCGGCGCTAGGCCTACCCACACAAGTGAAGTACCATTTTTATCGGGAGACTTGGGGGAACGCTGGGTGGAAGGAAATTTGTGGCTCCTCTCATATTCCAGAATTTTCTGTCACCGAAATGACAGAAAAAAGTGTTTTTTTGGCAAAAGTTTGAGGTTTGCAAAGGATTCTGGGTAACAGAACCTGGTCAGAGCCCCACAAGTCACCCCATTTTGTATCCCCCTAGATGTCTAGTTTTCAAAAATGCGCAGGTTTGCTAGGTTTCCCAAGGTGCCGGCTGAGCTAGAGGCCAAAATCCACAGCTAGGCACTTTGTAAAAAACAGCTCTGTTTTCTTTCTGAAAATGTGATTTGTCCACGTCGTGTTTTGGGGCATATCCTGTCGCCGGCCCAGGGCCTACCCACACAAGTGAGGTACCGTTTTTATCAGGAGACTTGGGGGAATGCTGGTTGGAAGGAAATTTGTGGCTCCTCTTATATTCCAGAATTTTCTGTCACCGAAATGACAGGAAAAAGTGTTTTTTGGCCAAATTTTGAGGTTTGCAAAGGATTATGGGTAACAGAACCTGGTTAGAGCCCCACAAGTCACCCCATCTTGGTTTCCCCTAGGTATCTAGTTTTCAAAAATGCACAGGTTTGCTAGGTTTCCCCAGGTGCCGGCTGAGCTAGAGGCCAAAATCCACAGCTAGGCACTTTGTAAAAAACAGCTCTGTTTTCTTTCTGAAAATGTGATGTGTCCACGTCGTGTTTTGGGGCATATCCTGTCGCGGGCGCTAGGCCTACCCACACAAGTGAGGTACCATTTTTATCGGGAGACTTGGGGGAACACTGGCTGGAAGGAAATTTGTGGCTCCTCTCAGATTCCAGAACTTTCTGTCACCGAAATGACAGGAAATAGTGTTTTTTTGGCCAAAGTTTGAGGTTTGCAAAGGACTCTGGGTAACAGAATCTGGTCAGAGCCCCACAAGTCACCCCATTTTGGATCCCCCTAGATGTCTAGTTTTTCAAAAATGCACAGGTTTGCTAGGTTTCCCCAGGTGCCGGCTGAGCTAGAGGCCAAAATCCACAGCTAGGCACTTTGTAAAAAACAGCTCTGTTTTCTTTCTGAAAATGTGATGTGTCCACGTCGTGTTTTGGGGCATATCCTGTCGCAGGCCCAGGGCCTACCCACACAAGTGAGGTACCGTTTTTATCAGGAGACTTGGGGGAATGCTGGTTGGAAGGACATTTGTGGCTCCTCTTATATTCCAGAATTTTCTGTCACCGAAATGAAAGGAAAAAGTGTTTTTTGGCCAAATTCTGAGGTTTGCAAAGAATTATGGGTAACAGAACCTGGTTAGAGCCCCACAAGTCACCCCATCTTTGATTCCCCTAGGTATCTAGTTTTCAAAAATGCGCAGGTTTGCTAGGTTTCCCCAGGTGCCGGCTGAGCTAGAGGCCAAAATCCACAGCTAGGCACTTTGTAAAAAACAGCTGTTTTCTTTCTGAAAATGTGATGTGTCCACGTCGTGTTTTGGGGCATATCCTGTCGCGGGCGCTAGGCCTACCCACACAAGTGAGGTACCATTTTTATCGGGAGACTTGGGGAACACTGTGTGGAAGGAAATTTGTGGCTCCTCTCAGATTCCAGAACTTTCTGTCACCGAAATGACAGGAAATAGTGTTTTTTTGGCCAAAGTTTGAGGTTTGCAAAGGACTCTGGGTAACAGAATCTGGTCAGAGCCCCACAAGTCACCCCATTTTGGATCCCCCTAGATGTCTAGTTTTCAAAAATGCACAGGTTTGCTAGGTTTCCCCAGGTGCCGGCTGAGCTAGAGGCCATAAATCCACCGCTAGGCACTTTGTAAAAAATAGCTCTGTTTTCTTTCTGAAAATGTGATGTGTCCACGTCGTGTTTTGGGGCATATCCTGTCGCCGGCGCTAGGCCTACCCACACAAGTGAAGTACCATTTTTATCGGGAGACTTGGTGGAACGCTGGGTGGAAGGAAATTTGTGGCTCCTCTCAGATTCCAGAGCTTTCTGTCACTGAAATGACAGGAAAAAGTATTTTTTTGGCCAACTTTTGAGGTTTGCAAAGGATTCTGGGTAACAGAACCTGGTCAGAGCCCCACAAGTCACCCCATCTTGGATTCCCCTAGATGTCTAGTTTTCAAATATGCACAGGTTTGCTAGGTTTCCCAAGGTGCCGGCTGAGCTAGAGGCCAAAATCCACAGCTAGGCACTTTGTAAAAAATAGCTCTGTTTTCTTTCTGAAAATGTGATGTGTCCACGTCGTGTTTTGGGGCATATCCTGTCGCCGGCGCTAGGCCTACCCACACAAGTGAGGTACCGTTTTTATCAGGAGACTTGGGGGAATGCTGGGTGGAAGGAAATTTGTGGCTCCTCTCATATTCCAGAATTTTCTGTCACCGAAATGACAGGAAAAAGGGTTTTGTTGGCCAAAGTTTGAGGTTTGCAAAGGATTATGGGTAACAGAACCTGGTCAGAGCCCCACAAGTCACCCCATCTTGGATTCCCCTAGATGTCTAGTTTTCAAATATGCACAGGTTTGCTAGGTTTCCCAAGGTGCCGGCTGAGCTAGAGGCCAAAATCCACAGCTAGGCACTTTGTAAAAAATAGCTCTGTTTTCTTTCTGAAAATGTGATGTGTCCACGTCGTGTTTTGGGGCATATCCTGTCGCCGGCGCTAGGCCTACCCACACAAGTGAAGTACCATTTTTATCGGGAGACTTGGTGGAACGCTGGGTGGAAGGAAATTTGTGGCTCCTCTCAGATTCCAGAGCTTTCTGTCACTGAAATGACAGGAAAAAGTATTTTTTTGGCCAACTTTTGAGGTTTGCAAAGGATTCTGGGTAACAGAACCTGGTCAGAGCCCCACAAGTCACCCCATCTTGGATTCCCCTAGATGTCTAGTTTTCAAATATGCACAGGTTTGCTAGGTTTCCCAAGGTGCCGGCTGAGCTAGAGGCCAAAATCCACAGCTAGGTACTTTGTAAAAAACAGTTCTGTTTTCTTTCTGAAAATGTGATGTGTCCACGTCGTGTTTTGGGGGCATATCCTGTCGGGGGCGCTAGGCCTACCCACACAAATGAGGTTCCATTTTGATCGGGAGACTTGGGGGAACGCTGGGTGGAAGGAAATTTGTGGCTCCTCTCAGATTCCAGAACTTTTTGTCACCGAAATGACAGGAAAAAGTGTTTTTTTGGCCAAAATTTGAGGTTTGCAAAGGATTCTGGGTAACAGAACCTGGTCAGAGCCCCACAAGTCACCCCATTTTGGATCCCCCTAGATGTCTAGTTTTCAAAAATGTGCAGGTTTGCTAGGTTTCCCCAGGTGCCGGCTGAGCTAGAGGCCAAAATCCACAGCTAGGCACTTTGTAAAAAACAGCTCTGTTTTCTTTCTGAAAATGTGATGTGTCCACGTCGTGTTTTGGGGCATATCCTGTCGCCGGCCCAGGGCCTACCCACACAAGTGAGGTACCGTTTTTATCAGGAGACTTGGGTGAATGCTGGTTGGAAGGAAATTTGTGGCTCCTCTTATATTCCAGAATTTTCTGTCACCGAAATGACAGGAAAAAGTTTTTTTGGGCCAAATTTTGAGGTTTGCAAAGGATTATGGGTAACAGAACCTGGTTAGAGCCCCACAAGTCACCCCATCTTGGATTCCCCTAGGTATCTAGTTTTCAAAAATGCGCAGGTTTGCTAGGTTTCCCCAGGTGCCGGCTGAGCTACAGGCCAAAATCCACAGCTAGCCACTTTGTAAAAAACAGCTCTGTTTTCTTTCTGAAAATGTGATGTGTCCACGTCGTGTTTTGGGGCATATCCTGTCGCGGGCGCTAGGCCTACCCACACAAGTGAGGTACCATTTTTATCGGGAGACTTGGGGGAACACTGGGTGGAAGGAAATTTGTGGCTCCTCTCAGATTCCAGAACTTTCTGTCACCGAAATGACAGGAAATAGTGTTTTTTTGGCCAAAGTTTGAGGTTTGCAAAGGACTCTGGGTAACAGAATCTGGTCAGAGCCCCACAAGTCACCCCATTTTGGATCCCCCTAGATGTCTAGTTTTCAAAAATGCACAGGTTTGCTAGGTTTCCCCAGGTGCCGGCTAAGCTAGAGGCCAAAATCCACAGCTAGGCACTTTGTAAAAAACAGCTCTGTTTTCTTTCTGAAAATGTGATGTGTCCACGTCGTGTTTTGGGGCATATCCTGTCGCCGGCGCTAGGCCTACCCACACAAGTGAAGTACCATTTTTATCGGGAGACTTGGGGGAACGCTGGGTGGAAGGAAATTTGTGGCTCCTCTAAGATTCCAGAGCTTTCTGTCACTGAAATGACAGGAAAAAGTGTTTTTTTGGCCAAATATTGAGGTTTGCAAAGGATTCTGGGTAACAGAACCTGGTCAGAGCCCCACAAGTCACCCCATTTTGGATCCCCCTAGATGTCTAGTTTTCAAAAATTTGCAGGTTTGCTAGGTTTCTACAGGTGCCGGCTGAGCTAGAGGCCAAAATCCACAGCTAGGCACTTTGTAAAAAACAGCTCTGTTTTCTTTCTGAAAATGTGATGTGTCCACATCGTGTTTTGGGGCATATCCTGTCGCCGGCGCTAGGCCTACCCACACAAGTGAGGTACCGTTTTTATCAGGAGACTTGGGGGAATGCTGGGTGGAAGGAAATTTGTGGCTCCTCTCATATTCCAGAATTTTCTGTCACCGAAATGACAGGAAAAAGGGTTTTGTTGGCCAAAGTTTGAGGTTTGCAAAGGATTATGGGTAACAGAACCTGGTCAGAGCCCCACAAGTCACCCCATCTTGGATTCCCCTAGATGTCTAGTTTTCAAATATGCACAGGTTTGCTAGGTTTCCCAAGGTGCCGGCTGAGCTAGAGGCCAAAATCCACAGCTAGGCACTTTGTAAAAAACAGCTCTGTTTTCTTTCTGAAAATGTGATGTGTCCACGTCGTGTTTTGGGGCATATCCTGTCGCCGGCGCTAGGCCTACCCACACAAGTGAAGTACCATTTTTATGGGGAGACTTGGGGGAACGCTGGGTGGAAGGAAATTTGTGGCTCCTCTCAGATTCCAGAGCTTTCTGTCACTGAAATGACAGGAAAAAGTATTTTTTTGGCCAACTTTTGAGGTTTGCAAAGGATTCTGGGTAACAGAACCTGGTCAGAGCCCCACAAGTCACCCCATCTTGGATTCCCCTAGATGTCTAGTTTTCAAATATGCACAGGTTTGCTAGGTTTCCCAAGGTGCCGGCTGAGCTAGAGGCCAAAATCCACAGCTAGGTACTTTGTAAAAAACAGTTCTGTTTTCTTTCTGAAAATGTGATGTGTCCACGTCGTGTTTTGGGGGCATATCCTGTCGGGGGCGCTAGGCCTACCCACACAAATGAGGTTCCATTTTGATCGGGAGACTTGGGGGAACGCTGGGTGGAAGGAAATTTGTGGCTCCTCTCAGATTCCAGAACTTTTTGTCACCGAAATGACAGGAAAAAGTGTTTTTTTGTCCAAAATTTGAGGTTTGCAAAGGATTCTGGGTAACAGAACCTGGTCAGAGCCCCACAAGTCACCCCATTTTGGATCCCCCTAGATGTCTAGTTTTCAAAAATGTGCAGGTTTGCTAGGTTTCCCCAGGTGCCGGCTGAGCTAGAGGCCAAAATCCACAGCTAGGCACTTTGTAAAAAACAGCTCTGTTTTCTTTCTGAAAATGTGATGTGTCCACGTCGTGTTTTGGGGCATATCCTGTCGCCGGCCCAGGGCCTACCCACACAAGTGAGGTACCGTTTTTATCAGGAGACTTGGGTGAATGCTGGTTGGAAGGAAATTTGTGGCTCCTCTTATATTCCAGAATTTTCTGTCTCCGAAATGACAGGAAAAAGTTTTTTTGGGCCAAATTCTGAGGTTTGCAAAGGATTATGGGTAACAGAACCTGGTTAGAGCCCCACAAGTCACCCCATCTTGGATTCCCCTAGGTATCTAGTTTTCAAAAATGCGCAGGTTTGCTAGGTTTCCCCAGGTGCCGGCTGAGCTACAGGCCAAAATCCACAGCTAGCCACTTTGTAAAAAACAGCTCTGTTTTCTTTCTGAAAATGTGATGTGTCCACGTCGTGTTTTGGGGCATATCCTGTCGCGGGCGCTAGGCCTACCCACACAAGTGAGGTACCATTTTTATCGGGAGACTTGGGGGAACACTGGGTGGAAGGAAATTTGTGGCTCCTCTCAGATTCCAGAACTTTCTGTCACCGAAATGACAGGAAATAGTGTTTTTTGGCCAAAGTTTGAGGTTTGCAAAGGACTCTGGGTAACAGAATCTGGTCAGAGCCCCACAAGTCACCCCATTTTGGATCCCCCTAGATGTCTAGTTTTAAAAAATGCACAGGTTTGCTAGGTTTCCCCAGGTGCCGGCTAAGCTAGAGGCCAAAATCCACAGCTAGGCACTTTGTAAAAAACAGCTCTGTTTTCTTTCTGAAAATGTGATGTGTCCACGTCGTGTTTTGGGGCATATCCTGTCGCCGGCGCTAGGCCTACCCACACAAGTGAAGTACCATTTTTATCGGGAGACTTGGGGGAACGCTGTGTGGAAGGAAATTTGTGGCTCCTCTCAGATTCCAGAGCTTTCTGTCACTGAAATGACAGGAAAAAGTGTTTTTTTGGCCAAATTTTGAGGTTTGCAAAGGATTCTGGGTAACTGAACCTAGTCAGAGCCCCACAAGTCACTTCATCTTGGATTCCCCTAGATGTCTAGTTTTCAAAAATGCGCAGGTTTGCTAGGTTTCCCCAGGTGCCGGCTAAGCTAGAGGCCAAAATCCACAGCTAGGCACTTTGTAAAAAACAACTCTGTTTTCTTTCTGAAAATGTGATGTGTCCACGTCGTGTTTTGGGGCATATCCTGTCGCCGGCGCTAGGCCTACCCACACAAGTGAAGTACCATTTTTATCGGGAGACTTGGGGGAACGCTGGGTGGAAGGAAATTTGTGGCTCCTCTCATATTCCAGAATTTTCTGTCACCGAAATGACAGAAAAAAGTGTTTTTTTGGCAAAAGTTTGAGATTTGCAAAGGATTCTGGGTAACAGAACCTGGTCAGAGCCCCACAAGTCACCCCATTTTGTATCCCCCTAGATGTCTAGTTTTCAAAAATGCGCAGGTTTGCTAGGTTTCCCAAGGTGCCGGCTGAGCTAGAGGCCAAAATCCACAGCTATGCACTTTGTAAAAAACAGCTCTGTTTTCTTTCTGAAAATGTGATTTGTCCACGTCGTGTTTTGGGGCATATCCTGTCGCCGGCCCAGGGCCTACCCACACAAGTGAGGTACCGTTTTTATCAGGAGACTTGGGGGAATGCTGGTTGGAAGGAAATTTGTGGCTCCTCTTATATTCCAGAATTTTCTGTCACCGAAATGACAGGAAAAAGTGTTTTTTGGCCAAATTTTGAGGTTTGCAAAGGATTATGGGTAACAGAACCTGGTTAGAGCCCCACAAGTCACCCCATCTTGGTTTCCCCTAGGTATCTAGTTTTCAAAAATGCACAGGTTTGCTAGGTTTCCCCAGGTGCCGGCTGAGCTAGAGGCCAAAATCCACAGCTAGGCACTTTGTAAAAAACAGCTCTGTTTTCTTTCTGAAAATGTGATGTGTCCACGTCGTGTTTTGGGGCATATCCTGTCGCAGGCGCTAGGCCTACCCACACAAGTGAGGTACCATTTTTATCGGGAGACTTGGGGGAACACTGGGTGGAAGGAAATTTGTGGCTCCTCTCAGATTCCAGAACTTTCTGTCACCGAAATGACAGGAAATAGTGTTTTTTTGGCCAAAGTTTGAGGTTTGCAAAGGACTCTGGGTAACAGAATCTGGTCAGAGCCCCACAAGTCACCCCATTTTGGATCCCCCTAGATGTCTAGTTTTTCAAAAATGCACAGGTTTGCTAGGTTTCCCCAGGTGCCGGCTGAGCTAGAGGCCAAAATCCACAGCTAGGCACTTTGTAAAAAACAGCTCTGTTTTCTTTCTGAAAATGTGATGTGTCCACGTCGTGTTTTGGGGCATATCCTGTCGCCGGCGCTAGGCCTACCCACACAAGTGAAGTACCATTTTTATCGGGAGACTTGGGGGAACGCTGGGAGGAAGGAAATTTGTGGCTCCTCTCAGATTCCAGAGCTTTCTGTCACTGAAATGACAGGAAAAAGTGTTTTTTGGGCCAAATTTTGAGGTTTGCAAAGGATTCTGGGTAACTGAACCTGGTCAGAGCCCCACAAGTCACTTCATCTTGGATTCCCCTAGATGTCTCCTTTTAAAAAATGCACAAGTTTGCTAGGTTTCCCCGGGTGCCGGCTGAGCTAGAGGCCAAAATCCACAGCTAGGCACTTTGTAAGAAACAGCTCTGTTTTTTTCTGAAAATTTGATGTGTCCACGTCGTGTTTTGGGGCATATCCTGTTGCAGGCGCTAGGCCTACCCACACAAGTGAGGTACCGTTTTTATCGGGAGACTTGGGGGAATGCTGGGTGGAAGGAAATTTGTGGCTCCTCTCATATTCCAGAATTTTCTGTCACCGAAATGACAGAAAAAAGTGTTTTTTTGGCAAAAGTTTGAGGTTTGCAAAGGATTCTGGGTAACAGAACCTGGTCAGAGCCCCACAAGTCACCCCATTTTGTATCCCCCTAGATGTCTAGTTTTCAAAAATGCGCAGGTTTGCTAGGTTTCCCAAGGTGCCGGCTGAGCTAGAGGCCAAAATCCACAGCTAGGCACTTTGTAAAAAACAGTTCTGTTTTCTTTCTGAAAATGTGATGTGTCCACTTCGTGTTTTGGGGCATATCCTGTCGCGGGCGCTAGGCCTACCCACACATGTGAGGTACCATTTTTATCGGGAGACTTGAGGAAACGCTGGGTGGAAGGCAATTTGTGGCTCGTCTCAGATTCCAGAACTTTCTGTCACCGAAATGACAGGAAAAAGTGGTTTTTTTGGCCACAATTTGAGGTTGGCAAAGGATTCTGGGTAACAGAACCTGGTCAGAGCCCCACAAGTCACCCCATTTTGGATCCCCCTAGATGTCTAGTTTTCAAAAATGCACAGGTTTGCTAGGTTTCCCCAGGTGCCGGCTGAGCTAGAGGCCAAAATCCACAGCTAGGCACTTTGTAAAAAACAGCTCTGTTTTCTTTCTGAAAATGTGATGTGTCCACGTCGTGTTTTGGGGCATATCCTGTCGCCGGCGCTAGGCCTACCCACACAAGTGAGGTACCGTTTTTATCGGGAGACTTGGGGGAATGCTGGGTGGAAGGAAATTTGTGGCTCCTCTCAGATTCCAGAACTTTTTGTCACCGAAATGACAGGAAAAAGTGTTTTTTTGGCCAAAATTTGAGGTTTGCAAAGGATTCTGGGTAACAGAACCTGGTCAGAGCCCCACAAGTCACCCCATTTTGGATCCCCCTAGATGTCTAGTTTTCAAAAATGTGCAAGTTTGCTTATTTTCCCCAGGTGCCGGCTGAGCTAGAGGCCAAAATCCACAGCTAGGCACTTTGTAAAAAACAGCTCTGTTTTCTTTCTGAAAATGTGATGTGTCCACGTCGTGTTTTGGGGCATATCCTGTCGCAGGCCCAGGGCCTACCCACACAAGTGAGGTACCGTTTTTATCAGGAGACTTGGGGGAATGCTGGTTGGAAGGAAATTTGTGGCTCCTCTTATATTCCAGAATTTTCTGTCACCGAAATGACAGGAAAAAGTGTTTTTTGGCCAAATTTTGAGGTTTGCAAAGAATTATGGGTAACAGAACCTTGTTAGAGCCCCACAAGTCACCCCATCTTGGATTCCCCTAGGTATCTAGTTTTTAAAAATGCGCAGGTTTGCTAGGTTTCCCCAGGTGCAGGCTGAGCTAGAGGCCAAAATCCACAGCTAGGCACTTTGTAAAAAACAGCTCTATTTTCTTTCTGAAAATGTGATGTGTCCACGTCGTGTTTTGGGGTATTTCCTGTCGCGGGCGCTAGGCCTACCCACACAAGTGAGGTACCATTTTTATCGGGAGACTTGGGGGAACACTGGGTGGAAGGAAATTTGTGGCTCCTCTCAGATTCCAGAACTTTCTGTCACCGAAATGACAGGAAATAGTGTTTTTTTGGCCAAAGTTTGAGGTTTGCACAGGACTCTGGGTAACAGAATCTGGTCAGAACCCCACAAGTCACCCCATTTTGGATCCCCCTAGATGTCTAGTTTTCAAAAATGCACAGGTTTGCTAGGTTTCCCCAGGTGCCGGCTGAGCTAGAGGCCAAAATCCACAGCTAGGCACTTTGTAAAAAATAGCTCTGTTTTCTTTCTGAAAATGTGATGTGTCCACGTCGTGTTTTGGGGCATATCCTGTCGCCGGCGCTAGGCCTACCCAGACAAGTGAAGTACCATTTTTATCGGGAGACTTGGGGGAACGCTGTGTGGAAGGAAATTTGTGGCTCCTCTCAGATTCCAGAGCTTTCTGTCACTGAAATGACAGGAAAAAGTGTTTTTTTGGCCAAATTTTGAGGTTTGCAAAGGATTCTGGGTAACTGAACCTGGTCAGAGCCCCACAAGTCACTTCATCTTGGATTCCCCTAGATGTCTCCTTTTAAAAAAATGCACAGGTTTGCTAGGTTTCCCCAGGTGCCGGCTGAGCTAGAGGCCAAAATCCACAGCTAGGCAATTTGTAAGAAACAGCTCTGTTTTTTTCTGAAAATTTGATGTGTCCACGTCGTGTTTTGGGGCATATCCTGTTGCAGGCGCTAGGCCTACCCACACAAGTGAGGTACCGTTTTTATCGGGAGACTTGGGGGAATGCTGGGTGGAAGGAAATTTGTGGCTCCTCTCATATTCCAGAATTTTCTGTCACCGAAATGACAGAAAAAAGTGTTTTTTTGGCAAAAGTTTGAGGTTTGCAAAGGATTCTGGGTAACAGAACCTGGTCAGAGCCCCACAAGTCACCCCATTTTGTATCCCCCTAGATGTCTAGTTTTCAAAAATGCGCAGGTTTGCTAGGTTTCCCAAGGTGCCGGCTGAGCTAGAGGCCAAAATCCACAGCTAGGCACTTTGTAAAAAACAGCTCTGTTTTCTTTCTGAAAATGTGATGTGTCCACGTCGTGTTTTGGGGCATATCCTGTCGCCGGCGCTAGGCCTACCCACACAAGTGAGGTACCGTTTTTATCGGGAGACTTGGGGGAATGCTGGGTGGAAGGAAATTTGTGGCTCCTCTCAGATTCCAGAACTTTTTGTCACCGAAATGACAGGAAAAAGTGTTTTTTTGGCCAAAATTTGAGGTTTGCAAAGGATTCTGGATAACAGAACCTGGTCAGAGCCCCACATGTCACCCCATTTTGGATCCCCCTAGATGTCTAGTTTTCAAAAATGTGCAGGTTTGCTAGGTTTCCCCAGGTGCCGGCTGAGCTAGAGGCCAAAATCCACAGCTAGGCACTTTGTAAAAAACAGCTCTGTTTTCTTTCTGAAAATGTGATGTGTCCACGTCGTGTTTTGGGGCATATCCTGTCGCAGGCCCAGGGCCTACCCACACAAGTGAGGTACCGTTTTTATCAGGAGACTTGGGGGAATGCTGGTTGGAAGGAAATTTGTGGCTCCTCTTATATTCCAGAATTTTCTGTCACCGAAATGACAGGAAAAAGTGTTTTTTGGCCAAATTCTGAGGTTTGCAAAGAATTATGGGTAACAGAACCTGGTTAGAGCCCCACAAGTCACCCCATCTTTGATTCCCCTAGGTATCTAGTTTTCAAAAATGCGCAGGTTTGCTAGGTTTCCCCAGGTGCCGGCTGAGCTAGAGGCCAAAATCCACAGCTAGGCACTTTGTAAAAAACAGCTGTTTTCTTTCTGAAAATGTGATGTGTCCACGTCGTGTTTTGGGGCATATCCTGTCGCGGGCGCTAGGCCTACCCACACAAGTGAGGTACCATTTTTATCGGGAGACTTGGGGGAACACTGGGTGGAAGGAAATTTGTGGCTCCTCTCAGATTCCAGAACTTTCTGTCACCGAAATGACAGGAAATAGTGTTTTTTTGGCCAAAGTTTGAGGTTTGCAAAGGACTCTGGGTAACAGAATCTGGTCAGAGCCCCACAAGTCACCCCATTTTGGATCCCCCTAGATGTCTAGTTTTCAAAAATGCACAGGTTTGCTAGGTTTCCCCAGGTGCCGGCTGAGCTAGAGGCCAAAATCCACCGCTAGGCACTTTGTAAAAAATAGCTCTGTTTTCTTTCTGAAAATGTGATGTGTCCACGTCGTGTTTTGGGGCATATCCTGTCGCCGGCGCTAGGCCTACCCACACAAGTGAAGTACCATTTTTATCGGGAGACTTGGTGGAACGCTGGGTGGAAGGAAATTTGTGGCTCCTCTCAGATTCCAGAGCTTTCTGTCACTGAAATGACAGGAAAAAGTATTTTTTTGGCCAACTTTTGAGGTTTGCAAAGGATTCTGGGTAACAGAACCTGGTCAGAGCCCCACAAGTCACCCCATCTTGGATTCCCCTAGATGTCTAGTTTTCAAATATGCACAGGTTTGCTAGGTTTCCCAAGGTGCCGGCTGAGCTAGAGGCCAAAATCCACAGCTAGGCACTTTGTAAAAAATAGCTCTGTTTTCTTTCTGAAAATGTGATGTGTCCACGTCGTGTTTTGGGGCATATCCTGTCGCCGGCGCTAGGCCTACCCACACAAGTGAGGTACCGTTTTTATCAGGAGACTTGGGGGAATGCTGGGTGGAAGGAAATTTGTGGCTCCTCTCATATTCCAGAATTTTCTGTCACCGAAATGACAGGAAAAAGGGTTTTGTTGGCCAAAGTTTGAGGTTTGCAAAGGATTATGGGTAACAGAACCTGGTCAGAGCCCCACAAGTCACCCCATCTTGGATTCCCCTAGATGTCTAGTTTTCAAATATGCACAGGTTTGCTAGGTTTCCCAAGGTGCCGGCTGAGCTAGAGGCCAAAATCCACAGCTAGGCACTTTGTAAAAAATAGCTCTGTTTTCTTTCTGAAAATGTGATGTGTCCACGTCGTGTTTTGGGGCATATCCTGTCGCCGGCGCTAGGCCTACCCACACAAGTGAAGTACCATTTTTATCGGGAGACTTGGTGGAACGCTGGGTGGAAGGAAATTTGTGGCTCCTCTCAGATTCCAGAGCTTTCTGTCACTGAAATGACAGGAAAAAGTATTTTTTTGGCCAACTTTTGAGGTTTGCAAAGGATTCTGGGTAACAGAACCTGGTCAGAGCCCCACAAGTCACCCCATCTTGGATTCCCCTAGATGTCTAGTTTTCAAATATGCACAGGTTTGCTAGGTTTCCCAAGGTGCCGGCTGAGCTAGAGGCCAAAATCCACAGCTAGGTACTTTGTAAAAAACAGTTCTGTTTTCTTTCTGAAAATGTGATGTGTCCACGTCGTGTTTTGGGGGCATATCCTGTCGGGGGCGCTAGGCCTACCCACACAAATGAGGTTCCATTTTGATCGGGAGACTTGGGGGAACGCTGGGTGGAAGGAAATTTGTGGCTCCTCTCAGATTCCAGAACTTTTTGTCACCGAAATGACAGGAAAAAGTGGTTTTTTGGCCAAAATTTGAGGTTTGCAAAGGATTCTGGGTAACAGAACCTGGTCAGAGCCCCACAAGTCACCCCATTTTGGATCCCCCTAGATGTCTAGTTTTCAAAAATGTGCAGGTTTGCTAGGTTTCCCCAGGTGCCGGCTGAGCTAGAGGCCAAAATCCACAGCTAGGCACTTTGTAAAAAACAGCTCTGTTTTCTTTCTGAAAATGTGATGTGTCCACGTCGTGTTTTGGGGCATATCCTGTCGCCGGCCCAGGGCCTACCCACACAAGTGAGGTACCGTTTTTATCAGGAGACTTGGGTGAATGCTGGTTGGAAGGAAATTTGTGGCTCCTCTTATATTCCAGAATTTTCTGTCACCGAAATGACAGGAAAAATATTTTTTGGGCCAAATTTTGAGGTTTGCAAAGGATTATGGGTAACAGAACCTGGTTAGAGCCCCACAAGTCACCCCATCTTGGATTCCCCTAGGTATCTAGTTTTCAAAAATGCGCAGGTTTGCTAGGTTTCCCCAGGTGCCGGCTGAGCTACAGGCCAAAATCCACAGCTAGCCACTTTGTAAAAAACAGCTCTGTTTTCTTTCTGAAAATGTGATGTGTCCACGTCGTGTTTTGGGGCATATCCTGTCGCGGGCGCTAGACCTACCCACACAAGTGAAGTACCGTTTTTATCGGGAGACTTGGGGGAACGCTGGTTGGAAGGAAATTTGTGGCTCTTCTCATATTCCAGAGCTTTCTGTCACTGAAATGACAGGAAAAAGTGTTTTTTTGGCCAACTTTTGAGGTTTGCAAAGGATTCTGGGTAACAGAACCTGGTCAGAGCCCCACAAGTCACCCCATTTTGTATCCCCCTAGATGTCTAGTTTTCAAAAATTTGCAGGTTTGCTAGGTTTCTACAGGTGCCGGCTGAGCTAGAGGCCAAAATCCACAGCTAGGCACTTTGTAAAAAACAGCTCTGTTTTCTTTCTGAAAATGTGATGTGTCCACGTCGTGTTTTGGGGCATATCCTGTCGCCGGCGCTAGGCCTACCCACACAAGTGAAGTACCATTTTTATCGGGAGACTTGGGGGAACGCTGGGTGGAAGGAAATTTGTGGCTCCTCTCAGATTCCAGAGCTTTCTGTCACTGAAATGACAGGAAAAAGTGTTTTTTTGGCCAAATTTTGAGGTTTGCAAAGGATTCTGGGTAACTGAACCTGGTCAGAGCCCCACAAGTCACTTCATCTTGGATTCCCCTAGATGTCTCCTTTTAAAAAATGCACAGGTTTGCTAGGTTTCCCCAGGTGGCGGCTGAGCTAGAGGCCAAAATCCACAGCTAGGCACTTTGTAAGAAACAGCTCTGTTTTTTTCTGAAAATTTGATGTGTCCACGTCGTGTTTTGGGGCATATCCTGTTGCAGGCGCTAGGCCTACCCACACAAGTGAGGTACCGTTTTTATCGGGAGACTTGGGGGAATGCTGGGTGGAAGGAAATTTGTGGCTCCTCTCATATTCCAGAATTTTCTGTCACCGAAATGACAGAAAAAAGTGTTTTTTTGGCAAAAGTTTGAGGTTTGCAAAGGATTCTGGGTAACAGAACCTGGTCAGAGCCCCACAAGTCACCCCATTTTGTATCCCCCTAGATGTCTAGTTTTCAAAAATGCGCAGGTTTGCTAGGTTTCCCAAGGTGCCGGCTGAGCTAGAGGCCAAAATCCACAGCTAGGCACTTTGTAAAAAACAGCTCTGTTTTCTTTCTGAAAATGTGATTTGTCCACGTCGTGTTTTGGGGCATATCCTGTCGCCGGCCCAGGGCCTACCCACACAAGTGAGGAACCGTTTTTATCAGGAGACTTGGGGGAATGCTGGTTGGAAGGAAATTTGTGGCTCCTCTTATATTCCAGAATTTTCTGTCACCGAAATGACAGGAAAAAGTGTTTTTTGGCCAAATTTTGAGGTTTGCAAAGGATTATGGGTAA
This sequence comes from Pleurodeles waltl, assembly GCF_031143425.1. Classification (NCBI taxonomy): domain Eukaryota; kingdom Metazoa; phylum Chordata; class Amphibia; order Caudata; family Salamandridae; genus Pleurodeles; species Pleurodeles waltl. Next base: position 1,021,570,723 of record NC_090448.1, read on the forward strand.
CAGAACCTGGTTAGAGCCCCACAAGTCACCCCATTTTGGTTTCCCCTAGGTATCTAGTTTTCAAAAATGCGCAGGTTTGCTAGGTTTCCCCAGGTGCCGGCTGAGCTAGAGGCCAAAATCCACAGCTAGGCACTTTGTAAAAAACAGCTCTGTTTTCTTTCTGAAAATGTGATGTGTCCACGTCGTGTTTTGGGGTATTTCCTGTCGCGGGCGCTAGGCCTACCCACACAAGTGAGGTACCATTTTTATCGGGAGACTTGGGGGAACACTGGGTGGAAGGAAATTTGTGGCTCCTCTCATATTCCAGAATTTTCTGTCACCGAAATGACAGGAAAAAGGGTTTTGTTGGCCAAAGTTTGAGGTTTGCAAAGGATTATGGGTAACAGAACCTGGTCAGAGCCCCACAAGTCACCCCATCTTGGATTCCCCTAGATGTCTAGTTTTCAAATATGCACAGGTTTGCTAGGTTTCCCAAGGTGCCGGCTGAGCTAGAGGCCAAAATCCACAGCTAGGCACTTTGTAAAAAATAGCTCTGTTTTCTTTCTGAAAATGTGATGTGTCCACGTCGTGTTTTGGGGCATATCCTGTCGCCGGCGCTAGGCCTACCCACACAAGTGAAGTACCATTTTTATCGGGAGACTTGGTGGAACGCTGGGTGGAAGGAAATTTGTGGCTCCTCTCAGATTCCAGAGCTTTCTGTCACTGAAATGACAGGAAAAAGTATTTTTTTGGCCAACTTTTGAGGTTTGCAAAGGATTCTGGGTAACAGAACCTGGTCAGAGCCCCACAAGTCACCCCATCTTGGATTCCCCTAGATGTCTAGTTTTCAAATATGCACAGGTTTGCTAGGTTTCCCAAGGTGCCGGCTGAGCTAGAGGCCAAAATCCACAGCTAGGTACTTTGTAAAAAACAGTTCTGTTTTCTTTCTGAAAATGTGATGTGTCCACGTCGTGTTTTGGGGGCATATCCTGTCGGGGGCGCTAGGCCTACCCACACAAATGAGGTTCCATTTTGATCGGGAGACTTGGGGGAACGCTGGGTGGAAGGAAATTTGTGGCTCCTCTCAGATTCCAGAACTTTTTGTCACCGAAATGACAGGAAAAAGTGGTTTTTTGGCCAAAATTTGAGGTTTGCAAAGGATTCTGGGTAACAGAACCTGGTCAGAGCCCCACAAGTCACCCCATTTTGGATCCCCCTAGATGTCTAGTTTTCAAAAATGTGCAGGTTTGCTAGGTTTCCCCAGGTGCCGGCTGAGCTAGAGGCCAAAATCCACAGCTAGGCACTTTGTAAAAAACAGCTCTGTTTTCTTTCTGAAAATGTGATGTGTCCACGTCGTGTTTTGGGGCATATCCTGTCGCCGGCCCAGGGCCTACCCACACAAGTGAGGTACCGTTTTTATCAGGAGACTTGGGTGAATGCTGGTTGGAAGGAAATTTGTGGCTCCTCTTATATTCCAGAATTTTCTGTCACCGAAATGACAGGAAAAAGTTTTTTTGGGCCAAATTTTGAGGTTTGCAAAGGATTATGGGTAACAGAACCTGGTTAGAGCCCCACAAGTCACCCCATTTTGGTTTCCCCTAGGTATCTAGTTTTCAAAAATGCGCAGGTTTGCTAGGTTTCCCCAGGTGCCGGCTGAGCTAGAGGCCAAAATCCACAGCTAGGCACTTTGTAAAAAACAGCTCTGTTTTCTTTCTGAAAATGTGATGTGTCCACGTCGTGTTTTGGGGTATTTCCTGTCGCGGGCGCTAGGCCTACCCACACAAGTGAGGTACCATTTTTATCGGGAGACTTGGGGGAACACTGGGTGGAAGGAAATTTGTGGCTCCTCTCATATTCCAGAATTTTCTGTCACCGAAATGACAGGAAAAAGGGTTTTGTTGGCCAAAGTTTGAGGTTTGCAAAGGATTATGGGTAACAGAACCTGGTCAGAGCCCCACAAGTCACCCCATCTTGGATTCCCCTAGATGTCTAGTTTTCAAATATGCACAGGTTTGCTAGGTTTCCCAAGGTGCCGGCTGAGCTAGAGGCCAAAATCCACAGCTAGGCACTTTGTAAAAAATAGCTCTGTTTTCTTTCTGAAAATGTGATGTGTCCACGTCGTGTTTTGGGGCATATCCTGTCGCCGGCGCTAGGCCTACCCACACAAGTGAAGTACCATTTTTATCGGGAGACTTGGTGGAACGCTGGGTGGAAGGAAATTTGTGGCTCCTCTCAGATTCCAGAGCTTTCTGTCACTGAAATGACAGGAAAAAGTATTTTTTTGGCCAACTTTTGAGGTTTGCAAAGGATTCTGGGTAACAGAACCTGGTCAGAGCCCCACAAGTCACCCCATCTTGGATTCCCCTAGATGTCTAGTTTTCAAATATGCACAGGTTTGCTAGGTTTCCCAAGGTGCCGGCTGAGCTAGAGGCCAAAATCCACAGCTAGGTACTTTGTAAAAAACAGTTCTGTTTTCTTTCTGAAAATGTGATGTGTCCACGTCGTGTTTTGGGGGCATATCCTGTCGGGGGCGCTAGGCCTACCCACACAAATGAGGTTCCATTTTGATCGGGAGACTTGGGGGAACGCTGGGTGGAAGGAAATTTGTGGCTCCTCTCAGATTCCAGAACTTTTTGTCACCGAAATGACAGGAAAAAGTGGTTTTTTGGCCAAAATTTGAGGTTTGCAAAGGATTCTGGGTAACAGAACCTGGTCAGAGCCCCACAAGTCACCCCATTTTGGATCCCCCTAGATGTCTAGTTTTCAAAAATGTGCAGGTTTGCTAGGTTTCCCCAGGTGCCGGCTGAGCTAGAGGCCAAAATCCACAGCTAGGCACTTTGTAAAAAACAGCTCTGTTTTCTTTCTGAAAATGTGATGTGTCCACGTCGTGTTTTGGGGCATATCCTGTCGCCGGCCCAGGGCCTACCCACACAAGTGAGGTACCGTTTTTATCAGGAGACTTGGGTGAATGCTGGTTGGAAGGAAATTTGTGGCTCCTCTTATATTCCAGAATTTTCTGTCACCGAAATGACAGGAAAAAGTTTTTTTGGGCCAAATTTTGAGGTTTGCAAAGGATTATGGGTAACAGAACCTGGTTAGAGCCCCACAAGTCACCCCATCTTGGATTCCCCTAGGTATCTAGTTTTCAAAAATGCGCAGGTTTGCTAGGTTTCCCCAGGTGCCGGCTGAGCTACAGGCCAAAATCCACAGCTAGCCACTTTGTAAAAAACAGCTCTGTTTTCTTTCTGAAAATGTGATGTGTCCACGTCGTGTTTTGGGGCATATCCTGTCGCGGGCGCTAGACCTACCCACACAAGTGAAGTACCGTTTTTATCGGGAGACTTGGGGGAACGCTGGTTGGAAGGAAATTTGTGGCTCTTCTCATATTCCAGAGCTTTCTGTCACTGAAATGACAGGAAAAAGTGTTTTTTTGGCCAACTTTTGAGGTTTGCAAAGGATTCTGGGTAACAGAACCTGGTCAGAGCCCCACAAGTCACCCCATTTTGTATCCCCCTAGATGTCTAGTTTTCAAAAATTTGCAGGTTTGCTAGGTTTCTACAGGTGCCGGCTGAGCTAGAGGCCAAAATCCACAGCTAGGCACTTTGTAAAAAACAGCTCTGTTTTCTTTCTGAAAATGTGATGTGTCCACGTCGTGTTTTGGGGCATATCCTGTCGCCGGCGCTAGGCCTACCCACACAAGTGAAGTACCATTTTTATCGGGAGACTTGGGGGAACGCTGGGTGGAAGGAAATTTGTGGCTCCTCTCAGATTCCAGAGCTTTCTGTCACTGAAATGACAGGAAAAAGTGTTTTTTTGGCCAAATTTTGAGGTTTGCAAAGGATTCTGGGTAACTGAACCTGGTCAGAGCCCCACAAGTCACTTCATCTTGGATTCCCCTAGATGTCTCCTTTTAAAAAATGCACAGGTTTGCTAGGTTTCCCCAGGTGGCGGCTGAGCTAGAGGCCAAAATCCACAGCTAGGCACTTTGTAAGAAACAGCTCTGTTTTTTTCTGAAAATTTGATGTGTCCACGTCGTGTTTTGGGGCATATCCTGTTGCAGGCGCTAGGCCTACCCACACAAGTGAGGTACCGTTTTTATCGGGAGACTTGGGGGAATGCTGGGTGGAAGGAAATTTGTGGCTCCTCTCATATTCCAGAATTTTCTGTCACCGAAATGACAGAAAAAAGTGTTTTTTTGGCAAAAGTTTGAGGTTTGCAAAGGATTCTGGGTAACAGAACCTGGTCAGAGCCCCACAAGTCACCCCATTTTGTATCCCCCTAGATGTCTAGTTTTCAAAAATGCGCAGGTTTGCTAGGTTTCCCAAGGTGCCGGCTGAGCTAGAGGCCAAAATCCACAGCTAGGCACTTTGTAAAAAACAGCTCTGTTTTCTTTCTGAAAATGTGATTTGTCCACGTCGTGTTTTGGGGCATATCCTGTCGCCGGCCCAGGGCCTACCCACACAAGTGAGGAACCGTTTTTATCAGGAGACTTGGGGGAATGCTGGTTGGAAGGAAATTTGTGGCTCCTCTTATATTCCAGAATTTTCTGTCACCGAAATGACAGGAAAAAGTGTTTTTTGGCCAAATTTTGAGGTTTGCAAAGGATTATGGGTAACAGAACCTGGTTAGAGCCCCACAAGTCACCCCATTTTGGTTTCCCCTAGGTATCTAGTTTTCAAAAATGCGCAGGTTTGCTAGGTTTCCCCAGGTGCCGGCTGAGCTAGAGGCCAAAATCCACAGCTAGGCACTTTGTAAAAAACAGCTCTGTTTTCTTTCTGAAAATGTGATGTGTCCACGTCGTGTTTTGGGGCATATCCTGTCGCGGGCGCTAGGCCTACCCACACAAGTGAGGTACCATTTTTATCGGGAGACTTGGGGGAACACTGGGTGGAAGGAAATTTGTGGCTCCTCTCAGATTCCAGAACTTTCTGTCACCGAAATGACAGGAAATAGTGTTTTTTTGGCCAAAGTTTGAGGTTTGCAAAGGACTCTGGGTAACAGAATCTGGTCAGAGCCCCACAAGTCACCCCATTTTGGATCCCCCTAGATGTCTAGTTTTCAAAAATGCACAGGTTTGCTAGGTTTCCCCAGGTGCCGGCTGAGCTAGAGGCCAAAATCCACAGCTAGGCACTTTGTAAAAAACAGCTCTGTTTTCTTTCTGAAAATGTGATGAGTCCACGTCGTGTTTTGGGGCATATCCTGTCGCCGGGGCTAGGCCTACCCACACAAGTGAAGTACCATTTTTATCGGGGGACTTGGGGGAACGCTGGGAGGAAGGAAATTTTTGGCTCCTCTCAGATTCCAGAGCTTTCTGTCACTGAAATGACAGGAAAAAGTGTTTTTTGGGCCAAATTTTGAGGTTTGCAAAGGATTCTGGGTAACTGAACCTGGTCAGAGCCCCACAAGTCACTTCATCTTGGATTCCCCTAGATGTCTCCTTTTAAAAAATGCACAGGTTTGCTAGGTTTCCCCAGGTGCCGGCTGAGCTAGAGGCCAAAATCCACAGCTAGGCACTTTGTAAGAAACAGCTCTGTTTTTTTCTGAAAATTTGATGTGTCCACGTCGTGTTTTGGGGCATATCCTGTTGCAGGCACTAGGCCTACCCACACAAGTGAGGTACCGTTTTTATCGGGAGACTTGGGGGAATGCTGGGTGGAAGGAAATTTGTGGCTCCTCTCATATTCCAGAATTTTCTGTCACCGAAATGACAGAAAAAAGTGTTTTTTTGGCAAAAGTTTGAGGTTTGCAAAGGATTCTGGGTAACAGAACCTGGTCAGAGCCCCACAAGTCACCCCATTTTGTATCCCCCTAGATGTCTAGTTTTCAAAAATGAGCAGGTTTGCTAGGTTTCCCAAGGTGCCGGCTGAGCTAGAGGCCAAAATCCACAGCTAGGCACTTTGTAAAAAACAGTTCTGTTTTCTTTCTGAAAATGTGATGTGTCCACGTCGTGTTTTGGGGCATATCCTGTCGCGGGCGCTAGGCCTACCCACACAAGTGAGGTACCATTTTTATCGGGAGACTTGAGGGAACGCTGGGTGGAAGGCAATTTGTGGCTCGTCTCAGATTCCAGAACTTTCTGTCACCGAAATGACAGGAAAAAGTGTTTTTTTGGCCACAATTTGAGGTTGGCAAAGGATTCTGGGTAACAGAACCTGGTCAGAGCCCCACAAGTCACCCCATTTTGGATCCCCCTAGATGTCTAGTTTTCAAAAATGCACAGGTTTGCTAGGTTTCCCCAGGTGCCGGCTGAGCTAGAGGCCAAAATCCACAGCTAGGCACTTTGTAAAAAACAGCTCTGTTTTCTTTCTGAAAATGTGATGTGTCCACGTCGTGTTTTGGGGCATATCCTGTCGCCGGCGCTAGGCCTACCCACACAAGTGAGGTACCGTTTTTATCGGGAGACTTGGGGGAATGCTGGGTGGAAGGAAATTTGTTGCTCCTCTCAGATTCCAGAACTTTTTGTCACCGAAATGACAGGAAAAAGTGTTTTTTTGGCCAAAATTTGAGGTTTGCAAAGGATTCTGGGTAACAGAACCTGGTCAGAGCCCCACAAGTCACCCCATTTTGGATCCCCCTAGATGTCTAGTTTTCAAAAATGTGCAGGTTTGCTAGGTTTCCCCAGGTGCCGGCTGAGCTAGAGGCCAAAATCCACAGCTAGGCACTTTGTAAAAAACAGCTCTGTTTTCTTTCTGAAAATGTGATGAGTCCACGTCCTGTTTTGGGGCATATCCTGTCGCAGGCCCAGGGCCTACCCACACAAGTGAGGTACCGTTTTTATCAGGAGACTTGGGGGAATGCTGGTTGGAAGGAAATTTGTGGCTCCTCTTATATTCCAGAATTTTCTGTCACCGAAATGACAGGAAAAAGTGTTTTTTGGCCAAATTTTGAGGTTTGCAAAGAATTATGGGTAACAGAACCTGGTTAGAGCCCCACAAGTCACCCCATCTTGGATTCCCCTAGGTATCTAGTTTTTAAAAATGCGCAGGTTTGCTAGGTTTCCCCAGGTGCCGGCTGAGCTAGAGGCCAAAATCCACAGCTAGGCACTTTGTAAAAAACAGCTCTGTTTTCTTTCTGAAAATGTGATGTGTCCACGTCGTGTTTTGGGGTATTTCCTGTCGCGGGCGCTAGGCCTACCCACACAAGTGAGGTACCATTTTTATCGGGAGACTTGGGGGAACACTGGGTGGAAGGAAATTTGTGGCTCCTCTCAGATTCCAGAACTTTCTGTCACCGAAATGACAGGAAATAGTGTTTTTTTGGCCAAAGTTTGAGGTTTGCACAGGACTCTGGGTAACAGAATCTGGTCAGAGCCCCACAAGTCACCCCATTTTGGATCCCCCTAGATGTCTAGTTTTCAAAAATGCACAGGTTTGCTAGGTTTCCCCAGGTGCCGGCTGAGCTAGAGGCCAAAATCCACAGCTAGGCACTTTGTAAAAAATAGCTCTGTTTTCTTTCTGAAAATGTGATGTGTCCACGTCGTGTTTTGGGGCATATCCTGTCGCCGGCGCTAGGCCTACCCACACAAGTGAAGTACCATTTTTATCGGGAGACTTGGGGGAACGCTGGGTGGAAGGAAATTTGTGGCTCCTCTCAGATTCCAGAGCTTTCTGTCACTGAAATGACAGGAAAAAGTGTTTTTTTGGCCAAATTTTGAGGTTTGCAAAGGATTCTGGGTAACTGAACCTGGTCAGAGCCCCACAAGTCACTTCATCTTGGATTCCCCTAGATGTCTCCTTTTAAAAAATGCACAGGTTTGCTAGGTTTCCCCAGGTGCCGGCTGAGCTAGAGGCCAAAATCCACAGCTAGGCAATTTGTAAGAAACAGCTCTGTTTTTTTCTGAAAATTTGATGTGTCCACGTCGTGTTTTGGGGAATATACTGTTGCAGGCGCTAGGCCTACCCACACAAGTGAGGTACCGTTTTTATCGGGAGACTTGGGGGAATGCTGGGTGGAAGGAAATTTGTGGCTCCTCTCATATTCCAGAATTTTCTGTCACCGAAATGACAGAAAAAAGTGTTTTTTTGGCAAAAGTTTGAGGTTTGCAAAGGATTCTGGGTAACAGAACCTGGTCAGAGCCCCACAAGTCACCCCATTTTGTATCCCCCTAGATGTCTAGTTTTCAAAAATGCGCAGGTTTGCTAGGTTTCCCAAGGTGCCGGCTGAGCTAGAGGCCAAAATCCACAGCTAGGCACTTTGTAAAAAACAGCTCTGTTTTCTTTCTGAAAATGTGATGTGTCCACGTCGTGTTTTGGGGCATATCCTGTCGCCGGCGCTAGGCCTACCCACACAAGTGAGGTACCGTTTTTATCGGGAGACTTGGGGGAATGCTGGGTGGAAGGAAATTTGTGTCTCCTCTCAGATTCCAGAACTTTTTGTCACCGAAATGACAGGAAAAAGTGTTTTTTTGGCCAAAATTTGAGGTTTGCAAAGGATTCTGGATAACAGAACCTGGTCAGAGCCCCACATGTCACCCCATTTTGGATCCCCCTAGATGTCTAGTTTTCAAAAATGTGCAGGTTTGCTAGGTTTCCCCAGGTGCCGGCTGAGCTAGAGGCCAAAATCCACAGCTAGGCACTTTGTAAAAAACAGCTCTGTTTTCTTTCTGAAAATGTGATGTGTCCACGTCGTGTTTTGGGGCATATCCTGTCGCAGGCCCAGGGCCTACCCACACAAGTGAGGTACCGTTTTTATCAGGAGACTTGGGGGAATGCTGGTTGGAAGGAAATTTGTGGCTCCTCTTATATTCCAGAATTTTCTGTCACCGAAATGACAGGAAAAAGTGTTTTTTGGCCAAATTCTGAGGTTTGCAAAGAATTATGGGTAACAGAACCTGGTTAGAGCCCCACAAGTCACCCCATCTTGGATTCCCCTAGGTATCTAGTTTTCAAAAATGCGCAGGTTTGCTAGGTTTCCCCAGGTGCCGGCTGAGCTAGAGGCCAAAATCCACAGCTAGGCACTTTGTAAAAAACAGCTGTTTTCTTTCTGAAAATGTGATGTGTCCACGTCGTGTTTTGGGGCATATCCTGTCGCGGGCGCTAGGCCTACCCACACAAGTGAGGTACCATTTTTATCGGGAGAGTTGGGGGAACACTGGGTGGAAGGAAATTTGTGGCTCCTCTCAGATTCCAGAACTTTCTGTCACCGAAATGACAGGAAATAGTGTTTTTTTGGCCAAAGTTTGAGGTTTGCAAAGGACTCTGGGTAACAGAATCTGGTCAGAGCCCCACAAGTCACCCCATTTTGTATCCCCCTAGATGTCTAGTTTTCAAAAATGCACAGGTTTGCTAGGTTTCCCCAGGTGCCGGCTGAGCTAGAGGCCAAAATCCACAGCTAGGCACTTTGTAAAAAATAGCTCTGTTTTCTTTCTGAAAATGTGATGTGTCCACGTCGTGTTTTGGGGCATATCCTGTCGCCGGCGCTAGGCCTACCCACACAAGTGAAGTACCATTTTTATCGGGAGACTTGGTGGAACGCTGGGTGGAAGGAAATTTGTGGCTCCTCTCAGATTCCAGAGCTTTCTGTCACTGAAATGACAGGAAAAAGTGTTTTTTTGGCCAAATTTTGAGGTTTGCAAAGGATTCTGGGTAACTGAACCTGGTCAGAGCCCCACAAGTCACTTCATCTTGGATTCCCCTAGATGTCTCCTTTTAAAAAATGCACAGGTTTGCTAGGTTTCCCCAGGTGCCGGCTGAGCTAGAGGCCAAAATCCACAGCTAGGCACTTTGTAAGAAACAGCTCTGTTTTTTTCTGAAAATTTGATGTGTCCACGTCGTGTTTTGGGGCATATCCTGTTGCAGGCGCTAGGCCTACCCACACAAGTGAGGTACAGTTTTTATCGGGAGACTTGGGGGAATGCTGGGTGGAAGGAAATTTGTGGCTCCTCTCATATTCCAGAATTTTCTGTCACCGAAATGACAGAAAAAAGTGTTTTTTTGGCAAAAGTTTGAGGTTTGCAAAGGATTCTGGGTAACAGAACCTGGACAGAGCCCAACAAGTCACCCCATTTTGTATCCCCCTAGATGTCTAGTTTTCAAAAATGCTCAGGTTTGCTAGGTTTCCCAAGGTGCCGGCTGAGCTAGAGGCCAAAATCCACAGCTAGGCACTTTGTTAAAAACAGTTCTGTTTTCTTTCTGAAAATGTGATGTGTCCACGTCGTGTTTTGGGGCATATCCTGTCGCGGGCGCTAGGCCTACCCACACAAGTGAGGTACCATTTTTATCGGGAGACTTGGGGGAACGCTGGGAGGAAGGCAATTTGTGGCTCGTCTCAGATTCCAGAACTTTCTGTCACCGAAATGACAGGAAAAAGAGTTTTTTTGGCCAAAATTTGAGGTTTGCAAAGGATTCTGGGTAACAGAACCTGTTCAGAGCCCCACAAGTCACCCCATTTTGGATCCCCCTAGATGTCTAGTTTTCAAAAATTTGCAGGTTTGCTAGATTTCTACAGGTGCCGGCTGAGCTAGAGGCCAAAATCCACAGCTAGGCACTTTGTAAAAAACAGCTCTGTTTTCTTTCTGAAAATGTGATGTGTCCACGTCGTGTTTTGGGGCATATCCTGTCGCCGGCGCTAGGCCTACCCACACAAGTGAAGTACCGTTATTATCGGGAGACTTGGGGGAATGCTGGTTGGAAGGAAATTTGTGGCTCTTCTCATATTCCAGAATATTCTGTCACCGAAATGACAGGAAAAAGTGTTTTTTGGCCAAATTTTGAGGTTTGCAAAGGATTCTGGGTAACAGAACCTGGTTAGAGCCCCACAAGTCACCCCATTTTGGCTCCCCCTAGATGTCTAGTTTTCAAAAATGTGCATGTTTGCTAGGTTTCCTCAGGTGCCGGCTGAGCTAGAGGCCAAAATCCACAGCTAGGCACTTTGTAAAAAACAGCTCTGTTTTCTTTCTGAAAATGTGAGGTGTCCACGTCGTGTTTTGGGGCATATCCTGTCGCGGGCGCTAGGCCTACCCACACAAGTGAGGTACCATTTTTATCGGGAGACTTGGCGGAACACTGGGTGGAAGGAAATTTGTGGCTCCTCTCAGATTCCAGAACTTTCTGTCACCGAAATGACAGAAAAAAGTGTTCTTTTGGCCAAAGTTTGAGGTTTGCAAAGGATTCTGGGTAACAGAACCTGGTTGGAGCCCCACAAGTCACCCCATTTTTGATCCCCCTAGATGTCTAGTTTTCAAAAATGCGCAGGTTTGCTAGGTTTCCCCAGGTGCCGGCTGAGCTAGAGGCCAAAATCCACAGCTAGGCACTTTGTAAAAAACAGCTCTGTTTTCTTTCTGAAAATGTGATGTGTCCACGTCGTGTTTTGGGGCATATCCTGTCGCCGGCGCTAGGCCTACCCACACAAGTGAAATACCATTTTTATCGGGAGACTTGGGGGAACGCTGGGTGGAAGGAAATTTGTGGCTCCTCTCAGATTCTAGAACTTTCTGTCACTGAAATGACAGGAAAAAGTGTTTTTTTGGCCAAATTTTAAAGGTTTGCAAAGGATTCTGGGTAACAGAACCTGGTCAGAGCCCCACAAGCCACCCCATCTTGGATTACCCTAGATGTCTAGTTTTCAAAAATGCACAGGTTTGCTAGGTTTCCCTAGGTGCCGGCTGAGCTAGAGGCCAAAATCTACAGCTAGGCACTTTGTAAAAAACAGCTCTGTTTTCTTTCTGAAAATGTGATGTGTCCACGTCGTGTTTTGGGGCATATCCTGTCGCCGGCGCTAGGCCTACCCACACAAGTGAAGTACCATTTTTATCGGGAGACTTGGGGGAACGCTGGGTGGAAGGAAATTTGTGGCTCCTCTCAGATTCCAGAACTTTCTGTCACCGAAATGACAGGAAATAGTGTTTTTTTGGCCAAAGTTTGAGGTTTGCAAAGGACTCTGGGTAACAGAATCTGGTCAGAGCCCCACAAGCCACCCCATCTTGGATTACCCTAGATGTCTAGTTTTCAAAAATGTGCAGGTTTGCTAGGTTTCCCCAGGTGCCGGCTGAGCTAGAGGCCAAAATCCACAGCTAGGCACTTTGTAAAAAACAGCTCTGTTTTCTTTCTGAAAATGTGATGTGTCCACGTCGTGTTTTGGGGCATATCCTGTCGCAGGCCCAGGGCCTACCCACACAAGTGAGGTACCGTTTTTATCAGGAGACTTGGGGGAATGCTGGTTGGAAGGAAATTTGTGGCTCCTCTTATATTCCAGAATTTTCTGTCACCGAAATGACAGGAAAAAGTGTTTTTTGGCCAAATTCTGAGGTTTGCAAAGAATTATGGGTAACAGAACCTGGTTAGAGCCCCACAAGTCACACCATCTTGGATTCCCCTAGGTATCTAGTTTTCAAAAATGCGCAGGTTTGCTAGGTTTCCCCAGGTGCCGGCTGAGCTAGAGGCCAAAATCCACAGCTAGGCACTTTGTAAAAAACAGCTGTTTTCTTTCTGAAAATGTGATGTGTCCACGTCGTGTTTTGGGGCATATCCTGTCGCGGGCGCTAGGCCTACCCACACAAGTGAGGTACCATTTTTATCGGGAGAGTTGGGGGAACACTGGGTGGAAGGAAATTTGTGGCTCCTCTCAGATTCCAGAACTTTCTGTCACCGAAATGACAGGAAATAGTGTTTTTTTGGCCAAAGTTTGAGGTTTGCAAAGGACTCTGGGTAACAGAATCTGGTCAGAGCCCCACAAGTCACCCCATTTTGTATCCCCCTAGATGTCTAGTTTTCAAAAATGCACAGGTTTGCTAGGTTTCCCCAGGTGCCGGCTGAGCTAGAGGCCAAAATCCACAGCTAGGCACTTTGTAAAAAATAGCTCTGTTTTCTTTCTGAAAATGTGATGTGTCCACGTCGTGTTTTGGGGCATATCCTGTCGCCGGCGCTAGGCCTACCCACACAAGTGAAGTACCATTTTTATCGGGAGACTTGGTGGAACGCTGGGTGGAAGGAAATTTGTGGCTCCTCTCAGATTCCAGAGCTTTCTGTCACTGAAATGACAGGAAAAAGTGTTTTTTTGGCCAAATTTTGAGGTTTGCAAAGGATTCTGGGTAACTGAACCTGGTCAGAGCCCCACAAGTCACTTCATCTTGGATTCCCCTAGATGTCTCCTTTTAAAAAATGCACAGGTTTGCTAGGTTTCCCCAGGTGCCGGCTGAGCTAGAGGCCAAAATCCACAGCTAGGCACTTTGTAAGAAACAGCTCTGTTTTTTTCTGAAAATTTGATGTGTCCACGTCGTGTTTTGGGGCATATCCTGTTGCAGGCGCTAGGCCTACCCACACAAGTGAGGTACAGTTTTTATCGGGAGACTTGGGGGAATGCTGGGTGGAAGGAAATTTGTGGCTCCTCTCATATTCCAGAATTTTCTGTCACCGAAATGACAGAAAAAAGTGTTTTTTTGGCAAAAGTTTGAGGTTTGCAAAGGATTCTGGGTAACAGAACCTGGACAGAGCCCAACAAGTCACCCCATTTTGTATCCCCCTAGATGTCTAGTTTTCAAAAATGCTCAGGTTTGCTAGGTTTCCCAAGGTGCCGGCTGAGCTAGAGGCCAAAATCCACAGCTAGGCACTTTGTTAAAAACAGTTCTGTTTTCTTTCTGAAAATGTGATGTGTCCACGTCGTGTTTTGGGGCATATCCTGTCGCGGGCGCTAGGCCTACCCACACAAGTGAGGTACCATTTTTATCGGGAGACTTGGGGGAACGCTGGGAGGAAGGCAATTTGTGGCTCGTCTCAGATTCCAGAACTTTCTGTCACCGAAATGACAGGAAAAAGAGTTTTTTTGGCCAAAATTTGAGGTTTGCAAAGGATTCTGGGTAACAGAACCTGTTCAGAGCCCCACAAGTCACCCCATTTTGGATCCCCCTAGATGTCTAGTTTTCAAAAATTTGCAGGTTTGCTAGATTTCTACAGGTGCCGGCTGAGCTAGAGGCCAAAATCCACAGCTAGGCACTTTGTAAAAAACAGCTCTGTTTTCTTTCTGAAAATGTGATGTGTCCACGTCGTGTTTTGGGGCATATCCTGTCGCCGGCGCTAGGCCTACCCACACAAGTGAAGTACCGTTATTATCGGGAGACTTGGGGGAATGCTGGTTGGAAGGAAATTTGTGGCTCTTCTCATATTCCAGAATATTCTGTCACCGAAATGACAGGAAAAAGTGTTTTTTGGCCAAATTTTGAGGTTTGCAAAGGATTCTGGGTAACAGAACCTGGTTAGAGCCCCACAAGTCACCCCATTTTGGCTCCCCCTAGATGTCTAGTTTTCAAAAATGTGCATGTTTGCTAGGTTTCCTCAGGTGCCGGCTGAGCTAGAGGCCAAAATCCACAGCTAGGCACTTTGTAAAAAACAGCTCTGTTTTCTTTCTGAAAATGTGAGGTGTCCACGTCGTGTTTTGGGGCATATCCTGTCGCGGGCGCTAGGCCTACCCACACAAGTGAGGTACCATTTTTATCGGGAGACTTGGCGGAACACTGGGTGGAAGGAAATTTGTGGCTCCTCTCAGATTCCAGAACTTTCTGTCACCGAAATGACAGAAAAAAGTGTTCTTTTGGCCAAAGTTTGAGGTTTGCAAAGGATTCTGGGTAACAGAACCTGGTTGGAGCCCCACAAGTCACCCCATTTTTGATCCCCCTAGATGTCTAGTTTTCAAAAATGCGCAGGTTTGCTAGGTTTCCCCAGGTGCCGGCTGAGCTAGAGGCCAAAATCCACAGCTAGGCACTTTGTAAAAAACAGCTCTGTTTTCTTTCTGAAAATGTGATGTGTCCACGTCGTGTTTTGGGGCATATCCTGTCGCCGGCGCTAGGCCTACCCACACAAGTGAAATACCATTTTTATCGGGAGACTTGGGGGAACGCTGGGTGGAAGGAAATTTGTGGCTCCTCTCAGATTCTAGAACTTTCTGTCACTGAAATGACAGGAAAAAGTGTTTTTTTGGCCAAATTTTAAAGGTTTGCAAAGGATTCTGGGTAACAGAACCTGGTCAGAGCCCCACAAGCCACCCCATCTTGGATTACCCTAGATGTCTAGTTTTCAAAAATGCACAGGTTTGCTAGGTTTCCCTAGGTGCCGGCTGAGCTAGAGGCCAAAATCTACAGCTAGGCACTTTGTAAAAAACAGCTCTGTTTTCTTTCTGAAAATGTGATGTGTCCACGTCGTGTTTTGGGGCATATCCTGTCGCCGGCGCTAGGCCTACCCACACAAGTGAAGTACCATTTTTATCGGGAGACTTGGGGGAACGCTGGGTGGAAGGAAATTTGTGGCTCCTCTCAGATTCCAGAGCTTTCTGTCACTGAAATGACAGGAAAAAGTGTTTTTTTGGCCAAATTTTGAGGTTTGCAAAGGATTCTGGGTAACTGAACCTGGTCAGAGCCCCACAAGTCACTTCATCTTGGATTCCCCTAGATGTCTCCTTTTAAAAAATGCACAGGTTTGCTAGGTTTCCCCAGGTGGCGGCTGAGCTAGAGGCCAAAATCCACAGCTAGGCACTTTGTAAGAAACAGCTCTGTTTTTTTCTGAAAATTTGATGTGTCCACGTCGTGTTTTGGGGCATATCCTGTTGCAGGCGCTAGGCCTACCCACACAAGTGAGGTACCGTTTTTATCGGGAGACTTGGGGGAATGCTGGGTGGAAGGAAATTTGTGGCTCCTCTCATATTCCAGAATTTTCTGTCACCGAAATGACAGAAAAAAGTGTTTTTTTGGCAAAAGTTTGAGGTTTGCAAAGGATTCTGGGTAACAGAACCTGGTCAGAGCCCCACAAGTCACCCCATTTTGTATCCCCCTAGATGTCTAGTTTTCAAAAATGCGCAGGTTTGCTAGGTTTCCCAAGGTGCCGGCTGAGCTAGAGGCCAAAATCCACAGCTAGGCACTTTGTAAAAAACAGCTCTGTTTTCTTTCTGAAAATGTGATTTGTCCACGTCGTGTTTTGGGGCATATCCTGTCGCCGGCCCAGGGCCTACCCACACAAGTGAGGTACCGTTTTTATCAGGAGACTTGGGGGAATGCTGGTTGGAAGGAAATTTGTGGCTCCTCTTATATTCCAGAATTTTCTGTCACCGAAATGACAGGAAAAAGTGTTTTTTGGCCAAATTTTGAGGTTTGCAAAGGATTATGGGTAACAGAACCTGGTTAGAGCCCCACAAGTCACCCCATCTTGAGTTCCCCTAGGTATCTAGTTTTCAAAAATGCGCAGGTTTGCTAGGTTTCCCCAGGTGCCGGCTGAGCTAGAGGCCAAAATCCACAGCTAGGCACTTTGTAAAAAACAGCTCTGTTTTCTTTCTGAAAATGTGATGTGTCCACGTCGTGTTTTGGGGCATATCCTGTCGCCGGCGCTAGGCCTACCCACACAAGTGAAATACCATTTTTATCGGGAGACTTGGGGGAACGCTGGGTGGAAGGAAATTTGTGGCTCCTCTCAGATTCTAGAACTTTCTGTCACTGAAATGACAGGAAAAAGTGTTTTTTTGGCCAAATTTTAAAGGTTTGCAAAGGATTCTGGGTAACAGAACCTGGTCAGAGCCCCACAAGCCACCCCATCTTGGATTACCCTAGATGTCTAGTTTTCAAAAATGCACAGGTTTGCTAGGTTTCCCTAGGTGCCGGCTGAGCTAGAGGCCAAAATCTACAGCTAGGCACTTTGTAAAAAACAGCTCTGTTTTCTTTCTGAAAATGTGATGTGTCCACGTCGTGTTTTGGGGCATATCCTGTCGCCGGCGCTAGGCCTACCCACACAAGTGAAGTACCATTTTTATCGGGAGACTTGGGGGAACGCTGGGTGGAAGGAAATTTGTGGCTCCTCTCAGATTCCAGAGCTTTCTGTCACTGAAATGACAGGAAAAAGTGTTTTTTTGGCCAAATTTTGAGGTTTGCAAAGGATTCTGGGTAACTGAACCTGGTCAGAGCCCCACAAGTCACTTCATCTTGGATTCCCCTAGATGTCTCCTTTTAAAAAATGCACAGGTTTGCTAGGTTTCCCCAGGTGGCGGCTGAGCTAGAGGCCAAAATCCACAGCTAGGCACTTTGTAAGAAACAGCTCTGTTTTTTTCTGAAAATTTGATGTGTCCACGTCGTGTTTTGGGGCATATCCTGTTGCAGGCGCTAGGCCTACCCACACAAGTGAGGTACCGTTTTTATCGGGAGACTTGGGGGAATGCTGGGTGGAAGGAAATTTGTGGCTCCTCTCATATTCCAGAATTTTCTGTCACCGAAATGACAGAAAAAAGTGTTTTTTTGGCAAAAGTTTGAGGTTTGCAAAGGATTCTGGGTAACAGAACCTGGTCAGAGCCCCACAAGTCACCCCATTTTGTATCCCCCTAGATGTCTAGTTTTCAAAAATGCGCAGGTTTGCTAGGTTTCCCAAGGTGCCGGCTGAGCTAGAGGCCAAAATCCACAGCTAGGCACTTTGTAAAAAACAGCTCTGTTTTCTTTCTGAAAATGTGATTTGTCCACGTCGTGTTTTGGGGCATATCCTGTCGCCGGCCCAGGGCCTACCCACACAAGTGAGGTACCGTTTTTATCAGGAGACTTGGGGGAATGCTGGTTGGAAGGAAATTTGTGGCTCCTCTTATATTCCAGAATTTTCTGTCACCGAAATGACAGGAAAAAGTGTTTTTTGGCCAAATTTTGAGGTTTGCAAAGGATTATGGGTAACAGAACCTGGTTAGAGCCCCACAAGTCACCCCATCTTGGTTTCCCCTAGGTATCTAGTTTTCAAAAATGCGCAGGTTTGCTAGGTTTCCCCAGGTGCCGGCTGAGCTAGAGGCCAAAATCCACAGCTAGGCACTTTGTAAAAAACAGCTCTGTTTTCTTTCTGAAAATGTGATGTGTCCACGTCGTGTTTTGGGGCATATCCTGTCGCGGGCGCTAGGCCTACCCACACAAGTGAGGTACCATTTTTATCGGGAGACTTGGGGGAACACTGGGTGGAAGGAAATTTGTGGCTCCTCTCAGATTCCAGAACTTTCTGTCACCGAAATGACAGGAAATAGTGTTTTTTTGGCCAAAGTTTGAGGTTTGCAAAGGACTCTGGGTAACAGAATCTGGTCAGAGCCCCACAAGTCACCCCATTTTGGATCCCCCTAGATGTCTAGTTTTCAAAAATGCACAGGTTTGCTAGGTTTCCCCAGGTGCCGGCTGAGCTAGAGGCCAAAATCCACAGCTAGGCACTTTGTAAAAAACAGCTCTGTTTTCTTTCTGAAAATGTGATGTGTCCACGTCGTGTTTTGGGGCATATCCTGTCGCCGGCGCTAGGCCTACCCACACAAGTGAAGTACCATTTTTATCGGGAGACTTGGGGGAACGCTGGGAGGAAGGAAATTTGTGGCTCCTCTCAGATTCCAGAGCTTTCTGTCACTGAAATGACAGGAAAAAGTGTTTTTTGGGCCAAATTTTGAGGTTTGCAAAGGATTCTGGGTAACTGAACCTGGTCAGAGCCCCACAAGTCACTTCATCTTGGATTCCCCTAGATGTCTCCTTTTAAAAAATGCACAGGTTTGCTAGGTTTCCCCAGGTGCCGGCTGAGCTAGAGGCCAAAATCCACAGCTAGGCACTTTGTAAGAAACAGCTCTGTTTTTTTCTGAAAATTTGATGTGTCCACGTCGTGTTTTGGGGCATATCCTGTTGCAGGCACTAGGCCTACCCACACAAGTGAGGTACCGTTTTTATCGGGAGACTTGGGGGAATGCTGGGTGGAAGGAAATTTGTGGCTCCTCTCATATTCCAGAATTTTCTGTCACCGAAATGACAGAAAAAAGTGTTTTTTTGGCAAAAGTTTGAGGTTTGCAAAGGATTCTGGGTAACAGAACCTGGTCAGAGCCCCACAAGTCACCCCATTTTGTATCCCCCTAGATGTCTAGTTTTCAAAAATGAGCAGGTTTGCTAGGTTTCCCAAGGTGCCGGCTGAGCTAGAGGCCAAAATCCACAGCTAGGCACTTTGTAAAAAACAGTTCTGTTTTCTTTCTGAAAATGTGATGTGTCCACGTCGTGTTTTGGGGCATATCCTGTCGCGGGCGCTAGGCCTACCCACACAAGTGAGGTACCATTTTTATCGGGAGACTTGAGGGAACGCTGGGTGGAAGGCAATTTGTGGCTCGTCTCAGATTCCAGAACTTTCTGTCACCGAAATGACAGGAAAAAGTGTTTTTTTGGCCACAATTTGAGGTTGGCAAAGGATTCTGGGTAACAGAACCTGGTCAGAGCCCCACAAGTCACCCCATTTTGGATCCCCCTAGATGTCTAGTTTTCAAAAATGCACAGGTTTGCTAGGTTTCCCCAGGTGCCGGCTGAGCTAGAGGCCAAAATCCACAGCTAGGCACTTTGTAAAAAACAGCTCTGTTTTCTTTCTGAAAATGTGATGTGTCCACGTCGTGTTTTGGGGCATATCCTGTCGCCGGCGCTAGGCCTACCCACACAAGTGAGGTACCGTTTTTATCGGGAGACTTGGGGGAATGCTGGGTGGAAGGAAATTTGTGGCTCCTCTCAGATTCCAGAACTTTTTGTCACCGAAATGACAGGAAAAAGTGTTTTTTTGGCCAAAATTTGAGGTTTGCAAAGGATTCTGGGTAACAGAACCTGGTCAGAGCCCCACAAGTCACCCCATTTTGGATCCCCCTAGATGTCTAGTTTTCAAAAATGTGCAGGTTTGCTAGGTTTCCCCAGGTGCCGGCTGAGCTAGAGGCCAAAATCCACAGCTAGGCACTTTGTAAAAAACAGCTCTGTTTTCTTTCTGAAAATGTGATGTGTCCACGTCCTGTTTTGGGGCATATCCTGTCGCAGGCCCAGGGCCTACCCACACAAGTGAGGTACCGTTTTTATCAGGAGACTTGGGGGAATGCTGGTTGGAAGGAAATTTGTGGCTCCTCTTATATTCCAGAATTTTCTGTCACCGAAATGACAGGAAAAAGTGTTTTTTGGCCAAATTTTGAGGTTTGCAAAGAATTATGGGTAACAGAACCTGGTTAGAGCCCCACAAGTCACCCCATCTTGGATTCCCCTAGGTATCTAGTTTTTAAAAATGCGCAGGTTTGCTAGGTTTCCCCAGGTGCCGGCTGAGCTAGAGGCCAAAATCCACAGCTAGGCACTTTGTAAAAAACAGCTCTGTTTTCTTTCTGAAAATGTGATGTGTCCACGTCGTGTTTTGGGGTATTTCCTGTCGCGGGCGCTAGGCCTACCCACACAAGTGAGGTACCATTTTTATCGGGAGACTTGGGGGAACACTGGGTGGAAGGAAATTTGTGGCTCCTCTCAGATTCCAGAACTTTCTGTCACCGAAATGACAGGAAATAGTGTTTTTATGGCCAAAGTTTGAGGTTTGCACAGGACTCTGGGTAACAGAATCTGGTCAGAGCCCCACAAGTCACCCCATTTTGGATCCCCCTAGATGTCTAGTTTTCAAAAATGCACAGGTTTGCTAGGTTTCCCCAGGTGCCGGCTGAGCTAGAGGCCAAAATCCACAGCTAGGCACTTTGTAAAAAATAGCTCTGTTTTCTTTCTGAAAATGTGATGTGTCCACGTCGTGTTTTGGGGCATATCCTGTCGCCGGCGCTAGACCTACCCACACAAGTGAAGTACCATTTTTATCGGGAGACTTGGGGGAACGCTGGGTGGAAGGAAATTTGTGGCTCCTCTCAGATTCCAGAGCTTTCTGTCACTGAAATGACAGGAAAAAGTGTTTTTTTGGCCAAATTTTGAGGTTTGCAAAGGATTCTGGGTAACTGAACCTGGTCAGAGCCCCACAAGTCACTTCATCTTGGATTCCCCTAGATGTCTCCTTTTAAAAAATGCACAGGTTTGCTAGGTTTCCCCAGGTGCCGGCTGAGCTAGAGGCCAAAATCCACAGCTAGGCAATTTGTAAGAAACAGCTCTGTTTTTTTCTGAAAATTTGATGTGTCCACGTCGTGTTTTGGGGCATATACTGTTGCAGGCGCTAGGCCTACCCACACAAGTGAGGTACCGTTTTTATCGGGAGACTTGGGGGAATGCTGGGTGGAAGGAAATTTGTGGCTCCTCTCATATTCCAGAATTTTCTGTCACCGAAATGACAGAAAAAAGTGTTTTTTTGGCAAAAGTTTGAGGTTTGCAAAGGATTCTGGGTAACAGAACCTGGTCAGAGCCCCACAAGTCACCCCATTTTGTATCCCCCTAGATGTCTAGTTTTCAAAAATGCGCAGGTTTGCTAGGTTTCCCAAGGTGCCGGCTGAGCTAGAGGCCAAAATCCACAGCTAGGCACTTTGTAAAAAACAGCTCTGTTTTCTTTCTGAAAATGTGATGTGTCCACGTCGTGTTTTGGGGCATATCCTGTCGCCGGCGCTAGGCCTACCCACACAAGTGAGGTACCGTTTTTATCGGGAGACTTGGGGGAATGCTGGGTGGAAGGAAATTTGTGGCTCCTCTCAGATTCCAGAACTTTTTGTCACCGAAATGACAGGAAAAAGTGTTTTTTTGGCCAAAATTTGAGGTTTGCAAAGGATTCTGGATAACAGAACCTGGTCAGAGCCCCACATGTCACCCCATTTTGGATCCCCCTAGATGTCTAGTTTTCAAAAATGTGCAGGTTTGCTAGGTTTCCCCAGGTGCCGGCTGAGCTAGAGGCCAAAATCCACAGCTAGGCACTTTGTAAAAAACAGCTCTGTTTTCTTTCTGAAAATGTGATGTGTCCACGTCGTGTTTTGGGGCATATCCTGTCGCAGGCCCAGGGCCTACCCACACAAGTGAGGTACCGTTTTTATCAGGAGACTTGGGGGAATGCTGGTTGGAAGGAAATTTGTGGCTCCTCTTATATTCCAGAATTTTCTGTCACCGAAATGACAGGAAAAAGTGTTTTTTGGCCAAATTCTGAGGTTTGCAAAGAATTATGGGTAACAGAACCTGGTTAGAGCCCCACAAGTCACCCCATCTTGGATTCCCCTAGGTATCTAGTTTTCAAAAATGCGCAGGTTTGCTAGGTTTCCCCAGGTGCCGGCTGAGCTAGAGGCCAAAATCCACAGCTAGGCACTTTGTAAAAAACAGCTGTTTTCTTTCTGAAAATGTGATGTGTCCACGTCGTGTTTTGGGGCATATCCTATCGCGGGCGCTAGGCCTACCCACACAAGTGAGGTACCATTTTTATCGGAAGACTTGGGGGAACACTGGGTGGAAGGAAATTTGTGGCTCCTCTCAGATTCCAGAACTTTCTGTCACCGAAATGACAGGAAATAGTGTTTTTTTGGCCAAAGTTTGAGGTTTGCAAAGGACTCTGGGTAACAGAATCTGGTCAGAGCCCCACAAGTCACCCCATTTTGTATCCCCCTAGATGTCTAGTTTTCAAAAATGCACAGGTTTGCTAGGTTTCCCCAGGTGCCGGCTGAGCTAGAGGCCAAAATCCACAGCTAGGCACTTTGTAAAAAATAGCTCTGTTTTCTTTCTGAAAATGTGATGTGTCCACGTCGTGTTTTGGGGCATATCCTGTCGCCGGCGCTAGGCCTACCCACACAAGTGAAGTACCATTTTTATCGGGAGACTTGGTGGAACGCTGGGTGGAAGGAAATTTGTGGCTCCTCTCAGATTCCAGAGCTTTCTGTCACTGAAATGACAGGAAAAAGTGTTTTTTTGGCCAAATTTTGAGGTTTGCAAAGGATTCTGGGTAACTGAACCTGGTCAGAGCCCCACAAGTCACTTCATCTTGGATTCCCCTAGATGTCTCCTTTTAAAAAATGCACAGGTTTGCTAGGTTTCCCCAGGTGCCGGCTGAGCTAGAGGCCAAAATCCACAGCTAGGCACTTTGTAAGAAACAGCTCTGTTTTTTTCTGAAAATTTGATGTGTCCACGTCGTGTTTTGGGGCATATCCTGTTGCAGGCGCTAGGCCTACCCACACAAGTGAGGTACAGTTTTTATCGGGAGACTTGGGGGAATGCTGGGTGGAAGGAAATTTGTGGCTCCTCTCAGATTCCAGAATTTTCTGTCACCGAAATGACAGAAAAAAGTGTTTTTTTGGCAAAAGTTTGAGGTTTGCAAAGGATTCTGGGTAACAGAACCTGGACAGAGCCCAACAAGTCACCCCATTTTGTATCCCCCTAGATGTCTAGTTTTCAAAAATGCGCAGGTTTGCTAGGTTTCCCAAGGTGCCGGCTGAGCTAGAGGCCAAAATCCACAGCTAGGCACTTTGTTAAAAACAGTTCTGTTTTCTTTCTGAAAATGTGATGTGTCCACGTCGTGTTTTGGGGCATATCCTGTCGCGGGCGCTAGGCCTACCCACACAAGTGAGGTACCATTTTTATCGGGAGACTTGGGGGAACGCTGGGTGGAAGGCAATTTGTGGCTCGTCTCAGATTCCAGAACTTTCTGTCACCGAAATGACAGGAAAAAGTGTTTTTTTGGCCAAAATTTGAGGTTTGCAAAGGATTCTGGGTAACAGAACCTGTTCAGAGCCCCACAAGTCACCCCATTTTGGATCCCCCTAGATGTCTAGTTTTCAAAAATTTGCAGGTTTGCTAGGTTTCTACAGGTGCCGGCTGAGCTAGAGGCCAAAATCCACAGCTAGGCACTTTGTAAAAAACAGCTCTGTTTTCTTTCTGAAAATGTGATGTGTCCACGTCGTGTTTTGGGGCATATCCTGTCGCCGGCGCTAGGCCTACCCACACAAGTGAAGTACCGTTTTTATCGGGAGACTTGGGGGAATGCTGGTTGGAAGGAAATTTGTGGCTCTTCTCATATTCCAGAATATTCTGTCACCGAAATGACAGGAAAAAGTGTTTTTTGGCCAAATTTTGAGGTTTGCAAAGGATTCTGGGTAACAGAACCTGGTTAGAGCCCCACAAGTCACCCCATTTTGGCTCCCCCTAGATGTCTAGTTTTCAAAAATGTGCATGTTTGCTAGGTTTCCTCAGGTGCCGGCTGAGCTAGAGGCCAAAATCCACAGCTAGGCACTTTGTAAAAAACAGCTCTGTTTTCTTTCTGAAAATGTGAGGTGTCCACGTCGTGTTTTGGGGCATATCCTGTCGCGGGCGCTAGGCCTACCCACACAAGTGAGGTACCATTTTTATCGGGAGACTTGGCGGAACACTGGGTGGAAGGAAATTTGTGGCTCCTCTCAGATTCCAGAACTTTCTGTCACCGAAATGACAGAAAAAAGTGTTCTTTTGGCCAAAGTTTGAGGTTTGCAAAGGATTCTGGGTAACAGAACCTGGTTGGAGCCCCACAAGTCACCCCATTTTTGATCCCCCTAGATGTCTAGTTTTCAAAAATGCGCAGGTTTGCTAGGTTTCCACAGGTGCCGGCTGAGCTAGAGGCCAAAATCCACAGCTAGGCACTTTGTAAAAAACATCTCTGTTTTCTTTCTGAAAATGTGATGTGTCCACGTCGTGTTTTGGGGCACATCCTGTCGCCGGCGCTAGGCCTACCCACACAAGTGAAATACCATTTTTATCGGGAGACTTGGGGGAACGCTGGGTGGAAGGAAATTTGTGGCTCCTCTCAGATTCTAGAACTTTCTGTCACTGAAATGACAGGAAAAAGTGTTTTTTTGGCCAAATTTTAAAGGTTTGCAAAGGATTCTGGGTAACAGAACCTGGTCAGAGCCCCACAAGCCACCCCATCTTGGATTACCCTAGATGTCTAGTTTTCAAAAATGCACAGGTTTGCTAGGTTTCCCTAGGTGCCGGCTGAGCTAGAGGCCAAAATCTACAGCTAGGCACTTTGTAAAAAACAGCTCTGTTTTCTTTCTGAAAATGTGATGTGTCCACGTCGTGTTTTGGGGCCTATCCTGTCGCGGGCGCTAGACCTACCCACACAAGTGAGGTACCGTTTTTATCGGGAGACTTGGGGGAATGCTGGTTGGAAGGAAATTTGTGGCTCCTCTCATATTCCAGAATTTTCTGTCCCCCAAATGACAGGAAAAAGGTTTTTTTTTGGCCAAAGTTTGAGGTTTGCAAAGGATTCTGGGTAACAGAACCTGGTCAGAGCCCCACAAGTCACCCCATTTTGTATCCCCCTAGATGTCTAGTATTCAAAAATGCGCAGGTTTGCTAGGTTTCCCCAGGTGCCGGCTGACCTACAGGCCAAAATCCACAGCTAGGCATTTTGTAAAAAAACAGCTCTGTTTTCTTTCTGAAAATGAGAAGTGTCCACGTCGTGTTTTGGGGCATATCCTGTCTCCGGCGCTAGGCCTACCCACACAAGTGAGGTACAGTTTTTATCGGGAGACTTGGGGGAATGCTGGGTGGAAGGAAATTTGTGGCTCCTCTCATATTCCAGAATTTTCTGTCACCGAAATGACAGGAAAAAGGTTTTTTTTGGCCAAAGTTTGAGGTTTGCAAAGGATTCTGGGTAACAGAACCTGGTCAGAGCCCCACAAGTCACCCCATTTTGGATCCCCCTAGATGTCTAGTTTTAAAAAATGCACAGGTTTGCTAGGTTTCCCCAGGTGCCGGCTGAGCTAGAGGCCAAAATCCACAGCTAGGCACTTTGTAAAAAACAGCTCTGTTTTCTTTCTGAAAATGTGATGTGTCCACGTCGTGTTTTGGGGCATATCCTGTCGCCGGCGCTAGGCCTACCCACACAAGTGAAGTACCATTTTTATCGGGAGACTTGGGGGAACGCTGGGTGGAAGGAAATTTGTGGCTCCTCTCAGATTCCAGAGCTTTCTGTCACTGAAATGACAGGAAAAAGTGTTTTTTTGGCCAACTTTTGAGGTTTGCAAAGGATTCTGGGTAACAGAACCTGGTCAGAGCCCCACAAGTCACCCCATCTTGGATTCCCCTAGATGTCTAGTTTTCAAATATGCACAGGTTTGCTAGGTTTCCCAAGGTGCCGGCTGAGCTCTAGGCCAAAATCCACAGCTAGGCACTTTGTAAAAAACAGTTCTGTTTTCTTTCTGAAAATGTGATGTGTCCACGTCGTGTTTTGGGGGCATATCCTGTCGGGGGCGCTAGGCCTACCCACACAAATGAGGTTCCATTTTGATCGGGAGACTTGGGGGAACGCTGGGTGGAAGGAAATTTGTGGCTCCTCTCAGATTCCAGAACTTTTTGTCACCGAAATGACAGGAAAAAGTGTTTTTTTGGCCAAAATTTGAGGTTTGCAAAGGATTCTGGGTAACAGAACCTGTTCAGAGCCCCACAAGTCACCCCATTTTGGATCCCCCTAGATGTCTAGTTTTAAAAAATGTGCAGGTTTGCTAGGTTTCCCCAGGTGCCGGCTGAGCTAGAGGCCAAAATCCACAGCTAGGCACTTTGTAAAAAACAGCTGTGTTTTCTTTCTGAAAATGTGATGTGTCCACGTCGTGTTTTGGGGCATATCCTGTCGCAGGCCCAGGGCCTACCCACACAAGTGAGGTACCGTTTTTATCAGGAGACTTGGGGGAATGCTGGTTGGAAGGAAATTTGTGGCTCCTCTTATATTCCAGAATTTTCTGTCACCGAAATGACATGAAAAAGTGTTTTTTGGCCAAATTTTGAGGTTTGCAAAGGATTATGGGTAACAGAACCTGTTCAGAGCCCCACAAGTCACCCCATTTTGGATCCCCCTAGATGTCTAGTTTTCAAAAATGTGCAGGGTTGCTAGGTTTCCCCAGGTGCCGGCTGAGCTAGAGGCCAAAATCCACAGCTAGGCACTTTGTAAAAAACAGCTCTGTTTTCTTTCTGAAAATGTGATGTGTCCACGTCGTGTTATGGGGCATATCCTGTCGCCGGCGCTAGGTCTACCCACACAAGTGAGGTACCGTTTTTATCAGGATACTTGGGGGAATGCTGGGTGGAAGGAAATTTGTGGCTCCTCTCATATTCCAGAATTTTCTGTCACTGAAATGACAGGAAAAAGTGTTTTTTTGGCCAAAATTTGAGGTTTGCAAAGGATTCTGGGTAACAGAACCTGTTCAGAGCCCCACAAGTCACCCCATTTTGGATCCCCCTAGATGTCTAGTTTTAAAAAATGTGCAGGTTTGCTAGGTTTCCCCAGGTGCCGGCTGAGCTAGAGGCCAAAATCCACAGCTAGGCACTTTGTAAAAAACAGCTCTGTTTTCTTTCTGAAAATGTGATGTGTCCACGTCGTGTTTTGGGGCATATCCTGTCGCAGGCCCAGGGCCTACCCACACAAGTGAGGTACCGTTTTTATCAGGAGACTTGGGGGAATGCTGGTTGGAAGGAAATTTGTGGCTCCTCTTATATTCCAGAATTTTCTGTCACCGAAATGACATGAAAAAGTGTTTTTTGGCCAAATTTTGAGGTTTGCAAAGGATTATGGGTAACAGAACCTGTTCAGAGCCCCACAAGTCACCCCATTTTGGATCCCCCTAGATGTCTAGTTTTCAAAAATGTGCAGGGTTGCTAGGTTTCCCCAGGTGCCGGCTGAGCTAGAGGCCAAAATCCACAGCTAGGCACTTTGTAAAAAACAGCTCTGTTTTCTTTCTGAAAATGTGATGTGTCCACGTCGTGTTATGGGGCATATCCTGTCGCCGGCGCTAGGTCTACCCACACAAGTGAGGTACCGTTTTTATCAGGATACTTGGGGGAATGCTGGGTGGAAGGAAATTTGTGGCTCCTCTCATATTCCAGAATTTTCTGTCACTGAAATGACAGGAAAATGTGTTTTTTTGGCCAAAGTTTGAGGTTTGCAAAGGATTCTGGGTAACAGAACCTGGTCAGAGCCCCACAAGTCACCCCATTTTGTATCCCCCTAGATGTCTAGTTTTAAAAAATGCACAGGTTTGCTAGGTTTCCCCAGGTGCCGGCTGAGCTAGAGGCCAAAATCCACAGCTAGGCACTTTGTAAAAAACAGCTCTGTTTTCTTTCTGAAAATGTGATGTGTCCACGTCGTGTTTTGGGGCATATCCTGTCGCCGGCGCTAGGCCTACCCACACAAGTGAAGTACCGTTTTTATCGGGAGACTTGGGGGAATGCTGGTTGGAAGGAAATTTGTGGCTCTTCTCATATTCCAGAATTTTCTGTCACCGAAATGACAGGAAAAAGGGTTTTTTGGCCAAATTTTGAGGTTTGCAAAGGATTCTGGGTAACAGAACCTGGTTAGAGCCCCACAAGTCAACCCATCTTGGATTCCCCTAGGTATCTAGTTTTCAAAAATGCGCAGGTTTGCTACGTTTCCCCAGGTGCCGGCTGAGCTAGAGGCCAAAATCCACAGCTAGGCACTTTGTAAAAAACAGCTCTGTTTTCTTTCTGAAAATGTGATGTGTCCACGTCGTGTTATGGGGCATATCCTGTCGCCGGCGCTAGGTCTACCCACAAAAGTGAGGTACCGTTTTTATCAGGATACTTGGGGGAATGCTGGGTGGAAGGAAATTTGTGGCTCCTCTCATATTCCAGAATTTTCTGTCACTGAAATGACAGGAAAATTTGTTTTTTTGGCCAAAGTTTGAGGTTTGCAAAGGATTCTGGGTAACAGAACCTGGTCAGAGCCCCACAAGTCACCCCATTTTGTATCCCCCTAGATGTCTAGTTTTCAAAAATGCACAGGTTTGCTCGGTTTCCCCAGGTGCCGGCTGAGCTAGAGGCCAAAATCCACAGCTAGGCACTTTGTAAAAAACAGCTCTGTTTTCTTTCTGAAAATGTGATGTGTCCACGTCGTGTTTTGGGGCATATCCTGTCGCCGGCGCTAGGCCTACCCACACAAGTGAAATACCATTTTTATCGGGAGACTTGGGGGAACGCTGGGTGGAAGGAAATTTGTGGCTCCTCTCAGATTCTAGAACTTTCTGTCACTGAAATGACA
Source organism: Pleurodeles waltl (assembly GCF_031143425.1). NCBI lineage: Eukaryota > Metazoa > Chordata > Amphibia > Caudata > Salamandridae > Pleurodeles > Pleurodeles waltl. The sequence goes on from NC_090448.1 coordinate 1,021,599,372, forward strand.
GGAAAAAGTGTTTTTTTGGCCAAATTTTAAAGGTTTGCAAAGGATTCTGGGTAACAGAACCTGGTCAGAGCCCCACAAGCCACCCCATCTTGGATTACACTAGATGTCTAGTTTTCAAAAATGCACAGGTTTGCTAGGTTTCCCTAGGTGCCGGCTGAGCTAGAGGCCAAAATCCACAGCTAGGCACTTTGTAAAAAACAGCTCTGTTTTCTTTCTGAAAATGTGATGTGTCCACGTCGTGTTTTGGGGCATATCCTGTTGCGGGCGCTAGACCTACCCACACAAGTGAGGTACCGTTTTTATCGGGAGACTTGGGGGAATGCTGGGTGGAAGGAAATTTGTGGCTCCTCTCAGATTCCAGAATTTTCTGTCCCCCAAATGACAGGAAAAAGGTTTTTTTTGGCCAAAGTTTGAGGTTTGCAAAGGATTCTGGGTAACAGAACCTGGTCAGAGCCCCACAAGACACCCCATTTTGTATCCCCCTAGATGTCTAGTTTTCAAAAATGCGCAGGTTTGCTAAGTTTCCCCAGGTGCCGGCTGAGCTAGAGGCCAAAATCCACAGCTAGGCACTTTGTAAAAAACAGCTCTGTTTTCTTTCTGAAAATGTGCTGTGTCCACGTCGTGTTTTGGGGCATATCCTGTCGCCGGCGCTAGGCCTACCCACACAAGTGAAGTACCGTTTTTATCGGGAGACTTGGGGGAATGCTGGTTGGAAGGAAATTTGTGGCTCTTCTCATATTCCAGAATTTTCTGTCACCGAAATGACAGGAAAAAGGGTTTTTTGGCCAAATTTTGAGGTTTGCAAAGGATTCTGGGTAACAGAACCTGTTTAGAGCCCCACAAGTCACCCCATCTTGGATTCCCCTAGGTATCTAGTTTTCAAAAATGCGCAGGTTTGCTAGGTTTCCCCAGGTGCCGGCTGAGCTAGAGGCCAAAATCCACAGCTAGGCACTTTGTAAAAAACAGCTCTGTTTTCTTTCTGAAAATGTGATGTGTCCACGTCGTGTTATGGGGCATATCCTGTCGCCGGCGCTAGGTCTACCCACAAAAGTGAGGTACCGTTTTTATCAGGATACTTGGGGGAATGCTGGGTGGAAGGAAATTTGTGGCTCCTCTCATATTCCAGAATTTTCTGTCACTGAAATGACAGGAAAATTTGTTTTTTTGGCCAAAGTTTGAGGTTTGCAAAGGATTCTGGGTAACAGAACCTGGTCAGAGCCCCACAAGTCACCCCATTTTGTATCCCCCTAGATGTCTAGTTTTAAAAAATGCACAGGTTTGCTCGGTTTCCCCAGGTGCCGGCTGAGCTAGAGGCCAAAATCCACAGCTAGGCACTTTGTAAAAAACAGCTCTGTTTTCTTTCTGAAAATGTGATGTGTCCACCGTCGTGTTTTGGGGCATATCCTGTCGCCGGCGCTAGGCCTACCCACACAAGTGAAATACCATTTTTATCGGGAGACTTGGGGGAACGCTGGGTGGAAGGAAATTTGTGGCTCCTCTCAGATTCTAGAACTTTCTGTCACTGAAATGACAGGAAAAAGTGTTTTTTGGGCCAAATTTTAAAGGTTTGCAAAGGATTCTGGGTAACAGAACCTGGTCAGAGCCCCACAAGCCACCCCATCTTGGATTACACTAGATGTCTAGTTTTAAAAAATGCACAGGTTTGCTAGGTTTCCCTAGGTGCCGGCTGAGCTAGAGGCCAAAATCCACAGCTAGGCACTTTGTAAAAAACAGCTCTGTTTTCTTTCTGAAAATGTGATGTGTCCACGTCGTGTTTTGGGGCATATCCTGTTGCGGGCGCTAGACCTACCCACACAAGTGAGGTACCGTTTTTATCGGGAGACTTGGGGGAATGCTGGGTGGAAGGAAATTTGTGGCTCCTCTCAGATTCCAGAATTTTCTGTCCCCCAAATGACAGGAAAAAGGTTTTTTTTGGCCAAAGTTTGAGGTTTGCAAAGGATTCTGGGTAACAGAACCTGGTCAGAGCCCCACAAGACACCCCATTTTGTATCCCCCTAGATGTCTAGTTTTCAAAAATGCGCAGGTTTGCTAAGTTTCCCCAGGTGCCGGCTGAGCTAGAGGCCAAAATCCACAGCTAGGCACTTTGTAAAAAACAGCTCTGTTTTCTTTCTGAAATGTGCTGTGTCCACGTCGTGTTTTGGGGCATATCCTGTCGCAGGCCCAGGGCCTACCCACACAAGTGAGGTACCGTTTTTATCAGGAGACTTGGGGGAATGCTGGTTGGAAGGAAATTTGTGGCTCCTTTTATATTCCAGAATTTTCTGTCACCGAAATGACAGGAAAAAGTGTTTTTTGGCCAAATTTTGAGGTTTGCAAAGGATTATGGGTAACAGAACCTGGTTAGAGCACCACAAGTCACCCCATTTTGGATCCCCCTAGATGTCTAGTTTTCAAAAATGTGCAGGTTTGCTAGGTTTCCCCAGGTGCCGGCTGAACTAGAGGCCAAAATCCACAGCTAGGCACTTTGTAAAAAACAGCTCTGTTTTCTTTCTGAAAATGTGATGTGTCCACGTCGTGTTATGGGGCATATCCTGTCGCCGGCGCTAGGTCTACCCACACAAGTGAGGTACCGTTTTTATCAGGATACTTGGGGGAATGCTGGGTGGAAGGAAATTTGTGGCTCCTCTCATATTCCAGAATTTTCTGTCACTGAAATGACAGGAAAATGTGTTTTTTTGGCCAAAGTTTGAGGTTTGCAAAGGATTCTGGGTAACAGAACCTGGTCAGAGCCCCACAAGTCACCCCATTTTGTATCCCCCTAGATGTCTAGTTTTAAAAAATGCACAGGTTTGCTCGGTTTCCCCAGGTGCCGGCTGAGCTAGAGGCCAAAATCCACAGCTAGGCACTTTGTAAAAAACAGCTCTGTTTTCTTTCTGAAAATGTGATGTGTCCACGTCGTGTTTTGGGGCATATCCTGTCGCGGCGCTAGGCCTACCCACACAAGTGAAGTACCATTTTTATCGGGAGACTTGGGGGAACGCTGGGTGGAAGGAAATTTGTGGCTCCTCTCAGATTCCAGAGCTTTCTGTCACTGAAATGAGAGGAAAAAGTGTTTTTTTGGCCAACTTTTGAGGTTTGCAAAGGATTCTGGGTAACAGAACCTGGTCAGAGCCCCACAAGTCACCCCATTTTGTATCCCCCTAGATGTCTAGTTTTCAAAAATGCGCAGGTTTGCTAGGTTTCCCAAGGTGCCGGCTGATGTAGAGGCCAAAATCCACAGCTAGGCATTTTGTAAAAAACAGCTCTGTTTTCTTTCTGAAAATGTGATGAGTCCACGTCGTGTTTTGGGGCATATCCTGTCGCAGGCCCTGGGCCTACCCACACAAGTGTGGTACCGTTTTTATCGGGAGACTTGGGGGAATGCTGGTTGGAATGAAATTTGTGGCTCCTCTCATATTCCAGAATTTTCTGTCACCGAAATGACAGGAAAAAGTGTTTTTTGGCCAAATGTTGAGGTTTGCAAAGGATTCTGGGTAACAGAACCTGGTTAGAGCCCCACAAGTCACCCCATCTTGGATTCCCCTAGATGTCTAGTTTTAAAAAATGTGCAGGTTTGCTAGGTTTCCCCAGGTGCCGGCAGAGCTAGAGGCCAAAATCCACAGCTAGGCACTTTGTAAAAAACAGCTGTTTTCTTTCTGAAAATGTGATGTGTCCACGTCGTGTTTTGGGGCATATCCTGTCGCCGGCGCTAGGCCTACCCACACAAGTGAAGTACCGTTTTTATCGGGAGACTTAGGGGAATGCTGGTTGGAAGGAAATTTGTGGCTCTTCTCATATTCCAGAATATTCTGTCACCGAAATGACAGGAAAAAGGGTTTTTTGGCCACATTTTGAGGTTTGCAAAGGATTCTGGGTAACAGAACCTGGTTAGAGCCCCACAAGTCACCCCATTTTGGATCCCCCTAGATGTCTAGTTTTCAAAAATGTGCATGTTTGCTAGGTTTCCTCAGGTGCCGGCTGAGCTAGAGGCCAAAATCCACAGCTAGGCACTTTGTAAAAAACAGCTCTGTTTTCTTTCTGAAAATGTTATGTGTCCACGTCGTGTTTTGGGGCATATCCTGTCGCCGGCGCTAGGCCTACCCACACAAGTGAAGTACCGTTTTTATCAGGAGACTTGGGGGAATGCTGGTTGGAAGGAAATTTGTGGCTCCTCTCATATTCCAGAATTTTCTGTCCCCCAAATGACAGGAAAAAGGGTTTTTTTGGCCAAAGTTTGAGGTTTGCAAAGGATTCTGGGTAACAGAACCTGGTCAGAGCCCCACAAGTCACCCCATTTTGTATCCCCCTAGATGTCTAGTTTTCAAAAATGTGCATATTTGCTAGGTTTCCTCAGGTGCCGGCTGAGCTAGAGGCCAAAATCCACAGCTAGGCACGTTGTAAAAAACAGCTCTGTTTTCTTTCTGAAAATGTTATGTGTCCACGTCGTGTTTTGGGGCATATCCTGTCGCCGGCGCTAGGCCTACCCACACAAGTGAAGTACCGTTTTTATCGGGAGACTTGGGGGAATGCTGGTTGGAAGGAAATTTGTGGCTCTTCTCATATTCCAGAATTTTCTGTCACCGAAATGACAGGAAAAAGGGTTTTTTGGCCAAAGTTTGAGGTTTGCAAAGGATTCTGGGTAACAGAACCTGGTCAGAGCCCCACAAGTCACCCCATTTTGTATCCCCCTAGATGTCTAGTTTTCAAAAATGTGCATGTTTGCTAGGTTTCCTCAGGTGCCGGCTGAGCTAGAGGCCAAAATCCACAGCTAGGCACGTTGTAAAAAACAGCTCTGTTTTCTTTCTGAAAATGTGATGTGTCCACGTCGTTTTTTCTGGCATATCCTGTCGCGGGCGCTAGGCCTACCCACACAAGTGAGGTACCATTTTTATCTGAGACTTGGGGGAACACTGGGTGGAAGGAAATTTGTGGCTCCTCTCAGATTCCAGAACTTTCTGTCACCGAAATGACAGGAAAAAGTGTTCTTTTGGCCAAAGTTTGAGGTCTGCAAAGGATTCTGGGTAACAGAACCTGGTTGGAGCCCCACAAGTCACCCCATTTTTGATCCCCCTAGATGTCTAGTTTTCAAAAATGCGCAGGTTTGCTAGGTTTCCCCAGGTGCCGGCTGAGCTAGAGGCCAAAATCCACAGCTAGGCATTTTGTATAAAACAGCTCTGTTTTCTTTCTGAAAATGTGCTGTGTCCACGTCGTGTTTTGGGGCATATCCTGTCGCCGGCGCTAGGCCTACCCACACAAGTGAAGTACCGTTTTTATCGGGAGACTTGGGGGAATGCTGGTTGGAAGGAAATTTGTGGCTCTTCTCATATTCCAGAATTTTCTGTCACCGAAATGACAGGAAAAAGGGTTTTTTGGCCAAATTTTGAGGTTTGCAAAGGATTCTGGGTAACAGAACCTGGTTAGAGCCCCACAAGTCACCCCATCTTGGATTCCCCTAGGTATCTAGTTTTCAAAAATGCGCAGGTTTGCTAGGTTACCCCAGGTGCCGGCTGAGCTAGAGGCCAAAATCCACAGCTAGGCACTTTGTAAAAAACAGCTCTGTTTTCTTTCTGAAAATGTGATGTGTCCACGTCGTGTTATGGGGCATATCCTGTCGCCGGCGCTAGGTCTACCCACAAAAGTGAGGTACCGTTTTTATCAGGATACTTGGGGGAATGCTGGGTGGAAGGAAATTTGTGGCTCCTCTCATATTCCAGAATTTTCTGTCACTGAAATGACAGGAAAATTTGTTTTTTTGGCCAAAGTTTGAGGTTTGCAAAGGATTCTGGGTAACAGAACCTGGTCAGAGCCCCACAAGTCACCCCATTTTGTATCCCCCTAGATGTCTAGTTTTAAAAAATGCACAGGTTTGCTCGGTTTCCCCAGGTGCCGGCTGAGCTAGAGGCCAAAATCCACAGCTAGGCACTTTGTAAAAAACAGCTCTGTTTTCTTTCTGAAAATGTGATGTGTCCACCGTCGTGTTTTGGGGCATATCCTGTCGCCGGCGCTAGGCCTACCCACACAAGTGAAATACCATTTTTATCGGGAGACTTGGGGGAACGCTGGGTGGAAGGAAATTTGTGGCTCCTCTCAGATTCTAGAACTTTCTGTCACTGAAATGACAGGAAAAAGTGTTTTTTTGGCCAAATTTTAAAGGTTTGCAAAGGATTCTGGGTAACAGAACCTGGTCAGAGCCCCACAAGCCACCCCATCTTGGATTACACTAGATGTCTAGTTTTCAAAAATGCACAGGTTTGCTAGGTTTCCCTAGGTGCCGGCTGAGCTAGAGGCCAAAATCCACAGCTAGGCACTTTGTAAAAAACAGCTCTGTTTTCTTTCTGAAAATGTGATGTGTCCACGTCGTGTTTTGGGGCATATCCTGTTGCGGGCGCTAGACCTACCCACACAAGTGAGGTACCGTTTTTATCGGGAGACTTGGGGGAATGCTGGGTGGAAGGAAATTTGTGGCTCCTCTCAGATTCCAGAATTTTCTGTCCCCCAAATGACAGGAAAAAGGTTTTTTTTGGCCAAAGTTTGAGGTTTGCAAAGGATTCTGGGTAACAGAACCTGGTCAGAGCCCCACAAGACACCCCATTTTGTATCCCCCTAGATGTCTAGTTTTCAAAAATGCGCAGGTTTGCTAAGTTTCCCCAGGTGCCGGCTGAGCTAGAGGCCAAAATCCACAGCTAGGCACTTTGTAAAAAACAGCTCTGTTTTCTTTCTGAAAATGTGCTGTGTCCACGTCGTGTTATGGGGCATATCCTGTCGCCGGCGCTAGGTCTACCCACACAAGTGAGGTACCGTTTTTATCAGGATACTTGGGGGAATGCTGGGTGGAAGGAAATTTGTGGCTCCTCTCATATTCCAGAATTTTCTGTCACTGAAATGACAGGAAAATGTGTTTTTTTGGCCAAAGTTTGAGGTTTGCAAAGGATTCTGGGTAACAGAACCTGGTCAGAGCCCCACAAGTCACCCCATTTTGTATCCCCCTAGATGTCTAGTTTTAAAAAATGCACAGGTTTGCTCGGTTTCCCCAGGTGCCGGCTGAGCTAGAGGCCAAAATCCACAGCTAGGCACTTTGTAAAAAACAGCTCTGTTTTCTTTCTGAAAATGTGATGTGTCCACGTCGTGTTTTGGGGCATATCCTGTCGCGGCGCTAGGCCTACCCACACAAGTGAAGTACCATTTTTATCGGGAGACTTGGGGGAACGCTGGGTGGAAGGAAATTTGTGGCTCCTCTCAGATTCCAGAGCTTTCTGTCACTGAAATGACAGGAAAAAGTGTTTTTTTGGCCAACTTTTGAGGTTTGCAAAGGATTCTGGGTAACAGAACCTGGTCAGAGCCCCACAAGTCACCCCATTTTGTATCCCCCTAGATGTCTAGTTTTCAAAAATGCGCAGGTTTGCTAGGTTTCCCAAGGTGCCGGCTGATGTAGAGGCCAAAATCCACAGCTAGGCATTTTGTAAAAAACAGCTCTGTTTTCTTTCTGAAAATGTGATGTGTCCACGTCGTGTTTTGGGGCATATCCTGTCGCAGGCCCTGGGCCTACCCACACAAGTGTGGTACCGTTTTCATCGGGAGACTTGGGGGAATGCTGGTTGGAATGAAATTTGTGGCTCCTCTCATATTCCAGAATTTTCTGTCACCGAAATGACAGGAAAAAGTGTTTTTTGGCCAAATGTTGAGGTTTGCAAAGGATTCTGGGTAACAGAACCTGGTTAGAGCCCCACAAGTCACCCCATCTTGGATTCCCCTAGATGTCTAGTTTTAAAAAATGTGCAGGTTTGCTAGGTTTCCCCAGGTGCCGGCAGAGCTAGAGGCCAAAATCCACAGCTAGGCACTTTGTAAAAAACAGCTGTTTTCTTTCTGAAAATGTGATGTGTCCACGTCGTGTTTTGGGGCATATCCTGTCGCCAGCGCTAGGCCTACCCACACAAGTGAAGTACCGTTTTTATCGGGAGACTTAGGGGAATGCTGGTTGGAAGGAAATTTGTGGCTCTTCTCATATTCCAGAATATTCTGTCACCGAAATGACAGGAAAAAGGGTTTTTTGGCCACATTTTGAGGTTTGCAAAGGATTCTGGGTAACAGAACCTGGTTAGAGCCCCACAAGTCACCCCATTTTGGATCCCCCTAGATGTCTAGTTTTCAAAAATGTGCATGTTTGCTAGGTTTCCTCAGGTGCCGGCTGAGCTAGAGGCCAAAATCCACAGCTAGGCACTTTGTAAAAAACAGCTCTGTTTTCTTTCTGAAAATGTTATGTGTCCACGTCGTGTTTTGGGGCATATCCTGTCGCCGGCGCTAGGCCTACCCACACAAGTGAAGTACCGTTTTTATCAGGAGACTTGGGGGAATGCTGGTTGGAAGGAAATTTGTGGCTCCTCTCATATTCCAGAATTTTCTGTCCCCCAAATGACAGGAAAAAGGGTTTTTTTGGCCAAAGTTTGAGGTTTGCAAAGGATTCTGGGTAACAGAACCTGGTCAGAGCCCCACAAGTCACCCCATTTTGTATCCCCCTAGATGTCTAGTTTTCAAAAATGTGCATATTTGCTAGGTTTCCTCAGGTGCCGGCTGAGCTAGAGGCCAAAATCCACAGCTAGGCACGTTGTAAAAAACAGCTCTGTTTTCTTTCTGAAAATGTTATGTGTCCACGTCGTGTTTTGGGGCATATCCTGTCGCCGGCGCTAGGCCTACCCACACAAGTGAAGTACCGTTTTTATCGGGAGACTTGGGGGAATGCTGGTTGGAAGGAATTTTGTGGCTCTTCTCATATTCCAGAATTTTCTGTCACCGAAATGACAGGAAAAAGGGTTTTTTGGCCAAAGTTTGAGGTTTGCAAAGGATTCTGGGTAACAGAACCTGGTCAGAGCCCCACAAGTCACCCCATTTTGTATCCCCCTAGATGTCTAGTTTTCAAAAATGTGCATGTTTGCTAGGTTTCCTCAGGTGCCGGCTGAGCTAGAGGCCAAAATCCACAGCTAGGCACGTTGTAAAAAACAGCTCTGTTTTCTTTCTGAAAATGTGATGTGTCCACGTCGTTTTTTCTGGCATATCCTGTCGCGGGCGCTAGGCCTACCCACACAAGTGAGGTACCATTTTTATCTGAGACTTGGGGGAACACTGGGTGGAAGGAAATTTGTGGCTCCTCTCAGATTCCAGAACTTTCTGTCACCGAAATGACAGGAAAAAGTGTTCTTTTGGCCAAAGTTTGAGGTCTGCAAAGGATTCTGGGTAACAGAACCTGGTTGGAGCCCCACAAGTCACCCCATTTTTGATCCCCCTAGATGTCTAGTTTTCAAAAATGCGCAGGTTTGCTAGGTTTCCCCAGGTGCCGGCTGAGCTAGAGGCCAAAATCCACAGCTAGGCATTTTGTATAAAACAGCTCTGTTTTCTTTCTGAAAATGTGCTGTGTCCACGTCGTGTTTTGGGGCATATCCTGTCGCCGGCGCTAGGCCTACCCACACAAGTGAAGTACCGTTTTTATCGGGAGACTTGGGGGAATGCTGGTTGGAAGGAAATTTGTGGCTCTTCTCATATTCCAGAATTTTCTGTCACCGAAATGACAGGAAAAAGGGTTTTTTGGCCAAATTTTGAGGTTTGCAAAGGATTCTGGGTAACAGAACCTGGTTAGAGCCCCACAAGTCACCCCATCTTGGATTCCCCTAGGTATCTAGTTTTCAAAAATGCGCAGGTTTGCTAGGTTACCCCAGGTGCCGGCTGAGCTAGAGGCCAAAATCCACAGCTAGGCACTTTGTAAAAAACAGCTCTGTTTTCTTTCTGAAAATGTGATGTGTCCACGTCGTGTTATGGGGCATATCCTGTCGCCGGCGCTAGGTCTACCCACAAAAGTGAGGTACCGTTTTTATCAGGATACTTGGGGGAATGCTGGGTGGAAGGAAATTTGTGGCTCCTCTCATATTCCAGAATTTTCTGTCACTGAAATGACAGGAAAATTTGTTTTTTTTGGCCAAAGTTTGAGGTTTGCAAAGGATTCTGGGTAACAGAACCTGGTCAGAGCCCCACAAGTCACCCCATTTTGTATCCCCCTAGATGTCTAGTTTTAAAAAATGCACAGGTTTGCTCGGTTTCCCCAGGTGCCGGCTGAGCTAGAGGCCAAAATCCACAGCTAGGCACTTTGTAAAAAACAGCTCTGTTTTCTTTCTGAAAATGTGATGTGTCCACCGTCGTGTTTTGGGGCATATCCTGTCGCCGGCGCTAGGCCTACCCACACAAGTGAAATACCATTTTTATCGGGAGACTTGGGGGAACGCTGGGTGGAAGGAAATTTGTGGCTCCTCTCAGATTCTAGAACTTTCTGTCACTGAAATGACAGGAAAAAGTGTTTTTTTGGCCAAATTTTAAAGGTTTGCAAAGGATTCTGGGTAACAGAACCTGGTCAGAGCCCCACAAGCCACCCCATCTTGGATTACACTAGATGTCTAGTTTTCAAAAATGCACAGGTTTGCTAGGTTTCCCTAGGTGCCGGCTGAGCTAGAGGCCAAAATCCACAGCTAGGCACTTTGTAAAAAACAGCTCTGTTTTCTTTCTGAAAATGTGATGTGTCCACGTCGTGTTTTGGGGCATATCCTGTTGCGGGCGCTAGACCTACCCACACAAGTGAGGTACCGTTTTTATCGGGAGACTTGGGGGAATGCTGGGTGGAAGGAAATTTGTGGCTCCTCTCAGATTCCAGAATTTTCTGTCCCCCAAATGACAGGAAAAAGGTTTTTTTTGGCCAAAGTTTGAGGTTTGCAAAGGATTCTGGGTATCAGAACCTGGTCAGAGCCCCACAAGACACCCCATTTTGTATCCCCCTAGATGTCTAGTTTTCAAAAATGCGCAGGTTTGCTAAGTTTCCCCAGGTGCCGGCTGAGCTAGAGGCCAAAATCCACAGCTAGGCACTTTGTAAAAAACAGCTCTGTTTTCTTTCTGAAAATGTGCTGTGTCCACGTCGTGTTTTGGGGCATATCCTGTCGCAGGCCCAGGGCCTACCCACACAAGTGAGGTACCGTTTTTATCAGGAGACTTGGGGGAATGCTTGTTGGAAGGAAATGTGTGGCTCCTTTTATATTCCAGAATTTTCTGTCACCGAAATGACAGGAAAAAGTGTTTTTTGGCCAAATTTTGAGGTTTGCAAAGGATTATGGGTAACAGAACCTGGTTAGAGCACCACAAGTCACCCCATTTTGGATCCCCCTAGATGTCTAGTTTTCAAAAATGTGCAGGTTTGCTAGGTTTCCCCAGGTGCCGGCTGAACTAGAGGCCAAAATCCACAGCTAGGCACTTTGTAAAAAACAGCTCTGTTTTCTTTCTGAAAATGTGATGTGTCCACGTCGTGTTATGGGGCATATCCTGTCGCCGGCGCTAGGTCTACCCACACAAGTGAGGTACCGTTTTTATCAGGATACTTGGGGGAATGCTGGGTGGAAGGAAATTTGTAGCTCCTCTCATATTCCAGAATTTTCTGTCACTGAAATGACAGGAAAATGTGTTTTTTTGGCCAAAGTTTGAGGTTTGCAAAGGATTCTGGGTAACAGAACCTGGTCAGAGCCCCACAAGTCACCCCATTTTGTATCCCCCTAGATGTCTAGTTTTAAAAAATGCACAGGTTTGCTCGGTTTCCCCAGGTGCCGGCTGAGCTAGAGGCCAAAATCCACAGCTAGGCACTTTGTAAAAAACAGCTCTGTTTTCTTTCTGAAAATGTGATGTGTCCACGTCGTGTTTTGGGGCATATCCTGTCGCGGCGCTAGGCCTACCCACACAAGTGAAGTACCATTTTTATCGGGAGACTTGGGGGAACGCTGGGTGGAAGGAAATTTGTGGCTCCTCTCAGATTCCAGAGCTTTCTGTCACTGAAATGACAGGAAAAAGTATTTTTTTGGCCAACTTTTGAGGTTTGCAAAGGATTCTGGGTAACAGAACCTGGTCAGAGCCCCACAAGTCACCCCATTTTGTATCCCCCTAGATGTCTAGTTTTCAAAAATGCGCAGGTTTGCTAGGTTTCCCAAGGTGCCGGCTGATGTAGAGGCCAAAATCCACAGCTAGGCATTTTGTAAAAAACAGCTCTGTTTTCTTTCTGAAAATGTGATGTGTCCACGTCGTGTTTTGGGGCATATCCTGTCGCAGGCCCTGGGCCTACCCACACAAGTGTGGTACCGTTTTCATCGGGAGACTTGGGGGAATGCTGGTTGGAATGAAATTTGTGGCTCCTCTCATATTCCAGAATTTTCTGTCACCGAAATGACAGGAAAAAGTGTTTTTTGGCCAAATGTTGAGGTTTGCAAAGGATTCTGGGTAACAGAACCTGGTTAGAGCCCCACAAGTCACCCCATCTTGGATTCCCCTAGATGTCTAGTTTTAAAAAATGTGCAGGTTTGCTAGGTTTCCCCAGGTGCCGGCAGAGCTAGAGGCCAAAATCCACAGCTAGGCACTTTGTAAAAAACAGCTGTTTTCTTTCTGAAAATGTGATGTGTCCACGTCGTGTTTTGGGGCATATCCTGTCGCCAGCGCTAGGCCTACCCACACAAGTGAAGTACCGTTTTTATCGGGAGACTTAGGGGAATGCTGGTTGGAAGGAAATTTGTGGCTCTTCTCATATTCCAGAATATTCTGTCACCGAAATGACAGGAAAAAGGGTTTTTTGGCCACATTTTGAGGTTTGCAAAGGATTCTGGGTAACAGAACCTGGTTAGAGCCCCACAAGTCACCCCATTTTGGATCCCCCTAGATGTCTAGTTTTCAAAAATGTGCATGTTTGCTAGGTTTCCTCAGGTGCCGGCTGAGCTAGAGGCCAAAATCCACAGCTAGGCACTTTGTAAAAAACAGCTCTGTTTTCTTTCTGAAAATGTTATGTGTCCACGTCGTGTTTTGGGGCATATCCTGTCGCCGGCGCTAGGCCTACCCACACAAGTGAAGTACCGTTTTTATCAGGAGACTTGGGGGAATGCTGGTTGGAAGGAAATTTGTGGCTCCTCTCATATTCCAGAATTTTCTGTCCCCCAAATGACAGGAAAAAGGGTTTTTTTGGCCAAAGTTTGAGGTTTGCAAAGGATTCTGGGTAACAGAACCTGGTCAGAGCCCCACAAGTCACCCCATTTTGTATCCCCCTAGATGTCTAGTTTTCAAAAATGTGCATATTTGCTAGGTTTCCTCAGGTGCCGGCTGAGCTAGAGGCCAAAATCCACAGCTAGGCACGTTGTAAAAAACAGCTCTGTTTTCTTTCTGAAAATGTTATGTGTCCACGTCGTGTTTTGGGGCATATCCTGTCGCCGGCGCTAGGCCTACCCACACAAGTGAAGTACCGTTTTTATCGGGAGACTTGGGGGAATGCTGGTTGGAAGGAATTTTGTGGCTCTTCTCATATTCCAGAATTTTCTGTCACCGAAATGACAGGAAAAAGGGTTTTTTTCGCCAAAGTTTGAGGTTTGCAAAGGATTCTGGGTAACAGAACCTGGTCAGAGCCCCACAAGTCACCCCATTTTGTATCCCCCTAGATGTCTAGTTTTCAAAAATGTGCATGTTTGCTAGGTTTCCTCAGGTGCCGGCTGAGCTAGAGGCCAAAATCCACAGCTAGGCACATTGTAAAAAACAGCTCTGTTTTCTTTCTGAAAATGTGATGTGTCCACGTCGTGTTTTGGGGCATATCCTGTCGCGGGCGCTAGGCCTACCCACACAAGTGAGGTACCATTTTTATCTGAGACTTGGGGGAACACTGGGTGGAAGGAAATTTGTGGCTCCTCTCAGATTCCAGAACTTTCTGTCACCGAAATGACAGGAAAAAGTGTTCTTTTGGCCAAAGTTTGAGGTCTGCAAAGGATTCTGGGTAACAGAACCTGGTTGGAGCCCCACAAGTCACCCCATTTTTGATCCCCCTAGATGTCTAGTTTTCAAAAATGCGCAGGTTTGCTAGGTTTCCCCAGGTGCCGGCTGAGCTAGAGGCCAAAATCCACAGCTAGGCATTTTGAATAAAACAGCTCTGTTTTCTTTCTGAAAATGTGATGTGTCCACGTCGTGTTTTGGGGCATATCCTGTCACAGGCCCTGGGCCTACCCACACAAGTGAGGTACCGTTTTTATCAGGAGACTTGGGGGAATGCTGGTTGGAAGGAAATTTGTGGCTCTTCTCATATTCCAGAATTTTCTGTCACCGAAATGACAGGAAAAAGGGTTTTTTGGCCAAAGTTTGAGGTTTGCAAAGGATTCTGGGTAACAGAACCTGGTCAGAGCCCCACAAGTCACCCCATTTTGTATCCCCCTAGATGTCTAGTTTTCAAAAATGTGCATGTTTGCTAGGTTTCCTCAGGTGCCGGCTGAGCTAGAGGCCAAAATCCACAGCTAGGCTTGTTGTAAAAAACAGCTCTGTTTTCTTTCTGAAAATGTGATGTGTCCACGTCGTGTTTTGGGGCATATCCTGTCACGGGCGCTAGGCCTACCCACACAAGTGAGGTACCATTTTTATCTGAGACTTGGGGGAACACTGGGTGGAAGGAAATTTGTGGCTCCTCTCAGATTCCAGAACTTTCTGTCACCGAAATGACAGGAAAAAGGGTTTTTTGGCCAAATTTTGAGGTTTGCAAAGGATTCTGGGTAACAGAACCTGGTTAGAGCCCCACAAGTCACCCCATTTTGGATCCCCCTAGATGTCTAGTTTTCAAAAATGTGCATGTTTGCTAGGTTTCCTCAGGTGCCGGCTGAGCTAGAGGCCAAAATCCACAGCTAGGCACTTTGTAAAAAACAGCTCTGTTTTCTTTCTGAAAATGTTATGTGTCCACGTCGTGTTTTGGGGCATATCCTGTCGCCGGCGCTAGGCCTACCCACACAAGTGAAGTACCGTTTTTATCAGGAGACTTGGGGGAATGCTGGTTGGAAGGAAATTTGTGGCTCCTCTCATATTCCAGAATTTTCTGTCCCCCAAATGACAGGAAAAAGGGTTTTTTTGGCCAAAGTTTGAGGTTTGCAAAGGATTCTGGGTAACAGAACCTGGTCAGAGCCCCACAAGTCACCCCATTTTGTATCCCCCTAGATGTCTAGTTTTCAAAAATGTGCATGTTTGCTAGGTTTCCTCAGGTGCCGGCTGAGCTAGAGGACAAAATCCACAGCTAGGCACGTTGTAAAAAACAGCTCTGTTTTCTTTCTGAAAATGTTATGTGTCCACGTCGTGTTTTGGGGCATATCCTGTCGCCGGCGCTAGGCCTACCCACACAAGTGAAGTACCGTTTTTATCGGGAGACTTGGGGGAATGCTGGTTGGAAGGAAATTTGTTGCTCTTCTCATATTCCAGAATTTTCTGTCACCGAAATGACAGGAAAAAGGGTTTTTTGGCCAAAGTTTGAGGTTTTCAAAGGATTCTGGGTAACAGAACCTGGTCAGAGCCCCACAAGTCACCCCATTTTGTATCCCCCTAGATGTCTAGTTTTCAAAAATGTGCATGTTTGCTAGGTTTCCTCAGGTGCCGGCTGAGCTAGAGGCCAAAATCCACAGCTAGGCACGTTGTAAAAAACAGCTCTGTTTTCTTTCTGAAAATGTGATGTGTCCACGTCGTGTTTTGGGGCATATCCTGTCGCGGGCGCTAGGCCTACCCACACAAGTGAGGTACCATTTTTATCTGAGACTTGGGGGAACACTGGGTGGAAGGAAATTTGTGGCTCCTCTCAGATTCCAGAACTTTCTGTCACCGAAATGACAGGAAAAAGTGTTCTTTTGGCCAAAGTTTGAGGTCTGCAAAGGATTCTGGGTAACAGAACCTGGTTGGAGCCCCACAAGTCACCCCATTTTTGATCCCCCTAGATGTCTAGTTTTCAAAAATGCGCAGGTTTGCTAGGTTTCCCCAGTTGCCGGCTGAGCTAGAGGCCAAAATCCACAGCTAGGCACTTTGTAAAAAACAGCTCTGTTTTCTTTCTGAAAATGTGATGTGTCCACGTCGTGTTATGGGGCATATCCTGTCGCCGGCGCTAGGCCTACCCACACAAGTGAAGTACCATTTTTATCGGGAGACTTGGGGGAACGCTGGGTGGAAGGAAATTTGTGGCTCCTCTCAGATTCTAGAACTTTCTGTCACTAAAATGACAGGAAAAAGTGTTTTTTTGGCTAAATTTTAAAGGTTTGCAAAGGATTCTGGGTAACAGAACCTGGTCGGAGCCCCACAAGCCACCCTATCTTGGATTACCCTAGATGTCGTTTTCAAAAATGCGCAGGTTTGCTAAGTTTCCACAGGTGCCGGCTGAGCTAGAGGCCAAAATCCACAGCTAGGCATTTTGTATAAAACAGCTCTGTTTTCTTTCTGAAAATGTGATGTGTCCACGTCGTGTTATGGGGCATATCCTGTCGCAGGCCCTGGGCCTACCCACACAAGTGAGGTACCGTTTTTATCAGGAGACTTGGGGGAATGCTGGTTGGAAGGAAATTTGTGGCTCCTCTGATATTCCAGAATTTTCTGTCACCGAAATGACAGGAAAAAGTGTTTTTTGGCCAAATGTTGAGGTTTGCAAAGGATTCTGGGTAACAGAACCTGGTTAGAGCCCCACAAGTCACCCCATCTTGGATTCCCCTAGGTATCTAGTTTTCAAAAATGCGCAGGTTTGCTAGGTTTCCCCAGTTGCCGGCTGAGCTAGAGGCCAAAATCCACAGCTAGGCACTTTGTAAAAAACAGCTCTGTTTTCTTTCTGAAAATGTGATGTGTCCACGTCGTGTTTTGGGGCATATCCTGTCGCGGGCGCTAGGCCTACCCACACAAGTGAGGTACCATTTTTATCGGGAGACTTGGGGGAACACTGGGTGGAAGGAAATTTGTGGCTCCTCTCAGATTCCAGAACTTTCTGTCACCGAAATGACAGGAAATAGTGTTTTTTTGGCCAAAGTTTGAGGTTTGCAAAGGACTCTGGGTAACAGAATCTGGTCAGAGCCCCACAAGTCACCCCATTTTGGATCCCCCTAGATGTCTAGTTTTCAAAAATGCACAGGTTTGCTAGGTTTCCCATGTGCCGGCTGAGCTAGAGGCCAAAATCCACAGCTAGGCACTTTGTAAAAAACAGCTCTGTTTTCTTTCTGAAAATGTGATGTGTCCAAGTCGTGTTTTGGGGCATATCCTGTCGCCGACGCTAGGCCTACCCACACAAGTGAAGTACCATTTTTATCGGGAGACTTGGGGGAACGCTGGGTGGAAGGAAATTTGTGGCTCCTCTCATATTCCAGAGCTTTCTGTCACTGAAATGACAGGAAAAAGTGTTTTTTTGGCCAAATTTTGAGGTTTGCAAAGGATTCTGGGTAACTGAACCTGGTCAGAGCCCCACAAGTCACTCCATCTTGGATTCCCCTAGATGTCTCCTTTTCAAAAATGCACAGGTTTGCTAGGTTTCCCCAGGTGCCGGCTGAGCTAGAGGCCAAAATCCACAGCTAGGCACTTTGTAAGAAACAGCTCTGTTTTTTTCTGAAAATTTGATGTGTCCACGTCGTGTTTTGGGGCATATCCTGTTGCAGGCGCTAGGCCTACCCACACAAGTGAGGTACCGTTTTTATCGGGAGACTTGGGGGAATGCTGGGTGGAAGGAAATTTGTGGCTCCTCTCATATTCCAGAATTTTCTGTCACCGAAATGACAGAAAAAAGTGTTTTTTTGGCAAAAGTTTGAGGTTTGCAAAGGATTCTGGGTAACAGAACCTGGTCAGAGCCCCACAAGTCACCCCATTTTGTATCCCCCTAGATGTCTAGTTTTCAAAAATGCGCAGGTTTGCTAGGTTTCCCAAGGTGCCGGCTGAGCTAGAGGCCAAAATCCACAGCTAGGCACTTTGTAAAAAACAGTTCTGTTTTCTTTCTGAAAATGTGATGTGTCCACGTCGTGTTTTGGGGCATATCCTGTCGCGGCGCTAGGCCTACCCACACAAGTGAGGTACCATTTTTATCGGGAGACTTGAGGGAACGCTGGGTGGAAGGAAATTTGTGGCTCGTCTCAGATTCCAGAACTTTCTGTCACCGAAATGACAGGAAAAAGTGTTTTTTTGGCCAAAATTTGAGGTTTGCAAAGGATTCTGGGTAACAGAACCTGGTCAGAGCCCCACAAGTCACCCCATTTTGGATCTCCCTATATGTCTAGTTTTCAAAAATTTGCAGGTTTGCTAGGTTTCTACAGGTGCCGGCTGAGCTAGAGGCCAAAATCCACAGCTAGGCACTTTGTAAAAAACAGCTCTGTTTTCTTTCTGAAAATGTGATGTGTCCACGTCGTGTTTTGGGGCATATCCTGTCGCCAGCGCTAGGCCTACCCACACAAGTGAGGTACCGTTTTTATCGGGAGACTTGGGGGAATGCTGGGTGGAAGGAAATTTGTGGCTCCTCTCATATTCCAGAATTTTCTGTCACCGAAATGACAGGAAAAAGGGTTTTTTTGACAAAGTTTGAGGTTTGCAAAGTATTCTGGGTAACAGAACCTGGTCAGAGCCACACAAGTCACCCCATTTTGGATCCCCCTAGATGTCTAGTTTTAAAAAATGCACAGGTTTGCTAGGTTTCCCAAGGTGCCGGCTGAGCTAGAGGCCAAAATCCACAGCTAGGCACTTTGTAAAAAACAGCTCTGTTTTCTTTCTGAAAATGTGATGTGTCCACGTCGTGTTTTGGGGCATATCCTGTCGCCGGCGCTAGGCCTACCCACACAAGTGAAGTACCGTTTTTATCGGGAGACTTGGGGGAATGCTGGTTGGAAGGAAATTTGTGGCTCTTCTCATATTCCAGAATTTTCTGTCACCGAAATGACAGGAAAAAGGTTTTTTTTGGCCAAATTTTGAGGTTTGCAAAGGATTCTGGGTAACAGAACTTGGTTAGAGCCCCACAAGTCACCCCATTTTGGATCCCCCTAGATGTCTAGTTTTCAAAAATGTGCATGTTTGCTAGGTTTCCCCAGGTGCCGGCTGAGCTAGAGGCCAAAATCCACAGCTAGGCACTTTGTAAAAAACAGCTCTGTTTTCTTTCTGAAAATGTGATGTGTCCACGTAGTGTTTTGGGGCATATCCTGTCGCGGGCGCTAGGCCTACCCACACAAGTGAGGTACCATTTTTATTGGGAGACTTGGGGGAACACTGGGTGGGAGGAAATTTGTGGCTCCTCTCAGATTCCAGAACTTTCTGTCACCGAAATGACAGGAAAAAGTGTTCTTTTGGCCAAAGTTTGAGGTTTGCAAAGGATTCTGGGTAACAGAACCTGTTTGGAGCCCCACAAGTCACCCCATTTTTGATCCCCCTAGATGTCTAGTTTTCAAAAATGCGCAGGTTTGCTAGGTTTCCCCAGGTGCCGGCTGAGCTAGAGGCCAAAATCCACAGCTAGGCACTTTGTAAAAAACAGCTCTGTTTTCTTTCTGAAAATGTGATGTGTCCACGTCGTGTTTTGGGGCATATCCTGTCGCCAGCGCTAGGCCTACCCACACAAGTGAAGTACCATTTTTATCGGGAGACTTGGGGGAACGCTGGGTGGAAGGAAATCTGTGGCTCCTCTCAGATTCTAGAACTTTCTGTCACTGAAATGACAGGAAAAAGTGTTTTTTTGGCCAAATTTTAAAGGTTTGCTAAGGATTCTGGGTAACAGAACCTGGTCAGAGCCCCACAAGCCACCCCATCTTGGATTACCCTAGATGTCTAGTTTTAAAAAATGCACAGGTTTGCTAGGTTTCCCTAGGTGCCGGCTGAGCTAGAGGCCAAAATCCACAGCTAGGCACTTTGTAAAAAACAGCTCTGTTTTCTTTCTGAAAATGTGATGTGTCCACGTCGTGTTTTGGGGCATATCCTGTTGCGGGCGCTAGACCTACCCACACAAGAGAGGTACCGTTTTTATCGGGAGACTTGGGGGAATGCTGGGTGGAAGGAAATTTGTGGCTCCTCTCATATTCCAGAATTTTCTGTCCCACAAATGACAGGAAAAAGGTTTTTTTTGGCCAAAGTTTGAGGTTTGCAAAGGATTCTGGGTAACAGAACCTGGTCAGAGCCCCACAAGTCACCCCATTTTGTATCCCCCTAGATGTCTAGTTTTCAAAAATGCGCAGGTTTGCTAGGTTTCCCCAGGTGCCGGCTGAGCTAGAGGCCAAAATCCACAGCTAGGCATTTTGTATAAAACAGCTCTGTTTTCTTTCTGAAAATGTGATGTGTCCACGTCGTGTTTTGGGGCATATCCTGTTGCAGGCCCTGGGCCTACCCACACAAGTGAAGTACCGTATTTATCAGGAGACTTGGGGGAATGCTGGTTGGAAGGAAATTTGTGGCTCCTCTGATATTCCAGAATTTTCTGTCACCGAAATGACAGGAAAAAGTGTTTTTTGGCCAAATGTTGCGGTTTGCAAAGGATTCTGGGTAACAGAACCTGGTTAGAGCCCCACAAGTCACCCCATCTTTGATTCCCCTAGGTATCTAGTTTTCAAAAATGCGCAGGTTTGCTAGGTTTCCCCAGGTGCCGGCTGAGCTAGAGGCCAAAATCCACAGCTAGGCACTTTGTAAAAAACAGCTCTGTTTTCTTTCTGAAAATGTGATGTGTCCACGTCGTGTTTTGGGGCATATCCTGTCGTGGGCGCTAGGCCTACCCACACAAGGGAGGTACCATTTTTATCGGGAGACTTGGGGGAACACTGGGTGGAAGGAAATTTGTGGCTCCTCTCAGATTCCAGAACTTTCTGTCACCGAAATGACAGGAAATAGTGTTTTTTTGGCCAAAGTTTGAGGTTTGCAAAGGACTCTGGGTAACAGAATCTGGTCAGAGCCCCACAAGTCACTCCATCTTGGATTCCCCTAGATGTCTCCTTTTAAAAAATGCACAGGTTTGCTAGGTTTCCCCAGGTGCCGGCTGAGCTAGAGGCCAAAATCCACAGCTAGGCACTTTGTAAGAAACAGCTCTGTTTTTTTCTGAAAATTTGATGTGTCCACGTCGTGTTTTGGGGCATATCCTGTTGCAGGCGCTAGGCCTACCCACACAAGTGAGGTACCGTTTTTATCAGAAGACTTGGGGGAATGCTGGGTGGAAGGAAATTTGTGGCTCCTCTCATATTCCAGAATTTTCTGTCACCGAAATGACAGAAAAAAGTGTTTTTTTGGCAAAAGTTTGAGGTTTGCAAAGGATTCTGGGTAACAGAACCTGGTCAGAGCCCCACAAGTCACCCCATTTTGTATCCCCCTAGATGTCTAGTTTTCAAAAATGCGTAGGTTTGCTAGGTTTCCCAAGGTGCCGGCTGAGCTAGAGGCCAAAATCCACAGCTAGGCACTTTGTAAAAAACAGCTCTGTTTTCTTTCTGAAAATGTGATGTGTCCACGTCGTGTTTTGGGGCATATCCTGTCGCCGGCGCTAGGCCTACCCACACAAGTGAGGTACCGTTTTTATCTGGAGACTTGGGGGTATGCTGGGTGGAAGGAAATTTGTGGCTCCTCTCAGATTCCAGAACTTTTTGTCACTGAAATGACAGGAAAAAGTGTTTTTTTGGCCAAAATTTGAGGTTTGCAAAGGATTCTGGGTAACAGAACCTGGTCAGAGCCCCACATGTCACCCCATTTTGGATCCCCCTAGATGTCTAGTTTTCAAAAATGTGCAGGTTTGCTAGGTTTCCCCAGGTGCCGGCTGAGCTAGAGGCCAAAATCCACAGCTAGGCACTTTGTAAAAAACAGCTCTGTTTTCTTTCTGAAAATGTGATGTGTCCACGTCGTGTTTTGGTGCATATCCTGTCGCAGGCCCAGGGCCTACCCACACAAGTGAGGTACCGTTTTTATCAGGAGACTTAGGGGAATGCTGGTTGGAAGGAAATTTGTGGCTCCTCTTATATTCCAGAATTTTCTGTCACCGAAATGACAGGAAAAAGTGTTTTTTGGCCAAATTTTGAGGTTTGCAAAGAATTATGGGTAACAGAACCTGGTTAGAGCCCCACAAGTCACCCCATCTTGGATTCCCCTAGGTATCTAGTTTTCACAAATGCGCAGGTTTGCTAGGTTTCCCCAGGTGCCGGCTGAGCTAGAGGCCAAAATCCACAGCTAGGCACTTTGTAAAAAACAGCTCTGTTTTCTTTCTGAAAATGTGATGTGTCCACGTCGTGTTTTGGGGCATATCCTGTCGCGGGCGCTAGGCCTACCCACACAAGTGAGGTACCATTTTTATCGGGAGACTTGGGGGAACACTGGGTGGAAGGAAATTTGTGGCTCCTCTCAGATTCCAGAACTTTCTGTCACCGAAATGACAGGAAATAGTGTTTTTTTGGCCAAAGTTTGAGGTTTGCAAAGGACTCTGGGTAACAGAATCTGGTCAGAGCCCCACAAGTCACCCCATTTTGGATCCCCCTAGATGTCTAGTTTTCAAAAATGCACAGGTTTGCTAGGTTTCCCCAGGTGCCGGCTGAGCTAGAGGCCAAAATCCACAGCTAGGCACTTTGTAAAAAATAGCTCTGTTTTCTTTCTGAAAATGTGATGTGTCCACGTCGTGTTTTGGGGCATATCCTGTCGCCGGCGCTAGGCCTACCCACACAAGTGAAGTACCATTTTTATCGGGAGACTTGGGGGAACGCTGGGTGGAAGGAAATTTGTGGCTCCTCTCAGATTCCAGAGCTTTCTGTCACTGAAATGACAGGAAAAAGTGTTTTTTTGGCCAAATTTTGAGGTTTGCAAAGGATTCTGGGTAACTGAACCTGGTCAGAGCCCCACAAGTCACTTCATCTTGGATTCCCCTAGATGTCTCCTTTTAAAAAATGCACAGGTTTGCTAGGTTTCCCCAGGTGCCGGCTGAGCTAGAGGCCAAAATCCACAGCTAGGCACTTTGTAAGAAACAGCTCTGTTTTTTTCTGAAAATTTGATGTGTCCACGTCGTGTTTTGGGGCATATCCTGTTGCAGGCGCTAGGCCTACCCACACAAGTGAGGTACCGTTTTTATCGGGAGACTTGGGGGAATGTTGGGTGGAAGGAAATTTGTGGCTCCTCTCATATTCCAGAATTTTCTGTCACCAAAATGACAGAAAAAAGTGTTTTTTTGGCAAAAGTTTGAGGTTTGCAAAGGATTCTGGGTAACAGAACCTGGTCAGAGCCCCACAAGTCACCCCATTTTGTATCCCCCTAGATGTCTAGTTTTAAAAAATGCGCAGGTTTGCTAGGTTTCCCAAGGTGCCGGCTGAGCTAGAGGCCAAAATCCACAGCTAGGCACTTTGTAAAAAACAGTTCTGTTTTCTTTCTGAAAATGTGATGTGTCCACGTCGTGTTTTGGGGCATATCCTGTCGCGGGCGCTAGGCCTACCCACACAAGTGAGGTACCATTTTTATCGGGAGACTTGGGGGAACGCTGGGTGGAAGACAATTTGTGGCTCGTCTCAGATTCCAGAACTTTCTGTCACCTAAATGACAGGAAAAAGTGTTTTTTTGGCCAAAATTTGAGGTTTGCAAAGGATTCTGGGTAACAGAACCTGTTCAGAGCCCCACAAGTCACCCCATTTTGGATCCCCCTAGATGTCTAGTTTTCAAAAATTGGCAGGTTTGCTAGGTTTCTACAGGTGCCGGCTGAGCTAGAGGCCAAAATCCACAGCTAGGCACTTTGTAAAAAACAGCTCTGTTTTCTTTCTGAAAATGTGATGTTTCCACGTCGTGTTTTGGGGCATATCCTGTCGCCGGCGCTAGGCCTACCCACACAAGTGAAGTACCGTTTTTATCGGGAGACTTGGGGGAATGCTGGTTGGAAGGAAATTTGTGGCTCTTCTCATATTCCAGAATATTCTGTCACCGAAATGACAGGAAAAAGTGTTTTTTGGCCAAATTTTGAGGTTTGCAAAGGATTCTGGGTAACAGAACCTGGTTAGAGCCCCACAAGTCACCCCATTTTGGCTCCCCCTAGATGTCTAGTTTTCAAAAATGTGCATGTTTGCTAGGTTTCCTCAGGTGCCGGCTGAGCTAGAGGCCAAAATCCACAGCTAGGCACTTTGTAAAAAACAGCTCTGTTTTCTTTCTGAAAATGTGAGGTGTCCACGTCGTGTTTTGGGGCATATCCTGTCGCGGGCGCTAGGCCTGCCCACACAAGTGAGGTACCATTTTTATCGGGAGACTTGGGGGAACACTGGGTGGAAGGAAATTTGTGGCTCCTCTCAGATTCCAGAACTTTCTGTCACCGAAATGACAGGAAAAAGTGTTCTTTTGGCCAAAGTTTGAGGTTTGCAAAGGATTCTGGGTAACAGAACCTGGTCAGAGCCCCACAAGTCACCCCATTTTGTATCCCCCTAGATGTCTAGTTTTAAAAAATGCGCAGGTTTGCTAGGTTTCCCAAGGTGCCGGCTGAGCTAGAGGCCAAAATCCACAGCTAGGCACTTTGTAAAAAACAGTTCTGTTTTCTTTCTGAAAATGTGATGTGTCCACGTCGTGTTTTGGGGCATATCCTGTCGCGGGCGCTAGGCCTACCCACACAAGTGAGGTACCATTTTTATCGGGAGACTTGGGGGAACGCTGGGTGGAAGGCAATTTGTGGCTCGTCTCAGTTTCCAGAACTTTCTGTCACCTAAATGACAGGAAAAAGTGTTTTTTTGGCCAAAATTTGAGGTTTGCAAAGGATTCTGGGTAACAGAACCTGTTCAGAGCCCCACAAGTCACCCCATTTTGGATCCCCCTAGATGTCTAGTTTTCAAAAATTGGCAGGTTTGCTAGGTTTCTACAGGTGCCGGTTGAGCTAGAGGCCAAAATCCACAGCTAGGCACTTTGTAAAAAACAGCTCTGTTTTCTTTCTGAAAATGTGATGTTTCCACTTCGTGTTTTGGGGCATATCCTGTCGCCGGCGCTAGGCCTACCCACACAAGTGAAGTACCGTTTTTATCGGGAGACTTGGGGGAATGCTGGTTGGAAGGAAATTTGTGGCTCTTCTCATATTCCAGAATATTCTGTCACCGAAATGACAGGAAAAAGTGTTTTTTGGCCAAATTTTGAGGTTTGCAAAGGATTCTGGGTAACAGAACCTGGTTAGAGCCCCACAAGTCACCCCATTTTGGCTCCCCCTAGATGTCTAGTTTTCAAAAATGTGCATGTTTGCTAGGTTTCCTCAGGTGCCGGCTGAGCTAGAGGCCAAAATCCACAGCTAGGCACTTTGTAAAAAACAGCTCTGTTTTCTTTCTGAAAATGTGAGGTGTCCACGTCGTGTTTTGGGGCATATCCTGTCGCGGGCGCTAGGCCTACCCACACAAGTGAGGTACCATTTTTATCGGGAGACTTGGGGGAACACTGGGTGGAAGGAAATTTGTGGCTCCTCTCAGATTCCAGAACTTTCTGTCACCGAAATGACAGGAAAAAGTGTTCTTTTGGCCAAAGTTTGAGGTTTGCAAAGGATTCTGGGTAACAGAACCTGGTTGGAGCCCCACAAGTCACCCCATTTTTGATCCCCCTAGATGTCTAGTTTTCAAAAATGCGCAGGTTTGCTAGGTTTCCCCAGGTGCCGGCTGAGCTAGAGGCCAAAATCCACAGCTAGGCACTTTGTAAAAAACAGCTCTGTTTTCTTTCTGAAAATGTGATGTGTCCACGTCGTGTTTTGGGGCATATCCTGTCGCCGGCGCTAGGCCTACCCACACAAGTGAAGTACCGTTTTTATCGGGAGACTTGGGGGAATGCTGGTTGGAAGGAAATTTGTGGCTCTTCTCATATTCCAGAATATTCTGTCACCGAAATGACAGGAAAAAGTGTTTTTTGGCCAAATTTTGAGGTTTGCAAAGGATTCTGGGTAACAGAACCTGGTTAGAGCCCCACAAGTCACCCCATTTTGGCTCCCCCTAGATGTCTAGTTTTCAAAAATGTGCATGTTTGCTAGGTTTCCTCAGGTGCCGGCTGAGCTAGAGGCCAAAATCCACAGCTAGGCACTTTGTAAAAAACAGCTCTGTTTTCTTTCTGAAAATGTGAGGTGTCCACGTCGTGTTTTGGGGCATATCCTGTCGCGGGCGCTAGGCCTACCCACACAAGTGAGGTACCATTTTTATCGGGAGACTTGGGGGAACACTGGGTGGAAGGAAATTTGTGGCTCCTCTCAGATTCCAGAACTTTCTGTCACCGAAATGACAGGAAAAAGTGTTCTTTTGGCCAAAGTTTGAGGTTTGCAAAGGATTCTGGGTAACAGAACCTGGTTGGAGCCCCACAAGTCACCCCATTTTTGATCCCCCTAGATGTCTAGTTTTCAAAAATGTGCAGGTTTGCTAGGTTTCCCCAGGTGCCGGCTGAGCTAGAGGCCAAAATCCACAGCTAGGCACTTTGTAAAAAACAGCTCTGTTTTCTTTCTGAAAATGTGATGTGTCCACGTCGTGTTTTGGGGCATATCCTGTCGCCGGCGCTAGGCCTACCCACACAAGTGAAATACCATTTTTATCGGGAGACTTGGGGGAACGCTGGGTGGAAGGAAATTTGTGGCTCCTCTCAGATTCTAGAACTTTCTGTCACTGAAATGACAGGAAAAAGTGTTTTTTTGGCCAAATTTTAAAGGTTTGCAAAGGATTCTGGGTAACAGAACCTGGTCAGAGCCCCACAAGCCACCCCATCTTGGATTACCCTAGATGTCTAGTTTTCAAAAATGCACAGGTTTGCTAGGTTTCCCTAGGTGCCGGCTGAGCTAGAGGCCAAAATCCACAGCTAGGCACTTTGTAAAAAACAGCTCTGTTTTCTTTCTGAAAATGTGATGTGTCCACGTCGTGTTTTGGGGCATATCCTGTTGCGGGCGCTAGACCTACCCACACAAGTGAGGTACCGTTTTTATCGGGAGACTTGGGGGAATGCTGGTTGGAAGGAAATTTGTGGCTCCTCTCATATTCCAGAATTTTCTGTCCCCCAAATGACAGGAAAAAGGTTTTTTTTGGCCAAAGTTTGAGGTTTGCAAAGGATTCTGGGTAACAGAACCTGGTCAGAGCCCCACAAGTCACCCCATTTTGTATCCCCCTAGATGTCTAGTTTTCAAAAATGCGCAGGTTTGCTAGGTTTCCCCAGGTGCCGGCTGAGCTAGAGGCCAAAATCCACAGCTAGGCATTTTGTAAAAAAACAGCTCTGTTTTCTTTCTGAAAATGTG
Source organism: Pleurodeles waltl (assembly GCF_031143425.1). Classification (NCBI taxonomy): domain Eukaryota; kingdom Metazoa; phylum Chordata; class Amphibia; order Caudata; family Salamandridae; genus Pleurodeles; species Pleurodeles waltl. The sequence goes on from NC_090448.1 coordinate 1,021,626,373, forward strand.
AAGTGTCCACGTCGTGTTTTGGGGCATATCCTGTCGCCGGCGCTAGGCCTACCCACACAAGTGAGGTACAGTTTTTATCGGGAGACTTGGGGGAATGCTGGGTGGAAGGAAATTTGTGGCTCCTCTCATATTCCAGAATTTCCTGTCACCGAAATGACAGGAAAAAGGTTTTTTTTGGCCAAAGTTTGAGGTTTGCAAAGGATTCTGGGTAACAGAACCTGGTCAGAGCCCCACAAGTCACCCCATTTTGGATCCCCCTAGATGTCTAGTTTTAAAAAATGCACAGGTTTGCTAGGTTTCCCCAGGTGCCGGCTGAGCTAGAGGCCAAAATCCACAGCTAGGCACTTTGTAAAAAACAGCTCTGTTTTCTTTCTGAAAATGTGATGTGTCCACGTCGTGTTTTGGGGCATATCCTGTCGCCGGCGCTAGGCCTACCCACACAAGTGAAGTACCATTTTTATCGGGAGACTTGGGGGAACGCTGGGTGGAAGGAAATTTGTGGCTCCTCTCAGATTCCAGAACTTTTTGTCACCGAAATGACAGGAAAAAGTGTTTTTTTGGCCAAAATTTGAGGTTTGCAAAGGATTCTGGGTAACAGAACCTGTTCAGAGCCCCACAAGTCACCCCATTTTGGATCCCCCTAGATGTCTAGTTTTAAAAAATGTGCAGGTTTGCTAGGTTTCCCCAGGTGCCGGCTGAGCTAGAGGCCAAAATCCACAGCTAGGCACTTTGTAAAAAACAGCTCTGTTTTCTTTCTGAAAATGTGATGTGTCCACGTCGTGTTTTGGGGCATATCCTGTCGCAGGCCCAGGGCCTACCCACACAAGTGAGGTACCGTTTTTATCAGGAGACTTGGGGGAATGCTGGGTGGAAGGAAATTTGTGGCTCCTCTCAGATTCCAGAACTTTTTGTCACCGAAATGACAGGAAAAAGTGTTTTTTTGGCCACAATTTGAGGTTTGCAAAGGATTCTGGGTAACAGAACCTGTTCAGAGCCCCACAAGTCACCCCATTTTGGATCCCCCTAGATGTCTAGTTTTCAAAAATGTGCAGGGTTGCTAGGTTTCCCCAGGTGCCGGCTGAGCTAGAGGCCAAAATCCACAGCTAGGCACTTTGTAAAAAACAGCTCTGTTTTCTTTCTGAAAATGTGATGTGTCCACGTCGTGTTATGGGGCATATCCTGTCGCCGGCGCTAGGTCTACCCACACAAGTGAGGTACCGTTTTTATCAGGATACTTGGGGGAATGCTGGGTGGAAGGAAATTTGTGGCTCCTCTCATATTCCAGAATTTTCTGTCACTGAAATGACAGGAAAATGTGTTTTTTTGGCCAAAGTTTGAGGTTTGCAAAGGATTCTGGGTAACAGAACCTGGTCAGAGCCCCACAAGTCACCCCATTTTGTATCCCCCTAGATGTCTAGTTTTCAAAAATGTGCATGTTTGCTAGGTTTCCTCAGGTGCCGGCTGAGCTAGAGGCCAAAATCCACAGCTAGGCACTTTGTAAAAAACAGCTCTGTTTTCTTTCTGAAAATGTTATGTGTCCACGTCGTGTTTTGGGGCATATCCTGTCGCCGGCGCTAGGCCTACCCACACAAGTGAAGTACCGTTTTAATCGGGAGACTTGGGGGAATGCTGGTTGGAAGGAAATTTGTGGCTCTTCTCATATTCCAGAATTTTCTGTCACCGAAATGACAGGAAAGAGGTTTTTTTGGCCAAATTTTGAGGTTTGCAAAGGATTCTGGGTAACAGAACCTGGTTAGAGCCCCACAAGTCACCCCATCTTGGATTCCCCTAGGTATCTAGTTTTCAAAAATGCGCAGGTTTGCTAGGTTTCCCCAGGTGCCGGCTGAGCTAGAGGCCAAAATCCACAGCTAGGCACTTTGTAAAAAACAGCTCTGTTTTCTTTCTGAAAATGTGATGTGTCCACGTCGTGTTATGGGGCATATCCTGTCGCCGGCGCTAGGTCTACCCACAAAAGTGAGGTACCGTTTTTATCAGGATACTTGGGGGAATGCTGGGTGGAAGGAAATTTGTGGCTCCTCTCATATTCCAGAATTTTCTGTCACTGAAATGACAGGAAAATTTGTTTTTTTGGCCAAAGTTTGAGGTTTGCAAAGGATTCTGGGTAACAGAACCTGGTCAGAGCCCCACAAGTCACCCCATTTTGTATCCCCCTAGATGTCTAGTTTTAAAAAATGCACAGGTTTGCTCGGTTTCCCCAGGTGCCGGCTGAGCTAGAGGCCAAAATCCACAGCTAGGCACTTTGTAAAAAACAGCTCTGTTTTCTTTCTGAAAATGTGATGTGTCCACGTCGTGTTTTGGGGCATATCCTGTCGCCGGCGCTAGGCCTACCCACACAAGTGAAATACCATTTTTATCGGGAGACTTGGGGGAACGCTGGGTGGAACGAAATTTGTGGCTCCTCTCAGATTCTAGAACTTTCTGTCACTGAAATGACAGGAAAAAGTGTTTTTTTGGCCAAATTTTAAAGGTTTGCAAAGGATTCTGGGTAACAGAACCTGGTCAGAGCCCCACAAGCCACCCCATCTTGGATTACACTAGATGTCTAGTTTTCAAAAATGCACAGGTTTGCTAGGTTTCCCTAGGTGCCGGCTGAGCTAGAGGCCAAAATCCACAGCTAGGCACTTTGTAAAAAACAGCTCTGTTTTCTTTCTGAAAATGTGATGTGTCCACGTCGTGTTTTGGGGCATATCCTGTCGCCGGCGCTAGGCCTACCCACACAAGTGAAGTACCGTTTTAATCGGGAGACTTGGGGGAATGCTGGTTGGAAGGAAATTTGTGGCTCTTCTCATATTCCAGAATTTTCTGTCACCGAAATGACAGGAAAGAGGTTTTTTTGGCCAAATTTTGAGGTTTGCAAAGGATTCTGGGTAACAGAACCTGGTTAGAGCCCCACAAGTCACCCCATCTTGGATTCCCCTAGGTATCTAGTTTTCAAAAATGCGCAGGTTTGCTAGGTTTCCCCAGGTGCCGGCTGAGCTAGAGGCCAAAATCCACAGCTAGGCACTTTGTAAAAAACAGCTCTGTTTTCTTTCTGAAAATGTGATGTGTCCATGTCGTGTTATGGGGCATATCCTGTCGCCGGCGCTAGGTCTACCCACAAAAGTGAGGTACCGTTTTTATCAGGATACTTGGGGGAATGCTGGGTGGAAGGAAATTTGTGGCTCCTCTCATATTCCAGAATTTTCTGTCACTGAAATGACAGGAAAATTTGTTTTTTTGGCCAAAGTTTGAGGTTTGCAAAGGATTCTGGGTAACAGAACCTGGTCAGAGCCCCACAAGTCACCCCATTTTGTATCCCCCTAGATGTCTAGTTTTAAAAAATGCACAGGTTTGCTCGGTTTCCCCAGGTGCCGGCTGAGCTAGAGGCCAAAATCCACAGCTAGGCACTTTGTAAAAAACAGCTCTGTTTTCTTTCTGAAAATGTGATGTGTCCACGTCGTGTTTTGGGGCATATCCTGTCGCCGGCGCTAGGCCTACCCACACAAGTGAAATACCATTTTTATCGGGAGACTTGGGGGAACGCTGGGTGGAACGAAATTTGTGGCTCCTCTCAGATTCTAGAACTTTCTGTCACTGAAATGACAGGAAAAAGTGTTTTTTTGGCCAAATTTTAAAGGTTTGCAAAGGATTCTGGGTAACAGAACCTGGTCAGAGCCCCACAAGCCACCCCATCTTGGATTACACTAGATGTCTAGTTTTCAAAAATGCACAGGTTTGCTAGGTTTCCCTAGGTGCCGGCTGAGTTAGAGGCCAAAATCCACAGCTAGGCACTTTGTAAAAAACAGCTCTGTTTTCTTTCTGAAAATGTGATGTGTCCACGTCGTGTTTTGGGGCATATCCTGTTGCGGGCGCTACACCTACCCACACAAGTGAGGTACCGTTTTTATCGGGAGACTTGGGGGAATGCTGGGTGGAAGGAAATTTGTGGCTCCTCTCAGATTCCAGAATTTTCTGTCCCCCAAATGACAGGAAAAAGGTTTTTTTGGGCCAAAGTTTGAGGTTTGCAAAGGATTCTGGGTAACAGAACCTGGTCAGAGCCCCACAAGACACCCCATTTTGTATCCCCCTAGATGTCTAGTTTTCAAAAATGCGCAGGTTTGCTAAGTTTCCCCAGGTGCCGGCTGAGCTAGAGGCCAAAATCCACAGCTAGGCACTTTGTAAAAAACAGTTCTGTTTTCTTTCTGAAAATGTGATGTGTCCACGTCGTGTTTTGGGGCATATCCTGTCGCGGGCGCTAGGCCTACCCACACAAGTGAGGTACCGTTTTTATCAGGAGACTTGGGGGAATGCTGGGTGGAAGGAAATTTGTGGCTCCTCTTATATTCCAGAATTTTCTGTCACCGAAATGACAGGAAAAAGTGTTTTTTATCCAAATTTTGAGGTTTGCAAAGGATTATGGGTAACAGAACCTGGTTAGAGCCCCACAAGTCACCCCATTTTGGATCCCCCTAGATGTCTAGTTTTCAAAAATGTGCAGGTTTGCTAGGTTTCCCCAGGTGCCGGCTGAACTAGAGGCCAAAATCCACAGCTAGGCACTTTGTAAAAAACAGCTCTGTTTTCTTTCTGAAAATGTGATGTGTCCACATTGTGTTATGGGGCATATCCTGTCGCCGGCGCTAGGTCTACCCACACAAGTGAGGTACCGTTTTTATCAGGATACTTGGGGGAATGCTGGGTGGAAGGAAATTTGTGGCTCCTCTCATATTCCAGAATTTTCTGTCACTGAAATGACAGGAAAATGTGTTTTTTTGGCCAAAGTTTGAGGTTTGCAGAGGATTCTGGGTAACAGAACCTGGTCAGAGCCCCACAAGTCACCCCATTTTGTATCCCCCTAGATGTCTAGTTTTAAAAAATGCACAGGTTTGCTCGGTTTCCCCAGGTGCCGGCTGAGCTAGAGGCCAAAATCCACAGCTAGGCACTTTGTAAAAAACAGCTCTGTTTTCTTTCTGAAAATGTGATGTGTCCACGTCGTGTTTTGGGGCATATCCTGTCGCGGCGCTAGGCCTACCCACTCAAGTGAAGTACCATTTTTATCGGGAGACTTGGGGGAACGCTGGGTGGAAGGAAATTTGTGGCTCCTCTCAGATTCCAGAGCTTTCTGTCACTGAAATGACAGGAAAAAGTGTTTTTTTGGCCAACTTTTGAGGTTTGCAAAGTATTCTGGGTAACAGAACCTGGTCAGAGCCCCACAAGTCACCCCATTTTGTATCCCCCTAGATGTCTAGTTTTAAAAAATGCGCAGGTTTGCTAGGTTTCCCAAGGTGCCGGCTGAGCTAGAGGCCAAAATCCACAGCTAGGCACTTTGTAAAAAACAGCTCTGTTTTCTTTCTGAAAATGTGATGTGTCCACGTCGTGTTTTGGGGCATATCCTGTCGCGGCGCTAGGCCTACCCACACAAGTGAAGTACCATTTTTATCGGAAGACTTGGGGGAACGCTGGGTGGAAGGAAATTTGTGGCTCCTCTCAGATTCCAGAGCTTTCTGTCACTGAAATGACAGGAAAAAGTGTTTTTTTGGCCAACTTTTGAGGTTTGCAAAGGATTCTGGGTAACAGAACCTGGTGAGAGCCCCACAAGTCACCCCATTTTGTATCCCCCTAGATGTCTAGTTTTCAAAAATGCGCAGGTTTGCTAGGTTTCCCAAGGTGCCGGCTGATGTAGAGGCCAAAATCCACAGCTAGGCATTTTGTAAAAAACAGCTCTGTTTTCTTTCTGAAAATGTGATGTGTCCACGTCGTGTTTTGGGGCATATCCTGTCGCAGGCCCTGGGCCTACCCACACAAGTGTGGTACCGTTTTTATCGGGAGACTTGGGGGAATGCTGGTTGGAATGAAATTTGTGGCTCCTCTCATATTCCAGAATTTTCTGTCACCGAAATGACAGGAAAAAGTGTTTTTTGGCCAAATGTTGAGGTTTGCAAAGGATTCTGGGTAACAGAACCTGGTTAGAGCCCCACAAGTCACCCCATCTTGGATTCCCCTAGATGTCTAGTTTTAAAAAATGTGCAGGTTTGCTAGGTTTCCCCAGGTGCCGGCAGAGCTAGAGGCCAAAATCCACAGCTAGGCACTTTGTAAAAAACAGCGGTTTTCTTTCTGAAAATGTGATGTGTCCACGTCGTGTTTTGGGGCATATCCTGTCGCCGGCGCTAGGCCTACCCACACAAGTGAAGTACCGTTTTTATCGGGAGACTTGGGGGAATGCTGGTTGGAAGGAAATTTGTGGCTCTTCTCATATTCCAGAATATTCTGTCACCGAAATGACAGGAAAAAGGGTTTTTTGGCCAAATTTTGAGGTTTGCAAAGGATTCTGGGTAACAGAACCTGGTTAGAGCCCCACAAGTCACCCCATTTTGGATCCCCCTAGATGTCTAGTTTTCAAAAATGTGCATGTTTGCTAGGTTTCCTCAGGTGCCGGCTGAGCTAGAGGCCAAAATCCACAGCTAGGCACTTTGTAAAAAACAGCTCTGTTTTCTTTCTGAAAATGTTATGTGTCCACGTCGTGTTTTGGGGCATATCCTGTCGCCGGCGCTAGGCCTACCCACACAAGTGAAGTACCGTTTTTATCAGGAGACTTGGGGGAATGCTGGTTGGAAGGAAATTTGTGGCTCCTCTCATATTCCAGAATTTTCTGTCCCCCAAATGACAGGAAAAAGGTTTTTTTTGGCCAAAGTTTGAGGTTTGCAAAGGATTCTGGGTAACAGAACCTGGTCAGAGCCCCACAAGTCACCCCATTTTGTATCCCCCTAGATGTCTAGTTTTCAAAAATGTGCATGTTTGCTAGGTTTCCTCAGGTGCCGGCTGAGCTAGAGGCCAAAATCCACAGCTAGGCACGTTGTAAAAAACAGCTCTGTTTTCTTTCTGAAAATGTTATGTGTCCACGTCGTGTTTTGGGGCATATCCTGTCGCCGGCGCTAGGCCTACGCACACAAGTGAAGTACCGTTTTTATCGGGAGACTTGGGGGAATGCTGGTTGGAAGGAAATTTGTGGCTCTTCTCATATTCCAGAATTTTCTGTCACCGAAATGACAGGAAAAAGGGTTTTTTGGCCAAAGTTTGAGGTTTGCAAAGGATTCTGGGTAACAGAACCTGGTCAGAGCCCCACAAGTCACCCCATTTTGTATCCCCCTAGATGTCTAGTTTTCAAAAATGTGCATGTTTGCTAGGTTTCCTCAGGTGCCGGCTGAGCTAGAGGCCAAAATCCACAGCTAGGCACGTTGTAAAAAACAGCTCTGTTTTCTTTCTGAAAATGTGATGTGTCCACGTCGTGTTTTGGGGCATATCCTGTCGCGGGCGCTAGGCCTACCCACACAAGTGAGGTACCATTTTTATCTGAGACTTGGGGGAACACTGGGTGGAAGGAAATTTGTGGCTCCTCTCAGATTCCAGAACTTTCTGTCACCGAAATGACAGGAAAAAGTGTTCTTTTGGCCAAAGTTTGAGGTCTGCAAAGGATTCTGGGTAACAGAACCTGGTTGGAGCCCCACAAGTCACCCCATTTTTGATCCCCCTAGATGTCTAGTTTTCAAAAATGCGCAGGTTTGCTAGGTTTCCCCAGGTGCCGGCTGAGCTAGAGGCCAAAATCCACAGCTAGGCATTTTGTATAAAACAGCTCTGTTTTCTTTCTGAAAATGTGATGTGTCCACGTCGTGTTTTGGGGCATATCCTGTCACAGGTCCTGGGCCTACCCACACAAGTGAGGTACCATTTTTATCGGGAGACTTGGGGGAACACTGGGTGGAAGGAAATTTGTGGCTCCTCTCAGATTCTAGAACTTTCTGTCACTGAAATGACAGGAAAAAGTGTTTTTTTGGCCAAATTTTAAAGGTTTGCAAAGGATTCTGGGTAACAGAACCTGGTCAGAGCCCCACAAGCCACCCCATCTTGGATTACCCTAGATGTCTAGTTTTCAAAAATGCACAGGTTTGCTAGGTTTCCATAGGTGCCGGCTGAGCTAGAGGCCAAAATCCACAGCTAGGCACTTTGTAAAAAACAGCTCTGTTTTCTTTCTGAAAATGTGATGTGTCCACGTCGTGTTTTGGGGCATATCCTGTCGCGGGCGCTAGGCCTACCCACACAAGTGAGGTACCATTTTTATCGGGAGACTTGGGGGAACGCTGGGTGGAAGGAAATTTGTGGCTCCTCTCAGATTCCAGAACTTTCTGTCACCGAAATGACAGGAAATAGTGTTTTTTTGGCCAAAGTTTGAGGTTTGCAAAGGACTCTGGGTAACAGAATCTGGTCAGAGCCCCACAAGTCACCCCATTTTGGATCCCCCTAGATGTCTAGTTTTAAAAAATGCACAGGTTTGCTAGGTTTCCCATGTGCCGGCTGAGCTAGAGGCCAAAATCCACAGCTAGGCACTTTGTAAAAAACAGCTCTGTTTTCTTTCTGAAAATGTGATGTGTCCAAGTCGTGTTTTGGGGCATATCCTGTCGCCGACGCTAGGCCTACCCACACAAGTGAAGTACCATTTTTATCGGGAGACTTGGGGGAACGCTGGGTGGAAGGAAATTTGTGGCTCCTCTCAGATTCCAGAGCTTTCTGTCACTGAAATGACAGGAAAAAGTGTTTTTTGGGCCAAATTTTGAGGTTTGCAAAGGATTCTGGGTAACTGAACCTGGTCAGAGCCCCACAAGTCACTCCATCTTGGATTCCCCTAGATGTCTCCTTTTCAAAAATGCACAGGTTTGCTAGGTTTCCCCAGGTGCCGGCTGAGCTAGAGGCCAAAATCCACAGCTAGGCACTTTGTAAGAAACAGTTCTGTTTTTTTCTGAAAATTTGATGTGTCCACGTCGTGTTTTGGGGCATATCCTGTTGCAGGCGCTAGGCCTACCCACACAAGTGAGGTACCGTTTTTATCGGGAGACTTGGGGGAATGCTGGGTGGAAGGAAATTTGTGGCTCCTCTCATATTCCAGAATTTTCTGTCACCGAAATGACAGAAAAAAGTGTTTTTTTGGCAAAAGTTTGAGGTTTGCAAAGGATTCTGGGTAACAGAACCTGGTCAGAGCCCCACAAGTCACCCCATTTTGTATCCCCCTAGATGTCTAGTTTTCAAAAATGCGCAGGTTTGCTAGGTTTCCCAAGGTGCCGGCTGAGCTAGAGGCCAAAATCCACAGCTAGGCACTTTGTAAAAAACAGTTCTGTTTTCTTTCTGAAAATGTGATGTGTCCACGTCGTGTTTTGGGGCATATCCTGTCGCGGCGCTAGGCCTACCCACACAAGTGAGGTACCATTTTTATCGGGAGACTTGGGGGAACGCTGGGTGGAAGGAAATTTGTGGCTCGTCTCAGATTCCAGAACTTTCTGTCACCGAAATGACAGGAAAAAGTGTTTTTTTGGCCAAAATTTGAGGTTTGCAAAGGATTCTGGGTAACAGAACCTGGTCAGAGCCCCACAAGTCATCCCATTTTGGATCTCCCTAGATGTCTAGTTTTCAAAAATTTGCAGGTTTGCTAGGTTTCTACAGGTGCCGGCTGAGCTAGAGGCCAAAATCCACAGCTAGGCACTTTGTAAAAAACAGCTCTGTTTTCTTTCTGAAAATGTGATGTGTCCACGTCGTGTTTTGGGGCATATCCTGTCGCCGGCGCTAGGCCTACCCACACAAGTGAGGTACCGTTTTTATCGGGAGACTTGGGGGAATGCTGGGTGGAAGGAAATTTGTGGCTCCTCTCATATTCCAGAATTTTCTGTCACCGAAATGACAGGAAAAAGGGTTTTTTTGACAAAGTTAGAGGTTTGCAAAGTATTCTGGGTAACAGAACCTGGTCAGAGCCCCACAAGTCACCCCATTTTGGATCCCCCTAGATGTCTAGTTTTCAAAAATGTGCATGTTTGCTAGGTTTCCCCAGGTGCCGGCTGAGCTAGAGGCCAAAATCCACAGCTAGGCACTTTGTAAAAAACAGCTCTGTTTTCTTTCTGAAAATGTGATGTGTCCACGTAGTGTTTTGGGGCATATCCTGTCGCGGGCGCTAGGCCTACCCACACAAGTGAGGTACCATTTTTATCGGGAGACTTGGGGGAACACTGGGTGGGAGGAAATTTGTGGCTCCTCTCAGATTCCAGAACTTTCTGTCACCGAAATGACAGGAAAAAGTGTTCTTTTGGCCAAAGTTTGAGGTTTGCAAAGGATTCTGGGTAACAGAACCTGTTTGGAGCCCCACAAGTCACCCCATTTTTGATCCCCCTAGATGTCTAGTTTTCAAAAATGCGCAGGTTTGCTAGGTTTCCCCAGGTGCCGGCTGAGCTAGAGGCCAAAATCCACAGCTAGGCACTTTGTAAAAAACAGCTCTGTTTTCTTTCTGAAAATGTGATGTGTCCACGTCGTGTTTTGGGGCATATCCTGTCGCCAGCGCTAGGCCTACCCACACAAGTGCAGTACCATTTTTATCGGGAGACTTGGGGGAACGCTGGGTGGAAGGAAATCTGTGGCTCCTCTCAGATTCTAGAACTTTCTGTCACTGAAATGACAGGAAAAAGTGTTTTTTTGGCCAAATTTTAAAGGTTTGCTAAGGATTCTGGGTAACAGAACCTGTTTGGAGCCCCACAAGTCACCCCATTTTTGATCCCCCTAGATGTCTAGTTTTCAAAAATGCGCAGGTTTGCTAGGTTTCCCCAGGTGCCGGCTGAGCTAGAGGCCAAAATCCACAGCTAGGCACTTTGTAAAAAACAGCTCTGTTTTCTTTCTGAAAATGTGATGTGTCCACGTCGTGTTTTGGGGCATATCCTGTCGCGGGCGCTAGGCCTACCCACACAAGTGAGGTACCATTTTTATCGGGAGACTTGGGGGAACGCTGGGTGGAAGGAAATGTGTGGCTCCTCTCAGATTCCAGAACTTTCTGTCACCGAAATGACAGGAAATAGTGTTTTTTTGGCCAAAGTTTGAGGTTTGCAAAGGACTCTGGGTAACAGAATCTGGTCAGAGCCCCACAAGTCAACCCATTTTGGATCCCCCTAGATGTCTAGTTTTCAAAAATGCACAGGTTTGCTAGGTTTCCCATGTGCCGGCTGAGCTAGAGGCCAAAATCCACAGCTAGGCACTTTGTAAAAAACAGCTCTGTTTTCTTTCTGAAAATGTGATGTGTCCAAGTCGTGTTTTGGGGCATATCCTGTCGCCGACGCTAGGCCTACCCACACAAGTGAAGTACCATTTTTATCGGGAGACTTGGGGGAACGCTGGGTGGAAGGAAATTTGTGGCTCCTCTCAGATTCCAGAGCTTTCTGTCACTGAAATGACAGGAAAAAGTGTTTTTTGGGCCAAATTTTGAGGTTTGCAAAGGATTCTGGGTAACTGAACCTGGTCAGAGCCCCACAAGTCACTCCATCTTGGATTCCCCTAGATGTCTCCTTTTCAAAAATGCACAGGTTTGCTAGGTTTCCCCAGGTGCCGGCTGAGCTAGAGGCCAAAATCCACAGCTAGGCACTTTGTAAGAAACAGTTCTGTTTTTTTCTGAAAATTTGATGTGTCCACGTCGTGTTTTGGGGCATATCCTGTTGCAGGCGCTAGGCCTACCCACACAAGTGAGGTACCGTTTTTATCGGGAGACTTGGGGGAATGCTGGGTGGAAGGAAATTTGTGGCTCCTCTCATATTCCAGAATTTTCTGTCACCGAAATGACAGAAAAAAGTGTTTTTTTGGCAAACGTTTGAGGTTTGCAAAGGATTCTGGGTAACAGAACCTGGTCAGAGCCCCACAAGTCATCCCATTTTGGATCTCCCTAGATGTCTAGTTTTCAAAAATTTGCAGGTTTGCTAGGTTTCTACAGGTGCCGGCTGAGCTAGAGGCCAAAATCCACAGCTAGGCACTTTGTAAAAAACAGCTCTGTTTTCTTTCTGAAAATGTGATGTGTCCACGTCGTGTTTTGGGGCATATCCTGTCGCCGGCGCTAGGCCTACCCACACAAGTGAGGTACCGTTTTTATCGGGAGACTTGGGGGAATGCTGGGTGGAAGGAAATTTGTGGCTCCTCTCATATTCCAGAATTTTCTGTCACCGAAATGACAGGAAAAAGGGTTTTTTTGACAAAGTTTGAGGTTTGCAAAGTATTCTGGGTAACAGAACCTGGTCAGAGCCCCACAAGTCACCCCATTTTGGATCCCCCTAGATGTCTAGTTTTAAAAAATGCACAGGTTTGCTAGGTTTGCCCAGGTGCCGGCTGAGCTAGAGGCCAAAATCCACAGCTAGGCACTTTGTAAAAAACAGCTCTGTTTTCTTTCTGAAAATGTGATGTGTCCACGTCGTGTTTTGGGGCATATCCTGTCGCCGGCGCTAGGCCTACCCACACAAGTGAAGTACCGTTTTTATCGGGAGACTTGGGGGAATGCTGGTTGGAAGGAAATTTGTGGCTCTTCTCATATTCCAGAATTTTCTGTCACCGAAATGACAGGAAAAAGGGTTTTTTGGCCAAATTTTGAGGTTTGCAAAGGATTCTGGGTAACAGAACCTGGTTAGAGCCCCACAAGTCACCCCATTTTGGATCCCCCTAGATGTCTAGTTTTCAAAAATGTGCATGTTTGCTAGGTTTCCCCAGGTGCCGGCTGAGCTAGAGGCCAAAATCCACAGCTAGGCACTTTGTAAAAAACAGCTCTGTTTTCTTTCTGAAAATGTGATGTGTCCACGTAGTGTTTTGGGGCATATCCTGTCGCGGGCGCTAGGCCTACCCACACAAGTGAGGTACCATTTTTATCGGGAGACTTGGGGGAACACTGGGTGGGAGGAAATTTGTGGCTCCTCTCAGATTCCAGAACTTTCTGTCACCGAAATGACAGGAAAAAGTGTTCTTTTGGCCAAAGTTTGAGGTTTGCAAAGGATTCTGGGTAACAGAACCTGTTTGGAGCCCCACAAGTCACCCCATTTTTGATCCCCCTAGATGTCTAGTTTTCAAAAATGCGCAGGTTTGCTAGGTTTCCCCAGGTGCCGGCTGAGCTAGAGGCCAAAATCCACAGCTAGGCACTTTGTAAAAAACAGCTCTGTTTTCTTTCTGAAAATGTGATGTGTCCACGTCGTGTTTTGGGGCATATCCTGTCGCCAGCGCTAGGCCTACCCACACAAGTGCAGTACCATTTTTATCGGGAGACTTGGGGGAACGCTGGGTGGAAGGAAATCTGTGGCTCCTCTCAGATTCTAGAACTTTCTGTCACTGAAATGACAGGAAAAAGTGTTTTTTTGGCCAAATTTTAAAGGTTTGCTAAGGATTCTGGGTAACAGAACCTGGTCAGAGCCCCACAAGCCACCCCATCTTGGATTACCCTAGATGTCTAGTTTTAAAAAATGCACAGGTTTGCTAGGTTTCCCTAGGTGCCGGCTGAGCTAGAGGCCAAAATCCACAGCTAGGCACTTTGTAAAAAACAGCTCTGTTTTCTTTCTGAAAATGTGATGTGTCCACGTCGTGTTTTGGGGCATATCCTGTTGCGGGCGCTAGACCTACCCACACAAGAGAGGTACCGTTTTTATCGGGAGACTTGGGGGAATGCTGGGTGGAAGGAAATTTGTGGCTCCTCTCATATTCCAGAATTTTCTGTCCCCCAAATGACAGGAAAAAGGTTTTTTTTGGCCAAAGTTTGAGGTTTGCAAAGGATTCTGGGTAACAGAACCTGGTCAGAGCCCCACAAGTCACCCCATTTTGTATCCCCCTAGATGTCTAGTTTTCAAAAATGCGCAGGTTTGCTAGGTTTCCCCAGGTGCCGGCTGAGCTAGAGGCCAAAATCCACAGCTAGGCATTTTGTATAAAACAGCTCTGTTTTCTTTCTGAAAATGTGATGTGTCCACGTCGTGTTTTGGGGCATATCCTGTTGCAGGCCCTGGGCCTACCCACACAAGTGAAGTACCGTATTTATCAGGAGACTTGGGGGAATGCTGGTTGGAAGGAAATTTGTGGCTCCTCTGATATTCCAGAATTTTCTGTCACCGAAATGACAGGAAAAAGTGTTTTTTGGCCAAATGTTGCTGTTTGCAAAGGATTCTGGGTAACAGAACCTGGTTAGAGCCCCACAAGTCACCCCATCTTTGATTCCCCTAGGTATCTAGTTTTCAAAAATGCGCAGGTTTGCTAGGTTTCCCCAGGTGCCGGCTGAGCTAGAGGCCAAAATCCACAGCTAGGCACTTTGTAAAAAACAGCTCTGTTTTCTTTCTGAAAATGTGATGTGTCCACGTCGTGTTTTGGGGCATATCCTGTCGTGGGCGCTAGGCCTACCCACACAAGGGAGGTACCATTTTTATCGGGAGACTTGGGGGAACACTGGGTGGAAGGAAATTTGTGGCTCCTCTCAGATTCCAGAACTTTCTGTCACCGAAATGACAGGAAATAGTGTTTTTTGGCCAAAGTTTGAGGTTTGCAAAGGACTCTGGGTAACAGAATCTGGTCAGAGCCCCACAAGTCACTCCATCTTGGATTCCCCTAGATGTCTCCTTTTAAAAAATGCACAGGTTTGCTAGGTTTCCCCAGGTGCCGGCTGAGCTAGAGGCCAAAATCCACAGCTAGGCACTTTGTAAGAAACAGTTCTGTTTTTTTCTGAAAATTTGATGTGTCCACGTCGTGTTTTGGGGCATATCCTGTTGCAGGCGCTAGGCCTACCCACACAAGTGAGGTACCGTTTTTATCAGAAGACTTGGGGGAATGCTGGGTGGAAGGAAATTTGTGGCTCCTCTCATATTCCAGAATTTTCTGTCACCGAAATGACAGGAAAAAGTGTTTTTTTGGCCAAAATTTGAGGTTTGCAAAGGATTCTGGGTAACAGAACCTGGTCAGAGCCCCACAAGTCACCCCATTTTGGATCCCCCTAGATGTCTAGTTTTCAAAAATTTGCAGGTTTGCTAGGTTTCTACAGGTGCCGGCTGAGCTAGAGGCCAAAATCCACAGCTAGGCACTTTGTAAAAAACAGCTCTGTTTTCTTTCTGAAAATGTGATGTGTCCACGTTGTGTTTTGGGGCATATCCTGTCGCCGGCGCTAGGCCTACCCACACAAGTGAGGTACAGTTTTTATCGGGAGACTTGGGGGAATGCTGAGTGGAAGGAAATTTGTGGCTCCTCTCATATTCCAGAATTTTCTGTCACAGAAATGACAGGAAAAAGGGTTTTTTTGACAAAGTTTGAGGTTTGCAAAGGATTCTGGGTAACAGAACCTGGTCAGAGCCCCACAAGTCACCCCATTTTGGATCCCCCTAGATGTCTAGTTTTAAAAAATGCACAGGTTTGCTAGGTTTCCCCAGGTGCCGGCTGAGCTAGAGGCCAAAATCCACAGCTAGGCACTTTGTAAAAAACAGCTCTGTTTTCTTTCTGAAAATGTGATGTGTTCACGTCGTGTTTTGGGGCATATCCTGTCGCCGGCGCTAGGCCTACCCACACAAGTAAAGTACCATTTTTATCGGGAGACTTGGGGGAACGCCTGGTGGAAGGAAATCTGTGGCTCCTCTCAGATTCCAGAGCTTTCTGTCACTGAAATGACAGGAAAAAGTGTTTTTTTGGCCAACTTTTGAGGTTTGCAAAGTATTCTGGGTAACAGAACCTGGTCAGAGCCCCACAAGTCACCCCATTTTGGATCCCCCTAGATGTCTAGTTTTCAAAAATGCGCAGGTTTGCTAGGTTTCCCAAGGTGCCGGCTGATCTAGAGGCCAAAATCCACAGCTAAGCATTTTGTTAAAAAACAGCTGTGTTTTCTTTCTGAAAATGTGATGTGTCCACGTCGTGTTTTGGGGCATATCCTGTCGCAGGCCCTGGGCCTACCCACACAAGTGTGGTACCGTTTTCATCGGGAGACTTGGGGGAATGCTGGTTGGAATGAAATTTGTGGCTCCTCTCATATTCCAGAATTTTCTGTCACCGAAATGACAGGAAAAAGTGTTTTTTGGCCAAATGTTGAGGTTTGCAAAGGATTCTGGGTAACAGAACCTGGTTAGAGCCCCACAAGTCACCCCATCTTGCATTCCCCTAGATGTCTAGTTTTCAAAAATGTGCAGGTTTGCTAGGTTTCCCCAGGTGCCGGCAGAGCTAGAGGCCAAAATCCACAGCTAGGCACTTTGTAAAAAACAGCTCTGTTTTCTTTCTGAAAATGTGATGTGTCCACGTTGTGTTTTGGGGCATATCTTTTCGCCGGCGCTAGGCCTACCCACACAAGTGAAGTACCGTTTTTATCGGGAGACTTGGGGGAATGCTGGTTGGAAGGAAATTTGTGTCTCTTCTCATATTCTAGAATTTTCTGTCACCGAAATGACATGAAAAAGGTTTTTTTGGCCAAATTTTGAGGTTTGCAAAGGATTCTGGGTAACAGAACCTGGTTAGAGCCCCACAAGTCACCCCATTTTGGATCCCCCTAGATGTCTAGTTTTCAAAAATGTGCATGTTTGCTAGGTTTCCCCAGGTGCCGGCTGAGCTAGAGGCCAAAATCCACAGCTAGGCACTTTGTAAAAAACAGCTCTGTTTTCTTTCTGAAAATGTGATGTGTCCACGTCGTGTTTTGGGGCATATCCTGTCGCAGGCCCTGGGCCTACCCACACAAGTGTGGTACCGTTTTCATCGGGAGACTTGGGGGAATGCTGGTTGGAATGAAATTTGTGGCTCCTCTCATATTCCAGAATTTTCTGTCACCGAAATGACAGGAAAAAGTGTTTTTTGGCCAAATGTTGAGGTTTGCAAAGGATTCTGGGTAACAGAACCTGGTTAGAGCCCCACAAGTCACCCCATCTTGCATTCCCCTAGATGTCTAGTTTTCAAAAATGTGCAGGTTTGCTAGGTTTCCCCAGGTGCCGGCAGAGCTAGAGGCCAAAATCCACAGCTAGGCACTTTGTAAAAAACAGCTCTGTTTTCTTTCTGAAAATGTGATGTGTCCACGTTGTGTTTTGGGGAATATCATTCGCCGGCGCTAGGCCTACCCACACAAGTGAAGTAACGTTTTTATCGGGAGACTTGGGGGAATGCTGGTTGGAAGGAAATTTGTGTCTCTTCTCATATTCTAGAATTTTCTGTCACCGAAATGACAGGAAAAAGGTTTTTTTGGCCAAATTTTGAGGTTTGCAAAGGATTCTGGGTAACAGAACCTGGTTAGAGCCCCACAAGTCACCCCATTTTGGATCCCCCTAGATGTCTAGTTTTCAAAAATGTGCATGTTTGCTAGGTTTCCCCAGGTGCCGGCTGAGCTAGAGGCCAAAATCCACAGCTAGGCACTTTGTAAAAAACAGCTCTGTTTTCTTTCTGAAAATGTGATGTGTCCACGTCGTGTTTTGGGGCATATCCTGTCGCCGGCGCTAGGCCTACCCACACAAGTGAAGTACCGTTTTTATCGGGAGACTTGGGGGAATGCTGGTTGGAAGGAAATTTGTGGCTCTTCTCATATTCCAGAATTTTCTGTCACCGAAATGACAGGAAAAAGGGTTTTTTGGCCAAATTTTGAAGTTTGCAAAGGATTCTGGGTAACAGAACCTGGTTAGAGCCCCACAAGTCACCCCATCTTGGATTCCCCTAGGTATCTAGTTTTCAAAAATGCGCAGGTTTGCTAGGTTTCCCCAGGTGCCGGCTGAGCTAGAGGCCAAAATCCACAGCTAGGCACTTTGTAAAAAACAGTTCTGTTTTCTTTCTGAAAATGTGATGTGTCCACGTCGTGTTTTGGGGCATATCCTGTCGCGGGCGCTAGGCCTACCCACACAAGTGAGGTACCATTTTTATCGGGAGACTTGGGGGAACACTGGGTGGAAGGAAATTTGTGGCTCCTCTCAGATTCCAGAACTTTCTGTCACCGAAATGACAGGAAAAAGTGTTCTTTTGGCCAAAGTTTGAGGTTTGCAAAGGATTCTGGGTAACAGAACCTGTTTGGAGCCCCACAAGTCACCCCATTTTTGATCCCCCTAGATGTCTAGTTTTTAAAAATGTGCAGGTTTGCTAGGTTTCCCCAGGTGCCGGCTGAGCTAGAGGCCAAAATCCACAGCTAGGCACTTTGTAAAAAACAGCTCTGTTTTCTTTCTGAAAATGTGATGTGTCCACGTCGTGTTTTGGGGCATATCCTGTCGCGGGCGCTAGGCCTACCCACACAAGTGAGGTACCATTTTTATCTGAGACTTGGGGGAACACTGGGTGGAAGGAAATTTGTGGCTCCTCTCAGATTCCAGAACTTTCTGTCACCGAAATGACAGGAAAAAGTGTTCTTTTGGCCAAAGTTTGAGGTCTGCAAAGGATTCTGGGTAACAGAACCTGGTTGGAGCCCCACAAGTCACCCCATTTTTGATCCCCCTAGATGTCTAGTTTTCAAAAATGCGCAGGTTTGCTAGGTTTCCCCAGGTGCCGGCTGAGCTAGAGGCCAAAATCCACAGCTAGGCATTTTGTATAAAACAGCTCTGTTTTCTTTCTGAAAATGTGATGTGTCCACGTCGTGTTTTGGGGCATATCCTGTCACAGGTCCTGGGCCTACCCACACAAGTGAGGTACCATTTTTATCGGGAGACTTGGGGGAACACTGGGTGGAAGGAAATTTGTGGCTCCTCTCAGATTCCAGAACTTTCTGTCACCGAAATGACAGGAAATAGTGTTTTTTTGGCCAAAGTTTGAGGTTTGCAAAGGACTCTGGGTAACAGAATCTGGTCAGAGCCCCACAAGTCACCCCATCTTGGATTCCCCTAGGTATCTAGTTTTCACAAATGCGCAGGTTTGCTAGGTTTCCCCAGGTGCCGGCTGAGCTAGAGGCCAAAATCCACAGCTAGGCACTTTGTAAAAAACAGCTCTGTTTTCTTTCTGAAAATGTGATGTGTCCACGTCGTGTTTTGGGGCATATCCTGTCGCCGGCGCTAGGCCTACCCACACAAGTGAAGTACCATTTTTATCGGGAGACGTGGGGGAACGCTGGGTGGAAGGAAATCTGTGGCTCCTCTCAGATTCTAGAACTTTCTGTCACTGAAATGACAGGAAAAAGTGTTTTTTTGGCCAAATTTTAAAGGTTTGCAAAGGATTCTGGGTAACAGAACCTGGTCAGAGCCCCACAAGCCACCCCATCTTGGATTACCCTAGATGTCTAGTTTTCAAAAATGCACAGGTTTGCTAGGTTTCCATAGGTGCCGGCTGAGCTAGAGGCCAAAATCCACAGCTAGGCACTTTGTAAAAAACAGCTCTGTTTTCTTTCTGAAAATGTGATGTGTCCACGTCGTGTTTTGGGGCATATCCTGTCGCGGGCGCTAGGCCTACCCACACAAGTGAGGTACCATTTTTATCGGGAGACTTGGGGGAACGCTGGGTGGAAGGAAATTTGTGGCTCCTCTCAGATTCCAGAACTTTCTGTCACCGAAATGACAGGAAATAGTGTTTTTTTGGCCAAAGTTTGAGGTTTGCAAAGGACTCTGGGTAACAGAATCTGGTCAGAGCCCCACAAGTCACCCCATTTTGGATCCCCCTAGATGTCTAGTTTTAAAAAATGCACAGGTTTGCTAGGTTTCCCATGTGCCGGCTGAGCTAGAGGCCAAAATCCACAGCTAGGCACTTTGTAAAAAACAGCTCTGTTTTCTTTCTGAAAATGTGATGTGTCCAAGTCGTGTTTTGGGGCATATCCTGTCGCCGACGCTAGGCCTACCCACACAAGTGAAGTACCATTTTTATCGGGAGACTTGGGGGAACGCTGGGTGGAAGGAAATTTGTGGCTCCTCTCAGATTCCAGAGCTTTCTGTCACTGAAATGACAGGAAAAAGTGTTTTTTGGGCCAAATTTTGAGGTTTGCAAAGGATTCTGGGTAACTGAACCTGGTCAGAGCCCCACAAGTCACTCCATCTTGGATTCCCCTAGATGTCTCCTTTTCAAAAATGCACAGGTTTGCTAGGTTTCCCCAGGTGCCGGCTGAGCTAGAGGCCAAAATCCACAGCTAGGCACTTTGTAAGAAACAGTTCTGTTTTTTTCTGAAAATTTGATGTGTCCACGTCGTGTTTTGGGGCATATCCTGTTGCAGGCGCTAGGCCTACCCACACAAGTGAGGTACCGTTTTTATCGGGAGACTTGGGGGAATGCTGGGTGGAAGGAAATTTGTGGCTCCTCTCATATTCCAGAATTTTCTGTCACCGAAATGACAGAAAAAAGTGTTTTTTTGGCAAAAGTTTGAGGTTTGCAAAGGATTCTGGGTAACAGAACCTGGTCAGAGCCCCACAAGTCACCCCATTTTGTATCCCCCTAGATGTCTAGTTTTCAAAAATGCGCAGGTTTGCTAGGTTTCCCAAGGTGCCGGCTGAGCTAGAGGCCAAAATCCACAGCTAGGCACTTTGTAAAAAACAGTTCTGTTTTCTTTCTGAAAATGTGATGTGTCCACGTCGTGTTTTGGGGCATATCCTGTCGCGGCGCTAGGCCTACCCACACAAGTGAGGTACCATTTTTATCGGGAGACTTGGGGGAACGCTGGGTGGAAGGAAATTTGTGGCTCGTCTCAGATTCCAGAACTTTCTGTCACCGAAATGACAGGAAAAAGTGTTTTTTTGGCCAAAATTTGAGGTTTGCAAAGGATTCTGGGTAACAGAACCTGGTCAGAGCCCCACAAGTTTTCCCATTTTGGATCTCCCTAGATGTCTAGTTTTCAAAAATTTGCAGGTTTGCTAGGTTTCTACAGGTGCCGGCTGAGCTAGAGGCCAAAATCCACAGCTAGGCACTTTGTAAAAAACAGCTCTGTTTTCTTTCTGAAAATGTGATGTGTCCACGTCGTGTTTTGGGGCATATCCTGTCGCCGGCGCTAGGCCTACCCACACAAGTGAGGTACCGTTTTTATCGGGAGACTTGGGGGAATGCTGGGTGGAAGGAAATTTGTGGCTCCTCTCATATTCCAGAATTTTCTGTCACCGAAATGACAGGAAAAAGGGTTTTTTTGACAAAGTTAGAGGTTTGCAAAGTATTCTGGGTAACAGAACCTGGTCAGAGCCCCACAAGTCACCCCATTTTGGATCCCCCTAGATGTCTAGTTTTCAAAAATGTGCATGTTTGCTAGGTTTCCCCAGGTGCCGGCTGAGCTAGAGGCCAAAATCCACAGCTAGGCACTTTGTAAAAAACAGCTCTGTTTTCTTTCTGAAAATGTGATGTGTCCACGTAGTGTTTTGGGGCATATCCTGTCGCGGGCGCTAGGCCTACCCACACAAGTGAGGTACCATTTTTATCGGGAGACTTGGGGGAACACTGGGTGGGAGGAAATTTGTGGCTCCTCTCAGATTCCAGAACTTTCTGTCACCGAAATGACAGGAAAAAGTGTTCTTTTGGCCAAAGTTTGAGGTTTGCAAAGGATTCTGGGTAACAGAACCTGTTTGGAGCCCCACAAGTCACCCCATTTTTGATCCCCCTAGATGTCTAGTTTTCAAAAATGCGCAGGTTTGCTAGGTTTCCCCAGGTGCCGGCTGAGCTAGAGGCCAAAATCCACAGCTAGGCACTTTGTAAAAAACAGCTCTGTTTTCTTTCTGAAAATGTGATGTGTCCACGTCGTGTTTTGGGGCATATCCTGTCGCCAGCGCTAGGCCTACCCACACAAGTGCAGTACCATTTTTATCGGGAGACTTGGGGGAACGCTGGGTGGAAGGAAATCTGTGGCTCCTCTCAGATTCTAGAACTTTCTGTCACTGAAATGACAGGAAAAAGTGTTTTTTTGGCCAAATTTTAAAGGTTTGCTAAGGATTCTGGGTAACAGAACCTGTTTGGAGCCCCACAAGTCACCCCATTTTTGATCCCCCTAGATGTCTAGTTTTCAAAAATGCGCAGGTTTGCTAGGTTTCCCCAGGTGCCGGCTGAGCTAGAGGCCAAAATCCACAGCTAGGCACTTTGTAAAAAACAGCTCTGTTTTCTTTCTGAAAATGTGATGTGTCCACGTCGTGTTTTGGGGCATATCCTGTCGCGGGCGCTAGGCCTACCCACACAAGTGAGGTACCATTTTTATCGGGAGACTTGGGGGAACGCTGGGTGGAAGGAAATGTGTGGCTCCTCTCAGATTCCAGAACTTTCTGTCACCGAAATGACAGGAAATAGTGTTTTTTTGGCCAAAGTTTGAGGTTTGCAAAGGACTCTGGGTAACAGAATCTGGTCAGAGCCCCACAAGTCAACCCATTTTGGATCCCCCTAGATGTCTAGTTTTCAAAAATGCACAGGTTTGCTAGGTTTCCCATGTGCCGGCTGAGCTAGAGGCCAAAATCCACAGCTAGGCACTTTGTAAAAAACAGCTCTGTTTTCTTTCTGAAAATGTGATGTGTCCAAGTCGTGTTTTGGGGCATATCCTGTCGCCGACGCTAGGCCTACCCACACAAGTGAAGTACCATTTTTATCGGGAGACTTGGGGGAACGCTGGGTGGAAGGAAATTTGTGGCTCCTCTCAGATTCCAGAGCTTTCTGTCACTGAAATGACAGGAAAAAGTGTTTTTTGGGCCAAATTTTGAGGTTTGCAAAGGATTCTGGGTAACTGAACCTGGTCAGAGCCCCACAAGTCACTCCATCTTGGATTCCCCTAGATGTCTCCTTTTCAAAAATGCACAGGTTTGCTAGGTTTCCCCAGGTGCCGGCTGAGCTAGAGGCCAAAATCCACAGCTAGGCACTTTGTAAGAAACAGTTCTGTTTTTTTCTGAAAATTTGATGTGTCCACGTCGTGTTTTGGGGCATATCCTGTTGCAGGCGCTAGGCCTACCCACACAAGTGAGGTACCGTTTTTATCGGGAGACTTGGGGGAATGCTGGGTGGAAGGAAATTTTTGGCTCCTCTCATATTCCAGAATTTTCTGTCACCGAAATGACAGAAAAAAGTGTTTTTTTGGCAAAAGTTTGAGGTTTGCAAAGGATTCTGGGTAACAGAACCTGGTCAGAGCCCCACAAGTCATCCCATTTTGGATCTCCCTAGATGTCTAGTTTTCAAAAATTTGCAGGTTTGCTAGGTTTCTACAGGTGCCGGCTGAGCTAGAGGCCAAAATCCACAGCTAGGCACTTTGTAAAAAACAGCTCTGTTTTCTTTCTGAAAATGTGATGTGTCCACGTCGTGTTTTGGGGCATATCCTGTCGCCGGCGCTAGGCCTACCCACACAAGTGAGGTACCGTTTTTATCGGGAGACTTGGGGGAATGCTGGGTGGAAGGAAATTTGTGGCTCCTCTCATATTCCAGAATTTTCTGTCACCGAAATGACAGGAAAAAGGGTTTTTTTGACAAAGTTTGAGGTTTGCAAAGTATTCTGGGTAACAGAACCTGGTCAGAGCCCCACAAGTCACCCCATTTTGGATCCCCCTAGATGTCTAGTTTTAAAAAATGCACAGGTTTGCTAGGTTTGCCCAGGTGCCGGCTGAGCTAGAGGCCAAAATCCACAGCTAGGCACTTTGTAAAAAACAGCTCTGTTTTCTTTCTGAAAATGTGATGTGTCCACGTCGTGTTTTGGGGCATATCCTGTCGCCGGCGCTAGGCCTACCCACACAAGTGAAGTACCGTTTTTATCGGGAGACTTGGGGGAATGCTGGTTGGAAGGAAATTTGTGGCTCTTCTCATATTCCAGAATTTTCTGTCACCGAAATGACAGGAAAAAGGGTTTTTTGGCCAAATTTTGAGGTTTGCAAAGGATTCTGGGTAACAGAACCTGGTTAGAGCCCCACAAGTCACCCCATTTTGGATCCCCCTAGATGTCTAGTTTTCAAAAATGTGCATGTTTGCTAGGTTTCCCCAGGTGCCGGCTGAGCTAGAGGCCAAAATCCACAGCTAGGCACTTTGTAAAAAACAGCTCTGTTTTCTTTCTGAAAATGTGATGTGTCCACGTAGTGTTTTGGGGCATATCCTGTCGCGGGCGCTAGGCCTACCCACACAAGTGAGGTACCATTTTTATCGGGAGACTTGGGGGAACACTGGGTGGGAGGAAATTTGTGGCTCCTCTCAGATTCCAGAACTTTCTGTCACCGAAATGACAGGAAAAAGTGTTCTTTTGGCCAAAGTTTGAGGTTTGCAAAGGATTCTGGGTAACAGAACCTGTTTGGAGCCCCACAAGTCACCCCATTTTTGATCCCCCTAGATGTCTAGTTTTCAAAAATGCGCAGGTTTGCTAGGTTTCCCCAGGTGCCGGCTGAGCTAGAGGCCAAAATCCACAGCTAGGCACTTTGTAAAAAACAGCTCTGTTTTCTTTCTGAAAATGTGATGTGTCCACGTCGTGTTTTGGGGCATATCCTGTCGCCAGCGCTAGGCCTACCCACACAAGTGCAGTACCATTTTTATCGGGAGACTTGGGGGAACGCTGGGTGGAAGGAAATCTGTGGCTCCTCTCAGATTCTAGAACTTTCTGTCACTGAAATGACAGGAAAAAGTGTTTTTTTGGCCAAATTTTAAAGGTTTGCTAAGGATTCTGGGTAACAGAACCTGGTCAGAGCCCCACAAGCCACCCCATCTTGGATTACCCTAGATGTCTAGTTTTAAAAAATGCACAGGTTTGCTAGGTTTCCCTAGGTGCCGGCTGAGCTAGAGGCCAAAATCCACAGCTAGGCACTTTGTAAAAAACAGCTCTGTTTTCTTTCTGAAAATGTGATGTGTCCACGTCGTGTTTTGGGGCATATCCTGTTGCGGGCGCTAGACCTACCCACACAAGAGAGGTACCGTTTTTATCGGGAGACTTGGGGGAATGCTGGGTGGAAGGAAATTTGTGGCTCCTCTCATATTCCAGAATTTTCTGTCCCCCAAATGACAGGAAAAAGGTTTTTTTTGGCCAAAGTTTGAGGTTTGCAAAGGATTCTGGGTAACAGAACCTGGTCAGAGCCCCACAAGTCACCCCATTTTGTATCCCCCTAGATGTCTAGTTTTCAAAAATGCGCAGGTTTGCTAGGTTTCCCCAGGTGCCGGCTGAGCTAGAGGCCAAAATCCACAGCTAGGCATTTTGTATAAAACAGCTCTGTTTTCTTTCTGAAAATGTGATGTGTCCACGTCGTGTTTTGGGGCATATCCTGTTGCAGGCCCTGGGCCTACCCACACAAGTGAAGTACCGTATTTATCAGGAGACTTGGGGGAATGCTGGTTGGAAGGAAATTTGTGGCTCCTCTGATATTCCAGAATTTTCTGTCACCGAAATGACAGGAAAAAGTGTTTTTTGGCCAAATGTTGCTGTTTGCAAAGGATTCTGGGTAACAGAACCTGGTTAGAGCCCCACAAGTCACCCCATCTTTGATTCCCCTAGGTATCTAGTTTTCAAAAATGCGCAGGTTTGCTAGGTTTCCCCAGGTGCCGGCTGAGCTAGAGGCCAAAATCCACAGCTAGGCACTTTGTAAAAAACAGCTCTGTTTTCTTTCTGAAAATGTGATGTGTCCACGTCGTGTTTTGGGGCATATCCTGTCGTGGGCGCTAGGCCTACCCACACAAGGGAGGTACCATTTTTATCGGGAGACTTGGGGGAACACTGGGTGGAAGGAAATTTGTGGCTCCTCTCAGATTCCAGAACTTTCTGTCACCGAAATGACAGGAAATAGTGTTTTTTGGCCAAAGTTTGAGGTTTGCAAAGGACTCTGGGTAACAGAATCTGGTCAGAGCCCCACAAGTCACTCCATCTTGGATTCCCCTAGATGTCTCCTTTTAAAAAATGCACAGGTTTGCTAGGTTTCCCCAGGTGCCGGCTGAGCTAGAGGCCAAAATCCACAGCTAGGCACTTTGTAAGAAACAGTTCTGTTTTTTTCTGAAAATTTGATGTGTCCACGTCGTGTTTTGGGGCATATCCTGTTGCAGGCGCTAGGCCTACCCACACAAGTGAGGTACCGTTTTTATCAGAAGACTTGGGGGAATGCTGGGTGGAAGGAAATTTGTGGCTCCTCTCATATTCCAGAATTTTCTGTCACCGAAATGACAGGAAAAAGTGTTTTTTTGGCCAAAATTTGAGGTTTGCAAAGGATTCTGGGTAACAGAACCTGGTCAGAGCCCCACAAGTCACCCCATTTTGGATCCCCCTAGATGTCTAGTTTTCAAAAATTTGCAGGTTTGCTAGGTTTCTACAGGTGCCGGCTGAGCTAGAGGCCAAAATCCACAGCTAGGCACTTTGTAAAAAACAGCTCTGTTTTCTTTCTGAAAATGTGATGTGTCCACGTTGTGTTTTGGGGCATATCCTGTCGCCGGCGCTAGGCCTACCCACACAAGTGAGGTACAGTTTTTATCGGGAGACTTGGGGGAATGCTGAGTGGAAGGAAATTTGTGGCTCCTCTCATATTCCAGAATTTTCTGTCACAGAAATGACAGGAAAAAGGGTTTTTTTGACAAAGTTTGAGGTTTGCAAAGGATTCTGGGTAACAGAACCTGGTCAGAGCCCCACAAGTCACCCCATTTTGGATCCCCCTAGATGTCTAGTTTTAAAAAATGCACAGGTTTGCTAGGTTTCCCCAGGTGCCGGCTGAGCTAGAGGCCAAAATCCACAGCTAGGCACTTTGTAAAAAACAGCTCTGTTTTCTTTCTGAAAATGTGATGTGTTCACGTCGTGTTTTGGGGCATATCCTGTCGCCGGCGCTAGGCCTACCCACACAAGTAAAGTACCATTTTTATCGGGAGACTTGGGGGAACGCCTGGTGGAAGGAAATCTGTGGCTCCTCTCAGATTCCAGAGCTTTCTGTCACTGAAATGACAGGAAAAAGTGTTTTTTTGGCCAACTTTTGAGGTTTGCAAAGTATTCTGGGTAACAGAACCTGGTCAGAGCCCCACAAGTCACCCCATTTTGGATCCCCCTAGATGTCTAGTTTTCAAAAATGCGCAGGTTTGCTAGGTTTCCCAAGGTGCCGGCTGATCTAGAGGCCAAAATCCACAGCTAAGCATTTTGTTAAAAAACAGCTGTGTTTTCTTTCTGAAAATGTGATGTGTCCACGTCGTGTTTTGGGGCATATCCTGTCGCAGGCCCTGGGCCTACCCACACAAGTGTGGTACCGTTTTCATCGGGAGACTTGGGGGAATGCTGGTTGGAATGAAATTTGTGGCTCCTCTCATATTCCAGAATTTTCTGTCACCGAAATGACAGGAAAAAGTGTTTTTTGGCCAAATGTTGAGGTTTGCAAAGGATTCTGGGTAACAGAACCTGGTTAGAGCCCCACAAGTCACCCCATCTTGCATTCCCCTAGATGTCTAGTTTTAAAAAATGTGCAGGTTTGCTAGGTTTCCCCAGGTGCCGGCAGAGCTAGAGGCCAAAATCCACAGCTAGGCACTTTGTAAAAAACAGCTCTGTTTTCTTTCTGAAAATGTGATGTGTCCACGTTGTGTTTTGGGGCATATCTTTTCGCCGGCGCTAGGCCTACCCACACAAGTGAAGTACCGTTTTTATCGGGAGACTTGGGGGAATGCTGGTTGGAAGGAAATTTGTGTCTCTTCTCATATTCTAGAATTTTCTGTCACCGAAATGACAGGAAAAAGGTTTTTTTGGCCAAATTTTGAGGTTTGCAAAGGATTCTGGGTAACAGAACCTGGTTAGAGCCCCACAAGTCACCCCATTTTGGATCCCCCTAGATGTCTAGTTTTCAAAAATGTGCATGTTTGCTAGGTTTCCCCAGGTGCCGGCTGAGCTAGAGGCCAAAATCCACAGCTAGGCACTTTGTAAAAAACAGCTCTGTTTTCTTTCTGAAAATGTGATGTGTCCACGTCGTGTTTTGGGGCATATCCTGTCGCCGGCGCTAGGCCTACCCACACAAGTGAAGTACCGTTTTTATCGGGAGACTTGGGGGAACGCTGGTTGGAAGGAAATTTGTGGCTCTTCTCATATTCCAGAGCTTTCTGTCACTGAAATTACAGGAAAAAGTGTTTTTTTGGCCAACTTTTGAGGTTTGCAAAGGATTCTGGGTAACAGAACCTGGTCAGAGCCCCACAAGTCACCCCATTTTGTATCCCCCTAGATGTCTAGTTTTCAAAAATGTGCATGTTTGCTAGGTTTCCTCAGGTGCCGGCTGAGCTAGAGGCCAAAATCCACAGCTAGGCACTTTGTAAAAAACAGCTCTGTTTTCTTTCTGAAAATGTTATGTGTCCACGTCGTGTTTTGGGGCATATCCTGTCGCCGGCGCTAGGCCTACCCACACAAGTGAAGTACCGTTTTAATCGGGAGACTTGGGGGAATGCTGGTTGGAAGGAAATTTGTGGCTCTTCTCATATTCCAGAATTTTCTGTCACCGAAATGACAGGAAAGAGGTTTTTTTGGCCAAATTTTGAGGTTTGCAAAGGATTCTGGGTAACAGAACCTGGTTAGAGCCCCACAAGTCACCCCATCTTGGATTCCCCTAGGTATCTAGTTTTCAAAAATGCGCAGGTTTGCTAGGTTTCCCCAGGTGCCGGCTGAGCTAGAGGCCAAAATCCACAGCTAGGCACTTTGTAAAAAACAGTTCTGTTTTCTTTCTGAAAATGTGATGTGTCTACGTCGTGTTTTGGGGCATATCCTGTCGCGGGCGCTAGGCCTACCCACACAAGTGAGGTACCATTTTTATCGGGAGACTTGGGGGAACACTGGGTGGAAGGAAATTTGTGGCTCCTCTCAGATTCCAGAACTTTCTGTCACCGAAATGACAGGAAAAAGTGTTCTTTTGGCCAAAGTTTGAGGTTTGCAAAGGATTCTGGGTAACAGAACCTGTTTGGAGCCCCACAAGTCACCCCATTTTTGATCCCCCTAGATGTCTAGTTTTTAAAAATGCGCAGGTTTGCTAGGTTTCCCCAGGTGCCGGCTGAGCTAGAGGCCAAAATCCACAGCTAGGCACTTTGTAAAAAACAGCTCTGTTTTCTTTCTGAAAATGTGATGTGTCCACGTCGTGTTTTGGGGCATATCCTGTCGCCGGCGCTAGGCCTACCCACACAAGTGAAGTACCATTTTTATCGGGAGACTTGGGGGAACGCTGGGTTGAAGGAAATCTGTGGCTCCTCTCAGATTCTAGAACTTTTTGTCAATGAAATGACAGGAAAAAGTGCTTTTTTGGCCAAATTGTAAAGGTTTGCAAAGGATTCTGGGTAACAGAACCTGGTCAGAGCCCCACAAGCCACCCCATCTTGGATTCCCCTAGATGTCTAGTTTTCAAAAATGCACAGGTTTGCTAGGTTTCCCTAGGTGCCGGCTGAGCTAGAGGCCAAAATCCACAGCTAGGCACTTTGTAAAAAACAGCTCTGTTTTCTTTCTGAAAATGTGATGTGTCCACGTCGTGTTTTGGGGCATATCCTGTTGCGGGCGCTAGACCTACCCACACAAGTGAGGTACCGTTTTTATCGGGAGACTTGGGGGAATGCTGGGTGGAAGGAAATTTGTGGCTCCTCTCATATTCCAGAATTTTCTGTCCCCCAAATGACAGGAAAAAGAGTTTTTTTGGCCAAAGTTTGAGGTTTGCAAAGGATTCTGGGTAACAGAACCTGGTCAGAGCCCCACAAGTCACCCCATTTTGTATCCCCCTAGATGTCTAGTTTTCAAAAATGCGCAGGTTTGCTAGGTTTCCCCAGGTGCCGGCTGAGCTAGAGGCCAAAATCCACAGCTAGGCATTTTGTATAAAACAGCTCTGTTTTCTTTCTGAAAATGTGATGTGTCCACGTCGTGTTTTGGGGCATATCCTGTTGCAGGCCCTGGGCCTACCCACACAAGTGAGGTACCGTTTTTATCAGGAGACTTGGGGGAATGCTGGTTGGAAGGAAATTTGTGGCTCCTCTGATATTCCAGAATTTTCTGTCACCGAAATGACAGGAAAAAGTGTTTTTTGGCCAAATGTTGAGGTTTGCAAAGGATTCTGGGTAACAGAACCTGGTTAGAGCCCCACAAGTCACCCCATCTTGGATTCCCCTAGGTATCTAGTTTTCAAAAATGCGCAGGTTTGCTAGGTTTCCCCATGTGCCGGCTGAGCTAGAGGCCAAAATCCACAGCTAGGCACTTTGTAAAAAACAGCTCTGTTTTCTTTCTGAAAATGTGATGTGTCCACGTCGTGTTTTGGGGCATATCCTGTCGCGGGCACTAGGCCTACCCACAAAAGTGAGGTACCATTTTTATCGGGAGACTTGGGGGAACACTGGGTGGAAGGAAATTTGTGGCTCCTCTCAGATTCCAGAACTTTCTGTCACCGAAATGACAGGAAATAGTGTTTTTTTGGCCAAAGTTTGAGGTTTGCAAAGGACTCTGGGTAACAGAATCTGGTCAGAGCCCTACAAGTCACTCCATCTTGGATTCCCCTAGATGTCTCCTTTTAAAAAATGCACAGGTTTGCTAGGTTTCCCCAGGTGCCGGCTGAGCTAGAGGCCAAAATCCACAGCTAGGCACTTTGTAAGAAACAGTTCTGTTTTTTTCTGAAAATTTGATGTGTCCACGTCGTGTTTTGGGGCATATCCTGTTGCAGGCGCTAGGCCTACCCACACAAGTGAGGTACCGTTTTTATCGGGAGACTTGGGGGAATGCTGGGTGGAAGGAAATTTGTGGCTCCTCTCAGATTCCAGAATTTTCTGTCACCGAAATGATAGAAAAAAGTGTTTTTTTGGCAAAAGTTTGAGGTTTGCAAAGGATTCTGGGTAGCAGAACCTGGTCAGAGCCCCACAAGTCACCCCATTTTGTATCCCCCTAGATGTCTAGTTTTCAAAAATGCGCAGGTTTGCTAGGTTTCCCAAGGTGCCGGCTGAGCTAGAGGCCAAAATCCACAGCTAGGCACTTTGTAAAAAACAGCTCTGTTTTCTTTCTGAAAATGTGATGTGTCCACGTCGTGTTTTGGGGCATATCCTGTCGCCGGCGCTAGGCCTACCCACACAAGTGAAGTACCGTTTTTATCGGGAGACTTGGGGGAATGCTGAGTGGAAGGAAATTTGTGGCTCCTCTCATATTCCAGAATTTTCTGTCACCGAAATGACAGGAAAAAGGGTTTTTTGGCCAAAGTTTGAGGTTTGCAAAGGATTCTGGGTAACAGAACCTGGTCAGAGCCCCACAAGTCACCCCATTTTGGATCCCCCTAGATGTCTAGTTTTAAAAAATGCACAGGTTTGCTAGGTTTCCCCAGGTGCCGGCTGAGCTAGAGGCCAAAATCCACAGCTAGGCACTTTGTAAAAAACAGCTCTGTTTTCTTTCTGAAAATGTGATGTGTTCACGTCGTGTTTTGGGGCATATCCTGTCGCCGGCGCTAGGCCTACCCACACAAGTGAAGTACCATTTTTATCGGGAGACTTGGGGGAACGCCTGGTGGAAGGAAATCTGTGGCTCCTCTCAGATTCCAGAGCTTTCTGTCACTGAAATGACAGGAAAAAGTGTTTTTTTGGCCAACTTTTGAGGTTTGCAAAGTATTCTGGGTAACAGAACCTGGTCAGAGCCCCACAAGTCACCCCATTTTGGATCCCCCTAGATGTCTAGTTTTCAAAAATGCGCAGGTTTGCTAGGTTTCCCAAGGTGCCGGCTGATCTAGAGGCCAAAATCCACAGCTAGGCATTTTGTAAAAAAACAGCTGTGTTTTCTTTCTGAAAATGTGATGTGTCCACGTCGTGTTTTGGGGCATATCCTGTCGCAGGCCCTGGGCCTACCCACACAAGTGTGGTACCGTTTTCATCGGGAGACTTTGGGGAATGCTGGTTGGAATGAAATTTGTGGCTCCTCTCATATTCCAGAATTTTCTGTCACCGAAATGACAGGAAAAAGTGTTTTTTGGCCAAATGTTGAGGTTTGCAAAGGATTCTGGGTAACAGAACCTGGTTAGAGCCCCACAAGTCACCCCATCTTGGATTCCCCTAGATGTCTAGTTTTCAAAAATGTGCAGGTTTGCTAGGTTTCCCCAGGTGCCGGCAGAGCTAGAGGCCAAAATCCACAGCTAGGCACTTTGTAAAAAACAGCTCTGTTTTCTTTCTGAAAATGTGATGTGTCCACGTTGTGTTTTGGGGCATATCTTTTCGCCGGCGCTAGGCCTACCCACACAAGTGAAGTACCGTTTTTATCGGGAGACTTGGGGGAATGCTGGTTGGAAGGAAATTTGTGTCTCTTCTCATATTCTAGAATTTTCTGTCACCGAAATGACAGGAAAAAGGTTTTTTTGGCCAAATTTTGAGGTTTGCAAAGGATTCTGGGTAACAGAACCTGGTTAGAGCCCCACAAGTCACCCCATTTTGGATCCCCCTAGATGTCTAGTTTTCAAAAATGCGCAGGTTTGCTAGGTTTCCCAAGGTGCCGGCTGATCTAGAGGCCAAAATCCACAGCTAGGCATTTTGTAAAAAAACAGCTGTGTTTTCTTTCTGAAAATGTGATGTGTCCACGTCGTGTTTTGGGGCATATCCTGTCGCAGGCCCTGGGCCTACCCACACAAGTGTGGTACCGTTTTCATCGGGAGACTTTGGGGAATGCTGGTTGGAATGAAATTTGTGGCTCCTCTCATATTCCAGAATTTTCTGTCACCGAAATGACAGGAAAAAGTGTTTTTTGGCCAAATGTTGAGGTTTGCAAAGGATTCTGGGTAACAGAACCTGGTTAGAGCCCCACAAGTCACCCCATCTTGGATTCCCCTAGATGTCTAGTTTTCAAAAATGTGCAGGTTTGCTAGGTTTCCCCAGGTGCCGGCAGAGCTAGAGGCCAAAATCCACAGCTAGGCACTTTGTAAAAAACAGCTCTGTTTTCTTTCTGAAAATGTGATGTGTCCACGTTGTGTTTTGGGGCATATCTTTTCGCCGGCGCTAGGCCTACCCACACAAGTGAAGTACCGTTTTTATCGGGAGACTTGGGGGAATGCTGGTTGGAAGGAAATTTGTGTCTCTTCTCATATTCTAGAATTTTCTGTCACCGAAATGACAGGAAAAAGGTTTTTTTGGCCAAATTTTGAGGTTTGCAAAGGATTCTGGGTAACAGAACCTGGTTAGAGCCCCACAAGTCACCCCATTTTGGATCCCCCTAGATGTCTAGTTTTCAAAAATGTGCATGTTTGCTAGGTTTCCCCAGGTGCCGGCTGAGCTAGAGGCCAAAATCCACAGCTAGGCACTTTGTAAAAAACAGCTCTGTTTTCTTTCTGAAAATGTGATGTGTCCACGTCGTGTTTTGGGGCATATCCTGTCGCCGGCGCTAGGCCTACCCACACAAGTGAAGTACCGTTTTTATCGGGAGACTTGGGGGAATGCTGGTTGGAAGGAAATTTGTGGCTCTTCTCATATTCCAGAATTTTCTGTCACCGAAATGACAGGAAAAAGGGTTTTTTGGCCAAATTTTGAAGTTTGCAAAGGATTCTGGGTAACAGAACCTGGTTAGAGCCCCACAAGTCACCCCATCTTGGATTCCCCTAGGTATCTAGTTTTCAAAAATGCGCAGGTTTGCTAGGTTTCCCCAGGTGCCGGCTGAGCTAGAGGCCAAAATCCACAGCTAGGCACTTTGTAAAAAACAGTTCTGTTTTCTTTCTGAAAATGTGATGTGTCCACGTCGTGTTTTGGGGCATATCCTGTCGCGGGCGCTAGGCCTACCCACACAAGTGAGGTACCATTTTTATCGGGAGACTTGGGGGAACACTGGGTGGAAGGAAATTTGTGGCTCCTCTCAGATTCCAGAACTTTCTGTCACCGAAATGACAGGAAAAAGTGTTCTTTTGGCCAAAGTTTGAGGTTTGCAAAGGATTCTGGGTAACAGAACCTGTTTGGAGCCCCACAAGTCACCCCATTTTTGATCCCCCTAGATGTCTAGTTTTTAAAAATGCGCAGGTTTGCTAGGTTTCCCCAGGTGCCGGCTGAGCTAGAGGCCAAAATCCACAGCTAGGCACTTTGTAAAAAACAGCTCTGTTTTCTTTCTGAAAATGTGATGTGTCCACGTCGTGTTTTGGGGCATATCCTGTCGCCGGCGCTAGGCCTACCCACACAAGTGAAGTACCGTTTTTATCGGGAGACTTGGGGGAACGCTGGTTGGAAGGAAATTTGTGGCTCTTCTCATATTCCAGAATTTTCTGTCACCGAAATGACAGGAAAGAGGTTTTTTTGGCCAAATTTTGAGGTTTGCAAAGGATTCTGGGTAACAGAACCTGGTCAGAGCCCCACAAGTCACCCCATTTTGTATCCCCCTAGATGTCTAGTTTTCAAAAATGTGCATGTTTGCTAGGTTTCCTCAGGTGCCGGCTGAGCTAGAGGCCAAAATCCACAGCTAGGCACTTTGTAAAAAACAGCTCTGTTTTCTTTCTGAAAATGTTATGTGTCCACGTCGTGTTTTGGGGCATATCCTGTCGCCGGCGCTAGGCCTACCCACACAAGTGAAGTACCGTTTTAATCGGGAGACTTGGGGGAATGCTGGTTGGAAGGAAATTTGTGGCTCTTCTCATATTCCAGAATTTTCTGTCACCGAAATGACAGGAAAGAGGTTTTTTTGGCCAAATTTTGAGGTTTGCAAAGGATTCTGGGTAACAGAACCTGGTTAGAGCCCCACAAGTCACCCCATCTTGGATTTCCCTAGGTATCTAGTTTTCAAAAATGCGCAGGTTTGCTAGGTTTCCCCAGGTGCCGGCTGAGCTAGAGGCCAAAATCCACAGCTAGGCACTTTGTAAAAAACAGTTCTGTTTTCTTTCTGAAAATGTGATGTGTCCACGTCGTGTTTTGGGGCATATCCTGTCGCGGGCGCTAGGCCTACCCACACAAGTGAGGTACCATTTTTATCGGGAGACTTGGGGGAACACTGGGTGGAAGGAAATTTGTGGCTCCTCTCAGATTCCAGAACTTTCTGTCACCGAAATGACAGGAAAAAGTGTTCTTTTGGCCAAAGTTTGAGGTTTGCAAAGGATTCTGGGTAACAGAACCTGTTTGGAGCCCCACAAGTCACCCCATTTTTGATCCCCCTAGATGTCTAGTTTTTAAAAATGCGCAGGTTTGCTAGGTTTCCCCAGGTGCCGGCTGAGCTAGAGGCCAAAATCCACAGCTAGGCACTTTGTAAAAAACAGCTCTGTTTTCTTTCTGAAAATGTGATGTGTCCACGTCGTGTTTTGGGGCATATCCTGTCGCCGGCGCTAGGCCTACCCACACAAGTGAAGTACCATTTTTATCGGGAGACTTGGGGGAACGCTGGGTTGAAGGAAATCTGTGGCTCCTCTCAGATTCTAGAACTTTTTGTCAATGAAATGACAGGAAAAAGTGCTTTTTTGGCCAAATTTTAAAGGTTTGCAAAGGATTCTGGGTAACAGAACCTGGTCAGAGCCCCACAAGCCACCCCATCTTGGATTACCCTAGATGTCTAGTTTTCAAAAATGCACAGGTTTGCTAGGTTTCCCTAGGTGCCGGCTGAGCTAGAGGCCAAAATCCACAGCTAGGCACTTTGTAAAAAACAGCTCTGTTTTCTTTCTGAAAATGTGATGTGTCCACGTCGTGTTTTGGGGCATATCCTGTTGCGGGCGCTAGACCTACCCACACAAGTGAGGTACCGTTTTTATCGGGAGACTTGGGGGAATGCTGGGTGGAAGGAAATTTGTGGCTCCTCTCATATTCCAGAATTTTCTGTCCCCCAAATGACAGGAAAAAGAGTTTTTTTGGCCAAAGTTTGAGGTTTGCAAACGATTCTGGGTAACAGAACCTGGTCAGAGCCCCACAAGTCACCCCATTTTGTATCCCCCTAGATGTCTAGTTTTCAAAAATGCGCAGGTTTGCTAGGTTTCCCCAGGTGCCGGCTGAGCTAGAGGCCAAAATCCACAGCTAGGCATTTTGTATAAAACAGCTCTGTTTTCTTTCTGAAAATGTGATGTGTCCACGTCGTGTTTTGGGGCATATCCTGTTGCAGGCCCTGGGCCTACCCACACAAGTGAGGTACCGTTTTTATCAGGAGACTTGGGGGAATGCTGGTTGGAAGGAAATTTGTGGCTCCTCTGATATTCCAGAATTTTCTGTCACCGAAATGACAGGAAAAAGTGTTTTTTGGCCAAATGTTGAGGTTTGCAAAGGATTCTGGGTAACAGAACCTGGTTAGAGCCCCACAAGTCACCCCATCTTGGATTCCCCTAGGTATCTAGTTTTCAAAAATGCGCAGGTTTGCTAGGTTTCCCCAGGTGCCGGCTGAGCTAGAGGCCAAAATCCACAGCTAGGCACTTTGTAAAAAACAGCTCTGTTTTCTTTCTGAAAATGTGATGTGTCCACGTCGTGTTTTGGGGCATATCCTGTCGCGGGCACTAGGCCTACCCACACAAGTGAGGTACCATTTTTATCGGGAGACTTGGGGGAACACTGGGTGGAAGGAAATTTGTGGCTCCTCTCAGATTCCAGAACTTTCTGTCACCGAAATGACAGGAAATAGTGTTTTTTTGGCCAAAGTTTGAGGTTTGCAAAGGACTCTGGGTAACAGAATCTGGTCAGAGCCCTACAAGTCACTCCATCTTGGATTCCCCTAGATGTCTCCTTTTAAAAAATGCACAGGTTTGCTAGGTTTCCCCAGGTGCCGGCTGAGCTAGAGGCCAAAATCCACAGCTAGGCACTTTGTAAGAAACAGTTCTGTTTTTTTCTGAAAATTTGATGTGTCCACGTCGTGTTTTGGGGCATATCCTGTTGCAGGCGCTAGGCCTACCCACACAAGTGAGGTACCGTTTTTATCGGGAGACTTGGGGGAATGCTGGGTGGAAGAAAATTTGTGGCTCCTCTCAGATTCCAGAATTTTCTGTCACCGAAATGATAGAAAAAAGTGTTTTTTTGGCAAAAGTTTGAGGTTTGCAAAGGATTCTGGGTAACAGAACCTGGTCAGAGCCCCACAAGTCACCCCATTTTGTATCCCCCTAGATGTCTAGTTTTCAAAAATGCGCAGGTTTGCTAGGTTTCCCAAGGTGCCGGCTGAGCTAGAGGCCAAAATCCACAGCTAGGCACTTTGTAAAAAACAGCTCTGTTTTCTTTCTGAAAATGTGATGTGTCCACGTCGTGTTTTGGGGCATATCCTGTCGCCGGCGCTAGGCCTACCCACACAAGTGAAGTACCGTTTTTATCGGGAGACTTGGGGGAATGCTGGTTGGAAGGAAATTTGTGGCTCTTCTCATATTCCAGAATTTTCTGTCACCGAAATGACAGGAAAAAGGGTTTTTTGGCCAAATTTTGAGGTTTGCAAAGGATTCTGGGTAACAGAACCTGGTTAGAGCCCCACAAGTCACCCCATTTTGGATCCCCCTAGATGTCTAGTTTTCAAAAATGTGCATGTTTGCTAGGTTTCCCCAGGTGCCGGCTGAGCTAGAGGCCAAAATCCACAGCTAGGCACTTTGTAAAAAACAGCTCTGTTTTCTTTCTGAAAATGTGATGTGTCCACGTAGTGTTTTGGGGCATATCCTGTCGCGGGCGCTAGGCCTACCCACACAAGTGAGGTACCATTTTTATCGGGAGACTTGGGGGAACACTGGGTGGGAGGAAATTTGTGGCTCCTCTCAGATTCCAGAACTTTCTGTCACCGAAATGACAGGAAAAAGTGTTCTTTTGGCCAAAGTTTGAGGTTTGCAAAGGATTCTGGGTAACAGAACCTGTTTGGAGCCCCACAAGTCACCCCATTTTTGATCCCCCTAGATGTCTAGTTTTCAAAAATGCGCAGGTTTGCTAGGTTTCCCCAGGTGCCGGCTGAGCTAGAGGCCAAAATCCACAGCTAGGCACTTTGTAAAAAACAGCTCTGTTTTCTTTCTGAAAATGTGATGTGTCCACGTCGTGTTTTGGGGCATATCCTGTCGCCAGCGCTAGGCCTACCCACACAAGTGAAGTACCATTTTTATCGGGAGACTTGGGGGAACGCTGGGTGGAAGGAAATCTGTGGCTCCTCTCAGATTCTAGAACTTTCTGTCACTGAAATGACAGGAAAAAGTGTTTTTTTGGCCAAATTTTAAAGGTTTGCTAAGGATTCTGGGTAACAGAACCTGGTCAGAGCCCCACAAGCCACCCCATCTTGGATTACCCTAGATGTCTAGTTTAAAAAAATGCACAGGTTTGCTAGGTTTCCCTAGGTGCTGGCTGAGCTAGAGGCCAAAATCCACAGCTAGGCACTTTGTAAAAAACAGCTCTGTTTTCTTTCTGAAAATGTGATGTGTCCACGTCGTGTTTTGGGGCATATCCTGTTGCGGGCGCTAGACCTACCCACACAAGAGAGGTACCGTTTTTATCGGGAGACTTGGGGGAATGCTGGGTGGAAGGAAATTTGTGGCTCCTCTCATATTCCAGATGTTTCTGTCCCCCAAATGACAGGAAAAAGGTTTTTTTTGGCCAAAGTTTGAGGTTTGCAAAGGATTCTGGGTAACAGAACCTGGTCAGAGCCCCACAAGTCACCCCATTTTGTATCCCCCTAGATGTCTAGTTTTCAAAAATGCGCAGGTTTGCTAGGTTTCCCCAGGTGCCGGCTGAGCTAGAGGCCAAAATCCACAGCTAGGCATTTTGTATAAAACAGCTCTGTTTTCTTTCTGAAAATGTGATGTGTCCACGTCGTGTTTTGGGGCATATCCTGTTGCAGGCCCTGGGCCTACCCACACAAGTGAAGTACCGTATTTATCAGGAGACTTGGGGGAATGCTGGTTGGAAGGAAATTTGTGGCTCCTCTGATATTCCAGAATTTTCTGTCACCGAAATGACAGGAAAAAGTGTTTTTTGGCCAAATGTTGCGGTTTGCAAAGGATTCTGGGTAACAGAACCTGGTTAGAGCCCCACAAGTCACCCCATCTTTGATTCCCCTAGGTATCTAGTTTTCAAAAATGCGCAGGTTTGCTAGGTTTCCCCAGGTGCCGGCTGAGCTAGAGGCCAAAATCCACAGCTAGGCACTTTGTAAAAAACTGCTCTGTTTTCTTTCTGAAAATGTGATGTGTCCACGTCGTGTTTTGGGGCATATCCTGTCGTGGGCGCTAGGCCTACCCACACAAGGGAGGTACCATTTTTATCGGGAGACTTGGGGGAACACTGGGTGGAAGGAAATTTGTGGCTCCTCTCAGATTCCAGAACTTTCTGTCACCGAAATGACAGGAAATAGTGTTTTTTTGGCCAAAGTTTGAGGTTTGCAAAGGACTCTGGGTAACAGAATCTGGTCAGAGCCCCACAAGTCACTCCATCTTGGATTCCCCTAGATGTCTCCTTTTAAAAAATGCACAGGTTTGCTAGGTTTCCCCAGGTGCCGGCTGAGCTAGAGGCCAAAATCCACAGCTAGGCACTTTGTAAGAAACAGCTCTGTTTTTTTCTGAAAATTTGATGTGTCCACGTCGTGTTTTGGGGCATATCCTGTTGCAGGCGCTAGGCCTACCCACACAAGTGAGGTACCGTTTTTATCAGAAGACTTGGGGGAATGCTGGGTGGAAGGAAATTTGTGGCTCCTCTCATATTCCAGAATTTTCTGTCACCGAAATGACAGAAAAAAGTGTTTTTTTTGGCAAAAGTTTGAGGTTTGCAAAGGATTCAGGGTAACAGAACCTGGTCAGAGCCCCACAAGTCACCCCATTTTGTATCCCCCTAGATGTCTAGTTTTCAAAAATGCGCAGGTTTGCTAGGTTTCCCAAGGTGCCGGCTGAGCTAGAGGCCAAAATCCACAGCTAGGCACTTTGTAAAAAACAGTTCTGTTTTCTTTCTGAAAATGTGATGTGTCCACGTCGTGTTTTGGGGCATATCCTGTCGCGGGCGCTAGGCCTACCCGCACAAGTGAGGTACCATTCTTATCGGGAGACTTGGGGGAACGCTGGGTGGAAGGAAATTTGTGGCTCGTCTCAGATTCCAGAACTTTCTGTCACCGAAATGACAGGAAAAAGTGTTTTTTTGGCCAAAATTTGAGGTTTGCAAAGGATTCTGGGTAACAGAACCTGGTCAGAGCCCCACAAGTCACCCCATTTTGGATCCCCCTAGATGTCTAGTTTTCAAAAATTTGCAGGTTTGCTAGGTTTCTACAGGTGCCGGCTGAGCTAGAGGCCAAAATCCACAGCTAGGCACTTTGTAAAAAACAGCTCTGTTTTCTTTCTGAAAATGTGATGTGTCCACGTTGTGTTTTGGGGCATATCCTGTCGCCGGCGCTAGGCCTACCCACACAAGTGAGGTACAGTTTTTATCGGGAGACTTGGGGGAATGCTGAGTGGAAGGAAATTTGTGGCTCCTCTCATATTCCAGAATTTTCTGTCACAGAAATGACAGGAAAAAGGGTTTTTTTGACAAAGTTTGAGGTTTGCAAAGGATTCTGGGTAACAGAACCTGGTCAGAGCCCCACAAGTCACCCCATTTAGGATCCCCCTAGATGTCTAGTTTTAAAAAATGCACAGGTTTGCTAGGTTTCCCCAGGTGCCGGCTGAGCTAGAGGCCAAAATCCACAGCTAGGCACTTTGTAAAAAACAGCTCTGTTTTCTTTCTGAAAATGTGATGTGTTCACGTCGTGTTTTGGGGCATATCCTGTCGCCGGCGCTAGGCCTACCCACACAAGTGAAGTACCATTTTTATCGGGAGACTTGAGGGAACGCCTGGTGGAAGGAAATCTGTGGCTCCTCTCAGATTCCAGAGCTTTCTGTCACTGAAATGACAGGAAAAAGTGTTTTTTTGGCCAACTTTTGAGGTTTGCAAAGTATTCTGGGTAACAGAACCTGGTCAGAGCCCCACAAGTCACCCCATTTTGGATCCCCCTAGATGTCTAGTTTTCAAAAATGCGCAGGTTTGCTAGGTTTCCCAAGGTGCCGGCTGATCTAGAGGCCAAAATCCACAGCTAGGCATTTTGTAAAAAAACAGCTGTGTTTTCTTTCTGAAAATGTGATGTGTCCACGTCGTGTTTTGGGGCATATCCTGTCGCAGGCCCTGGGCCTACCCACACAAGTGTGGTACCGTTTTCATCGGGAGACTTTGGGGAATGCTGGTTGGAATGAAATTTGTGGCTCCTCTCATATTCCAGAATTTTCTGTCACCGAAATGACAGGAAAAAGTGTTTTTTGGCCAAATGTTGAGGTTTGCAAAGGATTCTGGGTAACAGAACCTGGTTAGAGCCCCACAAGTCACCCCATCTTGGATTCCCCTAGATGTCTAGTTTTCAAAAATGTGCAGGTTTGCTAGGTTTCCCCAGGTGCCGGCAGAGCTAGAGGCCAAAATCCACAGCTAGGCACTTTGTAAAAAACAGCTCTGTTTTCTTTCTGAAAATGTGATGTGTCCACGTTGTGTTTTGGGGCATATCTTTTCGCCGGCGCTAGGCCTACCCACACAAGTGAAGTACCGTTTTTATCGGGAGACTTGGGGGAATGCTGGTTGGAAGGAAATTTGTGTCTCTTCTCATATTCTAGAATTTTCTGTCACCGAAATGACAGGAAAAAGGTTTTTTTGGCCAAATTTTGAGGTTTGCAAAGGATTCTGGGTAACAGAACCTGGTTAGAGCCCCACAAGTCACCCCATTTTGGATCCCCCTAGATGTCTAGTTTTCAAAAATGTGCATGTTTGCTAGGTTTCCCCAGGTGCCGGCTGAGCTAGAGGCCAAAATCCACAGCTAGGCACTTTGTAAAAAACAGCTCTGTTTTCTTTCTGAAAATGTGATGTGTCCACGTCGTGTTTTGGGGCATATCCTGTCGCCGGCGCTAGGCCTACCCACACAAGTGAAGTACCGTTTTTATCGGGAGACTTGGGGGAATGCTGGTTGGAAGGAAATTTGTGGCTCTTCTCATATTCCAGAATTTTCTGTCACCGAAATGACAGGAAAAGGGTTTTTTGGCCAAATTTTGAAGTTTGCAAAGGATTCTGGGTAACAGAACCTGGTTAGAGCCCCACAAGTCACCCCATCTTGGATTCCCCTAGGTATCTAGTTTTCAAAAATGCGCAGGTTTGCTAGGTTTCCCCAGGTGCCGGCTGAGCTAGAGGCCAAAATCCACAGCTAGGCACTTTGTAAAAAACAGTTCTGTTTTCTTTCTGAAAATGTGATGTGTCCACGTCGTGTTTTGGGGCATATCCTGTCGCGGGCGCTAGGCCTACCCACACAAGTGAGGTACCATTTTTATCGGGAGACTTGGGGGAACACTGGGTGGAAGGAAATTTGTGGCTCCTCTCAGATTCCAGAACTTTCTGTCACCGAAATGACAGGAAAAAGTGTTCTTTTGGCCAAAGTTTGAGGTTTGCAAAGGATTCTGGGTAACAGAACCTGTTTGGAGCCCCACAAGTCACCCCATTTTTGATCCCCCTAGATGTCTAGTTTTTAAAAATGCGCAGGTTTGCTAGGTTTCCCCAGGTGCCGGCTGAGCTAGAGGCCAAAATCCACAGCTAGGCACTTTGTAAAAAACAGCTCTGTTTTCTTTCTGAAAATGTGATGTGTCCACGTCGTGTTTTGGGGCATATCCTGTCGCCGGCGCTAGGCCTACCCACACAAGTGAAGTACCATTTTTATCGGGAGACTTGGGGGAACGCTGGGTTGAAGGAAATCTGTGGCTCCTCTCAGATTCTAGAACTTTTTGTCAATGAAATGACAGGAAAAAGTGCTTTTTTGGCCAAATTTTAAAGGTTTGCAAAGGATTCTGGGTAACAGAACCTGGTCAGAGCCCCACAAGCCACCCCATCTTGGATTACCCTAGATGTCTAGTTTTCAAAAATGCACAGGTTTGCTAGGTTTCCCTAGGTGCCGGCTGAGCTAGAGGCCAAAATCCACAGCTAGGCACTTTGTAAAAAACAGCTCTGTTTTCTTTCTGAAAATGTGATGTGTCCACGTCGTGTTTTGGGGCATATCCTGTTGCGGGCGCTAGACCTACCCACACAAGTGAGGTACCGTTTTTATCGGGAGACTTGGGGGAATGCTGGGTGGAAGGAAATTTGTGGCTCCTCTCATATTCCAGAATTTTCTGTCCCCCAAATGACAGGAAAAAGAGTTTTTTTGGCCAAAGTTTGAGGTTTGCAAAGGATTCTGGGTAACAGAACCTGGTCAGAGCCCCACAAGTCACCCCATTTTGTATCCCCCTAGATGTCTAGTTTTAAAAAATGCGCAGGTTTGCTAGTTTTCCCCAGGTGCCGGCTGAGCTAGAGGCCAAAATCCACAGCTAGGCATTTTGTATAAAACAGCTCTGTTTTCTTTCTGAAAATGTGATGTGTCCACGTCGTGTTTTGGGGCATATCCTGTTGCAGGCCCTGGGCCTACCCACACAAGTGAGGTACCGTTTTTATCAGGAGACTTGGGGGAATGCTGGTTGGAAGGAAATTTGTGGCTCCTCTGATATTCCAGAATTTTCTGTCACCGAAATGACAGGAAAAAGTGTTTTTTGGCCAAATGTTGAGGTTTGCAAAGGATTCTGGGTAACAGAACCTGGTTAGAGCCCCACAAGTCACCCCATCTTGGATTCCCCTAGGTATCTAGTTTTCAAAAATGCGCAGGTTTGCTAGGTTTCCCCAGGTGCCGGCTGAGCTAGAGGCCAAAATCCACAGCTAGGCACTTTGTAAAAAACAGCTCTGTTTTCTTTCTGAAAATGTGATGTGTCCACGTCGTGTTTTGGGGCATATCCTGTCGCGGGCACTAGGCCTACCCACACAAGTGAGGTACCATTTTTATCGGGAGACTTGGGGGAACACTGGGTGGAAGGAAATTTGTGGCTCCTCTCAGATTCCAGAACTTTCTGTCACCGAAATGACAGGAAATAGTGTTTTTTTGGCCAAAGTTTGAGGTTTGCAAAGGACTCTGGGTAACAGAATCTGGTCAGAGCCCTACAAGTCACTCCATCTTGGATTCCCCTAGATGTCTCCTTTTAAAAAATGCACAGGTTTGCTAGGTTTCCCCAGGTGCCGGCTGAGCTAGAGGCCAAAATCCACAGCTAGGCACTTTGTAAGAAACAGTTCTGTTTTTTTCTGAAAATTTGATGTGTCCACGTCGTGTTTTGGGGCATATCCTGTTGCAGGCGCTAGGCCTACCCACACAAGTGAGGTACCGTTTTTATCGGGAGACTTGGGGGAATGCTGGGTGGAAGGAAATTTGTGGCTCCTCTCAGATTTCAGAATTTTCTGTCACCGAAATGATAGAAAAAAGTGTTTTTTTGGCAAAAGTTTGAGGTTTGCAAAGGATTCTGGGTAACAGAACCTGGTCAGAGCCCCACAAGTCACCCCATTTTGTATCCCTCTAGATGTCTAGTTTTCAAAAATGCGCAGGTTTGCTAGGTTTCCCAAGGTGCCGGCTGAGCTAGAGGCCAAAATCCACAGCTAGGCACTTTGTAAAAAACAGCTCTGTTTTCTTTCTGAAAATGTGATGTGTCCACGTCGTGTTTTGGGGCATATCCTGTCGCCGGCGCTAGGCCTACCCACACAAGTGAAGTACCGTTTTTATCGGGAGACTTGGGGGAATGCTGGTTGGAAGGAAATTTGTGGCTCTTCTCATATTCCAGAATTTTCTGTCACCGAAATGACAGGAAAAAGGGTTTTTTGGCCAAATTTTGAGGTTTGCAAAGGATTCTGGGTAACAGAACCTGGTTAGAGCCCCACAAGTCACCCCATTTTGGATCCCCCTAGATGTCTAGTTTTCAAAAATGTGCAT
The DNA here is from genome assembly GCF_031143425.1 of Pleurodeles waltl. Taxonomy (NCBI): domain Eukaryota; kingdom Metazoa; phylum Chordata; class Amphibia; order Caudata; family Salamandridae; genus Pleurodeles; species Pleurodeles waltl. The sequence goes on from NC_090448.1 coordinate 1,021,670,654, forward strand.
GTTTGCTAGGTTTCCCCAGGTGCCGGCTGAGCTAGAGGCCAAAATCCACAGCTAGGCACTTTGTAAAAAACAGCTCTGTTTTCTTTCTGAAAATGTGATGTGTCCACGTAGTGTTTTGGGGCATATCCTGTCGCGGGCGCTAGGCCTACCCACACAAGTGAGGTACCATTTTTATCGGGAGACTTGGGGGAACACTGGGTGGGAGGAAATTTGTGGCTCCTCTCAGATTCCAGAACTTTCTGTCACCGAAATGACAGGAAAAAGTGTTCTTTTGGCCAAAGTTTGAGGTTTGCAAAGGATTCTGGGTAACAGAACCTGTTTGGAGCCCCACAAGTCACCCCATTTTTGATCCCCCTAGATGTCTAGTTTTCAAAAATGCGCAGGTTTGCTAGGTTTCCCCAGGTGCCGGCTGAGCTAGAGGCCAAAATCCACAGCTAGGCACTTTGTAAAAAACAGCTCTGTTTTCTTTCTGAAAATGTGATGTGTCCACGTCATGTTTTGGGGCATATCCTGTCGCCAGCGCTAGGCCTACCCACACAAGTGAAGTACCATTTTTATCGGGAGACTTGGGGGAACGCTGGGTGGAAGGAAATCTGTGGCTCCTCTCAGATTCTAGAACTTTCTGTCACTGAAATGACAGGAAAAAGTGTTTTTTTGGCCAAATTTTAAAGGTTTGCTAAGGATTCTGGGTAACAGAACCTGGTCAGAGCCCCACAAGCCACCCCATCTTGGATTACCCTAGATGTCTAGTTTAAAAAAATGCACAGGTTTGCTAGGTTTCCCTAGGTGCCGGCTGAGCTAGAGGCCAAAATCCACAGCTAGGCACTTTGTAAAAAACAGCTCTGTTTTCTTTCTGAAAATGTGATGTGTCCACGTCGTGTTTTGGGGCATATCCTGTTGCGGGCGCTAGACCTACCCACACAAGAGAGGTACCGTTTTTATCGGGAGACTTGGGGGAATGCTGGGTGGAAGGAAATTTGTGGCTCCTCTCATATTCCAGAATTTTCTGTCCCCCAAATGACAGGAAAAAGAGTTTTTTTGGCCAAAGTTTGAGGTTTGCAAAGGATTCTGGGTAACAGAACCTGGTCAGAGCCCCACAAGTCACCCCATTTTGTATCCCCCTAGATGTCTAGTTTTCAAAAATGCGCAGGTTTGCTAGGTTTCCCCAGGTGCCGGCTGAGCTAGAGGCCAAAATCGACAGCTAGGCATTTTGTATAAAACAGCTCTGTTTTCTTTCGGAAAATGTGATGTGTCCACGTCGTGTTTTGGGGCATATCCTGTTGCAGGCCCTGGGCCTACCCACACAAGTGAGGTACCGTTTTTATCAGGAGACTTGGGGGAATGCTGGTTGGAAGGAAATTTGTGACTCCTCTGATATTCCAGAATTTTCTGTCACCGAAATGACAGGAAAAAGTGTTTTTTGGCCAAATGTTGAGGTTTGCAAAGGATTCTGGGTAACAGAACCTGGTTAGAGCCCCACAAGTCACCCCATCTTGGATTCCCCTAGGTATCTAGTTTTCAAAAATGCGCAGGTTTGCTAGGTTTCCCCAGGTGCCGGCTGAGCTAGAGGCCAAAATCCACAGCTAGGCACTTTGTAAAAAACAGCTCTGTTTTCTTTCTGAAAATGTGATGTGTCCACGTTGTGTTTTGGGGCATATCCTGTCGCGGGCACTAGGCCTACCCACACAAGTGAGGTACCATTTTTATCGGGAGACTTGGGGGAACACTGGGTGGAAGGAAATTTGTGGCTCCTCTCAGATTCCAGAACTTTCTGTCACCGAAATGACAGGAAATAGTGTTTTTTTGGCCAAAGTTTGAGGTTTGCAAAGGACTCTGGGTAACAGAATCTGGTCAGAGCCCTACAAGTCACTCCATCTTGGATTCCCCTAGATGTCTCCTTTTAAAAAATGCACAGGTTTGCTAGGTTTCCCCAGGTGCCGGCTGAGCTAGAGGCCAAAATCCACAGCTAGGCACTTTGTAAGAAACAGTTCTGTTTTTTTCTGAAAATTTGATGTGTCCACGTCGTGTTTTGGGGCATATCCTGTTGCAGGCGCTAGGCCTACCCACACAAGTGAGGTACCGTTTTTATCGGGAGACTTGGGGGAATGCTGGGTGGAAGGAAATTTGTGGCTCCTCTCAGATTCCAGAATTTTCTGTCACCGAAATGATAGAAAAAAGTGTTTTTTTGGCAAAAGTTTGAGGTTTGCAAAGGATTCTGGGTAACAGAACCTGGTCAGAGCCCCACAAGTCACCCCATTTTGTATCCCCCTAGATGTCTAGTTTTCAAAAATGCGCAGGTTTGCTAGGTTTCCCAAGGTGCCGGCTGAGCTAGAGGCCAAAATCCACAGCTAGGCACTTTGTAAAAAACAGCTCTGTTTTCTTTCTGAAAATGTGATGTGTCCACGTCGTGTTTTGGGGCATATCCTGTCGCCGGCGCTAGGCCTACCCACACAAGTGAAGTACCGTTTTTATCGGGAGACTTGGGGGAATGCTGGTTGGAAGGAAATTTGTGGCTCTTCTCATATTCCAGAATTTTCTGTCACCGAAATGACAGGAAAAAGGGTTTTTTGGCCAAATTTTGAGGTTTGCAAAGGATTCTGGGTAACAGAACCTGGTTAGAGCCCCACAAGTCACCCCATTTTGGATCCCCCTAGATGTCTAGTTTTCAAAAATGTGCATGTTTGCTAGGTTTCCCCAGGTGCCGGCTGAGCTAGAGGCCAAAATCCACAGCTAGGCACTTTGTAAAAAACAGCTCTGTTTTCTTTCTGAAAATGTGATGTGTCCACGTAGTGTTTTGGGGCATATCCTGTCGCGGGCGCTAGGCCTACCCACACAAGTGAGGTACCATTTTTATCGGGAGACTTGGGGGAACACTGGGTGGGAGGAAATTTGTGGCTCCTCTCAGATTCCAGAACTTTCTGTCACCGAAATGACAGGAAAAAGTGTTCTTTTGGCCAAAGTTTGAGGTTTGCAAAGGATTCTGGGTAACAGAACCTGTTTGGAGCCCCACAAGTCACCCCATTTTTGATCCCCCTAGATGTCTAGTTTTCAAAAATGCGCAGGTTTGCTAGGTTTCCCCAGGTGCCGGCTGAGCTAGAGGCCAAAATCCACAGCTAGGCACTTTGTAAAAAACAGCTCTGTTTTCTTTCTGAAAATGTGATGTGTCCACGTCGTGTTTTGGGGCATATCCTGTCGCCAGCGCTAGGCCTACCCACACAAGTGAAGTACCATTTTTATCGGGAGACTTGGGGGAACGCTGGGTGGAAGGAAATCTGTGGCTCCTCTCAGATTCTAGAACTTTCTGTCACTGAAATGACAGGAAAAAGTGTTTTTTTGGCCAAATTTTAAAGGTTTGCTAAGGATTCTGGGTAACAGAACCTGGTCAGAGCCCCACAAGCCACCCCATCTTGGATTACCCTAGATGTCTAGTTTAAAAAAATGCACAGGTTTGCTAGGTTTCCCTAGGTGCCGGCTGAGCTAGAGGCCAAAATCCACAGCTAGGCACTTTGTAAAAAACAGCTCTGTTTTCTTTCTGAAAATGTGATGTGTCCACGTCGTGTTTTGGGGCATATCCTGTTGCGGGCGCTAGACCTACCCACACAAGAGAGGTACCGTTTTTATCGGGAGACTTGGGGGAATGCTGGGTGGAAGGAAATTTGTGGCTCCTCTCATATTCCAGAATTTTCTGTCCCCCAAATGACAGGAAAAAGGTTTTTTTTGGCCAAAGTTTGAGGTTTGCAAAGGATTCTGGGTAACAGAACCTGGTCAGAGCCCCACAAGTCACCCCATTTTGTATCCCCCTAGATGTCTAGTTTTCAAAAATGCGCAGGTTTGCTAGGTTTCCCCAGGTGCCGGCTGAGCTAGAGGCCAAAATCCACAGCTAGGCATTTTGTATAAAACAGCTCTGTTTTCTTTCTGAAAATGTGATGTGTCCACGTCGTGTTTTGGGGCATATCCTGTTGCAGGCCCTGGGCCTACCCACACAAGTGAAGTACCGTATTTATCAGGAGACTTGGGGGAATGCTGGTTGGAAGGAAATTTGTGGCTCCTCTGATATTCCAGAATTTTCTGTCACCGAAATGACAGGAAAAAGTGTTTTTTGGCCAAATGTTGCGGTTTGCAAAGGATTCTGGGTAACAGAACCTGGTTAGAGCCCCACAAGTCACCCCATCTTTGACTCCCCTAGGTATCTAGTTTTCAAAAATGCGCAGGTTTGCTAGGTTTCCCCAGGTGCCGGCTGAGCTAGAGGCCAAAATCCACAGCTAGGCACTTTGTAAAAAACAGCTCTGTTTTCTTTCTGAAAATGTGATGTGTCCACGTCGTGTTTTGGGGCATATCCTGTCGTGGGCGCTAGGCCTACCCACACAAGGGAGGTACCATTTTTATCGGGAGACTTGGGGGAACACTGGGTGGAAGGAAATTTGTGGCTCCTCTCAGATTCCAGAACTTTCTGTCACCGAAATGACAGGAAATAGTGTTTTTTTGGCCAAAGTTTGAGGTTTGCAAAGGACTCTGGGTAACAGAATCTGGTCAGAGCCCCACAAGTCACTCCATCTTGGATTCCCCTAGATGTCTCCTTTTAAAAAATGCACAGGTTTGCTAGGTTTCCCCAGGTGCCGGCTGAGCTAGAGGCCAAAATCCACAGCTAGGCACTTTGTAAGAAACAGCTCTGTTTTTTTCTGAAAATTTGATGTGTCCACGTCGTGTTTTGGGGCATATCCTGTTGCAGGCGCTAGGCCTACCCACACAAGTGAGGTACCGTTTTTATCAGAAGACTTGGGGGAATGCTGGGTGGAAGGAAATTTGTGGCTCCTCTCATATTCCAGAATTTTCTGTCACCGAAATGACAGAAAAAAGTGTTTTTTTGGCAAAAGTTTGAGGTTTGCAAAGGATTCTGGGTAACAGAACCTGGTCAGAGCCCCACAAGTCACCCCATTTTGTATCCCCCTAGATGTCTAGTTTTCAAAAATGCGCAGGTTTGCTAGGTTTCCCAAGGTGCCGGCTGAGCTAGAGGCCAAAATCCACAGCTAGGCACTTTGTAAAAAACAGTTCTGTTTTCTTTCTGAAAATGTGATGTGTCCACGTAGTGTTTTGGGGCATATCCTGTCGCGGGCGCTAGGCCTACCCACACAAGTGAGGTACCATTTTTATCGGGAGACTTGGGGGAACACTGAGTGGGAGGAAATTTGTGGCTCCTCTCAGATTCCAGAACTTTCTGTCACCGAAATGACAGGAAAAAGTGTTCTTTTGGCCAAAGTTTGAGGTTTGCAAAGGATTCTGGGTAACAGAACCTGTTTGGAGCCCCACAAGTCACCCCATTTTTGATCCCCCTAGATGTCTAGTTTTCAAAAATGCGCAGGTTTGCTAGGTTTCCCCAGGTGCCGGCTGAGCTAGAGGCCAAAATCCACAGCTAGGCACTTTGTAAAAAACAGCTCTGTTTTCTTTCTGAAAATGTGATGTGTCCACGTCGTGTTTTGGGGCATATCCTGTCGCCAGCGCTAGGCCTACCCACACAAGTGAAGTACCATTTTTATCGGGAGACTTGGGAGAACGCTGGGTGGAAGGAAATCTGTGGCTCCTCTCAGATTCTAGAACTTTCTGTCACTGAAATGACAGGAAAAAGTGTTTTTTTGGCCAAATTTTAAAGGTTTGCTAAGGATTCTGGGTAACAGAACCTGGTCAGAGCCCCACAAGCCACCCCATCTGGGATTACCGTAGATGTCTAGTTTTCAAAAATGCGCAGGTTTGCTAGGTTTCCCAAGGTGCCGGCTGAGCTAGAGGCCAAAATCCACAGCTAGGCACTTTGTAAAAAACAGTTCTGTTTTCTTTCTGAAAATGTGATGTGTCCACGTTGTGTTTTGGGGCATATCCTGTCGCCAGCGCTAGGCCTACCCACACAAGTGAGGTACAGTTTTTATCGGGAGACTTGGGGGAATGCTGAGTGGAAGGAAATTTGTGGCTCCTCTCATATTCCAGAATTTTCTGTCACCGAAATGACAGGAAAAAGGGTTTTTTTGACAAAGTTTGAGGTTTGCAAAGGATTCTGGGTAACAGAACCTGGTCAGAGCCCCACAAGTCACCCCATTTTGGATCCCCCTAGATGTCTAGTTTTAAAAAATGCACAGGTTTGCTAGGTTTCCCCAGGTGCCGGCTGAGCTAGAGGCCAAAATCCACAGCTAGGCACTTTGTAAAAAACAGCTCTGTTTTCTTTCTGAAAATGTGATGTGTTCACGTCGTGTTTTGGGGCATATCCTGTCGCCGGCGCTAGGCCTACCCACACAAGTGAAGTACCATTTTTATCGGGAGACTTGGGGGAACGCCTGGTGGAAGGAAATCTGTGGCTCCTCTCAGATTCCAGAGCTTTCTGTCACTGAAATGACAGGAAAAAGTGTTTTTTTGGCCAACTTTTGAGGTTTGCAAAGTATTCTGGGTAACAGAACCTGGTCAGAGCCCCACAAGTCACCCCATTTTGGATCCCCCTAGATGTCTAGTTTTCAAAAATGCGCAGGTTTGCTAGGTTTCCCAAGGTGCCGGCTGATCTAGAGGCCAAAATCCACAGCTAGGCATTTTGTAAAAAAACAGCTCTGTTTTCTTTCTGAAAATGTGATGTGTCCACGTCGTGTTTTGGGGCATATCCTGTCGCAGGCCCTGGGCCTACCCACACAAGTGTGGTACCGTTTTCATCGGGAGACTTGGGGGAATGCTGGTTGGAATGAAATGTGTGGCTCCTCTCATATTCCAGAATTTTCTGTCACCGAAATGACAGGAAAAAGTGTTTTTTGGCCAAATGTTGAGGTTTGCAAAGGATTCTGGGTAACAGAACTTGGTTAGAGCCCCACAAGTCACCCCATCTTGGATTCCCCTAGATGTCTAGTTTTCAAAAATGTGCAGGTTTGCTAGGTTTCCCCAGGTGCCGGCAGAGCTAGAGGCCAAAATCCACAGCTAGGCACTTTGTAAAAAACAGCTCTGTTTTCTTTCTGAAAATGTGATGTGTCCACGTTGTGTTTTGGGGCATATCTTTTCGCCGGCGCTAGGCCTACCCACACAAGTGAAATACCGTTTTTATCGGGAGACTTGGGGGAATGCTGGTTGGAAGGAAATTTGTGTCTCTTCTCATATTCTAGAATTTTCTGTCACCGAAATGACAGGAAAAAGGTTTTTTTGGCCAAATTTTGAGGTTTGCAAAGGATTCTGGGTAACAGAACCTGGTTAGAGCCCCACAAGTCACCCCATTTTGGATCCCCCTAGATGTCTAGTTTTCAAAAATGTGCATGTTTGCTAGGTTTCCCCAGGTGCCGGCTGAGCTAGAGGCCAAAATCCACAGCTAGGCACTTTGTAAAAAACAGCTCTGTTTTCTTTCTGAAAATGTGATGTGTCCACGTCGTGTTTTGGGGCATATCCTGTCGCCGGCGCTAGGCCTACCCACACAAGTGAAGTACCGTTTTTATCGGGAGACTTGGGGGAATGCTGGTTGGAAGGAAATTTGTGGCTCTTCTCATATTCCAGAATTTTCTGTCACCGAAATGACAGGAAAAAGGGTTTATTGGCCAAATTTTGAAGTTTGCAAAGGATTCTGGGTAACAGAACCTGGTTAGAGCCCCACAAGTCACCCCATCTTGGATTCCCCTAGGTATCTAGTTTTCAAAAATGCGCAGGTTTGCTAGGTTTCCCCAGGTGCCGGCTGAGCTAGAGGCCAAAATCCACAGCTAGGCACTTTGTAAAAAACAGTTCTGTTTTCTTTCTGAAAATGGGATGTGTCCACGTCGTGTTTTGGGGCATATCCTGTCGCGGGCGCTAGGACTACCCACACAAGTGAGGTACCATTTTTATCGGGAGACTTGGGGGAACACTGGGTGGAAGGAAATTTGTGGCTCCTCTCAGATTCCAGAACTTTCTGTCACCGAAATGACAGGAAAAAGTGTTCTTTTGGCCAAAGTTTGAGGTTTGCAAAGGATTCTGGGTAACAGAACCTGTTTGGAGCCCCACAAGTCACCCCATTTTTGATCCCCCTAGATGTCTAGTTTTTAAAAATGCGCAGGTTTGCTAGGTTTCCCCAGGTGCCGGCTGAGCTAGAGGCCAAAATCCACAGCTAGGCACTTTGTAAAAAACAGCTCTGTTTTCTTTCTGAAAATGTGATGTGTCCACGTCGTGTTTTGGGGCATATCCTGTCGCCGGCGCTAGGCCTACCCACACAAGTGAAGTACCATTTTTATCGGGAGACTTGGGGGAACGCTGGGTTGAAGGAAATCTGTGGCTCCTCTCAGATTCTAGAACTTTTTGTCACTGAAATGACAGGAAAAAGTGCTTTTTTGGCCAAATTTTAAAGGTTTGCAAAGGATTCTGGGTAACAGAACCTGGTCAGAGCCCCACAAGCCACCCCATCTTGGATTACCCTAGATGTCTAGTTTTCAAAAATGCACAGGTTTGCTAGGTTTCCCTAGGTGCCGGCTGAGCTAGAGGCCAAAATCCACAGCTAGGCACTTTGTAAAAAACAGCTCTGTTTTCTTTCTGAAAATGTGATGTGTCCACGTCGTGTTTTGGGGCATATCCTGTTGCGGGCGCTAGACCTACCGACACAAGTGAGGTACCATTTTTATCGGGAGACTTGGGGGAATGCTGGGTGGAAGGAAATTTGTGGCTCCTCTCATATTCCAGAATTTTCTGTCCCCCAAATGACAGGAAAAAGAGTTTTTTTGGCCAAAGTTTGAGGTTTGCAAAGGATTCTGGGTAACAGAACCTGGTCAGAGCCCCACAAGTCACCCCATTTTGTATCCCCCTAGATGTCTAGTTTTCAAAAATGCGCAGGTTTGCTAGGTTTCCCCAGGTGCCGGCTGAGCTAGAGGCCAAAATCCACAGCTAGGCATTTTGTATAAAACAGCTCTGTTTTCTTTCTGAAAATGTGATGTGTCCACGTCGTGTTTTGGGGCATATCCTGTTGCAGGCCCTGGGCCTACCCACACAAGTGAGGTACCGTTTTTATCAGGAGACTTGGGGGAATGCTGGTTGGAAGGAAATTTGTGGCTCCTCTGATATTCCAGAATTTTCTGTCACCGAAATGACAGGAAAAAGTGTTTTTTGGCCAAATGTTGAGGTTTGCAAAGGATTCTGGGTAACAGAACCTGGTCAGAGCCCCACAAGCCACCCCATCTTGGATTACCCTAGATGTCTAGTTTTAAAAAATGCACAGGTTTGCTAGGTTTCCCTAGGTGCCGGCTGAGCTAGAGGCCAAAATCCACAGCTAGGCACTTTGTAAAAAACAGCTCTGTTTTCTTTCTGAAAATGTGATGTGTCCACGTCGTGTTTTGGGGCATATCCTGTTGCGGGCGCTAGACCTACCGACACAAGTGAGGTACCGTTTTTATCGGGAGACTTGGGGGAATGCTGGGTGGAAGGAAATTTGTGGCTCCTCTCATATTCCAGAATTTTCTGTCCCCCAAATGACAGGAAAAAGAGTTTTTTTGGCCAAAGTTTGAGGTTTGCAAAGGATTCTGGGTAACAGAACCTGGTCAGAGCCCCACAAGTCACCCCATTTTGTATCCCCCTAGATGTCTAGTTTTCAAAAATGCGCAGGTTTGCTAGGTTTCCCCAGGTGCCGGCTGAGCTAGAGGCCAAAATCCACAGCTAGGCATTTTGTATAAAACAGCTCTGTTTTCTTTCTGAAAATGTGATGTGTCCACGTCGTGTTTTGGGGCATATCCTGTTGCAGGCCCTGGGCCTACCCACACAAGTGAGGTACCGTTTTTATCAGGAGACTTGGGGGAATGCTGGTTGGAAGGAAATTTGTGGCTCCTCTGATATTCCAGAATTTTCTGTCACCGAAATGACAGGAAAAAGTGTTTTTTGGCCAAATGTTGAGGTTTGCAAAGGATTCTGGGTAACAGAACCTGGTTAGAGCCCCACAAGTCACCCCATCTTGGATTCCCCTAGGTATCTAGTTTTCAAAAATGCGCAGGTTTGCTAGGTTTCCCCAGGTGCCGGCTGAGCTAGAGGCCAAAATCCACAGCTAGGCACTTTGTAAAAAACAGCTCTGTTTTCTTTCTGAAAATGTGATGTGTCCACGTCGTGTTTTGGGGCATATCCTGTCGCGGGCACTAGGCCTACCCACACAAGTGAGGTACCATTTTTATCGGGAGACTTGGGGGAACACTGGGTGGAAGGAAATTTGTGGCTCCTCTCAGATTCCAGAACTTTCTGTCACCGAAATGACAGGAAATAGTGTTTTTTTGGCCAAAGTTTGAGGTTTGCAAAGGACTCTGGGTAACAGAATCTGGTCAGAGCCCCACAAGTCACTCCATCTTGGATTCCCCTAGATGTCTCCTTTTAAAAAATGCACAGGTTTGCTAGGTTTCCCCAGGTGCCGGCTGAGCTAGAGGCCAAAATCCACAGCTAGGCACTTTGTAAGAAACAGTTCTGTTTTTTTCTGAAAATTTGATGTGTCCACGTCGTGTTTTGGGGCATATCCTGTTGCAGGCGCTAGGCCTACCCACACAAGTGAGGTACCGTTTTTATCGGGAGACTTGGGGGAATGCTGGGTGGAAGGAAATTTGTGGCTCCTCTCATATTCCAGAATTTTCTGTCACCGAAATGATAGAAAAAAGTGTTTTTTTTGGCAAAAGTTTGAGGTTTGCAAAGGATTCTGGGTAACAGAACCTGGTCAGAGCCCCACAAGTCACCCCATTTTGTATCCCCCTAGATGTCTAGTTTTAAAAAATGCGCAGGTTTGCTAGGTTTCCCAAGGTGCCGGCTGAGCTAGAGGCCAAAATCCACAGCTAGGCACTTTGTAAAAAACAGTTCTGTTTTCTTTCTGAAAATGTGATGTGTCCACGTCGTGTTTTGGGGCATATCCTGTCGCGGGCGCTAGGCCTACCCACACAAGTGAGGTACCATTTTTATCGGGAGACTTGGGGGAACGCTGGGTGGAAGGAAATTTGTGGCTCGTCTCAGATTCCAGAACTTTCTGTCACCGAAATGACAGGAAAAAGTGTTTTTTTGGCCAAAATTTGAGGTTTGCAAAGGATTCTGGGTAACAGAACCTGGTCAGAGCCCCACAAGTCACCCTATTTTGAATCCCCTAGATGTCTAGTTTTCAAAAATTTGCAGGTTTGCTAGGTTTCTACAGGTGCCGGCTGAGCTAGAGGCCAAAATCCACAGCTAGGCACTTTGTAAAAAACAGCTCTGTTTTCTTTCTGAAAATGTGATGTGTCCACGTTGTGTTTTGGGGCATATCCTGTCGCCGGCGCTAGGCCTACCCACACAAGTGAGGTACCGTTTTTATAGGGAGACTTGGGGGAATGCTGAGTGGAAGGAAATTTGTGGCTCCTCTCATATTCCAGAATTTTCTGTCACCGAAATAACAGGAAAAAGGGGTTTTTTGACAAAGTTTGAGGTTTGCAAATGATTCTGGGTAACAGAACCTGGTCAGAGCCCCACAAGTCACCCCATTTTGGATCCCCCTAGATGTCTAGTTTTAAAAAATGCACAGGTTTGCTAGGTTTCCCCAGGTGCCGGCTGTGCTAGAGGCCATAATCCACAGCTAGGCACTTTGTAAAAAACAGCTCTGTTTTCTTTCTGAAAATGTGATGTGTCCACGTCGTGTTTTGGGGCATATCCTGTCGCCGGCGCTAGGCCTACCCACTCAAGTGAAGTACCATTTTTATCGGGAGACTTGGGGGAACGCCTGGTGGAAGGAAATTTGTGGCTCCTCTCAGATTCCAGAGCTTTCTGTCACTGAAATGACAGGAAAAAGTGTTTTTTTGGCCAACTTTTGAGGTTTGCAAAGTATTCTGGGTAACAGAACCTGGTTAGAGCCCCACAAGTCACCCCATTTTTGATCCCCCTAGATGTCGAGTTTTCAAAAATGTGAATGTTTGCTAGGTTTCCCCAGGTGCCGGCTGAGCTAGAGGCCAAAATCCACAGCTAGGCACTTTATAAAAAACAGCTCTGTTTTCTTTCTGAAAATGTGATGTGTCCACGTCGTGTTTTGGGGCATATCCTGTCGCCGGTGCTAGGCCTACCCACACAAGTGAAGTACCGTTTTTATAGGGAGACTTGGGGGAATGCTGGTTGAAAGGAAATTTGTGGCTCTTCTCATATTCCAGAATTTTCTGTCACCGAAATGACAGGAAAAAGGGTTTTTTGGCCAAATTTTGAGGTTTGCAAAGGATTCTGGGTAACAGAACCTGGTTAGAGCCCCACAAGTCACCCCATCTTGGATTCCCCTAGGTATCTAGTTTTCACAAATGCGCAGGTTTGCTAGGTTTCCCCAGGTGCCGGCTGAGCTAGAGGCCAAAATCCACAGCTAGGCACTTTGTAAAAAACAGCTCTGTTTTCTTTCTGAAAATGTGATGTGTCCACGTCGTGTTTTGGGGCATATCCTGTCGTGGGCGCTAGGCCTACCCACACAAGTGAGGTACCATTTTTATCGGGAGACTTGGGGGAACACTGGGTGGAAGGAAATTTGTGGCTCCTCTCAGATTCCAGAACTTTCTGTCACCGAAATGACAGGAAAAAGTGTTCTTTTGGCCAAAGTTTGAGGTTTGCAAAGGATTCTGGGTAACAGAACCTGTTTGGAGCCCCACAAGTCACCCCATTTTTGATCCCCCTAGATGTCTAGTTTTTAAAAATGCGCAGGTTTGCTAGGTTTCCCCAGGTGCCGGCTGAGCTAGAGGCCAAAATCCACAGCTAGGCACTTTGTAAAAAACAGCTCTGTTTTCTTTCTGAAAATGTGATGTGTCCACGTCGTGTTTTGGGGCATATCCTGTCGCCGGCGCTAGGCCTACCCACACAAGTGAAGTACCATTTTTATCGGGAGACTTGGAGGAACGCTGGGTGGAAGGAAATCTGTGGCTCCTCTCAGATTCTAGAACTTTCTGTCACTGAAATGACAGGAAAAAGTGTTTTTTTGGCCAAATTTTAAAGGTTTGCAAAGGATTCTGGGTAACAGAACCTGGTCAGAGCCCCACAAGCCACCCCATCTTGGATTACCCTAGATGTCTAGTTTTCAAAAATGCACAGGTTTGCTAGGTTTCCCTAGGTGCCGGCTGAGCTAGAGGCCAAAATCCACAGCTAGGCTCTTTGTAAAAAACAGCTCTGTTTTCTTTCTGAAAATGTGATGTGTCCACGTCGTGTTTTGGGGCATATCCTGTTGTGGGCGCTAGACCTACCCACACAAGTGAGGTACCGTTTTTATCGGGAGACTTGGGGGAATGCTGGGTGGAAGGAAATTTGTGGCTCCTCTCATATTCCAGAATTTTCTGTCCCCCAAATGACAGGAAAAATGGTTTTTTTGGCCAAAGTTTGAGGTTTGCAAAGGATTCTGGGTAACAGAACCTGGTCAGAGCCCCACAAGTCACCCCATTTTGTATCCCCCTAGATGTCTAGTTTTCAAAAATGCGCAGGTTTGCTAGGTTTCCCCAGGTGCCGGCTGAGCTAGAGGCCAAAATCCACAGCTAGGCATTTTGTATAAAACAGCTCTGTTTTCTTTCTGAAAATGTGATGTGTCCACGTCGTGTTTTGGGGCATATCCTGTTGCAGGCCCTGGGCCTACCCACACAAGTGAGGTACCGTTTTTATCAGGAGACTTGGGGGAATGCTGGTTGGAAGGAAATTTGTGGCTCCTCTGATATTACAGAATTTTCTGTCACCGAAATGACAGGAAAAAGTGTTTTTTGGCCAAATGTTGAGGTTTGCAAAGGATTCTGGGTAACAGAACCTGGTTAGAGCCCCACAAGTCACCCCATCTTGGATTCCCCTAGGTATCTAGTTTTCAAAAATGCACAGGTTTGCTAGGTTTCCCCAGGTGCCGGCTGAGCTAGAGGCCAAAATCCACAGCTAGGCACTTTGTAAAAAACAGCTCTGTTTTCTTTCTGAAAATGTGATGTGTCCACGTCGTGTTTTGGGGCATATCCTGTCGCGGGCACTAGGCCTACCCACACAAGTGAGGTACCATTTTTATCGGAAGACTTGGGGGAACACTGGGTGAAAGGAAATTTGTGGCTCCTCTCAGATTCCAGAACTTTCTCTCACCGAAATGACAGGAAATAGTGTTTTTTTGGCCAAAGTTTGAGGTTTGCAAAGGACTCTGGGTAACAGAATCTGGTCAGAGCCCCACAAGTCACTCCATCTTGGATTCCCCTAGATGTCTCCTTTTAAAAAATGCACAGGTTTGCTAGGTTTCCCCAGGTGCCGGCTGAGCTAGAGGCCAAAATCCACAGCTAGGCACTTTGTAAGAAACAGCTCTGTTTTTTTCTGAAAATTTGATGTGTCCACGTCATGTTTTGGGGCATATCCTGTTGCAGGCGCTAGGCCTACCCACACAAGTGAGGTACTATTTTTATCGGGAGACTTGGGGGAATGCTGGGTGGAAGGAAATTTGTGGCTCGTCTCAGATTCCAGAACTTTCTGTCACCGAAATGACAGGAAAAAGTGTTTTTTTGGCCAAAATTTGAGGTTTGCAAAGGATTCTGGGTAACAGAACCTGGTCAGAGCCCCACAAGTCACCCCATTTTGGATCCCCCTAGATGTCTAGTTTTCAAAAATTTGCAGGTTTGCTAGGTTTCTACAGGTGCCGGCTGAGCTAGAGGCCAAAATCCACAGCTAGGCACTTTGTAAAAAACAGCTCTGTTTTCTTTCTGAAAATGTGATGTGTCCACGTTGTGTTTTGGGGCATATCCTGTCGCCGGTGCTAGGCCTACCCACACAAGTGAAGTACCGTTTTTATAGGGAGACTTGGGGGAATGCTGGTTGAAAGGAAATTTGTGGCTCTTCTCATATTCCAGAATTTTCTGTCACCGAAATGACAGGAAAAAGGGTTTTTTGGCCAAATTTTGAGGTTTGCAAAGGATTCTGGGTAACAGAACCTGGTTAGAGCCCCACAAGTCACCCCATCTTGGATTCCCCTAGGTATCTAGTTTTCACAAATGCGCAGGTTTGCTAGGTTTCCCCAGGTGCCGGCTGAGCTAGAGGCCAAAATCCACAGCTAGGCACTTTGTAAAAAAACAGCTCTATTTTCTTTCTGAAAATGTGATGTGTCCACGTCGTGTTTTGGGGCATATCCTGTCGTGGGCGCTAGGCCTACCCACACAAGTGAGGTACCATTTTTATCGGGAGACTTGGGGGAACACTGGGTGGAACGAAATTTGTGGCTCCTCTCAGATTCCAGAACTTTCTGTCACCGAAATGACAGGAAAAAGTGTTCTTTTGGCCAAAGTTTGAGGTTTGCAAAGGATTCTGGGTAACAGAACCTGTTTGGAGCCCAACAAGTCACCCCATTTTTGATCCCCCTAGATGTCTAGTTTTTAAAAATGCGCAGGTTTGCTAGGTTTCCCCAGGTGCCGGCTGAGCTAGAGGCCAAAATCCACAGCTAGGCACTTTGTAAAAAACAGCTCTGTTTTCTTTCTGAAAATGTGATGTGTCCACGTCGTGTTTTGGGGCATATCCTGTCGCCGGCGCTAGGCCTACCCACACAAGTGAAGTACCATTTTTATCGGGAGACTTGGAGGAACGCTGGGTGGAAGGAAATCTGTGGCTCCTCTCAGATTCTAGAACTTTCTGTCACTGAAATGACAGGAAAAAGTGTTTTTTTGGCCAAATTTTAAAGGTTTGCAAAGGATTCTGGGTAACAGAACCTGGTCAGAGCCCCACAAGCCACCCCATCTTGGATTACCCTAGATGTCTAGTTTTCAAAAATGCACAGGTTTGCTAGGTTTCCCTAGGTGCCGGCTGAGCTAGAGGCCAAAATCCACAGCTAGGCACTTTGTAAAAAACAGCTCTGTTTTCTTTCTGAAAATGTGATGTGTCCACGTCGTGTTTTGGGGCATATCCTGTTGTGGGCGCTAGACCTACCCACACAAGTGAGGTACCGTTTTTATCGGGAGACTTGGGGGAATGCTGGGTGGAAGGAAATTTGTGGCTCCTCTCATATTCCAGAATTTTCTGTCCCCCAAATGACAGGAAAAAGGGTTTTTTTGGCCAAAGTTTGAGGTTTGCAAAGGATTCTGGGTAACAGAACCTGGTCAGAGCCCCACAAGTCACCCCATTTTGTATCCCCCTAGATGTCTAGTTTTCAAAAATGCGCAGGTTTGCTAGGTTTCCCCAGGTGCCGGCTGAGCTAGAGGCCAAAATCCACAGCTAGGCATTTTGTATAAAACAGCTTTGTTTTCTTTCTGAAAATGTGATGTGTCCACGTCGTGTTTTGGGGCATATCCTGTTGCAGGCCCTGGGCCTACCCACACAAGTGAGGTACCGTTTTTATCAGGAGACTTGGGGGAATGCTGGTTGGAAGGAAATTTGTGGCTCCTCTGATATTCCAGAATTTTCTGTCACCGAAATGACAGGAAAAAGTGTTTTTTGGCCAAATGTTGAGGTTTGCAAAGGATTCTGGGTAACAGAACCTGGTTAGAGCCCCACAAGTCACCCCATCTTGGATTCCCCTAGGTATCTAGTTTTAAAAAATGCACAGGTTTGCTGGGTTTCCCCAGGTGCCGGCTGAGCTAGAGGCCAAAATCCACAGCTAGGCACTTTGTAAAAAACAGCTCTGTTTTCTTTCTGAAAATGTGATGTGTCCACGTCGTGTTTTGGGGCATATCCTGTCGCGGGCACTAGGCCTACCCACACAAGTGAGGTACCATTTTTATCGGAAGACTTGGGGGAACACTGGGTGAAAGGAAATTTGTGGCTCCTCTCAGATTCCAGAACTTTCTCTCACCGAAATGACAGGAAATAGTGTTTTTTTGGCCAAAGTTTGAGGTTTGCAAAGGACTCTGGGTAACAGAATCTGGTCAGAGCCCCACAAGTCACTCCATCTTGGATTCCCCTAGATGTCTCCTTTTAAAAAATGCACAGGTTTGCTAGGTTTCCCCAGGTGCCGGCTGAGCTAGAGGCCAAAATCCACAGCTAGGCACTTTGTAAGAAACAGCTCTGTTTTTTTCTGAAAATTTGATGTGTCCACGTCGTGTTTTGGGGCATATCCTGTTGCAGGCGCTAGGCCTACCCACACAAGTGAGGTACTATTTTTATCGGGAGACTTGGGGGGAATGCTGGGTGGAAGGAAATTTGTGGCTCGTCTCAGATTCCAGAACTTTCTGTCACCGAAATGACAGGAAAAAGTGTTTTTTTGGCCAAAATTTGAGGTTTGCAAAGGATTCTGGGTAACAGAACCTGGTCAGAGCCCCACAAGTCACCCCATTTTGGATCCCCCTAGATGTCTAGTTTTCAAAAATTTGCAGGTTTGCTAGGTTTCTACAGGTGCCGGCTGAGCTAGAGGCCAAAATCCACAGCTAGGCACTTTGTAAAAAACAGCTCTGTTTTCTTTCTGAAAATGTGATGTGTCCACGTTGTGTTTTGGGGCATATCCTGTCGCCGGCGCTAGGCCTACCCACACAAGTGAGGTACCGTTTTTATCGGGAGACTTGGGGGAATGCTGAGTGGAAGGAAATTTGTGGCTCCTCTCATATTCCAGAATTTTCTGTCACCGAAATGACAGGAAAAAGGTTTTTTTTTGGCCAAAGTTTGAGGTTTGCAAAGGATTCTGGGTAACAGAACCTGGTCAGAGCCCCACAAGTCACCCCATTTTGGATCCCCCTAGATGTCTAGTTTTAAAAAATGCACAGGTTTGCTAGGTTTCCCCAGGTGCCGGCTGAGCTAGAGGCCAAAATCCACAGCTAGGCACTTTGTAAAAAACAGCTCTGTTTTCTTTCTGAAAATGTGATGTGTCCACGTCGTGTTTTGGGGCATATCCTGTCGCCGGCGCTAGGCCTACCCATACAAGTGAAGTACCATTTTTATCTGGAGACTTGGGGGAACGCTGGGTGGAAGTAAATTTGTGGCTCCTCTCAGATTCCAGAGCTTTCTGTCACTGAAATGACAGGAAAAAGTGTTTTTTTGGCCAACTTTTGAGGTTTGCAAAGGATTCTGGGTAACAGAACCTGGTCAGAGCCCCACAAGTCACCCCATCTTGGATTCCCCTAGATGTCTAGTTTTCAAATATGCACAGGTTTGCTAGGTTTCCCAAGGTGCCGGCTGAGCTAGAGGCCAAAATCCACAGCTAGGCACTTTGTAAAAAACTGTTCTGTTTTCTTTGTGAAAATGTGATGTGTCCACGTCGTGTTTTGGGGCATATCATGTCGGGGGCGCTAGGCCTACCCACACAAATGAGGTTCCATTTTGATCGGGAGACTTGGGGGAACGCTGGGTGGAAGGAAATTTGTGGCTCCTCTCAGATTCCAGAACTTTCTGTCACCGAAATGACAGGAAAAAGTGTTTTTTGGCCAAAATTTGAGGTTTGCAAAGGATTCTGGGTAACAGAACCTGGTCAGAGCCCCACAAGTCACCCCATTTTGGATCCCCCTAGATGTCTAGTTTTCAAAAAATGTGCAGGTTCGCTAGGTTTCCCCAGGTGCCGGCTGAGCTAGAGGCCAAAATCCACAGCTAGGCACTTTGTAAAAAACAGCTCTGTTTTCTTTCTGAAAATGTGATGTGTCCACGTCGTGTTTTGGGGCATATCCTGTCGCAGGCCCAGGGCCTACCCACACAAGTGAGGTACCGTTTTTATCATGAGACCTTGGGGGGAATGCTGGTTGGAAGGAAATGTGTGGCTCCTCTCAGATTCCAGAACTTTCTGTCACCGAAATGACAGGAAAAAGTGTTCTTTTGGCCAAAGTTTGAGGTTTGCAAAGGATTCTGGGTAACAGAACCTGGTTAGAGCCCCACAAGTCACCCCATTTTGGATCCCCCTAGATGTCTAGTTTTCAAAAATGTGCAGGTTTGCTAGTTTTCCCCAGGTGCTGGCAGAGCTAGAGGCCAAAATCCACAGCTAGGCACTTTGTAAAAAACAGCTCTGTTTTCTTTCTGAAAATGTGATGTGTCCACGTCGTGTTTTGGGGCATATCCTGTCGCCGGCGCTAGGCCTACCCACACAAGTGAATTACCGTTTTTATCGGGAGACTTGGGGGAATGCTGGTTGGAAGGAAATTTGTGGCTCTTCTCATATTCCAGAATTTTCTGTCACCGAAATGACAGGAAAAAGGGTTTTTTGGCCAAATTTTGAGGTTTGCAAAGGATTCTGGGTAACAGAACCTGGTTAGAGCCCCACAAGTTACCCCATTTTGGATCCCACTAGATGTCTAGTTTTCAAAAATGTGCATGTTTGCTAGGTTTCCCCAGGTGCCGGCTGAGCTAGAGGCCAAAATCCACAGCTAGGCACTTTGTAAAAAAACGCTCTGTTTTCTTTTTGAAAATGTGATGTGTCCACATCGTGTTTTGAGGGCATATCCTGTCGCCGGCGCTAGGCCTACCCACACAAGTGAAGTACCGTTTTTATCGGGAGAGTTGGGGGAATGCTGGTTGGAAGGAAATTTGTGGCTCTTCTCATATTCCAGAATTTTCTGTCACCGAAATGACAGGAAAAAGGGTTTTTTGGCCTAATTTTGAGGTTTGCAAAGGATTCTGGGTAACAGAACCTGGTTAGAGCCCCACAAGTCACCCCATCTTGGATTCCCCTAGGTATCTAGTTTTCAAAAATGCGCAGGTTTGCTAGGTTTCCCCAGGTGCCGGCTGAGCTAGAGGCCAAAATCCACAGCTAGGCACTTTGTAAAAAACAGCTCTGTTTTCTTTCTGAAAATGTGATGTGTCCACGTCGTGTTTTGGGGCATATCCTGTCGCGGGCGCTAGGCCTACCCACACAAGTGAGGTACCATTTTTATCGGGAGACTTGGGGGAACACTGGGTGGAAGGATATTTGTGGCTCCTCTCAGATTCTAGAACTTTCTGTCACTGAAATGACAGGAAAAAGTGTTTTTTTGGCCAAATTTTAAAGGTTTGCAAAGGATTCTGGGTAACAGAACCTGGTCAGAGCCCCACAAGCCACCCCATCTTGGATTACCCTAGATGTCTAGTTTTCAAAAATGCACAGGTTTGCTAGGTTTCCATAGGTGCCGGATGAGCTAGAGGCCAAAATCCACAGCTAGGCACTTTGTAAAAAAAAGCTCTGTTTTCTTTCTGAAAATGTGATGTGTCCACGTCGTGTTTTGGGGCATATCCTGTTGCGGGCGCTAGACCTACCCACACAAGTGAGGTACCGTTTTTATTGGGAGACTTGGGGGAATGCTGGGTGGAAGGAAATTTGTGGCTCCTCTCATATTCCAGAATTTTCTGTCCCCCAAATGACATGAAAAAGGGTTTTTTTGGCCAAAGTTTGAGGTTTGCAAAGGATTCTGGGTAACAGAACCTGGTCAGAGCCCCACAAGTCACCCCATTTTGTATCCCCCTAGATGTCTAGTTTTCAAAAATGCGCAGGTTTGCTAGGTTTCCCCAGGTGCCGGCTGAGCTAGAGGCCAAAATCCACAGCTAGGCATTTTGTTTAAAACAGCTCTGTTTTCTTTCTGAAAATGTGATGTGTCCACGTCGTGTTTTGGGGCATATCCTGTTGCAGGCCCTGGGCCTACCCACACAAGTGAGGTACCATTTTTATCAGGAGACTTGGGGGAATGCTGGTTGGAAGGAAATTTGTGGCTCCTCTGATATTCCAGAATTTTCTGTCACCGAAATGACAGGAAAAAGTGTTTTTTGGCCAAATGTTGAGGTTTGCAAAGGATTCTGGGTAACAGAACCTGGTTAGAGCCCCACAAGTCACCCCATCTTGGATTCCCCTAGGTATCTAGTTTTCAAAAATGCGCAGGTTTGCTAGGTTTCCCCAGGTGCCGGCTGAGCTAGAGGCCAAAATCCACAGCTAGGCACTTTGTAAAAAACAGCTCTGTTTTCTTTCTGAAAATGTGATGTGTCCACGTCGTGTTTTGGGGCATATCCTGTCGCGGGCGCTAGGCCTACCCACACAAGTGAGGTACCATTTTTATCGGGAGACTTGGGGGAAGGCTGGGTGGAAGGAAATTTGTGGCTCGTCTCAGATTCCAGAACTTTCTGTCACCGAAATGACAAGAAAAAGTGTTTTTTTGGCCAAAATTTGAGGTTTGCAAAGGATTCTGGGTAGCACAACCTGGTCAGAGCCCCACAAGTCACCCCATTTTGTATCCCCCTAGATGTCTAGTTTTCAAAAATGCGCAGGTTTGCTAGGTTTCCCAAGGTGCCGGCTGAGCTAGAGGCCAAAATCCACAGCTAGGCACTTTGTAAAAAACAGTTCTGTTTTCTTTCTGAAAATGTGATGTGTCCATGTCGTGTTTTGGGGCATATCCTGTCGCGGGCGCTAGGCCTACCCACACAAGTGAGGTACCATTTTTATCGGGAGACTTGGGGGAACGCTGGGTGGAAGGAAATTTGTGGCTCGTCTCAGATTCCAGAACTTTCTGTCACCGAAATGACAGGAAAAAGTGTTTTTTTGGCCAAAATTTGAGGTTTGCAAAGGTTTCTGGGTAACAGAACCTGGTCAGAGCCCCACAAGTCACCCCATTTTGGATCCCCCTAGATGTCTAGTTTTAAAAAATTTGCAGGTTTGCTAGGTTTCTACAGGTGCCGGCTGAGCTAGAGGCCAAAATCCAGAGCTAGGCACTTTGAAAAAACAGATCTGTTTTCTTTCTGAAAATGTGATGTGTCCACGTTGTGTTTTGGGGCATTTCCTGTCACCGGCGCTAGGCCTACCCACACAAGTGAGGTACCGTTTTTATCGGGTGACTTGGGGGAATGCTGAGTGGAAGGAAATTTGTGGCTCCTCTCATATTCCAGAATTTTCTGTCACCGAAATGACAGGAAAAAGGGTTTTTTTGGCCAAAGTTTGAGGTTTGCAAAGGATTCTGGGTAACAGAACCTGGTCAGAGCCCCACAAGTCACCCCATTTTGGATCCCCCTAGATGTCTAGTTTTAAAAAATGCACAGGTTTGCTAGGTTTCCCCAGGTGCCGGCTGAGCTAGAGGCCAAAATCCACAGCTAGGCACTTTGTAAAAAACAGCTCTGTTTTCTTTCTGAAAATGTGATGTGTCCACGTCGTGTTTTGGGGCATATCCTGTCGCCGGCGCTAGGCCTACCCACACAAGTGAAGTACCATTTTTATCGGGAGACTTGGGGGAACGCTGGGTGGAAGGAAATTTGTGGCTCCTCTCAGATTCCAGAGCTTTCTGTCACTGAAATGACAGGAAAAAGTGTTTTTTTGGCCAACTTTTGAGGTTTGCAAAGGATTCTGGGTAACAGAACCTGGTCAAAGCCCCACAAGTCACCCCATCTTGGATTCCCCTAGATGTCTAGTTTTCAAATATGCACAGGTTTGCTAGGTTTCCCAAGGTGCCGGCTCAGCTAGAGGCCAAAATCCACAGCTAGGCACTTTGTAAAAAACAGTTCTGTTTTCTTTCTGAAAATGTGATGTGTCCACGTCGTGTTTTGGGGCATATCCTGTCGGGGGCGCTAGGCCTACCCACACAAATGAGGTTCCATTTTGATCGGGAGACTTGGGGGAACGCTGGGTGGAAGGAAATTTGTGGCTCCTCTCAGATTCCAGAACTTTCTGTCACCGAAATGACAGGAAAAAGTGTTTTTTTGGCCAAAATTTGAGGTTTGCAAAGGATTCTGGGTAACAGAACCTGGTCAGAGCCCCACAAGTCACCCCATTTTGGATCCCCCTAGATGTCTAGTTTTCAAAAATGTGCAGGTGTGCTAGGTTTCCCCAGGTGCCGGCTGAGCTAGAGGCCAAAATCCACAGCTAGGCACTTTGTAAAAAACAGCTCTGTTTTCTTTCTGAAAATGTGATGTGTCCACGTCGTGTTTTGGGGCATATCCTGTCGCAGGCCCAGGGCCTACCCACACAAGTGAGGTACCGTTTTTATCGGGAGACTTGGGGGAATGCTGGGTGGAAGGAAATTTGTGGCTCCTCTCATATTCCAGAATTTTCTGTCACCGAAATGACAGGAAAAAGGTTTTTTTTGGCCAAAGTTTGAGGTTTGCAAAGGATTCTGGGTAACAGAACCTGGTCAGAGCCCCACAAGTCACCCCATTTTGGATCCCCCTAGATGTCTAGTTTTAAAAAATGCACAGGTTTGCTAGGTTTCCCCAGGTGCCGGCTGAGCTAGAGGCCAAAATCCACAGCTAGGCACTTTGTAAAAAACAGCTCTGTTTTCTTTCTGAAAATGTGATGTGTCCACGTTGTGTTTTGGGGCATATCCAGTCGCCGGCGCTAGGCCTACCCACACAAGTGAAGTACCATTTTTATCGGGAGACTTGGGGGAACGCTGGGTGGAAGGAAATTTGTGGCTCCTCTCAGATTCCAGAGCTTTCTGTCAGTGAAATGACAGGAAAAAGTGTTTTTTTGGCCAACTTTTGAGGTTTGCAAAGGATTCTGGGTAACAGAACCTGGTCAGAGCCCCACAAGTCACGCCATCTTGGATTCCCCTAGATGTCTAGTTTTCAAATATGCACAGGTTTGCTAGGTTTCCCAAGGTGCCGGCTGAGCTAGAGGCCAAAATCCACAGCTAGGCACTTTGTAAAAAACAGTTCTGTTTTCTTTCTGAAAATGTGATGTGTCCACGTCGTGTTTTGGGGCATATCCTGTCGGGGGCGCTAGGCCTACCCACACAAATGAGGTTCCATTTTGATCGGGAGACTTGGGGGAACGCTGGGTGGAAGGAAATTTGTGGCTCCTCTCAGATTCCAGAGCTTTCTGTCACCGAAATGACAGGAAAAAGTGTTTTTTTGGCCAACTTTTGAGGTTTGCAAAGGATTCTGGGTAACAGAACCTGGTCAAAGCCCCACAAGTCACCCCATCTTGGATTCCCCTAGATGTCTAGTTTTCAAATATGCACAGGTTTGCTAGGTTTCCCAAGGTGCCGGCTGAGCTAGAGGCCAAAATCCACAGCTAGGCACTTTGTAAAAAACAGTTCTGTTTTCTTTCTGAAAATGTGATGTGTCCACGTCGTGTTTTGGGGCATATCCTGTCGGGGGCGCTAGGCCTACCCACACAAATGAGGTTCCATTTTGATCGGGAGACTTGGGGGAACGCTGGGTGGAAGGAAATTTGTGGCTCCTCTCAGATTCCAGAACTTTCTGTCACCGAAATGACAGGAAAAAGTGTTCTTTTGGCCAAAGTTTGAGGTTGCAAAGGATTCTGGGTAACAGAACCTGGTTGGAGCCCCACAAGTCACCCCATTTTTGATCCCCCTAGATGTCTAGTTTTCAAAAATGCGCAGGTTTGCTAGGTTTCCCCAGGTGCCGGCTGAGCTAGAGGCCAAAATCCACAGCTAGGCACTTTGTAAAAAACAGCTCTGTTTTCTTTCTGAAAATGTGATGTGTCCACGTCGTGTTTTGGGGCATATCCTGTCGCCGGCGCTAGGCCTACCCACACAAGTGAAGTACCATTTTTATCGGGAGACTTGGGGGAACGCTGGGTGGAAGGAAATCTGTGGCTCCTCTCAGATTCTAGAACTTTCTGTCACTGAAATGACAGGAAAAAGTGTTTTTTTGGTCAAATTTTAAAGGTTTGCAAAGGATTCTGGGTAACAGAACCTGGTCAGAGCCCCACAAGCCACCCCATCTTGGATTACCCTAGATGTCTAGTTTTCAAAAATGCACAGGTTTGCTAGGTTTCCATAGGTGCCGGCTGAGCTAGAGGCCAAAATCCACAGCTAGGCACTTTGTAAAAAACAGTTCTGTTTTCTTTCTGAAAATGTGATGTGTCCACGTCGTGTTTTGGGGCATATCCTGTTGCGGGCGCTAGACCTACCCACACAAGTGAGGTACCGTTTTTATTGGGAGACTTGGGGGAATGCTGGGTGGAAGGAAATTTGTGGCTCCTCTCATATTCCAGAATTTTCTGTCCCCCAAATGACATGAAAAAGGGTTTTTTTGGCCAAAGTTTGAGGTTTGCAAAGGATTCTGGGTAACAGAACCTGGTCAGAGCCCCACAAGTCACCCCATTTTGTATCCCCCTAGATGTCTAGTTTTCAAAAATGCGCAGGTTTGCTAGGTTTCCCCAGGTGCCGGCTGAGCTAGAGGCCAAAATCCACAGCTAGGCATTTTGTTTAAAACAGCTCTGTTTTCTTTCTGAAAATGTGATGTGTCCACGTCGTGTTTTGGGGCATATCCTGTTGCAGGCCCTGGGCCTACCCACACAAGTGAGGTACCATTTTTATCAGGAGACTTGGGGGAATGCTGGTTGGAAGGAAATTTGTGGCTCGTCTCAGATTCCAGAACTTTCTGTCACCGAAATGACAGGAAAAAGTGTTTTTTTGGCCAAAATTTGAGGTTTGCAAAGGTTTCTGGGTAACAGAACCTGGTCAGAGCCCCACAAGTCACCCCATTTTGGATCCCCCTAGATGTCTAGTTTTCAAAAATTTGCAGGTTTGCTAGGTTTCTACAGGTGCCGGCTGAGCTAGAGGCCAAAATCCACAGCTAGGCACTTTGAAAAAACAGCTCTGTTTTCTTTCTGAAAATGTGATGTGTCCACGTTGTGTTTTGGGGCATTTCCTGTCACCGGCGCTAGGCCTACCCACACAAGTGAGGTACCGTTTTTATCGGGAGACTTGGGGGAATGCTGAGTGGAAGGAAATTTGTGGCTCCTCTCATATTCCAGAATTTTCTGTCACCGAAATGACAGGAAAAAGGGTTTTTTTGGCCAAAGTTTGAGGTTTGCAAAGGATTCTGGGTAACAAAACCTGGTCAGAGCCCCACAAGTCACCCCATTTTGGATCCCCCTAGATGTCTAGTTTTAAAAAATGCACAGGTTTGCTAGGTTTCCCCAGGTGCCGGCTGAGCTAGAGGCCAAAATCCACAGCTAGGCACTTTGTAAAAAACAGCTCTGTTTTCTTTCTGAAAATGTGATGTGTCCACGTCGTGTTTTGGGGCATATCCTGTCGCCGGCGCTAGGCCCCCACACAAGTGAAGTACCATTTTTATCGGGAGACTTGGGGGAACGCTGGGTGGAAGGAAATTTGTGGCTCCTCTCAGATTCCAGAGCTTTCTGTCACTGAAATGACAGGAAAAAGTGTTTTTTTGGCCAACTTTTGAGGTTTGCAAAGGATTCTGGGTAACAGAACCTGGTCAAAGCCCCACAAGTCACCCCATCTTGGATTCCCCTAGATGTCTAGTTTTCAAATATGCACAGGTTTGCTAGGTTTCCCAAGGTGCCGGCTGAGCTAGAGGCCAAAATCCACAGCTAGGCACTTTGTAAAAAACAGTTCTGTTTTCTTTCTGAAAATGTGATGTGTCCACGTCGTGTTTTGGGGCATATCCTGTCGGGGGCGCTAGGCCTACCCACACAAATGAGGTTCCATTTTGATCGGGAGACTTGGGGGAACGCTGGGTGGAAGGAAATTTGTGGCTCCTCTCAGATTCCAGAACTTTCTGTCACCGAAATGACAGGAAAAAGTGTTTTTTTGGCCAAAATTTGAGGTTTGCAAAGGATTCTGGGTAACAGAACCTGGTCAGAGCCCCACAAGTCACCCCATTTTGGATCCCCCTAGATGTCTAGTTTTCAAAAATGTGCAGGTGTGCTAGGTTTCCCCAGGTGCCGGCTGAGCTAGAGGCCAAAATCCACAGCTAGGCACTTTGTAAAAAACAGCTCTGTTTTCTTTCTGAAAATGTGATGTGTCCACGTCGTGTTTTGGGGCATATCCTGTCGCAGGCCCAGGGCCTACCCACACAAGTGAGGTACCGTTTTTATCGGGAGACTTGGGGGAATGCTGGGTGGAAGGAAATTTGTGGCTCCTCTCATATTCCAGAATTTTCTGTCACCGAAATGACAGGAAAAAGGGTTTTTTTGGCTAAAGTTTGAGGTTTGCAAAGGATTCTGGGTAACAGAACCTGGTCAGAGCCCCACAAGTCACCCCATTTTGGATCCCCCTAGATGTCTAGTTTTAAAAAATGCACAGGTTTGCTAGGTTTCCCCATGTGCCGGCTGAGCTAGAGGCCAAAATCCACAGCTAGGCACTTTGTAAAAAACAGCTCTGTTTTCTTTCTGAAAATGTGATGTGTCCACGTCGTGTTTTGGGGCATATCCTGTCGCCGGCGCTAGGCCTACCCACACAAGTGAAGTACCATTTTTATCGGGAGACTTGGGGTAACGCTGGGTGGAAGGAAATTTGTGGCTCCTCTCAGATTCCAGAGCTTTCTGTCACTGAAATGACTGGAAAAAGTGTTTTTTTGGCCAACTTTTGAGGTTTGCAAAGGATTCTGGGTAACAGAACCTGGTCAGAGCCCCACAAGTCACGCCATCTTGGATTCCCCTAGACGTCTAGTTTTCAAATATGCACAGGTTTGCTAGGTTTCCCAAGGTGCCGGCTGAGCTAGAGGCCAAAATCCACAGCTAGGCACTTTGTAAAAAACAGTTCTGTTTTCTTTCTGAAAATGTGATGTGTCCACGTCGTGTTTTGGGGCATATCCTGTCGGGGGCGCTAGGCCTACCCACACAAATGAGGTTCCATTTTGATCGGGAGACTTGGGGGAACGCTGGGTGGAAGGAAATTTGTGGCTCCTCTCAGATTCCAGAACTTTCTGTCACCGAAATGACAGGAAAAAGTGTTTTTTTGGCCAAAATTTGAGGTTTGCAAAGGATTCTGGGTAACAGAACCTGGTCAAAGCCCCACAAGTCACCCCATCTTGGATTCCCCTAGATGTCTAGTTTTCAAATATGCACAGGTTTGCTAGGTTTCCCAAGGTGCCGGCTGAGCTAGAGGCCAAAATCCACAGCTAGGCACTTTGTAAAAAACAGTTCTGTTTTCTTTCTGAAAATGTGATGTGTCCACGTCGTGTTTTGGGGCATATCCTGTCGGGGGCGCTAGGCCTACCCACACAAATGAGGTTCCATTTTGATCGGGAGACTTGGGGGAACGCTGGGTGGAAGGAAATTTGTGGCTCCTCTCAGATTCCAGAACTTTCTGTCACCGAAATGACAGGAAAAAGTGTTTTTTTGGCCAAAATTTGAGGTTTGCAAAGGATTCTGGGTAACAGAACCTGGTCAGAGCCCCACAAGTCACCCCATTTTGGATCCCCCTAGATGTCTAGTTTTCAAAAATGTGCAGGTGTGCTAGGTTTCCCCAGGTGCCGGCTGAGCTAGAGGCCAAAATCCACAGCTAGGCACTTTGTAAAAAACAGCTCTGTTTTCTTTCTGAAAATGTGATGTGTCCACGTCGTGTTTTGGGGCATATCCTGTCGCAGGCCCAGGGCCTACCCACACAAGTGAGGTACCGTTTTTATCGGGAGACTTGGGGGAATGCTGGGTGGAAGGAAATTTGTGGCTCCTCTCATATTCCAGAATTTTCTGTCACCGAAATGACAGGAAAAAGGGTTTTTTTGGCTAAAGTTTGAGGTTTGCAAAGGATTCTGGGTAACAGAACCTGGTCAGAGCCCCACAAGTCACCCCATTTTGGATCCCCCTAGATGTCTAGTTTTAAAAAATGCACAGGTTTGCTAGGTTTCCCCAGGTGCCGGCTGAGCTAGAGGCCAAAATCCACAGCTAGGCACTTTGTAAAAAACAGCTCTGTTTTCTTTCTGAAAATGTGATGTGTCCACGTCGTGTTTTGGGGCATATCCTGTCGCCGGCGCTAGGCCTACCCACACAAGTGAAGTACCATTTTTATCGGGAGACTTGGGGTAACGCTGGGTGGAAGGAAATTTGTGGCTCCTCTCAGATTCCAGAGCTTTCTGTCACTGAAATGACAGGAAAAAGTGTTTTTTTGGCCAACTTTTGAGGTTTGCAAAGGATTCTGGGTAACAGAACCTGGTCAGAGCCCCACAAGTCACGCCATCTTGGATTCCCCTAGACGTCTAGTTTTCAAATATGCACAGGTTTGCTAGGTTTCCCAAGGTGCCGGCTGAGCTAGAGGCCAAAATCCACAGCTAGGCACTTTGTAAAAAACAGTTCTGTTTTCTTTCTGAAAATGTGATGTGTCCACGTCGTGTTTTGGGGCATATCCTGTCGGGGGCGCTAGGCCTACCCACACAAATGAGGTTCCATTTTGATCGGGAGACTTTGGGGAACGCTGGGTGGAAGGAAATTTGTGGCTCCTCTCAGATTCCAGAACTTTCTGTCACCGAAATGACAGGAAAAAGTGTTTTTTTGGCCAAAATTTGAGGTTTGCAAAGGATTCTGGGTAACAGAACCTGGTCAAAGCCCCACAAGTCACCCCATCTTGGATTCCCCTAGATGTCTAGTTTTCAAATATGCACAGGTTTGCTAGGTTTCCCAAGGTGCCGGCTGAGCTAGAGGCCAAAATCCACAGCTAGGCACTTTGTAAAAAACAGTTCTGTTTTCTTTCTGAAAATGTGATGTGTCCACGTCGTGTTTTGGGGCATATCCTGTCGGGGGCGCTAGGCCTACCCACACAAATGAGGTTCCATTTTGATCGGGAGACTTGGGGGAACGCTGGGTGGAAGGAAATTTGTGGCTCCTCTCAGATTCCAGAACTTTCTGTCACCGAAATGACAGGAAAAAGTGTTTTTTTGGCCAAAATTTGAGGTTTGCAAAGGATTCTGGGTAACAGAACCTGGTCAGAGCCCCACAAGTCACCCCATTTTGGATCCCCCTAGATGTCTAGTTTTCAAAAATGTGCAGGTGTGCTAGGTTTCCCCAGGTGCCGGCTGAGCTAGAGGCCAAAATCCACAGCTAGGCACTTTGTAAAAAACAGCTCTGTTTTCTTTCTGAAAATGTGATGTGTCCACGTCGTGTTTTGGGGCATATCCTGTCGCAGGCCCAGGGCCTACCCACACAAGTGAGGTACCGTTTTTATCGGGAGACTTGGGGGAATGCTGGGTGGAAGGAAATTTGTGGCTCCTCTCAGATTCCAGAGCTTTCTGTCACTGAAATGACCGGAAAAAGTGTTTTTTTGGCCAACTTTTGAGGTTTGCAAAGGATTCTGGGTAACAGAACCTGGTCAGAGCCCCACAAGTCACCCCATCTTGGATTCCCCTAGATGTCTAGTTTTCAAATATGCACAGGTTTGCTAGGTTTCCCAAGGTGCCGGCTGAGCTAGAGGCCAAAATCCACAGCTAGGCACTTTGTAAAAAACAGTTCTGTTTTCTTTCTGAAAATGTGATGTGTCCACGTCGTGTTTTGGGGCATATCCTGTCGGGGGCGCTAGGCCTACCCACACAAATGAGGTTCCATTTTGATCGGGAGACTTGGGGGAACGCTGGGTGGAAGGAAATTTGTGGCTCCTCTCAGATTCCAGAACTTTCTGTCACCGAAATGACAGGAAGAAGTGTTTTTTTGGCCACAATTTGAGGTTTGCAAAGGATTCTGGGTAACAGAACCTGGTCAGAGCCCCACAAGTCACCCCATTTTGGATCCCCCTAGATGTCTAGTTTTCAAAAATGTGCAGGTGTGCTAGGTTTCCCCAGGTGCCGGCTGAGCTAGAGGCCAAAATCCACAGCTAGGCACTTTGTAAAAAACAGCTCTGTTTTCTTTCTGAAAATGTGATGTGTCCACGTCGTGTTTTGGGGCATATCCTGTCGCAGGCCCAGGGCCTACCCACACAAGTGAGGTACCGTTTTTATCGGGAGACTTGGGGGAATGCTGGGTGGAAGGAAATTTGTGGCTCCTCTCATATTCCAGAATTTTCTGTCACCGAAATGACAGGAAAAAGGGTTTTTTTGGCCAAAGTTTGAGGTTTGCAAAGGATTCTGGGTAACAGAACCTGGTCAGAGCCCCACAAGTCACCCCATTTTGGATCCCCCTAGATGTCTAGTTTTAAAAAATGCACAGGTTTGCTAGGTTTCCCCAGGTGCCGGCTGAGCTAGAGGCCAAAATCCACAGCTAGGCACTTTGTAAAAAACAGCTCTGTTTTCTTTCTGAAAATGTGATGTGTCCACGTCGTGTTTTGGGGCATATCCTGTCGCCGGCGCTAGGCCTACCCACACAAGTGAAGTACCATTTTTATCGGGAGACTTGGGGGAACGCTGGGTGGAAGGAAATTTGTGGCTCCTCTCAGATTCCAGAGCTTTCTGTCACTGAAATGACAGGAAAAAGTGTTTTTTGGCCAACTTTTGAGGTTTGCAAAGGATTCTGGGTAACAGAACCTGGTCAGAGCCCCACAAGTCACGCCATCTTGGATTCCCCTAGATGTCTAGTTTTTAAATATGCACAGGTTTGCTAGGTTTCCCAAGGTGCCGGCTGAGCTAGAGGCCAAAATCCACAGCTAGGCACTTTGTAAAAAACAGTTCTGTTTTCTTTCTGAAAATGTGATGTGTCCACGTCGTGTTTTGGGGCATATCCTGTCGGGGGCGCTAGGCCTACCCACACAAATGAGGTTCCATTTTGATCGGGAGACTTGGGGGAACGCTGGGTGGAAGGAAATTTGTGACTCCTCTCAGATTCCAGAGCTTTCTGTCACCGAAATGACAGGAAAAAGTGTTTTTTTGGCCAACTTTTGAGGTTTGCAAAGGATTCTGGGTAACAGAACCTGGTCAAAGCCCCACAAGTCACCCCATCTTGGATTCCCCTAGATGTCTAGTTTTCAAATATGCACAGGTTTGCTAGGTTTCCCAAGGTGCCGGCTGAGCTAGAGGCCAAAATCCACAGCTAGGCACTTTGTAAAAAACAGTTCTGTTTTCTTTCTGAAAATTTGATGTGTCCACGTCGTGTTTTGGGGCATATCCTGTCGGGGGCGCTAGGCCTACCCACACAAATGAGGTTCCATTTTGATCGGGAGACTTGGGGGAACGCTGGGTGGAAGGAAATTTGTGGCTCCTCTCAGATTCCAGAACTTTCTGTCACCGAAATGACAGGAAAAAGTGTTTTTTTGGCCAAAATTTGAGGTTTGCAAAGGATTCTGGGTAACAGAACCTGGTCAGAGCCCCACAAGTCACCACATTTTGGATCCCCCTAGATGTCTAGTTTTCAAAAATGTGCAGGTGTGCTAGGTTTCACCAGGTGCCGGCTGAGCTAAAGGCCAAAATCCACAGCTAGGCACTTTGTAAAAAACAGCTCTGTTTTCTTTCTGAAAATGTGATGTGTCCACGTCGTGTTTTGGGGCATATCCTGTCGCAGGCCCAGGGCCTACCCACACAAGTGAGGTACCGTTTTTATCGGGAGACTTGGGGGAATGCTGGGTGGAAGGAAATTTGTGGCTCCTCTCATATTCCAGAATTTTCTGTCACCGAAATGACAGGAAAAAGGTTTTTTTTGGCCAAAGTTTGAGGTTTGCAAAGGATTCTGGGTAACAGAACCTGGTCAGAGCCCCACAAGTCACCCCATTTTGGATCCCCCTAGATGTCTAGTTTTAAAAAAGGCACAGGTTTGCTAGGTTTCCCCAGGTGCCGGCTGAGCTAGAGGCCAAAATCCACAGCTAGGCACTTTGTAAAAAACAGCTCTGTTTTCTTTCTGAAAATGTGATGTGTCCACGTCGTGTTTTGGGGCATATCCTGTCGCTGGCGCTAGGCCTACCCACACAAGTGAAGTACCATTTTTATCGGGAGACTTGGGGGAACGCTGGGTGGAATGAAATTTGTGGCTCCTCTCAGATTCCAGAGCTTTCTGTCACTGAAATGACAGGAAAAAGTGTTTTTTTGGCCAACTTTTGAGGTTTGCAAAGGATTCTGGGTAACAGAACATGGTCAGAGCCCCACAAGTCACCCCATCTTGGATTCCCCTAGATGTCTAGTTTTCAAATATGCACAGGTTTGCTAGGTTTCCCAAGGTGCCGGCTGAGCTAGAGGCCAAAATCCACAGCTAGGCACTTTGTAAAAAACAGTTCTGTTTTCTTTCTGAAAATGGGATGTGTCCACGTCGTGTTTTGGGGCATATCCTGTCGGGGGCGCTAGGCCTACCCACACAAATGAGGTTACATTTTGATCGGGAGACTTGGGGGAACGCTGGGTGGAAGGAAATTTGTGGCTCCTTTCAGATTCCAGAACTTTCTGTCACCGAAATGACAGGAAGAAGTGTTTTTTTGGCCAAAATTTGAGGTTTGCAAAGGATTCTGGGTAACAGAACCTGGTCAGAGCCCCACAAGTCACCCCATTTTGGATCCCCCTAGATGTCTAGTTTTCAAAAATGTGCAGGTGTGCTAGGTTTCCCCAGGTGCCGGCTGAGCTAGAGGCCAAAATCCACAGCTAGGCACTTTGTAAAAAACAGCTCTGTTTTCTTTCTGAAAATGTGATGTGTCCACGTCGTGTTTTGGGGCATATCCTGTCGCAGGCCCAGGGCCTACCCACACAAGTGAGGTACCGTTTTTATCGGGAGACTTGGGGGAATGCTGGGTGGAAGGAAATTTGTGGCTCCTCTCAGATTCCAGAATTTTCTGTCACCGAAATGACAGGAAAAAGGGTTTTTTTGGCCAAAGTTTGAGGTTTGCAAAGGATTCTGGGTAACAGAACCTGGTCAGAGCCCCACAAGTCACCCCATTTTGGATCCCCCTAGATGTCTAGTTTTAAAAAATGCACAGGTTTGCTAGGTTTCCCCAGGTGCCGGCTGAGCTAGAGGCCAAAATCCACAGCTAGGCACTTTGTAAAAAACAGCTCTGTTTTCTTTCTGAAAATGTGATGTGTCCACGTCGTGTTTTGGGGCATATCCTGTCGCCGGCGCTAGGCCTACCCACACAAGTGAAGTACCATTTTTATCGGGAGACTTGGGGGAACGCTGGGTGGAAGGAAATTTGTGGCTCCTCTCAGATTCCAGAGCTTTCTGTCACTGAAATGACAGGAAAAAGTGTTTTTTTGGCCAACTTTTGAGGTTTGCAAAGGATTCTGGGTAACAGAACCTGGTCAGAGCCCCACAAGTCACCCCATCTTGGATTCCCCTAGATGTTTAGTTTTCAAATATGCACAGGTTTGCTAGGTTTCCCAAGGTGCCGGCTGAGCTAGAGGCCAAAATCCACAGCTAGGCACTTTGTAAAAAACAGTTCTGTTTTCTTTCTGAAAATGTGATGTGTCCACGTCGTGTTTTGGGGCATATCCTGTCGGGGGCGCTAGGCCTACCCACACAAATGAGGTTCCATTTTGATCGGGAGACTTGGGGGAACGCTGGGTGGAAGGAAATTTGTGGCTCCTCTCAGATTCCAGAACTTTCTGTCACCGAAATGACAGGAAAAAGTGTTTTTTTGGCCAAAATTTGAGGTTTGCAAAGGATTCTGGGTAACAGAACCTGGTCAGAGCCCCACAAGTCACCCCATTTTGGATCCCCCTAGATGTCTAGTTTTCAAAAATGTGCAGGTGTGCTAGGTTTCCCCAGGTGCCGGCTGAGCTAGAGGCCAAAATCCACAGCTAGGCACTTTGTAAAAAACAGCTCTGTTTTCTTTCTGAAAATGTGATGTGTCCACGTCGTGTTTTGGGGCATATCCTGTCGCAGGCCCAGGGCCTACCCACACAAGTGAGGTACCGTTTTTATCGGGAGACTTGGGGGAACGCTGGGTGGAAGGAAATTTGTGGCTCCTCTCAGATTCCAGAACTTTCTGTCACCGAAATGACAGGAAAAAGTGTTTTTTTGGCCAAAATTTGAGGTTTGCAAAGGATTCTGGGTAACAGAACCTGGTCAGAGCCCCACAAGTCACCCCATTTTGGATCCCCCTAGATGTCTAGTTTTAAAAAATGTGCAGGTGTGCTAGGTTTCCCCAGGTGCCGGCTGAGCTAGAGGCCAAAATCCACAGCTAGGCACTTTGTAAAAAACAGCTCTGTTTTCTTTCTGAAAATGTGATGTGTCCACGTCGTGTTTTGGGGCATATCCTGTCGCAGGCCCAGGGCCTACCCACACAAGTGAGGTACCGTTTTTATCGGGAGACTTGGGGGAATGCTGGGTGGAAGGAAATTTGTGGCTCCTCTCATATTCCAGAATTTTCTGTCACCGAAATGACAGAAAAAAGGGTTTTTTTGGCCAAAGTTTGAGGTTTGCAAAGGATTCTGGGTAACAGAACCTGGTCAGAGCCCCACAAGTCACCCCATTTTGGATCCCCCTAGATGTCTAGTTTTAAAAAATGCACAGGTTTGCTAGGTTTCCCCAGGTGCCGGCTGAGCTAGAGGCCAAAATCCACAGCTAGGCACTTTGTAAAAAACAGCTCTGTTTTCTTTCTGAAAATGTGATGTGTCCACGTCGTGTTTTGGGGCATATCCTGTCGCCGGCGCTAGGCCTACCCACACAAGTGAAGTACCATTTTTATCGGGAGACTTGGGGGAACGCTGGGTGGAAGGAAATTTGTGGCTCCTCTCAGATTGCAGAGCTTTCTGTCACTGAAATGACAGGAAAAAGTGTTTTTTTGGCCAACTTTTGAGGTTTGCAAAGGATTCTGGGTAACAGAACCTGGTCAGAGCCCCACAAGTCACCCCATCTTGGATTCCCCTAGATGTCTAGTTTTCAAATATGCACAGGTTTGCTAGGTTTCCCAAGGTGCCGGCTGAGCTAGAGGCCAAAATCCACAGCTAGGCACTTTGTAAAAAACAGTTCTGTTTTCTTTCTGAAAATGTGATGTGTCCACGTCGTGTTTTGGGGCATATCCTGTCGGGGGCGCTAGGCCTACCCACACAAATGAGGTTCCATTTTGATCGGGAGACTTGGGGGAACGCTGGGTGGAAGGAAATTTGTGGCTCCTCTCAGATTCCAGAACTTTCTGTCACCGAAATGACAGGAAGAAGTGTTTTTTTGGCCAAAATTTGAGGTTTGCAAAGGATTCTGGGTAACAGAACCTGGTCAGAGCCCCACAAGTCACCCCATTTTGGATCCCCCTAGATGTCTAGTTTTCAAAAATGTGCAGGTGTGCTAGGTTTCCCCAGGTGCCGGCTGAGCTAGAGGCCAAAATCCACAGCTAGGCACTTTGTAAAAAACAGCTCTGTTTTCTTTCTGAAAATGTGATGTGTCCACGTCGTGTTTTGGGGCATATCCTGTCGCAGGCCCAGGGCCTACCCACACAAGTGAGGTACCGTTTTTATCGGGAGACTTGGGGGAATGCTGGGTGGAAGGAAATTTGTGGCTCCTCTCATATTCCAGAATTTTCTGTCACCGAAATGACAGAAAAAAGGGTTTTTTTGGCCAAAGTTTGAGGTTTGCAAAGGATTCTGGGTAACAGAACCTGGTCAGAGCCCCACAAGTCACCCCATTTTGGATCCCCCTAGATGTCTAGTTTTAAAAAATGCACAGGTTTGCTAGGTTTCCCCAGGTGCCGGCTGAGCTAGAGGCCAAAATCCACAGCTAGGCACTTTGTAAAAAACAGCTCTGTTTTCTTTCTGAAAATGTGATGTGTCCACGTCGTGTTTTGGGGCATATCCTGTCGCCGGCGCTAGGCCTACCCACACAAGTGAAGTACCATTTTTATCGGGAGACTTGGGGGAACGCTGGGTGGAAGGAAATTTGTGGCTCCTCTCAGATTGCAGAGCTTTCTGTCACTGAAATGACAGGAAAAAGTGTTTTTTTGGCCAACTTTTGAGGTTTGCAAAGGATTCTGGGTAACAGAACCTGGTCAGAGCCCCACAAGTCACCCCATCTTGGATTCCCCTAGATGTCTAGTTTTCAAATATGCACAGGTTTGCTAGGTTTCCCAAGGTGCCGGCTGAGCTAGAGGCCAAAATCCACAGCTAGGCACTTTGTAAAAAACAGTTCTGTTTTCTTTCTGAAAATGTGATGTGTCCACGTCGTGTTTTGGGGCATATCCTGTCGGGGGCGCTAGGCCTACCCACACAAATGAGGTTCCATTTTGATCGGGAGACTTGGGGGAACGCTGGGTGGAAGGAAATTTGTGGCTCCTCTCAGATTCCAGAACTTTCTGTCACCGAAATGACAGGAAGAAGTGTTTTTTTGGCCAAAATTTGAGGTTTGCAAAGGATT
Organism: Pleurodeles waltl; assembly: GCF_031143425.1. NCBI lineage: Eukaryota > Metazoa > Chordata > Amphibia > Caudata > Salamandridae > Pleurodeles > Pleurodeles waltl. Next base: position 1,021,707,327 of record NC_090448.1, read on the forward strand.
CTGGGTAACAGAACCTGGTCAGAGCCCCACAAGTCACCCCATTTTGGATCCCCCTAGATGTCTAGTTTTCAAAAATGTGCAGGTGTGCTAGGTTTCCCCAGGTGCCGGCTGAGCTAGAGGCCAAAATCCACAGCTAGGCACTTTGTAAAAAATAGCTCTGTTTTCTTTCTGAAAATGTGATGTGTCCACGTCGTGTTTTGGGGCATATCCTGTCGCAGGCCCAGGGCCTACCCACACAAGTGAAGTACCATTTTTATCGGGAGACTTGGGGGAACGCTGGGTGGAAGGAAATTTGTGGCTCCTCTCCTATTCCAGAATTTTCTGTCACCGAAATGACAGGAAAAAGGGTTTTTTGGCCAAAGTTTGAGGTTTGCAAAGGATTCTGGGTAACAGAACCTGGTCAGAGCCCCACAAGTCACCCCATTTTGGATCCCCCTAGATGTCTAGTTTTAAAAAATGCACAGGTTTGCTAGGTTTCCCCAGGTGCCGGCTGAGCTAGAGGCCAAAATCCACAGCTAGGGACTTGGTAAAAAACAGCTCTGTTTTCTTTCTGAAAATGTGATGTGTCCACGTCGTGTTTTGGGGCATATCCTGTCGCAGGCCCAGGGCCTACCCACACAAGTGAGGTACCGTTTTTATCGGGAGACTTGGGGGAATGCTGGGTGGAAGGAAATTTGTGGCTCCTCTCATATTCCAGAATTTTCTGTCACCGAAATGACAGGAAAAAGGGTTTTTTTGGCCAAAGTTTGAGGTTTGCAAAGGATTCTGGGTAACAGAACCTGGTCAGAGCCCCACAAGTCACCCCAATTTGGATTCCCCTAGATGTCTAGTTTTCAAATATGCACAGGTTTGCTAGGTTTCCCAAGGTGCCGGCTGAGCTAGAGGCCAAAATCCACAGCTAGGCACTTTGTAAAAAACAGTTCTGTTTTCTTTCTGAAAATGTGATGTGTCCACGTCGTGTTTTGGGGCATATCCTGTCGGGGGCGCTAGGCCTACTCACACAAATGAGGTTCCATTTTGATCGGGAGACTTGGGGGAACGCTGGGTGGAAGGAAATTTGTGGCTCCTCTCAGATTCCAGAACTTTCTGTCACCGAAATGACAGGAAAAAGTGTTTTTTTGTCCAAAATTTGAGGTTTGCAAAGGATTCTGGGTAACAGAACCTGGTCAGAGCCCCACAAGTCACCCCATTTTGGATCCCCCTAGATGTCTAGTTTTCAAAAATGTGCAGGTGTGCTAGGTTTCCCCAGGTGCCGGCTGAGCTAGAGGCCAAGATCCACAGCTAGGCACTTTGTAAAAAACAGCTCTGTTTTCCTTCTGAAAATGTGATGTGTCCACGTCGTGTTTTGGGGCTTATCCTGTCGCAGGCCCAGGGCCTACCCACACAAGTGAGGTACCGTTTTTATCGGGAGACTTGGGGGAATGCTGGGTGGAAGGAAATTTGTGGCTCCTCTCATATTCCAGAATTTTCTGTCACCGAAATGACAGGAAAAAGGGTTTTTTTGGCCAAGTTTGAGGTTTGCAAAGGATTCTGGGTAACAGAACCTGGTCAGAGCCCCACAAGTCACCCCATTTTGGATCCCCCTAGATGTCTAGTTTTAAAAAATGCACAGGTTTGCTAGGTTTCCCCAGGTGCCGGCTGAGCTAGAGGCCAAAATCCACAGCTAGGCACTTTGTAAAAAACAGCTCTGTTTTCTTTCTGAAAATGTGATGTGTCCACGTCGTGTTTTGGGGCATATCCTGTCGCCGGCGCTAGGCCTACCCACACAAGTGAAGTACCATTTTTATCGGGAGACTTGGGGGAATGCTGGGTGGAAGGAAATTTGTGGCTCCTCTCAGATTCCAGAGCTTTCTGTCACTGAAATGACAGGAAAAAGTGTTTTTTTGGCCAACTTTTGAGGTTTGCAAAGGATTCTGGGTAACAGAACCTGGTCAGAGCCCCACAAGTCACCCCATCTTGGATTCCCCTAGATGTCTAGTTTTCAAATATGCACAGGTTTGCTAGGTTTCCCAAGGTGCCGGCTGAGCTAGAGGCCAAAATCCACAGCTAGGCACTTTGTAAAAAACAGTTCTGTTTTCTTTCTGAAAATGTGATGTGTCCACGTCGTGTTTTGGGGCATATCCTGCCGGGGGCGCTAGGCCTACCCACACAAATGAGGTTCCATTTTGATCGGGAGACTTGGGGGAACGCTGGGTGGAAGGAAATTTGTGGCTCCTCTCAGATTCCAGAACTTTCTGTCACCGAAATGACAGGAAAAAGTGTTTTTTTGGCCAAAATTTGAGGTTTGCAAAGGATTCTGGGTAACAGAACCTGGTCAGAGCCCCACAAGTCACCCCATTTTGGATCCCCCTAGATGTCTAGTTTTCAAAAATGTGCAGGTGTGCTAGGTTTCCCCAGGTGCCGGCTGAACTAGAGGTCAAAATCCACAGCTACGCACTTTGTAAAAAACAGCTCTGTTTTCTTTCTCAAAATGTGATGTGTCCACGTCGTATTTTGGGGCATATCCTGTCGCAGGCCCAGGGCCTACCCACACAAGTGAGGTACCGTTTTTATCGGGAGACTTGGGGGAATGCTGGGTGGAAGGAAATTTGTGGCTCCTCTCATATTCCAGAATTTTCTGTCACCGAAATGACAGAAAAAAGTGTTTTTTTGGCAAAAGTTTGAGGTTTGCAAAGGATTCTGGGTAACAGAACCTGGTCAGAGCCCCACAAGTCACCCCATTTTGTATCCCCCTAGATGTCTAGTTTTCAAAAATGCGCAGGTTTGCTAGGTTTTCCCAAGGTGCCGGCTGAGCTAGAGGCCAAAATCCACAGCTAGGCACTTTGTAAAAAACAGTTCTGTTTTCTTTCTGAAAATGTGATGTGTCCACGTCGTGTTTTGGGGCATATCCTGTCGCGGGCGCTAGGCCTACCCACACAAGTGAGGTACCATTTTTATCGGGAGACTTGGGGGAACGCTGGGTGGAAGGAAATTTGTGGCTCGTCTCAGATTCCAGAACTTTCTGTCACCGAAATGACAGGAAAAAGTGTTTTTTTGGCCAAAATTTGAGGTTTGCAAAGGATTCTGGGTAACAGAACCTGGTCAGAGCCCCACAAGTCACCCCATTTTGGATCCCCCTAGAGGTCTAGTTTTCAAAAATTTGCAGGTTTGCTAGGTTTCTACAGGTGCCGGCTGAGCTAGAGGCCAAAATCCACAGCTAGGCACTTTGTAAAAAACAGCTCTGTTTTCTTTCTGAAAATGTGATGTGTCCACGTTGTGTTTTGGGGCATATCCTGTCGCCGGCGCTAGGCCTACCCACACAAGTGCGGTACCGTTTTTATCGGGAGACTTGGGGGAATGCTGAGTGGAAGGAAATTTGTGGCTCCTCTCATATTCCAGAATTTTCTGTCACCGAAATGACAGGAAAAAGGGTTTTTTTGGCCAAAGTTTGAGGTTTGCAAAGGATTCTGGGTAACAGAACCTGGTCAGAGCCCCACAAGTCACCCCATTTTGGATCCCCCTAGATGTCTAGTTTTAAAAAATGCACAGGTTTGCTAGGTTTCCCCAGGTGCCGGCTGAGCTAGAGGCCAAAATCCACAGCTAGGCACTTTGTAAAAAACAGCTCTGTTTTCTTTCTGAAAATGTGATGTGTCCACGTCGTGTTTTGGGGCATATCCTGTCGCCGGCGCTAGGCCTACCCACACAAGTGAAGTACCATTTTTATCGGGAGACTTGGGGGAACGCTGGGTGGAAGGAAATTTGTGGCTCCTCTCAGATTCCAGAGCTTTCTGTCACTGAAATGACAGGAAAAAGTGTTTTTTTGGCCAACTTTTGAGGTTTGCAAAGGATTCTGGGTAACAGAACCTGTCAGAGCCCCACAAGTCACCCCATCTTGGATTCCCCTAGATGTCTAGTTTTCAAATATGCACAGGTTTGCTAGGTTTCCCAAGGTGCCGGCTGAGCTAGAGGCCAAAATCCACAGCTAGGCACTTTGTAAAAAACAGTTCTGTGTTCTTTCTGAAAATGTGATGTGTCCATGTCGTGTTTTGGGGCATATCCTGTCGGGGGCGCTAGGCCTACCCACACAAATAAGGTTCCATTTTGATCGGGAGACTTGGGGGAACGCTGGGTGGAAGGAAATTTGTGGCTCCTCTCAGATTCCAGAACTTTCTGTCACCGAAATGACAGGAAAAAGTGTTTTTTTGGCCAAAATTTGAGGTTTGCAAAGGATTCTGGGTAACAGAACCTGGTCAGAGCCCCAAAAGTCACCCCATTTTGGATCCCCCTAGATGTCTAGTTTTCAAAAATGTGCAGGTGTGCTAGGTTTCCCCAGGTGCCGGCTGAGCTAGAGGCCAAAATCCACAGCTAGGCACTTTGTAAAAAACAGCTCTGTTTTCTTTCTGAAAATGTGATGTGTCCACGTCGTGTTTTGGGGCATATCCTGTCGCAGGCCCAGGGCCTACCCACGCAAGTGAGGTACCGTTTTTATCGGGAGACTTGGGGGAATGCTGGGTGGAAGGAAATTTGTGGCTCCTCTCATATTCCAGAATTTTCTGTCACCGAAATGACAGAAAAAAGTGTTTTTTTGGCAAAAGTTTGAGGTTTGCAAAGGATTCTGGGTAACAGAACCTGGTCAGAGCCCCACAAGTCACCCCATTTTGTATCCCCCTAGATGTCTAGTTTTCAAAAATGCGCAGGTTTGCTAGGTTTCCCAAGGTGCCGGCTGAGCAAGAGGCCAAAATCCACAGCTAGGCACTTTGTAAAAAACAGTTCTGTTTTCTTTCTGAAAATGTGATGTGTCCACGTCGTGTTTTGGGGCATATCCTGTCGCGGGCGCTAGGCCTACCCACACAAGTGAGGTACCATTTTTATCGGGAGACTTGGGGGAACGCTGGGTGGAAGGAAATTTGTGGCTCGTCTCAGATTCCAGAACTTTCTGTCACCGAAATGACAGGCAAAAGTGTTTTTTTGGCCAAAATTTGAGGTTTGCAAAGGATTCTGGGTAACAGAACCTGGTCAGAGCCCCACAAGTCACCCCATTTTGGATCCCCCTAGATGTCTAGTTTTCAAAAATGTGCAGGTTTGCTAGGTTTCTACAGGTGCCGGCTGAGCTAGAGGCCAAAATCCACAGCTAGGCACTTTGTAAAAAACAGCTCTGTTTTCTTTCTGAAAATGTGATGTGTCCACGTTGTGTTTTGGGGCATATCCTGTTGCCGGCGCTAGGCCTACCCACACAAGTGAGGTACCGTTTTTATCGGGAGACTTGGGGGAATGCTGAGTGGAAGGAAATTTGTGGCTCCTCTCATATTCCAGAATTTTCTGTCACCGAAATGACAGGAAAAAGGTTTTTTTTGGCCAAAGTTTGAGGTTTGCAAAGGATTCTGGGTAACAGAACCTGGTCAGAGCCAAAAAAGTCACCCCATCTTGGATTCCCCTAGATGTCTAGTTTTCAAATATGCACAGGTTTGCTAGGTTTCCCAAGGTGCCAGCTGAGCTAGAGGCCAAAATCCACAGCTAGGCACTTTGTAAAAAACAGTTCTGTTTTCTTTCTGAAAATGTGATGTGTCCACGTCGTGTTTTGGGGCATATCCTGTCGCGGGCGCTAGGCCTACCCACACAAGTGAGGTACCATTTTTATCGGGAGACTTGGGGGAACGCTGGGTGGAAGGAAATTTGTGGCTCGTCTCAGATTCCAGAACTTTCTGTCACCGAAATGACAGGAAAAAGTGTTTTTTTGGCCAAAATTTGAGGTTTGCAAAGGATTCTGGGTAACAGAACCTGGTCAGAGCCCCACAAGTCACCCCATTTTGGATCCCCCTAGAGGTCTAGTTTTCAAAAATTTGCAGGTTTGCTAGGTTTCTACAGGTGCCGGCTGAGCTAGAGGCCAAAATCCACAGCTAGGCACTTTGTAAAAAACAGCTCTGTTTTCTTTCTGAAAATGTGATGTGTCCACGTTGTGTTTTGGGGCATATCCTGTCGCCGGCGCTAGGCCTACCCACACAAGTGCGGTACCGTTTTTATCGGGAGACTTGGGGGAATGCTGAGTGGAAGGAAATTTGTGGCTCCTCTCATATTCCAGAATTTTCTGTCACCGAAATGACAGGAAAAAGGGTTTTTTTGGCCAAAGTTTGAGGTTTGCAAAGGATTCTGGGTAACAGAACCTGGTCAGAGCCCCACAAGTCACCCCATTTTGGATCCCCCTAGATGTCTAGTTTTAAAAAATGCACAGGTTTGCTAGGTTTCCCCAGGTGCCGGCTGAGCTAGAGGCCAAAATCCACAGCTAGGCACTTTGTAAAAAACAGCTCTGTTTTCTTTCTGAAAATGTGATGTGTCCACGTCGTGTTTTGGGGCATATCCTGTCGCCGGCGCTAGGCCTACCCACACAAGTGAAGTACCATTTTTATCGGGAGACTTGGGGGAACGCTGGGTGGAAGGAAATTTGTGGCTCCTCTCAGATTCCAGAGCTTTCTGTCACTGAAATGACAGGAAAAAGTGTTTTTTTGGCCAACTTTTGAGGTTTGCAAAGGATTCTGGGTAACAGAACCTGTCAGAGCCCCACAAGTCACCCCATCTTGGATTCCCCTAGATGTCTAGTTTTCAAATATGCACAGGTTTGCTAGGTTTCCCAAGGTGCCGGCTGAGCTAGAGGCCAAAATCCACAGCTAGGCACTTTGTAAAAAACAGTTCTGTGTTCTTTCTGAAAATGTGATGTGTCCATGTCGTGTTTTGGGGCATATCCTGTCGGGGGCGCTAGGCCTACCCACACAAATAAGGTTCCATTTTGATCGGGAGACTTGGGGGAACGCTGGGTGGAAGGAAATTTGTGGCTCCTCTCAGATTCCAGAACTTTCTGTCACCGAAATGACAGGAAAAAGTGTTTTTTTGGCCAAAATTTGAGGTTTGCAAAGGATTCTGGGTAACAGAACCTGGTCAGAGCCCCAAAAGTCACCCCATTTTGGATCCCCCTAGATGTCTAGTTTTCAAAAATGTGCAGGTGTGCTAGGTTTCCCCAGGTGCCGGCTGAGCTAGAGGCCAAAATCCACAGCTAGGCACTTTGTAAAAAACAGCTCTGTTTTCTTTCTGAAAATGTGATGTGTCCACGTCGTGTTTTGGGGCATATCCTGTCGCAGGCCCAGGGCCTACCCACGCAAGTGAGGTACCGTTTTTATCGGGAGACTTGGGGGAATGCTGGGTGGAAGGAAATTTGTGGCTCCTCTCATATTCCAGAATTTTCTGTCACCGAAATGACAGAAAAAAGTGTTTTTTTGGCAAAAGTTTGAGGTTTGCAAAGGATTCTGGGTAACAGAACCTGGTCAGAGCCCCACAAGTCACCCCATTTTGTATCCCCCTAGATGTCTAGTTTTCAAAAATGCGCAGGTTTGCTAGGTTTCCCAAGGTGCCGGCTGAGCAAGAGGCCAAAATCCACAGCTAGGCACTTTGTAAAAAACAGTTCTGTTTTCTTTCTGAAAATGTGATGTGTCCACGTCGTGTTTTGGGGCATATCCTGTCGCGGGCGCTAGGCCTACCCACACAAGTGAGGTACCATTTTTATCGGGAGACTTGGGGGAACGCTGGGTGGAAGGAAATTTGTGGCTCGTCTCAGATTCCAGAACTTTCTGTCACCGAAATGACAGGAAAAAGTGTTTTTTTGGCCAAAATTTGAGGTTTGCAAAGGATTCTGGGTAACAGAACCTGGTCAGAGCCCCACAAGTCACCCCATTTTGGATCCCCCTAGATGTCTAGTTTTCAAAAATGTGCAGGTTTGCTAGGTTTCTACAGGTGCCGGCTGAGCTAGAGGCCAAAATCCACAGCTAGGCACTTTGTAAAAAACAGCTCTGTTTTCTTTCTGAAAATGTGATGTGTCCACGTTGTGTTTTGGGGCATATCCTGTTGCCGGCGCTAGGCCTACCCACACAAGTGAGGTACCGTTTTTATCGGGAGACTTGGGGGAATGCTGAGTGGAAGGAAATTTGTGGCTCCTCTCATATTCCAGAATTTTCTGTCACCGAAATGACAGGAAAAAGGTTTTTTTTGGCCAAAGTTTGAGGTTTGCAAAGGATTCTGGGTAACAGAACCTGGTCAGAGCCAAAAAAGTCACCCCATCTTGGATTCCCCTAGATGTCTAGTTTTCAAATATGCACAGGTTTGCTAGGTTTCCCAAGGTGCCAGCTGAGCTAGAGGCCAAGATCCACAGCTAGGCACTTTGTAAAAAACAGTTCTGTTTTCTTTCTGAAAATGTGATGTGTCCACGTCGTATTTTGGGGCATATCCTGTCGGGGGCGCTAGGCCTACCCACACAAATGAGGTTCCATTTTGATCGGGAGACTTGGGGGAACGCTGAGTGGAAGGAAATTTGTGGCTCCTCTCAGATTCCAGAACTTTCTGTCACCGAAATGACAGGAAAAAGTGTTTTTTTGGCCAAAATTTGAGGTTTGCAAAGGATTCTGGGTAACAGAACCTGGTCAGAGCCCCACAAGTCACCCCATTTTGGATCCCCCTAGATGTCTAGTTTTCAAAAATGTGCAGGTTTGCTAGGTTTCCCCAGGTGCCGGCTGAGCTAGAGGCCAAAATCCACAGCTAGGCACTTTGTAAAAAACATCTCTGTTTTCTTTCTGAAAATGTGATGTGTCCACGTCGTGTTTTGGGGCATATCCTGTCGGGGGCGCTAGGCCTACCCACACAAATGAGGTTCCATTTTGATCAGGAGGCTTGGGGGAATGCTGGTTGGAAGGAAATTTGTGGCTCCTCTCATATTCCAGAATTTTCTGTCACCGAAATGACAGGAAAAAGTGTTTTTTGGCCAAATTTTGAGGTTTGCAAAGGATTATGGGTAACAGAACCTGGTTTGAGCCCCACAAGTCACCCCATTTTGGATCCCCCTAGATGTCTAGTTTTCAAAAATGTTCAGGTTTGCTAGGTTTCCCCAGGTGCCGGCTGAGCTAGAGGCCAAAATCCACAGCTAGGCACTTTGTAAAAAACAGCTCTGTTTTCTTTCTGAAAATGTGATGTGTCCACGTCGTGTTATGGGGCATATCCTGTCGCCGGCGCTAGGCCTACCCACACAAGTGAGGTACCATTTTTATCGGGAGACTTGGGGGAACGCTGGGTGGAAGGAAATTTGTGGCTCGTCTCAGATTCCAGAACTTTCTGTCACCGAAATGACAGGAAAAAGTGTTTTTTTGGCCAAAATTTGAGGTTTGCAAAGGATTCTGGGTAACAGAACCTGGTCAGAGCCCCACAAGTCACCCCATTTTGGATCCCCCTAGATGTCTAGTTTTAAAAAATGTGCAGGTTTGCTAGGTTTCTACAGGTGCCGGCTGAGCTAGAGGCCAAAATCCACAGCTAGGCACTTTGTAAAAAACAGCTCTGTTTTCTTTCTGAAAATGTGATGTGTCCACGTTGTGTTTTGGGGCATATCCTGTCGCCGGCGCTAGGCCTACCCACACAAGTGAAGTACCATTTTTATCGGGAGACTTGGGGGAACGCTGGGTGGAAGGAAATTTGTGGCTCCTCTCAGATTCCAGAGCTTTCTGTCACTGAAATGACAGGAAATATTGTTTTTTTGGCCAACTTTTGAGGTTTGCAAAGGATTCTGGGTTTACAGAACCTGGTCAGAGCCCCACAAGTCACCCCATCTTGGATCCCCCTAGATGTCTAGTTTTCAAAAATGTGCAGGTGTGCTAGGTTTCCCCAGGTGCCGGCTGAGCTAGAGGCCAAAATCCACAGCTAGGCACTTTGTAAAAAATAGCTCTGTTTTCTTTCTGAAAATGTGATGTGTCCACGTCGTGTTTTGGGGCATATCCTGTCGCAGGCCCAGGGCCTACCCACACAAGTGAGGTACCGTTTTTATCGGGAGACTTGGGGGAATGCTGGGTGGACGGAAATTTGTGGCTCCTCTCATATTCCAGAATTTTCTGTCACCGAAATGACAGAAAAAAGTGTTTTTTTGGCAAAAGTGTGAGGTTTGCAAAGGATTCTGGGTAACAGAACCTGGTCAGAGCCCCACAAGTCACCCCATTTTGTATCCCCCTAGATGTCTAGTTTTAAAAAATGTGCAGGTTTGCTAGGTTTCCCAAGGTGCCGGCTGAGCTAGAGGCCAAAATCCACAGCTAGGCACTTTGTAAAAAACAGTTCTGTTTTCTTTCTGAAAATGTGATGTGTCCACGTCGTGTTTTGGGGCATATCCTGTCGCGGGCGCTAGGCCTACCCACACAAGTGAGGTACCATTTTTATCGGGAGACTTGGGGGAACGCTGGGTGGAAGGAAATTTGTGGCTCGTCTCAGATTCCAGAACTTTCTGTCACCGAAATGACAGGAAAAAGTGTTTTTTTGGCCAAAATTTGAGGTTTGCAAAGGATTCTGGGTAACAGAACCTGGTCAGAGCCCCACAAGTCACCCCATTTTGGATCCCCCTAGATGTCTAGTTTTCAAAAATGTGCAGGTTTGCTAGGTTTCTACAGGTGCCGGCTGAGCTAGAGGCCAAAATCCACAGCTAGGCACTTTGTAAAAAACAGCTCTGTTTTCTTTCTGAAAATGTGATGTGTCCACGTTGTGTTTTGGGGCATATCCTGTTGCCGGCGCCAGGCCTACCCACACAAGTGAGGTACCGTTTTTATCGGGAGACTTGGGGGAATGCTGAGTGGAAGGAAATTTGTGGCTCCTCTCATATTCCAGAATTTTCTGTCACCGAAATGACAGGAAAAAGGGTTTTTTTGGCCAAAGTTTGAGGTTTGCAAAGGATTCTGGGTAACAGAACCTGGTCAGAGCCCCACAAGTCACCCCATTTTGGATCCCCCTAGATGTCTAGTTTTAAAAAATGCACAGGTTTGCTAGGTTTCCCCAGGTGCCGGCTGAGCTAGAGGCCAAAATCCACAGCTAGGCACTTTGTAAAAAACAGCTCTGTTTTCTTTCTGAAAATGTGATGTGTCCACGTCGTGTTTTGGGGCATATCCTGTCCCCGGCGCTAGGCCTACCCACACAAGTGAAGTACCATTTTTATCGGGAGACTTGGCGGAACGCTGAGTGGAAGGAAATTTGTGGCTCCTCTCAGATTCCAGAACTTTCTGTCACCGAAATGACAGGAAAAAGTGTTTTTTTGGCCAAAATTTGAGGTTTGCAAAGGATTGTGGGTAACAGAACCTGGTCAGAGCCCCACAAGTCACCCCATTTTGGATCCCCCTAGATGTCTAGTTTTAAAAAATGTGCAAGTTTGCTAGGTTTCCCCAGGTGCCGGCTGAGCTAGAGGCCAAAATCCACAGCTAGGCACTTTGTAAAAAACAGCTGTTTTCTTTCTGAAAATGTGATGTGTCCACGTCGTGTTATGGGGCATATCCTGTCGCCGGCGCTAGGTCTACCCACACAAGTGAGGTACCGTTTTTATCAGGAGACTTGGGGGAATGCTGGTTGGAAGGAAATTTGTGGCTCCTCTTATATTCCAGAATTTTCTGTCACCGAAATGACAGGAAAAAGTGTTTTTTGGCAAAATTTTGAGGTTTGCAAAGGATTATGGGTAACAGAACCTTGTTAGAGCCCCACAAGTCACCCCATTTTGGATCCCCCTAGATGTCTAGTTTTCAAAAATGTGCAGGTTTGCTAGGTTTCCCCAGGTGCCGGCTGAGCTAGAGGCCAAAATCCACAGCTAGGCACTTTGTAAAAAACAGCTGTTTTCTTTCTGAAAATGTGATGTGTCCACGTCGTGTTATGGGGCATATCCTGTCGCCGGCGCTAGGTCTACCCACACAAGTGAGGTACCGTTTTTATCAGGATACTTGGGGGAATGCTGGGTGGAAGGAAATTTGTGGCTCCTCTCATATTCCAGAATTTTCTGTCACTGAAATGACAGGAAAATGTGTTTTTTTGGCCAAAGCTTGAGGTTTGCAAAGGATTCTGGGTAACAAAACCTGGTCAGAGCCCCACAAGTCACCCCATTTTGTATACCCCTAGATGTCTAGTTTTAAAAAATGCACAGGTTTGCTAGGTTTCCCCAGGTGCCGGCTGAGCTAGAGGCCAAAATCCACAGCTAGGCACTTTGTAAAAAACAGCTCTGTTTTCTTTCTGAAAATGTGATGTGTCCACGTCGTGTTTTGGGGCATATCCTGTCGCCGGCGCTAGGCCTACCCACACAAGTGAAGTACCATTTTTATCGGGAGACTTGGGGGAACGCTGGGTGGAAGGAAATTTGTGGCTCCTCTCAGATTCCAGAGCTTTCTGTCACTGAAATGACAGGAAAAAGTGTTTTTTTGGCCAACTTTTGAGGTTTGCAAAGGATTCTGGGTAACAGAACTTGGTCAGAGCCCCACAAGTCACCCCATTTTGTATCCCCCTAGATGTCTACTTTTCAAAAATGCGCAGGTTTGCTAGGTTTCCCAAGGTGCCGGCTGATCTAGAGGCCAAAATCCACAGCTAGGTATTTTGTAAAAAACAGCTCTGTTTTCTTTCTGAAAATGTGATGTGTCCACGTCGTGTTTTGGGGCATATCCTGTCGCAGGCCCTGGGCCTACCCACACAAGTGTGGTACCGTTTTTATCGGGAGACTTGAGGGAATGCTGGTTGGAAGGAAATTTGTGGCTCCTCTGATATTCCAGAATTTGTTGTCACCGAAATGACAGGAAAAAGTGTTTTTTTGGCCAAAATTTGAGGTTTGCAAAGGATTCTGGGTAACAGAACCTGGTCAGAGCCCCACAAGTCACCCCATTTTGGATCCCCCTAGATGTCTAGTTTTCAAAAATGTGCAGGTTTGCTAGGTTTCTACAGGTGCCGGCTGAGCTAGAGGCCAAAATCCACAGCTAGGCACTTTGTAAAAAACAGCTCTGTTTTCTTTCTGAAAATGTGATGTGTCCACGTTGTGTTTTGGGGCATATCCTGTTGCCGGCGCTAGGCCTACCCACACAAGTGAGGTACCGTTTTTATCGGGAGACTTGGGGGAATGCTGAGTGGAAGGAAATTTGTGGCTCCTCTCATATTCCAGAATTTTCTGTCACCGAAATGACAGGAAAAAGGGTTTTTTTGGCCAAAGTTTGAGGTTTGCAAAGGATTCTGGGTAACAGAACCTGGTCAGAGCCCCACAAGTCACCCCATTTTGGATCCCCCTAGATGTCTAGTTTTAAAAAATGCACAGGTTTGCTAGGTTTCCCCAGGTGCCGGCTGAGCTAGAGGCCAAAATCCACAGCTAGGCACTTTGTAAAAAACAGCTCTGTTTTCTTTCTGAAAATGTGATGTGTCCACGTCGTGTTTTGGGGCATATCCTGTCGCCGGCGCTAGGCCTACCCACACAAGTGAAGTACCATTTTTATCGGGAGACTTGGGGGAACGCTGAGTGGAAGGAAATTTGTGGCTCCTCTCAGATTCCAGAACTTTCTGTCACCGAAATGACAGGAAAAAGTGTTTTTTTGGCCAAAATTTTAGGTTTGCAAAGGATTGTGGGTAACAGAACCTGGTCAGAGCCCCACAAGTCACCCCATTTTGGATCCCCCTAGATGTCTAGTTTTCAAAAATGTGCAAGTTTGCTAGGTTTCCCCAGGTGCCGGCTGAGCTAGAGGCCAAAATCCACAGCTAGGCACTTTGTAAAAAACAGCTCTGTTTTCTTTCTGAAAATGTGATGTGTCCACGTCGTGTTTTGGGGCATATCCTGTCGTAGGCCCAGGGCCTACCCACACAAGTGAGGTACCGTTTTTATCAGGAGACTTGGGGGAATGCTGGTTGGAAGGAAATTTGTGGCTCCTCTTATATTCCAGAATTTTCTGTCACCGAAATGACAGGAAAAAGTGTTTTTTGGCCAAATTTTGAGGTTTGCAAAGGATTATGGGTAACAGAACCTTGTTAGAGCCCCACAAGTCACCCCATTTTGGATCCCCCTAGATGTCTAGTTTTCAAAAATGTGCAGGTTTGCTAGGTTTCCCCAGGTGCCGGCTGAGCTAGAGGCCAAAATCCACAGCTAGGCACTTTGTAAAAAACAGCTCTGTTTTCTTTCTGAAAATGTGATGTGTCCACGTCGTGTTTTGGGGCATATCCTGTCGCCGGCGCTAGGTCTACCCACACAAGTGAGGTACCGTTTTTATCAGGATACTTGGGGGAATGCTGGGTGGAAGGAAATTTGTGGCTCCTCTCATATTCCAGAATTTTCTGTCACTGAAATGACAGGAAAATGTGTTTTTTTGGCCAAAGCTTGAGGTTTGCAAAGGATTCTGGGTAACAGAACCTGGTCAGAGCCCCACAATTCACCCCATTTTGTATACCCCTAGATGTCTAGTTTTAAAAAATGCACAGGTTTGCTAGGTTTCCCCAGGTGCCGGCTGAGCTAGAGGCCAAAATCCACAGCTAGGCACTTTGTAAAAAACAGCTCTGTTTTCTTTCTGAAAATGTGATGTGTCCACGTCGTGTTTTGGGGCATATCCTGTCGCCGGCGCTAGGCCTACCCACACAAGTGAAGTACCATTTTTATCGGGAGACTTGGGGGAACGCTGGGTGGAAGGAAATTTGTGGCTCCTCTCAGATTCCAGAGCTTTCTGTCACTGAAATGACAGGAAAAAGTGTTTTTTTGGCCAACTTTTGAGGTTTGCAAAGGATTCTGGGTAACAGAACTTGGTCAGAGCCCCACAAGTCACCCCATTTTGTATCCCCCTAGATGTCTACTTTTCAAAAATGCGCAGGTTTGCTAGGTTTCCCAAGGTGCCGGCTGATCTAGAGGCCAAAATCCACAGCTAGGTATTTTGTAAAAAACAGCTCTGTTTTCTTTCTGAAAATGTGATGTGTCCACGTCGTGATTTGGGGCATATCCTGTCGCAGGCCCTGGGCCTACCCACACAAGTGTGGTACCGTTTTTATCGGGAGACTTGGGGGAATGCTGGTTGGAATGAAATTTGAGGCTCCTCTCATATTCCAGAATTTTCTGTCACCGAAATGACAGTAAAAAGTGTTTTTTGGCCAAATGTTGAGGTTTGCAAAGGATTCTGGGTAACAGAACCTGGTTAGAGCTCCACAAGTCACCCCATCTTGGATTCCCCTAGATGTCTAGGTTTCAAAAATGTGCAGGTTTGCTAGGTTTCCCCAGGTGCCGGCAGAGCTAGAGGCCAAAATCCACAGCTAGGCACTTTGTAAAAAACAGCTCTGTTTTCTTTCTGAAAATGTGATGTGTCCACGTTGTGTTTTGGGGCATATCCTGTCGCCGGCGCTAGGCCTACCCACACAAGTGAGGTACCGTTTTTATCGGGAGACTTGGGGGAATGCTGAGTGGAAGGAAATTTGTGGCTCCTCTCATATTCCAGAATTTTCTGTCACCGAAATGACAGGAAAAAGGGTTTTTTTGGCCAAAGTTTGAGGTTTGCAAAGGATTCTGGGTAACAGAACCTGGTCAGAGCCCCACAAGTCACCCCATTTTGGATCCCCCTAGATGTCTAGTTTTAAAAAATGCACAGGTTTGCTAGGTTTCCCTAGGTGCCGGCTGAGCTAGAGGCCAAAATCCACAGCTAGGCACTTTGTAAAAAACAGCTCTGTTTTCTTTCTGAAAATGTGATGTGTCCACGTCGTGTTTTGGGGCATATCCTGTCGCCGGCGCTAGGCCTACCCACACAAGTGAAGTACCATTTTTATCGGGAGACTTGGGGGAACGCTGGGTGGAAGGAAATTTGTGGCTCCTCTCAGATTCCAGAGCTTTCTGTCACTGAAATGACAGGAAAAAGTGTTTTTTTGGCCAACTTTTGAGGTTTGCAAAGGATTCTGGGTAACAGAACCTGGTCAGAGCCCCACAAGTCACCCCATCTAGGATTCCCCTAGATGTCTAGTTTTCAAATATGCACAGGTTTGCTAGGTTTCCCAAGGTGCCGGCTGAGCTAGAGGCCAAAATCCACAGCTAGGCACTTTGTAAAAAACAGTTCTGTGTTCTTTCTGAAAATGTGATGTGTCCACGTCGTGTTTTGGGGCATATCCTGTCGGGGGCGCTAGGCCTACCCACACAAATAAGGTTCCATTTTGATCGGGAGACTTGGGGGAACGCTGGGTGGAAGGAAATTTGTGGCTCCTCTCAGATTCCAGAACTTTCTGTCACCGAAATGACAGGAAAAAGTGTTTTTTTGGCCAAAATTTGAGGTTTGCAAAGGATTCTGGGTAACAGAACCTGGTCAGAGCCCCACAAGTCACCCCATTTTGGATCCCCCTAGATGTCTAGTTTTCAAAAATGTGCAGGTGTGCTAGGTTTCCCCAGGTGCCGGCTGAGCTAGAGGCCAAAATCCACAGCTAGGCACTTTGTAAAAAACAGCTCTGTTTTCTTTCTGAAAATGTGATGTGTCCACGTCGTGTTTTGGGGCATATCCTGTCGCCGGCGCTAGGCCTACCCACACAAGTGAAGTACCATTTTTATCGGGAGACTTGGGGGAACGCTGAGTGGAAGGAAATTTGTGGCTCCTCTCAGATTCCAGAACTTTCTGTCACCGAAATGACAGGAAAAAGTGTTTTTTTGGCCAAAATTTGAGGTTTGCAAAGGATTCTGGGTAACAGAACCTGGTCAGAGCCCCACAAGTCACCCCATTTTGGATCCCCCTAGATGTCTAGTTTTCAAAAATGTGCAGGTGTGCTAGGTTTCCCCAGGTGCCGGCTGAGCTAGAGGCCAAAATCCACAGCTAGGCACTTTGTAAAAAATAGCTCTGTTTTCTTTCTGAAAATGTGATGTGTCCACGTCGTGTTTTGGGGCATATCCTGTCGCAGGCCCAGGGCCTACCCACACAAGTGAGGTACCGTTTTTATCGGGAGACTTGGGGGAATGCTGGGTGGAAGGAAATTTGTGGCTCCTCTCATATTCCAGAATTTTCTGTCACCGAAATGACAGAAAAAAGTGTTTTTTTGGCAAAAGTGTGAGGTTTGCAAAGGATTCTGGGTAACAGAACCTGGTCAGAGCCCCACAAGTCACCCCATTTTGTATCCCCCTAGATGTCTAGTTTTCAAAAATGTGCAGGTTTGCTAGGTTTCCCAAGGTGCCGGCTGAGCTAGAGGCCAAAATCCACAGCTAGGCACTTTGTAAAAAACAGTTCTGTTTTCTTTCTGAAAATGTGATGTGTCCACGTCGTGTTTTGGGGCATATCCTGTCGCGGGCGCTAGGCCTACCCACACAAGTGAGGTACCATTTTTATCGGGAGACTTGGGGGAACGCTGGGTGGAAGGAAATTTGTGGCTCGTCTCAGATTCCAGAACTTTCTGTCACCGAAATGACAGGAAAAAGTGTTTTTTTGGCCAAAATTTGAGGTTTGCAAAGGATTCTGGGTAACAGAACCTGGTCAGAGCCCCACAAGTCACCCCATTTTGGATCCCCCTAGATGTCTAGTTTTCAAAAATGTGCAGGTTTGCTAGGTTTCTACAGGTGCCGGCTGAGCTAGAGGCCAAAATCCACAGCTAGGCACTTTGTAAAAAACAGCTCTGTTTTCTTTCTGAAAATGTGATGTGTCCACGTTGTGTTTTGGGGCATATCCTGTTGCCGGCGCTAGGCCTACCCACACAAGTGAGGTACCGTTTTTATCGGGAGACTTGGGGGAATGCTGAGTGGAAGGAAATTTGTGGCTCCTCTCATATTCCAGAATTTTCTGTCACCGAAATGACAGGAAAAAGGGTTTTTTTGGCCAAAGTTTGAGGTTTGCAAAGGATTCTGGGTAACAGAACCTGGTCAGAGCCCCACAAGTCACCCCATTTTGGATCCCCCTAGATGTCTAGTTTTAAAAAATGCACAGGTTTGCTAGGTTTCCCCAGGTGCCGGCTGAGCTAGAGGCCAAAATACACAGCTAGGCACTTTGTAAAAAACAGCTCTGTTTTCTTTCTGAAAATGTGATGTGTCCACGTCGTGTTATGGGGCATATCCTGTCGCCGGCGCTAGGTCTACCCACACAAGTGAGGTACCGTTTTTATCAGGATACTTGGGGGAATGCTGGGTGGAAGGAAATTTGTGGCTCCTCTCATATTCCAGAATTTTCTGTCACTGAAATGACAGGAAAATGTGTTTTTTTGGCCAAAACTTGAGGTTTGCAAAGGATTCTGGGTAACAGAACCTGGTCAGAGCCCCACAAGTCACCCCATTTTGTATACCCCTAGATGTCTAGTTTTAAAAAATGCACAGGTTTGCTAGGTTTCCCCAGGTGCCGGCTGAGCTAGAGGCCAAAATCCACAGCTAGGCACTTTGTAAAAAACAGCTCTGTTTTCTTTCTGAAAATGTGATGTGTCCACGTCGTGTTTTGGGGCATATCCTGTCGCCGGCGCTAGGCCTACCCACACAAGTGAAGTACCATTTTTATCGGGAGACTTGGGGGAACGCTGGGTGGAAGGAAATTTGTGGCTCCTCTCAGATTCCAGAGCTTTCTGTCACTGAAATGACAGGAAAAAGTGTTTTTTTGGCCAACTTTTGAGGTTTGCAAAGGATTCTGGGTAACAGAACTTGGTCAGAGCCCCACAAGTCACCCCATTTTGTATCCCCCTAGATGTCTACTTTTCAAAAATGCGCAGGTTTGCTAGGTTTCCCAAGGTGCCGGCTGATCTAGAGGCCAAAATCCACAGCTAGGTATTTTGTAAAAAACAGCTCTGTTTTCTTTCTGAAAATGTGATGTGTCCACGTCGTGTTTTGGGGCATATCCTGTCGCAGGCCCTGGGCCTACCCACACAAGTGTGGTACCGTTTTTATCGGGAGACTTGAGGGAATGCTGGTTGGAAGGAAATTTGTGGCTCCTCTGATATTCCAGAATTTGTTGTCACCGAAATGACAGGAAAAAGTGTTTTTTTGGCCAAAATTTGAGGTTTGCAAAGGATTCTGGGTAACAGAACCTGGTCAGAGCCCCACAAGTCACCCCATTTTGGATCCCCCTAGATGTCTAGTTTTCAAAAATGTGCAGGTTTGCTAGGTTTCTACAGGTGCCGGCTGAGCTAGAGGCCAAAATCCACAGCTAGGCACTTTGTAAAAATCAGCTCTGTTTTCTTTCTGAAAATGTGATGTGTCCACGTTGTGTTTTGGGGCATATCCTGTTGCCGGCGCTAGGCCTACCCACACAAGTGAGGTACCGTTTTTATCGGGAGACTTGGGGGAATGCTGAGTGGAAGGAAATTTGTGGCTCCTCTCATATTCCAGAATTTTCTGTCACCGAAATGACAGGAAAAAGGGTTTTTTTGGCCAAAGTTTGAGGTTTGCAAAGGATTCTGGGTAACAGAACCTGGTCAGAGCCCCACAAGTCACCCCATTTTGGATCCCCCTAGATGTCTAGTTTTAAAAAATGCACAGGTTTGCTAGGTTTCCCCAGGTGCCGGCTGAGCTAGAGGCCAAAATCCACAGCTAGGCACTTTGTAAAAAACAGCTCTGTTTTCTTTCTGAAAATGTGATGTGTCCACGTCGTGTTTTGGGGGATATCCTGTCGCCGGCGCTAGGCCTACCCACACAAGTGAAGTACCATTTTTATCGGGAGACTTGGGGGAACGCTGAGTGGAAGGAAATTTGTGGCTCCTCTCAGATTCCAGAACTTTCTATCACCGAAATGACAGGAAAAAGTGTTTTTTTGGCCAAAATTTGAGGTTTGCAAAGGATTCTGGGTAACAGAACCTGGTCAGAGCCCCACAAGTCACCCCATTTTGGATCCCCCTAGATGTCTAGTTTTCAAAAATGTGCAGGTGTGCTAGGTTTCCCCAGGTGCCGGCTGAGCTAGAGGCCAAAATCCACAGCTAGGCACTTTGTAAAAAATAGCTCTGTTTTCTTTCTGAAAATGTGATGTGTCCACGTCGTGTTTTGGGGCATATCCTGTCGCAGGCCCAGGGCCTACCCACACAAGTGAGGTACCGTTTTTATCGGGAGACTTGGGGGAATGCTGGGTGGAAGGAAATTTGTGGCTCCTCTCATATTCCAGAATTTTCTGTCACCGAAATGACAGAAAAAAGTGTTTTTTTGGCAAAAGTGTGAGGTTTGCAAAGGATTCTGGGTAACAGAACCTGGTCAGAGCCCCACAAGTCACCCCATTTTGTATCCCCCTAGATGTCTAGTTTTCAAAAATGTGCAGGTTTGCTAGGTTTCCCAAGGTGCCGGCTGAGCTAGAGGCCAAAATCCACAGCTAGGCACTTTGTAAAAAACAGTTCTGTTTTCTTTCTGAAAATGTGATGTGTCCACGTCGTGTTTTGGGGCATATCCTGTCGCGGGCGCTAGGCCTACCCACACAAGTGAGGTACCATTTTTATCGGGAGACTTGGGGGAACGCTGGGTGGAAGGAAATTTGTGGCTCCTCTCAGATTCCAGAACTTTCTATCACCGAAATGACAGGAAAAAGTGTTTTTTTGGCCAAAATTTGAGGTTTGCAAAGGATTCTGGGTAACAGAACCTGGTCAGAGCCCCACAAGTCACCCCATTTTGGATCCCCCTAGATGTCTAGTTTTCAAAAATGTGCAGGTGTGCTAGGTTTCCCCAGGTGCCGGCTGAGCTAGAGGCCAAAATCCACAGCTAGGCACTTTGTAAAAAATAGCTCTGTTTTCTTTCTGAAAATGTGATGTGTCCACGTCGTGTTTTGGGGCATATCCTGTCGCAGGCCCAGGGCCTACCCACACAAGTGAGGTACCGTTTTTATCAGGAGACTTGGGGGAATGCTGGATGGAAGGAAATTTGTGGCTCCTCTTATATTCCAGAATTTTCTGT
The DNA here is from genome assembly GCF_031143425.1 of Pleurodeles waltl. Taxonomy (NCBI): domain Eukaryota; kingdom Metazoa; phylum Chordata; class Amphibia; order Caudata; family Salamandridae; genus Pleurodeles; species Pleurodeles waltl. Next base: position 1,021,727,941 of record NC_090448.1, read on the forward strand.
CACCGAAATGACAGGAAAAAGTGTTTTTTTGGCAAAAGTGTGAGGTTTGCAAAGGATTCTGGGTAACAGAACCTGGTCAGAGCCCCACAAGTCACCCCATTTTGTATCCCCCTAGATGTCTAGTTTTCAAAAATGTGCAGGTTTGCTAGGTTTCCCAAGGTGCCGGCTGAGCTAGAGGCCAAAATCCACAGCTAGGCACTTTGTAAAAAACAGTTCTGTTTTCTTTCTGAAAATGTGATGTGTCCACGTCGTGTTTTGGGGCATATCCTGTCGCGGGCGCTAGGCCTACCCACACAAGTGAGGTACCATTTTTATCGGGAGACTTGGGGGAACGCTGGGTGGAAGGAAATTTGTGGCTCCTCTCAGATTCCAGAACTTTCTATCACCGAAATGACAGGAAAAAGTGTTTTTTTGGCCAAAATTTGAGGTTTGCAAAGGATTCTGGGTAACAGAACCTGGTCAGAGCCCCACAAGTCACCCCATTTTGGATCCCCCTAGATGTCTAGTTTTCAAAAATGTGCAGGTGTGCTAGGTTTCCCCAGGTGCCGGCTGAGCTAGAGGCCAAAATCCACAGCTAGGCACTTTGTAAAAAATAGCTCTGTTTTCTTTCTGAAAATGTGATGTGTCCACGTCGTGTTTTGGGGCATATCCTGTCGCAGGCCCAGGGCCTACCCACACAAGTGAGGTACCGTTTTTATCGGGAGACTTGGGGGAATGCTGGGTGGAAGGAAATTTGTGGCTCCTCTCATATTCCAGAATTTTCTGTCACCGAAATGACAGAAAAAAGTGTTTTTTTGGCAAAAGTGTGAGGTTTGCAAAGGATTCTGGGTAACAGAACCTGGTCAGAGCCCCACAAGTCACCCCATTTTGTATCCCCCTAGATGTCTAGTTTTCAAAAATGTGCAGGTTTGCTAGGTTTCCCAAGGTGCCGGCTGAGCTAGAGGCCAAAATCCACAGCTAGGCACTTTGTAAAAAACAGTTCTGTTTTCTTTCTGAAAATGTGATGTGTCCACGTCGTGTTTTGGGGCATATCCTGTCGCGGGCGCTAGGCCTACCCACACAAGTGAGGTACCATTTTTATCGGGAGACTTGGGGGAACGCTGGGTGGAAGGAAATTTGTGGCTCGTCTCAGATTCCAGAACTTTCTGTCACCGAAATGACAGGAAAAAGTGTTTTTTTGGCCAAAATTTGAGGTTTGCAAAGGATTCTGGGTAACAGAACCTGGTCAGAGCCCCACAAGTCACCCCATTTTGGATCCCCCTAGATGTCTAGTTTTCAAAAATGTGCAGGTTTGCTAGGTTTCTACAGGTGCCGGCTGAGCTAGAGGCCAAAATCCACAGCTAGGCACTTTGTAAAAAACAGCTCTGTTTTCTTTCTGAAAATGTGATGTGTCCACGTTGTGTTTTGGGGCATATCCTGTTGCCGGCGCTAGGCCTACCCACACAAGTGAGGTACCGTTTTTATCGGGAGACTTGGGGGAATGCTGAGTGGAAGGAAATTTGTGGCTCCTCTCATATTCCAGAATTTTCTGTCACCGAAATGACAGGAAAAAGGGTTTTTTTGGCCAAAGTTTGAGGTTTGCAAAGGATTCTGGGTAACAGAACCTGGTCAGAGCCCCACAAGTCACCCCATTTTGGATCCCCCTAGATGTCTAGTTTAAAAAAATGCACAGGTTTGCTAGGTTTCCCCAGGTGCCGGCTGAGCTAGAGGCCAAAATCCACAGCTAGGCACTTTGTAAAAAACAGCTCTGTTTTCTTTCTGAAAATGTGATGTGTCCACGTCGTGTTTTGGGGCATATCCTGTCGCCGGCGCTAGGCCTACCCACACAAGTGAAGTACCATTTTTATCGGGAGACTTGGGGGAACGCTGAGTGGAAGGAAATTTGTGGCTCCTCTCAGATTCCAGAACTTTCTGTCACCGAAATGACAGGAAAAAGTGTTTTTTTGGCCAAAATTTGTGGTTTGCAAAGGATTGTGGGTAACAGAACCTGGTCAGAGCCCCACAAGTCACCCCATTTTGGATCCCCCTAGATGTCTAGTTTTCAAAAATGTGCAAGTTTGCTAGGTTTCCCCAGGTGCCGGCTGAGCTAGAGGCCAAAATCCACAGCTAGGCACTTTGTAAAAAACAGCTCTGTTTTCTTTCTGAAAATGTGATGTGTCCACGTCGTGTTTTGGGGCATATCCTGTCGCAGGCCCAGGGCCTACCCACACAAGTGAGGTACCGTTTTTATCAGGAGACTTGGGGGAATGCTGGATGGAAGGAAATTTGTGGCTCCTCTTATATTCCAGAATTTTCTGTCACCGAAATGACAGGAAAAAGTGTTTTTTGGCCAAATTTTGAGGTTTGCAAAGGATTATGGGTAACAGAACCTTGTTAGAGCCCCACAAGTCACCCCATTTTGGATCCCCCTAGATGTCTAGTTTTCAAAAATGTGCAGGTTTGCTAGGTTTCCCCAGGTGCCGGCTGAGCTAGAGGCCAAAATCCACAGCTAGGCACTTTGTAAAAAACAGCTCTGTTTTCTTTCTGAAAATGTGATGTGTCCACGTCGTGTTATGGGGCATATCCTGTCGCCGGCGCTAGGTCTACCCACACAAGTGAGGTACCGTTTTTATCAGGATACTTGGGGGAATGCTGGGTGGAAGGAAATTTGTGGCTCCTCTCATATTCCAGAATTTTCTGTCACTGAAATGACAGGAAAATGTGTTTTTTTGGCCAAAGCTTGAGGTTTGCAAAGGATTCTGGGTAACAGAACCTGGTCAGAGCCCCACAAGTCACCCCATTTTGTATACCCCTAGATGTCTAGTTTTAAAAAATGCACAGGTTTGCTAGGTTTCCCCAGGTGCCGGCTGAGCTAGAGGCCAAAATCCACAGCTAGGCACTTTGTAAAAAACAGCTCTGTTTTCTTTCTGAAAATGTGATGTGTCCACGTCGTGTTTTGGGGCATATCCTGTCGCCGGCGCTAGGCCTACCCACACAAGTGAAGTACCATTTTTATCGGGAGACTTGGGGGAACGCTGGGTGGAAGGAAATTTGTGGCTCCTCTCAGATTCCAGAGCTTTCTGTCACTGAAATGACAGGAAAAAGTGTTTTTTTGGCCAACTTTTGAGGTTTGCAAAGGATTCTGGGTAACAGAACTTGGTCAGAGCCCCACAAGTCACCCCATTTTGTATCCCCCTAGATGTCTACTTTTCAAAAATGCGCAGGTTTGCTAGGTTTCCCAAGGTGCCGGCTGATCTAGAGGCCAAAATCCACAGCTAGGTATTTTGTAAAAAACAGCTCTGTTTTCTTTCTGAAAATGTGATGTGTCCACGTCGTGTTTTGGGGCATATCCTGTCGCAGGCCCTGGGCCTACCCACACAAGTGTGGTACCGTTTTTATCGGGAGACTTGAGGGAATGCTGGTTGGAAGGAAATTTGTGGCTCCTCTGATATTCCAGAATTTGTTGTCACCGACATGACAGGAAAAAGTGTTTTTTTGGCCAAAATTTGAGGTTTGCAAAGGATTCTGGGTAACAGAACCTGGTCAGAGCCCCACAAGTCACCCCATTTTGGATCCCCCTAGATGTCTAGTTTTCAAAAATGTGCAGGTTTGCTAGGTTTCTACAGGTGCCGGCTGAGCTAGAGGCCAAAATCCACAGCTAGGCACTTTGTAAAAAACAGCTCTGTTTTCTTTCTGAAAATGTGATGTGTCCACGTTGTGTTTTGGGGCATATCCTGTTGCCGGCGCTAGGCCTACCCACACAAGTGAGGTACCGTTTTTATCGGGAGACTTGGGGGAATGCTGAGTGGAAGGAAATTTGTGGCTCCTCTCATATTCCAGAATTTTCTGTCACCGAAATGACAGGAAAAAGGGTTTTTTTTGGCCAAAGTTTGAGGTTTGCAAAGGATTCTGGGTAACAGAACCTGGTCAGAGCCCCACAAGTCACCCCATTTTGGATCCCCCTAGATGTCTAGTTTTAAAAAATGCACAGGTTTGCTAGGTTTCCCCAGGTGCCGGCTGAGCTAGAGGCCAAAATCCACAGCTAGGCACTTTGTAAAAAACAGCTCTGTTTTCTTTCTGAAAATGTGATGTGTCCACGTCGTGTTTTGGGGCATATCCTGTCGCAGGCCCAGGGCCTACCCACACAAGTGAGGTACCGTTTTTATCAGGAGACTTGGGGGAATGCTGGTTGGAAGGAAATTTGTGGCTCCTCTTATATTCCAGAATTTTCTGTCACCGAAATGACAGGAAAAAGTGTTTTTTGGCCAAATTTTGAGGTTTGCAAAGGATTATGGGTAACAGAACCTTGTTAGAGCCCCACAAGTCACCCCATTTTGGATCCCCCTAGATGTCTAGTTTTCAAAAATGTGCAGGTTTGCTAGGTTTCCCCAGGTGCCGGCTGAGCTAGAGGCCAAAATCCACAGCTAGGCACTTTGTAAAAAACAGCTCTGTTTTCTTTCTGAAAATGTGATGTGTCCACGTCGTGTTTTGGGGCATATCCTGTCGCCGGCGCTAGGTCTACCCACACAAGTGAGGTACCGTTTTTATCAGGATACTTGGGGGAATGCTGGGTGGAAGGAAATTTGTGGCTCCTCTCATATTCCAGAATTTTCTGTCACTGAAATGACAGGAAAATGTGTTTTTTTGGCCAAAGCTTGAGGTTTGCAAAGGATTCTGGGTAACAGAACCTGGTAAGAGCCCCACAAGTCACCCCATTTTGTATACCCCTAGATGTCTAGTTTTAAAAAATGCACAGGTTTGCTAGGTTTCCCCAGGTGCCGGCTGAGCTAGAGGCCAAAATCCACAGCTAGGCACTTTGTAAAAAACAGCTCTGTTTTCTTTCTGAAAATGTGATGTGTCCACGTCGTGTTTTGGGGCATATCCTGTCGCCGGCGCTAGGCCTACCCACACAAGTGAAGTACCATTTTTATCGGGAGACTTGGGGGAACGCTGGGTGGAAGGAAATTTGTGGCTCCTCTCAGATTCCAGAGCTTTCTGTCACTGAAATGACAGGAAAAAGTGTTTTTTTGGCCAACTTTTGAGGTTTGCAAAGGATTCTGGGTAACAGAACTTGGTCAGAGCCCCACAAGTCACCCCATTTTGTATCCCCCTAGATGTCTACTTTTCAAAAATGCGCAGGTTTGCTAGGTTTCCCAAGGTGCCGGCTGATCTAGAGGCCAAAATCCACAGCTAGGTATTTTGTAAAAAACAGCTCTGTTTTCTTTCTGAAAATGTGATGTGTCCACGTCGTGTTTTGGGGCATATCCTGTCGCAGGCCCTGGGCCTACCCACACAAGTGTGGTACCGTTTTTATCGGGAGACTTGGGGGAATGCTGGTTGGAATGAAATTTGAGGCTCCTCTCATATTCCAGAATTTTCTGTCACCGAAATGACAGTAAAAAGTGTTTTTTGGCCAAATGTTGAGGTTTGCAAAGGATTCTGGGTAACAGAACCTGGTTAGAGCTCCACAAGTCACCCCATCTTGGATTCCCCTAGATGTCTAGGTTTCAAAAATGTGCAGGTTTGCTAGGTTTCCCCAGGTGCCGGCAGAGCTAGAGGCCAAAATCCACAGCTAGGCACTTTGTAAAAAACAGCTCTGTTTTCTTTCTGAAAATGTGATGTGTCCACGTTGTGTTTTGGGGCATATCCTGTCGCCGGCGCTAGGCCTACCAACACAAGTGAGGTACTGTTTTTATCGGGAGACTTGGGGGAATGCTGAGTGGAAGGAAATTTGTGGCTCCTCTCATATTCCAGAATTTTCTGTCACCGAAATGACAGGAAAAAGGGTTTTTTTGGCCAAAGTTTGAGGTTTGCAAAGGATTCTGGGTAACAGAACCTGGTCAGAGCCCCACAAGTCACCCCATTTTGGATCCCCCTAGATGTCTAGTTTTACAAAATGCACAGGTTTGCTAGGTTTCCCTAGGTGCCGGCTGAGCTAGAGGCCAAAATCCACAGCTAGGCACTTTGTAAAAAACAGCTCTGTTTTCTTTCTGAAAATGTGATGTGTCCACGTCGTGTTTTGGGGCATATCCTGTCGCCGGCGCTAGGCCTACCCACACAAGTGAAGTACCATTTTTATCGGGAGACTTGGGGGAACGCTGGGTGGAAGGAAATTTGTGGCTCCTCTCAGATTCCAGAGCTTTCTGTCACTGAAATGACAGGAAAAAGTGTTTTTTTGGCCAACTTTTGAGGTTTGCAAAGGATTCTGGGTAACAGAACCTGGTCAGAGCCCCACAAGTCACCCCATCTAGGATTCCCCTAGATGTCTAGTTTTTAAATATGCACAGGTTTGCTAGGTTTCCCAAGGTGCCGGCTGAGCTAGAGGCCAAAATCCACAGCTAGGCACTTTGTAAAAAACAGTTCTGTGTTCTTTCTGAAAATGTGATGTGTCCACGTCGTGTTTTGGGGCATATCCTGTCGGGGGCGCTAGGCCTACCCACACAAATAAGGTTCCATTTTGATCGGGAGACTTGGGGGAACGCTGGGTGGAAGGAAATTTGTGGCTCCTCTCAGATTCCAGAACTTTCTGTCACCGAAATGACAGGAAAAAGTGTTTTTTTGGCCAAAATTTGAGGTTTGCAAAGGATTCTGGGTAACAGAACCTGGTCAGAGCCCCACAAGTCACCCCATTTTGGATCCCCCTAGATGTCTAGTTTTCAAAAATGTGCAGGTGTGCTAGGTTTCCCCAGGTCCCGGCTGAGCTAGAGGCCAAAATCCTCAGCTAGGCACTTTGTAAAAAACAGCTCTGTTTTCTTTCTGAAAATGTGATGTGTCCACGTCGTGTTTTGGGGCATATCCTGTCGCAGGCCCAGGGCCTACCCACGCAAGTGAGGTACCGTTTTTATCGGGAGACTTGGGGGAATGCTGGGTGGAAGGAAATTTGTGGCTCCTCTCATATTCCAGAATTTTCTGTCACCGAAATGACAGAAAAAAGTGTTTTTTTGGCAAAAGTTTGAGGTTTGCAAAGGATTCTGGGTAACAGAACCTGGTCAGAGCCCCACAAGTCACCCCATTTTGTATCCCCCTAGATGTCTAGTTTTCAAAAATGCGCAGGTTTGCTAGGTTTCCCAAGGTGCCGGCTGAGCTAGAGGCCAAAATCCACAGCTAGGCACTTTGTAAAAAACAGTTCTGTTTTCTTTCTGAAAATGTGATGTGTCCACGTCGTGTTTTGGGGCATATCCTGTCGCGGGCGCTAGGCCTACCCACACAAGTGAGGTACCATTTTTATCGGGAGACTTGGGGGAACGCTGGGTGGAAGGAAATTTGTGGCTCGTCTCAGATTCCAGAACTTTCTGTCACCAAATGACAGGAAAAAGTGTTTTTTTGGCCAAAATTTGAGGTTTGCAAAGGATTCTGGGCAACAGAACCTGGTCAGAGCCCCACAAGTCACCCCATTTTGGATCCCCCTAGATGTCTAGTTTTCAAAAATGTGCAGGTGTGCTAGGTTTCTCCAGGTGCCGGCTGAGCTAGAGGCCAAAATCCACAGCTAGGCACTTTGTAAAAAACAGCTCTGTTTTCTTTCTGAAAATGTGATGTGTCCACGTCGTGTTTTGGGGCATATCCTGTCGCAGGCCCAGGGCCTACCCACACAAGTGAGGTACCGTTTTTATCGGGAGACTTGGGGGAATGCTGGGTGGAAGGAAATGTGTGGCTCCTCTCATATTCCAGAATTTTCTGTCACCGAAATGACAGGAAAAAGGGTTTTTTTGGCCAAAGTTTGAGGTTTGCAAAGGATTCTGGGTAACAGAACCTGGTCAGAGCCCCACAAGTCACCCCATTTTGGATCCCCCTAGATGTCTAGTTTTAAAAAATGCACAGGTTTGCTAGGTTTCCCCAGGTGCCGGCTGAGCTAGAGGCCAAAATCCACAGCTAGGCACTTTGTAAAAAACAGCTCTGTTTTCTTTCTGAAAATGTGATGTGTCCACGTCGTGTTTTGGGGCATATCCTGTCGCAGGCCCAGGGCCTACCCACACAAGTGAGGTACCGTTTTTATCAGGAGACTTGGGGGAATGCTGGTTGGAAGGAAATTTGTGGCTCCTCTTATATTCCAGAATTTTCTGTCACCGAAATGACAGGAAAAAGTGTTTTTTGGCCAAATTTTGAGGTTTGCAAAGGATTATGGGTAACAGAACCTTGTTAGAGCCCCACAAGTCACCCCATTTTGGATCCCCCTAGATGTCTAGTTTTCAAAAATGTGCAGGTTTGCTAGGTTTCCCCAGGTGCCGGCTGAGCTAGAGGCCAAAATCCACAGCTAGGCACTTTGTAAAAAACAGCTCTGTTTTCTTTCTGAAAATGTGATGTGTCCACGTCGTGTTTTGGGGCATATCCTGTCGCCGGGGCTAGGTCTACCCACACAAGTGAGGTACCGTTTTTATCAGGATACTTGGGGGAATGCTCGGTGGAAGGAAATTTGTGGCTCCTCTCATATTCCAGAATTTTCTGTCACTGAAATGACAGGAAAATGTGTTTTTTTGGCCAAAGCTTGAGGTTTGCAAAGGATTCTGGGTAACAGAACCTGGTCAGAGCCCCACAAGTCACCCCATTTTGTATACCCCTAGATGTCTAGTTTTAAAAAATGCACAGGTTTGCTAGGTTTCCCCAGGTGCCGGCTGAGCTAGAGGCCAAAATCCACAGCTAGGCACTTTGTAAAAAACAGCTCTGTTTTCTTTCTGAAAATGTGATGTGTCCACGTCGTGTTTTGGGGCATATCCTGTCGCCGGCGCTAGGCCTACCCACACAAGTGAAGTACCATTTTTATCGGGAGACTTGGGGGAACGCTGGGTGGAAGGAAATTTGTGGCTCCTCTCAGATTCCAGAGCTTTCTGTCACTGAAATGACAGGAAAAAGTGTTTTTTTGGCCAACTTTTGAGGTTTGCAAAGGATTCTGGGTAACAGAACTTGGTCAGAGCCCCACAAGTCACCCCATTTTGTATCCCCCTAGATGTCTACTTTTCAAAAATGCGCAGGTTTGCTAGGTTTCCCAAGGTGCCGGCTGATCTAGAGGCCAAAATCCACAGCTAGGTATTTTGTAAAAAACAGCTCTGTTTTCTTTCTGAAAATGTGATGTGTCCACGTCGTGTTTTGGGGCATATCCTGTCGCGGGCGCTAGGCCTACCCACACAAGTGAGGTACCATTTTTATCGGGAGACTTGGGGGAACGCTGGGTGGAAGGAAATTTGTGGCTCGTCTCAGATTCCAGAACTTTCTGTCACCAAATGACAGGAAAAAGTGTTTTTTTGGCCAAAATTTGAGGTTTGCAAAGGATTCTGGGCAACAGAACCTGGTCAGAGCCCCACAAGTCACCCCATTTTGGATCCCCCTAGATGTCTAGTTTTCAAAAATGTGCAGGTGTGCTAGGTTTCCCCAGGTGCCGGCTGAGCTAGAGGCCAAAATCCACAGCTAGGCACTTTGTAAAAAACAGCTCTGTTTTCTTTCTGAAAATGTGATGTGTCCACGTCGTGTTTTGGGGCATATCCTGTCGCAGGCCCAGGGCCTACCCACACAAGTGAGGTACCGTTTTTATCGGGAGACTTGGGGGAATGCTGGGTGGAAGGAAATGTGTGGCTCCTCTCATATTCCAGAATTTTCTGTCACCGAAATGACAGGAAAAAGGGTTTTTTTGGCCAAAGTTTGAGGTTTGCAAAGGATTCTGGGTAACAGAACCTGGTCAGAGCCCCACAAGTCACCCCATTTTGGATCCCCCTAGATGTCTAGTTTTAAAAAATGCACAGGTTTGCTAGGTTTCCCCAGGTGCCGGCTGAGCTAGAGGCCAAAATCCACAGCTAGGCACTTTGTAAAAAACAGCTCTGTTTTCTTTCTGAAAATGTGATGTGTCCACGTCGTGTTTTGGGGCATATCCTGTCGCAGGCCCAGGGCCTACCCACACAAGTGAGGTACCGTTTTTATCAGGAGACTTGGGGGAATGCTGGTTGGAAGGAAATTTGTGGCTCCTCTTATATTCCAGAATTTTCTGTCACCGAAATGACAGGAAAAAGTGTTTTTTGGCCAAATTTTGAGGTTTGCAAAGGATTATGGGTAACAGAACCTTGTTAGAGCCCCACAAGTCACCCCATTTTGGATCCCCCTAGATGTCTAGTTTTCAAAAATGTGCAGGTTTGCTAGGTTTCCCCAGGTGCCGGCTGAGCTAGAGGCCAAAATCCACAGCTAGGCACTTTGTAAAAAACAGCTCTGTTTTCTTTCTGAAAATGTGATGTGTCCACGTCGTGTTTTGGGGCATATCCTGTCGCCGGCGCTAGGTCTACCCACACAAGTGAGGTACCGTTTTTATCAGGATACTTGGGGGAATGCTGGGTGGAAGGAAATTTGTGGCTCCTCTCATATTCCAGAATTTTCTGTCACTGAAATGACAGGAAAATGTGTTTTTTTGGCCAAAGCTTGAGGTTTGCAAAGGATTCTGGGTAACAGAACCTGGTCAGAGCCCCACAAGTCACCCCATTTTGTATACCCCTAGATGTCTAGTTTTAAAAAATGCACAGGTTTGCTAGGTTTCCCCAGGTGCCGGCTGAGCTAGAGGCCAAAATCCACAGCTAGGCACTTTGTAAAAAACAGCTCTGTTTTCTTTCTGAAAATGTGATGTGTCCACGTCGTGTTTTGGGGCATATCCTGTCGCCGGCGCTAGGCCTACCCACACAAGTGAAGTACCATTTTTATCGGGAGACTTGGGGGAACGCTGGGTGGAAGGAAATTTGTGGCTCCTCTCAGATTCCAGAGCTTTCTGTCACTGAAATGACAGGAAAAAGTGTTTTTTTGGCCAACTTTTGAGGTTTGCAAAGGATTCTGGGTAACAGAACTTGGTCAGAGCCCCACAAGTCACCCCATTTTGTATCCCCCTAGATGTCTACTTTTCAAAAATGCGCAGGTTTGCTAGGTTTCCCAAGGTGCCGGATGATCTAGAGGCCAAAATCCACAGCTAGGTATTTTGTAAAAAACAGCTCTGTTTTCTTTCTGAAAATGTGATGTGTCCACGTCGTGTTTTGGGGCATATCCTGTCGCAGGCCCTGGGCCTACCCACACAAGTGTGGTACCGTTTTTATCGGGAGACTTGGGGGAATGCTGGTTGGAATGAAATTTGAGGCTCCTCTCATATTCCAGAATTTTCTGTCACCGAAATGACAGTAAAAAGTGTTTTTTGGCCAAATGTTGAGGTTTGCAAAGGATTCTGGGTAACAGAACCTGGTTAGAGCTCCACAAGTCACCCCATCTTGGATTCCCCTAGATGTCTAGGTTTCAAAAATGTGCAGGTTTGCTAGGTTTCCCCAGGTGCCGGCAGAGCTAGAGGCCAAAATCCACAGCTAGGCACTTTGTAAAAAACAGCTCTGTTTTCTTTCTGAAAATGTGATGTGTCCACGTTGTGTTTTGGGGCATATCCTGTCGCCGGCGCTAGGCCTACCAACACAAGTGAGGTACTGTTTTTATCGGGAGACTTGGGGGAATGCTGAGTGGAAGGAAATTTGTGGCTCCTCTCATATTCCAGAATTTTCTGTCACCGAAATGACAGGAAAAAGGGTTTTTTTGGCCAAAGTTTGAGGTTTGCAAAGGATTCTGGGTAACAGAACCTGGTCAGAGCCCCACAAGTCACCCCATTTTGGATCCCCCTAGATGTCTAGTTTTAAAAAATGCACAGGTTTGCTAGGTTTCCCTAGGTGCCGGCTGAGCTAGAGGCCAAAATCCACAGCTAGGCACTTTGTAAAAAACAGCTCTGTTTTCTTTCTGAAAATGTGATGTGTCCACGTCGTGTTTTGGGGCATATCCTGTCGCCGGCGCTAGGCCTACCCACACAAGTGAAGTACCATTTTTATCGGGAGACTTGGGGGAACGCTGGGTGGAAGGAAATTTGTGGCTCCTCTCAGATTCCAGAGCTTTCTGTCACTGAAATGACAGGAAAAAGTGTTTTTTTGGCCAACTTTTGAGGTTTGCAAAGGATTCTGGGTAACAGAACCTGGTCAGAGCCCCACAAGTCACCCCATCTAGGATTCCCCTAGATGTCTAGTTTTTAAATATGCACAGGTTTGCTAGGTTTCCCAAGGTGCCGGCTGAGCTAGAGGCCAAAATCCACAGCTAGGCACTTTGTAAAAAACAGTTCTGTGTTCTTTCTGAAAATGTGATGTGTCCACGTCGTGTTTTGGGGCATATCCTGTCGGGGGCGCTAGGCCTACCCACACAAATAAGGTTCCATTTTGATCGGGAGACTTGGGGGAACGCTGGGTGGAAGGAAATTTGTGGCTCCTCTCAGATTCCAGAACTTTCTGTCACCGAAATGACAGGAAAAAGTGTTTTTTTGGCCAAAATTTGAGGTTTGCAAAGGATTCTGGGTAACAGAACCTGGTCAGAGCCCCACAAGTCACCCCATTTTGGATCCCCCTAGATGTCTAGTTTTCAAAAATGTGCAGGTGTGCTAGGTTTCCCCAGGTCCCGGCTGAGCTAGAGGCCAAAATCCACAGCTAGGCACTTTGTAAAAAACAGCTCTGTTTTCTTTCTGAAAATGTGATGTGTCCACGTCGTGTTTTGGGGCATATCCTGTCGCAGGCCCAGGGCCTACCCACGCAAGTGAGGTACCGTTTTTATCGGGAGACTTGGGGGAATGCTGGGTGGAAGGAAATTTGTGGCTCCTCTCATATTCCAGAATTTTCTGTCACCGAAATGACAGAAAAAAGTGTTTTTTTGGCAAAAGTTTGAGGTTTGCAAAGGATTCTGGGTAACAGAACCTGGTCAGAGCCCCACAAGTCACCCCATTTTGTATCCCCCTAGATGTCTAGTTTTCAAAAATGCGCAGGTTTGCTAGGTTTCCCAAGGTGCCGGCTGAGCTAGAGGCCAAAATCCACAGCTAGGCACTTTGTAAAAAACAGTTCTGTTTTCTTTCTGAAAATGTGATGTGTCCACGTCGTGTTTTGGGGCATATCCTGTCGCGGGCGCTAGGCCTACCCACACAAGTGAGGTACCATTTTTATCGGGAGACTTGGGGGAACGCTGGGTGGAAGGAAATTTGTGGCTCGTCTCAGATTCCAGAACTTTCTGTCACCAAATGACAGGAAAAAGTGTTTTTTTGGCCAAAATTTGAGGTTTGCAAAGGATTCTGGGTAACAGAACCTGGTCAGAGCCCCACAAGTCACCCCATTTTGGATCCCCCTAGATGTCTAGTTTTCAAAAATGTGCAGGTGTGCTAGGTTTCCCCAGGTGCCGGCTGAGCTAGAGGCCAAAATCCACAGCTAGGCACTTTGTAAAAAACAGCTCTGTTTTCTTTCTGAAAATGTGATGTGTCCACGTCGTGTTTTGGGGCATATCCTGTCGCAGGCCCAGGGCCTACCCACACAAGTGAGGTACCGTTTTTATCGGGAGACTTGGGGGAATGCTGGGTGGAAGGAAATGTGTGGCTCCTCTCATATTCCAGAATTTTCTGTCACCGAAATGACAGGAAAAAGGGTTTTTTTGGCCAAAGTTTGAGGTTTGCAAAGGATTCTGGGTAACAGAACCTGGTCAGAGCCCCACAAGTCACCCCATTTTGTATCCCCCTAGATGTCTAGTTTTCAAAAATGCGCAGGTTTGCTAGGTTTCCCAAGGTGCCGGCTGAGCTAGAGGCCAAAATCCACAGCTAGGCACTTTGTAAAAAACAGTTCTGTTTTCTTTCTGAAAATGTGATGTGTCCACGTCGTGTTTTGGGGCATATCCTGTCGCGGGCGCTAGGCCTACCCACACAAGTGAGGTACCATTTTTATCGGGAGACTTGGGGGAACCCTGGGTGGAAGGAAATTTGTGGCTCGTCTCAGATTCCAGAACTTTCTGTCACCAAATGACAGGAAAAAGTGTTTTTTTGGCCAAAATTTGAGGTTTGCAAAGGATTCTGGGTAACAGAACCTGGTCAGAGCCCCACAAGTCACCCCATTTTGGATCCCCCTAGATGTCTAGTTTTCAAAAATGTGCAGGTGTGCTAGGTTTCCCCAGGTGCCGGCTGAGCTAGAGGCCAAAATCCACAGCTAGGCACTTTGTAAAAAACAGCTCTGTTCTCTTTCTGAAAATGTGATGTGTCCACGTCGTGTTTTGGGGCATATCCTGTCGCAGGCCCAGGGCCTACCCACACAAGTGAGGTACCGTTTTTATCGGGAGACTTGGGGGAATGCTGGGTGGAAGGAAATGTGTGGCTCCTCTCATATTCCAGAATTTTCTGTCACCGAAATGACAGGAAAAAGGGTTTTTTTGGCCAAAGTTTGAGGTTTGCAAAGGATTCTGGGTAACAGAACCTGGTCAGAGCCCCACAAGTCACCCCATTTTGTATCCCCCTAGATGTCTAGTTTTCAAAAATGCGCAGGTTTGCTAGGTTTCCCAAGGTGCCGGCTGAGCTAGAGGCCAAAATCCACAGCTAGGCACTTTGTAAAAAACAGTTCTGTTTTCTTTCTGAAAATGTGATGTGTCCACGTCGTGTTTTGGGGCATATCCTGTCGCGGGCGCTAGGCCTACCCACACAAGTGAGGTACCATTTTTATCGGGAGACTTGGGGGAACGCTGGGTGGAAGGAAATTGTGGCTCGTCTCAGATTCCAGAACTTTCTGTCACCGAAATGACAGGAAAAAGTGTTTTTTTGGCCAAAATTTGTGGTTTGCAAAGGATTCTGGGTAACAGAACCTGGTCAGAGCCCCACAAGTCACCCCATTTTGGATCCCCCTAGATGTCTAGTTTTCAAAAATGTGCAGGTTTGCTAGGTTTCTACAGGTGCCGGCTGAGCTAGAGGCCAAAATCCACAGCTAGGCACTTTGTTAAAAACAGCTCTGTTTTCTTTCTGAAAATGTGATGTGTCCACATTGTGTTTTGGGGCATATCCTGTTGCCGGCGCTAGGCCTACCCACACAAGTGAGGTACCGTTTTTATCGGGAGACTTGGGGAAATGCTGAGTGGAAGGAAATTTGTGGCTCCTCTCATATTCCAGAATTTTCTGTCACCGAAATGACAGGAAAAAGGGTTTTTTTGGCCAAAGTTTGAGGTTTGCGAAGGATTCTGGGTAACAGAACCTGGTCAGAGCCCCACAAGTCACCCCATCTTGGATTCCCCTAGATGTCTAGTTTTCAAATATGCACAGGTTTGCTAGGTTTCCCAAGGTGCCAGCTGAGCTAGAGGCCAAAATCAACAGCTAGGCACTTTGTAAAAAACAGTTCTGTTTTCTTTCTGAAAATGTGATGTGTCCACGTCGTGTCTTGGGGCATATCCTGTCGGGGGCGCTAGGCCTACCCACACAAATGAGGTTCCATTTTGATCGGGAGACTTGGGGGAACGCTGAGTGGAAGGAAATTTGTGGTTCCGCTCAGATTCCAGAACTTTCTGTCACCGAAATGACAGGAAAAAGTGTTTTTTTTGGCCAAAATTTGAGGTTTGCAAAGGATTCTGGGTAACAGAACCTGGTCAGAGCCCCACAAGTCACCCCATTTTGGATCCCCCTAGATGTCTAGTTTTCAAAAATGTGCAGGTTTGCTAGGTTTCCCCAGGTGCCGGCTGAGCTAGAGGCCAAAATCCACAGCTAGGCACTTTGTAAAAAACATCTCTGTTTTCTTTCTGAAAATGTGATGTGTCCACGTCGTGTTTTGGGGCATATCCTGTCGGGGGCGCTAGGCCTACCCACACAAATGAGGTTCCATTTTGATCAGGAGACTTGGGGGAATGCTGGTTGGAAGGAAATTTGTGGCTCCTCTTATATTCCAGAATTTTCTGTCACCGAAATGACAGGAAAAAGTGTTTTTTGGCCAAATTTTGAGGTTTGCAAAGGATTATGGGTAACAGAACCTGGTTTGAGCCCCACAAGTCACCCCATTTTGGATCCCCCTAGATGTCTAGTTTTCAAAAATGTGCAGGTTTGCTAGGTTTCCCCAGGTGCCGGCTGAGCTAGAGGCCAAAATCCACAGCTAGGCACTTTGTAAAAAACAGCTCTGTTTTCTTTCTGAAAATGTGATGTGTCCACGTCGTGTTATGGGGCATATCCTGTCGCCGGCGGTAGGTCTACCCACACAAGTGAGGTACCGTTTTTATCAGGATACTTGGGGGAATGCTGGGTGGAAGGAAATTTGTGGCTCCTCTCAGATTCCAGAGCTTTCTGTCACTGAAATGACAGGAAAAAGTGTTTTTTTGGCCAACTTTTGAGGTTTGCAAAGGATTCTGGGTAACAGAACCTGGTCAGTGCCCCACAAGTCACCCCATCTTGGATTCCCCTAGATGTCTAGTTTTCAAATATGCACAGGTTTGCTAGGTTTCCCAAGGTGTCAGCTGAGCTAGAGGCCAAAATCCACAGCTAGGCACTTTGTAAAAAACAGTTCTGTTTTCTTTCTGAAAATGTGATGTGTCCACGTCGTGTTTTGGGGCATATCCTGTCGCGGGCGCTAGGCCTACCCACACAAGTGAGGTACCATTTTTATCGGGAGACTTGGGGGAACGCTGGGTGGAAGGAAATTGGTGGCTCGTCTCAGATTCCAGAACTTTCTGTCACCGAAATGACAGGAAAAAGTGTTTTTTTGGCCAAAATTTGAGGTTTGCAAAGGATTCTGGGTAACAGAACCTGGTCAGAGCCCCACAAGTCACCCCATTTTGGATCCCCCTAGATGTCTAGTTTTCAAAAATTTGCAGGTTTGCTAGGTTTCTACAGGTGCCGGCTGAGCTAGAGGCCAAAATCCACAGCTAGGCACTTTGTAAAAAACAGCTCTGTTTTCTTTCTGAAAATGTGATGTGTCCACGTTGTGTTTTGGGGCATATCCTGTCGCCGGCGCTAGGCCTACCCACACAAGTGAGGTACCGTTTTTATCGGCAGACTTGGGGGAATGCTGAGTGGAAGGAAATTTGTGGCTCCTCTCATATTCCAGAATTTTCTGTCACCGAAATGACAGGAAAAAGTGTTTTTTTGGCCAAAGTTTGAGGTTTGCAAAGGATTCTGGGTAACAGAACCTGGTCAGAGCCCCACAAGTCACCCCATTTTGGATCCCCCTAGATGTCTAGTTTTAAAAAATGCACAGGTTTGCTAGGTTTCCCCAGGTGCCGGCTGAGCTAGAGGCCAAAATCCACAGCTAGGCACTTTGTAAAAAACAGCTCTGTTTTCTTTCTGAAAATGTGATGTGTCCACGTCGTGTTTTGGGGCATATCCTGTCGCCGGCGCTAGGCCTACCCACACAAGTGAAGTACCATTTTTATCGGGAGACTTGGGGGAACGCTGGGTGGAAGGAAATTTGTGGCTCCTCTCAGATTCCAGAGCTTTCTGTCACTGAAATGACAGGAAAAAGTGTTTTTTTGGCCAACTTTTGAGGTTTGCAAAGGATTCTGGGTAACAGAACCTGGTCAGAGCCCCACAAGTCACCCCATCTTGGATTCCCCTAGATGTCTAGTTTTCAAATATGCACAGGTTTGCTAGGTTTCCCAAGGTGCCGGCTGATCTAGAGGCCAAAATCCACAGCTAGGCACTTTGTAAAAAACAGTTCTGTGTTCTTTCTGAAAATGTGATGTGTCCACGTCGTGTTTTGGGGCATATCCTGTCGGGGGCGCTAGGCCTACCCACACAAATAAGGTTCCATTTTGATCGGGAGACTTGGGGGAACGCTGGGTGGAAGGAAATTTGTGGCTCCTCTCAGATTCCAGAACTTTCTGTCACCGAAATGACAGGAAAAAGTGTTTTTTTGGCCAAAATTTGAGGTTTGCAAAGGATTCTGGGTAACAGAACCTGGTCAGAGCCCCACAAGTCACCCCATTTTGGATCCCCCTAGATGTCTAGTTTTCAAAAATGTGCAGGTGTGCTAGTTTTCCCCAGGTGCCGGCTGAGCTAGAGGCCAAAATCCACAGCTAGGCACTTTGTAAAAAACAGCTCTGTTTTCTTTCTGAAAATGTGATGTGTAAACGTCGTGTTTTGGGGCATATCCTGTCGCAGGCCCAGGGCCTACCCACACAAGTGAGGTACCGTTTTTATCGGGAGACTTGGGGGAATGCTGGGTGGAAGGAAATTTGTGGCTCCTCTCATATTCCAGAATTTTCTGTCACCGAAATGACAGAAAAAAGTGTTTTTTTGGCAAAAGTGTGAGGTTTGCAAAGGATTCTGGGTAACAGAACCTGGTCAGAGCCCCACAAGTCACCCCATTTTGTATCCCCCTAGATGTCTAGTTTTCAAAAATGCGCAGGTTTGCTAGGTTTCCCAAGGTGCCGGCTGAGCTAGAGGCCAAAATCCACAGCTAGGCACTTTGTAAAAAACAGTTCTGTTTTCTTTCTGAAAATGTGATGTGTCCACGTCGTGTTTTGGGGCATATCCTGTCGCGGGCGCTAGGCCTACCCACACAAGTGAGGTACCATTTTTATCGGGAGACTTGGGGGAACGCTGGGTGGAAGGAAATTTGTGGCTCCTCTCAGATTCCAGAACTTTCTGTCACCGAAATGACAGGAAAAAGTGTTTTTTTGGCCAAAATTTGAGGTTTGCAAAGGATTCTGGGTAACAGAACCTGGTCAGAGCCCCACAAGTCACCCCATTTTGGATCCCCCTAGATGTCTAGTTTTCAAAAATGTGCAGGTTTGCTAGGTTTCTACAGGTGCCGGCTGAGCTAGAGGCCAAAATCCACAGCTAGGCACTTTGTAAAAAACAGCTCTGTTTTCTTTCTGAAAATGTGATGTGTCCACGTTGTGTTTTGGGGCATATCCTGTTGCCGGCGCTAGGCCTACCCACACAAGTGAGGTACCGTTTTTATCGGGAGACTTGGGGGAATGCTGAGTGGAAGGAAATTTGTGGCTCCTCTCATATTCCAGAATTTTCTGTCACCGAAATGACAGGAAAAAGGTTTTTTTTGGCCAAAGTTTGAGGTTTGCAAAGGATTCTGGGTAACAGAACCTGGTCAGAGCCCCACAAGTCACCCCATTTTGGATCCCCCTAGATGTCTAGTTTTAAAAAATGCACAGGTTTGCTAGGTTTCCCCAGGTGCCGGCTGAGCTAGAGGCCAAAATCCACAGCTAGGCACTTTGTAAAAAACAGCTCTGTTTTCTTTCTGAAAATGTGATGTGTCCACGTCGTGTTTTGGGGCATATCCTGTCGCCGGCGCTAGGCCTACCCACACAAGTGAAGTACCATTTTTATCGGGAGACTTGGGGGAACGCTGAGTGGAAGGAAATTTGTGGCTCCTCTCAGATTCCAGAACTTTCTGTCACCGAAATGACAGGAAAAAGTGTTTTTTTGGCCAAAATTTGAGGTTTGCAAAGGATTGTGGGTAACAGAACCTGGTCAGAGCCCCACAAGTCACCCCATTTTGGATCCCCCTAGATGTCTAGTTTTAAAAAATGTGCAAGTTTGCTAGGTTTCCCCAGGTGCCGGCTGAGCTAGAGGCCAAAATCCACAGCTAGGCACTTTGTAAAAAACAGCTCTGTTTTCTTTCTGAAAATGTGATGTGTCCACGTCGTGTTTTGGGGCATATCCTGTCGCAGGCCCAGGGCCTACCCACACAAGTGAGGTACCGTTTTTATCAGGAGACTTGGGGGAATGCTGGTTGGAAGGAAATTTGTGGCTCCTCTTATATTCCAGAATTTTCTGTCACCGAAATGACAGGAAAAAGTGTTTTTTGGCCAAATTTTGAGGTTTGCAAAGGATTATGGGTAACAGAACCTTGTTAGAGCCCCACAAGTCACCCCATTTTGGATCCCCCTAGATGTCTAGTTTTCAAAAATGTGTAGGTTTGCTAGGTTTCCCCAGGCGCCGGCTGAGCTAGAGGCCAAAATACACAGCTAGGCACTTTGTAAAAAACAGCTCTGTTTTCTTTCTGAAAATGTGATGTGTCCACGTCGTGTTTTGGGGCATATCCTGTCGCCGGCACTAGGCCTACCCACACAAGTGAAGTACCATTTCTATCGGGAGACTTGGGGGAACGCTGGGTGAAAGGAAATTTGTGGCTCCTCTCAGATTCCAGAGCTTTCTGTCACTGAAATGACAGGAAAAAGTGTTTTTTTGGCCAACTTTTGAGGTTTGCAAAGGATTCTGGGTAACAGAACCTGGTCAGAGCCCCACAAGTCACCCCATTTTGTATCCCCCTAGATGTCTAGTTTTCAAAAATGCGCAGGTTTGCTAGGTTTCCCAAGGTGCCGGCTGATCTAGAGGCCAAAATCCACAGCTAGGTATTTTGTAAAAAACAGCTCTGTTTTCTTTCTGAAAATGTGATGTGTCCACGTCGTGTTTTGGGGCATATCCTGTCGCAGGCCCTGGGCCTACCCACACAAGTGTGGTACCGTTTTTATCGGGAGACTTGGGGGAATGCTGGTTGGAATGAAATTTGAGGCTCCTCTCATATTCCAGAATTTTCTGTCACCGAAATGACAGGAAAAAGTGTTTTTTGGCCAAATGTTGAGGTTTGCAAAGGATTCTGGGTAACAGAACCTGGTTAGAGCTCCACAAGTCACCCCATCTTGGATTCCCCTAGATGTCTAGTTTTCAAAAATGTGCAGGTTTGCTAGGTTTCCCCAGGTGCCGGCAGAGCTAGAGGCCAAAATCCACAGCTAGGCACTTTGTAAAAAACAGCTCTGTTTTCTTTCTGAAAATGTGATGTGTCCACGTCGTGTTTTGGGCATATCCTGTCGCCGGCGCTAGGCCTACCCACACAAGTGAATTACCGTTTTTATCGGGAGACTTGGGGAAATGCTGGTTGGAAGGAAATTTGTGGCTCTTCTCATATTCCAGAATTTTCTGTCACCGAAATGACAGGAAAAAGGGTTTTTTGGCCAAATTTTGAGGTTTGCAAAGGATTCTGGGTAACAGAACCTGGTTAGAGCCCCACAAGTTACCCCATTGTGGATCCCACTAGATGTCTAGTTTTCAAAAATGTGCATGTTTGCTAGGTTTCCCCAGGTGCCGGCTGAGCTAGAGGCCAAAATCCACAGCTAGGCACTTTGTAAAAAAACGCTCTGTTTTCTTTCTGAAAATGTGATGTGTCCACGTCGTGTTTTGGGGGCATATCCTGTCGCCGGCGCTAGGCCTACCCACACAAGTGAAGTACCGTTTTTATCGGGAGACTTGGGGGAATGCTGGTTGGAAGGAAATTTGTGGCTCTTCTCATATTCCAGAATTTTCTGTCACCGAAATGACAGGAAAAAAGGTTTTTTTGGCCAAATTTTGAGGTTTGCAAAGGATTCTGGGTAACAGAACCTGGTTAGAGCCCCACAAGTCACCCCATCTTGGATTCCCCTAGGTATCTAGTTTTCAAAAATGCACAGGTTTGCTAGGTTTCCCCAGGTGCCGGCTGAGCTAGAGGCCAAAATCCACAGCTAGGCACTTTGTAAAAAACAGCTCTGTTTTCTTTCTGAAAATGTGATGTGTCCACGTCGTGTTTTGGGGCATATCCTGTCGCGGGCGCTAGGCCTACTCACACAAGTGAGGTACCATTTTTATCGGGAGACTTGGGGGAACACTGGGTGGAAGGAAATTTGTGGCTCCTCTCAGATTCCAGAACTTTCTGTCACCGAAATGACAGGAAAAAGTGTTCTTTTGGCCAAAGTTTGAGGTTTGCAAAGGATTCTGGGTAACAGAACCTGGTTGGAGCCCCACAAGTCACCCCATTTTTGATCCCCCTAGATGTCTAGTTTTCAAAAATGCGCAGGTTTGCTAGGTTTCCCCAGGTGCCGGCTGAGCTAGAGGCCAAAATCCACAGCTAGGCACTTTGTAAAAAACCGCTCTGTTTTCTTTCTGAAAATGTGATGTGTCCACGTCGTGTTTTGGGGGCATATCCTGTCGCCGGCGCTAGGCCTACCCACACAAGTGAAGTACCGTTTTTATCGGGAGACTTGGGGGAATGCTGGTTGGAAGGAAATTTGTGGCTCTTCTCATATTCCAGAATTTTCTGTCACCCAAATGACAGGAAAAAAGGTTTTTTGGCCAAATTTTGAGGTTTGCAAAGGATTCTGGGTAACAGAACCTGGTTAGAGCCCCACAAGTCACCCCATCTTGGATTCCCCTAGGTATCTAGTTTTCAAAAATGCACAGGTTTGCTAGGTTTCCCCAGGTGCCGGCTGAGCTAGAGGCCAAAATCCACAGCTAGGCACTTTGTAAAAAACAGCTCTGTTTTCTTTCTGAAAATGTGATGTGTCCACGTCGTGTTTTGGGGCATATCCTGTCGCGGGCGCTAGGCCTACTCACACAAGTGAGGTACCATTTTTATCGGGAGACTTGGGGGAACACTGGGTGGAAGGAAATTTGTGGCTCCTCTCAGATTCCAGAACTTTCTGTCACCGAAATGACAGGAAAAAGTGTTCTTTTGGCCAAAGTTTGAGGTTTGCAAAGGATTCTGGGTAACAGAACCTGGTTGGAGCCCCACACGTCACCCCATTTTTGATCCCCCTAGATGTCTAGTTTTCAAAAATGCGCAGGTTTGCTAGGTTTCCCCAGGTGCCGGCTGAGCTAGAGGACAAAATCCACAGCTAGGCACTTTGTAAAAAACAGCTCTGTTTTCTTTCTGAAAATGTGATGTGTCCACGTCGTGTTTTGGGGCATATCCTGTCGCCAGCGCTAGGCCTACCCACACAAGTGAAGGACCATTTTTATCGGGAGACTTGGGGGAACGCTGGGTGGAAGGAAATATGTGGCTCGTCTCAGATTCCAGAACTTTCTGTCACCGAAATGACAGGAAAAAGTGTTTTTTTGGCCAAAATTTGAGGTTTGCAAAGGATTCTGGGTAACAGAACCTGGTCAGAGCCCCACAAGTCACCCCATTTTGGATCCCCCTAGATGTCTAGTTTTCAAAAATGTGCAGGTTTGCTAGGTTTCTACAGGTGCCGGCTGAGCTAGAGGCCAAAATCCACAGCTAGGCACTTTGTAAAAAACAGCTCTGTTTTCTTTCTGAAAATGTGATGTGTCCACGTTGTGTTTTGGGGCATATCCTGTTGCCGGCGCTAGGCCTACCCACACAAGTGAGGTACCGTTTTTATGGGGAGACTTGGGGGAATGCTGAGTGGAAGGAAATTTGTGGCTCCTCTCATATTCTAGAATTTTCTGTCACCGAAATGACAGGAAAAAGGGTTTTTTTGGCCAAAATTTTAGGTTTGCAAAGGATTGTGGGTAACAGAACCTGGTCAGAGCCCCACAGGTCACCCCATTTTGGATCCCCCTAGATGTCTAGTTTTCAAAAATGTGCAAGTTTGCTAGGTTTCCCCAGGTGCCGGCTGAGCTAGAGGCCAAAATCCACAGCTAGGCACTTTGTAAAAAACAGCTCTGTTTTCTTTCTGAAAATGTGATGTGTCCACGTCGTGTTTTGGGGCATATCCTGTCGCAGGCCCAGGGCCTACCCACACAAGTGAGGTACCGTTTTTATCAGGAGACTTGGGGGAATGCTGGTTGGAAGGAAATTTGTGGCTCCTCTTATATTCCAGAATTTTCTGTCACCGAAATGACAGGAAAAAGTGTTTTTTGGCCAAATTTTGAGGTTTGCAAAGGATTATGGGTAACAGAACCTTGTTAGAGCCCCACAAGTCACCCCATTTTGGATCCCCCTAGATGTCTAGTTTTCAAAAATGTGCAGGTTTGCTAGGTTTCCCCAGGTGCCGGCTGAGCTAGAGGCCAAAATCCACAGCTAGGCACTTTGTAAAAAACAGCTCTGTTTTCTTTCTGAAAATGTGATGTGTCCACGTCGTGTTATGGGGCATATCCTGTCGCCGGCGCTAGGTCTACCCACACAAGTGAGGTACCGTTTTTATCAGGATACTTGGGGGAATGCTGGGTGGAAGGAAATTTGTGGCTCCTCTCATATTCCAGAATTTTCTGTCACTGAAATGACAGGAAAATGAGTTTTTTTGGCCAAAGTTTGAGGTTTGCAAAGGATTCTGGGTAACAGAACCTGGTCAGAGCCCCACAAGTCACCCCATTTTGTATCCCCCTAGATGTCTAGTTTTAAAAAATGCACAGGTTTGCTAGGTTTCCCCAGGTGCCGGCTGAGCTAGAGGCCAAAATCCACAGCTAGGCACTTTGTAAAAAACAGCTCTGTTTTCTTTCTGAAAATGTGATGTGTCCACGTCGTGTTTTGGGGCATATCCTGTCGCCGGCGCTAGGCCTACCCACACAAGTGAAGTACCATTTTTATCGGGAGACTTGGGGGAACGCTGGGTGGAAGGAAATTTGTGGCTCCTCTCAGATTCCAGAGCTTTCTGTCACTGAAATGACAGGAAAAAGTGTTTTTTGGCCAACTTTCGAGGTTTGCAAAGGATTCTGGGTAACAGAACCTGGTCAGAGCCCCACAAGTCACCCCATTTTGTATCCCCCTAGATGTCTAGTTTTCAAAAATGCCAGGTTTGCTAGGTTTCCCAAGGTGCCGGCTGATCTAGAGGCCAAAATCCACAGCTAGGTATTTTGTAAAAAACAGCTCTGTTTTCTTTCTGAAAATGTGATGTGTCCACGTCGTGTTTTGGGGCATATCCTGTCGCAGGCCCTGGGCCTACCCACACAAGTGTGGTACCGTTTTTATCGGGAGACTTGGGGGAATGCTGGTTGGAATGAAATTTGAGGCTCCTCTCATATTCCAGAATTTTCTGTCACCGAAATGACAGGAAAAAGTGTTTTTTGGCCAAATGTTGAGGTTTGCAAAGGATTCTGGGTAACAGAACCTGGTTAGAGCTCCACAAGTCACCCCATCTTGGATTCCCCTAGATGTCTAGTTTTCAAAAATGTGCAGGTTTGCTAGGTTTCCCCAGGTGCCGGCAGAGCTAGAGGCCAAAATCCACAGCTAGGCACTTTGTAAAAAACAGCTCTGTTTTCTTTCTGAAAATGTGATGTGTCCACGTCGTGTTTTGGGCATATCCTGTCGCCGGCGCTAGGCCTACCCACACAAGTGAATTACCGTTTTTATCGGGAGACTTGGGGAAATGCTGGTTGGAAGGAAATTTGTGGCTCTTCTCATATTCCAGAATTTTCTGTCACCGAAATGACAGGAAAAAGGGTTTTTTGGCCAAATTTTGAGGTTTGCAAAGGATTCTGGGTAACAGAACCTGGTTAGAGCCCCACAAGTTACCCCATTTTGGATCCCACTAGATGTCTAGTTTTCAAAAATGTGCATGTTTGCTAGGTTTCCCCAGGTGCCGGCTGAGCTAGAGGCCAAAATCCACAGCTAGGCACTTTGTAAAAAACCGTTCTGTTTTCTTTCTGAAAATGTGATGTGTCCACGTCGTGTTTTGGGGGCATATCCTGTCGCCGGCGCTAGGCCTACCCACACAAGTGAAGTACCGTTTTTATCGGGAGACTTGGGGGAATGCTGGTTGGAAGGAAATTTGTGGCTCTTCTCATATTCCAGAATTTTCTGTCACCGAAATGACAGGAAAAAAGGTTTTTTGGCCAAATTTTGAGGTTTGCAAAGTATTCTGGGTAACAGAACCTGGTTAGAGCCCCACAAGTCACCCCATCTTGGATTCCCCTAGGTATCTAGTTTTCAAAAATGCACAGGTTTGCTAGGTTTCCCCAGGTGCCGGCTGAGCTAGAGGCCAAAATCCACAGCTTGGCACTTTGTAAAAAACAGCTCTGTTTTCTTTCTGAAAATGTGATGTGTCCACGTTGTGTTTTGGGGCATATCCTGTCGCGGGCGCTAGGCCTACTCACACAAGTGAGGTACCATTTTTATCGGGAGACTTGGGGGATCACTGGGTGGAAGGAAATTTGTGGCTCCTCTCAGATTCCAGAACTTTCTGTCACCGAAATGACAGGAAAAAGTGTTCTTTTGGCCAAAGTTTGAGGTTTGCAAAGGATTCTGGGTAACAGAACCTGGTTGGGGCCCCACAAGTCACCCCATTTTTGATCCCCCTAGATGTGTAGTTTTCAAAAATGCGCAGGTTTGCTAGGTTTCCCCAGGTGCCGGCTGAGCTAGAGGACAAAATCCACAGCTAGGCACTTTGTAAAAAACAGGTCTGTTTCTTTCTGAAAATGTGATGTGTCCACGTCGTGTTTTGGGGCATATCCTGTCGCCAGCGCTAGGCCTACCCACACAACTGAAGGACCATTTTTATCGGGAGACTTGGGGGAACGCTGGGTGGAAGGAAATTTGTGGCTCCTCTCAGATTCTAGAACTTTCTGTCACTGAAATGACAGGAAAAAGTGTTTTTTTGGCCAAATTTTAAAGGTTTGCAAACGATTCTGGGTAACAGAACCTGGTCAGAGCCCCACAAGCCACCCCATCTTGGATTACCCTAGATGTCTAGTATTAAAAAATGCACAGGTTTGCTAGGTTTCCCCAGGTGCCGGCTGAGCTAGAGGCCAAAATCCACAGCTAGGCACTTTGTAAAAAACAGCTCTGTTTTCTTTCTGAAAATGTGATGTGTCCACGTCGTGTTTTGGGGCATATCCTGTCGCCGGTGCTATGCCTACCCACACAAGTGAAGTACCATTTTTATCGGGAGACTTGGGGGAACGCTGGGTGGTAGGAAATTTGTGGCTCCTCTCAGATTCTAGAACTTTCTGTCACTGAAATGACAGGAAAAAGTGTTTTTTGGGCCAAATTTAAAAGGTTTGCAAAGGATTCTGGGTAACAGAACCTGGTCAGAGCCCCACAAGCCACCCCATCTTGGATTACCCTAGATGTCTAGTATTCAGAAATGCACAGGTTTGCTAGGTTTCCTTAGGTGCCGGCTGAGCTAGAGGCCAAAATCCACAGCTAGGCACTTTGTAAAAAACAGCTCTGTTTTCTTTCTGAAAATGTGATGTGTCCACGTCGTGTTTTGGGGCATATCCTGTTGCGGGCGCTAGACCTACCCACACAAGTGAGGTACCGTTTTTATCGGGAGACTTGGGGGAATGCTGGGTGGTAGGAAATTTGTGGCTCCTCTCATATTCCAGAATTTTCTGTCCCCCAAATGACAGGAAAAAGGTTTTTTTTGGCCAAAGTTTGAGGTTTGCAAAGGATTCTGGGTAACAGAACCTGGTCAGAGCCCCACAAGTCTTCCCATTTTGTATCCCCCTAGATGTCTAGTTTTCAAAAATGCGCAGGTTTGCTAGGTTTCCCCAGGTACCGGCTGAGCTAGAGGCCAAAATCCACAGCTAGGCATTTTGTATAAAACAGCCCTGTTTTCTTTCTGAAAATGTGATGTGTCCACGTCGTGTTTTGGGGCATATCCTGTCGCAGGCCCTGGGCCTACCCACCCAAGTGAGGTACCGTTTTTATCAGGAGACTTGGGGGAATGCTGGTTGGAAGGAAATTTGTGGCTCCTCAGATATTCCAGAATTTTCTGTCACCGAAATGACAGGAAAAAGTGTTTTTTGGCCAAATGTTGAGGTTTGCAAAGGATTCTGGGTAACAGAACCTGGTTGAGCCCCACAAGTCACCCCATCTTGGATACCCCTAGGTATCTAGTTTTCAAAAATGCGCAGGTTTGCTAGGTTTCCCCAGGTGCCGGCTGAGATAGAGGCCAAAATCCACAGCTAGGCACTTTGTAAAAAACAGCTCTGTTTTCTTTCTGAAAATGTGATGTATCCACGTCGTGTTTTGGGGCATATCCTGTCACGGGCGCTAGGCCTACCCACACAAGTGAGGTACCGTTTTTATCAGGAGACTTGGGGGAATGCTGGTTGGAAGGAAATTTGTGGCTCCTCTTATTATCCAGAATTTTCTGTCACCGAAATGACAGGAAAAAGTGTTTTTTGGCCAAATTTTGAGGTTTGCAAAGGATTATGGGTAACAGAACCTGGTTAGAGCCCCACAAGTCACCCCATTTTGGATCCCCCTAGATGTCTAGTTTTAAAAAATGTGCAGGTTTGCTAGGTTTCCCCAGGTGCCGGATGAGCTAGAGGCCAAAATACACAGCTAGGCACTTTGTAAAAAACAGCTCTGTTTTCTTTCTGAAAATGTGATGTGTCCACGTCGTGTTATGGGGCATATCCTGTCGCCGGCGCTAGGTCTACCCACACAAGTGAGGTACCGTTTTTATCAGGATACTTGGGGGAATGCTGGGTGGAAGGAAATTTGTGGCTCCTCTCATATTCCAGAATTTTCTGTCACTGAAATGACAGCAAAATGTGTTTTTTTTGGCCAAAGTTTGAGGTTTGCAAAGGATTCTGGGTAACAGAACCTGATCAGAGCCCCACAAGTCACCCCATTTTGTATCCCCCTAGATGTCTAGTTTAAAAAAATGCACAGGTTTGCTAGGTTTCCCCAGGTGCCGGCTGAGCTAGAGGCCAAAATCCACAGCTAGGCACTTTGTAAAAAACAGCTCTGTTTTCTTTCTGAAAATGTGATGTGTCCACGTCGTGTTTTGGGGCATATCCTGTGGCCGGCGCTAGGCCTACCCACACAAGTGAAGTACCATTTTTATCGGGAGACTTGGGGGAACGCTGGGTGGAAGGAAATTTGTGGCTCCTCTCAGATTCCAGAACTTTCTGTCACCGAAATGACAGGAAAAAGTGTTCTTTTGGCCAAAGTTTGAGGTTTGCAAAGGATTCTGGGTAACAGAACCTGGTTGGGGCCCCACAAGTCACCCCATTTTTGATCCCCCTAGATGTGTAGTTTTCAAAAATGCGCAGGTTTGCTAGGTTTCCCCAGGTGCCGGCTGAGCTAGAGGACAAAATCCACAGCTAGGCACTTTGTAAAAAACAGCTCTGTTTCTTTCTGAAAATGTGATGTGTCCACGTCGTGTTTTGGGGCATATCCTGTCGCCAGCGCTAGGCCTACCCACACAACTGAAGGACCATTTTTATCGGGAGACTTGGGGGAACGCTGGGTGGAAGGAAATTTGTGGCTCCTCTCAGATTCTAGAACTTTCTGTCACTGAAATGACAGGAAAAAGTGTTTTTTTGGCCAAATTTTAAAGGTTTGCAAACGATTCTGGGTAACAGAACCTGGTCAGAGCCCCACAAGCCACCCCATCTTGGATTACCCTAGATGTCTAGTATTAAAAAATGCACAGGTTTGCTAGGTTTCCCCAGGTGCCGGCTGAGCTAGAGGCCAAAATCCACAGCTAGGCACTTTGTAAAAAACAGCTCTGTTTTCTTTCTGAAAATGTGATGTGTCCACGTCGTGTTTTGGGGCATATCCTGTCGCCGGTGCTATGCCTACCCACACAAGTGAAGTACCATTTTTATCGGGAGACTTGGGGGAACGCTGGGTGGAAGGAAATTTGTGGCTCCTCTCAGATTCTAGAACTTTCTGTCACTGAAATGACAGGAAAAAGTGTTTTTTTGGCCAAATTTAAAAGGTTTGCAAAGGATTCTGGGTAACAGAACCTGGTCAGAGCCCCACAAGCCACCCCATCTTGGATTACCCTAGATGTCTAGTATTCAGAAATGCACAGGTTTGCTAGGTTTCCTTAGGTGCCGGCTGAGCTAGAGGCCAAAATCCACAGCTAGGCACTTTGTAAAAAACAGCTCTGTTTTCTTTCTGAAAATGTGATGTGTCCACGTCGTGTTTTGGGGCATATCCTGTTGCGGGCGCTAGACCTACCCACACAAGTGAGGTACCGTTTTTATCGGGAGACTTGGGGGAATGCTGGGTGGTAGGAAATTTGTGGCTCCTCTCATATTCCAGAATTTTCTGTCCCCCAAATGACAGGAAAAAGGGTTTTTTTGGCCAAAGTTTGAGGTTTGCAAAGGATTCTGGGTAACAGAACCTGGTCAGAGCCCCACAAGTCTTCCCATTTTGTATCCCCCTAGATGTCTAGTTTTCAAAAATGCGCAGGTTTGCTAGGTTTCCCCAGGTACCGGCTGAGCTAGAGGCCAAAATCCACAGCTAGGCATTTTGTATAAAACAGCCCTGTTTTCTTTCTGAAAATGTGATGTGTCCACGTCGTGTTTTGGGGCATATCCTGTCGCAGGCCCTGGGCCTACCCACCCAAGTGAGGTACCGTTTTTATCAGGAGACTTGGGGGAATGCTGGTTGGAAGGAAATTTGTGGCTCCTCAGATATTCCAGAATTTTCTGTCACCGAAATGACAGGAAAAAGTGTTTTTTGGCCAAATGTTGAGGTTTGCAAAGGATTCTGGGTAACAGAACCTGGTTGAGCCCCACAAGTCACCCCATCTTGGATTCCCCTAGGTATCTAGTTTTCAAAAATGCGCAGGTTTGCTAGGTTTCCCCAGGTGCCGGCTGAGATAGAGGCCAAAATCCACAGCTAGGCACTTTTGAAAAAACAGCTCTGTTTTCTTTCTGAAAATGTGATGTGTCCACGTCGTGTTTTGGGGCATATCCTGTCGCCGGCGCTAGGCCTACCCACACAAGTGAAGTACCGTTTTTATCGGGAGACTTGGGGGAATGCTGGTTGGAAGGAAATTTGTGGCTCTTCTCATATTCCAGAATTTTCTGTCACCGAAATGACAGGAAAAGGGTTTTTTGGCCAAATTTTGAGGTTTGCAAAGGATTCTGGGTAACAGAACCTGGTTAGAGCCCCACAAGTCACCCCATCTTGGATTCCCCTAGGTATCTAGTTTTCAAAAATGCGCAGATTTGCTAGGTTTCCCCAGGTGCCGGCTGAGCTAGAGGCCAAAATCCACAGCTAGGCACTTTGTAAAAAACAGCTCTGTTTTCTTTCTGAAAATGTGATGTGTCCACGTCGTGTTTTGGGGCATATCCTGTCGCGGGCGCTAGGCCTACCCACACAAGTGAGGTACCATTTTTATCGGGAGACTTGGGGGAACACTGGATGGAAGGAAATTTGTGGCTCCTCTCAGATTCCAGAACTTTCTGTCACCGAAATGACAGGAAAAAGTGTTCTTTTGGCCAAAGTTTGAGGTTTGCAAAGGATTCTCGGTAACAGAACCTGGTTGGAGCCCCACAAGTCACCCCATTTTTGATCCCCCTAGATGCCTAGTTTTCAAAAATGCGCAGGTTTGCTAGGTTTCCCCAGGTGCCGGCTGAGCTAGAGGCCAAAATC
This sequence comes from Pleurodeles waltl, assembly GCF_031143425.1. Classification (NCBI taxonomy): domain Eukaryota; kingdom Metazoa; phylum Chordata; class Amphibia; order Caudata; family Salamandridae; genus Pleurodeles; species Pleurodeles waltl. The sequence goes on from NC_090448.1 coordinate 1,021,758,744, forward strand.
CACAGCTAGGCACTTTGTAAAAAACAGCTCTGTTTTCTTTCTGAAAATGTGATGTGTCCACGTCGTGTTTTGGGGCATATCCTGTCGCCGGCGCTAGGCCTACCCACACAAGTGAAGTACCATTTTTATCGGGAGACTTGGGGGAACGCTGGGTGGAAGGAAATTTGTGGCTCGTCTCAGATTCTAGAACTTTCTGTCACTGAAATGACAGGAAAAAGTGTTTTTTTGGCCAAATTTTAAAGGTTTGCAAAGGATTCTGGGTAACAGAACCTGGTCAGATCCCCACAAGCCACCCCATCTTGGATTACCCTAGATGTCTAGTATTAAAAAATGCACAGGTTTGCTAGGTTTCCCTAGGTGCCGGATGAGCTAGAGGCCAAAATCCACAGCTAGGCACTTTGTAAAAAACAGCTCTGTTTTCTATCTGAAAATGTGATGTGTCCCCGTCGTGTTTTGGGGCATATCCTGTTGCGGGCGCTAGACCTACCCACACAAGTGAGGTACCGTTTTTATCGGGAGACTTGGGGGAATGCTGGGTGGAAGGAAATTTGTGGCTCCTCTCATATTCCAGAATTTTCTGTCCCCCAAATGACAGGAAAAAGGGTTTTTTTGGCCAAAGTTTGAGGTTTGCAAAGGATTCTGGGTAACAGAACCTGGTCAGAGCCCCACAAGTCACCCCATTTTGTATCCCCCTAGATATCTAGTTTTCAAAAATGCGCAGGTTTGCTAGGTTTCCCCAGGTGCCGGGTGAGCTAGAGGCCAAAATCCACAGCTAGGCATTTTGTATAAAACAGCTCTGTTTTCTTTCTGAAAATGTGATGTGTCCACGTCGTGTTTTGGGGCATATCCTGTCGCAGGCCCTGGGCCTACCCACACAAGTGAGGTACCGTTTTTATCAGGAGACTTGGGGGAATGCTGGTTGGAAGGAAATTTGTTTCTCCTCTGATATTCCAGAATTTTCTGTCACCGAAATGACAGGAAAAAGTGTTTTTTGGCCAAAGGTTGAGGTTTGCAAAGGATTCTGGGTAACAGAACCTGGTTAGAGCCCCACAAGTCACCCCATCTTGGATTCCCCTAGGTATCTAGTTTTCAAAAATGTGCAGGTTTGCTAGGTTTCCCCAGGTGCCGGCTGAGCTAGAGGCCAAAATCCACAGCTAGGCACTTTGTAAAAAACAGCTCTGTTTTCTTTCTGAAAATGTGATGTGTCCACGTCGTGTTTTGGGGCATATCCTGTCGCGGGCGCTAGGCCTACCCACACAAGTGAGGTACCATTTTTATCGGGAGACTTGGGGGAACACTGGGTGGAAGGAAATTTGTGGCTCCTCTCAGATTCCAGAACTTTCTGTCACCGAAATGACAGGAAATAATGTTTTTTTGGCCAAAGTTTGAGGTTTGCAAAGGACTCTGGGTAACAGAATCTGGTCAGAGCCCCACAAGTCACCCCATTTTGGATCCCCCTAGATGTCTAGTTTTCAAAAATGCACAGGTTTGCTAGGTTTCCCCAGGTGCCGGCTGAGCTAGAGGCCAAAATCCACAGCTAGGCACTTTGTAAAAAACAGCTCTGTTTTCTTTCTGAAAATGTGATGTGTCCACGTCGTGTTTTGGGGCATATCCTGTCGCCGGCGCTAGGCCTACCCACACAAGTGAATTACCATTTTTATCGGGAGACTTGGGGGAACGCTGGGTGGAAGGAAATTTGTGGCTCCTCTCAGATTCCAGAGCTTTCTGTCACTGAAATGACAGGAAAAAGTGTTTTTTTGGCCAAATTTTGAGGTTTGCAAAGGATTCTGGGTTACTGAACCTGGTCAGAGCCCCACAAGTCACTCCATCTTGGATTCCCCTAGATGTCTCCTTTTAAAAAATGCACAGGTTTGCTAGGTTTCCCCAGGTGCCAGCTGAGCTAGAGGCCAAAATCCACAGCTAGGCACTTTGTAAGAAACAGCTCTGTTTTTTAAAAAAAAATTTGATGTGTCCACGTCGTGTTTTGGGGCATATCCTGTTGCAGGCGCTAGGCCTACCCACACAAGTGAGGTACCGTTTTTATCGGGAGACTTGGGGGAATGCTGGGTGGAAGGAAATTTGTGGCTCCTCTCATATTCCAGAATTTTCTGTCACCGAAATGACAGAAAAAAGTGTTTTTTTGGCAAAAGTTTGAGGTTTGCAAAGGATTCTGGGTAACAGAACCTGGTCAGAGCCCCACAAGTCACCCCATTTTGTATCCCCCTAGATGTCTAGTTTTCAAAAATGCGCAGGTTTGCTAGGTTTCCCAAGGTGCCGGCTGAGCTAGAGGCCAAAATCCACAGCTAAGCACTTTGTAAAAAACAGTTCTGTTTTCTTTCTGAAAATGTGATGTGTCCACGTCGTGTTTTGGGGCATATCCTGTCGCGGGCGCTAGGCCTACCCACACAAGTGAGGTACCATTTTTATCGGGAGACTTGGGGGAACACTGGGTGGAAGGAAATTTGTGGCTCCTCTCAGATTCCAGAACTTTCTGTCACCGAAATTACAGGAAAAAGTGTTCTTTTGGCCAAAGTTTGAGGTTTGCAAAGGATTCTCGGTAACAGAACCTAGTTGGAGCCCCACAAGTCACCCCATTTTTGATCCCCCTAGATGTCTAGTTTTCAAAAATGCGCAGGTTTGCTAGGTTTCCCCAGGTGCCGGCTGAGCTAGAGGCCAAAATCCACAGCTAGGCACTTTGTAAAAAACAGCTCTGTTTTCTTTCTGAAAATGTGATGTGTCCACGTCGTGTTTTGGGGCATATCCTGTCGCCGGCGCTAGGCCTACCCACACAAGTGAAGTACCATTTTTATCGGGAGACTTGGGGGAACGCTGGGTGGAAGGAAATTTGTGGCTCCTCTCAGATTCTAGAACTTTCTGTCACTGAAATGACAGGAAAAAGTGTTTTTTTGGCCAAATTTTAAAGGTTTGCAAAGGATTCTGGGTAACAGAACCTGGTCAGAGCCCCACAAGCCACCCCATCTTGGATTACCCTAGATGTCTAGTATTCAAAAATGCATAGGTTTGCTAGGTTTCCCTAGGTGCCGGCTGAGCTAGAGGCCAAAATCCACAGCTAGGCACTTTGTAAAAAACAGCTCTGTTTTCTTTCTGAAAATGTGATGTGTCCACGTCGTGTTTTGGGGCATATCCTGTTGCGGGCGCTAGACCTACCCACACAAGTGAGGTACCGTTTTTATCGGGAGACTTGGGGGAATGCTGGGTGGAAGGAAATTTGTGGCTCCTCTCATATTCCAGAATTTTCTGTCCCCCAAATGACAGGAAAAAGGGTTTTTTTGGCCAAAGTTTGAGGTTTGCAAAGGATTCTGGGTAACAGAACCTGGTCAGAGCCCCACAAGTCACCCCATTTTGTATCCCCCTAGATGTCTAGTTTTAAAAAATGCGCAGGTTTGCTAGGTTTCCCCAGGTGCCGGGTGAGCTAGAGGCCAAAATCCACAGCTAGGCATTTTGTATAAAACAGCTCTGTTTTCTTTCTGAAAATGTGATGTGTCCACGTCATGTTTTGGGGCATATCCTGTCGCAGGCCCTGGGCCTACCCACACAAGTGAGGTACCGTTTTTATCAGGAGACTTGGGGGAATGCTGGTTGGAAGGAAATTTGTGGCTCCTCTGATATTCCAGAATTTTCTGTCACCCAAATGACAGGAAAAAGTGTTTTTTGGCCGAAGGTTGAGGTTTGCAAACGATTCTGGGTTACAGAACCTGGTTAGAGCCCCACAAGTCACCCCATCTTGGATTCCCCTAGGTATCTAGTTTTTCAAAATGTGCAGGTTTGCTAGGTTTCCCCAGGTGCCGGCTGAGCTAGAGGCCAAAATCCACAGCTAGGCACTTTGTAAAAAACAGCTCTGTTTTCTTTCTGAAAATGTGATGTGTCCACGTCGTGTTTTGGGGCATATCCTGTCGCCGGCGCTAGGCCTACCCACACAAGTGAAGTACCATTTTTATCGGGAGACTTGGGGGAACGCTGGGTGGAAGGAAATTTGTGGCTCCTCTCAGATTCCAGAGCTTTCTGTCACTGAAATGACAGGAAAAAGTGTTTTTTGGGCCAAATTTTGAGGTTTGCAAAGGATTCTGGGTAACTGAACCTGGTCAGAGCCCCACAAGTCACTCCATCTTGGATTCCCCTAGATGTCTCCTTTTCAAAAATGCACAGGTTTGCTAGGTTTCCCCCGGTGCCGGCTGAGCTAGAGGCCAAAATCCACAGCTAGGCACTTTGTAAGAAACAGCTCTGTTTTTTTCTGAAAATTTGATGTGTCCACGTCGTGTTTTGGGGCATATCCTGTTGCAGGCGCTAGGCCTACCCACACAAGTGAGGTACCGTTTTTATCGGGAGACTTGGGGGAATGCTGGGTGGAAGGAAATTTGTGGCTCCTCTCATATTCCAGAATTTTCTGTCACCGAAATGACAGAAAAAAGTGTTTTTGTGGCAAAAGTTTGAGGTTTGCAAAGGATTCTGGGTAACAGAACCTGGTCAGAGCCCCACATGTCACCCCATTTTGTATCCCCCTAGATGTCTAGTTTTCAAAAATGCGCAGGTTTGCTAGGTTTGCCAAGGTGCCGGCTGAGCTAGAGGCCAAAATCCACAGCTAGGCACTTTGTAAAAAACAGTTCTGTTTTCTTTCTGAAAATGTGATGTGTCCACGTCGTGTTTTGGGGTATATCCTGTCGCGGGCGCTAGGCCTACCCACACAAGTGAGGTACCATTTTTATGGGGAGACATGGGGGAACGCTGGGTGGAAGGAAATTTGTGGCTCGTCTCAGATTCCAGAACTTTCTGTCACCGAAATGACAGGAAAAAGTGTTTTTTTGGCCAAAATTTGAGGTTTGCAAAGGATTCTGGGTAACAGAACCTGGTCAGGGCCCCACAAGTCACCCCATTTTGGATCCCCCTAGATGTCTAGTTTTCAAAAATTTGCAGGTTTGCTAGGTTTCTACAGGTGCCGGCTGAGCTAGAGGCCAAAATCCACAGCTAGGCACTTTGTAAAAAACAGCTCTGTTTTCTTTCTGAAAATTTGATGTGTCCACGTCGTGTTTTGGGGCATATCCTGTCGCCGGCACTAGGCCTACCCACACAAGTGAGGTACCGTTTTTATCGGGAGACTTGGGGGAATGCTGGGTGGAAGGAAATTTGTGGCTCCTCTCATATTCCAGAATTTTCTGTCACCGAAATGACAGGAAAAAGTGTTTTTTGGCCAAATTTTGAGGTTTGCAAAGGATTATGGGTAACAGAACCTGGTTAGAGCCCCACAAGTCACCCCATTTTGGATCCCCCTAGATGTCTAGTTTTCAAAAATGTGCAGGTTTGCTAGGTTTCCCCAGGTGCCGGATGAGCTAGAGGCCAAAATCCACAGCTAGGCACTTTGTAAAAAACAGCTCTGTTTTCTTTCTGAAAATGTGATGTGTCCACGTCGTGTTATGGGGCATATCCTGTTGCCGGCGCTAGGTCTACCCACACAAGTGAGGTACCGTTTTTATCAGGATACATGGGGGAATGCTGGGTGGAAGGAAATTTGTGGCTCCTCTCATATTCCAGAATTTTCTGTCACTGAAATGACAGGAAAATGTGTTTTTTTGGCCAAAGTTTGACGTTTGCAAAGGATTCTGGGTAACAGAACCTGGTCAGAGCCCCACAAGTCACCCCATTTTGTATCCCCCTAGATGTCTAGTTTTCAAAAATGCACAGGTTTGCTAGGTTTCCCCAGGTGCCGGCTGAGCTAGAGGCCAAAATCCACAGCTAGGCACTTTGTAAAAAACAGCTCTGTTTTCTTTCTGAAAATGTGATGTGTCCACGTCGTGTTTTGGGGCATATCCTGTGGCCGGCGCTAGGCCTACCCACACAAGTGAAGTACCATTTTTATCGGGAGACTTGGGGGAACGCTGGGTGGAAGGAAATTTGTGGCTCCTCTCAGATTCCAGAGCTTTCTGTCACTGAAATGACAGGAAAAAGTGTTTTCTTGGCCAAATGTTGAGGTTTGCAAAGGATTCTGGGTAACAGAACCTGGTTAGAGCCCCACAAGTCACCCCATTTTGGATCCCCCTAGATGTCTAGTTTTCAAAAATGTGCATGTTTGCTAGGTTTCCCCAGGTGCCGGCTGAGCTAGAGGCCAAAATCCACAGCTAGGCACTTTGTAAAAAACAGCTCTGTTTTCTTTCTGAAAATGTGATGTGTCCACGTCGTGTTTTGGGGCATATCCTGTCGCCGGCGCTAGGCCTACCCACACAAGTGAAGTACCATTTTTATCGGGAGACTTGGGGGAATGCTGGGTGGAAGGAAATTTGTGGCTCCTCTCAGATTCTAGAACTTTCTGTCACTGAAATGACAGGAAAAAGTGTTTTTTTGGCCAAATTTTAAAGGTTTGCAAAGATTCTGGGTAACAGAACCTGGTCAGAGCCCCACAAGCCACCCCATCTTGGATTACCCTAGATGTCTAGTATTAAAAAATGCACAGGTCTGCTAGGTTTCCCTAGGTGCCGGCTGAGCTAGAGGCCAAAATCCACAGCTAGGCACTTTGTAAAAAACAGCTCTGTTTTCTTTCTGAAAATGTGATGTGTCCACGTCGTGTTTTGGGGCATATCCTGTTGCGGGCGCTAGACCTACCCACACAAGTGAGGTACTGTTTTTATCGGGAGACTTGGGGGAATGCTGGGTGGAAGGAAATTTGTGGCTCCTCTCATATTCCAGAATTTTCTGTCCCCCAAATGACATGAAAAAGGTTTTTTTGGGCCAAAGTTTGAGGTTTGCAAAGGATTCTGGGTAACAGAACCTGGTCAGAGCCCCACAAGTCACCCCATCTTGGATTACCCTAGATGTCTAGTATTAAAAAATGCACAGGTTTGCTAGGTTTCCCTAGGTGCCGGCTGAGCTAGAGGCCAAAATCCACAGCTAGGCACTTTGTAAAAAACAGCTCTGTTTTCTTTCTGAAAATGTGATGTGTCCACGTCGTGTTTTGGGGCATATCCTGTTGCGGGCGAATGACCTACCCACACAAGTGAGGTACTGTTTTTATCAGGAGACTTGGGGGAATGTTGGTTGGAAGGAAATTTGTGGCTCCTCTGATATTCCAGAATTTTCTGTCACCGAAATGACAGGAAAAAGTGTTTTTTGGCCAAAGGTTGAGGTTTGCAAAGGATTCTGGGTAACAGAACCTGGTTAGAGCCCCACAAGTCACCCCATCTTGGATTCCCCTAGGTATCTAGTTTTCAAAAATGTGCAGGTTTGCTAGGTTTCCCCAGGTGCAGGCTGAGCTAGAGGCCAAAATCCACAGCTAGGCACTTTGTAAAAAACAGCTCTGTTTTCTTTCTGAAAATGTGATGTGTCCACGTCGTGTTTTGGGGCATATCCTGTCGCGGGCGCTAGGCCTACCCACACAAGTGAGGTACCATTTTTATCGGGAGACTTGGGGGAACACTGGGTGGAAGGAAATTTGTGGCTCCTCTCAGATTCCAGAACCTTCTGTCACCGAAATGACAGGAAATAATGTTTTTTTGGCCAAAGTTTGAGGTTTGCAAAGGACTCTGGGTAACAGAATCTGGTCAGAGCCCCACAAGTCACCCCATTTTGGATCCCCCTAGATGTCTAGTTTTCAAAAATGCACAGGTTTGCTAGGTTTCCCTAGGTGCCGGCTGAGCTAGAGGCCAAAATCCACAGGTAGGCACTTTGTAAAAAACAGCTCTGTTTTGTTTCTGAAAATGTGATGTGTTTTGGGGCATATCCTGTCGCCGGCGCTAGGCCTACCCACACAAGTGAAGTACCATTTTTATCGGGAGACTTGGGGGAATGCTGGTTAGAATTAAATTTGTGGCTCCTCTCATATTCCAGAATTTTCTGTCACCGAAATGACAGGAAAAAGTGTTTTTTGGCCAAATGTTGAGGTTTGCAAAGGATTCTGGGTAACAGAACCTGGTTAGAGCCCCACAAGTCACCCCATTTTGGATCCCCCTAGATGTCTAGTTTTCAAAAATGTGCATGTTTGCTAGGTTTCCCCAGGTGCCGGCTGAGCTAGAGGCCAAAATCCACAGCTAGGCACTTTGTAAAAAACAGCTCTGTTTTCTTTCTGAAAATGTGATGTGTCCACGTCGTGTTTTGGGGCATATCCTGTCGCCGGCGCTAGGCCTACCCACACAAGTGAAGTACCATTTTTATCGGGAGACTTGGGGGAATGCTGGGTGGAAGGAAATTTGTGGCTCCTCTCAGATTCTAGAACTTTCTGTCACTGAAATGACAGGAAAAAGTGTTTTTTTGGCCAAATTTTAAAGGTTTGCAAAGATTCTGGGTAACAGAACCTGGTCAGAGCCCCACAAGCCACCCCATCTTGGATTACCCTAGATGTCTAGTATTAAAAAATGCACAGGTCTGCTAGGTTTCCCTAGGTGCCGGCTGAGCTAGAGGCCAAAATCCACAGCTAGGCACTTTGTAAAAAACAGCTCTGTTTTCTTTCTGAAAATGTGATGTGTCCACGTCGTGTTTTGGGGCATATCCTGTTGCGGGCGCTAGACCTACCCACACAAGTGAGGTACTGTTTTTATCGGGAGACTTGGGGGAATGCTGGGTGGAAGGAAATTTGTGGCTCCTCTCATATTCCAGAATTTTCTGTCCCCCAAATGACATGAAAAAGGTTTTTTTGGGCCAAAGTTTGAGGTTTGCAAAGGATTCTGGGTAACAGAACCTGGTCAGAGCCCCACAAGTCACCCCATCTTGGATTACCCTAGATGTCTAGTATTAAAAAATGCACAGGTTTGCTAGGTTTCCCTAGGTGCCGGCTGAGCTAGAGGCCAAAATCCACAGCTAGGCACTTTGTAAAAAACAGCTCTGTTTTCTTTCTGAAAATGTGATGTGTCCACGTCGTGTTTTGGGGCATATCCTGTTGCGGGCGAATGACCTACCCACACAAGTGAGGTACTGTTTTTATCAGGAGACTTGGGGGAATGTTGGTTGGAAGGAAATTTGTGGCTCCTCTGATATTCCAGAATTTTCTGTCACCGAAATGACAGGAAAAAGTGTTTTTTGGCCAAAGGTTGAGGTTTGCAAAGGATTCTGGGTAACAGAACCTGGTTAGAGCCCCACAAGTCACCCCATCTTGGATTCCCCTAGGTATCTAGTTTTCAAAAATGTGCAGGTTTGCTAGGTTTCCCCAGGTGCAGGCTGAGCTAGAGGCCAAAATCCACAGCTAGGCACTTTGTAAAAAACAGCTCTGTTTTCTTTCTGAAAATGTGATGTGTCCACGTCGTGTTTTGGGGCATATCCTGTCGCGGGCGCTAGGCCTACCCACACAAGTGAGGTACCATTTTTATCGGGAGACTTGGGGGAACACTGGGTGGAAGGAAATTTGTGGCTCCTCTCAGATTCCAGAACTTTCTGTCACCGAAATGACAGGAAATAATGTTTTTTTGGCCAAAGTTTGAGTTTTGCAAAGGACTCTGGGTAACAGAATCTGGTCAGAGCCCCACAAGTCACCCCATTTTGGATCCCCCTAGATGTCTAGTTTTCAAAAATGCACAGGTTTGCTAGGTTTCCCTAGGTGCCGGCTGAGCTAGAGGCCAAAATCCACAGGTAGGCACTTTGTAAAAAACAGCTCTGTTTTGTTTCTGAAAATGTGATGTGTTTTGGGGCATATCCTGTCGCCGGCGCTAGGCCTACCCACACAAGTGAAGTACCATTTTTATCGGGAGACTTGGGGGAATGCTGGTTAGAATTAAATTTGTGGCTCCTCTCATATTCCAGAATTTTCTGTCACCGAAATGACAGGAAAAAGTGTTTTTTGGCCAAATTTTGAGGTTTGCAAAGGATTCTGGGTAACAGAACCTGGTTAGAGCCCCACAAGTCACCCCATCTTGGATTCCCCTAGGTATCTAGTTTTTAAAAATGCGCAGGTTTGCTAGGTTTCCCCAGGTGCCGGCTGAGCTAGAGGCCAAAATCCACAGGTAGGCACTTTGTAAAAAACAGCTCTGTTTTCTTTCTGAAAATGTGATGTGTCCACGTCGTGTTTTGGGGGCATATCCTGTCGCAGGCCCTGGGCCTACCCCCACAAGTGAGGTACCGTTTTTATCGGGAGACTTGGGGGAACGCTAGGTGGAAGGAAATTTGTGGCTCCTCTCAGATTCCAGAACTTTCTGTCACCGAAATGACAGGAAAAAGTATTTTTTGGGCCAAAATTTGAGGTTTGCAAAGGATTCTGGGTAACAGAACCTGGTCAGAGCCCCACAAGTCACCCCATTTTGGATCCCCCTAGATGTCTAGTTTTCAAAAATGTGCAGGTTTGCTAGGTTTCCCCAGGTGCCGGCTGAGCTAGAGGCCAAAATCCACAGCTAGGCACTTTGTAAAAATCAGCTCTGTTTTCTTTCTGAAAATGTGATGTGTCCACGTCGTGTTATGGGGCATATCCTGTCGCCGGCGCTAGGTCTACCCACACAAGTGAGGTACCGTTTTTATCAGGATACTTGGGGGAATGCTGGGTGGAAGTAAATTTGTGGCTGCTCTCATATTCCAGAATTTTCTGTCACTGAAATGACAGGAAAATGTGTTTTTTTGGCCAAAGTTTGAGATTTGCAAAGGATTCTGGGTAACAGAACCTGGTCAGAGCCCCACAAGTCACCCCATTTTGTATCCCCCTAGATGTCTAGTTTTCAAAAATGCGCAGGTTTGCTAGGTTTCCACAGGTGCCGGCTGAGCAAGAGGCCAAAATCCACAGCTAGGCACTTTGTAAAAAACAGCTCTGTTTTCTTTCTGAAAATGTGATGTGTCCACGTCGTGTTTTGGGGCATATGCTGTCGCAGGCCCTCGGCCTACCCACACAATTGAGGTACCGTTTTTATCAGGAGACTTGGGGGAATGCTGGTTGGAAGGAAATTTGTGGCTCCTCTCATATTCCAGAACTTTCTGTCACCGAAATGACAGGAAAAAGTGTTCTTTTGGCCAAAGTTTGAGGTTTGCAAAGGATTCTGGGTAACAGAATCTGGTCAGAGCCCCACAAGTCACCACATTTTGTATCCCCCTAGATGTCTAGTTTTCAAAAATGCGCAGGTTTGCTAGGTTTCCCAAGGTGCCGGCTGATCTAGAGGCCAAAATCCACAGCTAGGCATGTTGTAAAAAACAGCTCTGTTTTCTTTCTGAAAATGTGATGTGTCCACGTCGTGTTTTGGGGCATATCCTGTCGCAGGCCCTGGGCCTACCCACACAAGTGTGGTACCGTTTTTATTGGGAGACTTGGGGGAATGCTGGGTGGAAGGAAATTTGTGGCTCCTCTCATATTCTAGAACTTTCTGTCACTGAAATGACAGGAAAAAGTGTTTTTTTGGCCAAATTTTAAAGGTTTGCAAAGATTCTGGGTAACAGAACCTGGTCAGAGCCCCACAAGCCACCCCATCTTGGATTACCCTAGATGTCTAGTATTAAAAAATGCACAGGTTTGCTAGGTTTCCCTAGGTGCCGGCTGAGCTAGAGGCCAAAATCCACAGCTAGGCACTTTGTAAAAAACAGCTCTGTTTTCTTTCTGAAAATGTGATGTGTCCACGTCGTGTTTTGGGGCATATCCTGTTGCGGGCGCTAGACCTACCCACACAAGTGAGGTACTGTTTTTATCGGGAGACTTGGGGGAATGCTGGGTGGAAGGAAATTTGTGGCTCCTCTCATATTCCAGAATTTTCTGTCCCCCAAATGACATGAAAAAGGTTTTTTTTGGCCAAAGTTTGAGGTTTGCAAAGGATTCTGGGTAACAGAACCTGGTCAGAGCCCCACAAGTCACCCCATTTTGTATCCCCCTAGATGTCTAGTTTTCAAAAATGCGCAGGTTTGCTAGGTTTCCCCAGGTGCCGGGTGAGCTAGAGGCCAAAATCCACAGCTAGGCATTTTGTATAAAACAGCTCTGTTTTCTTTCTGAAAATGTGATGTGTCCACGTCGTGTTTTGGGGCATATCCTGTCGCAGGCCCTGGGCCTACCCACACAAGTGAGGTACCGTTTTTATCAGGAGACTTGGGGGAATGCTGGTTGGAAGGAAATTTGTGGCTCCTCTGATATTCCAGAATTTTCTGTCACCGAAATGACAGGAAAAAGTGTTTTTTGGCCAAAGGTTGAGGTTTGCAAAGGATTCTGGGTAACAGAACCTGGTTAGAGCCCCACAAGTCACCCCATCTTGGATTCCCCTAGGTATCTAGTTTTCAAAAATGTGCAGGTTTGCTAGGTTTCCCCAGGTGCAGGCTGAGCTAGAGGCCAAAATCCACAGCTAGGCACTTTGTAAAAAACAGCTCTGTTTTCTTTCTGAAAACGTGATGTGTCCACGTCGTGTTTTGGGGCATATCCTGTCGCGGGCGCTAGGCCTACCCACACAAGTGAGGTACCATTTTTATCGGGAGACTTGGGGGAACACTGGGTGGAAGGAAATTTGTGGCTCCTCTCAGATTCCAGAACTTTCTGTCACCGAAATGACAGGAAATAATGTTTTTTTGGCCAAAGTTTGAGGTTTGCAAAGGACTCTGGGTAACAGAATCTGGTCAGAGCCCCACAAGTCACCCCATTTTGGATCCCCCTAGATGTCTAGTTTTCAAAAATGCACAGGTTTGCTAGGTTTCCCTAGGTGCCGGCTGAGCTAGAGGCCAAAATCCACAGGTAGGCACTTTGTAAAAAACAGCTCTGTTTTCTTTCTGAAAATGTGATGTGTTTAGGGGCATATCCTGTCGCCGGCGCTAGGCCTACCCACACAAGTGAAGTACCATTTTTATCGGGAGACTTGGGGGAATGCTGGTTAGAATTAAATTTGTGGCTCCTCTCATATTCCAGAATTTTCTGTCACCGAAATGACAGGAAAAAGTGTTTTTTGGCCAAATTTTGAGGTTTGCAAAGGATTCTGGGTAACAGAACCTGGTTAGAGCCCCACAAGTCACCCCATCTTGGATTCCCCTAGGTATCTAGTTTTTAAAAATGCGCAGGTTTGCTAGGTTTCCCCAGGTGCCGGCTGAGCTAGAGGCCAAAATCCACAGGTAGGCACTTTGTAAATAACAGCTGTTTTCTTTCTGAAAATGTGATGTGTCCACGTCGTGTTTTGGGGCATATCCTGTCGCGGGCGCTAGGCCTACCCACACAAGTGAGGTACCATTTTTATCGGGAGACTTGGGGGAACACTGGGTGGAAGGAAATTTGTGGCTCCTCTCAGATTCCAGAACTTTCTGTCACCGAAATGACAGGAAATAATGTTTTTTTGGCCAAAGTTTGAGGTTTGCAAAGGACTCTGGGTAACAGAATCTGGTCAGAGCCCCACAAGTCACCCCATTTTGGATCCCCCCAGATGTCTAGTTTTCAAAAATGCACAGGTTTGCTAGGTTTCCCCAGGTGCCGGCTGAGCTAGAGGCCAAAATCCACAGCTAGGCACTTTGTAAAAAACAGCTCTGTTTTCTTTCTGAAAATGTGATGTGTCCACGTCGTGTTTTGGGGCATATCCTGTCGCCGGCGCTAGGCCTACCCACACAAGTGAATTACCATTTTTATCGGGAGACTTGGGGGAACGCTGGGTGGAAGGAAATTTGTGGCTCCTCTCAGATTCCAGAGCTTTCTGTCACTGAAATGACAGGAAAAAGTGTTTTTTTGGCCAAATTTTGAGGTTTGCAAAGGATTCTGGGTTACTGAACCTGGTCAGAGCCCCACAAGTCACTCCATCTTGGATTCCCCTAGATGTCTCCTTTTAAAAAATGCACAGGTTTGCTAGGTTTCCCCAGGTGCCAGCTGAGCTAGAGGCCAAAATCCACAGCTAGGCACTTTGTAAGAAACAGCTCTGTTTTTTTAAAAAAAATTTGATGTGTCCACGTCGTGTTTTGGGGCATATCCTGTTGCAGGCGCTAGGCCTACCCACACAAGTGAGGTACCGTTTTTATCGGGAGACTTGGGGGAATGCTGGGTGGAAGGAAATTTGTGGCTCCTCTCATATTCCAGAATTTTCTGTCACCGAAATGACAGAAAAAAGTGTTTTTTTGGCAAAAGTTTGAGGTTTGCAAAGGATTCTGGGTAACAGAACCTGGTCAGAGCCCCACAAGTCACCCCATTTTGTATCCCCCTAGATGTCTAGTTTTCAAAAATGCGCAGGTTTGCTAGGTTTCCCAAGGTGCCGGCTGAGCTAGAGGCCAAAATCCACAGCTAAGCACTTTGTAAAAAACAGTTCTGTTTTCTTTCTGAAAATGTGATGTGTCCACGTCGTGTTTTGGGGCATATCCTGTCGCGGGCGCTAGGCCTACCCACACAAGTGAGGTACCATTTTTATCGGGAGACTTGGGGGAACACTGGGTGGAAGGAAATTTGTGGCTCCTCTCAGATTCCAGAACTTTCTGTCACCGAAATTACAGGAAAAAGTGTTCTTTTGGCCAAAGTTTGAGGTTTGCAAAGGATTCTCGGTAACAGAACCTAGTTGGAGCCCCACAAGTCACCCCATTTTTGATCCCCCTAGATGTCTAGTTTTCAAAAATGCGCAGGTTTGCTAGGTTTCCCCAGGTGCCGGCTGAGCTAGAGGCCAAAATCCACAGCTAGGCACTTTGTAAAAAACAGCTCTGTTTTCTTTCTGAAAATGTGATGTGTCCACGTCGTGTTTTGGGGCATATCCTGTCGCCGGCGCTAGGCCTACCCACACAAGTGAAGTACCATTTTTATCGGGAGACTTGGGGGAACGCTGGGTGGAAGGAAATTTGTGGCTCCTCTCAGATTCTAGAACTTTCTGTCACTGAAATGACAGGAAAAAGTGTTTTTTTTGGCCAAATTTTAAAGGTTTGCAAAGGATTCTGGGTAACAGAACCTGGTCAGAGCCCCACAAGCCACCCCATCTTGGATTACCCTAGATGTCTAGTATTCAAAAATGCATAGGTTTGCTAGGTTTCCCTAGGTGCCGGCTGAGCTAGAGGCCAAAATCCACAGCTAGGCACTTTGTAAAAAACAGCTCTGTTTTCTTTCTGAAAATGTGATGTGTCCACGTCGTGTTTTGGGGCATATCCTGTTGCGGGCGCTAGACCTACCCACACAAGTGAGGTACCGTTTTTATCGGGAGACTTGGGGGAATGCTGGGTGGAAGGAAATTTGTGGCTCCTCTCATATTCCAGAATTTTCTGTCCCCCAAATGACAGGAAAAAGGGTTTTTTTGGCCAAAGTTTGAGGTTTGCAAAGGATTCTGGGTAACAGAACCTGGTCAGAGCCCCACAAGTCACCCCATTTTGTATCCCCCTAGATGTCTAGTTTTAAAAAATGCGCAGGTTTGCTAGGTTTCCCCAGGTGCCGGGTGAGCTAGAGGCCAAAATCCACAGCTAGGCATTTTGTATAAAACAGCTCTGTTTTCTTTCTGAAAATGTGATGTGTCCACGTCATGTTTTGGGGCATATCCTGTCGCAGGCCCTGGGCCTACCCACACAAGTGAGGTACCGTTTTTATCAGGAGACTTGGGGGAATGCTGGTTGGAAGGAAATTTGTGGCTCCTCTGATATTCCAGAATTTTCTGTCACCCAAATGACAGGAAAAAGTGTTTTTTGGCCGAAGGTTGAGGTTTGCAAACGATTCTGGGTTACAGAACCTGGTTAGAGCCCCACAAGTCACCCCATCTTGGATTCCCCTAGGTATCTAGTTTTTCAAAATGTGCAGGTTTGCTAGGTTTCCCCAGGTGCCGGCTGAGCTAGAGGCCAAAATCCACAGCTAGGCACTTTGTAAAAAACAGCTCTGTTTTCTTTCTGAAAATGTGATGTGTCCACGTCGTGTTTTGGGGCATATCCTGTCGCCGGCGCTAGGCCTACCCACACAAGTGAAGTACCATTTTTATCGGGAGACTTGGGGGAACGTTGGGTGGAAGGAAATTTGTGGCTCCTCTCAGATTCCAGAGCTTTCTGTCACTGAAATGACAGGAAAAAGTGTTTTTTGGGCCAAATTTTGAGGTTTGCAAAGGATTCTGGGTAACTGAACCTGGTCAGAGCCCCACAAGTCACTCCATCTTGGATTCCCCTAGATGTCTCCTTTTCAAAAATGCACAGGTTTGCTAGGTTTCCCCCGGTGCCGGCTGAGCTAGAGGCCAAAATCCACAGCTAGGCACTTTGTAAGAAACAGCTCTGTTTTTTTCTGAAAATTTGATGTGTCCACGTCGTGTTTTGGGGCATATCCTGTTGCAGGCGCTAGGCCTACCCACACAAGTGAGGTACTGTTTTTATCGGGAGACTTGGGGGAATGCTGGGTGGAAGGAAATTTGTGGCTCCTCTCATATTCCAGAATTTTCTGTCACCGAAATGACAGAAAAAAGTGTTTTTGTGGCAAAAGTTTGAGGTTTGCAAAGGATTCTGGGTAACAGAACCTGGTCAGAGCCCCACATGTCACCCCATTTTGTATCCCCCTAGATGTCTAGTTTTCAAAAATGCGCAGGTTTGCTAGGTTTGCCAAGGTGCCGGCTGAGCTAGAGGCCAAAATCCACAGCTAGGCACTTTGTAAAAAACAGTTCTGTTTTCTTTCTGAAAATGTGATGTGTCCACGTCGTGTTTTGGGGTATATCCTGTCGCGGGCGCTAGGCCTACCCACACAAGTGAGGTACCATTTTTATGGGGAGACATGGGGGAACGCTGGGTGGAAGGAAATTTGTGGCTCGTCTCAGATTCCAGAACTTTCTGTCACCGAAATGACAGGAAAAAGTGTTTTTTTGGCCAAAATTTGAGGTTTGCAAAGGATTCTGGGTAACAGAACCTGGTCAGGGCCCCACAAGTCACCCCATTTTGGATCCCCCTAGATGTCTAGTTTTCAAAAATTTGCAGGTTTGCTAGGTTTCTACAGGTGCCGGCTGAGCTAGAGGCCAAAATCCACAGCTAGGCACTTTGTAAAAAACAGCTCTGTTTTCTTTCTGAAAATTTGATGTGTCCACGTCGTGTTTTGGGGCATATCCTGTCGCCGGCACTAGGCCTACCCACACAAGTGAGGTACCGTTTTTATCGGGAGACTTGGGGGAATGCTGGGTGGAAGGAAATTTGTGGCTCCTCTCATATTCCAGAATTTTCTGTCACCGAAATGACAGGAAAAAGTGTTTTTTGGCCAAATTTTGAGGTTTGCAAAGGATTATGGGTAACAGAACCTGGTTAGAGCCCCACAAGTCACCCCATTTTGGATCCCCCTAGATGTCTAGTTTTCAAAAATGTGCAGGTTTGCTAGGTTTCCCCAGGTGCCGGATGAGCTAGAGGCCAAAATCCACAGCTAGGCACTTTGTAAAAAACAGCTCTGTTTTCTTTCTGAAAATGTGATGTGTCCACGTCGTGTTATGGGGCATATCCTGTTGCCGGCGCTAGGTCTACCCACACAAGTGAGGTACCGTTTTTATCAGGATACATGGGGGAATGCTGGGTGGAAGGAAATTTGTGGCTCCTCTCATATTCCAGAATTTTCTGTCACTGAAATGACAGGAAAATGTGTTTTTTTGGCCAAAGTTTGACGTTTGCAAAGGATTCTGGTTAACAGAACCTGGTCAGAGCCCCACAAGTCACCCCATTTTGTATCCCCCTAGATGTCTAGTTTTCAAAAATGCACAGGTTTGCTAGGTTTCCCCAGGTGCCGGCTGAGCTAGAGGCCAAAATCCACAGCTAGGCACTTTGTAAAAAACAGCTCTGTTTTCTTTCTGAAAATGTGATGTGTCCACGTCGTGTTTTGGGGCATATCCTGTGGCCGGCGCTAGGCCTACCCACACAAGTGAAGTACCATTTTTATCGGGAGACTTGGGGGAACGCTGGGTGGAAGGAAATTTGTGGCTCCTCTCAGATTCCAGAGCTTTCTGTCACTGAAATGACAGGAAAAAGTGTTTTCTTGGCCAAATGTTGAGGTTTGCAAAGGATTCTGGGTAACAGAACCTGGTTAGAGCCCCACAAGTCACCCCATTTTGGATCCCCCTAGATGTCTAGTTTTCAAAAATGTGCATGTTTGCTAGGTTTCCCCAGGTGCCGGCTGAGCTAGAGGCCAAAATCCACAGCTAGGCACTTTGTAAAAAACAGCTCTGTTTTCTTTCTGAAAATGTGATGTGTCCACGTCGTGTTTTGGGGCATATCCTGTCGCCGGCGCTAGGCCTACCCACACAAGTGAAGTACCATTTTTATCGGGAGACTTGGGGGAATGCTGGGTGGAAGGAAATTTGTGGCTCCTCTCAGATTCTAGAACTTTCTGTCACTGAAATGACAGGAAAAAGTGTTTTTTTGGCCAAATTTTTAAGGTTTGCAAAGATTCTGGGTAACAGAACCTGGTCAGAGCCCCACAAGCCACCCCATCTTGGATTACCCTAGATGTCTAGTATTAAAAAATGCACAGGTCTGCTAGGTTTCCCTAGGTGCCGGCTGAGCTAGAGGCCAAAATCCACAGCTAGGCACTTTGTAAAAAACAGCTCTGTTTTCTTTCTGAAAATGTGATGTGTCCACGTCGTGTTTTGGGGCATATCCTGTTGCGGGCGCTAGACCTACCCACACAAGTGAGGTACTGTTTTTATCGGGAGACTTGGGGGAATGCTGGGTGGAAGGAAATTTGTGGCTCCTCTCATATTCCAGAATTTTCTGTCCCCCAAATGACATGAAAAAGGTTTTTTTGGGCCAAAGTTTGAGGTTTGCAAAGGATTCTGGGTAACAGAACCTGGTCAGAGCCCCACAAGTCACCCCATCTTGGATTACCCTAGATGTCTAGTATTAAAAAATGCACAGGTTTGCTAGGTTTCCCTAGGTGCCGGCTGAGCTAGAGGCCAAAATCCACAGCTAGGCACTTTGTAAAAAACAGCTCTGTTTTCTTTCTGAAAATGTGATGTGTCCACGTCGTGTTTTGGGGCATATCCTGTTGCGGGCGAATGACCTACCCACACAAGTGAGGTACTGTTTTTATCAGGAGACTTGGGGGAATGTTGGTTGGAAGGAAATTTGTGGCTCCTCTGATATTCCAGAATTTTCTGTCACCGAAATGACAGGAAAAAGTGTTTTTTGGCCAAAGGTTGAGGTTTGCAAAGGATTCTGGGTAACAGAACCTGGTTAGAGCCCCACAAGTCACCCCATCTTGGATTCCCCTAGGTATCTAGTTTTCAAAAATGTGCAGGTTTGCTAGGTTTCCCCAGGTGCAGGCTGAGCTAGAGGCCAAAATCCACAGCTAGGCACTTTGTAAAAAACAGCTCTGTTTTCTTTCTGAAAATGTGATGTGTCCACGTCGTGTTTTGGGGCATATCCTGTCGCGGGCGCTAGGCCTACCCACACAAGTGAGGTACCATTTTTATCGGGAGACTTGGGGGAACACTGGGTGGAAGGAAATTTGTGGCTCCTCTCAGATTCCAGAACTTTCTGTCACCGAAATGACAGGAAATAGTGTTTTTTTGGCCAAAGTTTGAGGTTTGCAAAGGACTCTGGGTAACAGAATCTGGTCAGAGCCCCACAAGTCACCCCATTTTGGATCCCCCTAGATGTCTAGTTTTCAAAAATGCACAGGTTTGCTAGGTTTCCCTAGGTGCCGGCTGAGCTAGAGGCCAAAATCCACAGGTAGGCACTTTGTAAAAAACAGCTCTGTTTTGTTTCTGAAAATGTGATGTGTTTTGGGGCATATCCTGTCGCCGGCGCTAGGCCTACCCACACAAGTGAAGTACCATTTTTATCGGGAGACTTGGGGGAATGCTGGTTAGAATTAAATTTGTGGCTCCTCTCATATTCCAGAATTTTCTGTCACCGAAATGACAGGAAAAAGTGTTTTTTGGCCAAATTTTGAGGTTTGCAAAGGATTCTGGGTAACAGAACCTGGTTAGAGCCCCACAAGTCACCCCATCTTGGATTCCCCTAGGTATCTAGTTTTTAAAAATGCGCAGGTTTGCTAGGTTTCCCCAGGTGCCGGCTGAGCTAGAGGCCAAAATCCACAGGTAGGCACTTTGTAAAAAACAGCTCTGTTTTCTTTCTGAAAATGTGATGTGTCCACGTCGTGTTTTGGGGGCATATCCTGTCGCAGGCCCTGGGCCTACCCCCACAAGTGAGGTACCGTTTTTATCGGGAGACTTGGGGGAACGCTGGGTGGAAGGAAATTTGTGGCTCCTCTCAGATTCCAGAACTTTCTGTCACCGAAATGACAGGAAAAAGTATTTTTTGGGCCAAAATTTGAGGTTTGCAAAGGATTCTGGGTAACAGAACCTGGTCAGAGCCCCACAAGTCACCCCATTTTGGATCCCCCTAGATGTCTAGTTTTCAAAAATGTGCAGGTTTGCTAGGTTTCCCCAGGTGCCGGCTGAGCTAGAGGCCAAAATCCACAGCTAGGCACTTTGTAAAAATCAGCTCTGTTTTCTTTCTGAAAATGTGATGTGTCCACGTCGTGTTATGGGGCATATCCTGTCGCCGGCGCTAGGTCTACCCACACAAGTGAGGTACCGTTTTTATCAGGATACTTGGGGGAATGCTGGGTGGAAGGAAATTTGTGGCTGCTCTCATATTCCAGAATTTTCTGTCACTGAAATGACAGGAAAATGTGTTTTTTTGGCCAAAGTTTGAGATTTGCAAAGGATTCTGGGTAACAGAACCTGGTCAGAGCCCCACAAGTCACCCCATTTTGTATCCCCCTAGATGTCTAGTTTTCAAAAATGCGCAGGTTTGCTAGGTTTCCACAGGTGCCGGCTGAGCAAGAGGCCAAAATCCACAGCTAGGCACTTTGTAAAAAACAGCTCTGTTTTCTTTCTGAAAATGTGATGTGTCCACGTCGTGTTTTGGGGCATATGCTGTCGCAGGCCCTGGGCCTACCCACACAATTGAGGTACCGTTTTTATCAGGAGACTTGGGGGAATGCTGGTTGGAAGGAAATTTGTGGCTCCTCTCATATTCCAGAACTTTCTGTCACCGAAATGACAGGAAAAAGTGTTCTTTTGGCCAAAGTTTGAGGTTTGCAAAGGATTCTGGGTAACAGAATCTGGTCAGAGCCCCACAAGTCACCACATTTTGTATCCCCCTAGATGTCTAGTTTTCAAAAATGCGCAGGTTTGCTAGGTTTCCCAAGGTGCCGGCTGATCTAGAGGCCAAAATCCACAGCTAGGCATGTTGTAAAAAACAGCTCTGTTTTCTTTCTGAAAATGTGATGTGTCCACGTCGTGTTTTGGGGCATATCCTGTCGCAGGCCCTGGGCCTACCCACACAAGTGTGGTACCGTTTTTATTGGGAGACTTGGGGGAATGCTGGGTGGAAGGAAATTTGTGGCTCCTCTCATATTCTAGAACTTTCTGTCACTGAAATGACAGGAAAAAGTGTTTTTTTGGCCAAATTTTAAAGGTTTGCAAAGATTCTGGGTAACAGAACCTGGTCAGAGCCCCACAAGCCACCCCATCTTGGATTACCCTAGATGTCTAGTATTAAAAAATGCACAGGTTTGCTAGGTTTCCCTAGGTGCCGGCTGAGCTAGAGGCCAAAATCCACAGCTAGGCACTTTGTAAAAAACAGCTCTGTTTTCTTTCTGAAAATGTGATGTGTCCACGTCGTGTTTTGGGGCATATCCTGTTGCGGGCGCTAGACCTACCCACACAAGTGAGGTACTGTTTTTATCGGGAGACTTGGGGGAATGCTGGGTGGAAGGAAATTTGTGGCTCCTCTCATATTCCAGAATTTTCTGTCCCCCAAATGACATTAAAAAGGTTTTTTTTGGCCAAAGTTTGAGGTTTGCAAAGGATTCTGGGTAACAGAACCTGGTCAGAGCCCCACAAGTCACCCCATTTTGTATCCCCCTAGATGTCTAGTTTTCAAAAATGCGCAGGTTTGCTAGGTTTCCCCAGGTGCCGGGTGAGCTAGAGGCCAAAATCCACAGCTAGGCATTTTGTATAAAACAGCTCTGTTTTCTTTCTGAAAATGTGATGTGTCCACGTCGTGTTTTGGGGCATATCCTGTCGCAGGCCCTGGGCCTACCCACACAAGTGAGGTACCGTTTTTATCAGGAGACTTGGGGGAATGCTGGTTGGAAGGAAATTTGTGGCTCCTCTGATATTCCAGAATTTTCTGTCACCGAAATGACAGGAAAAAGTGTTTTTTGGCCAAAGGTTGAGGTTTGCAAAGGATTCTGGGTAACAGAACCTGGTTAGAGCCCCACAAGTCACCCCATCTTGGATTCCCCTAGGTATCTAGTTTTCAAAAATGTGCAGGTTTGCTAGGTTTCCCCAGGTGCAGGCTGAGCTAGAGGCCAAAATCCACAGCTAGGCACTTTGTAAAAAACAGCTCTGTTTTCTTTCTGAAAACGTGATGTGTCCACGTCGTGTTTTGGGGCATATCCTGTCGCGGGCGCTAGGCCTACCCACACAAGTGAGGTACCATTTTTATCGGGAGACTTGGGGGAACACTGGGTGGAAGGAAATTTGTGGCTCCTCTCAGATTCCAGAACTTTCTGTCACCGAAATGACAGGAAATAATGTTTTTTTGGCCAAAGTTTGAGGTTTGCAAAGGACTCTGGGTAACAGAATCTGGTCAGAGCCCCACAAGTCACCCCATTTTGGATCCCCCTAGATGTCTAGTTTTCAAAAATGCACAGGTTTGCTAGGTTTCCCTAGGTGCCGGCTGAGCTAGAGGCCAAAATCCACAGGTAGGCACTTTGTAAAAAACAGCTCTGTTTTCTTTCTGAAAATGTGATGTGTTTTGGGGCATATCCTGTCGCCGGCGCTAGGCCTACCCACACAAGTGAAGTACCATTTTTATCGGGAGACTTGGGGGAATGCTGGTTAGAATTAAATTTGTGGCTCCTCTCATATTCCAGAATTTTCTGTCACCGAAATGACAGGAAAAAGTGTTTTTTGGCCAAATTTTGAGGTTTGCAAAGGATTCTGGGTAACAGAACCTGGTTAGAGCCCCACAAGTCACCCCATCTTGGATTCCCCTAGGTATCTAGTTTTTAAAAATGCGCAGGTTTGCTAGGTTTCCCCAGGTGCCGGCTGAGCTAGAGGCCAAAATCCACAGGTAGGCACTTTGTAAATAACAGCTGTTTTCTTTCTGAAAATGTGATGTGTCCACGTCGTGTTTTGGGGGCATATCCTGTCGCAGGCCCTGGGCCTACCCCCACAAGTGAGGTACCGTTTTTATCGGGAGACTTGGGGGAACGCTGGGTGGAAGGAAATTTGTGGCTCCTCTCAGATTCCAGAACTTTCTGTCACCGAAATGACAGGAAAAAGTATTTTTTGGGCCAAAATTTGAGGTTTGCAAAGGATTCTGGGTAACAAAACCTGGTCAGAGCCCCACAAGTCACCCCATTTTGGATCCCCCTAGATGTCTGGTTTTCAAAAATGTGCAGGTTTGCTAGGTTTCCCCAGGTGCCGGCTGAGCTAGAGGCCAAAATCCACAGCTAGGCACTTTGTAAAAATCAGCTCTGTTTTCTTTCTGAAAATGTGATGTGTCCACGTCGTGTTATGGGGCATATCCTGTCGCCGGCGCTAGGTCTACCCACACAAGTGAGGTACCGTTTTTATCAGGATACTTGGGGGAATGCTGGGTGGAAGGAAATTTGTGGCTGCTCTCATATTCCAGAATTTTCTGTCACTGAAATGACAGGAAAATGTGTTTTTTTGGCCAAAGTTTGAGGTTTGCAAAGGATTCTGGGTAACAGAACCTGGTCAGAGCCCCACAAGTCACCCCATTTTGTATCCCCCTAGATGTCTAGTTTTCAAAAATGTGCAGGTTTGCTAGGTTTCCACAGGTGCCGGCTGAGCTAGAGGCCAAAATCCACAGCTAGGCACTTTGTAAAAAACAGCTCTGTTTTCTTTCTGAAAATGTGATGTGTCCACGTCGTGTTTTGGGGCATATGCTGTCGCAGGCCCTGGGCCTACCCACACAATTGAGGTACCGTTTTTATCAGGAGACTTGGGGGAATGCTGGTTGGAAGGAAATTTGTGGCTCCTCTCACATTCCAGAACTTTCTGTCACCGAAATGACAGGAAAAAGTGTTCTTTTGGCCAAAGTTTGAGGTTTGCAAAGGATTCTGGGTAACAGAATCTGGTCAGAGCCCCACAAGTCACCCCATTTTGTATCCCCCTAGATGTCTAGTTTTCAAAAATGCGCAGGTTTGCTAGGTTTCCCAAGGTGCCGGCTGATCTAGAGGCCAAAATCCACAGCTAGGCATTTTGTAAAAAACAGCTCTGTTTTCTTTCTGAAAATGTGATGTGTCCACGTCGTGTTTTGGGGCATATCCTGTCGCAGGCCCTGGGCCTACCCACACAAGTGTGGTACCGTTTTTATCGGGAGACTTGGGGGAATGCTGGGTGGAAGGAAATTTGTGGCTCCTCTCATATTCCAGAATTTTCTGTCACCCAAATGACAGGAAAAAGGGTTTTTTTGGCCAAAGTTTGAGGTTTGCAAAGGATTCTGGGTAACAGAACCTGGTCAGAGCCCCACAAGTCACCCCATTTTGGATCCCCCTAGATGTCTAGTTTTCAAAAATGCACAGGTTTGCTAGCTTTCCCCAGGTGCCGGCTGAGCTAGAGGCCAAAATCCACAGCTAGGCACTTTGTAAAAAACAGCTCTGTTTTCTTTCTGAAAATGTGATGTGTCCACGTCGTGTTTTGGGGCATATCCTGTTGCAGGCCCTGGGCCTACCCACACAAGTGAGGTACCATTTTTATAGGGAGACTTGGGGGAACGCTGGGTGGAAGGAAATTTGTGGCTCCTCTCAGATTCCAGAACTTTCTGTCACCGAAATGACAGGAAAAGGTGTTTTTTTGGCCAAAATGTGAGGTTTGCAAAGGATTCTGGGTAACAGAACCTGGTCAGAGCCCCACAAGTCACCCCATTTTGGATTCCCCTAGATGTCTAGTTTTCAAAAATGTGCAGGTTTGCTAGGTTTCCCCAGGTGCCGGCAGAGCTAGAGGCCAAAATCCACAGCTAGGCACTTTGTAAAAAACAGCTCTGTTTTCTTTCTGAAAATGTGATGTGTCCACGTCGTGTTATGGGGCATATCCACACAAGTGAGGTACCGTTTTTATCAGGAGACTTGGAGGAATGCTGGGTGGAATGAAATTTGTGGCTCCTCTCATATTCCAGAATTTTCTGTCACTGAAATGACAAAAAAAACGTGTTTTTTTGGCCAAAGTTTGAGGTTTGCAAAGGATTCTGGGTAACAGAACCTGGTCAGAGCCCCACAAGTCACCCCATTTTGGATCCCCCTAGATGTCTAGTTTTCAAAAATGCACAGGTTTGCTAGGTTTCCCCAGGTGCCGGCTGAGCTAGAGGCCAAAATCCACAGCTAGGCACTTTGTGAAAAACAGCTCTGTTTTCTTTCTGAAAATGTGATGTGTCCACGTCGTGTTTTGGGGCATATCCTGTCGCAGGCCCTGAGCCTACCCACACAAGTGAGGTACCGTTTTTATCAGGAGACTTGGGGGAATGCTGGGTGGAAGGAAGTTTGTGGCTCCTCTTATATTCCAGAATTTTCTGTCACCGAAATGACAGGAAAAAGTGTTTTTTGGCCAAATTTTGAGGTTTGCAAAGGATTATGGGTAACAGAATCTGGTTAGAGCCCCACAAGTCACCCCATTTTGGATCCCCCTAGATGTCTAGTTTTAAAAAATGTGCAGGTTTGCTAGGTTTCCCCAGGTGCCGGCTGAGCTAGAGGCCAAAATCCACAGCTAGGCACTTTGTAAAAATCAGCTCTGTTTTCTTTCTGAAAATGTGATGTGTCCACGTCGTGTTATGGGGCATATCCTGTCGCCGGCGCTAGGTCTACCCACACAAGTAAGGTACCGTTTTTATCAGGATACTTGGGGGAATGCTGGGTGGAAGGAAATTTGTGGCTCCTCTCATATTCCAGAATTTTCTGTCACTGAAATGACAGGAAAATGTGTTTTTTTGGCCAAAGTTTGAGGTTTGCAAAGGATTCTGGGTAACAGAACCTGGTCAGAGCCCCACAAGTCACCCCATTTTGTATCCCCCTAGATGTCTAGTTTTCAAAAATGCGCAGGTTTGCTAGGTTTCCACAGGTGCCGGCTGAGCTAGAGGCCAAAATCCACAGCTAGGCACTTTGTAAAAAACAGCTCTGTTTTCTTTCTGAAAATGTGATGTGTCCACGTCGTGTTTTGGGGCATATGCTGTCGCAGGCCCTGGGCCTACCCACACAATTGAGGTACCGTTTTTATCAGGAGACTTGGGGGAATGCTGGTTGGAAGGAAATTTGTGGCTCCTCTCATATTCCAGAACTTTCTGTCACCGAAATGACAGGAAAAAGTGTTCTTTTGGCCAAAGTTTGAGGTTTGCAAAGGATTCTGGGTAACAGAATCTGGTCAGAGCCCCACAAGTCACCCCATTTTGTATCCCCCTAGATGTCTAGTTTTCAAAAATGCGCAGGTTTGCTAGGTTTCCCAAGGTGCCGGCTGATCTAGAGGCCAAAATCCACAGCTAGGCATTTTGTAAAAAACAGCTCTGTTTTCTTTCTGAAAATGTGATGTGTCCACGTCGTGTTTTGGGGCATATCCTGTCGCAGGCCCTGGGCCTACCCACACAAGTGTGGTACCGTTTTTATCGGGAGACTTGGGGGAACGCTGGGTGGAAGGAAATTTGTGGCTCCTCTCAGATTCCAGAACTTTCTGTCACCGAAATAACAGGAAAAGGTGTTTTTTTGGCCAAAATTTGAGGTTTGCAAAGGATTCTGGGTAACAGAACCTGGTCAGAGCCCCACAAGTCACCCCATTTTGGATTCCCCTAGATGTCTAGTTTTCAAAAATGTGCAGGTTTGCTAGGTTTCCCCAGGTGCCGGCAGAGCTAGAGGCCAAAATCCACAGCTAGGCACTTTGTAAAAAACAGCTCTGTTTTCTTTCTGAAAATGTGATGTGTCCACATCGTGTTTTGGGGCATATCCTGTCGCGGGCGCTAGGCCTACCCACACAAGTGAGGTACCATTTTTATCGGGAGACTTGGGGGAACACTGGGTGGAAGGAAATTTGTGGCTCCTCTCAGATTCCAGAACTTTCTGTCACCGAAATGACAGGAAAAAGTGTTCTTTTGGCCAAAGTTTGAGGTTTGCAAAGGATTCTGGGTAACAGAACCTGGTCAGAGCCCCACATGCCACCCCATCTTGGATTACCCTAGATGTCTAGTTTTAAAAAATGCGCAGGTTTGCTAGGTTTCCCCAGGTGCCGGCTGAGCTAGAGGCCAAAATCCACAGCTAGGCACTTTGTAAAAAACAGCTCTGTTTTCTTTCTGAAAATGTGATGTGTCCAAGTCGTGTTTTGGGGCATATCCTGTCGCCGGCGCTAGGCCTACCCACACAAGTGAAGTACCATTTTTATCGGGAGACTTGGGGGAACGCTGGGTGGAAGGAAATTTGTGGCTCCTCTCAGATTCTAGAACTTTCTGTCACTGAAATGACAGGAAAAAGTGTTTTTTTGGCCAAATGTTAAATGTTTGCAAAGGATTCTGGGTAACAGAACCTGGTCAGAGCCCCACAAGCCACCCCATCTTGGATTACCCTAGATGTCTAGTTTTAAAAAATGCACAGGTTTGCTAGGTTTCCCTAGGTGCCGGCTGAGCTAGAGGCCAAAATCCACAGCTAGGCACTTTGTAAAAAACAGCTCTGTTTTCGTTCTGAAAATGTGATGTGTCCACGTCGTGTTTTGGGGCATATCCTGTTTCGGGCGCTAGACCTACCCACACAAGTGAGGTACCGTTTTTATCGGGAGACTTGGGGGAATGCTGGGTGGAATGAAATTTGTGGCTCCTCTCATATTCCAGAATTTTCTGTCACTGAAATGACAAAAAAAACGTGTTTTTTTGGCCAAAGTTTGAGGTTTGCAAAGGATTCTGGGTAACAGAACCTGGTCAGAGCCCCACAAGTCACCCCATTTTGGATCCCCCTAGATGTCTAGTTTTCAAAAATGCACAGGTTTGCTAGGTTTCCCCAGGTGCCGGCTGAGCTAGAGGCCAAAATCCACAGCTAGGCACTTTGTAAAAAACAGCTCTGTTTTCTTTCTGAAAATGTGATGTGTAGACGTCGTGTTTTGGGGCATATCCTGTCGCAGGCCCTGGGCCTACCCACACAAGTGAGGTACCGTTTTTATCAGGAGACTTGGGGGAATGCTGGGTGGAAGGAAATTTGTGGCTCCTCTTATATTCCAGAATTTTCTGTCACTGAAATGACAAAAAAAACGTGTTTTTTTGGCCAAAGTTTGAGGTTTGCAAAGGATTCTGGGTAACAGAACCTGGTCAGAGCCCCACAAGTCACCCCATTTTGGATCCCCCTAGATGTCTAGTTTTCAAAAATGCACAGGTTTGCTAGGTTTCCCCAGGTGCCGGCTGAGCTAGAGGCCAAAATCCACAGCTAGGCACTTTGTAAAAAACAGCTCTGTTTTCTTTCTGAAAATGTGATATGTAGACGTCGTGTTTTGGGGCATATCCTGTCGCAGGCCCTGGGCCTACCCACACAAGTGAGGTACCGTTTTTATCAGGAGACTTGGGGGAATGCTGGGTGGAAGGAAATTTGTGGCTCCTCTTATATTCCAGAATTTTCTGTCACCGAAATGACAGGAAAAAGTGTTTTTTGGCCAAATTTTGAGGTTTGCAAAGGATTATGGGTAACAGAATCTGGTTAGAGCCCCACAACTCACCCCATTTTGTATCCCCCTAGATGTCTAGTTTTAAAAAATGTGCAGGTTTGCTAGGTTTCCCCAGGTGCCGGCTGAGCTAGAGGACAAAATCCACAGCTAGGCACTTTGTAAAAATCAGCTCTGTTTTCTTTCTGAAAATGTGGTGTGTCCACATCGTGTTTTGGGGCATATCCTGTCGCAGGCCCTGGGCCTACCCACACAAGTGTGGTACCGTTTTTATCGGGAGACTTGGGGGAATGCTGGTTAGAATTAAAATTGTAGCTCCTCTCATATTCCAGAATTTTCTGTCACCGAAATGACAGGAAAAAGTGTTTTTTGGCCAAATTTTGAGGTTTGCAAAGGATTCTGGGTAACAGAACCTGGTTAGAGCCCCACAAGTCACCCCATCTTGGATTCCCCTAGGTATCTAGTTTTTAAAAATGCGCAGGTTTGCTAGGTTTCCCCAGGTGCCGGCTGAGCTAGAGGCCAAAATCCACAGGTAGGCACTTTGTAAAAAACAGCTCTGTTTTCTTTCTGAAAATGTGATGTGTCCACGTCGTGTTTTGGGGCATATCCTGTCGCAGGCCCTGGGCCTACCCCCACAAGTGAGGTACCGTTTTTATCGGGAGACTTGGGGGAACGCTGGGTGGAAGAAAATTTGTGGCTCCTCTCAGATTCCAGAACTTTCTCTCACCGAAATGACAGGAAAAAGTATTTTTTGGGCCAAAATTTGAGGTTTGCAAAGGATTCTGGGTAACAGAACCTGGTCAGAGCCCCACAAGTCATCCCATTTTGGATCCCCCTAGATGTCTAGTTTTCACAAATGTGCAGGTTTGCTAGGTTTCCCCAGGTGCCGGCTGAGCTAGAGGCCAAAATCCACAGCTAGGCACTTTGTAAAAATCAGCTCTGTTTTCTTTCTGAAAATGTGATGTGTCCACGTCGTGTTATGGGGCATATCCTGTCGCCGGCGCTAGGTCTACCCACACAAGTGAGGTACTGTTTTTATCAGGATACTTGGGGGAATGCTGGGTGGAAGGAAATTTGTGGCTCCTCTCATATTCCAGAATTTTCGGTCACTGAAATGACAGGAAAATGTGTTTTTTTGGCCAAAGTTTGAGGTTTGCAAAGGATTCTGGGTAACAGAACCTGGTCAGAGCCCCACAAGTCACCCCATTTTATATCCCCCTAGATGTCTAGTTTTCAAAAATGCGCAGGTTTGCTAGGTTTCCACAGGTGCCGGCTGAGCTAGAGGCCAAAATCCACAGCTAGGCACTTTGTAAAAAACAGCTCTGTTTTCTTTCTGAAAATGTGATGTGTCCACGTCGTGTTTTGGGGCATATCCTGTTGCAGGCCCTGGGCCTACCCACACAAGTGAGGTACCGTTTTTATCAGGAGACTTGGAGGAATGCTGGGTGGAATGAAATTTGTGGCTCCTCTCATATTCCAGAATTTTCTGTCACTGAAATGACAAAAAAAACGTGTTTTTTTGGCCAAAGTTTGAGGTTTGCAAAGGATTCTGGGAAACAGAACCTGGTCAGAGCCCCACAAGTCACCCCATTTTGGATCCCCCTAGATGTCTAGTTTTAAAAAATGCACAGGTTTGCTAGGTTTCCCCAGGTGCCGGCTGAGCTAGAGGCCAAAATCCACAGCTAGGAACATTGTAAAAAACAGCTCTGTTTTCTTTCTGAAAATGTGATGTGTCCACGTCGTGTTTTGGGGCATATCCTGTCGCCGGCGCTAGGCCTACCCACACAAGTGAAGTACCGTTTTTATCGTGAGACTTGGGGGAATGCTGGTTGGAAGGAAATTTGTGGCTCTTCTCATATTCCAGAATTTTCTGTCACCGAAATGACAGGAAAAAGGGTTTTTTTGGCCAAATTTTGAGGTTTGCAAAGGATTCTGGGTAACAGAACCTGGTTAGAGCCCCACAAGTCACCCCATTTTGGATCCCCCTAGATGTCTAGTTTTAAAAAATGTGCATGTTTGCTAGGTTTCCCCAGGTGCCGGCTGAGCTAGAGGCCAAAATCCACAGCTAGGCACTTTGTAAAAAACAGCTCTGTTTTCTTTCTGAAAATGTGATGTGTCCACATCGTGTTTTGGAGCATATCCTGTCGCCGGCGCTAGGCCTACCCACACAAGTGAAGTACCGTTTTTATCGGGAGACTTGGGGGAATGCTGGTTGGAAGGAAATTTGTGGCTCTTCTCATATTCCAGAATTTTCTGTCACCGAAATGACAGGAAAAAGGGTTTTTTGGCCAAATTTTGAGGTTTGCAAAGGATTCTGGGTAACAGAACCTGGTTAGAGCCCCACAAGTCACCCCATCTTGGATTCCCCTAGGTATCTAGTTTTCAAAAATGCGCAGGTTTGCTAGGTTTCCCCAGGTGCCGGCTGAGCTAGAGGCCAAAATCCACAGCTAGGCACTTTGTAAAAAAACAGCTCTGTTTTCTTTCTGAAAATGTGATGTGTCCACGTCGTGTTTTGGGGCATATCCTGTCCCGGGCGCTAGGCCTACCCACACAAGTGAGGTACCATTTTTATCGGGAGACTTGGGGGAACACTAGGGGAAGGAAATTTGTGGCTCCTCTCAGATTCCAGAACTTTCTGTCACCGAAATGACAGGAAAAAGTGTTCTTTTGGCCAAAGTTTGAGGTTTGCAAAAGATTCTGGGTAACAGAACCTGGTTGGAGCCCCACAAGTCACCCCATTTTTGATCCCCCTAGATGTCTAGTTTTCAAAAATGCGCAGGTTTGCTAGGTTTCCCCAGGTGCCGGCTGAGCTAGAGGCCAAAATCCACAGCTAGGCACTTTGTAAAAAACAGCTCTGTTTTCTTTCTGAAAATGTGATGTGTCCACGTCGTGTTTTGGGGCATATCCTGTCGCCGGCGCTAGGCCTACCCACACAAGTGAAGTACCATTTTTATCAGGAGACTTGGGCGAACTCTGGGTGGAAGGAAATTTGTGGCTCCTCTCAGATTCTAGAACTTTCTGTCACTGAAATGACAGGAAAAAGTGTTTTTTTGGCCAAATTTTAAAGGTTTGCAAAGGATTCTGGGTAACAGAACCTGGTCAGAGCCCCACAAGCCACCCCATCTTGGATTACCCTAGATGTCTAGTTTTAAAAAATGCACAGGTTTAATAGGTTTCCCTAGGTGCCGGCTGAGCTAGAGGCCAAAATCCACAGCTAGGCACTTTGTAAAAAACAGCTCTGTTTTCTTTCTGAAAATGTGATGTGTCCACGTCGTGTTTTGGGGCATATCCTGTTGCGGGCGCTAGACCTACCCACACAAGTGAGGTACCGTTTTTATCGGGAGACTTGGGGGAATGCTGGGTGGAAGGACATTTGTGGCTCCTCTCATATTCCAGAATTTTCTGTCCCCCAAATGACAGGAAAAAGTGTTCTTTTGGCCAAAGTTTGAGGTTTGCAAAGGATTCTGGGTAACAGGACCTGGTCAGAGCCCCACAAGTCACCCCATTTTGTATCCCCCTAGATGTCTAGTTTTCAAAAATGCGCAGGTTTGCTAGGTTTCCCCAGGTGCCGGCTGAGCTAGAGGCCAAAATCCACAGCTAGGCATTTTGTATAAAACAGCTCTGTTTTCTTTCTGAAAATGTGATGTGTCCACGTCGTGTTTTGGGGCATATCCTGTCGCAGGCCCTGGGCCTACCCACACAAGTGAGGTACCGTTTTTATCAGGAGACTTGGGGGAATGCTGGTTGGAAGGAAATTTGTGGCTCCTCTGATATTCCAGAATTTTCTGTCACCGAAATGACAGGAAAAAGTGTTTTTTGGCCAAATGTTGAGGTTTGCAAAGGATTCTGGGTAACAGAACCTGGTTAGAGCCCCACAAGTCACCCCATCTTGGATTCCCCTAGGTATCTAGTTTTCAAAAATGCGCAGGTTTGCTAGGTTTCCCCAGGTGCCGGCTGAGCTAGAGGCCAAAATCCACAGCTAGGCACTTTGTAAAAAACAGCTCTGTTTTCTTTCTGAAAATGTGATGTGTCCACGTCGTGTTTTGGGGCATATCCTGTCGCGGGCGCTAGGCCTACCCACACAAGTGAGGTACCATTTTTATCGGGAGACTTGGGGGAACACTGGGTGGAAGGAAATTTGTGGCTCCTCTCAGATTCCAGAACTTTCTGTCACCGAAATGACAGGAAATTGTGTTTTTTTGGCCAAAGTTTGAGGTTTGCAAAGGACTCTGGGTAACAGAATCTGGTCAGAGCCCCACAAGTCACCCCATTTTGGATCCCCCTAGATGTCTAGTTTTCAAAAATGCACAGGTTTGCTAGGTTTCCCCAGGTGCCGGCTGAGCTAGAGGACAAAATCCACAGCTAGGCACTTTGTAAAAAACAGCTCTGTTTTTTTCTGAAAATTTGATGTGTCCACGTCGTGTTTTGGGGCATATCCTGTTGCAGGCGCTAGGCCTACCCACACAAGTGAGGTACTGTTTTTATCGGGAGACTTGGGGGAATGCTGGGTGTAAGGAAATTTGTGGCTCCTCTCATATTCCAGAATTTTCTGTCACCGAAATGACAGAAAAAAGTGTTTTTTTGGCAAAAGTTTGAGGTTTGCAAAGGATTCTGGGTAACAGAACCTGGTCAGAGCCCCACAAGTCACCCCATTTTGTATCCCCCTAGATGTCTAGTTTTCAAAAATGCGCAGGTTTGCTAGGTTTCCCAAGGTGCCGGCTGACCTAGAGGCCAAAATCCACAGCTAGGCACTTTGTAAAAAACAGTTCTGTTTTCTTTCTGAAAATGTGATGTGTCCATGTCGTGTTTTGGGGCATATCCTGTCGCGGGCGCTAGGCCTACCCACACAAGTGAGGTACCATTTTTATCAGGAGACTTGGGGGAACGCTGGGTGGAAGGAAATTTGTGGCTCGTCTCAGATTCCAGAACTTTCTGTCACCGAAATGACAGGAAAAAGTGTTTTTTTGGCCAAAATTTGAGGTTTGCAAAGGATTCTGGGTAACAGAACCTGGTCAGAGCCCCACAAGTCACCCCATTTTGGATCCCCCTAGATGTCTAGTTTTCAAAAATTTGCAGGTTTGCTAGGTTTCTACAGGTGCCGGCTGAGCTAGAGGCCAAAATCCACAGCGAGGCACTTTGTAAAAAACAGCTCTGTTTTCTTTCTGAAAATGTGATGTGTCCACGTCGTGTTTTGGGGCATATCCTGTCGCCGGCGCTAGGCCTACCCACACAAGTGAGGTACCGTTTTTATCGGGAGACTTGGGGGAATGCTGGGTGGAAGGAAATTTGTGGCTCCTCTCATATTCCAGAATTTTCTGTCACCGAAATGACAGGAAAAAGGTTTTTTTTGGCCAAAGTTTGAGGTTTGCAAAGGATTCTGGGTAACAGAACCTGGTCAGAGCCCCACAAGTCAACCCATTTTGGATCCCCCTAGATGTCTAGTTTTAAAAAATGCACAGGTTTACTAGGTTTCCCCAGGTGCCGGCTGAGCTAGAGGCCAAAATCCACAGCTAGGCACTTTGTAAAAAACAGCTCTGTTTTCTTTCTGAAAATGTGATGTGTCCACGTCGTGTTTTGGGGCATATCCTGTCGCCGGCGCTAGGCCTACCCTCACAAGTGAAGTACCATTTTTATCGGGAGACTTGGGGGAACGCTGGGTGGAAGGAAATTTGTGGCTCCTCTCAGATTCCAGAGCTTTCTGTCACTGAAATGACAGGAAAAAGTGTTTTTTTGGCCAACTTTTGAGGTTTGCAAAGGATTCTGGGTAACAGAACCTGGTCAGAGCCCCACAAGTCACCCCATCTTGGATTCCC
This sequence comes from Pleurodeles waltl, assembly GCF_031143425.1. Lineage (NCBI taxonomy): Eukaryota > Metazoa > Chordata > Amphibia > Caudata > Salamandridae > Pleurodeles > Pleurodeles waltl. The sequence continues at coordinate 1,021,793,047 of NC_090448.1, forward strand.
CTAGATGTCTAGTTTTCAAATATGCACAGGTTTGCTCGGTTTCCCAAGGTGCCGGCTGAGCTAGAGGCCAAAATCCACAGCTAGGCACTTTGTAAAAAACAGTTCTGTTTTCTTTCTGAAAATGTGATGTGTCCACGTCGTGTTTTGGGGCATATCCGGTCGGGGGCGCTAGGCCTACCCACACAAATGAGGTTCCATTTTGATCGGGAGACTTGGGGGAACTCTGGGTGGAAGGAAATTTGTGGCTCCTCTCAGATTTCAGAACTTTCTGTCACCGAAATGACAGGAAAATGTGTTCTTTTGGCCAAAATTTGAGGTTTGCAAAGGATTCTGGGTAACAGAACCTGGTCAGAGCCCCACAAGTCACCCCATTTTGGATCCCCCTAGATGTCTAGTTTTCAAAAATTTGCAGGTTTGCTAGGTTTCCCCAGGTGCCGGCTGAGCTAGAGGCCAAAATCCACAGCTAGGCACTTTGTAAAAAACAGCTCTGTTTTCTTTCTGAAAATGTGATGTGTCCACGTCGTGTTTTGGGTCATATCCTGTCGCAGGCCCTGGGCCTACCCACACAAGTGAGGTACCGTTTTTATCAGGAGACTTGGGGGAATGCTGGTTGGAAGGAAATTTGTGGCTCCTCTTATATTCCAGAACTTTCTGTCACCGAAATGACAGGAAAAAGTGTTTTTTGGCCAAATTTTGAGATTTGCAAAGGATTATGGGTAACAGAATGTGGTTAGAGCCCCACAAGTCACCCCATTTTGGATCCCCCTAGATGTCTAGTTTTCAAAAATGTGCAGGTTTGCTAGGTTTCCCCAGGTGCCGGCTGAGCTAGAGGCCAAAATCCACAGCTAGGCACTTTGTAAAAAAACAGCTCTGTTTTCTTTCTGAAAATGTGATGTGTCCACGTCGTGTTATGGGGCATATCCTGTCGCCGGCGCTAGGTCTACCCACACAAGTGAGGTACCGTTTTTATCAGGATACTTGGGGGAATGCTGGGTGGAAGGAAATTTGTGGCTCGTCTCAGATTCCAGAGCTTTCTGTCACGAAATGACAGGAAAAAGTGTTTTTTGGCCAACTTTTGAGGTTTGCAAAGGATTCTGGGTAACAGAACCTGGTCAGAGCCCCACAAGTCACCCCATCTTGGATTCCCCTAGATGTCTAGTTTTCAAATATGCACAGGTTTGCTCGGTTTCCCAAGGTGCCGGCTGAGCTAGAGGCCAAAATCTACAGCTAGGCACTTTGTAAAAAACAGTTCTGTTTTCTTTCTGAAAATGTGATGTGTCCACGTCGTGTTTTGGGGCATATCCGGTCGGGGGCGCTAGGCCTACCCACACAAATGAGGTTCCATTTTGATCGGGAGACTTGGGGGAACGCTGGGTGGAAGGAAATTTGTGGCTCCTCTCAGATTCCAGAACTTTCTGTCACCAAAATGACAGGAAAATGTGTTCTTTTGGCCAAAATTTGAGGTTTGCAAAGGATTCTGGGTAACAGAACCTGGTCAGAGCCCCACAAGTCACCCCATTTTGGATCCCCCTAGATGTCTAGTTTTCAAAAATTTGCAGGTTTGCTAGGTTTCCCCAGGTGCCGGCTGAGCTAGAGGCCAAAATCCACAGCTAGGCACTTTGTAAAAAACAGCTCTGTTTTCTTTCTGAAAATGTGATGTGTCCACGTCGTGTTTTGGGTCATATCCTGTCGCAGGCCCTGGGCCTACCCACACAAGTGAGGTACCGTTTTTATCAGGAGACTTGGGGGAATGCTGGTTGGAAGGAAATTTGTGGCTCCTCTTATATTCCAGAATTTTCTGTCACCGAAATGACAGGAAAAAGTGTTTTTTGGCCAAATTTTGAGATTTGCAAAGGATTATGGGTAACAGAATCTGGTTAGAGCCCCACAAGTCACCCCATTTTGGATCCCCCTAGATGTCTAGTTTTCAAAAATTTGCAGGTTTGCTAGGTTTCCCCAGGTGCCGGCTGAGCTAGAGGCCAAAATCCACAGCTAGGCACTTTGTAAAAAAAACAGCTCTGTTTTCTTTCTGAAAATGTGATGTGTCCACGTCGTGTTATGGGGCATATCCTGTCGCCGGCGCTAGGTCTACCCACACAAGTGAGGTACCGTTTTTATCAGGATACTTGGGGGAATGCTGGGTGGAAGGAAATTTGTGGCTCCTCTCATATTCCAGAATTTTCTGTCACTGAAATGACAGGAAAATGTGTTTTTTTGGCCAAAGTTTGAGGTTTGCAAAGGATTCTGGGTAACAGGACCTGGTCAGAGCCCCACAAGTCACCCCCTTTTGTATCCTCCTAGATGTGTAGTTTTCAAAAATGCGCAGGTTTGCTAGGTTTCCACAGGTGCCGGCTGAGCTAGAGGCCAAAATCCACAGCTAGGCACACTGTAAAAAACAGCTCTGTTTTCTTTCTGAAAATGTGATGTGTCCACATCGTGTTTTGGGGCATATCCTGTTGCAGGCCCTGGGCCTACCCACACAAGTGTGGTACTGTTTTTATCGGGAGACTTGGGGGAATGCTGGTTGGAATTAAATTTGTGGCTCCTCTTTTATTCCAGAATTTTCTGTCACCGAAATGACAGGAAAAAGTGGTTTTTGGCCAAATTTTGAGGTTTGCAAAGGATTCTGGGTAACAGAACCTGGTTAGAGCCCCACAAGTCACCCCATCTTGGATTCCCCTAGGTATCTAGTTTTTTAAAATACGCAGGTTTGCTAGGTTTCCCCAGGTGCCGGCTGAGCTAGAGGCCAAAATCCGCAGGTAGGCACTTTGTAAAAAACAGCTCTGTTTTCTTTCTGAAAATGTGATGTGTCCACGTCGTGTTTTGGGGCATATCCTGTCGCAGGCCCTGGGCCTACCCACACAAGTGAGGTACCGTTTTTATCGGGAGACTTGGGGGAATGCTGGTTGGATGGAAATTTGTGGCTCCTCTCATATTCCAGAATTTTCTGTCACCGAAATGACAGGAAAAAGTATTTTTTGGGCCAAAATTTGAGGTTTGCAAAGGATTCTGGGTAACAGAACCTGGTCAGAGCCCACAAGTCACCACATTTTGGATCCCCCTAGATGTCTAGTTTTCAAAAATGTGCAGGTTTGCTGGGTTTCCCCAGGTGCCGGCTGAGCTAGAGGCCAAAATCCACAGCTAGGCACTTTGTAAAAAACAGCTCTGTTTTCTTTCTGAAAATGTGATGTGTCCACGTCGTGTTTTGGGGCATATCCTGTTGCAGGCCCTGGGCCTACCCACACAAGTGTGGTACCGTTTTTATCAGGAGACTTGGGGGAATGCTGGTTGGAAGGAAATTTGTGGCTCCTCTCATATTCCAGAACTTTCTGTCACCGAAATGACAGGAAAAAGTGTTCTTTTGGCCAAAGTTTGAGGTTTGCAAAGGATTCTGGGTAACAGAACCTGGTCAGAGCCCCACAAGTCACCCCATTTTGGATCCCCCTAGATGTCTAGTTTTCAAAAATGCACAGGTTTGCTAGGTTTCCCCAGGTGCCGGCTGAGCTAGAGGCCAAAATCCACAGCTAGGCACACTGTAAAAAACAGCTCTGTTTTCTTTCTGAAAATGTGATGTGTCCACATCGTGTTTTGGGGCATATCCTGTTGCAGGCCCTGGGCCTACCCACACAAGTGTGGTACTGTTTTTATCGGGAGACTTGGGGGAATGCTGGTTGGAATTAAATTTGTGGCTCCTCTTTTATTCCAGAATTTTCTGTCACCGAAATGACAGGAAAAAGTGTTTTTTGGCCAAATTTTGAGGTTTGCAAAGGATTCTGGGTAACAGAACCTGGTTAGAGCCCCACAAGTCACCCCATCTTGGATTCCCCTAGGTATCTAGTTTTTTAAAATACGCAGGTTTGCTAGGTTTCCCCAGGTGCCGGCTGAGCTAGAGGGCAAAATACGCAGGTAGGCACTTTGTAAAAAACAGCTCTGTTTTCTTTCTGAAAATGTGATGTGTCCACGTCGTGTTTTGGGGCATATCCTGTCGCAGGCCCTGGGCCTACCCACACAAGTGAGGTACCGTTTTTATCGGGAGACTTGGGGGAATGCTGGTTGGATGGAAATTTGTGGCTCCTCTCATATTCCAGAATTTTCTGTCACCGAAATGACAGGAAAAAGTATTTTTTGGGCCAAAATTTGAGGTTTGCAAAGGATTCTGGGTAACAGAACCTGGTCAGAGCCCACAAGTCACCCCATTTTGGATCCCCCTAGATGTCTAGTTTTCAAAAATGTGCAGGTTTGCTGGGTTTCCCCAGGTGCCGGCTGAGCTAGAGGCCAAAATCGCTAGGCACTTTGTAAAAAACAGCTCTGTTTTCTTTCTGAAAATGTGATGTGTCCACGTCGTGTTTTGGGGCATATCCTGTCGCAGGCCCTGGGCCTACCCACACAAGTGTGGTACCGTTTTTATCAGGAGACTTGGGGGAATGCTGGTTGGAAGGAAATTTGTGGCTCCTCTCATATTCCAGAACTTTCTGTCACCGAAATGACAGGAAAAAGTGTTCTTTTGGCCAAAGTTTGAGGTTTGCAAAGGATTCTGGGTAACAGAATCTGGTCAGAGCCCCACAAGTCACCCCATTTTGTATCCCCCTAGATGTCTAGTTTTCAAAAATGCGCAGGTTTGCTAGGTTTCCCAAGGTGCCGGCTGATCTAGAGGCCAAAATCCCAGCTAGGCATTTTGTAAAAAACAGCTCTGTTTTCTTTCTGAAAATGTGATGTGTCCACGTCGTGTTTTGGGGCATATCCTGTCGCAGGCCCTGGGCCTACCCACACAAGTGTGGTACCGTTTTTATCGGGAGACTTGGGGGAATGCTGGGTGGAAGGAAATTTGTGGCTCCTCTCATATTCCAGAATTTTCTGTCACCCAAATGACAGGAAAAAGGGTTTTTTTGGCCAAAGTTTGAGGTTTGCAAAGGATTCTGGGTAACAGAACCTGGTCAGAGCCCTACAAGTCACCCCATTTTGGATCCCCCTAGATGTCTAGTTTTCAAAAATGCACAGGTTTGCTAGGTTTCCCCAGGTGCCGGCTGAGCTAGAGGCCAAAATCCACAGCTAGGCACTTTGTAAAAAACAGCTCTGTTTTCTTTCTGAAAATGTGATGTGTCCACGTCGTGTTTTGGGGCATATCCTGTTGCAGGCCCTGGGCCTACCCACACAAGTGAGGTACCATTTTTATCGGGAGACTTGGGGGAAGGCTGGGTGGAAGGAAATTTGTGGCTCCTCTCAGATTCCAGAACTTTCTGTCACCGAAATGACAGGAAAAAGTATTTTTTGGGCCAAAATTTGAGGTTTGCAAAGGATTCTGGGTAACAAAACCTGGTCAGAGCCCCACAAGTCACCCCATTTTGGATCCCCCTAGATGTCTAGTTTTCAAAAATGCACAGGTTTGCTAGGTTTCCCCAGGTGCCGGCTGAGCTAGAGGCCAAAATCCACAGCTAGGCACACTGTAAAAAACAGCTCTGTTTTCTTTCTGAAAATGTGATGTGTCCACATCGTGTTTTGGGGCATATCCTGTTGCAGGCCCTGGGCCTACCCACACAAGTGTGGTACTGTTTTTATCGGGAGACTTGGGGGAATGCTGGTTGGAATTAAATTTGTGGCTCCTCTTTTATTCCAGAATTTTCTGTCACCGAAATGACAGGAAAAAGTGTTTTTTGGCCAAATTTTGAGGTTTGCAAAGGATTCTGGGTAACAGAACCTGGTTAGAGCCCCACAAGTCACCCCATCTTGGATTCCCCTAGGTATCTAGTTTTTTAAAATACGCAGGTTTGCTAGGTTTCCCCAGGTGCCGGCTGAGCTAGAGGGCAAAATACGCAGGTAGGCACTTTGTAAAAAACAGCTCTGTTTTCTTTCTGAAAATGTGATGTGTCCACGTCGTGTTTTGGGGCATATCCTGTCGCAGGCCCTGGGCCTACCCACACAAGTGAGGTACCGTTTTTATCAGGAGACTTGGGGGAATGCTGGTTGGAAGGAAATTTGTGGCTCCTCTTATATTCCAGAATTTTCTGTCACCGAAATGACAGGAAAAAGTGTTTTTTGGCCAAATTTTGAGATTTGCAAAGGATTATGGGTAACAGAATCTGGTTAGAGCCCCACAAGTCACCCCATTTTGGATCCCCCTAGATGTCTAGTTTTCAAAAATTTTCAGGTTTGCTAGGTTTCCCCAGGTGCCGGCTGAGCTAGAGGCCAAAATCCACAGCTAGGCACTTTGTAAAAAAAACAGCTCTGTTTTCTTTCTGAAAATGTGATGTGTCCACGTCGTGTTATGGGGCATATCCTGTCGCCGGCGCTAGGTCTACCCACACAAGTGAGGTACCGTTTTTATCAGGATACTTGGGGGAATGCTGGGTGGAAGGAAATTTGTGGCTCCTCTCATATTCCAGAATTTTCTGTCACTGAAATGACAGGAAAATGTGTTTTTTTGGCCAAAGTTTGAGGTTTGCAAAGGATTCTGGGTAACAGGACCTGGTCAGAGCCCCACAAGTCACCCCCTTTTGTATCCTCCTAGATGTCTAGTTTTCAAAAATGCGCAGGTTTGCTAGGTTTCCACAGGTGCCGGCTGAGCTAGAGGCCAAAATCCACAGCTAGGCACACTGTAAAAAACAGCTCTGTTTTCTTTCTGAAAATCTGATGTGTCCACATCGTGTTTTGGGGCATATCCTGTTGCAGGCCCTGGGCCTACCCACACAAGTGTGGTACTGTTTTTATCGGGAGACTTGGGGGAATGCTGGTTGGAATTAAATTTGTGGCTCCTCTTTTATTCCAGAATTTTCTGTCACCGAAATGACAGGAAAAAGTGTTTTTTGGCCAAATTTTGAGGTTTGCAAAGGATTCTGGGTAACAGAACCTGGTTAGAGCCCCACAAGTCACCCCATCTTGGATTCCCCTAGGTATCTAGTTTTTTAAAATACGCAGGTTTGCTAGGTTTCCCCAGGTGCCGGCTGAGCTAGAGGGCAAAATACGCAGGTAGGCACTTTGTAAAAAACAGCTCTGTTTTCTTTCTGAAAATGTGATGTGTCCACGTCGTGTTTTGGGGCATATCCTGTCGCAGGCCCTGGGCCTACCCACACAAGTGAGGTACCGTTTTTATCGGGAGACTTGGGGGAATGCTGGTTGGATGGAAATTTGTGGCTCCTCTCATATTCCAGAATTTTCTGTCACCGAAATGACAGGAAAAAGTATTTTTTGGGCCAAAATTTGAGGTTTGCAAAGGATTCTGGGTAACAGAACCTGGTCAGAGCCCACAAGTCACCCCATTTTGTATCCCCCTAGATGTCTAGTTTTCAAAAATGCGCAGGTTTGCTAGGTTTCCCAAGGTGCCGGCTGATCTAGAGGCCAAAATCCACAGCTAGGCATTTTGTAAAAAACAGCTCTGTTTTCTTTCTGAAAATGTGATGTGTCCACGTCGTGTTTTGGGGCATATCCTGTCGCAGGCCCTGGGCCTACCCACACAAGTGTGGTACCGTTTTTATCGGGAGACTTGGGGGAATGCTGGGTGGAAGGAAATTTGTGGCTCCTCTCATATTCCAGAATTTTCTGTCACCCAAATGACAGGAAAAAGGGTTTTTTTGGCCAAAGTTTGAGGTTTGCAAAGGATTCTGGGTAACAGAACCTGGTCAGAGCCCTACAAGTCACCCCATTTTGGATCCCCCTAGATGTCTAGTTTTCAAAAATGCACAGGTTTGCTAGGTTTCCCCAGGTGCCGGCTGAGCTAGAGGCCAAAATCCACAGCTAGGCACTTTGTAAAAAACAGCTCTGTTTTCTTTCTGAAAATGTGATGTGTCCACGTCGTGTTTTGGGGCATATCCTGTTGCAGGCCCTGGGCCTACCCACACAAGTGAGGTACCATTTTTATCGGGAGACTTGGGGGAACGCTGGGTGGAAGGAAATTTTTGGCTCCTCTCAGATTCCAGAACTTTCTGTCACCGAAATGACAGGAAAAGGTGTTTTTTTGGCCAAAATTTGAGGTTTGCAAAGGATTCTGGGTAACAGAACCTGGTCAGAGCCCCACAAGTCACCCCATTTTGGATTCCCCTAGATGTCTAGTTTTCAAAAATGTGCAGGTTTGCTAGGTTTCCCCAGGTGCCGGCAGAGCTAGAGGCCAAAATCCACAGCTAGGCACTTTGTAAAAAACAGCTCTGTTTTCTTTCTGAAAATGTGATGTGTCCACGTCGTGTTATGGGGCATATCCACACAAGTGAGGTACCGTTTTTATCAGGAGACTTGGAGGAATGCTGGGTGGAATGAAATTTGTGGCTCCTCTCATATTCCAGAATTTTCTGTCACTGAAATGACAAAAAAAACGTGTTTTTTTGGCCAAAGTTTGAGGTTTGCAAAGGATTCTGGGTAACAGAACCTGGTCAGAGCCCCACAAGTCACCCCATTTTGGATCCCCCTAGATGTCTAGTTTTCAAAAATGCACAGGTTTGCTAGGTTTCCCCAGGTGCCGGCTGAGCTAGAGGCCAAAATCCACAGCTAGGAACATTGTAAAAAACAGCTCTGTTTTCTTTCTGAAAATGTGATGTGTCCACGTCGTGTTTTGGGGCATATCCTGTCGCCGGCGCTAGGCCTACCCACACAAGTGAAGTACCGTTTTTATCGTGAGACTTGGGGGAATGCTGGTTGGAAGGAAATTTGTGGCTCTTCTCATATTCCAGAATTTTCTGTCACCGAAATGACAGGAAAAAGGGTTTTTTGGGCCAAATTTTGAGGTTTGCAAAGGATTCTGAGTAACAGAACCTGGTTAGAGCCCCACAAGTCACCCCATTTTGGATCCCCCTAGATGTCTAGTTTTAAAAAATGTGCATGTTTGCTAGGTTTCCCTAGGTGCCGGCTGAGTAAGAGGCCAAAATCCACAGCTAGGCACTTTGTAAAAAACAGCTCTGTTTTCTTTCTGAAAATGTGATGTGTCCACGTCGTGTTTTGGGGCATATCCTGTCGCCGGCGCTAGGCCTACCCACACAAGTGAAGTACCGTTTTTATCGGGAGACTTGGGGGAATGCTGGTTGGAAGGAAATTTGTGGCTCTTCTCATATTCCAGAATTTTCTGTCACCGAAATGACAGGAAAAAGGGTTTTTTGGCCAAATTTTGAGGTTTGCAAAGGATTCTGGGTAACAGAACCTGGTTAGAGCCCCACAAGTCACCCCATCTTGGATTCCCCTAGGTATCTAGTTTTCAAAAATGCGCAGGTTTGCTAGGTTTCCCCAGGTGCCGGCTGAGCTAGAGGCCAAAATCCACAGCTAGGCACTTTGTAAAAAACAGCTCTGTTTTCTTTCTGAAAATGTGATGTGTCCACGTCGTGTTTTGGGGCATATCCTGTCGCCGGCGCTAGGCCTACCCACACAAGTGAAGTACCATTTTTATCGGGAGACTTGGGGGAACGCTGGGTGGAAGGAAATTTGTGGCTCCTCTCAGATTCTAGAACTTTCTGTCACTGAAATGACAGGAAAAAGTGTTTTTTTGGCCAAACTTTAAAGGTTTGCAAAGGATTCTGGGTAACAGAACCTGGTCAGAGCCCCACAAGCCACCCCATCTTGGATTACTCTAGATGTCTAGTTTTCAAAAATGCACAGGTTTAATAGGTTTCCCTAGGTGCCGGCTGAGCTAGAGGCCAAAATCCACAGCTAGGCACTTTGTAAAAAACAGCTCTGTTTTCTTTCTGAAAATGTGATGTGTCCACGTCGTGTTTTGGGGCATATCCTGTTGCGGGCGCTAGACCTACCCACACAAGTGAGGTACCGTTTTTATCGGGAGACTTGGGGGAATGCTGGGTGGAAGGACATTTGTGGCTCCTCTCATATTCCAGAATTTTCTGTCCCCCAAATGACAGGAAAAAGTGTTCTTTTGGCCAAAGTTTGAGGTTTGCAAAGGATTCTGGGTAACAGGACCTGGTCAGAGCCCCACAAGTCACCCCATTTTGGATCCCCCTAGATGTCTAGTTTTCAAAAATGCGCAGGTTTGCTAGGTTTCCCCAGGTGCCGGCTGAGCTAGAGGCCAAAATCCACAGCTAGGCATTTTGTATAAAACAGCTCTGTTTTCTTTCTGAAAATGTGATGTGTCCACGTCGTGTTTTGGGGCATATCCTGTCGCAGGCCCTGGGCCTACCCACACAAGTGAGGTACCGTTTTTATCGGGAGACTTGGGGGAATGCTGGTTGGATGGAAATTTGTGGCTCCTCTCATATTCCAGAATTTTCTGTCACCGAAATGACAGGAAAAAGTATTTTTTGGGCCAAAATTTGAGGTTTGCAAAGGATTCTGGGTAACAGAACCTGGTCAGAGCCCACAAGTCACCCCATTTTGGATCCCCCTAGATGTCTAGTTTTCAAAAATGTGCAGGTTTGCTGGGTTTCCCCAGGTGCCGGCTGAGCTAGAGGCCAAAATCCACAGCTAGGCACTTTGTAAAAAACAGCTCTGTTTTCTTTCTGAAAATGTGATGTGTCCACGTCGTGTTTTGGGGCATATCCTGTCGCAGGCCCTGGGCCTACCCACACAAGTGTGGTACCGTTTTTATCAGGAGACTTGGGGGAATGCTGGTTGGAAGGAAATTTGTGGCTCCTCTCATATTCCAGAACTTTCTGTCACCGAAATGACAGGAAAAAGTGTTCTTTTGGCCAAAGTTTGAGGTTTGCAAAGGATTCTGGGTAACAGAATCTGGTCAGAGCCCCACAAGTCACCCCATTTTGTATCCCCCTAGATGTCTAGTTTTCAAAAATGCGCAGGTTTGCTAGGTTTCCCAAGGTGCCGGCTGATCTAGAGGCCAAAATCCACAGCTAGGCATTTTGTAAAAAACAGCTCTGTTTTCTTTCTGAAAATGTGATGTGTCCACGTCGTGTTTTGGGGCATATCCTGTCGCAGGCCCTGGGCCTACCCACACAAGTGTGGTACCGTTTTTATCGGGAGACTTGGGGGAATGCTGGGTGGAAGGAAATTTGTGGCTCCTCTCATATTCCAGAATTTTCTGTCACCCAAATGACAGGAAAAAGGGTTTTTTTAGCCAAAGTTTGAGGTTTGCAAAGGATTCTGGGTAACAGAACCTGGTCAGAGCCCCACAAGTCACCCCATTTTGGATCCCCCTAGATGTCTAGTTTTCAAAAATGCACAGGTTTGCTAGGTTTCCCCAGGTGCCGGCTGAGCTAGAGGCCAAAATCCACAGCTAGGCACTTTGTAAAAAACAGCTCTGTTTTCTTTCTGAAAATGTGATGTGTCCACGTCGTGTTTTGGGGCATATCCTGTTGCAGGCCCTGGGCCTACCCACACAAGTGAGGTACCATTTTTATAGGGAGACTTGGGGGAACGCTGGGTGGAAGGAAATTTGTGGCTCCTCTCAGATTCCAGAACTCTCTGTCACCGAAATGACAGGAAAAGGTGTTTTTTTGGCCACAATTTGAGGTTTGCAAAGGATTCTGGGTAACAGAACCTGGTCAGAGCCCCACAAGTCACCCCATTTTGGATTCCCCTAGATGTCTAGTTTTCAAAAATGTGCAGGTTTGCTAGGTTTCCCCAGGTGCCGGCAGAGCTAGAGGCCAAAATCCACAGCTAGGCACTTTGTAAAAAACAGCTCTGTTTTCTTTCTGAAAATGTGATGTGTCCACGTCGTGTTTTGGGGCATATCCTGTCGCCGGCGCTAGGCCTACCCACACAAGTGAAGTACCGTTTTTATCGTGAGACTTGGGGGAATGCTGGTTGGAAGGAAATTTGTGGCTCTTCTCATATTCCAGAATTTTCTGTCACCGAAATGACAGGAAAAAGGGTTTTTTTGGCCAAATTTTGAGGTTTGCAAAGGATTCTGGGTAACAGAACCTGGTTAGAGCCCCACAAGTCACCCCATTTTGGATCCCCCTAGATGTCTAGTTTTAAAAAATGTGCATGTTTGCTAGGTTTCCCCAGGTGCCGGCTGAGCTAGAGGCCAAAATCCACAGCTAGGCACTTTGTAAAAAACAGCTCTGTTTTCTTTCTGAAAATGTGATGTGTCCACGTCGTGTTTTGGGGCATATCCTGTCGCCGGCGCTAGGCCTACCCACACAATTGAAGTACCGTTTTTATCGGGAGACTTGGGGGAATGCTGGTTGGAAGGAAATTTGTGGCTCTTTTCATATTCCAGAATTTTCTGTCACCGAAATGACAGGAAAAAGGGTTTTTTGGCCAAATTTTGAGGTTTGCAAAGGATTCTGGGTAACAGAACCTGGTTAGAGCCCCACAAGCCACCCCATCTTGGATTCCCCTAGGTATCTAGTTTTCAAAAATGCGCAGGTTTGCTAGGTTTCCCCAGGTGCCGGCTGAGCTAGAGGCCAAAATCCACAGCTAGGCACTTTGTAAAAAAACAGCTCTGTTTTCTTTCTGAAAATGTGATGTGTCCACGTCGTGTTTTGGGGCATATCCTGCCGCGGGCGCTAGGCCTACCCACACAAGTGAGGTACCATTTTTATCGGGAGACTTGGGGGAACACTGGGGGAAGGAAATTTGTGGCTCTTCTCATATTCCAGAATTTTCTGTCACCGAAATGACAGGAAAAGGTGTTTTTTTGGCCAAAATTTGAGGTTTGGAAAGGATTCTGGGTAACAGAACCTGGTCAGAGCCCCACAAGTCACCCCATTTTGGATTCCCCTAGATGTCTAGTTTTCAAAAATGTGCAGGTTTGCTAGGTTTCCCCAGGTGCCGGCAGAGCTAGAGGCCAAAATCCACAGCTAGGCACTTTGTAAAAAACAGCTCTGTTTTCTTTCTGAAAATGTGATGTGTCCACGTCGTGTTATGGGGCATATCCACACAAGTGAGGTACCGTTTTTATCAGGAGACTTGGAGGAATGCTGGGTGGAATGAAATTTGTGGCTCCTCTCATATTCCAGAATTTTCTGTCACTGAAATGACAAAAAAAAACGTGTTTTTTTGGCCAAAGTTTGAGGTTTGCAAAGGATTCTGGGTAACAGAACCTGGTCAGAGCCCCACAAGTCACCCCATTTTGGATCCCCCTAGATGTCTAGTTTTCAAAAATGCACAGGTTTGCTAGGTTTCCCCAGGTGCCGGCTGAGCTAGAGGCCAAAATCCACAGCTAGGAACATTGTAAAAAACAGCTCTGTTTTCTTTCTGAAAATGTGATGTGTCCACGTCGTGTTTTGGGGCATATCCTGTCGCCGGCGCTAGGCCTACCCACACAAGTGAAGTACCGTTTTTATCGTGAGACTTGGGGGAATGCTGGTTGGAAGGAAATTTGTGGCTCTTCTCATATTCCAGAATTTTCTGCCACCGAAATGACAGGAAAAAGGGTTTTTTTGGCCAAATTTTGAGGTTTGCAAAGGATTCTGGGTAACAGAACCTGGTTAGAGCCCCACAAGTCACCCCATTTTGGATCCCCCTAGATGTCTAGTTTTAAAAAATGTGCATGTTTGCTAGGTTTCCCCAGGTGCCGGCTGAGCTAGAGGCCAAAATCCACAGCTAGGCACTTTGTAAAAAACAGCTCTGTTTTCTTTCTGAAAATGTGATGTGTCCACGTCGTGTTTTGGGGCATATCCTGTCGCCGGCGCTAGGCCTACCCACACAAGTGAAGTACCGTTTTTATCGGGAGACTTGGGGGAATGCTGGTTGGAAGGAAATTTGTGGCTCTTCTCATATTCCAGAATTTTCTGTCACCGAAATGACAGGAAAAAGGGTTTTTTTGGCCAAATTTTGAGGTTTGCAAAGGATTCTGGGTAACAGAACCTGGTTAGAGCCCCACAAGCCACCCCATCTTGGATTCCCCTAGGTATCTAGTTTTCAAAAATGCGCAGGTTTGCTAGGTTTCCCCAGGTGCCGGCTGAGCTAGAGGCCAAAATCCACAGCTAGGCACTTTGTAAAAAAACAGCTCTGTTTTCTTTCTGAAAATGTGATGTGTCCACGTCGTGTTTTGGGGCATATCCTGCCGCGGGCGCTAGGCCTACCCACACAAGTGAGGTACCATTTTTATCGGGAGACTTGGGGGAACACTGGGGGAAGGAAATTTGTGGCTCCTCTCAGATTCCAGAACTTTCTGTCACCGAAATGACAGGAAAAAGTGTTCTTTTGGCCAAAGTTTGAGGTTTGCAAAAGATTCTGGGTAACAGAACCTGGTTGGAGCCCCACAAGTCACCCCATTTTTGATCCCCCTAGATGTCTAGTTTTCAAAAATGCGCAGGTTTGCTAGGTTTCCCCAGGTGCCGGCTGAGCTAGAGGCCAAAATCCACAGCTAGGCACTTTGTAAAAAACAGCTCTGTTTTCTTTCTGAAAATGTGATGTGTCCACGTCGTGTTTTGGGGCATATCCTGTCGCCGGCGCTAGGCCTACCCACACAAGTGAAGTACCATTTTTATCGGGAGACTTGGGGGAACGCTGGGTGGAAGGAAATTTGTGGCTCCTCTCAGATTCTAGAACTTTCTGTCACTGAAATGACAGGAAAAAGGGTTTTTTTGGCCAAATTTTAAAGGTTTGCAAAGGATTCTGGGTAACAGAACCTGGTCAGAGCCCCACAAGCCACCCCATCTTGGATTACCCTAGATGTCTAGTTTTAAAAAATGCACAGGTTTAATAGGTTTCCCTAGGTGCCGGCTGAGCTAGAGGCCAAAATCCACAGCTAGGCACTTTGTAAAAAACAGCTCTGTTTTCTTTCTGAAAATGTGATGTGTCCACGTCGTGTTTTGGGGCATATCCTGTTGCGGGCGCTAGACCTACCCACACAAGTGAGGTACCGTTTTTATCGGGAGACTTGGGGGAATGCTGGGTGGAAGGACATTTGTGGCTCCTCTGATATTCCAGAATTTTCTGTCACCGAAATGACAGGAAAAAGTGTTTTTTGGCCAAATGTTGAGGTTTGCAAAGGATTCTGGGTAACAGAACCTGGTTAGAGCCCCACAAGTCACCCCATCTTGGATTCCCCTAGGTATCTAGTTTTCAAAAATGCGCAGGATTGCTAGGTTTCCCCAGGTGCCGGCTGAGCTAGAGGCCAAAATCCACAGCTAGGCACTTTGTAAAAAACAGCTCTGTTTTCTTTCTGAAAATGTGATGTGTCCACGTCGTGTTTTGGGGCATATCCTGTCGCGGGCGCTAGGCCTACCCACACAAGTGAGGTACCATTTTTATCGGGAGACTTGGGGGAACACTGGGTGGAAGGAAATTTGTGGCTCCTCTCAGATTCCAGAACTTTCTGTCACCGAAATGACAGGAAATTGTGTTTTTTTGGCCAAAGTTTGAGGTTTGCAAAGGACTCTGGGTAACAGAATCTGGTCAGAGCCCCACAAGTCACCCCATTTTGGATCCCCCTAGATGTCTAGTTTTCAAAAATGCACAGGTTTGCTAGGTTTCCCCAGGTGCCGGCTGAGCTAGAGGCCAAAATCCACAGCTAGGCACTTTGTAAAAAACAGCTCTGTTTTTTTCTGAAAATTTGATGTGTCCACGTCGTGTTTTGGGGCATATCCTGTTGCAGGCGCTAGGCCTACCCACACAAGTGAGGTACTGTTTTTATCGGGAGACTTGGGGGAATGCTGGGTGTAAGGAAATTTGTGGCTCCTCTCATATTCCAGAATTTTCTGTCACCGAAATAACAGAAAAAAGTGTTTTTTTGGCAAAAGTTTGAGGTTTGCAAAGGATTCTGGGTAACAGAACCTGGTCAGAGCCCCACAAGTCACCCCATTTTGGATTCCCCTAGATGTCTAGTTTTCAAAAATGTGCAGGTTTGCTAGGTTTCCCCAGGTGCCGGCAGAGCTAGAGGCCAAAATCCACAGCTAGGCACTTTGTAAAAAACAGCTCTGTTTTCTTTCTGAAAATGTGATGTGTCCACGTCGTGTTATGGGGCATATCCACACAAGTGAGGTACCGTTTTTATCAGGAGACTTGGAGGAATGCTGGGTGGAATGAAATTTGTGGCTCCTCTCATATTCCAGAATTTTCTGTCACTGAAATGACAAAAAAAACGTGTTTTTTTGGCCAAAGTTTGAGGTTTGCAAAGGATTCTGGGTAACAGAACCTGGTCAGAGCCCCACAAGTCACCCCATTTTGGATCCCCCTAGATGTCTAGTTTTCAAAAATGCACAGGTTTGCTAGGTTTCCCCAGGTGCCGGCTGAGCTAGAGGCCAAAATCCACAGCTAGGAACATTGTAAAAAACAGCTCTGTTTTCTTTCTGAAAATGTGATGTGTCCACGTCGTGTTTTGGGGCATATCCTGTCGCCGGCGCTAGGCCTACCCACACAAGTGAAGTACCGTTTTTATCGTGAGACTTGGGGGAATGCTGGTTGGAAGGAAATTTGTGGCTCTTCTCATATTCCAGAATTTTCTGTCACCGAAATGACAGGAAAAAGGGTTTTTTGGGCCAAATTTTGAGGTTTGCAAAGGATTCTGAGTAACAGAACCTGGTTAGAGCCCCACAAGTCACCCCATTTTGGATCCCCCTAGATGTCTAGTTTTAAAAAATGTGCATGTTTGCTAGGTTTCCCTAGGTGCCGGCTGAGTAAGAGGCCAAAATCCACAGCTAGGCACTTTGTAAAAAACAGCTCTGTTTTCTTTCTGAAAATGTGATGTGTCCACGTCGTGTTTTGGGGCATATCCTGTCGCCGGCGCTAGGCCTACCCACACAAGTGAAGTACCGTTTTTATCGGGAGACTTGGGGGAATGCTGGTTGGAAGGAAATTTGTGGCTCTTCTCATATTCCAGAATTTTCTGTCACCGAAATGACAGGAAAAAGGGTTTTTTGGCCAAATTTTGAGGTTTGCAAAGGATTCTGGGTAACAGAACCTGGTTAGAGCCCCACAAGTCACCCCATCTTGGATTCCCCTAGGTATCTAGTTTTCAAAAATGCGCAGGTTTGCTAGGTTTCCCCAGGTGCCGGCTGAGCTAGAGGCCAAAATCCACAGCTAGGCACTTTGTAAAAAACAGCTCTGTTTTCTTTCTGAAAATGTGATGTGTCCACGTCGTGTTTTGGGGCATATCCTGTCGCCGGCGCTAGGCCTACCCACACAAGTGAAGTACCATTTTTATCGGGAGACTTGGGGGAACGCTGGGTGGAAGGAAATTTGTGGCTCCTCTCAGATTCTAGAACTTTCTGTCACTGAAATGACAGGAAAAAGTGTTTTTTTGGCCAAACTTTAAAGGTTTGCAAAGGATTCTGGGTAACAGAACCTGGTCAGAGCCCCACAAGCCACCCCATCTTGGATTACTCTAGATGTCTAGTTTTCAAAAATGCACAGGTTTAATAGGTTTCCCTAGGTGCCGGCTGAGCTAGAGGCCAAAATCCACAGCTAGGCACTTTGTAAAAAACAGCTCTGTTTTCTTTCTGAAAATGTGATGTGTCCACGTCGTGTTTTGGGGCATATCCTGTTGCGGGCGCTAGACCTACCCACACAAGTGAGGTACCGTTTTTATCGGGAGACTTGGGGGAATGCTGGGTGGAAGGACATTTGTGGCTCCTCTCATATTCCAGAATTTTCTGTCCCCCAAATGACAGGAAAAAGTGTTCTTTTGGCCAAAGTTTGAGGTTTGCAAAGGATTCTGGGTAACAGGACCTGGTCAGAGCCCCACAAGTCACCCCATTTTGGATCCCCCTAGATGTCTAGTTTTCAAAAATGCGCAGGTTTGCTAGGTTTCCCCAGGTGCCGGCTGAGCTAGAGGCCAAAATCCACAGCTAGGAATTTTGTATAAAACAGCTCTGTTTTCTTTCTGAAAATGTGATGTGTCCACGTCGTGTTTTGGGGCATATCCTGTCGCAGGCCCTGGGCCTACCCACACAAGTGAGGTACCGTTTTTATCGGGAGACTTGGGGGAATGCTGGTTGGATGGAAATTTGTGGCTCCTCTCATATTCCAGAATTTTCTGTCACCGAAATGACAGGAAAAAGTATTTTTTGGGCCAAAATTTGAGGTTTGCAAAGGATTCTGGGTAACAGAACCTGGTCAGAGCCCACAAGTCACCCCATTTTGGATCCCCCTAGATGTCTAGTTTTCAAAAATGTGCAGGTTTGCTGGGTTTCCCCAGGTGCCGGCTGAGCTAGAGGCCAAAATCCACAGCTAGGCACTTTGTAAAAAACAGCTCTGTTTTCTTTCTGAAAATGTGATGTGTCCACGTCGTGTTTTGGGGCATATCCTGTCGCAGGCCCTGGGCCTACCCACACAAGTGTGGTACCGTTTTTATCAGGAGACTTGGGGGAATGCTGGTTGGAAGGAAATTTGTGGCTCCTCTCATATTCCAGAACTTTCTGTCACCGAAATGACAGGAAAAAGTGTTCTTTTGGCCAAAGTTTGAGGTTTGCAAAGGATTCTGGGTAACAGAATCTGGTCAGAGCCCCACAAGTCACCCCATTTTGTATCCCCCTAGATGTCTAGTTTTCAAAAATGCGCAGGTTTGCTAGGTTTCCCAAGGTGCCGGCTGATCTAGAGGCCAAAATCCACAGCTAGGCATTTTGTAAAAAACAGCTCTGTTTTCTTTCTGAAAATGTGATGTGTCCACGTCGTGTTTTGGGGCATATCCTGTCGCAGGCCCTGGGCCTACCCACACAAGTGTGGTACCGTTTTTATCGGGAGACTTGGGGGAATGCTGGGTGGAAGGAAATTTGTGGCTCCTCTCATATTCCAGAATTTTCTGTCACCCAAATGACAGGAAAAAGGGTTTTTTTAGCCAAAGTTTGAGGTTTGCAAAGGATTCTGGGTAACAGAACCTGGTCAGAGCCCCACAAGTCACCCCATTTTGGATCCCCCTAGATGTCTAGTTTTCAAAAATGCACAGGTTTGCTAGGTTTCCCCAGGTGCCGGCTGAGCTAGAGGCCAAAATCCACAGCTAGGCACTTTGTAAAAAACAGCTCTGTTTTCTTTCTGAAAATGTGATGTGTCCACGTCGTGTTTTGGGGCATATCCTGTTGCAGGCCCTGGGCCTACCCACACAAGTGAGGTACCATTTTTATAGGGAGACTTGGGGGAACGCTGGGTGGAAGGAAATTTGTGGCTCCTCTCAGATTCCAGAACTCTCTGTCACCGAAATGACAGGAAAAGGTGTTTTTTTGGCCACAATTTGAGGTTTGCAAAGGATTCTGGGTAACAGAACCTGGTCAGAGCCCCACAAGTCACCCCATTTTGGATTCCCCTAGATGTCTAGTTTTCAAAAATGTGCAGGTTTGCTAGGTTTCCCCAGGTGCCGGCAGAGCTAGAGGCCAAAATCCACAGCTAGGCACTTTGTAAAAAACAGCTCTGTTTTCTTTCTGAAAATGTGATGTGTCCACGTCGTGTTTTGGGGCATATCCTGTCGCCGGCGCTAGGCCTACCCACACAAGTGAAGTACCGTTTTTATCGTGAGACTTGGGGGAATGCTGGTTGGAAGGAAATTTGTGGCTCTTCTCATATTCCAGAATTTTCTGTCACCGAAATGACAGGAAAAAGGGTTTTTTTGGCCAAATTTTGAGGTTTGCAAAGGATTCTGGGTAACAGAACCTGGTTAGAGCCCCACAAGTCACCCCATTTTGGATCCCCCTAGATGTCTAGTTTTAAAAAATGTGCATGTTTGCTAGGTTTCCCCAGGTGCCGGCTGAGCTAGAGGCCAAAATCCACAGCTAGGCACTTTGTAAAAAACAGCTCTGTTTTCTTTCTGAAAATGTGATGTGTCCACGTCGTGTTTTGGGGCATATCCTGTCGCCGGCGCTAGGCCTACCCACACAATTGAAGTACCGTTTTTATCGGGAGACTTGGGGGAATGCTGGTTGGAAGGAAATTTGTGGCTCTTTTCATATTCCAGAATTTTCTGTCACCGAAATGACAGGAAAAAGGGTTTTTTGGCCAAATTTTGAGGTTTGCAAAGGATTCTGGGTAACAGAACCTGGTTAGAGCCCCACAAGCCACCCCATCTTGGATTCCCCTAGGTATCTAGTTTTCAAAAATGCGCAGGTTTGCTAGGTTTCCCCAGGTGCCGGCTGAGCTAGAGGCCAAAATCCACAGCTAGGCACTTTGTAAAAAAACAGCTCTGTTTTCTTTCTGAAAATGTGATGTGTCCACGTCGTGTTTTGGGGCATATCCTGCCGCGGGCGCTAGGCCTACCCACACAAGTGAGGTACCATTTTTATCGGGAGACTTGGGGGAACACTGGGGGAAGGAAATTTGTGGCTCTTCTCATATTCCAGAATTTTCTGTCACCGAAATGACAGGAAAAGGTGTTTTTTTGGCCAAAATTTGAGGTTTGGAAAGGATTCTGGGTAACAGAACCTGGTCAGAGCCCCACAAGTCACCCCATTTTGGATTCCCCTAGATGTCTAGTTTTCAAAAATGTGCAGGTTTGCTAGGTTTCCCCAGGTGCCGGCAGAGCTAGAGGCCAAAATCCACAGCTAGGCACTTTGTAAAAAACAGCTCTGTTTTCTTTCTGAAAATGTGATGTGTCCACGTCGTGTTATGGGGCATATCCACACAAGTGAGGTACCGTTTTTATCAGGAGACTTGGAGGAATGCTGGGTGGAATGAAATTTGTGGCTCCTCTCATATTCCAGAATTTTCTGTCACTGAAATGACAAAAAAAACGTGTTTTTTTGGCCAAAGTTTGAGGTTTGCAAAGGATTCTGGGTAACAGAACCTGGTCAGAGCCCCACAAGTCACCCCATTTTGGATCCCCCTAGATGTCTAGTTTTCAAAAATGCACAGGTTTGCTAGGTTTCCCCAGGTGCCGGCTGAGCTAGAGGCCAAAATCCACAGCTAGGAACATTGTAAAAAACAGCTCTGTTTTCTTTCTGAAAATGTGATGTGTCCACGTCGTGTTTTGGGGCATATCCTGTCGCCGGCGCTAGGCCTACCCACACAAGTGAAGTACCGTTTTTATCGTGAGACTTGGGGGAATGCTGGTTGGAAGGAAATTTGTGGCTCTTCTCATATTCCAGAATTTTCTGCCACCGAAATGACAGGAAAAAGGGTTTTTTTGGCCAAATTTTGAGGTTTGCAAAGGATTCTGGGTAACAGAACCTGGTTAGAGCCCCACAAGTCACCCCATTTTGGATCCCCCTAGATGTCTAGTTTTAAAAAATGTGCATGTTTGCTAGGTTTCCCCAGGTGCCGGCTGAGCTAGAGGCCAAAATCCACAGCTAGGCACTTTGTAAAAAACAGCTCTGTTTTCTTTCTGAAAATGTGATGTGTCCACGTCGTGTTTTGGGGCATATCCTGTCGCCGGCGCTAGGCCTACCCACACAAGTGAAGTACCGTTTTTATCGGGAGACTTGGGGGAATGCTGGTTGGAAGGAAATTTGTGGCTCTTCTCATATTCCAGAATTTTCTGTCACCGAAATGACAGGAAAAAGGGTTTTTTGGCCAAATTTTGAGGTTTGCAAAGGATTCTGGGTAACAGAACCTGGTTAGAGCCCCACAAGCCACCCCATCTTGGATTCCCCTAGGTATCTAGTTTTCAAAAATGCGCAGGTTTGCTAGGTTTCCCCAGGTGCCGGCTGAGCTAGAGGCCAAAATCCACAGCTAGGCACTTTGTAAAAAAACAGCTCTGTTTTCTTTCTGAAAATGTGATGTGTCCACGTCGTGTTTTGGGGCATATCCTGCCGCGGGCGCTAGGCCTACCCACACAAGTGAGGTACCATTTTTATCGGGAGACTTGGGGGAACACTGGGTGGAAGGAAATTTGTGGCTCCTCTCAGATTCCAGAGCTTTCTGTCACTGAAATGACAGGAAAAAGTGTTCTTTTGGCCAAAGTTTGAGGTTTGCAAAGGATTCTGGGTAACAGAACCTGGTCAGAGCACCACAAGTCACCCCATCTTGGATTCCCCTAGATGTCTAGTTTTCAAATATGCACAGGTTTGCTCGGTTTCCCAAGGTGCCGGCTGAGCTAGAGGCCAAAATCCACAGCTAGGCACTTTGTAAAAAACAGTTCTGTTTTCTTTCTGAAAATGTGATGTGTCCACGTCGTGTTTTGGGGTATATCCGGTCGGGGGCGCTAGGCCTACCCACACAAATGAGGTTCCATTTTGATCGGGAGACTTGGGGGAACGCTGGGTGGAAGGAAATTTGTGGCTCCTCTCAGATTCCAGAACTTTCTGTCACCGAAATGACAGGAAAATGTGTTCTTTTGGCCAAAATTTGAGGTTTGCAAAGGATTCTGGGTAACAGAACCTGGTCAGAGCCCCACAAGTCACCCCATTTTGGATCCCCCTAGATGTCTAGTTTTCAAAAATTTGCAGGTTTGCTAGGTTTCCCCAGGTGCCGGCTGAGCTAGAGGCCAAAATCCACAGCTAGGCACTTTGTAAAAAACAGCTCTGTTTTCTTTCTGAAAATGTGATGTGTCCACGTCGTGTTTTGGGTCATATCCTGTCGCAGGCCCTGGGCCTACCCACACAAGTGAGGTACCGTTTTTATCAGGAGACTTGGGGGAATGCTGGTTGGAAGGAAATTTGTGGCTCCTCTTATATTCCAGAATTTTCTGTCACCGAAATGACAGGAAAAAGTGTTTTTTGGCCAAATTTTGAGATTTGCAAAGGATTATGGGTAACAGAATCTGGTTAGAGCCCCACAAGTCACCCCATTTTGGATCCCCCTAGATGTCTAGTTTTCAAAAATGTGCAGGTTTGCTATGTTTCCCCAGGTGCCGGCTGAGCTAGAGGCCAAAATCCACAGCTAGGCACTTTGT
Organism: Pleurodeles waltl; assembly: GCF_031143425.1. Classification (NCBI taxonomy): domain Eukaryota; kingdom Metazoa; phylum Chordata; class Amphibia; order Caudata; family Salamandridae; genus Pleurodeles; species Pleurodeles waltl. Next base: position 1,021,815,632 of record NC_090448.1, read on the forward strand.
AAAAAAACAGCTCTGTTTTCTTTCTGAAAATGTGATGTGTCCACGTCGTGTTATGGGGCATATCCTGTCGCCGGCGCTAGGTCTACCCACACAAGTGAGGTATCGTTTTTATCAGGATACTTGGGGGAATGCTGGGTGGAAGGAAATTTGTGGCTCCTCTCAGATTCCAGTGCTTTCTGTCACTGAAATGACAGGAAAAAGTGTTTTTTTGGCCAACTTTTGAGGTTTGCAAAGGATTCTGGGTAACAGAACCTGGTCAGACCCCCACAAGTCACCCCATCTTGGATTCCCCTAGATGTCTAGTTTTCAAATATGCACAGGTTTGCTCGGTTTCCCAAGGTGCCGGCTGAGCTAGAGGCCAAAATCCACAGCTAGGCACTTTGTAAAAAACAGTTCTGTTTTCTTTCTGAAAATGTGATGTGTCCACGTCGTGTTTTGGGGCATATCCGGTCGGGGGCGCTAGGCCTACCCACACAAATGAGGTTCCATTTTGATCGGGAGACTTGGGGGAACGCTGGGTGGAAGGAAATTTGTGGCTCCTCTCAGATTCCAGAACTTTCTGTCACCGAAATGACAGGAAAATGTGTTCTTTTGGCCAAAATTTGAGGTTTGCAAAGGATTCTGGGTAACAGAACCTGGTTAGAGCCCCACAAGTCACCCCATTTTGGATCCCCCTAGATGTCTAGTTTTCAAAAATTTGCAGGTTTGCTAGGTTTCCCCAGGTGCCGGCTGAGCTAGAGACCAAAATCCACAGCTAGGCACTTTGTAAAAAACAGCTGTTTTCTTTCTGAAAATGTGATGTGTCCACGTCGTGTTTTGGGTCATATCCTGTCGCAGGCCCTGGGCCTACCCACACAAGTGAGGTACCGTTTTTATCAGGAGACTTGGGGGAATGCTGGTTGGAAGAAAATTTGTGGCTCCTCTTATATTCCAGAATTTTCTGTCACCGAAATGACAGGAAAAAGTGTTTTTTGGCCAAATTTTGAGATTTGCAAAGGATTATGGGTAACAGAATCTGGTTAGAGCCCCGCAAGTCACCCCATTTTGGATCCCCCTAGATGTCTAGTTTTCAAAAATGTGCAGGTTTGCTAGGTTTCCCCAGGTGCCGGCTGAGCTAGAGGCCAAAATCCACAGCTAGGCACTTTGTAAAAAAACAGCTCTGTTTTCTTTCTGAAAATGTGATGTGTCCACGTCGTGTTATGGGGCATATCCTGTCGCCGGCGCTAGGTCTACCCACACAAGTGAGGTACCGTTTTTATCAGGATACTTGGGGGAATGATGGGTGGAAGGAAATGTGTGGCTCCTCTCATATTCCAGAATTTTCTGTCACTGAAATGACAGGAAAATGTGTTTTTTTGGCCAAAGTTTGAGGTTTGCAAAGGATTCTGGGTAACAGGACCTGGTCAGAGCCCCACAAGTCACCCCATTTTGTATCCCCCTAGATGTCTAGTTTTCAAAAATGCGCAGGTTTGCTAGGTTTCCACAGGTGCCGGCTGAGCTAGAGGCCAAAATCCACAGCTAGGCACACTGTAAAAAACAGCTCTGTTTTCTTTCTGAAAATGTGATGTGTCCACATCGTGTTTTGGGGCATATCCTGTTGCAGGCCCTAGGCCTACCCACACAAGTGTGGTACTGTTTTTATCGGGAGACTTGGGGGAATGCTGGTTGAAATTAAATTTGTGGCTCCTCTTTTATTCCAGAATTTTCTGTCACCGAAATGACAGGAAAAAGTGTTTTTTGGCCAAATTTTGAGGTTTGCAAAGGATTCTGGGTAACAGAACCTGGTTAGAGCCCCACAAGTCACCCCATCTTGGATTCCCCTAGGTATCTAGTTTTTTAAAATACGCAGGTTTGCTAGGTTTCCCCAGGTGCCGGCTGAGCTAGAGGCCAAAATCCGCAGGTAGGCACTTTGTAAAAAACAGCTCTGTTTTCTTTCTGAAAATGTGATGTGTCCACGTCGTGTTTTGGGGCATATCCTGTCGCAGGCCCTGGGCCTACCCACACAAGTGAGGTACCGTTTTTATCGGGAGACTTGGGGGAATGCTGGTTGGAAGGAAATTTGTGGCTCCTCTCAGATTCCAGAACTTTCTGTCACCGAAATGACAGGAAAATGTGTTCTTTTGGCCAAAATTTGAGGTTTGCAAAGGATTCTGGGTAACAGAACCTGGTTAGAGCCCAACAAGTCACCCCATTTTGGATCCCCCTAGATGTCTAGTTTTCAAAAATTTGCAGGTTTGCTAGGTTTCCCCAGGTGCCGGCTGAGCTAGAGACCAAAATCCACAGCTAGGCACTTTGTAAAAAACAGCTCTGTTTTCTTTCTGAAAATGTGATGTGTCCACGTCGTGTTTTGGGTCATATCCTGTCGCAGGCCCTGGGCCTACCCACACAAGTGAGGTACCGTTTTTATCAGGAGACTTGGGGGAATGCTGGTTGGAAGGAAATTTGTGGCTCCTCTTATATTCCAGAATTTTCTGTCACCGAAATGACAGGAAAAAGTGTTTTTTGGCCAAATTTTGAGATTTGCAAAGGATTATGGGTAACAGAATCTGGTTAGAGCCCCACAAGTCACCCCATTTTGGATCCCCCTAGATGTCTAGTTTTCAAAAATGTGCAGGTTTGTTAGGTTTCCCCAGGTGCCGGCTGAGCTAGAGGCCAAAATCCACAGCTAGGCACTTTGTAAAAAAACAGCTCTGTTTTCTTTCTGAAAATGTGATGTGTCCACGTCGTGTTATGGGGCATATCCTGTCGCCGGCGCTAGGTCTACCCACACAAGTGAGGTACCGTTTTTATCAGGATACTTGGGGGAATGCTGGGTGGAAGGAAATTTGTGGCTCCTCTCATATTCCAGAATTTTCTGTCACTGAAAGGACAGGAAAATGTGTTTTTTTGGCCAAAGTTTGAGGTTTGCAAAGGATTCTGGGTAACAGGACCTGGTCAGAGCCCCACAAGTCACCCCATTTTGTATCCCCCTAGATGTCTAGTTTTCAAAAATGCGCAGGTTTGCTAGGTTTCCACAGGTGCCGGCTGAGCTAGAGGCCAAAATCCACAGCTAGGCACACTGTAAAAAACAGCTCTGTTTTCTTTCTGAAAATGTGATGTGTCCACATCGTGTTTTGGGGCATATCCTGTTGCAGGCCCTAGGCCTACCCACACAAGTGTGGTACTGTTTTTATCGGGAGACTTGGGGGAATGCTGGTTGGAATTAAATTTGTGGCTCCTCTTTTATTCCAGAATTTTCTGTCACCGAAATGACAGGAAAAAGTGTTTTTTGGCCAAATTTTGAGGTTTGCAAAGGATTCTGGGTAACAGAACCTGGTTAGAGCCCCACAAGTCACCCCATCTTGGATTCCCCTAGGTATCTAGTTTTTTAAAATACGCAGGTTTGCTAGGTTTCCCCAGGTGCCGGCTGAGCTAGAGGCCAAAATCCGCAGGTAGGCACTTTGTAAAAAACAGCTCTGTTTTCTTTCTGAAAATGTGATGTGTCCACGTCGTGTTTTGGGGCATATCCTGTCGCAGGCCCTGGGCCTACCCACACAAGTGAGGTACCGTTTTTATCGGGAGACTTGGGGGAATGCTGGTTGGATGGAAATTTGTGGCTCCTCTCATATTCCAGAATTTTCTGTCACCGAAATGACAGGAAAAAGTATTTTTTGGGCCAAAATTTGAGGTTTGCAAAGGATTCTGGGTAACAGAACCTGGTCAGAGCCCACAAGTCACCCCATTTTGGATCCCCCTAGATGTCTAGTTTTCAAAAATGTGCAGGTTTGCTGGGTTTCCCCAGGTGCCGGCTGAGCTAGAGGCCAAAATCCACAGCTAGGCACTTTGTAAAAAACAGCTCTGTTTTCTTTCTGAAAATGTGATGTGTCCACGTCGTGTTTTGGGGCATATCCTGTCGCAGGCCCTGGGCCTACCCACACAAGTGTGGTACCGTTTTTATCGGGAGACTTGGGGGAATGCTGGTTGGAAGGAAATTTGTGGCTCCTCTCATATTCCAGAATTTTCTGTCACCGAAATGACAGGAAAAAGTATTTTTTGGGCCAAATTTTGAGGTTTGCAAAGGATTCTGGGTAACAGAACCTGGTTAGAGCCCCACAAGTCACCCCATCTTGGATTCCCCTAGGTATCTAGTTTTCAAAAATGCGCAGGTTTGCTAGGTTTCCCCAGGTGCCAGCTGAGCTAGAGGCCAAAATCCACAGCTAGGCACTTTGTAAAAAACAGCTCTGTTTTCTTTCTGAAAATGTGATGTGTCCACGTCCTGTTTTGGGGCATATCCTGTTGCAGGCCCTGGGCCTACCCACACAAGTGAGGTACCATTTTTATCGGGAGACTTGGGGGAACACTGGGTGGAAGGAAATTTGTGGCTCCTCTCAGATTCCAGAACTTTCTGTCACCGAAATGGCAGGAAAAAGTGTTCTTTTGGCCAAAGTTTGAGGTTTGCAAAGGATTCTGGGTAACAGAACCTGGTCAGAGCCCCACAAGTCACCCCATTTTGGATTCCCCTAGATGTCTAGTTTTCAAAAATGCGCAGGTTTGCTAGGTTTCCCCAGGTGCCGGCTGAGCTAGAGGCCAAAATCCACAGCTAGGCACTTTGTAAAAAACAGCTCTGTTTTCTTTCTGAAAATGTGATGTGTCCACGTCGTGTTATGGGGCATATCCACACAAGTGAGGTACCGTTTTTATCAGGAGACGTGGAGGAATGCTGGGTGGAAGGAAATTTGTGACTCCTCTCATATTCCAGAATTTTCTGTCACTGAAATGACAGAAAAAAGTGTTTTTTTGGCCAAAGTTTGAGGTTTGCAAAGGATTCTGGGTAACAGAACCTGGTCAGAGCCCCACAAGTCACCCCATTTTGGATCCCCCTAGATGTCTAGTTTTCAAAAATGCACAGGTTTGCTAGGTTTCCCCAGGTGCCGGCTGAGCTAGAGGCCAAAATCCACAGCTAGGCACTTTGTAAAAACAGCTCTGTTTTCTTTCTGAAAATGTGATGTGTCCACGTCGTGTTTTGGGGCATATCCTGTCGCCGGCGCTAGGCCTACCCACACAAGTGAATTACCGTTTTTATCGGGAGCCTTGGGGGAATGCTGGTTGGAAGGAAATTTGTGGCTCTTCTCATATTCCAGAATTTTCTGTCACCGAAATGACAGGAAAAAGTGTTTTTTGGCCAAATTTTGAGGTTTGCAAAGGATTCTGGGTAACAGAACCTGGTTAGAGCCCCACAAGTCACCCCATCTTGGATTCCCCTAGGTATCTAGTTTTAAAAATGCGCAGGTTTGCTAGGTTTCCCCAGGTGCCGGCTGAGCTAGAGGCCAAAATCCACAGCTAGGCACTTTGTAAAAAACAGCTCTGTTTTCTTTCTGAAAATGTGATGTGTCCACGTCGTGTTTTGGGGCATATCCTGTCGCAGGCGCTAGGCCTACCCGCACAAGTGAAGTACCGTTTTTATCTGGAGACTTGGGGGAATGCTGGTTGGAAGGAAATTTGTGGCTCTTCTCATATTCCAGAATTTTCTGTCACCGAAATGACAGGAAAAAGGGTTTTTTGGCCAAATTTTGAGGTTTGCAAAGGATTCTGGGTAACAGAACCTGGTTAGAGCCCCACAAGTCACCCCATCTTGGATTCCCCTAGGTATCTAGTTTTCAAAAATGCGCAGGTTTGCTAGGTTTCCCCAGGTGCCGGCTGAGCTAGAGGCCAAAATCCACAGCTAGGCACTTTGTAAAAAACAGCTCTGTTTTCTTTCTGAAAATGTGATGTGTCCACGTCATTTTTTGGGGCATATCCTGTCGCGGGCGCCAGGCCTACCCACACAAGTGAGGTACCATTTTTATCGGGAGACTTGGGGGAACACTGGGTGGAAGGAAATTTGTGGCTCCTCTCAGATTCCAGAACTTTCTGTCACCGAAATGACAGGAAAAAGTGTTCTTTTGGCCAAAGTTTGAGGTTTGCAAAGGATTCTGGGTAACAGAACCTGGTTGGAGCCCCACAAGTCACCCCATTTTTGATCCCCCTAGATGTCTAGTTTTCAAAAATGCGCAGGTTTGCTAGGTTTCCCCAGGTGCCGGCTGAGCTAGAGGCCAAAATCCACAGCTAGGCACTTTGTAAAAAACAGCTCTGTTTTCTTTCTGAAAATGTGATGTGTCCACGTCGTGTTTTGGGGCATATCCTGTCACCGGCGCTAGGCCTACCCACACAAGTGAAGTACCGTTTTTATCGGGAGACTTGGGGGAATGCTGGTTGGAAGGAAATTTGTGGCTCTTCTCATATTCCAGAATTTTCTGTCACCGAAATGACAGGAAAAAGGGTTTTTTGGCCAAATTTTGAGGTTTGCAAAGGATTCTGGGTAACAGAACCTGGTTAGAGCCCCACAAGTCACCCCATTTTGGATCCCCCTAGATGTCTAGTTTTCAAAAATGTGCATGTTTGCTTGGTTTCCCCAGGTGCCGGCTGAGCTAGAGGCCAAAATCCACAGCTAGGCACTTTGTAAAAAACAGCTCTGTTTTCTTTCTGAAAATGTGATGTGTCCACGTCGTGTTTTGGGGCATATCCTGTCGCCGGCGCTAGGCCTACCCACACAAGTGAAGTACCATTTTTATCGGGAGACTTGGGGGAACGCTGGGTGGAAGGAAATTTGTGGCTCCTCTCAGATTCTAGAACTTTCTGTCACTGAAATGACAGGAAAAAGTGTTTTTTTGGCCAAATGTTAAATGTTTGCAAAGGATTCTGGGTAACAGAACCTGGTCAGAGCCCCACAAGCCACCCCATCTTGGATTACCCTAGATGTCTAGTTTTAAAAAATGCACAGGTTTGCTAGGTTTCCCTAGGTGCCGGCTGAGCTAGAGGCCAAAATCCACAGCTAGGCACTTTGTAAAAAACAGCTCTGTTTTCGTTCTGAAAATGTGATGTGTCCACGTCGTGTTTTGGGGCATATCCTGTTTCGGGCGCTAGACCTACCCACACAAGTGAGGTACCGTTTTTATCGGGAGACTTGGGGGAATGCTGGGTGGAAGGAAATTTGTGGCTCCTCTCATATTCCAGAATTTTCTGTCCCCCAAATGACAGGAAAAAGTGTTCTTTTGGCCAAAGTTTGAGGTTTGCAAAGAATTCTGGGTAACAGAACCTGGTCAGAGCCCCACAAGTCACCCCATTTTGTATCCCCCTAGATGTCTAGTTTTCAAAAATGCGCAGGTTTGCTAGGTTTCCCCAGGTGCCGGCTGAGCTAGAGGCCAAAATCCACAGCTAGGCATTTTGTATAAAACAGCTCTGTTTTCTTTCTGAAAATGTGATGTGTCCACGTCGTGTTTTGGGGCATATCCTGTCGCAGGCCCTGGGCCTACCCACACAAGTGAGGTACCGTTTTTATCAGGAGACTTGGGGGAATGCTGGTTGGAAGGAAATTTGTGGCTCCTCTGATATTCCAGAATTTTCTGTCACCGAAATGACAGGAAAAATTGTTTTTTGGCCAAATGTTGAGGTTTGCAAAGGATTCTGGGTAACAGAACCTGGTTAGAGCCACACACGTCACCCCATCTTGGATTCCCCTAGGTATCTAGTTTTCAAAAATGCGCAGGTTTGCTAGGTTTCCCCAGGTGCCGGCTGAGCTAGAGGCCAAAATCCACAGCTAGGCACTTTGTAAAAAACAGCTCTGTTTTCTTTCTGAAAATGTGATGTGTCCACGTCGTGTTTTGGGGCATATCCTGTCGCGGGCGCTAGGCCTACCCACACAAGTGAGGTACCATTTTTATCGGGAGACTTGGGGGAACACTGGGTGGAAGGAAATTTGTGGCTCCTCTCAGATTCCAGAACTTTCTGTCACCGAAATGACAGGAAATAGTGTTTTTTTGGCCAAAGTTTGAGGTTTGCAAAGGACTCTGGGTAACAGAATCTGGTCAGAGCCCCACAAGTCACCCCATTTTGGATCCCCCTAGATGTCTAGTTTTCAAAAATGCACAGGTTTGCTAGGTTTCCCCAGGTGCCGGCTGAGCTAGAGGCCAAAATCCACAGCTAGGCACTTTGTAAAAAACAGCTCTGTTTTCTTTCTGAAAATGTGATGTGTCCACGTCGTGTTTTGGGGCATATCCTGTCGCCGGCGCTAGGCCTACCCACACAAGTGAAGTACCATTTTTATCGGGAGACTTGGGGGAACGCTGGGTGGAAGGAAATTTGTGGCTCCTCTCAGATTCCAGAGCTTTCTGTCACTGAAATGACAGGAAAAAGTGTTTTTTTGGCCACATTTTGAGGTTTGCAAAGGATTCTGGGTAACTGAACCTGGTCAGAGCCCCACAAGTCACTCCATCTTGGATTCCCCTAGATGACTCCTTTTCAAAAATGCACAGGTTTGCTAGGTTTCCCCAGGTGCCGGCTGAGCTAGAGGCCAAAATCCACAGCTAGGCACTTTGTAAGAAACAGCTCTGTTTTTTTCTGACAATTTGATGTGTCCACGTCGTGTTTTGGGGCATATCCTGTTGCAGGCGCTAGGCCTACCCACACAAGTGAGGTACCGTTTTTATCGGGAGACTTGGGGGAATGCTGGGTGGAAGGAAATTTGTGGCTCCTCTCATATTCCAGAATTTTCTGTCACCGAAATGACAGAAAAAAGTGTTTTTTTTTGCAAAAGTTTGAGGTTTGCAAAGGATTCTGGGTAACAGAACCTGGTCAGAGCCCCACAAGTCACCCCATTTTGTATCCCCCTAGATGTCTAGTTTTCAAAAATGCCCAGGTTTGCTAGGTTTCCCAAGGTGCCGGCTGAGCTAGAGGCCAAAATCCACAGCTAGGCACTTTGTAAAAAACAGCTCTGTTTTCTTTCTGAAAATGTGATGTGTCCACGTCGTGTTTTGGGTCATATCCTGTCGCAGGCCCTGGGCCTACCCACACAAGTGAGGTACCGTTTTTATCAGGAGACTTGGGGGAATGCTGGTTGGAAGGAAATTTGTGGCTCCTCTTATATTCCAGAATTTTCTGTCACCGAAATGACAGGAAAAAGTGTTTTTTGGCCAAATTTTGAGATTTGCAAAGGATTATGGGTAACAGAATCTGGTTAGAGCCCCACAAGTCACCCCATTTTGGATCCCCCTAGGTGTCTAGTTTTCAAAAATGTGCAGGTTTGCTATGTTTCCCCAGGTGCCGGCTGAGCTAGAGGCCAAAATCCACAGCTAGGCACTTTGTAAAAAAACAGCTCTGTTTTCTTTCTGAAAATGTGATGTGTCCACGTCGTGTTATGGGGCATATCCTGTCTCCGGCGCTAGGTCTACCCACACAAGTGAGGTACCGTTTTTATCAGGATACTTGGGGGAATGCTGGGTGGAAGGAAATTTGTGGCTCCTCTCAGATTCCAGAGCTTTCTGTCACTGAAATGACAGGAAAAAGTGTTTTTTTTGGCCAACTTTTGAGGTTTGCAAAGGATTCTGGGTAACAGAACCTGGTCAGACCCCCACAAGTCACCCCATCTTGGATTCCCCTAGATGTCTAGTTTTCAAATATGCACAGGTTTGCTCGGTTTCCCAAGGTGCCGGCTGAGCTAGAGGCCAAAATCCACAGCTAGGCACTTTGTAAAAAACAGTTCTGTTTTCTTTCTGAAAATGTGATGTGTCCATGTCGTGTTTTGGGGCATATCCGGTCGGGGGCGCTAGGCCTACCCACACAAATGAGGTTCCATTTTGATCGGGAGACTTGGGGGAACGCTGGGTGGAAGGAAATTTGTGGCTCCTCTCAGATTCCAGAACTTTCTGTCACCGAAATGACAGGAAAATGTGTTCTTTTGGCCAAAATTTGAGGTTTGCAAAGGATTCTGGGTAACAGAACCTGGTTAGAGCCCCACAAGTCACCCCATTTTGGATCCCCCTAGATGTCTAGTTTTCAAAAATTTGCAGGTTTGCTAGGTTTCCCCAGGTGCCGGCTGAGCTAGAGACCAAAATCCACAGCTAGGCACTTTGTAAAAAACAGCTCTGTTTTCTTTCTGAAAATGTGATGTGTCCACGTCGTGTTTTGGGTCATATCCTGTCGCAGGCCCTGGGCCTACCCACACAAGTGAGGTACCGTTTTTATCAGGAGACTTGGGGGAATGCTGGTTGGAAGGAAATTTGTGGCTCCTCTTATATTCCAGAATTTTCTGTCACCGAAATGACAGGAAAAAGTGTTTTTTGGCCAAATTTTGAGATTTGCAAAGGATTATGGGTAACAGAATCTGGTTAGAGCCCCGCAAGTCACCCCATTTTGGATCCCCCTAGATGTCTAGTTTTCAAAAATGTGCAGGTTTGCTAGGTTTCCCCAGGTGCCGGCTGAGCTAGAGGCCAAAATCCACAGCTAGGCACTTTGTAAAAAAACAGCTCTGTTTTCTTTCTGAAAATGTGATGTGTCCACGTCGTGTTATGGGGCATATCCTGTCGCCGGCGCTAGGTCTACCCACACAAGTGAGGTACCGTTTTTATCAGGATACTTGGGGGAATGCTGGGTGGAAGGAAATATGTGGCTCCTCTCATATTCCAGAATTTTCTGTCACTGAAATGACAGGAAAATGTGTTTTTTTGGCCAAAGTTTGAGGTTTGCAAAGGATTCTGGGTAACAGGACCTGGTCAGAGCCCCACAAGTCACCCCATTTTGTATCCCCCTAGATGTCTAGTTTTCAAAAATGCGCAGGTTTGCTAGGTTTCCACAGGTGCCGGCTGAGCTAGAGGCCAAAATCCACAGCTAGGCACACTGTAAAAAACAGCTCTGTTTTCTTTCTGAAAATGTGATGTGTCCACATCGTGTTTTGGGGCATATCCTGTTGCAGGCCCTAGGCCTACCCACACAAGTGTGGTACTGTTTTTATCGGGAGACTTGGGGGAATGCTGGTTGGAATTAAATTTGTGGCTCCTCTTTTATTCCAGAATTTTCTGTCACCGAAATGACAGGAAAAAGTGTTTTTTGGCCAAATTTTGAGGTTTGCAAAGGATTCTGGGTAACAGAACCTGGTTAGAGCCCCACAAGTCACCCCATCTTGGATTCCCCTAGGTATCTAGTTTTTTAAAATACGCAGGTTTGCTAGGTTTCCCCAGGTGCCGGCTGAGCTAGAGGCCAAAATCCGCAGGTAGGCACTTTGTAAAAAACAGCTCTGTTTTCTTTCTGAAAATGTGATGTGTCCACGTCGTGTTTTGGGGCATATCCTGTCGCAGGCCCTGGGCCTACCCACACAAGTGAGGTACCGTTTTTATCGGGAGACTTGGGGGAATGCTGGTTGGAAGGAAATTTGTGGCTCCTCTCAGATTCCAGAACTTTCTGTCACCGAAATGACAGGAAAATGTGTTCTTTTGGCCAAAATTTGAGGTTTGCAAAGGATTCTGGGTAACAGAACCTGGTTAGAGCCCAACAAGTCACCCCATTTTGGATCCCCCTAGATGTCTAGTTTTCAAAAATGCACAGGTTTGCTAGGTTTCCCCAGGTGCCGGCTGAGCTAGAGACCAAAATCCACAGCTAGGCACTTTGTAAAAAACAGCTCTGTTTTCTTTCTGAAAATGTGATGTGTCCACGTCGTGTTTTGGGTCATATCCTGTCGCAGGCCCTGGGCCTACCCACACAAGTGAGGTACCGTTTTTATCAGGAGACTTGGGGGAATGCTGGTTGGAAGGAAATTTGTGGCTCCTCTTATATTCCAGAATTTTCTGTCACCGAAATGACAGGAAAAAGTGTTTTTTGGCCAAATTTTGAGATTTGCAAAGGATTATGGGTAACAGTATCTGGTTAGAGCCCCACAAGTCACCCCATTTTGGATCCCCCTAGATGTCTAGTTTTCAAAAATGTGCAGGTTTGCTAGGTTTCCCCAGGTGCCGGCTGAGCTAGAGGCCAAAATCCACAGCTAGGCACTTTGTAAAAAAACAGCTCTGTTTTCTTTCTGAAAATGTGATGTGTCCACGTCGTGTTATGGGGCATATCCTGTCGCCGGCGCTAGGTCTACCCACACAAGTGAGGTACCGTTTTTATCAGGATACTTGGGGGAATGCTGGGTGGAAGGAAATTTGTGGCTCCTCTCATATTCCAGAATTTTCTGTCACTGAAATGACAGGAAAATGTGTTTTTTTGGCCAAAGTTTGAGGTTTGCAAAGGATTCTGGGTAACAGGACCTGGTCAGAGCCCCACAAGTCACCCCATTTTGTATCCCCCTAGATGTCTAGTTTTCAAAAATGCGCAGGTTTGCTAGGTTTCCACAGGTGCCGGCTGAGCTAGAGGCCAAAATCCACAGCTAGGCACTTTGTAAAAAACAGCTCTGTTTTCTTTCTGAAAATGTGATGTGTCCAAGTCGTGTTTTGGGGCATATCCTGTCGCCGGCGCTAGGCCTACCCACACAAGTGAAGTACCATTTTTATCGGGAGACTTGGGGGAACGCTGGTTGGAATTAAATTTGTGGCTCCTCTTTTATTCCAGAATTTTCTGTCACCGAAATGACAGGAAAAAGTGTTTTTTGGCCAAATTTTGAGGTTTGCAAAGGATTCTGGGTAACAGAACCTGGTTAGAGCCCCACAAGTCACCCCATCTTGGATTCCCCTAGGTATCTAGTTTTTTAAAATACGCAGGTTTGCTAGGTTTCCCCAGGTGCCGGCTGAGATAGAGGCCAAAATCCGCAGGTAGGCACTTTGTAAAAAACAGCTCTGTTTTCTTTCTGAAAATGTGATGTGTCCACGTCGTGTTTTGGGGCATATCCTGTCGCAGGCCCTGGGCCTACCCACACAAGTGAGGTACCGTTTTTATCGGGAGACTTGGGGGAATGCTGGTTGGATGGAAATTTGTGGCTCCTCTCATATTCCAGAATTTTCTGTCACCGAAATGACAGGAAAAAGTATTTTTTGGGCCAAAATTTGAGGTTTGCAAAGGATTCTGGGTAACAGAACCTGGTCAGAGCCCACAAGTCACCCCATTTTGGATCCCCCTAGATGTCTAGTTTTCAAAAATGTGCAGGTTTGCTGGGTTTCCCCAGGTGCCGGCTGAGCTAGAGGCCAAAATCCACAGCTAGGCACTTTGTAAAAAACAGCTCTGTTTTCTTTCTGAAAATGTGATGTGTCCACGTCGTGTTTTGGGGCATATCCTGTCGCAGGCCCTGGGCCTACCCACACAAGTGTGGTACCGTTTTTATCGGGAGACTTGGGGGGAATGCTGGTTGGAAGGAAATTTGTGGCTCCTCTCATATTCCAGAATTTCTGTCACCGAAATGACAGGAAAAAGTATTTTTTGGGCCAAATTTTGAGGTTTGCAAAGGATTCTGGGTAACAGAACCTGGTTAGAGCCCCACAAGTCACCCCATCTTGGATTCCCCTAGGTATCTAGTTTTCAAAAATGCGCAGGTTTGCTAGGTTTCCCCAGGTGCCGGCTGAGCTAGAGGCCAAAATCCACAGCTAGGCACTTTGTAAAAAACAGCTCTGTTTTCTTTCTGAAAATGTGATGTGTCCACGTCCTGTTTTGGGGCATATCCTGTTGCAGGCCCTGGGCCTACCCACACAAGTGAGGTACCATTTTTATCGGGAGACTTGGGGGAACACTGGGTGGAAGGAAATTTGTGGCTCCTCTCAGATTCCAGAACTTTCTGTCACCGAAATGGCAGGAAAAAGTGTTCTTTTGGCCAAAGTTTGAGGTTTGCAAAGGATTCTGGGTAACAGAACCTGGTCAGAGCCCCACAAGTCACCCCATTTTGGATTCCCCTAGATGTCTAGTTTTCAAAAATGCGCAGGTTTGCTAGGTTTCCCCAGGTGCCGGCTGAGCTAGAGGCCAAAATCCACAGCTAGGCACTTTGTAAAAAACAGCTCTGTTTTCTTTCTGAAAATGTGATGTGTCCACGTCGTGTTATGGGGCATATCCACACAAGTGAGGTACCGTTTTTATCAGGAGACGTGGAGGAATGCTGGGTGGAAGGAAATTTGTGACTCCTCTCATATTCCAGAATTTTCTGTCACTGAAATGACAGAAAAAAGTGTTTTTTTTGGCCAAAGTTTGAGGTTTGCAAAGGATTCTGGGTAACAGAACCTGGTCAGAGCCCCACAAGTCACCCCATTTTGGATCCCCCTAGATGTCTAGTTTTCAAAAATGCACAGGTTTGCTAGGTTTCCCCAGGTGCCGGCTGAGCTAGAGGCCAAAATCCACAGCTAGGCACTTTGTAAAAAACAGCTCTGTTTTCTTTCTGAAAATGTGATGTGTCCACGTCGTGTTTTGGGGCATATCCTGTCACCGGCGCTAGGCCTACCCACACAAGTGAATTACCGTTTTTATCGGGAGCCTTGGGGGAATGCTGGTTGGAAGGAAATTTGTGGCTCTTCTCATATTCCAGAATTTTCTGTCACCGAAATGACAGGAAAAAGTGTTTTTTGGCCAAATTTTGAGGTTTGCAAAGGATTCTGGGTAACAGAACCTGGTTAGAGCCCCACAAGTCACCCCATCTTGGATTCCCCTAGGTATCTAGTTTTAAAAATGCGCAGGTTTGCTAGGTTTCCCCAGGTGCCGGCTGAGCTAGAGGCCAAAATCCACAGCTAGGCACTTTGTAAAAAACAGCTCTGTTTTCTTTCTGAAAATGTGATGTGTCCACGTCGTGTTTTGGGGCATATCCTGTCGCAGGCGCTAGGCCTACCCACACAAGTGAAGTACCGTTTTTATCTGGAGACTTGGGGGAATGCTGGTTGGAAGGAAATTTGTGGCTCTTCTCATATTCCAGAATTTTCTGTCACCGAAATGACAGGAAAAAGGGTTTTTTGGCCAAATTTTGAGGTTTGCAAAGGATTCTGGGTAACAGAACCTGGTTAGAGCCCCACAAGTCACCCCATCTTGGATTCCCCTAGGTATCTAGTTTTCAAAAATGCGCAGGTTTGCTAGGTTTCCCCAGGTGCCGGCTGAGCTAGAGGCCAAAATCCACAGCTAGGCACTTTGTAAAAAACAGCTCTGTTTTCTTTCTGAAAATGTGATGTGTCCACGTCATTTTTTGGGGCATATCCTGTCGCGGGCGCTAGGCCTACCCACACAAGTGAGGTACCATTTTTATCGGGAGACTTGGGGGAACACTGGGTGGAAGGAAATTTGTGGCTCCTCTCAGATTCCAGAACTTTCTGTCACCGAAATGACAGGAAAAAGTGTTCTTTTGGCCAAAGTTTGAGGTTTGCAAAGGATTCTGGGTAACAGAACCTGGTTGGAGCCCCACAAGTCACCCCATTTTTGATCCCCCTAGATGTCTAGTTTTCAAAAATGCGCAGGTTTGCTAGGTTTCCCCATGTGCCGGCTGAGCTAGAGGCCAAAATCCACAGCTAGGCACTTTGTAAAAAACAGCTCTGTTTTCTTTCTGAAAATGTGATGTGTCCACGTCGTGTTTTGGGGCATATCCTGTCACCGGCGCTAGGCCTACCCACACAAGTGAAGTACCGTTTTTATCGGGAGACTTGGGGGAATGCTGGTTGGAAGGAAATTTGTGGCTCTTCTCATATTCCAGAATTTTCTGTCACCGAAATGACAGGAAAAAGGGTTTTTTGGCCAAATTTTGAGGTTTGCAAAGGATTCTGGGTAACAGAACCTGGTTAGAGCCCCACAAGTCACCCCATTTTGGATCCCCCTAGATGTCTAGTTTTCAAAAATGTGCATGTTTGCTTGGTTTCCCCAGGTGCCGGCTGAGCTAGAGGCCAAAATCCACAGCTAGGCACTTTGTAAAAAACAGCTCTGTTTTCTTTCTGAAAATGTGATGTGTCCACGTCGTGTTTTGGGGCATATCCTGTCGCCGGCGCTAGGCCTACCCACACAAGTGAAGTACCGTTTTTATCGGGAGACTTGGGGGAATGCTGGTTGGAAGGAAATTTGTGGCTCTTCTCATATTCCAGAATTTTCTGTCACCGAAATGACAGGAAAAAGGGTTTTTTGGCCAAATTTTGAGGTTTGCAAAGGATTCTGGGTAACAGAACCTGGTTAGAGCCCCACAAGTCACCCCATCTTGGATTCCCCTAGGTATCTAGTTTTCAAAAATGCGCAGGTTTGCTAGGTTTCCCCAGGTGCCGGCTGAGCTAGAGGCCAAAATCCACAGCTAGGCACTTTGTAAAAAACAGCTCTGTTTTCTTTCTGAAAATGTGATGTGTCCACATCGTGTTTTGGGGCATATCCTGTCGCGGGCGCTAGGCCTACCCACACAAGTGAGGTACCATTTTTATCGGGAGACTTGGGGGAACACTGGGTGGAAGGAAATTTGTGGCTCCTCTCAGATTCCAGAACTTTCTGTCACCGAAATGACAGGAAAAAGTGTTCTTTTGGCCAAAGTTTGAGGTTTGCAAAGGATTCTGGGTAACAGAACCTGGTCAGAGCCCCACATGCCACCCCATCTTGGATTACCCTAGATGTCTAGTTTTAAAAAATGCGCAGGTTTGCTAGGTTTCCCCAGGTGCCGGCTGAGCTAGAGGCCAAAATCCACAGCTAGGCACTTTGTAAAAAACAGCTCTGTTTTCTTTCTGAAAATGTGATGTGTCCAAGTCGTGTTTTGGGGCATATCCTGTCGCCGGCGCTAGGCCTACCCACACAAGTGAAGTACCATTTTTATCGGGAGACTTGGGGGAACGCTGGGTGGAAGGAAATTTGTGGCTCCTCTCAGATTCTAGAACTTTCTGTCACTGAAATGACAGGAAAAAGTGTTTTTTTTGGCCAAATGTTAAATGTTTGCAAAGGATTCTGGGTAACAGAACCTGGTCAGAGCCCCACAAGCCACCCCATCTTGGATTACCCTAGATGTCTAGTTTTAAAAAATGCACAGGTTTGCTAGGTTTCCCTAGGTGCCGGCTGAGCTAGAGGCCAAAATCCACAGCTAGGCACTTTGTAAAAAACAGCTCTGTTTTCGTTCTGAAAATGTGATGTGTCCACGTCGTGTTTTGGGGCATATCCTGTTTCGGGCGCTAGACCTACCCACACAAGTGAGGTACCGTTTTTATCGGGAGACTTGGGGGAATGCTGGGTGGAAGGAAATTTGTGGCTCCTCTCATATTCCAGAATTTTCTGTCCCCCAAATGACAGGAAAAAGTGTTCTTTTGGCCAAAGTTTGAGGTTTGCAAAGAATTCTGGGTAACAGAACCTGGTCAGAGCCCCACAAGTCACCCCATTTTGTATCCCCCTAGATGTCTAGTTTTCAAAAATGCGCAGGTTTGCTAGGTTTCCCCAGGTGCCGGCTGAGCTAGAGGCCAAAATCCACAGCTAGGCATTTTGTATAAAACAGCTCTGTTTTCTTTCTGAAAATGTGGATGTGTCCACGTCGTGTTTTGGGGCATATCCTGTCGCAGGCCCTGGGCCTACCCACACAAGTGAGGTACCGTTTTTATCAGGAGACTTGGGGGAATGCTGGTTGGAAGGAAATTTGTGGCTCCTCTGATATTCCAGAATTTTCTGTCACCGAAATGACAGGAAAAATTGTTTTTTGGCCAAATGTTGAGGTTTGCAAAGGATTCTGGGTAACAGAACCTGGTTAGAGCCACACACGTCACCCCATCTTGGATTCCCCTAGGTATCTAGTTTTCAAAAATGCGCAGGTTTGCTAGGTTTCCCCAGGTGCCGGCTGAGCTAGAGGCCAAAATCCACAGCTAGGCACTTTGTAAAAAACAGCTCTGTTTTCTTTCTGAAAATGTGATGTGTCCACGTCGTGTTTTGGGGCATATCCTGTCGCGGGCGCTAGGCCTACCCACACAAGTGAGGTACCATTTTTATCGGGAGACTTGGGGGAACACTGGGTGGAAGGAAATTTGTGGCTCCTCTCAGATTCCAGAACTTTCTGTCACCGAAATGACAGGAAATAGTGTTTTTTTGGCCAAAGTTTGAGGTTTGCAAAGGACTCTGGGTAACAGAATCTGGTCAGAGCCCCACAAGTCACCCCATTTTGGATCCCCCTAGATGTCTAGTTTTCAAAAATGCACAGGTTTGCTAGGTTTCCCCAGGTGCCGGCTGAGCTAGAGGCCAAAATCCACAGCTAGGCACTTTGTAAAAAACAGCTCTGTTTTCTTTCTGAAAATGTGATGTGTCCACGTCGTGTTTTGGGGCATATCCTGTCGCCGGCGCTAGGCCTACCCACACAAGTGAAGTACCATTTTTATCGGGAGACTTGGGGGAACGCTGGGTGGAAGGAAATTTGTGGCTCCTCTCAGATTCCAGAGCTTTCTGTCACTGAAATGACAGGAAAAAGTGTTTTTTTGGCCAAATTTTGAGGTTTGCAAAGGATTCTGGGTAACTGAACCTGGTCAGAGCCCCACAAGTCACTCCATCTTGGATTCCCCTAGATGACTCCTTTTCAAAAATGCACAGGTTTGCAAGGTTTCCGCAGGTGCCGGCTGAGCTAGAGGCCAAAATCCACAGCTAGGCACTTTGTAAGAAACAGCTCTGTTTTTTTCTGACAATTTGATGTGTCCACGTCGTGTTTTGGGGCATATCCTGTTGCAGGCGCTAGGCCTACCCACACAAGTGAGGTACCGTTTTTATCGGGAGACTTGGGGGAATGCTGGGTGGAAGGAAATTTGTGGCTCCTCTCATATTCCAGAATTTTCTGTCACCGAAATGACAGAAAAAAGTGTTTTTTTTTGCAAAAGTTTGAGGTTTGCAAAGGATTCTGGGTAACAGAACCTGGTCAGAGCCCCACAAGTCACCCCATTTTGTATCCCCCTAGATGTCTAGTTTTCAAAAATGCCCAGGTTTGCTAGGTTTCCCAAGGTGCCGGCTGAGCTAGAGGCCAAAATCCACAGCTAGGCACTTTGTAAAAAACAGCTCTGTTTTCTTTCTGAAAATGTGATGTGTCCACGTCGTGTTTTGGGGCATATCCTGTCGCGGGCGCTAGGCCTACCCACACAAGTGAGGTACCATTTTTATCGGGAGACTTGGGGGAACGCTGGGTGGAAGGAAATTTGTGGCTCGTCTCAGATTCCAGAACTTTCTGTCACTGAAATGACAGGAAAAAGTGTTTTTTTGGCCAAAATTTGAGGTTTGCAAAGGATTCTGGGTAACAGAACCTGGTCAGAGCCCCACAAGTCACCCCATTTTGGATCCCCCTAGATGTCTAGTTTTCAAAACTTTGCAGGTTTGCTAGGTTTCTACAGGTGCCGGCTGAGCTAGAGGCCAAAATCCACAGCTAGGCACTTTGTAAAAAACAGCTCTGTTTTCTTTCTGAAAATGTGATGTGTCCACGTCGTGTTTTGGGGCATATCCTGTCGTCGGCGCTAGGCCTACCCACACAAGTGAGGTACCGTTTTTATCGGGAGACTTGGGGGAATGCTGGGCGGAAGGAAATTTGTGGCTCCTCTCATATTCCAGAATTTTCTGTCACCGAAATGACAGGAAAAAGGTTTTTTTTGGCCAAAGTTTGAGGTTTGCAAAGGATTCTGGGTAACAGAACCTGGTCAGAGCCCCACAAGTCACCCCATTTTGGATCCCCCTAGATGTCTAGTTTTAAAAAATGCACAGGTTTGCTAGGTTTCCCCAGGTGCCGGCTGAGCTAGAGGCCAAAATCAACAGGTAGGCACTTTGTAAAAAACAGCTCTGTTTTCTTTCTGAAAATGTGATGTGTCCACGTCGTGTTTTGGGGCATATACTGTCGCCGGTGCTAGGCCTAGCCACACAAGTGAAGTACCATTTTTATCGGGAGACTTGGGGGAATGCTGGGTGGAAGGAAATTTGTGGCTCCTCTCAGATTCCAGAGCTTTCTGTCACTGAAATGACAGGAAAAAGTGTTTTTTTGGCCAACTTTTGAGGTTTGCAAAGGATTCTGGGTAACAGAACCTGGTCAGAGCCCCACAAGTCACCCCATTTTGTATCCCCCTAGATGTCTAGTTTTCAAAAATGCGCAGGTTTGCTAGGTTTCCCAAGGTGCCGGCTGATCTAGAGGCCAAAATCCACAGCTAGGCATTTTGTAAAAAACAGCTCTGTTTTCTTTCTGAAAATGTGATGTGTCCACGTCGTGTTTTGGGGCATATCCTGTCGCAGGCCCTGGGCCTACCCACACAAGTGTGGTACCGTTTTTATCGGGAGACTTGGTGGAATGCTGGTTGGAATGAAATTTGTGGCTCGTCTCATATTCCAGAATTTTCTGTCACCGAAATGACAGGAAAAAGTGTTTTTTGGCCAAATGTTGAGGTTTGCAAAGGATTCTGGTTCACAGAACCTGGTTAGAGCCCCACAAGTCACCCCATTTTGGATCCCGCTAGATGTCTAGTTTTCAAAAATGTGCATGTTTGCTAGGTTTCCCCAGGTGCCGGCTGAGCTAGAGGCCAAAATCCACAGCTAGGCACTTTGTAAAAAACAGCTCTGTTTTCTTTCTGAAAATGTGATGTGTCCACGTCGTGTTTTGGGGCATATCCTGTCGCCGGCGCTAGGCCTACCCACACAAGTGAAGTACCATTTTTATCGGGAGACTTGGGGGAACGCTGGGTGGAAGGAAATTTGTGGCTCCTCTCAGATTCCAGAGCTTTCTGTCACTGAAATGACAGGAAAAAGTGTTTTTTTGGCCAAATTTTGAGGTTTGCAAAGGATTCTGGGTAACTGAACCTGGTCAGAGCCCCACAAGTCACTCCATCTTGGATTCCCCTAGATGACTCCTTTTCAAAAATGCACAGGTTTGCTAGGTTTCCCCAGGTGCCGGCTGAGCTAGAGGCCAAAATCCACAGCTAGGCACTTTGTAAGAAACAGCTCTGTTTTTTTCTGACAATTTGATGTGTCCACGTCGTGTTTTGGGGCATATCCTGTTGCAGGCGCTAGGCCTACCCACACAAGTGAGGTACCGTTTTTATCGGGAGACTTGGGGGAATGCTGGGTGGAAGGAAATTTGTGGCTCCTCTCATATTCCAGAATTTTCTGTCACCGAAATGACAGAAAAAAGTGTTTTTTTTTGCAAAAGTTTGAGGTTTGCAAAGGATTCTGGGTAACAGAACCTGGTCAGAGCCCCACAAGTCACCCCATTTTGTATCCCCCTAGATGTCTAGTTTTCAAAAATGCCCAGGTTTGCTAGGTTTCCCAAGGTGCCGGCTGAGCTAGAGGCCAAAATCCACAGCTAGGCACTTTGTAAAAAACAGCTCTGTTTTCTTTCTGAAAATGTGATGTGTCCACGTCGTGTTTTGGGGCATATCCTGTCGCGGGCGCTAGGCCTACCCACACAAGTGAGGTACCATTTTTATCGGGAGACTTGGGGGAACGCTGGGTGGAAGGAAATTTGTGGCTCGTCTCAGATTCCAGAACTTTCTGTCACCGAAATGACAGGAAAAAGTGTTTTTTTGGCCAAAATTTGAGGTTTGCAAAGGATTCTGGGTAACAGAACCTGGTCAGAGCCCCACAAGTCACCCCATTTTGGATCCCCCTAGATGTCTAGTTTTCAAAAATTTGCAGGTTTGCTAGGTTTCTACAGGTGCCGGCTGAGCTAGAGGCCAAAATCCACAGCTAGGCACTTTGTAAAAAACAGCTCTGTTTTCTTTCTGAAAATGTGATGTGTCCACGTCGTGTTTTGGGGCATATCCTGTCGTCGGCGCTAGGCCTACCCACACAAGTGAGGTACCGTTTTTATCGGGAGACTTGGGGGAATGCTGGGCGGAAGGAAATTTGTGGCTCCTCTCATATTCCAGAATTTTCTGTCACCGAAATGACAGGAAAAAGGTTTTTTTTGGCCAAAGTTTGAGGTTTGCAAAGGATTCTGGGTAACAGAACCTGGTCAGAGCCCCACAAGTCACCCTATTTTGGATCCCCCTAGATGTCTAGTTTTAAAAAATGCACAGGTTTGCTAGGTTTCCCCAGGTGCCGGCTGAGCTAGAGGCCAAAATCAACAGGTAGGCACTTTGTAAAAAACAGCTCTGTTTTCTTTCTGAAAATGTGATGTGTCCACGTCGTGTTTTGGGGCATATACTGTCGCCGGTGCTAGGCCTAGCCACACAAGTGAAGTACCATTTTTATCGGGAGACTTGGGGGAATGCTGGGTGGAAGGAAATTTGTGGCTCCTCTCAGATTCCAGAGCTTTCTGTCACTGAAATGACAGGAAAAAGTGTTTTTTTGGCCAACTTTTGAGGTTTGCAAAGGATTCTGGGTAACAGAACCTGGTCAGAGCCCCACAAGTCACCCCATTTTGTATCCCCCTAGATGTCTAGTTTTCAAAAATGCGCAGGTTTGCTAGGTTTCCCAAGGTGCCGGCTGATCTAGAGGCCAAAATCCACAGCTAGGCATTTTGTAAAAAACAGCTCTGTTTTCTTTCTGAAAATGTGATGTGTCCACGTCGTGTTTTGGGGCATATCCTGTCGCAGGCCCTGGGCCTACCCACACAAGTGTGGTACCGTTTTTATCGGGAGACTTGGGGGAATGCTGGTTGGAATGAAATTTGTGGCTCCTCTCATATTCCAGAATTTTCTGTCACCGAAATGACAGGAAAAAGTGTTTTTTGGCCAAATGTTGAGGTTTGCAAAGGATTCTGGGTAACAGAACCTGGTCAGAGCCCCACAAGTCACCCCATTTTGGATCCCCCTAGATGTCTAGTTTTAAAAAATGCACAGGTTTGCTAGGTTTCCCCAGGTGCCGGCTGAGCTAGAGGCCAAAATCAACAGGTAGGCACTTTGTAAAAAACAGCTCTGTTTTCTTTCTGAAAATGTGATGTGTCCACGTCGTGTTTTGGGGCATATACTGTCGCCGGTGCTAGGCCTAGCCACACAAGTGAAGTACCATTTTTATCGGGAGACTTGGGGGAATGCTGGGTGGAAGGAAATTTGTGGCTCCTCTCAGATTCCAGAGCTTTCTGTCACTGAAATGACAGGAAAAAGTGTTTTTTTGGCCAACTTTTGAGGTTTGCAAAGGATTCTGGGTAACAGAACCTGGTCAGAGCCCCACAAGTCACCCCATTTTGTATCCCCCTAGATGTCTAGTTTTCAAAAATGCGCAGGTTTGCTAGGTTTCCCAAGGTGCCGGCTGATCTAGAGGCCAAAATCCACAGCTAGGCATTTTGTAAAAAACAGCTCTGTTTTCTTTCTGAAAATGTGATGTGTCCACGTCGTGTTTTGGGGCATATCCTGTCGCAGGCCCTGGGCCTACCCACACAAGTGTGGTACCGTTTTTATCGGGAGAGTTGGGGGAATGCTGGTTGGAATGAAATTTGTGGCTCCTCTCATATTCCAGAATTTTCTGTCACCGAAATGACAGGAAAAAGTGTTTTTTGGCCAAATGTTGAGGTTTGCAAAGGATTCTGGGTAACAGAACCTGGTTAGAGCCCCACAAGTCACCCCATTTTGGATCCCGCTAGATGTCTAGTTTTCAAAAATGTGCATGTTTGCTAGGTTTCCCCAGGTGCCGGCTGAGCTAGAGGCCAAAATCCACAGCTAGGCACTTTGTAAAAAACAGCTCTGTTTTCTTTCTGAAAATGTGATGTGTCCACGTCGTGTTTTGGGGCATATCCTGTCGCCGGCGCTAGGCCTACCCACACAAGTGAAGTACCGTTTTTATCGGGAGACTTGGAGGAATGCTGGTTGGAAGGAAATTTGTGGCTCTTCTCATATTCCAGAATTTTCTGTCACCGAAATGACAGGAAAAAGGGTTTTTTGGCCAAATTTTAAGGTTTGCAAAGGATTCTGGGTAACAGAACCTGGTTAGAGCCCCACAAGTCACCCCATCTTGGATTCCCCTAGGTATCTAGTTTTCAAAAATGCGCAGGTTTGCTAGATTTCCCCAGGTGCCGGCTGAGCTAGAGGCCAAAATCCACAGCTAGGCACTTTGTAAAAAACAGCTCTGTTTTCTTTCTGAAAATGTGATGTGTCCACGTCGTGTTTTGGGGCATATCCTGTCGCGGGCGCTAGGCCTACCCACACAAGTGAGGTACCATTTTTATCGGGAGACTTGGGGGAACACTGGGTGGAAGGAAATTTGTGGCTCCTCTCAGATTCCAGAACTTTCTGTCACCGAAATGACAGGAAAAAGTGTTCTTTTGGCCAAAGCTTGAGGTTTGCAAAGGATTCTGGGTAACAGAACCTGGTTGGAGCCCCACAAGTCACCCCATTTTTGATCCCCCTAGATGTCTAGTTTTCAAAAATGCGCAGGTTTGCTAGGTTTCCCCAGGTGCCGGCTGAGCTAGAGGCCAAAATCCACAGCTAGGCACTTTGTAAAAAACAGCTCTGTTTTCTTTCTGAAAATGTGATGTGTCCACGTCGTGTTTTGGGGCATATCCTGTCGCCGGCGCTAGGCCTACCCACACAAGTGAAGTACCATTTTTATCGGGAGACTTGGGGGAACGCTTGGTGGAAGGAAATTTGTGGCTCCTCTCAGATTCTAGAACTTTCTGTCACTGAAATGACAGGAAAAAGTGTTTTTTTGGCCAAATGTAAAAGGTTTGAGGTTTGCAAAGGATTCTGGGTAACTGAACCTGGTCAGAGCCCCACAAGTCACTCCATCTTGGATTCCCCTAGATGTCTCCTTTTCAAAAATGCACAGGTTTGCTAGGTTTCCCCAGGTGCCGGCTGAGCTAGAGGCCAAAATCCACAGCTAGGCACTTTGTAAGAAACAGCTCTGTTTTTTTCTGACAATTTGATGTGTCCACGTCGTGTTTTGGGGCATATCCTGTTGCAGGCGCTAGGCCTACCCACACAAGTGAGGTACCGTTTTTATCGGGAGACTTGGGGGAATGCTGGGTGGAAGGAAATTTGTGGCTCCTCTCATATTCCAGAATTTTCTGTCACCGAAATGACAGAAAAAAGTGTTTTTTTGGCAAAAGTTTGAGGTTTGCAAAGGATTCTGGGTAACAGAACCTGGTCAGAGCCCCACAAGTCACCCCATTTTGTATCCCCCTAGATGTCTAGTTTTCAAAAATGCGCAGGTTTGCTAGGTTTCCCAAGGTGCCGGCTGAGCTAGAGGCCAAAATCCACAGCTAGGCACTTTGTAAAAAACAGCTCTGTTTTCTTTCTGAAAATGTGATGTGTCCACGTCGTGTTTTGGGGCATATCCTGTCGCCGGCGCTAGGCCTACCCACACAAGTGAAGTACCATTTTTATCGGGAGACTTGGGGGAATGCTGGGTGGAAGGAAATTTGTGGCTCCTCTCAGATTCCAGAGCTTTCTGTCACTGAAATGACTGGAAAAAGTGTTTTTTTGGCCAACTTTTGAGGTTTGCAAAGGTTTCTGGGTAACAGAACCTGGTCAGAGCCCCACAAGTCACCCCATTTTGTATCCCCCTAGATATCTAGTTTTCAAAAATGCGCAGGTTTGCTAGGTTTCCCAAGGTGCCGGCTGATCTAGAGGCCAAAATCCACAGCTAGGCATTTTGTAAAAAACAGCTCTGTTTTCTTTCTGAAAATGTGATGTGTCCACGTCGTGTTTTGGGGCATATCCTGTCGCAGGCCCTGGGCCTACCCACACAAGTGTGGTATCGTTTTTATCGGGAGACTTGGGGGAATGCTGGTTGGAATGAAATTTGTGGCTCCTCTCATATTCCAGAATTTTCTGTCACCGAAATGACAGGAAAAAGTGTTTTTTGGCCAAATGTTGAGGTTTGCAAAGGATTCTGGGTAACAGAACCTGGTTAGAGCCCCACAAGTCACCCAATCTTGGATTCCCCTAGATGTCTAGTTTTCAAAAATGTGCAGGTTTGCTAGGTTTCCCCAGGTGCCGGCAGAGCTAGAGGCCAAAATCCACAGCTAGGCACTTTTTAAAAAACAGCTCTGTTTTCTTTCTGAAAATGTGATGTGTCCACGTCGTGTTTTGGGGCATATCCTGTCGCCGGCGCTAGGCCTACCCACACAAGTGAAGTACCGTTTTTATCGGGAGACTTGGGGGAATGCTGGTTGGAAGGAAATTTGTGGCTCTTCTCATATTCCAGAATTTTCTGTCACCGAAATGACAGGAAAAAGGGTTTTTTGGCCAAATTTTGAGGTTTGCAAAGGATTCTGGGTAACAGAACCTGGTTAGAGCCCCACAAGTCACCCCATTTTGGATCCCCCTAGATGTCTAGTTTTCAAAAATGTGCATGTTTGCTAGGTTTCCCCAGGTGCCGGCTGAGCTAGAGGCCAAAATCCACAGCTAGGCACTTTGTAAAAAACAGCTCTGTTTTCTTTCTGAAAATGTGATGTGTCCACGTCGTGTTTTGGGGCATATCCTGTCGCCGGCGCTAGGCCTACCCACACAAGTGAAGTACCGTTTTTATCGGGAGACTTGGAGGAATGCTGGTTGGAAGGAAATTTGTGGCTCTTCTCATATTCCAGAATTTTCTGTCACCGAAATGACAGGAAAAAGGGTTTTTTGGCCAAATGTTGAGGTTTGCAAAGGATTCTGGGTAACAGAACCTGGTTAGAGCCCCACAAGTCACACCATCTTGGATTCCCCTAGGTATCTAGTTTTCAAAAATGCGCAGGTTTGCTAGATTTCCCCAGGTGCCGGCTGAGCTAGAGGCCAAAATCCACAGCGAGGCACTTTGTAAAAAACAGCTCTGTTTTCTTTCTGAAAATGTGATGTGTCCACGTCGTGTTTTGGGGCATATCCTGTCGCGGGCGCTAGGCCTACCCACACAAGTGAGGTACCATTTTTATCGGGAGACTTGGGGGAACACTGGGTGGAAGGAAATTTGTGGCTCCTCTCAGATTCCAGAACTTTCTGTCACCGAAATGACAGGAAAAAGTGTTCTTTTAGCCAAAGCTTGAGGTTTGCAAAGGATTCTGGGTAACAGAACCTGGTTGGAGCCCCACAAGTCACCCCATTTTTGATCCCCCTAGATGTCTAGTTTTCAAAAATGCGCAGGTTTGCTAGGTTTCCCCAGGTGCCGGCTGAGCTAGAGGCCAAAATCCACAGCTAGGCACTTTGTAAAAAACAGCTCTGTTTTCTTTCTGAAAATGTGATGTGTCCACGTCGTGTTTTGGGGCATATCCTGTCGCCGGCGCTAGGCCTACCCACACAAGTGAAGGACCATTTTTATCGGGAGACTTGGGGGAACGCTGGGTGGAAGGAAATTTGTGGCTCCTCTCAGATTCTAGAACTTTCTGTCACTGAAATGACAGGAAAAAGTGTTTTTTTGGCCAAATGTTAAAGGTTTGCAAAGGATTCTGGGTAACAGAACCTGGTCAGAGCCCCACAAGCCACCCCATCTTGGATTACCCTAGATGTCTAGTTTTCAAAAATGCACAGGTTTGCTAGGTTTCCCTAGGTGCCGGCTGAGCTAGAGGCCAAAATCCACAGCTAGGCACTTTGTAAAAAACAGCTCTGTTTTCTTTCTGAAAATGTGATGTGTCCACGTCGTGTTTTGGGGCATATCCTGTTGCGGGCGCTAGACCTACCCACACAAGTGAGGTACCGTTTTTATCGGGAGACTTGGGGGAATGCTGGGTGGAAGGAAATTTGTGGCTCCTCTCATATTCCAGAATTTTCTGTCCCCCAAATGACAGGAAAAAGGTTTTTTTTGGCCAAAGTTTGAGGTTTGCAAAGGATTCTGGGTAACAGAACCTGGTCAGAGCCCCACAAGTCACCCCATTTTGTATCCCCCTAGATGTCTAGTTTTCAAAAATGCGCAGGTTTGCTAGGTTTCCCCAGGTGCCGGCTGAGCTAGAGGCCAAAATCCACAGCTAGGCACTTTGTAAAAAACAGCTCTGTTTTCTTTCTGAAAATGTGATGTGTCCACGTCGTGTTTTGGGGCATATCCTGTCGCCGGCGCTAGGCCTACCCACACAAGTGAAGTACCGTTTTTATCGGGAGACTTGGAGGAATGCTGGTTGGAAGGAAATGTGTGGCTCTTCTCATATTCCAGAATTTTCTGTCACCGAAATGACAGGAAAAAGGGTTTTTTGGCCAAATGTTGAGGTTTGCAAAGGATTCTGGGTAACAGAACCTGGTTAGAGCCCCACAAGTCACCCCATCTTGGATTCCCTTAGGTATCTAGTTTTCAAAAATGCGCAGGTTTGCTAGATTTCCCCAGGTGCCGGCTGAGCTAGAGGCCAAAATCCACAGCGAGGCACTTTGTAAAAAACAGCTCTGTTTTCTTTCTGAAAATGTGATGTGTCCACGTCGTGTTTTGGGGCATATCCTGTCGCGGGCGCTAGGCCTACCCACACAAGTGAGGTACCATTTTTATCGGGAGACTTGGGGGAACACTGGGTGGAAGGAAATTTGTGGCTCCTCTCAGATTCCAGAACTTTCTGTCACCGAAATGACAGGAAAAAGTGTTCTTTTGGCCAAAGCTTGAGGTTTGCAAAGGATTCTGGGTAACAGAACCTGGTCGGAGCCCCACAAGTCACCCCATTTTTGATCCCCCTAGATGTCTAGTTTTCAAAAATGCGCAGGTTTGCTAGGTTTCCCCAGGTGCCGGCTGAGCTAGAGGCCAAAATCCACAGCTAGGCACTTTGTAAAAAACAGCTCTGTTTTCTTTCTGAAAATGTGATGTGTCCACGTCGTGTTTTGGGGCATATCCTGTCGCCGGCGCTAGGCCTACCCACACAAGTGAAGTACCATTTTTATCGGGAGACTTGGGGGAACGCTGGGTGGAAGGAAATTTGTGGCTCCTCTCAGATTCTAGAACAATCTGTCACTGAAATTACAGGAAAAAGTGTTTTTTTGGCCAAATGTTAAAGGTTTGCAAAGGATTCTGGGTAACAGAACCTGGTCAGAGCCCCACAAGCCACCCCATCTTGGATTACCCTAGATGTCTAGTTTTCAAAAATGCACAGGTTTGCTAGGTTTCCCTAGGTGCCGGCTGAGCTAGAGGCCAAAATCCACAGCTAGGCACTTTGTAAAAAACAGCTCTGTTTTCTTTCTGAAAATGTGATGTGTCCACGTCGTGTTTTGGGGCATATCCTGTTGCGGGCGCTAGACCTACCCACACAAGTGAGGTACCGTTTTTATCGGGAGACTTGGGGGAATGCTGGGTGGAAGGAAATTTGTGGCTCCTCTCATATTCCAGAATTTTCTGTCCCCCAAATGACAGGAAAAAGGTTTTTTTTGGCCAAAGTTTGAGGTTTGCAAAGGATTCTGGGTAACAGAACCTGGTCAGAGCCCCACAAGTCACCCCATTTTGTATCCCCCTAGATGTCTAGTTTTCAAAAATGTGCAGGTTTGCTAGGTTTCCCCAGGTGCCGGCTGAGCTAGAGGCCAAAATTCACAGCTAGGCATTTTGTATAAAACAGCTCTGTTTTCTTTCTGAAAATGTGATGTGTCCACGTCGTGTTTTGGGGCATATCCTGTCGCAGGCCCTGGGCCTACCCACACAAGTGAGGTACCGTTTTTATCAGGAGACTTGAGGGAATGCTGGTTGGAAGGAAATTTGTGGCTCCTCTGATATTCCAGAATTTGTTGTCACCGAAATGACAGGAAAAAGTGTTTTTTGGCCAAATGTTGAGGTTTGCAAAGGATTCTGGGTAACAGAACCTGGTTGGAGCCCCACAAGTCACCCCATCTTGGATTCCCCTAGGTATCTAGTTTTCAAAAATGCGCAGGTTTGCTAGGTTTCCCCAGGTGCCGGCTGAGCTAGAGGCCAAAATCCACAGCAAGGCACTTTGTAAAAAACAGCTCTGTTTTCTTTCTGAAAATGTGATGTGTCCACGTCGTGTTTTGGGGCATATCCTGTCGCGGGCCCTAGGCCTACCCACACAAGTGAGGTACCATTTTTATCGGGAGACTTGGGGGAACGCTGGGTGGAAGGAAATTTGTGGCTCCTCTCAGATTCCAGAGCTTTCTGTCACTGAAATGACAGGAAAAAGTGTTTTTTTGGCCAAATTTTGAGGTTTGCAAAGGATTCTGGGTAACTGAACCTGGTCAGAGCCCCACAAGTCACTCCATCTTGGATTCCCCTAGATGACTCCTTTTCAAAAATGCACAGGTTTGCTAGGTTTCCCCAGGTGCCGGCTGAGCTAGAGGCCAAAATCCACAGCTAGGCACTTTGTAAGAAACAGCTCTGTTTTTTTCTGACAATTTGATGTGTCCACGTCGTGTTTTGGGGCATATCCTGTTGCAGGCGCTAGGCCTACCCACACAAGTGAGGTACCGTTTTTATCGGGAGACTTGGGGGAATGCTGGGTGGAAGGAAATTTGTGGCTCCTCTCATATTCCAGAATTTTCTGTCACCGAAATGACAGAAAAAAGTGTTTTTTTTTGCAAAAGTTTGAGGTTTGCAAAGGATTCTGGGTAACAGAACCTGGTCAGAGCCCCACAAGTCACCCCATTTTGTATCCCCCTAGATGTCTAGTTTTCAAAAATGCCCAGGTTTGCTAGGTTTCCCAAGGTGCCGGCTGAGCTAGAGGCCAAAATCCACAGCTAGGCACTTTGTAAAAAACAGCTCTGTTTTCTTTCTGAAAATGTGATGTGTCCACGTCGTGTTTTGGGGCATATCCTGTCGCGGGCGCTAGGCCTACCCACACAAGTGAGGTACCATTTTTATCGGGAGACTTGGGGGAACGCTGGGTGGAAGGAAATTTGTGGCTCGTCTCAGATTCCAGAACTTTCTGTCACCGAAATGACAGGAAAAAGTGTTTTTTTGGCCAAAATTTGAGGTTTGCAAAGGATTCCTGGTAACAGAACCTGGTCAGAGCCCCACAAGTCACCCCATTTTGGATCCCCCTAGATGTCTAGTTTTCAAAAATTTGCAGGTTTGCTAGGTTTCTACAGGTGCCGGCTGAGCTAGAGGCCAAAATCCACAGCTAGGCACTTTGTAAAAAACAGCTCTGTTTTCTTTCTGAAAATGTGATGTGTCCACGTCGTGTTTTGGGGCATATCCTGTCGTCGGCGCTAGGCCTACCCACACAAGTGAGGTACCGTTTTTATCGGGAGACTTGGGGGAATGCTGGGCGGAAGGAAATTTGTGGCTCCTCTCATATTCCAGAATTTTCTGTCACCGAAATGACAGGAAAAAGGTTTTTTTTGGCCAAAGTTTGAGGTTTGCAAAGGATTCTGGGTAACAGAACCTGGTCAGAGCCCCACAAGTCACCCTATTTTGGATCCCCCTAGATGTCTAGTTTTAAAAAATGCACAGGTTTGCTAGGTTTCCCCAGGTGCCGGCTGAGCTAGAGGCCAAAATCAACAGGTAGGCACTTTGTAAAAAACAGCTCTGTTTTCTTTCTGAAAATGTGATGTGTCCACGTCGTGTTTTGGGGCATATACTGTCGCCGGTGCTAGGCCTAGCCACACAAGTGAAGTACCATTTTTATCGGGAGACTTGGGGGAATGCTGGGTGGAAGGAAATTTGTGGCTCCTCTCAGATTCCAGAGCTTTCTGTCACTGAAATGACAGGAAAAAGTGTTTTTTTGGCCAACTTTTGAGGTTTGCAAAGGATTCTGGGTAACAGAACCTGGTCAGAGCCCCACAAGTCACCCCATTTTGTATCCCCCTAGATGTCTAGTTTTCAAAAATGCGCAGGTTTGCTAGGTTTCCCAAGGTGCCGGCTGATCTAGAGGCCAAAATCCACAGCTAGGCATTTTGTAAAAAACAGCTCTGTTTTCTTTCTGAAAATGTGATGTGTCCACGTCGTGTTTTGGGGCATATCCTGTCGCAGGCCCTGGGCCTACCCACACAAGTGTGGTACCGTTTTTATCGGGAGACTTGGGGGAATGCTGGTTGGAATGAAATTTGTGGCTCCTCTCATATTCCAGAATTTTCTGTCACCGAAATGACAGGAAAAAGTGTTTTTTGGCCAAATGTTGAGGTTTGCAAAGGATTCTGGGTAACAGAACCTGGTCAGAGCCCCACAAGTCACCCCATTTTGGATCCCCCTAGATGTCTAGTTTTAAAAAATGCACAGGTTTGCTAGGTTTCCCCAGGTGCCGGCTGAGCTAGAGGCCAAAATCAACAGGTAGGCACTTTGTAAAAAACAGCTCTGTTTTCTTTCTGAAAATGTGATGTGTCCACGTCGTGTTTTGGGGCATATACTGTCGCCGGTGCTAGGCCTAGCCACACAAGTGAAGTACCATTTTTATCGGGAGACTTGGGGGAATGCTGGGTGGAAGGAAATTTGTGGCTCCTCTCAGATTCCAGAGCTTTCTGTCACTGAAATGACAGGAAAAAGTGTTTTTTTGGCCAACTTTTGAGGTTTGCAAAGGATTCTGGGTAACAG
The DNA here is from genome assembly GCF_031143425.1 of Pleurodeles waltl. Lineage (NCBI taxonomy): Eukaryota > Metazoa > Chordata > Amphibia > Caudata > Salamandridae > Pleurodeles > Pleurodeles waltl. Next base: position 1,021,847,609 of record NC_090448.1, read on the forward strand.
AACCTGGTCAGAGCCCCACAAGTCACCCCATTTTGTATCCCCCTAGATGTCTAGTTTTCAAAAATGCGCAGGTTTGCTAGGTTTCCCAAGGTGCCGGCTGATCTAGAGGCCAAAATCCACAGCTAGGCATTTTGTAAAAAACAGCTCTGTTTTCTTTCTGAAAATGTGATGTGTCCACGTCGTGTTTTGGGGCATATCCTGTCGCAGGCCCTGGGCCTACCCACACAAGTGTGGTACCGTTTTTATCGGGAGAGTTGGGGGAATGCTGGTTGGAATGAAATTTGTGGCTCCTCTCATATTCCAGAATTTTCTGTCACCGAAATGACAGGAAAAAGTGTTTTTTGGCCAAATGTTGAGGTTTGCAAAGGATTCTGGGTAACAGAACCTGGTTAGAGCCCCACAAGTCACCCCATTTTGGATCCCGCTAGATGTCTAGTTTTCAAAAATGTGCATGTTTGCTAGGTTTCCCCAGGTGCCGGCTGAGCTAGAGGCCAAAATCCACAGCTAGGCACTTTGTAAAAAACAGCTCTGTTTTCTTTCTGAAAATGTGATGTGTCCACGTCGTGTTTTGGGGCATATCCTGTCGCCGGCGCTAGGCCTACCCACACAAGTGAAGTACCGTTTTTATCGGGAGACTTGGAGGAATGCTGGTTGGAAGGAAATTTGTGGCTCTTCTCATATTCCAGAATTTTCTGTCACCGAAATGACAGGAAAAAGGGTTTTTTGGCCAAATTTTAAGGTTTGCAAAGGATTCTGGGTAACAGAACCTGGTTAGAGCCCCACAAGTCACCCCATCTTGGATTCCCCTAGGTATCTAGTTTTCAAAAATGGGCAGGTTTGCTAGATTTCCCCAGGTGCCGGCTGAGCTAGAGGCCAAAATCCACAGCTAGGCACTTTGTAAAAAACAGCTCTGTTTTCTTTCTGAAAATGTGATGTGTCCACGTCGTGTTTTGGGGCATATCCTGTCGCGGGCGCTAGGCCTACCCACACAAGTGAGGTACCATTTTTATCGGGAGACTTGGGGGAACACTGGGTGGAAGGAAATTTGTGGCTCCTCTCAGATTCCAGAACTTTCTGTCACCGAAATGACAGGAAAAAGTGTTCTTTTGGCCAAAGCTTGAGGTTTGCAAAGGATTCTGGGTAACAGAACCTGGTTGGAGCCCCACAAGTCACCCCATTTTTGATCCCCCTAGATGTCTAGTTTTCAAAAATGCGCAGGTTTGCTAGGTTTCCCCAGGTGCCGGCTGAGCTAGAGGCCAAAATCCACAGCTAGGCACTTTGTAAAAAACAGCTCTGTTTTCTTTCTGAAAATGTGATGTGTCCACGTCGTGTTTTGGGGCATATCCTGTCGCCGGCGCTAGGCCTACCCACACAAGTGAAGTACCATTTTTATCGGGAGACTTGGGGGAACGCTTGGTGGAAGGAAATTTGTGGCTCCTCTCAGATTCTAGAACTTTCTGTCACTGAAATGACAGGAAAAAGTGTTTTTTTGGCCAAATGTAAAAGGTTTGAGGTTTGCAAAGGATTCTGGGTAACTGAACCTGGTCAGAGCCCCACAAGTCACTCCATCTTGGATTCCCCTAGATGTCTCCTTTTCAAAAATGCACAGGTTTGCTAGGTTTCCCCAGGTGCCGGCTGAGCTAGAGGCCAAAATCCACAGCTAGGCACTTTGTAAGAAACAGCTCTGTTTTTTTCTGACAATTTGATGTGTCCACGTCGTGTTTTGGGGCATATCCTGTTGCAGGCGCTAGGCCTACCCACACAAGTGAGGTACCGTTTTTATCGGGAGACTTGGGGGAATGCTGGGTGGAAGGAAATTTGTGGCTCCTCTCATATTCCAGAATTTTCTGTCACCGAAATGACAGAAAAAAGTGTTTTTTTGGCAAAAGTTTGAGGTTTGCAAAGGATTCTGGGTAACAGAACCTGGTCAGAGCCCCACAAGTCACCCCATTTTGTATCCCCCTAGATGTCTAGTTTTCAAAAATGCGCAGGATTGCTAGGTTTCCCAAGGTGCCGGCTGAGCTAGAGGCCAAAATCCACAGCTAGGCACTTTGTAAAAAACAGCTCTGTTTTCTTTCTGAAAATGTGATGTGTCCACGTCGTGTTTTGGGGCATATCCTGTCGCCGGCGCTAGGCCTACCCACACAAGTGAAGTACCATTTTTATCGGGAGACTTGGGGGGATGCTGGGTGGAAGGAAATTTGTGGCTCCTCTCAGATTCCAGAGCTTTCTGTCACTGAAATGACTGGAAAAAGTGTTTTTTTGGCCAACTTTTGAGGTTTGCAAAGGTTTCTGGGTAACAGAACCTGGTCAGAGCCCCACAAGTCACCCCATTTTGTATCCCCCTAGATATCTAGTTTTCAAAAATGCGCAGGTTTGCTAGGTTTCCCAAGGTGCCGGCTGATCTAGAGGCCAAAATCCACAGCTAGGCATTTTGTAAAAAACAGCTCTGTTTTCTTTCTGAAAATGTGATGTGTCCACGTCGTGTTTTGGGGCATATCCTGTCGCAGGCCCTGGGCCTACCCACACAAGTGTGGTATCGTTTTTATCGGGAGACTTGGGGGAATGCTGGTTGGAATGAAATTTGTGGCTCCTCTCATATTCCAGAATTTTCTGTCACCGAAATGACAGGAAAAAGTGTTTTTTGGCCAAATGTTGAGGTTTGCAAAGGATTCTGGGTAACAGAACCTGGTTAGAGCCCCACAAGTCACCCAATCTTGGATTCCCCTAGATGTCTAGTTTTCAAAAATGTGCAGGTTTGCTAGGTTTCCCCAGGTGCCGGCAGAGCTAGAGGCCAAAATCCACAGCTAGGCACTTTTTAAAAAACAGCTCTGTTTTCTTTCTGAAAATGTGATGTGTCCACGTCGTGTTTTGGGGCATATCCTGTCGCCGGCGCTAGGCCTACCCACACAAGTGAAGTACCGTTTTTATCGGGAGACTTGGGGGAATGCTGGTTGGAAGGAAATTTGTGGCTCTTCTCATATTCCAGAATTTTCTGTCACCGAAATGACAGGAAAAAGGGTTTTTTGGCCAAATTTTGAGGTTTGCAAAGGATTCTGGGTAACAGAACCTGGTTAGAGCCCCACAAGTCACCCCATTTTGGATCCCCCTAGATGTCTAGTTTTCAAAAATGTGCATGTTTGCTAGGTTTCCCCAGGTGCCGGCTGAGCTAGAGGCCAAAATCCACAGCTAGGCACTTTGTAAAAAACAGCTCTGTTTTCTTTCTGAAAATGTGATGTGTCCACGTCGTGTTTTGGGGCATATCCTGTCGCCGGCGCTAGGCCTACCCACACAAGTGAAGTACCGTTTTTATCGGGAGACTTGGAGGAATGCTGGTTGGAAGGAAATTTGTGGCTCTTCTCATATTCCAGAATTTTCTGTCACCGAAATGACAGGAAAAAGGGTTTTTTGGCCAAATGTTGAGGTTTGCAAAGGATTCTGGGTAACAGAACCTGGTTAGAGCCCCACAAGTCACACCATCTTGGATTCCCCTAGGTATCTAGTTTTCAAAAATGCGCAGGTTTGCTAGATTTCCCCAGGTGCCGGCTGAGCTAGAGGCCAAAATCCACAGCGAGGCACTTTGTAAAAAACAGCTCTGTTTTCTTTCTGAAAATGTGATGTGTCCACGTCGTGTTTTGGGGCATATCCTGTCGCGGGCGCTAGGCCTACCCACACAAGTGAGGTACCATTTTTATCGGGAGACTTGGGGGAACACTGGGTGGAAGGAAATTTGTGGCTCCTCTCAGATTCCAGAACTTTCTGTCACCGAAATGACAGGAAAAAGTGTTCTTTTAGCCAAAGCTTGAGGTTTGCAAAGGATTCTGGGTAACAGAACCTGGTTGGAGCCCCACAAGTCACCCCATTTTTGATCCCCCTAGATGTCTAGTTTTCAAAAATGCGCAGGTTTGCTAGGTTTCCCCAGGTGCCGGCTGAGCTAGAGGCCAAAATCCACAGCTAGGCACTTTGTAAAAAACAGCTCTGTTTTCTTTCTGAAAATGTGATGTGTCCACGTCGTGTTTTGGGGCATATCCTGTCGCCGGCGCTAGGCCTACCCACACAAGTGAAGGACCATTTTTATCGGGAGACTTGGGGGAACGCTGGGTGGAAGGAAATTTGTGGCTCCTCTCAGATTCTAGAACTTTCTGTCACTGAAATGACAGGAAAAAGTGTTTTTTTGGCCAAATGTTAAAGGTTTGCAAAGGATTCTGGGTAACAGAACCTGGTCAGAGCCCCACAAGCCACCCCATCTTGGATTACCCTAGATGTCTAGTTTTCAAAAATGCACAGGTTTGCTAGGTTTCCCTAGGTGCCGGCTGAGCTAGAGGCCAAAATCCACAGCTAGGCACTTTGTAAAAAACAGCTCTGTTTTCTTTCTGAAAATGTGATGTGTCCACGTCGTGTTTTGGGGCATATCCTGTTGCGGGCGCTAGACCTACCCACACAAGTGAGGTACCGTTTTTATCGGGAGACTTGGGGGAATGCTGGGTGGAAGGAAATTTGTGGCTCCTCTCATATTCCAGAATTTTCTGTCCCCCAAATGACAGGAAAAAGGTTTTTTTTGGCCAAAGTTTGAGGTTTGCAAAGGATTCTGGGTAACAGAACCTGGTCAGAGCCCCACAAGTCACCCCATTTTGTATCCCCCTAGATGTCTAGTTTTCAAAAATGCGCAGGTTTGCTAGGTTTCCCCAGGTGCCGGCTGAGCTAGAGGCCAAAATCCACAGCTAGGCACTTTGTAAAAAACAGCTCTGTTTTCTTTCTGAAAATGTGATGTGTCCACGTCGTGTTTTGGGGCATATCCTGTCGCCGGCGCTAGGCCTACCCACACAAGTGAAGTACCGTTTTTATCGGGAGACTTGGAGGAATGCTGGTTGGAAGGAAATTTGTGGCTCTTCTCATATTCCAGAATTTTCTGTCACCGAAATGACAGGAAAAAGGGTTTTTTGGCCAAATGTTGAGGTTTGCAAAGGATTCTGGGTAACAGAACCTGGTTAGAGCCCCACAAGTCACCCCATCTTGGATTCCCTTAGGTATCTAGTTTTCAAAAATGCGCAGGTTTGCTAGATTTCCCCAGGTGCCGGCTGAGCTAGAGGCCAAAATCCACAGCGAGGCACTTTGTAAAAAACAGCTCTGTTTTCTTTCTGAAAATGTGATGTGTCCACGTCGTGTTTTGGGGCATATCCTGTCGCGGGCGCTAGGCCTACCCACACAAGTGAGGTACCATTTTTATCGGGAGACTTGGGGGAACACTGGGTGGAAGGAAATTTGTGGCTCCTCTCAGATTCCAGAACTTTCTGTCACCGAAATGACAGGAAAAAGTGTTCTTTTGGCCAAAGCTTGAGGTTTGCAAAGGATTCTGGGTAACAGAACCTGGTCGGAGCCCCACAAGTCACCCCATTTTTGATCCCCCTAGATGTCTAGTTTTCAAAAATGCGCAGGTTTGCTAGGTTTCCCCAGGTGCCGGCTGAGCTAGAGGCCAAAATCCACAGCTAGGCACTTTGTAAAAAACAGCTCTGTTTTCTTTCTGAAAATGTGATGTGTCCACGTCGTGTTTTGGGGCATATCCTGTCGCCGGCGCTAGGCCTACCCACACAAGTGAAGTACCATTTTTATCGGGAGACTTGGGGGAACGCTGGGTGGAAGGAAATTTGTGGCTCCTCTCAGATTCTAGAACAATCTGTCACTGAAATTACAGGAAAAAGTGTTTTTTTGGCCAAATGTTAAAGGTTTGCAAAGGATTCTGGGTAACAGAACCTGGTCAGAGCCCCACAAGCCACCCCATCTTGGATTACCCTAGATGTCTAGTTTTCAAAAATGCACAGGTTTGCTAGGTTTCCCTAGGTGCCGGCTGAGCTAGAGGCCAAAATCCACAGCTAGGCACTTTGTAAAAAACAGCTCTGTTTTCTTTCTGAAAATGTGATGTGTCCACGTCGTGTTTTGGGGCATATCCTGTTGCGGGCGCTAGACCTACCCACACAAGTGAGGTACCGTTTTTATCGGGAGACGTGGGGGAATGCTGGGTGGAAGGAAATTTGTGGCTCCTCTCATATTCCAGAATTTTCTGTCCCCCAAATGACAGGAAAAAGGTTTTTTTTGGCCAAAGTTTGAGGTTTGCAAAGGATTCTGGGTAACAGAACCTGGTCAGAGCCCCACAAGTCACCCCATTTTGTATCCCCCTAGATGTCTAGTTTTCAAAAATGTGCAGGTTTGCTAGGTTTCCCCAGGTGCCGGCTGAGCTAGAGGCCAAAATCCACAGCTAGGCATTTTGTATAAAACAGCTCTGTTTTCTTTCTGAAAATGTGATGTGTCCACGTCGTGTTTTGGGGCATATCCTGTCGCAGGCCCTGGGCCTACCCACACAAGTGAGGTACCGTTTTTATCAGGAGACTTGAGGGAATGCTGGTTGGAAGGAAATTTGTGGCTCCTCTGATATTCCAGAATTTGTTGTCACCGAAATGACAGGAAAAAGTGTTTTTTGGCCAAATGTTGAGGTTTGCAAAGGATTCTGGGTAACAGAACCTGGTTGGAGCCCCACAAGTCACCCCATCTTGGATTCCCCTAGGTATCTAGTTTTCAAAAATGCGCAGGTTTGCTAGGTTTCCCCAGGTGCCGGCTGAGCTAGAGGCCAAAATCCACAGCAAGGCACTTTGTAAAAAACAGCTCTGTTTTCTTTCTGAAAATGTGATGTGTCCACGTCGTGTTTTGGGGCATATCCTGTCGCGGGCCCTAGGCCTACCCACACAAGTGAGGTACCATTTTTATCGGGAGACTTGGGGGAACGCTGGGTGGAAGGAAATTTGTGGCTCCTCTCAGATTCCAGAGCTTTCTGTCACTGAAATGACAGGAAAAAGTGTTTTTTTGGCCAAATTTTGAGGTTTGCAAAGGATTCTGGGTAACTGAACCTGGTCAGAGCCCCACAAGTCACTCCATCTTGGATTCCCCTAGATGACTCCTTTTCAAAAATGCACAGGTTTGCTAGGTTTCCCCAGGTGCCGGCTGAGCTAGAGGCCAAAATCCACAGCTAGGCACTTTGTAAGAAACAGCTCTGTTTTTTTCTGACAATTTGATGTGTCCACGTCGTGTTTTGGGGCATATCCTGTTGCAGGCGCTAGGCCTACCCACACAAGTGAGGTACCGTTTTTATCGGGAGACTTGGGGGAATGCTGGGTGGAAGGAAATTTGTGGCTCCTCTCATATTCCAGAATTTTCTGTCACCGAAATGACAGAAAAAAGTGTTTTTTTTGCAAAAGTTTGAGGTTTGCAAAGGATTCTGGGTAACAGAACCTGGTCAGAGCCCCACAAGTCACCCCATTTTGTATCCCCCTAGATGTCTAGTTTTCAAAAATGCCCAGGTTTGCTAGGTTTCCCAAGGTGCCGGCTGAGCTAGAGGCCAAAATCCACAGCTAGGCACTTTGTAAAAAACAGCTCTGTTTTCTTTCTGAAAATGTGATGTGTCCACGTCGTGTTTTGGGGCATATCCTGTCGCGGGCGCTAGGCCTACCCACACAAGTGAGGTACCATTTTTATCGGGAGACTTGGGGGAACGCTGGGTGGAAGGAAATTTGTGGCTCGTCTCAGATTCCAGAACTTTCTGTCACCGAAATGACAGGAAAAAGTGTTTTTTTGGCCAAAATTTGAGGTTTGCAAAGGATTCCTGGTAACAGAACCTGGTCAGAGCCCCACAAGTCACCCCATTTTGGATCCCCCTAGATGTCTAGTTTTCAAAAATTTGCAGGTTTGCTAGGTTTCTACAGGTGCCGGATGAGCTAGAGGCCAAAATCCACAGCTAGGCACTTTGTAAAAAACAGCTCTGTTTTCTTTCTGAAAATGTGATGTGTCCACGTCGTGTTTTGGGGCATATCCTGTCGTCGGCGCTAGGCCTACCCACACAAGTGAGGTACCGTTTTTATCGGGAGACTTGGGGGAATGCTGGGCGGAAGGAAATTTGTGGCTCCTCTCATATTCCAGAATTTTCTGTCACCGAAATGACAGGAAAAAGGTTTTTTTTGGCCAAAGTTTGAGGTTTGCAAAGGATTCTGGGTAACAGAACCTGGTCAGAGCCCCACAAGTCACCCTATTTTGGATCCCCCTAGATGTCTAGTTTTAAAAAATGCACAGGTTTGCTAGGTTTCCCCAGGTGCCGGCTGAGCTAGAGGCCAAAATCAACAGGTAGGCACTTTGTAAAAAACAGCTCTGTTTTCTTTCTGAAAATGTGATGTGTCCACGTCGTGTTTTGGGGCATATACTGTCGCCGGTGCTAGGCCTAGCCACACAAGTGAAGTACCATTTTTATCGGGAGACTTGGGGGAATGCTGGGTGGAAGGAAATTTGTGGCTCCTCTCAGATTCCAGAGCTTTCTGTCACTGAAATGACAGGAAAAAGTGTTTTTTTGGCCAACTTTTGAGGTTTGCAAAGGATTCTGGGTAACAGAACCTGGTCAGAGCCCCACAAGTCACCCCATTTTGTATCCCCCTAGATGTCTAGTTTTCAAAAATGCGCAGGTTTGCTAGGTTTCCCAAGGTGCTGGCTGATCTAGAGGCCAAAATCCACAGCTAGGCATTTTGTAAAAAACAGCTCTGTTTTCTTTCTGAAAATGTGATGTGTCCACGTCGTGTTTTGGGGCATATCCTGTCGCAGGCCCTGGGCCTACCCACACAAGTGTGGTACCGTTTTTATCGGGAGACTTGGGGGAATGCTGGTTGGAATGAAATTTGTGGCTCCTCTGATATTCCAGAATTTTCTGTCACCGAAATGACAGGAAAAAGTGTTTTTTGGCCAAATGTTGAGGTTTGCAAAGGATTCTGGGTAACAGAACCTGGTTAGAGCCCCACAAGTCACCCCATTTTGGATCCCGCTAGATGTCTAGTTTTCAAAAATGTGCATGTTTGCTAGGTTTCCCCAGGTGCCGGCTGAGCTAGAGGCCAAAATCCACAGCTAGGCACTTTGTAAAAAACAGCTCTGTTTTCTTTCTGAAAATGTGATGTGTCCACGTCGTGTTTTGGGGCATATCCTGTCGCCGGCGCTAGGCCTACCCACACAAGTGAAGTACCGTTTTTATCGGGAGACTTGGAGGAATGCTGGTTGGAAGGAAATTTGTGGCTCTTCTCATATTCCAGAATTTTCTGTCACCGAAATGACAGGAAAAAGGGTTTTTTGGCCAAATTTTAAGGTTTGCAAAGGATTCTGGGTAACAGAACCTGGTTAGAGCCCCACAAGTCACCCCATCTTGGATTCCCCTAGGTATCTAGTTTTCAAAAATGCGCAGGTTTGCTAGATTTCCCCAGGTGCCGGCTGAGCTAGAGGCCAAAATCCACAGCTAGGCACTTTGTAAAAAACAGCTCTGTTTTCTTTCTGAAAATGTGATGTGTCCACGTCGTGTTTTGGGGCATATCCTGTCGCGGGCGCTAGGCCTACCCACACAAGTGAGGTACCATTTTTATCGGGAGACTTGGGGGAACACTGGGTGGAAGGAAATTTGTGGCTCCTCTCAGATTCCAGAACTTTCTGTCACCGAAATGACAGGAAAAAGTGTTCTTTTGGCCAAAGCTTGAGGTTTGCAAAGGATTCTGGGTAACAGAACCTGGTTGGAGCCCCACAAGTCACCCCATTTTTGATCCCCCTAGATGTCTAGTTTTCAAAAATGCGCAGGTTTGCTAGGTTTCCCCAGGTGCCGGCTGAGCTAGAGGCCAAAATCCACAGCTAGGCACTTTGTAAAAAACAGCTCTGTTTTCTTTCTGAAAATGTGATGTGTCCACGTCGTGTTTTGGGGCATATCCTGTCGCCGGCGCTAGGCCTACCCACACAAGTGAAGTACCATTTTTATCGGGAGACTTGGGGGAACGCTTGGTGGAAGGAAATTTGTGGCTCCTCTCAGATTCTAGAACTTTCTGTCACTGAAATGACAGGAAAAAGTGTTTTTTTGGCCAAATGTAAAAGGTTTGAGGTTTGCAAAGGATTCTGGGTAACTGAACCTGGTCAGAGCCCCACAAGTCACTCCATCTTGGATTCCCCTAGATGTCTCCTTTTCAAAAATGCACAGGTTTGCTAGGTTTCCCCAGGTGCCGGCTGAGCTAGAGGCCAAAATCCACAGCTAGGCACTTTGTAAGAAACAGCTCTGTTTTTTTCTGACAATTTGATGTGTCCACGTCGTGTTTTGGGGCATATCCTGTTGCAGGCGCTAGGCCTACCCACACAAGTGAGGTACCGTTTTTATCGGGAGACTTGGGGGAATGCTGGGTGGAAGGAAATTTGTGGCTCCTCTCATATTCCAGAATTTTCTGTCACCGAAATGACAGAAAAAAGTGTTTTTTTGGCAAAAGTTTGAGGTTTGCAAAGGATTCTGGGTAACAGAACCTGGTCAGAGCCCCACAAGTCACCCCATTTTGTATCCCCCTAGATGTCTAGTTTTCAAAAATGCGCAGGTTTGCTAGGTTTCCCAAGGTGCCGGCTGAGCTAGAGGCCAAAATCCACAGCTAGGCACTTTGTAAAAAACAGCTCTGTTTTCTTTCTGAAAATGTGATGTGTCCACGTCGTGTTTTGGGGCATATCCTGTCGCCGGCGCTAGGCCTACCCACACAAGTGAAGTACCATTTTTATCGGGAGACTTGGGGGAATGCTGGGTGGAAGGAAATTTGTGGCTCCTCTCAGATTCCAGAGCTTTCTGTCACTGAAATGACTGGAAAAAGTGTTTTTTTGGCCAACTTTTGAGGTTTGCAAAGGTTTCTGGGTAACAGAACCTGGTCAGAGCCCCACAAGTCACCCCATTTTGTATCCCCCTAGATATCTAGTTTTCAAAAATGCGCAGGTTTGCTAGGTTTCCCAAGGTGCCGGCTGATCTAGAGGCCAAAATCCACAGCTAGGCATTTTGTAAAAAACAGCTCTGTTTTCTTTCTGAAAATGTGATGTGTCCACGTCGTGTTTTGGGGCATATCCTGTCGCAGGCCCTGGGCCTACCCACACAAGTGTGGTATCGTTTTTATCGGGAGACTTGGGGGAATGCTGGTTGGAATGAAATTTGTGGCTCCTCTCATATTCCAGAATTTTCTGTCACCGAAATGACAGGAAAAAGTGTTTTTTGGCCAAATGTTGAGGTTTGCAAAGGATTCTGGGTAACAGAACCTGGTTAGAGCCCCACAAGTCACCCAATCTTGGATTCCCCTAGATGTCTAGTTTTCAAAAATGTGCAGGTTTGCTAGGTTTCCCCAGGTGCCGGCAGAGCTAGAGGCCAAAATCCACAGCTAGGCACTTTTTAAAAAACAGCTCTGTTTTCTTTCTGAAAATGTGATGTGTCCACGTCGTGTTTTGGGGCATATCCTGTCACCGGCGCTAGGCCTACCCACACAAGTGAAGTACCGTTTTTATCGGGAGACTTGGGGGAATGCTGGTTGGAAGGAAATTTGTGGCTCTTCTCATATTCCAGAATTTTCTGTCACCGAAATGACAGGAAAAAGGGTTTTTTGGCCAAATTTTGAGGTTTGCAAAGGATTCTGGGTAACAGAACCTGGTTAGAGCCCCACAAGTCACCCCATTTTGGATCCCCCTAGATGTCTAGTTTTCAAAAATGTGCATGTTTGCTAGGTTTCCCCAGGTGCCGGCTGAGCTAGAGGCCAAAATCCACAGCTAGGCACTTTGTAAAAAACAGCTCTGTTTTCTTTCTGAAAATGTGATGTGTCCACGTCGTGTTTTGGGGCATATCCTGTCGCCGGCGCTAGGCCTACCCACACAAGTGAAGTACCGTTTTTATCGGGAGACTTGGAGGAATGCTGGTTGGAAGGAAATTTGTGGCTCTTCTCATATTCCAGAATTTTCTGTCACCGAAATGACAGGAAAAAGGGTTTTTTGGCCAAATGTTGAGGTTTGCAAAGGATTCTGGGTAACAGAACCTGGTTAGAGCCCCACAAGTCACACCATCTTGGATTCCCCTAGGTATCTAGTTTTCAAAAATGCGCAGGTTTGCTAGATTTCCCCAGGTGCCGGCTGAGCTAGAGGCCAAAATCCACAGCGAGGCACTTTGTAAAAAACAGCTCTGTTTTCTTTCTGAAAATGTGATGTGTCCACGTCGTGTTTTGGGGCATATCCTGTCGCGGGCGCTAGGCCTACCCACACAAGTGAGGTACCATTTTTATCGGGAGACTTGGGGGAACACTGGGTGGAAGGAAATTTGTGGCTCCTCTCAGATTCCAGAACTTTCTGTCACCGAAATGACAGGAAAAAGTGTTCTTTTAGCCAAAGCTTGAGGTTTGCAAAGGATTCTGGGTAACAGAACCTGGTTGGAGCCCCACAAGTCACCCCATTTTTGATCCCCCTAGATGTCTAGTTTTCAAAAATGCGCAGGTTTGCTAGGTTTCCCCAGGTGCCGGCTGAGCTAGAGGCCAAAATCCACAGCTAGGCACTTTGTAAAAAACAGCTCTGTTTTCTTTCTGAAAATGTGATGTGTCCACGTCGTGTTTTGGGGCATATCCTGTCGCCGGCGCTAGGCCTACCCACACAAGTGAAGGACCATTTTTATCGGGAGACTTGGGGGAACGCTGGGTGGAAGGAAATTTGTGGCTCCTCTCAGATTCTAGAACTTTCTGTCACTGAAATGACAGGAAAAAGTGTTTTTTTGGCCAAATGTTAAAGGTTTGCAAAGGATTCTGGGTAACAGAACCTGGTCAGAGCCCCACAAGCCACCCCATCTTGGATTACCCTAGATGTCTAGTTTTCAAAAATGCACAGGTTTGCTAGGTTTCCCTAGGTGCCGGCTGAGCTAGAGGCCAAAATCCACAGCTAGGCACTTTGTAAAAAACAGCTCTGTTTTCTTTCTGAAAATGTGATGTGTCCACGTCGTGTTTTGGGGCATATCCTGTTGCGGGCGCTAGACCTACCCACACAAGTGAGGTACCGTTTTTATCGGGAGACTTGGGGGAATGCTGGGTGGAAGGAAATTTGTGGCTCCTCTCATATTCCAGAATTTTCTGTCCCCCAAATGACAGGAAAAAGGTTTTTTTTGGCCAAAGTTTGAGGTTTGCAAAGGATTCTGGGTAACAGAACCTGGTCAGAGCCCCACAAGTCACCCCATTTTGTATCCCCCTAGATGTCTAGTTTTCAAAAATGCGCAGGTTTGCTAGGTTTCCCCAGGTGCCGGCTGAGCTAGAGGCCAAAATCCACAGCTAGGCACTTTGTAAAAAACAGCTCTGTTTTCTTTCTGAAAATGTGATGTGTCCACGTCGTGTTTTGGGGCATATCCTGTCGCCGGCGCTAGGCCTACCCACACAAGTGAAGTACCGTTTTTATCGGGAGACTTGGAGGAATGCTGGTTGGAAGGAAATTTGTGGCTCTTCTCATATTCCAGAATTTTCTGTCACCGAAATGACAGGAAAAAGGGTTTTTTGGCCAAATGTTGAGGTTTGCAAAGGATTCTGGGTAACAGAACCTGGTTAGAGCCCCACAAGTCACTCCATCTTGGATTCCCTTAGGTATCTAGTTTTCAAAAATGCGCAGGTTTGCTAGATTTCCCCAGGTGCCGGCTGAGCTAGAGGCCAAAATCCACAGCGAGGCACTTTGTAAAAAACAGCTCTGTTTTCTTTCTGAAAATGTGATGTGTCCACGTCGTGTTTTGGGGCATATCCTGTCGCGGGCGCTAGGCCTACCCACACAAGTGAGGTACCATTTTTATCGGGAGACTTGGGGGAACACTGGGTGGAAGGAAATTTGTGGCTCCTCTCAGATTCCAGAACTTTCTGTCACCGAAATGACAGGAAAAAGTGTTCTTTTGGCCAAAGCTTGAGGTTTGCAAAGGATTCTGGGTAACAGAACCTGGTCGGAGCCCCACAAGTCACCCCATTTTTGATCCCCCTAGATGTCTAGTTTTCAAAAATGCGCAGGTTTGCTAGGTTTCCCCAGGTGCCGGCTGAGCTAGAGGCCAAAATCCACAGCTAGGCACTTTGTAAAAAACAGCTCTGTTTTCTTTCTGAAAATGTGATGTGTCCACGTCGTGTTTTGGGGCATATCCTGTCGCCGGCGCTAGGCCTACCCACACAAGTGAAGTACCATTTTTATCGGGAGACTTGGGGGAACGCTGGGTGGAAGGAAATTTGTGGCTCCTCTCAGATTCTAGAACAATCTGTCACTGAAATTACAGGAAAAAGTGTTTTTTTGGCCAAATGTTAAAGGTTTGCAAAGGATTCTGGGTAACAGAACCTGGTCAGAGCCCCACAAGCCACCCCATCTTGGATTACCCTAGATGTCTAGTTTTCAAAAATGCACAGGTTTGCTAGGTTTCCCTAGGTGCCGGCTGAGCTAGAGGCCAAAATCCACAGCTAGGCACTTTGTAAAAAACAGCTCTGTTTTCTTTCTGAAAATGTGATGTGTCCACGTCGTGTTTTGGGGCATATCCTGTTGCGGGCGCTAGACCTACCCACACAAGTGAGGTACCGTTTTTATCGGGAGACTTGGGGGAATGCTGGGTGGAAGGAAATTTGTGGCTCCTCTCATATTCCAGAATTTTCTGTCCCCCAAATGACAGGAAAAAGGTTTTTTTTGGCCAAAGTTTGAGGTTTGCAAAGGATTCTGGGTAACAGAACCTGGTCAGAGCCCCACAAGTCACCCCATTTTGTATCCCCCTAGATGTCTAGTTTTCAAAAATGTGCAGGTTTGCTAGGTTTCCCCAGGTGCCGGCTGAGCTAGAGGCCAAAATCCACAGCTAGGCATTTTGTATAAAACAGCTCTGTTTTCTTTCTGAAAATGTGATGTGTCCACGTCGTGTTTTGGGGCATATCCTGTCGCAGGCCCTGGGCCTACCCACACAAGTGAGGTACCGTTTTTATCAGGAGACTTGAGGGAATGCTGGTTGGAAGGAAATTTGTGGCTCCTCTGATATTCCAGAATTTGTTGTCACCGAAATGACAGGAAAAAGTGTTTTTTGGCCAAATGTTGAGGTTTGCAAAGGATTCTGGGTAACAGAACCTGGTTGGAGCCCCACAAGTCACCCCATCTTGGATTCCCCTAGGTATCTAGTTTTCAAAAATGCGCAGGTTTGCTAGGTTTCCCCAGGTGCCGGCTGAGCTAGAGGCCAAAATCCACAGCAAGGCACTTTGTAAAAAACAGCTCTGTTTTCTTTCTGAAAATGTGATGTGTCCACGTCGTGTTTTGGGGCATATCCTGTCGCGGGCCCTAGGCCTACCCACACAAGTGAGGTACCATTTTTATCGGGAGACTTGGGGGAACGCTGGGTGGAAGGAAATTTGTGGCTCCTCTCAGATTCCAGAGCTTTCTGTCACTGAAATGACAGGAAAAAGTGTTTTTTTGGCCAAATTTTGAGGTTTGCAAAGGATTCTGGGTAACTGAACCTGGTCAGAGCCCCACAAGTCACTCCATCTTGGATTCCCCTAGATGACTCCTTTTCAAAAATGCACAGGTTTGCTAGGTTTCCCCAGGTGCCGGCTGAGCTAGAGGCCAAAATCCACAGCTAGGCACTTTGTAAGAAACAGCTCTGTTTTTTTCTGACAATTTGATGTGTCCACGTCGTGTTTTGGGGCATATCCTGTTGCAGGCGCTAGGCCTACCCACACAAGTGAGGTACCGTTTTTATCGGGAGACTTGGGGGAATGCTGGGTGGAAGGAAATTTGTGGCTCCTCTCATATTCCAGAATTTTCTGTCACCGAAATGACAGAAAAAAGTGGTTTTTTTTTGCAAAAGTTTGAGGTTTGCAAAGGATTCTGGGTAACAGAACCTGGTCAGAGCCCCACAAGTCACCCCATTTTGTATCCCCCTAGATGTCTAGTTTTCAAAAATGCCCAGGTTTGCTAGGTTTCCCAAGGTGCCGGCTGAGCTAGAGGCCAAAATCCACAGCTAGGCACTTTGTAAAAAACAGCTCTGTTTTCTTTCTGAAAATGTGATGTGTCCACGTCGTGTTTTGGGGCATATCCTGTCGCGGGCGCTAGGCCTACCCACACAAGTGAGGTACCATTTTTATCGGGAGACTTGGGGGAACGCTGGGTGGAAGGAAATTTGTGGCTCGTCTCAGATTCCAGAACTTTCTGTCACCGAAATGACAGGAAAAAGTGTTTTTTTGGCCAAAATTTGAGGTTTGCAAAGGATTCCTGGTAACAGAACCTGGTCAGAGCCCCACAAGTCACCCCATTTTGGATCCCCCTAGATGTCTAGTTTTCAAAAATTTGCAGGTTTGCTAGGTTTCTACAGGTGCCGGATGAGCTAGAGGCCAAAATCCACAGCTAGGCACTTTGTAAAAAACAGCTCTGTTTTCTTTCTGAAAATGTGATGTGTCCACGTCGTGTTTTGGGGCATATCCTGTCGTCGGCGCTAGGCCTACCCACACAAGTGAGGTACCGTTTTTATCGGGAGACTTGGGGGAATGCTGGGCGGAAGGAAATTTGTGGCTCCTCTCATATTCCAGAATTTTCTGTCACCGAAATGACAGGAAAAAGGTTTTTTTTGGCCAAAGTTTGAGGTTTGCAAAGGATTCTGGGTAACAGAACCTGGTCAGAGCCCCACAAGTCACCCTATTTTGGATCCCCCTAGATGTCTAGTTTTAAAAAATGCACAGGTTTGCTAGGTTTCCCCAGGTGCCGGCTGAGCTAGAGGCCAAAATCAACAGGTAGGCACTTTGTAAAAAACAGCTCTGTTTTCTTTCTGAAAATGTGATGTGTCCACGTCGTGTTTTGGGGCATATACTGTCGCCGGTGCTAGGCCTAGCCACACAAGTGAAGTACCATTTTTATCGGGAGACTTGGGGGAATGCTGGGTGGAAGGAAATTTGTGGCTCCTCTCAGATTCCAGAGCTTTCTGTCACTGAAATGACAGGAAAAAGTGTTTTTTTGGCCAACTTTTGAGGTTTGCAAAGGATTCTGGGTAACAGAACCTGGTCAGAGCCCCACAAGTCACCCCATTTTGTATCCCCCTAGATGTCTAGTTTTCAAAAATGCGCAGGTTTGCTAGGTTTCCCAAGGTGCCGGCTGATCTAGAGGCCAAAATCCACAGCTAGGCATTTTGTAAAAAACAGCTCTGTTTTCTTTCTGAAAATGTGATGTGTCCACGTCGTGTTTTGGGGCATATCCTGTCGCAGGCCCTGGGCCTACCCACACAAGTGTGGTACCGTTTTTATCGGGAGACTTGGGGGAATGCTGGTTGGAATGAAATTTGTGGCTCCTCTCATATTCCAGAATTTTCTGTCACCGAAATGACAGGAAAAAGTGTTTTTTGGCCAAATGTTGAGGTTTGCAAAGGATTCTGGGTAACAGAACCTGGTCAGAGCCCCACAAGTCACCCCATTTTGGATCCCCCTAGATGTCTAGTTTTAAAAAATGCACAGGTTTGCTAGGTTTCCCCAGGTGCCGGCTGAGCTAGAGGCCAAAATCAACAGGTAGGCACTTTGTAAAAAACAGCTCTGTTTTCTTTCTGAAAATGTGATGTGTCCACGTCGTGTTTTGGGGCATATACTGTCGCCGGTGCTAGGCCTAGCCACACAAGTGAAGTACCATTTTTATCGGGAGACTTGGGGGAATGCTGGGTGGAAGGAAATTTGTGGCTCCTCTCAGATTCCAGAGCTTTCTGTCACTGAAATGACAGGAAAAAGTGTTTTTTTGGCCAACTTTTGAGGTTTGAAAAGGATTCTGGGTAACAGAACCTGGTCAGAGCCCCACAAGTCACCCCATTTTGTATCCCCCTAGATGTCTAGTTTTCAAAAATGCGCAGGTTTGCTAGGTTTCCCAAGGTGCCGGCTGATCTAGAGGCCAAAATCCACAGCTAGGCATTTTGTAAAAAACAGCTCTGTTTTCTTTCTGAAAATGTGATGTGTCCACGTCGTGTTTTGGGGCATATCCTGTCGCAGGCCCTGGGCCTACCCACACAAGTGTGGTACCGTTTTTATCGGGAGAGTTGGGGGAATGCTGGTTGGAATGAAATTTGTGGCTCCTCTCATATTCCAGAATTTTCTGTCACCGAAATGACAGGAAAAAGTGTTTTTTGGCCAAATGTTGAGGTTTGCAAAGGATTCTGGGTAACAGAACCTGGTTAGAGCCCCACAAGTCACCCCATTTTGGATCCCGCTAGATGTCTAGTTTTCAAAAATGTGCATGTTTGCTAGGTTTCCCCAGGTGCCGGCTGAGCTAGAGGCCAAAATCCACAGCTAGGCACTTTGTAAAAAACAGCTCTGTTTTCTTTCTGAAAATGTGATGTGTCCACGTCGTGTTTTGGGGCATATCCTGTCGCCGGCGCTAGGCCTACCCACACAAGTGAAGTACCGTTTTTATCGGGAGACTTGGAGGAATGCTGGTTGGAAGGAAATTTGTGGCTCTTCTCATATTCCAGAATTTTCTGTCACCGAAATGACAGGAAAAAGGGTTTTTTGGCCAAATTTTAAGGTTTGCAAAGGATTCTGGGTAACAGAACCTGGTTAGAGCCCCACAAGTCACCCCATCTTGGATTCCCCTAGGTATCTAGTTTTCAAAAATGCGCAGGTTTGCTAGATTTCCCCAGGTGCCGGCTGAGCTAGAGGCCAAAATCCACAGCTAGGCACTTTGTAAAAAACAGCTCTGTTTTCTTTCTGAAAATGTGATGTGTCCACGTCGTGTTTTGGGGCATATCCTGTCGCGGGCGCTAGGCCTACCCACACAAGTGAGGTACCATTTTTATCGGGAGACTTGGGGGAACACTGGGTGGAAGGAAATTTGTGGCTCCTCTCAGATTCCAGAACTTTCTGTCACCGAAATGACAGGAAAAAGTGTTCTTTTGGCCAAAGCTTGAGGTTTGCAAAGGATTCTGGGTAACAGAACCTGGTTGGAGCCCCACAAGTCACCCCATTTTTGATCCCCCTAGATGTCTAGTTTTCAAAAATGCGCAGGTTTGCTAGGTTTCCCCAGGTGCCGGCTGAGCTAGAGGCCAAAATCCACAGCTAGGCACTTTGTAAAAAACAGCTCTGTTTTCTTTCTGAAAATGTGATGTGTCCACGTCGTGTTTTGGGGCATATCCTGTCGCCGGCGCTAGGCCTACCCACACAAGTGAAGTACCATTTTTATCGGGAGACTTGGGGGAACGCTTGGTGGAAGGAAATTTGTGGCTCCTCTCAGATTCTAGAACTTTCTGTCACTGAAATGACAGGAAAAAGTGTTTTTTTGGCCAAATGTTAAAGGTTTGCAAAGGATTCTGGGTAACAGAACCTGGTCAGAGCCCCACAATCCACCCCATCTTGGATTACCCTAGATGTCTAGTTTTCAAAAATGCACAGGTTTGCTAGGTTTCCCTAGGTGCCGGCTGAGCTAGAGGCCAAAATCCACAGCTAGGCACTTTGTAAAAAACAGCTCTGTTTTCTTTCTGAAAATGTGATGTGTCCACGTCGTGTTTTGGGGCATATCCTGTTGTGGGCGCTAGACCTACCCACACAAGTGAGGTTCCGTTTTTATCGGGAGACTTGGGGGAATGCTGGGTGGAAGGAAATTTGTGGCTCTTCTCATATTCCAGAATTTTCTGTCACCGAAATGACAGGAAAAGGGTTTTTTTGGCCAAATTTTGAGGTTTGCAAAGGATTCTGGGTAACAGAACCTGGTTAGAGCCCCACAAGTCACCCCATTTTTGATCCCCCTAGATGTCTAGTTTTCAAAAATGCGCAGGTTTGCTAGGTTTCCCCAGGTGCCGGCTGAGCTAGAGGCCAAAATCCACAGCTAGGCACTGTGTAAAAAACAGCTCTGTTTTCTTTCTGAAAATGTGATGTGTCCACGTCGTGTTTTGGGGCATATCCTGTCGCCGGCGCTAGGCCTACCCACACAAGTGAAGTACCGTTTTTATCGGGAGACTTGGAGGAATGCTGGTTGGAAGGAAATTTGTGGCTCTTCTCATATTCCAGAATTTTCTGTCACCGAAATGACAGGAAAAAGGTTTTTTTGGCCAAATTTTGAGGTTTGCAAAGGATTCTGGGTAACAGAACCTGGTTAGAGCCCCACATGCCACCCCATCTTGGATTACCCTAGATGTCTAGTTTTAAAAAATGCACAGGTTTGCTAGGTTTCCCTAGGTGCCGGCTGAGCTAGAGGCCAAAATCCACAGCTAGGCACTTTGTAAAAAACAGCTCTGTTTTCTTTCTGAAAATGTGATGTGTCCATGTCGTGTTTTGGGGCATATCCTGTTGCGGGCGCTAGACTTACCCACACAAGTGAGGTACCGTTTTTATTGGGAGACTTGGAGGAATGCTGGTTGGAAGGAAATTTGTGGCTCTTCTCATATTCCAGAATTTTCTGTCACCGAAATGACAGGAAAAAGGTTTTTTTGGCCAAATTTTGAGGTTTGCAAAGGATTCTGGGTAACAGAACCTGGTTAGAGCCACACAAGTCACCCCATCTTGGATTCCCCTAGGTATCTAGTTTTCAAAAATGCACAGGTTTGCTAGATTTCCCCAGGTGCCGGCTGAGCTAGAGGCCAAAATCCACAGCTAGGCACTTTGTAAAAAACAGCTCAGTTTTCTTTCTGAAAATGTGATGTGTCCACGTCGTGTTTTGGGGCATATCCTGTCGCGGGCGCTAGACCTACCCACACAAGTGAGGTACCATTTTTATCGGGAGACTTGGGGGAACACTGGGTGGAAGGAAATTTGTGGCTCCTCTCAGATTCCAGAACTTTCTGTCACCGAAATGACAGGAAAAAGTTTTCTTTTGGCCAAAGCTTGAGGTTTGCAAAGGATTCTGGGTAACAGAACCTGGTCAGAGCCCCACAAGTCACCCCATTTTGGATCCCCCTAGATGTCTAGTTTTCAAAAATTTGCAGGTCTGCTAGGTTTCTACAGGTGCCGGCTGAGCTAGAGGCCAAAATCCACAGCTAGGCACTTTGTAAAAAAACAGCTCTGTTTTCTTTCTGAAAATGTGAAGTGTCCACGTCGTGTTTTGGGGCATATCCTGTCGCCGGCGCTAGGCCTACCCACACAAGTGAGGTACCGTTTTTATCGGGAGACTTGGGGGAATGCTGGGTGGAAGGAAATTTGTGGCTCCTCTCATATTCCATAATTTTCTGTCACCGAAATGACAGGAAAAAGGGTTTTTTTAGCCAAAGTTTGAGGTTTGCAAAGGATTCTGGGTAACAGAACCTGGTCAGAGCCCCACAAGTCACCCCATTGTGGATCCCCCTAGATGTCTAGTTTTAAAAAATGCACAGGTTTGCTAGGTTTCCCCAGGTGCCGGCTGAGCTAGAGGCCAAAATCCACAGCTAGGCACTTTGTAAAAAACAGCTCTGTTTTCTTTATGAAAATGTGATGTGTCCACGTCGTGTTTTGGGGCATATCCTGTCGGGGGCGCTAGGCCTACCCACACAAATGAGGTTCCATTTTGATCGGGAGACTTGGGGGAATGCTGGTTGGAAGGAAATTTGTGGCTCCTCTTATATTCCAGAACTTTCTGTCACCGAAATGACAGGAAAAAGTGTTTTTTTGGCCACAATTTGAGGTTTGCAAAGGATTCTGGGTAACAGAACCTGGTCAGAGCCCCACAAGTCACCCCATTTTGGATCCCCCTAGATGTCTAGTTTTCAAAAACGTGCAGGTTTGCTAGGTTTCCCCAGGTGCCGGCTGAGCTAGAGGCCAAAATCCACAGCTAGGCACGTTGTAAAAAACAGCTCTGTTTTGTTTCTGAAAATGTGATGTGTCCACGTCGTGTTTTGGGGCATATCCTGTCGCAGGCCCTGGGCCTACCCACACAAGTGAGGTACCGTTTTTATCAGGAGACTTGGGGGAATGCTGGTTGGAAGGTAATTTGTGGCTCTTCTCATATTCCAGAATTTTCTGTCACCGAAATGACAGGAAAAGGGGTTTTTTGGCCAAATTTTGAGGTTTGCAAAGGATTCTGGGTAACAGAACCTGGTTACAGCCCCACAAGTCACCCCATTTTGGATCCCCCTAGATGTCTAGTTTTCAAAAATGTGCATGTTTGCTAGGTTTCCCCAGGTGCCGGCTGAGCTAGAGGCCAAAATCCACAGCTAGGCACTTTGTAAAAAACAGCTCTGTTTTCTTTCTGAAAATGTGATGTGTCCACGTCGTGTTTTGGGGCATATCCTGTCGCCGGCGCTAGGCCTACCCACACAAGTGAAGTACCGTTTTTATCGGGAGACTTGGAGGAATGCTGGTTGGAAGGAAATTTGTGGCTCTTCTCATATTCCAGAATTTTCTGTCACCGAAATGACAGGAAAAAGGTTTTTTTGGCCAAATTTTGAGGTTTGCAAAGGATTCTGGGTAACAGAACCTGGTTAGAGCCCCACAAGTCACCCCATCTTGGATTCCCCTAGGTATCTAGTTTTCAAAAATGCGCAGGTTTGCTAGATTTCCCCAGGTGCCGGCTGAGCTAGAAGCCAAAATCCACAGCTAGGCACTTTGTAAAAAACAGCTCTGTTTTCTTTCTGAAAATGTGATGTGTCCACGTCGTGTTTTGGGGCATATCATGTCGCGGACCCTAGGCCTACCCACACAAGTGAGGTACCATTTTTATCGGGAGACTTGGGGGAACACTGGGTGGAAGGAAATTTGTGGCTCCTCTCAGATTCCAGAACTTTCTGTCACCGAAATGACAGGAAAAAGTTTTCTTTTGGCCAAAGCTTGAGGTTTGCAAAGGATTCTGGGTAACAGAACCTGGTTGGAGCCCCACAAGTCACCCCATTTTTGATCCCCCTAGATGTCTAGTTTTAAAAAATGCGCAGGTTTGCTAGGTTTCCCCAGGTTCCGGCTGAGCTAGAGGCCAAAATCCACAGCTAGGCACTTTGTAAAAAACAGCTCTGTTTTCTTTCTGAAAATGTGATGTGTCCACGTCGTGTTTTGGGGCATATCCTGTTGCCGGCGCTAGGCCTACCCACACAAGTGAAGTACCATTTTTATCGGGAGACTTGGGGGAAAGCTGGGTGGAAGGAAATTTGTGGCTCCTCTCAGATTCTAGAACTTTCTGTCACTGAAATGACAGGAAAAAGTGTTTTTTTGGCCAAATGTTAAAGGTTTGCAAAGGATTCTGGGTAACAGAACCTGGTCAGAGCCCCACATGCCACCCCATCTTGGATTACCCTAGATGTCTAGTTTTCAAAAATGCACAGGTTTGCTAGGTTTCCCTAGGTGCCGGCTGAGCTAGAGGCCAAAATCCACAGCTAGGCACTTTGTAAAAAACAGCTCTGTTTTCTTTCTGAAAATGTGATGTGTCCACGTCGTGTTTTGGGGCATATCCTGTTGCGGGCGCTAGACCTACCCACACAAGTGAGGTACCGTTTTTATCGGGAGACTTGGAGGAATGCTGGTTGGAAGGAAATTTGTGGCTCTTCTCATATTCCAGAATTTTCTGTCACCGAAATGACAGGAAAAAGGTTTTTTTGGCCAAATTTTGAGGTTTGCAAAGGATTCTGGGTAACAGAACCTGGTTAGAGCCACACAAGTCACCCCATCTTGGATTCCCCTAGGTATCTAGTTTTCAAAAATGCGCAGGTTTGCTAGATTTCCCCAGGTGCCGGCTGAGCTAGAGGCCAAAATCCACAGCTAGGCACTTTGTAAAAAACAGCTCTGTTTTCTTTCTGAAAATGTGATGTGTCCACGTCGTGTTTTGGGGCATATCCTGTCGCGGGCGCTAGGCCTACCCACACAAGTGAGGTACCATTTTTATCGGGAGACTTGGGGGAACACTGGGTGGAAGGAAATTTGTGGCTCCTCTCAGATTCCAGAACTTTCTGTCACCGAAATGACAGGAAAAAGTTTTCTTTTGGCCAAAGCTTGAGGTTTGCAAAGGATTCTGGGTAACAGAACCTGGTTGGAGCCCCACAAGTCACCCCATTTTTGATCCCCCTAGATGTCTAGTTTTCAAAAATGCGCAGGTTTGCTAGGTTTCCCCAGGTGCCGGCTGAGCTAGAGGCCAAAATCCACAGCTAGGCACTTTGTAAAAAACAGCTCTGTTTTCTTTCTGAAAATGTGATGTGTCCACGTCGTGTTTTGGGGTATATCCTGTCGCCGGCGCTAGGCCTACCCACACAAGTGAAGTACCATTTTTATCGGGAGACTTTGGGGAACGCTGGGTGGAAGGACATTTGTGGCTCCTCTCAGATTCTAGAACTTTCTGTCACTGAAATGACAGGAAAAAGTGTTTTTTTGGCCAAATGTTAAAGATTTGCAAAGGATTCTGGGTAACAGAACCTGGTCAGAGCCCCACATGCCACCCCATCTTGGATTACCCTAGATGTCTAGTTTTCAAAAATGCACAGGTTTGCTAGGTTTCCCTAGGTGCCGGCTGAGCTAGAGGCCAAAATCCACAGCTAGGCACTTTGTAAAAAACAGCTCTGTTTTCTTTCTGAAAATGTGAAGTGTCCACGTTGTGTTTTGGGGCATATCCTGTTGCGGGCGCTAGACCTACCCACACAAGTGAGGTACCGTTTTTATCGGGAGACTTGGGGGAATGCTGGGTGGAAGGAAATTTGTGGCTCCTCTCATATTCCAGAATTTTCTGTATCCCAAATGACAGGAAAAAGTGTTCTTTTGGCCAAAGTTTGAGGTTTGCAAAGGATTCTGGGTAACAGAACCTGGTCAGAGCCCCACAAGTCACCCCATTTTGTATCCCCCTAGATGTCTAGTTTTCAAAAATGCGCAGGTTTGCTAGGTTTCCCCAGGTGCCGGCTGAGCTAGAGGCCAAAATCCACAGCTAGGCATTTTGTTTAAAACAGCTCTGTTTTCTTTTTGAAAATGTGATGTGTCCACGTCGTGTTTTGGGGCATATCCTGTCGCAGGCCCTGGGCCTACCCACACAAGTGAGGTACCGTTTTTATCAGGAGACTTGGGGGAATGCTGGTTGGAAGGAAATTTGTGGCTCCTCTGATATTCCAGAATTTTCTGTCACCGAAATGACAGGAAAAATAGTTTTTTGGCCAAATGTTGAGGTTTGCAAAGGATTCTGGGTAACAGAACCTGGTTGGAGCCCCACAAGTCACCCCATTTTTGATCCCCCTAGATGTCTAGTTTTCAAAAATGCGCAGGTTTGCTAGGTTTCCCCAGGTGCCGGCTGAGCTAGAGGCCAAAATCCACAGCTAGGCACTTTGTAAAAAACAGCTCTGTTTTCTTTCTGAAAATGTGATGTGTCCACGTCGTGTTTTGGGGCATATCCTGTCGCCGGCGCTAGGCCTACCCACACAAGTGAAGTACCATTTTTATCGGGAGACTTGGGGGAACGCTGGGTGGAAGGAAATTTGTGGCTCCTCTCAGATTCTAGAACTTTCTGTCACTGAAATGACAGGAAAAAGTGTTTTTTTGGCCAAATGTTAAAGGTTTGCAAAGGATTCTGGGTAACAGAACCTGGTCAGAGCCCCACAAGTCACCCCATTTCTGATCCCCCTAGATGTCTAGTTTTCAAAAATGCACAGGTTTGCTAGGTTTCCCTAGGTGCCGGCTGAGCTAGAGGCCAAAATCCACAGCTAGGCACTTTGTAAAAAACAGCTCTGTTTTCTTTCTGAAAATGTGATGTTTCCACGTCGTGTTTTGGGGCATATCCTGTTGCGGGCGCTAGGCCTACCCACACAAGTGAGGTACCATTTTTATCGGGAGACTTGGGGGAACACTGGGTGGAAGGAAATTTGTGGCTCCTCTCAGATTCCAGAACTTTCTGTCACCGAAATGACAGGAAAAAGTGTTCTTTTGGCCAAAGCTTGAGGTTTGCAAAGGATTCTGGGTAACAGAACCTGGTTGGAGCCCCACAAGTCACCCCATTTTTGATCCCCCTAGATGTCTAGTTTTCAAAAATGCGCAGGTTTGCTAGGTTTCCCCAGGTGCCGGCTGAGCTAGAGGCCAAAATCCACAGCTAGGTACTTTGTAAAAAACAGCTCTGTTTTCTTTCTGAAAATGTGATGTGTCCACGTCGTGTTTTGGGGCATATCCTGTCGCCGGCGCTAGGCCTACCCACACAAGTGAAGTACCATTTTTATCGGGAGACTTGGGGGAACGCTGGGTGGAAGGAAATTTGTGGCTCCTCTCAGATTCTAGAACTTTCTGTCACTGAAATGACAGGAAAAAGTGTTTTTTTGGCCAAATGTTTGAGGTTTGCAAAGGACTCTGGGTAACAGAATCTGGTCAGAGCCCCACAAGTCACCCCATTTTGGATCCCCCTAGATGTCTAGTTTTCAAAAATGCACAGGTTTGCTAGGTTTCCCCAGGTGCCGGCTGAGCTAGAGGCCAAAATCCACAGCTAGGCACTTTGTAAAAAACAGCTCTGTTTTCTTTCTGAAAATGTGATGTGTCCACGTCGTGTTTTGGGGCATATCCTGTTGCGGGCGCTAGACCTACCCACACAAGTGAGGTACCGTTTTTATCGGGAGACTTGGAGGAATGCTGGTTGGAAGGAAATTTGTGGCTCTTCTCATATTCCAGAATTTTCTGTCACCGAAATGACAGGAAAAAGGTTTTTTGGGCCAAATTTTGAGGTTTGCAAAGGATTCTGGGTAACAGAACCTGGTTAGAGCCCCACAAGTCACCCCATCTTGGATTCCCCTAGGTATCTAGTTTTCAAAAATGTGCAGGTTTGCTAGATTTCCCCAGGTGCCGGCTGAGCTAGAGGCCAAAATCCACAGCTAGGCACTTTGTAAAAAACAGCTCTGTTTTCTTTCTGAAAATGTGATGTGTCCACGTCGTGTTTTGGGGCATATCCTGTCGCGGGCGCTAGGCCTACCCACACAAGTGAGGTACCATTTTTATCGGGAGACTTGGGGGAACACTGGGTGGAAGGAAATTTGTGGCTCCTCTCAGATTCCAGAACTTTCTGTCACCGAAATGACAGGAAAAAGTTTTCTTTTGGCCAAAGCTTGAGGTTTGCAAAGGATTCTGGGTAACAGAACCTGGTTGGAGCCCCACAAGTCACCCCATTTTTGATCCCCCTAGATGTCTAGTTTTCAAAAATGCGCAGGTTTGCTAGGTTTCCCAAGGTGCCGGCTGAGCTAGAGGCCAAAATCCACAGCTAGGCACTTTGTAAAAAACAGCTCTGTTTTCTTTCTGAAAATGTGATGTGTCCACGTCGTGTTTTGGGGCATATCCTGTCGCCGGCGCTAGGCCTACCCACACAAGTGAAGTACCATTTTTATCGGGAGACTTGGGGGAACGCTGGGTGGAAGGAAATTTGTGGCTCCTCTCAGATTCTAGAACTTTCTGTCACTGAAATGACAGGAAAAAGTGTTTTTTTGGCCAAATGTTAAAGGTTTGCAAAGGATTCTGGGTAACAGAACCTGGTCAGAGCCCCACATGCCACCCCATCTTGGATTACCCTAGATGTCTAGTTTTAAAAAATGCACAGGTTTGCTAGGTTTCCCTAGGTGCCGGCTGAGCTAAAGGCCAAAATCCACAGCTAGGCACTTTGTAAAAAACAGCTCTGTTTTCTTTCTGAAAATGTGATGTGTCCACGTCGTGTTTTGGGGCATATCCTGTTGCGGGCGCTAGACCTACCCACACAAGTGAGGTACCGTTTTTATCGGGAGACTTGGGGGAACACTGGGTGGAAGGAAATTTGTGGCTCCTCTCAGATTCCAGAACTTTCTGTCACCGAAATGACAGGAAAAAGTTTTCTTTTGGCCAAAGCTTGAGGTTTGCAAAGGATTCTGGGTAACAGAACCTGGTTAGAGCCCCACAAGTCACCCCATCTTGGATTCCCCTAGGTATCTAGTTTTCAAAAATGTGCAGGTTTGCTAGATTTCCCCAGGTGCCGGCTGAGCTAGAGGCCAAAATCCACAGCTAGGCACTTTGTAAAAAACAGCTCTGTTTTCTTTCTGAAAATGTGATGTGTCCACGTCGTGTTTTGGGGCATATCCTGTCGCCGGCGCTAGGCCTACCCACACAAGTGAAGTACCATTTTTATCGGGAGACTTGGGGGAACACTGGGTGGAAGGAAATTTGTGGCTCCTCTCAGATTCCAGAACTTTCTGTCACCGAAATGACAGGAAAAAGTTTTCTTTTGGCCAAAGCTTGAGGTTTGCAAAGGATTCTGGGTAACAGAACCTGGTTGGAGCCCCACAAGTCACCCCATTTTTGATCCCCCTAGATGTCTAGTTTTCAAAAATGCGCAGGTTTGCTAGGTTTCCCCAGGTGCCGGCTGAGCTAGAGGCCAAAATCCACAGCTAGGCACTTTGTAAAAAACAGCTCTGTTTTCTTTCTGAAAATGTGATGTGTCCACGTCGTGTTTTGGGGCATATCCTGTCGCCGGCGCTAGGCCTACCCACACAAGTGAAGTACCATTTTTATCGGGAGACTTGGGGGAACGCTGGGTGGAAGGAAATTTGTGGCTCCTCTCAGATTCTAGAACTTTCTGTCACTGAAATGACAGGAAAAAGTGTTTTTTTGGCCAAATGTTAAAGGTTTGCAAAGGATTCTGGGTAACAGAACCTGGTCAGAGCCCCACATGCCACCCCATCTTGGATTACCCTAGATGTCTAGTTTTCAAAAATGCACAGGTTTGCTAGGTTTACCTAGGTGCCGGCTGAGCTAAAGGCCAAAATCCACAGCTAGGCACTTTGTAAAAAACAGCTCTGTTTTCTTTCTGAAAATGTGATGTGTCCACGTCGTGTTTTGGGGCATATCCTGTTGCGGGCGCTAGACCTACCCACACAAGTGAGGTACCGTTTTTATCGGGAGACTTGGGGGAATGCTGGGTGGAAGGAAATTTGTGGCTCCTCTCATATTCCAGAATTTTCTGTCCCCCAAATGACAGGAAAAAGTGTTCTTTTGGCCAAAGTTTGAGGTTTGCAAAGGATTCTGGGTAACAGAACCTGGTCAGAGCCCCACAAGTCACCCCATTTTGTATCCCCCTAGATGTCTAGTTTTCAAAAATGCGCAGGTTTGCTAGGTTTCCCCAGGTGCCGGCTGAGCTAGAGGCCAAAATCCACAGCTAGGCATTTTGTATAAAACAGCTCTGTTTTCTTTCTGAAAATGTGATGTGTCCACGTCGTGTTTTGGGGCATATCCTGTCGCAGGCCCTGGGCCTACCCACACAAGTGAGGTACCGTTTTTATCAGGAGACTTGGGGGAATGCTGGTTGGAAGGAAATTTGTGGCTCCTCTGATATTCCAGAATTTTCTGTCACCGAAATGACAGGAAAAATAGTTTTTTGGCCAAATGTTGAGGTTTGCAAAGGATTCTGGGTAACAGAACCTGGTTGGAGCCCCACAAGTCACCCCATTTTTGATCCCCCTAGATGTCTAGTTTTCAAAAATGCGCAGGTTTGCTAGGTTTCCCCAGGTGCCGGCTGAGCTAGAGGCCAAAATCCACAGCTAGGCACTTTGT
Source organism: Pleurodeles waltl (assembly GCF_031143425.1). Taxonomy (NCBI): domain Eukaryota; kingdom Metazoa; phylum Chordata; class Amphibia; order Caudata; family Salamandridae; genus Pleurodeles; species Pleurodeles waltl. Next base: position 1,021,876,852 of record NC_090448.1, read on the forward strand.
AAAAAACAGCTCTGTTTTCTTTCTGAAAATGTGATGTGTCCACGTCGTGTTTTGGGGCATATCCTGTCGCCGGCGCTAGGCCTACCCACACAAGTGAAGTACCATTTTTATCGGGAGACTTGGGGGAACGCTGGGTGGAAGGAAATTTGTGGCTCCTCTCAGATTCTAGAACTTTCTGTCACTGAAATGACAGGAAAAAGTGTTTTTTTGGCCAAATGTTAAAGGTTTGCAAAGGATTCTGGGTAACAGAACCTGGTCAGAGCTCCACAAGTCACCCCATTTTTGATCCCCCTAGATGTCTAGTTTTCAAAAATGCACAGGTTTGCTAGGTTTCCCTAGGTGCCGGCTGAGCTAGAGGCCAAAATCCACAGCTAGGCACTTTGTAAAAAACAGCTCTGTTTTCTTTCTGAAAATGTGATGTGTCCACGTCGTGTTTTGGGGCATATCCTGTTGCGGGCGCTAGGCCTACCCACACAAGTGAGGTACCATTTTTATCGGGAGACTTGGGGGAACACTGGGTGGAAGGAAATTTGTGGCTCCTCTCAGATTCCAGAACTTTCTGTCAATGAAATGACAGGAAAAAGTGTTCTTTTGGCCAAAGCTTGAGGTTTGCAAAGGATTCTGGGTAACAGAACCTGGTTGGAGCCCCACAAGTCACCCCATTTTTGATCCCCCTAGATGTCTAGTTTTCAAAAATGCGCAGGTTTGCTAGGTTTCCCCAGGTGCCGGCTGAGCTAGAGGCCAAAATCCACAGCTAGGCACTTTGTAAAAAACAGCTCTGTTTTCTTTCTGAAAATGTGATGTGTCCACGTCGTGTTTTGGGGCATATCCTGTCGCCGGCGCTAGGCCTACCCACAAAAGTGAAGTACCATTTTTATCGGGAGACTTGGGGGAACGCTGGGTGGAAGGAAATTTGTGGCTCCTCTCTGATTCTAGAACTTTCTGTCACTGAAATGACAGGAAAAAGTGTTTTTTTGGCCAAATGTTTGAGGTTTGCAAAGGACTCTGGGTAACAGAATCTGGTCAGAGACCCACAAGTCACCCCATTTTTGATCCCCCTAGATGTCTAGTTTTCAAAAATGCACAGGTTTGCTAGGTTTCCCTAGGTGCCGGCTGAGCTAGAGGCCAAAATCCACAGCTAGGCACTTTGTAAAAAACAGCTCTGTTTTCTTTCTGAAAATGTGATGTGTCCACGTCGTGTTTTGGGGCATATCCTGTTGCGGGCGCTAGGCCTACCCACACAAGTGAGGTACCATTTTTATCGGGAGACTTGGGGGAACACTGGGTGGAAGGAAATTTGTGGCTCCTCTCAGATTCCAGAACTTTCTGTCAATGAAATGACAGGAAAAAGTGTTCTTTTGGCCAAAGCTTGAGGTTTGCAAAGGATTCTGGGTAACAGAACCTGGTTGGAGCCCCACAAGTCACCCCATTTTTGATCCCCCTAGATGTCTAGTTTTCAAAAATGCGCAGGTTTGCTAGGTTTCCCCAGGTGCCGGCTGAGCTAGAGGCCAAAATCCACAGCTAGGCACTGTGTAAAAAACAGCTCTGTTTTCTTTCTGAAAATGTGATGTGTCCACGTCGTGTTTTGGGGCATATCCTGTCGCCGGCGCTAGGCCTACCCACACAAGTGAAGTACCATTTTTATCGGGAGACTTGGGGGAACGCTGGGTGGAAGGAAATTTGTGGCTCCTCTCTGATTCTAGAACTTTCTGTCACTGAAATGACAGGAAAAAGTGTTTTTTTGGCCAAATGTTTGAGGTTTGCAAAGGACTCTGGGTAACAGAATCTGGTCAGAGCCCCACAAGTCACCCATTTTGGATCCCCCTAGATGTCTAGTTTTCAAAAATGCACAGGTTTGCTAGGTTTCCCCAGGTGCCGGCTGAGCTAGAGGCCAAAATCCACAGCTAGGCACTTTGTAAAAAACAGCTCTGTTTTCTTTCTGAAAATGTGATGTGTCCACGTCGTGTTTTGGGGCATATCCTGTCGCCGGCGCTAGGCCTACCCACACAAGTGAAGTACCATTTTTATCGGGAGACTTGGGGGAACGCTGGGTGGAAGGAAATTTGTGGCTCCTCTCAGATTCCAGAGCTTTCTGTCACTGAAATGACAGGAAAAAGTGTTTTTTTGGCCAAATTTTGAGGTTTGCAAAGGATTCTGGGTAACTGAACCTGGTCAGAGCCCCACAAGTCACTCCATCTTGGATTCCCCTAGATGTCTCCTTTTCAAAAATGCACAGGTTTGCTAGGTTTCCCCAGGTGCCGGCTGAGCTAGAGGCCAAAATCCACAGCTAGGCACTTTGTAAGAAACAGCTCTGTTTTTTTCTGACAATTTGATGTGTCCACGTCGTGTTTTGGGGCATATCCTGTTGCAGGCGCTAGGCCTACCCACACAAGTGAGGTACCGTTTTTATCGGGAGACTTGGGGGAACACTGGGTGGAAGGAAATTTGTGGCTCCTCTCAGATTCCAGAACTTTCTGTCACCGAAATGACAGGAAAAAGTCTTCTTTTGGCCAAAGCTTGAGGTTTGCAAAGGATTCTGGGTAACAGAACCTGGTTGGAGCCCCACAAGTCACCCCATTTTTGATCCCCCTAGATGTCTAGTTTTCAAAAATGCACAGGTTTGCTAGGTTTCCCCAGGTGCCGGCTGAGCTAGAGGCCAAAATCCACAGCTAGGCACTTTGTAAAAAACAGCTCTGTTTTCTTTCTGAAAATGTGATGTGTCCACGTCGTGTTTTGGGGCATATCCTGTCGCCGGCGCTAGGCCTACCCACACAAGTGAAGTACCATTTTTATCGGGAGACTTGGGGGAACGCTTGGTGGAAGGAAGTTTGTGGCTCCTCTCAGATTCTAGAACTTTCTGTCACTGAAATGACAGGAAAAAGTGTTTTTTTGGCCAAATGTTAAAGGTTTGCAAAGGATTCTGGGTAACAGAACCTGGTCAGAGCCCCACAAGCCACCCCATCTTGGATTACCCTAGATGTCTAGTTTTCTAAAATGCACAGGTTTGCTAGGTTTCCCTAGGTGCCGGCTGAGCTAGAGGCCAAAATCCACAGCTAGGCACTTTGTAAAAAACAGCACTGTTTTCTTTCTGAAAATGTGATGTGTCCACGTCGTGTTTTGGGGCATATCCTGTTGCGGGCGCTAGACCTACCCACACAAGTGAGGTACCGTTTTTATCGGGAGACTTGGGGGAATGCTGGGTGGAAGGAAATTTGTGGCTCCTCTCATATTCCAGAATTTTTTGTCCCCCAAATGACAGGAAAAAGTGTTCTTTTGGCCAAAGTTTGAGGTTTGCAAAGGATTCTGGGTAACAGAACCTGGTCAGAGCCCCACAAGTCACCCCATTTTGTATCCCCCTAGATGTCTAGTTTTCAAAAATGCGCAGGTTTGCTAGGTTTCCCCAGGTGCCGGCTGAGCTAGAGGCCAAAATCCACAGCTAGGCATTTTGTATAAAACAGCTCTGTTTTCTTTCTGAAAATGTGATGTGTCCACGTCGTGTTTTGGGGCATATCCTGTCGCAGGCCCTGGGCCTACCCACACAAGTGAGGTACTGTTTTTATCAGGAGACTTGGGGGAATGCTGGTTGGAAGGTAATTTGTGGCTCCTCTGATATTCCAGAATTTTCTGTCACCGAAATGACAGGAACAATTGTTTTTTGGCCAAATGTTGAGGTTTGCAAAGGATTCTGGGTAACAGAACCTGGTTAGAGCCCCACAAGTCACCCCATCTTGGATTCCCCTAGGTATCTAGTTTTCAAAAATGCGCAGGTTTGCTAGGTTTCCCCAGGTGCCGGCTGAGCTAGAGGCCAAAATCCACAGCTAGGCACTTTGTAAAAAACAGCTCTGTTTTCTTTCTGAAAATGTGATGTGTCCACGTCGTGTTTTGGGGCATATCCTGTCGCCGGCGCTAGGCCTACCCACACAAGTGAAGTACCATTTTTATCGGGAGACTTGGGGGAACGCTGGGTGGAAGGAAATTTGTGGCTCCTCTCAGATTCCAGAGCTTTCTGTCACTGAAATGACAGGAAAAAGTGTTTTTTTGGCCAAATTTTGAGGTTTGCAAAGGATTCTGGGTAACTGAACCTGGTCAGAGCCCCACAAGTCACTCCATCTTGGATTCCCCTAGATGTCTCCTTTTCAAAAATGCACAGGTTTGCTAGGTTTCCCCAGGTGCCGGCTGAGCTAGAGGCCAAAATCCACAGCTAGGCACTTTGCAAGAAACAGCTCTGTTTTTTTCTGACAATTTGATGTGTCCACGTCGTGTTTTGGGGCATATCCTGTTGCAGGCGCTAGGCCTACCCACACAAGTGAGGTACCGTTTTTATCGGGAGACTTGGGGGAACACTGGGTGGAAGGAAATTTGTGGCTCCTCTCAGATTCCAGAACTTTCTGTCACCGAAATGACAGGAAAAAGTCTTCTTTTGGCCAAAGCTTGAGGTTTGCAAAGGATTCTGGGTAACAGAACCTGGTTGGAGCCCCACAAGTCACCCCATTTTTGATCCCCCTAGATGTCTAGTTTTCAAAAATGCACAGGTTTGCTAGGTTTCCCCAGGTGCCGGCTGAGCTAGAGGCCAAAATCCACAGCTAGGCACTTTGTAAAAAACAGCTCTGTTTTCTTTCTGAAAATGTGATGTGTCCACGTCGTGTTTTGGGGCATATCCTGTCGCCGACGCTAGGCCTACCCACACAAGTGAAGTACCATTTTTATCGGGAGACTTGGGGGAACGCTGGGTGGAAGGAAGTTTGTGGCTCCTCTCAGATTCTAGAACTTTCTGTCACTGAAATGACAGGAAAAAGTGTTTTTTTGGCCAAATGTTAAAGGTTTGCAAAGGATTCTGGGTAACAGAACCTGGTCAGAGCCCCACAAGCCACCCCATCTTGGATTACCCTAGATGTCTAGTTTTAAAAAATGCACAGGTTTGCTAGGTTTCCCTAGGTGCCGGCTGAGCTAGAGGCCAAAATCCACAGCTAGGCACTTTGTAAAAAACAGCACTGTTTTCTTTCTGAAAATGTGATGTGTCCACGTCGTGTTTTGGGGCATATCCTGTTGCGGGCGCTAGACCTACCCACACAAGTGAGGTACCGTTTTTATCGGGAGACTTGGGGGAATGCTGGGTGGAAGGAAATTTGTGGCTCCTCTCATATTCCAGAATTTTTTGTCCCCCAAATGACAGGAAAAAGTGTTCTTTTGGCCAAAGTTTGAGGTTTGCAAAGGATTCTGGGTAACAGAACCTGGTCAGAGCCCCACAAGTCACCCCATTTTGTATCCCCCTAGATGTCTAGTTTTCAAAAATGCGCAGGTTTGCTAGGTTTCCCCAGGTGCCGGCTGAGCTAGAGGCCAAAATCCACAGCTAGGCATTTTGTATAAAACAGCTCTGTTTTCTTTCAGAAAATGTGATGTGTCCACGTCGTGTTTTGGGGCATATCCTGTCGCAGGCCCTGGGCCTACCCACACAAGTGAGGTACCGTTTTTATCAGGAGACTTGGGGGAATGCTGGTTGGAAGGAAATTTGTGGCTCCTCTGATATTCCAGAATTTTCTGTCACCGAAATGACAGGAACAATTGTTTTTTGGCCAAATGTTGAGGTTTGCAAAGGATTCTGGGTAACAGAACCTGGTTAGAGCCCCACAAGTCACCCCATCTTGGATTCCCCTAGGTATCTAGTTTTCAAAAATGCGCAGGTTTGCTAGGTTTCCCCAGGTGCCGGCTGAGCTAGAGGCCAAAATCCAGAGCTAGGCACTTTGTAAAAAACAGCTCTGTTTTCTTTCTGAAAATGTGATGTGTCCACGTCGTGTTTTGGGGCATATCCTGTCGCGGGCGCTAGGCCTACCCACACAAGTGAGGTACCATTTTTATCGGGAGACTTGGGGGAACACTGGGTGGAAGGAAATTTGTGGCTCCTCTCAGATTCCAGAACTTTCTGTCACCGAAATGACAGGAAAAAGTGTTCTTTTGGCCAACGCTTGAGGTTTGCAAAGGATTCTGGGTAACAGAACCTGGTCAGAGCCACACATGCCACCCCATTTTTGATCACCCTAGATGTCTAGTTTTCAAAAATGCGCAGGTTTGCTAGGTTTCCCCAGGTGCCGGCTGAGCTAGAGGCCAAAATCCACAGCTAGGCACTTTGTAAAAAACAGCTCTGTTTTCTTTCTGAAAATGTGATGTGTCCACGTCGTGTTTTGGGGCATATCCTGTCGCCGGCGCTAGGCCTACCCACACAAGTGAAGTACCATTTTTATCGGGAGACTTGGGAGAACGCTGGGTGGAAGGAAATTTGTGGCTCCTCTCAGATTCTAGAACTTTCTGTCACTGAAATGACAGGAAAAAGTGTTTTTTTGGCCAAATGTTAAAGGTTTGCAAAGGATTCTGGGTAACAGAACCTGGTCAGAGCCCCACAAGTCACCCCATTTTTGATCCCCCTAGATGTCTAGTTTTAAAAAATGCACAGGTTTGCTAGGTTTCCCTAGGTGCCGGCTGAGCTAGAGGCCAAAATCCACAGCTAGGCACTTTGTAAAAAACAGCTCTGTTTTCTTTCTGAAAATGTGATGTGTCCACGTCGTGTTTTGGGGCATATCCTGTTGCGGGCGCTAGACCTACCCACACAAGTGAGGTACCGTTTTTATCGGGAGACTTGGGGGAATGCTGGGTGGAAGGAAATTTGTGGCTCCTCTCATATTCCAGAATTTTCTGTCCCCCAAATGACAGGAAAAAGTGTTCTTTTGGCCAAAGTTTGAGGTTTGCAAAGGATTCTGGGTAACAGAACCTGGTCAGAGCCCCACAAGTCACCCCATTTTGTATCCCCCTAGATGTCTAGTTTTCAAAAATGCGCAGGTTTGCTAGGTTTCCCCAGGTGGCGGCTGAGCTAGAGGCCAAAATCCACAGCTAGGCATTTTGTATAAAACAGCTCTGTTTTCTTTCTGAAAATGTGATGTGTCCACGTCGTGTTTTGGGGCATATCCTGTCGCAGGCCCTGGGCCTACCCACACAAGTGAGGTACCGTTTTTATCAGGAGACTTGGGGGAATGCTGGTTGGAAGGAAATTTGTGGCTCCTCTGATATTCCAGAATTTTCTGTCACCGAAATGACAGGAAAAATTGTTTTTTGGCCAAATGTTGAGGTTTGCAAAGGATTCTGGGTAACAGAACCTGGTTGGAGCCCCACAAGTCACCCCATCTTGGATTCCCCTAGGTATCTAGTTTTCAAAAATGCGCAGGTTTGCTAGGTTTCCCCAGGTGCCGGCTGAGCTAGAGGCCAAAATCCACAGCTAGGCACTTTGTAAAAAACAGCTCTGTTTTCTTTCTGAAAATGTGATGTGTCCACGTCGTGTTTTGGGGCATATCCTGTTGCGGGCGCTAGGCCTACCCACACAAGTGAGGTACCATTTTTATCGGGAGACTTGGGGGAACACTGGGTGGAAGGAAATTTGTGGCTCCTCTCAGATTCCAGAACTTTCTGTCACCGAAATGACAGGAAATAGTGTTTTTTTGGCCAAAGTTTGAGGTTTGCAAAGGTCTCTGGGTAACAGAATCTGGTCAGAGCCCCACAAGTCACCCCATTTTGGATCCCCCTAGATGTCTAGTTTTCAAAAATGCACAGGTTTGCTAGGTTTCCCCAGGTGCCGGCTGAGCTAGAGGCCAAAATCCACAGCTAGGCACTTTGTAATAAACAGCTCTGTTTTCTTTCTGAAAATGTGATGTGTGCACGTCGTGTTTTGGGGCATATCCTGTCGCCGGCGCTAGGCCTACCCACACAAGTGAAGTACCATTTTTATCGGGAGACTTGGGGGAACGCTGGGTGGAAGGAAATTTGTGGCTCCTCTCAGATTCCAGAGCTTTCTGTCACTGAAATGACAGGAAAAAGTGTTTTTTTGGCCAAATTTTGAGGTTTGCAAAGGATTCTGGGTAACTGAACCTGGTCAGAGCCCCACAAGTCACTCCATCTTGGATTCCCCTAGATGTCTCCTTTTCAAAAATGCACAGGTTTGCTAGGTTTCCCCAGGTGCCGGCTGAGCTAGAGGCCAAAATCCACAGCTAGGCACTTTGTAAGAAACAACTCTGTTTTTTTCTGACAATTTGATGTGTCCAAATCGTGTTTTGGGGCATATCCTGTTGCAGGCGCTAGGCCTACCCACACAAGTGAGGTACCGTTTTTATCGGGAGACTTGGGGGAACACTGGGTGGAAGGAAATTTGTGGCTCCTCTCAGATTCCAGAACTTTCTGTCACCGAAATGACAGGAAAAAGTGTTCTTTTGGCCAAAGCTTGAGGTTTGCAAAGGATTCTGGGTAACAGAACCTGGTTGGAGCCCCACAAGTCACCCCATTTTTGATCCCCCTAGATGTCTAGTTTTCAAAAATGCGCAGGTTTGCTAGGTTTCCCCAGGTGCCGGCTGAGCTAGAGGCCACAATCCACAGCTAGGCACTTTGTAAAAAACAGCTCTGTTTTCTTTCTGAAAATGTGATGTGTCCACGTCGTGTTTTGGGGCATATCCTGTCGCCGGCGCTAGGCCTACCCACACAAGTGAAGTACCATTTTTATCGGGAGACTTGGGGGAACGCTGGGTGGAAGGAAATTTGTGGCTCCTCTCAGATTCTAGAACTTTCTGTCACTGAAATGACAGGAAAAAGTGTTTTTTTGGCCAGATGTTAAAGGTTTGCAAAGGATTCTGGGTAACAGAACCTGGTCAGAGCCCCACAAGCCACCCCATCTTGGATTACCCTAGATGTCTAGTTTTAAAAAATGCACAGGTTTGCTAGGTTTCCCTAGGTGCCGGCTGAGCTAGAGGCCAAAATCCACAGCTAGGCACTTTGTAAAAAACAGCTCTGTTTTCTTTCTGAAAATGTGATGTGTCCACGTCGTGTTTTGGGGCATATCCTGTTGCGGGCGCTAGACCTACCCACACAAGTGAGGTACCGTTTTTATCGGGAGACTTGGGGGAATGCTGGGTGGAAGGAAATTTGTGGCTCCTCTCATATTCCAGAATTTTCTGTCCCCCAAATGACAGGAAAAAGTGTTCTTTTGGCCAAAGTTTGAGGTTTGCAAAGGATTCTGGGTAACAGAACCTGGTCAGAGCCCCACAAGTCACCCCATTTTGTATCCCCCTAGATGTCTAGTTTTCAAAAATGCGCAGGTTTGCTAGGTTTCACCAGGTGCCGGCTGAGCTAGAGGCCAAAATCCACAGCTAGGCATTTTGTATAAAACAGCTCTGTTTTCTTTCTGAAAATGTGATGTGTCCACGTCGTGTTTTGGGGCATATCCTGTCGCAGGCCCTGGGCCTACCCACACAAGTGAGGTACCGTTTTTATCAGGAGACTTGGGGGAATGCTGGTTGGAAGGAAATTTGTGGCTCCTCTGATATTCCAGAATTTTCTGTCACCGAAATGACAGGAAAAATTGTTTTTTGGCCAAATGTTGAGGTTTGCAAAGGATTCTGGGTAACAGAACCTGGTTAGAGCCCCACAAGTCACCCCATCTTGGATTCCCCTAGGTATCTAGTTTTCAAAAATGCGCAGGTTTGCTAGGTTTCCCCAGGTGCCGGCTGAGCTAGAGGCCAAAATCCACAGCTAGGCACTTTGTAAAAAACAGCTCTGTTTTCTTTCTGAAAATGTGATGTGTCCACGTTGTGTTTTGGGGCATATCCTGTCGCGGGCGCTAGGCCTACCCACACAAGTGAGGTACCATTTTTATCGGGAGACTTGGGGGAACACTGGGTGGAAGGAAATTTGTGGCTCCTCTCAGATTCCAGAACTTTCTGTCACCGAAATGACAGGAAAAAGTGTTCTTTTGGCCAACGCTTGAGGTTTGCAAAGGATTCTGGGTAACAGAACCTGGTTGGAGCCCCACAAGTCACCCCATTTTTGATCCCCCTAGATGTCTAGTTTTCAAAAATGCGCAGGTTTGCTAGGTTTCCCCAGGTGCCGGCTGAGCTAGAGGCCAAAATACACAGCTAGGCACTTTGTAAAAAACAGCTCTGTTTTCTTTCTGAAAATGTGATGTGTCCACGTCGTGTTTTGGGGCATATCCTGTCGCCTGCGCTAGGCCTACCCACACAAGTGAAGTACCATTTTTATCGGGAGACTTGGGGGAACGCTGGGTGGAAGGAAATTTGTTGCTCCTCTCAGATTCTAGAACTTTCTGTCACTGAAATGACAGGAAAAAGTGTTTTTATGGCCAAATGTTAAAGTTTTGCAAAGGATTCTGGGTAACAGAACCTGGTCAGAGCCCCACAAGTCAACCCATTTTTGATCCCCCTAGATGTCTAGTTTTCAAAAATGCACAGGTTTGCTAGGTTTCCCTAGGTGCCGGCTGAGCTAGAGGCCAAAATCCACAGCTAGGCACTTTGTAAAAAACAGCTCTGTTTTCTTTCTGAAAATGTGATGCGTCCACGTCGTGTTTTGGGGCATATCCTGTCGCGGGCACTAGGCCTACCCACACAAGTGAGGTACCATTTTTATCGGGAGACTTGGGGGAACGCTGGGTGGAAGGAAATTTGTGGCTCCTCTCAGATTCCAGAACTTTCTGTCACCGAAATGACAGGAAATAGTGTTTTTTTGGCCAAAGTTTGAGGTTTGCAAAGGTCTCTGGGTAACAGAATCTGGTCAGAGCCCCACAAGTCACCCCATTTTGGATCCCCCTAGATGTCTAGTTTTCAAAAATGCACAGGTTTGCTAGGTTTCCCCAGGTGCCGGCTGAGCTAGAGGCCAAAATCCACAGCTAGGCACTTTGTAATAAACAGCTCTGTTTTCTTTCTGAAAATGTGATGTGTGCACGTCGTGTTTTGGGGCATATCCTGTCGCCGGCGCTAGGCCTACCCACACAAGTGAAGTACCGTTTTTATCGGGAGACTTGGGGGAACGCTGGGTGGAAGGAAATTTGTGGCTCGTCTCAGATTCCAGAACTTTCTGTCACCGAAATGACAGGAAAAAGTGTTTTTTTGGCCAAAATTTGAGTTTTGCAAAGGATTCTGGGTAACAGAACCTGGTCAGAGCCCCACAAGTCACCCCATTTTGGATCCCCCTAGATGTCTAGTTTTCAAAAATTTGCAGGTTTGCTAGGTTTCTACAGGTGCTGGCTGAGCTAGAGGCCAAAATCCACAGCTAGGCACTTTGTAAAAAACAGCTCTGTTTTCTTTCTGAAAATGTGATGTGTCCACGTCGTGTTTTGGGGCATATCCTGTCGCCGGCGCTAGGCCTACCCACACAAGTGAGGTACCGTTTTTATCGGGAGACTTGGGGGAATGCTGGGTGGAAGGAAATTTGTGGCTCCTCTCATATTCCAGAATTTTCTGTCACCGAAATGACAGGAAAAAGGTTTTTTTTGGCCAAAGTTTGAGGTTTGCAAAGGATTCTGGGTAACAGAACCTGGTCAGAGCCCCACAAGTCACCCATTTTGGATCCCCCTAGATGTCTAGTTTTAAAAAATGCACAGGTTTGCTAGGTTTCCCCAGGTGCCGGCTGAGCTAGAGGCCAAAATCAACAGCTAGGCACTTTGTAAAAAACAGCTCTGTTTTCTTTCTGAAAATGTGATGTGTCCACGTCGTGTTTTGGGGCATATCCTGTCGCCGGCGCTAGGCCTACCCACACAAGTGAAGTACCATTTTTATCGGGAGACTTGGGGGAATGCTGGGTGGAAGGAAATTTGTGGCTCCTCTCAGATTCCAGAGCTTTCTGTCACTGAAATGACAGGAAAAAGTGTTTTTTTGGCCAACTTTTGAGGTTTGCAAAGGATTCTGGGTAACAGAACCTGGTCAGAGCCCCACAAGTCACCCCATTTTGTATCCCCCTAGATGTCTAGTTTTCAAAAATGCGCAGGTTTGCTAGGTTTCCCAAGGTGCCGGCTGATCTAGAGGCCAAAATCCACAGCTAGGCATTTTGTAAAAAACAGCTCTGTTTTCTTTCTGAAAATGTGATGTGTCCACGTCGTGTTTTGGGGCATATCCTGTCGCAGGCCCTGGGCCTACCCACACAAGTGTGGTACCGTTTTTATCGGGAGACTTGGGGGAATGCTGGTTGGAATGAAATTTGTGGCTCCTCTCATATTCCAGAATTTTCTGTCACCGAAATGACAGGAAAAAGTGGTTTTTGGCCAAATGTTGAGGTTTGCAAATGATTCTGGGTAACAGAACCTGGTTAGAGCCCCACAAGTCACCCAATCTTGGATTCCCCTAGATGTCTAGTTTTCAAAAATGTGCAGGTTTGCTAGGTTTCCCCAGGTGCCGGCAGAGCTAGAGGCCAAAATCCACAGCTAGGCACTTTGTAAAAAACAGCTCTGTTTTCTTTCTGAAAATGTGATGTGTCCACGTTGTGTTTTGGGGCATATCCTGTCGCCGGCACTAGGCCTACCCACACAAGTGAAGTACCGTTTTTATCGGGAGACTTGGGGGAATGCTGGTTGGAAGGAAATTTGTGGCTCTTCTCATATTCCAGAATTTTCTGTCACCGAAATGACAGGAAAAAGGGTTTTTTGGCCAAATTTTGAGGTTTGCAAAGGATTCTGGGTAACAGAACCTGGTTAGAGCCCCACAAGTCACCCCATTTTGGATCCCCCTAGATGTCTAGTTTTCAAAAATGTGCATGTTTGCTAGGTTTCCCCAGGTGCCGGCTGAGCTAGAGGCCAAAATCCACAGATAGGCACTTTGTAAAAAACAGCTCTGTTTTCTTTCTGAAAATGTGATGTGTCCACGTCGTGTTTTGGGGCATATCCTGTCGCCGGCGCTAGGCCTACCCACACAAGTGAAGTACCGTTTTTATCGGGAAACTTGGAGGAATGTTGGTTGGAAGGAAATTTGTGGCTCTTCTCATATTCCAGAATTTTCTGTCACCGAAATTACAGGAAAAAGGGTTTTTTGGCCAAATTTTGAGGTTTGCAAAGGATTCTGGGTAACAGAACCTGGTTAGAGCCCCACAAGTCACACCATCTTGTATTCCCCTAGGTATCTAGTTTTCAAAAATGCGCAGGTTTGCTAGATTTCCCCAGGTGCCGGCTGAGCTAGAGGCCAAAATCCACAGCTAGGCACTTTGTAAAAAACAGCTCTGTTTTCTTTCTGAAAATGTGATGTGTCCATGTCGTGTTTTGGGGCATATCCTGTCGCCGGCGCTAGGCCTACCCACACAAGTGAAGTACCATTTTTATCGGGAGACTTGGGGGAATGCTGGGTGGAAGGAAATTTGTGGCTCCTCTCAGATTCCAGAGCTTTCTGTCACTGAAATGACAGGAAAAAGTGTTTTTTTGGCCAACTTTTGAGGTTTGCAAAGGATTCTGGGTAACAGAACCTGGTCAGAGCCCCACAAGTCACCCCATTTTGTATCCCCCTAGATGTCTAGTTTTCAAAAATGCGCAGGTTTGCTAGGTTTCCCAAGGTGCCGGCTGATCTAGAGGCCAAAATCCACAGCTAGGCATTTTGTAAAAAACAGCTCTGTTTTCTTTCTGAAAATGTGATGTGTCCACGTCGTGTTTTGGGGCATATCCTGTCGCAGGCCCTGGGCCTACCCACACAAGTGTGGTACCGTTTTTATCGGGAGACTTGGGGGAATGCTGGTTGGAATGAAATGTGTGGCTCCTCTCATATTCCAGAATTTTCTGTCACCGAAATGACAGGAAAAAGTGTTTTTTGGCCAAATGTTGAGGTTTGCAAAGGATTCTGGGTAACAGAACCTGGTTAGAGCCCCACAAGTCACCCAATCTTGGATTCCCCTAGATGTCTAGTTTTCAAAAATGTGCAGGTTTGCTAGGTTTCCCCAGGTGCCGGCAGAGCTAGAGGCCAAAATCCACAGCTAGGCACTTTGTAAAAAACAGCTCTGTTTTCTTTCTGAAAATGTGATGTGTCCACGTTGTGTTTTGGGGCATATCCTGTCGCCGGCGCTAGGCCTACCCACACAAGTGAAGTACCGTTTTTATCGGGAGACTTGGGGGAATGCTGGTTGGAAGGAAATTTGTGGCTCTTCTCATATTCCAGAATTTTCTGTCACCGAAATGACAGGAAAAAGGGTTTTTTGGCCAAATTTTGGGGTTTGCAAAGGATTCTGGGTAACAGAACCTGGTTAGAGCCCCACAAGTCACCCCATTTTGGATCCCCCTAGATGTCTAGTTTTCAAAAATGTGCATGTTTGCTAGGTTTCCCCAGGTGCCGGCTGAGCTAGAGGCCAAAATCCACAGATAGGCACTTTGTAAAAAACAGCTCTGTTTTCTTTCTGAAAATGTGATGTGTCCACGTCGTGTTTTGGGGCATATCCTGTCGCCGGCGCTAGGCCTACCCACACAAGTGAAGTACCGTTTTTATCGGGAAACTTGGAGGAATGCTGGTTGGAAGGAAATTTGTGGCTCTTCTCATATTCCAGAATTTTCTGTCACCGAAATGACAAGAAAAAGGGTTTTTTGGCCAAATTTTGAGGTTTGCAAAGGATTCTGGGTAACAGAACCTGGTTAGAGCCCCACAAGTCACACCATCTTGTATTCCCCTAGGTATCTAGTTTTCAAAAATGCGCAGGTTTGCTAGATTTCCCCAGGTGTCGGCTGAGCTAGAGGCCAAAATCCACAGCTAGGCACTTTGTAAAAAACAGCTCTGTTTTCTTTCTGAAAATGTGATGTGTCCATGTCGTGTTTTGGGGCATATCCTGTCGCGGGCGCTAGGCCTACCCACACAAGTGAGGTACCATTTTTATCGGGAGACTTGGGGGAACACTGGGTGGAAGGAAATTTGTGGCTACTCTCAGATTCCAGAACTTTCTGTCACTGAAATGACAGGAAAAAGTGTTCTTTTGGCCAAAGCTTGAGGTTTGCAAAGGATTCTGGGTAACAGAACCTGGTTGGAGCCCCACAAGTCACCCCATTTTTGATCCCCCTAGATGTCTAGTTTTCAAAAATGCGCATGTTTGCTAGGTTTCCCCAGGTGCCGGCTGAGCTAGAGGCCAAAATCCACAGCTAGGCACTTTGTAAAAAACAGCTCTGTTTTCTTTCTGAAAATGTGATGTGTCCACGTCGTGTTTTGGGGCATATCCTGTCGCCGGCGCTAGGCCTACCCACACAAGTGAAGTACCATTTTTATCGGGAGACTTGGGGGAACGCTGGGTGGAAGGAAATTTGTGGCTCCTCTCAGATTCTAGAACTTTCTGTCACTGAAATGACAGGAAAAAGTGTTTTTTTGGCCAAATGTTAAAGGTTTGCAAAGGATTCTGGGTAACAGAACCTGGTCAGAGCCCCACAAGCCACCCCATCTTGGATTACCCTAGATGTCTAGTTTTCAAAAATGCACAGGTTTGCTAGGTTTCCCTAGGTGCCGGCTGAGCTAGAGGCCAAAATCCACAGCTAGGCACTTTGTAAAAAACAGCTCTGTTTTCTTTCTGAAAATGTGATGTGTCCACGTCGTGTTTTGGGGCATATCCTGTTGCGGGCGCTAGACCTACCCACACAAGTGAGGTACCGTTTTTATCGGGAGACTTGGGGGAATGCAGGGTGGAAGGAAATTTGGGGCTCCTCTCATATTCCAGAATTTTCTGTCCCCCAAATGACAGGAAAAAGGGTTTTTTTGGCCAAAGTTTGAGGTTTGCAAAGGATTCTGGGTAACAGAACCTGGTCAGAGCCCCACAAGTCACCCCATTTTGTATCCCCCTAGATGTCTAGTTTTCAAAAATGCGCAGGTTTGCTAGGTTTCCCCAGGTGCCGGCTGAGCTAGAGGCCAAAATCCACAGCTAGGCATTTTGTATAAAAAAGCTCTGTTTTCTTTCTGAAAAAGTGATGTGTCCACGTCGTGTTTTGGGGCATATCCTGTCGCAGGCCCTGGGCCTACCCACACAAGTGAGGTACCGTTTTTATCAGGAGACTTGGGGGAATGCTGGTTGGAAGGAAATTTGTGGCTCCTCTGATATTCCAGAATTTTCTGTCACCGAAATGACAGGAAAAAGTGTTTTTTGGCCAAATGTTGAGGTTTGCAAAGGATTCTGGGTAACAGAACCTGGTTGGAGCCCCACAAGTCACCCCATCTTGGATTCCCCTAGGTATCTAGTTTTCAAAAATGCGCAGGTTTGCTAGGTTTCCCCAGGTGCCGGCTGAGCTAGAGGCCAAAATCCACAGCAAGGCACTTTGTAAAAAACAGCTCTGTTTTCTTTCTGAAAATGTGATGTGTCCACGTCGTGTTTTGGGGCATATCCTGTCGCGGGCGCTAGGCCTACCCACACAAGTGAGGTACCATTTTTATCGGGAGACTTGGGGGAACACTGGGTGGAAGGAAATTTGTGGCTCCTCTCAGATTCCAGAACTTTCTGTCACCGAAATGACTGGAAATAGTGTTTTTTTGGCCAAAGTTTGAGGTTTGCAAAGGACTCTGGGTAACAGAATCTGGTCAGAGCCCCACATGTCACCCCATTTTGGATCCCCCTAGATGTCTAGTTTTCAAAAATGCACAGGTTTGCTAGGTTTCCCCAGGTGCCGGCTGAGCTAGAGGCCAAAATCCACAGCTAGGCACTTTGTAAAAAACAGCTCTGTTTTCTTTCTGAAAATGTGCTGTGTCCACGTCGTGTTTTGGGGCATATCCTGTCGCCGGCGCAAGGCCTACCCACACAAGTGAAGTACCATTTTTATCGGGAGACTTGGGGGAACGCTGGGTGGAAGGAAATTTGTGGCTCCTCTCAGATTCCAGAGCTTTCTGTCACTGAAATGACAGGAAAAAGTATTTCTATGGCCAAATTTTGAGGTTTGCAAAGGATTCTGGGTAACTGAACGTGGTCAGAGCCCCACAAGTCACTCCATCTTGGATTCCCCTAGATGTCTCCTTTTAAAAAATGCACAGGTTTGCTAGGTTTCCCCAGGTGCCGGCTGAGCTAGAGGCCAAAATCCACAGCTAGGCACTTTGTAAGAAACAGCTCTGTTTTTTTCTGAAAATTTGATGTGTCCACGTCGTGTTTTGGGGCATATCCTGTTGCAGGCGCTTGGCCTACCCACACAAGTGAGGTACCGTTTTTATCGGGAGACTTGGGGGAATGCTGGGTGGAAGGAAATTTGTGGCTCCTCTCATATTCCAGAATTTTCTGTCACCGAAATGACAGAAAAAAGTGTTCTTTTGGCAAAAGTTTGAGGTTTGCAAAGGATTCTGGGTAACAGAACCTGGTCAGAGCCCCACAAGTCACCCCATTTTGTATCCCCCTAGATGTCTAGTTTTCAAAAATGCGCAGGTTTGCTAGGTTTCCCAAGGTGCCGGCTGAGCTAGAGGCCAAAATCCACAGCTAGGCACTTTGTAAAAAACAGTTCTGTTTTCTTTCTGAAAATGTGATGTGTCCACGTCATGTTTTGGGGCATATCCTGTCGCGGGCGCTAGGCCTACCCACACAAGTGAGGTACCATTTTTATCGGGAGACTTGGGGGAACGCTGGGTGGAAGGAAATTTGTGGCTCGTCTCAGATTCCAGAACTTTCTGTCACCGAATTGACAGGAAAAAGTGTATTTTTGGCCAAAATTTGAGGTTTGCAAAGGATTCTGGGTAACAGAACCTGGTCAGAGCCCCACAAGTCACCCCATTTTGGATCCCCCTAGATGTCTAGTTTTCAAAAATTTGCAGGTCTGCTAGGTTTCTACAGGTGCCGGCTGAGCTAGAGGCCAAAATCCACAGCTAGGCACTTTGTAAAGAAACAGCTCTGTTTTCTTTCTGAAAATGTGAAGTGTCCACGTCGTGTTTTGGGGCATATCCTGTCGCCGGCGCTAGGCCTACCCACACAAGTGAGGTACCGTTTTTATCGGGAGACTTGGGGGAATGCTGGGTGGAAGGAAATTTGTGGCTCCTCTCATATTCCAGAATTTTCTGTCACCGAAATGACAGGAAAAAGGGTTTTTTTGGCCAAAGTTTGAGGTTTGCAAAGGATTCTGGGTAAAAGAACCTGGTCAGAGCCCCACAAGTCACCCCATTTTGGATCCCCCTAGATGTCTAGTTTTAAAAAATGCACAGGTTTGCTAGGTTTCCCCAGGTGCCGGCTGAGCTAGAGGCCAAAATCCACAGCTAGGCACTTTGTAAAAAACAGCTCTGTTTTCTTTCTGAAAATGTGATGTGTCCACGTCGTGTTTTGGGGCATATCCTGTCGCCGGCGCTAGGCCTACCCACACAAGTGAAGTACCATTTTTATCGGGAGACTTGGGGGAACGCTGGGTGGAAGGAAATTTGTGGCTCCTCTCAGATTCCAGAGCTTTCTGTCACTGAAATGACAGGAAAAAGTGTTTTTTTGGCCAAATTTTGAGGTTTGCAAAGGATTCTGGGTAACAGAACCAGGTCAGAGCCCCACAAGTCACCCCATCTTGGATTCCCCTAGATGTCTAGTTTTCAAATATGCACAGGTTTGCTAGGTTTCCCAAGGTGCCGGCTGAGCTAGAGGCCAAAATCCACAGCTAGGCACTTTGTAAAAAACAGTTCTGTTTTCTTTCTGAAAATGTGATGTGTCCACGTCGTGTTTTGGGGGCATATCCTGTCGGGGCGCTAGGCCTACCCACACAAATGAGGTTCCATTTTGATCGGGAGACTTGGGGGAATGCTGGTTGGAAGGAAATTTGTGGCTCCTCTTATATTCCAGAACTTTCTGTCACCGAAATGACAGGAAAAAGTGTTATTTTGGCCACAATTTGAGGTTTGCAAAGGATTCTGGGTAACAGAACCTGGTCAGAGCCCCACAAGTCACCCCATTTTGGATCCCCCTAGATGTCTAGTTTTAAAAAACGTGCAGGTTTGCTAGGTTTCCCCAGGTGCCGGCTGAGCTAGAGGCCAAAATCCACAGCTAGGCACTTTGTAAAAAACAGCTCTGTTTTCTTTCTGAAAATGTGATGTGTCCACGTCGTGTTTTGGGGCATATCCTGTCGCAGGCCCTGGGCCTACCCACACAAGTGAGGTACCGTTTTTATCAGGAGACTTGGGGGGAATGCTGGTTGGAAGGAAATTTGTGGCTCCTCTTATATTCCAGAATTTTCTGTCATCCAAATGACAGGAAAAAGGGTTTTTTTGGCCAAAGGTTGAGGTTTGCAAAGGATTCTGGGTAACAGAACCTGGTCAGAGCCCCACAAGTCACCCCATTTTGTATCCCCCTAGATGTCTAGTTTTCAAAAATGCGCAGGTTTGCTAGGTTTCCCCAGGTGCCGGCTGAGCTAGAGGCCAAAATCCACAGCTAGGCACTTTGTAAAAAACAGCCCTGTTTTCTTTCTGAAAATGTGATGTGTCCACGTCGTGTTTTGGGGCATATCCTGTCGCAGGCCCTGGGCCTACCCACACAAGTGAGGTACCGTTTTTATGAGGAGACTTGGGGGAATGCTGGTTGGAAGGAAATTTGTGGCTGCTCTCATATTCCAGAATTTTCGGTCACCGAAATGACTGGAAAAAGTGTTTTTTGGCCAAATTTTGAGGTTTGCAAAGGATTCTGGGTAACAGAACCTGGTCAGAGCCCCACAAGTCACCCCATTTTGGATCCCCCTAGATGTCTAGTTTTAAAAAATGTGCAGGTTTGCTAGGTTTCCCCAGGTGCCGGCTGAGCTAGAGGCCAAAATCCACAGCTAGGCACTTTGTAAAAAACAGCTCTGTTTTCTTTCTGAAAATGTGATGTGTCCACATCGTGTTATGGGGCATATCCTGTCGCCGGCGCTAGGCCTACCCACACAAGTGAGGTACCGTTTTTATCAGGAGACTTGGGGGAATGCTGGGTGGAAGGAAATTTGTGGCTCCTCTCATATTCCAGAATTTTCTGTCACTGAAATGACTGGAAAAAGTGTTTTTTTGGCCAAAGTTTGAGGTTTGCAAAGGATTCTGGGTAACAGAACCTGGTCAGAGCCCCACAAGTCACCCCATTTTGTATCCCCCTAGATGTCTAGTTTTCAAAAATGCGCAGGTTTGCTAGGTTTCCCCAGGTGCCGGCTGAGCTAGAGGCCAAAATCCACAGCTAGGCACTTTGTAAAAAACAGCTCTGTTTTCTTTCTGAAAATGTGATGTGTCCACGTCGTGTTTTGGGGCATATCCTGTCGCAGGCCCTGGGCCTACCCACACAAGTGAGGTACCGTTTTTATCAGGAGACTAGGGGGAATGCTGGTTGGAAGGAAATTTGTGGTTCCTCTCATATTCCAGAATTTTCTGTCACCGAAATGACAGGAAAAAGTGTTTTTTGGCCAAATTTTGAGGTTTGCAAAGGATTCTGGGTAACAGAACCTGGTTAGAGCCCCAGAAGTCGCCCCATCTTGGATTCCCCTAGGTATCTAGTTTTAAAAAATGCGCAGGTTTGCTAGGTTTCCCCAGGTGCCGGCTGAGCTAGAGGCCAAAATCCACAGCTAGGCACTTTGTAAAAAACAGTTCTGTTTTCTTTCTGAAAATGTGATGTGTCCACGTCATGTTTTGGGGCATATTCTGTCACGGGCGCTAGGCCTACCCACACAAGTGAGGTACCGTTTTTATCGGGAGACTTGGGGGAATGCTGGGTGGAAGGAAATTTGTGGCTCCTCTCATATTCCAGAATTTTCTGTCATCCAAATGACAGGAAAAAGGGTTTTTTTGGCCAAAGTTTGAGGTTTGCAAAGGATTCTGGGTAACAGAACCTGGTCAGAGCCCCACAAGTCACCCCATTTTGTATCCCCCTAGATGTCTAGTTTTCAAAAATGCGCAGGTGTGCTATTTTTCCCCAGGTGCCGGCTGAGCTAGAGGCCAAAATCCACAGCTAGGCACTTTTTAAAAAACAGCTCTGTTTTCTTTCTGAAAATGTGATGTGTCCACGTCGTGTTTTGGGGCATATCCTGTCGCAGGCCCTGGGCCTACCCACACAAGTGAGGTACCGTTTTTACCAGGAGACTTGGGGGAATGCTGGTTGGAAGGAAATTTGTGGCTGCTCTCATATTCCAGAATTTTCGATCACCGAAATGACTGGAAAAAGTGTTTTTTGGCCAAATTTTGAGGTTTGCAAAGGATTCTGGATAACAGAACCTGGTCAGAACCCCACAAGTCACCCCATCTTGGATTCCCCTAGATGTCTAGTTTTCAAATATGCACAGGTTTGCTAGGTTTCCCAAGGTGCCGGCTGAGCTAGAGGCCAAAATCCACAGCTAGGCACTTTGTAAAAAACAGTTCTGTTTTCTTTCTGAAAATGTGATGTGTCCACGTCGTGTTTTGGGGCATATCGTGTCGGGGGCGCTAGGCCTACCCACACAAATGAGGTTCCATTTTGATCGGGAGACTTAGGGGAATGCTGGTTGGAAGGAAATTTGTGGCTCCTCTTATATTCCAGAACTTTCTGTCACCGAAATGACAGGAAAAAGTGTTTTTTTGGCCACAATTTGAGGTTTGCAAAGGATTCTGGGTAACAGAACCTGGTCAGAGCCCCACAAGTCACCCCATTTTGGATCCCCCTAGATGTCTAGTTTTCAAAAACGTGCAGGTTTGCTAGGTTTCCCCAGGTGCCGGCTGAGCTAGAGGCAAAATCCACAGCTAGGCACTTTGTAAAAAACAGCTCTGTTTTCTTTCTGAAAATGTGATGTGTCCACGTCGTGTTTTGGGGCATATCCTGTCGCAGGCCCTGGGCCTACCCACACAAGTGAGGTACCGTTTTTATCAGGAGACTTGGGGGAATGTTGGTTGGAAGGAAATTTGTGGCTCCTCTTATATTCCAGAATTTTCTGTCATCCAAATGACAGGAAAAAGGTTTTTTTTGGCCAAAGGTTGAGGTTTGCAAAGGATTCTGGGTAACAGAACCTGGTCAGAGCCCCACAAGTCAGCCCATTTTGTATCCCCCTAGATGTCTAGTTTTCAAAAATGCGCAGGTTTGCTAGGTTTCCCCAGGTGCCGGCTGAGCTAGAAGCCAAAATCCACAGCTAGGCACTTTGTAAAAAACAGCTCTGTTTTCTTTCTGAAAATGTTATGTGTCCACGTCGTGTTTTGGGGCATATCCTGTCGCAGGCCCTGGGCCTACCCACACAAGTGAGGTACCGTTTTTATCAGGAGACTTGGGGGAATGCTGGTTGGAAGGAAATTTGTGGTTCCTCTCATATTCCAGAATTTTCTGTCACCGAAATGACAGGAAAAAGGGTTTTTTGGCCAAATTTTGAGGTTTGCAAAGGATTCTGGGTAACAGAACCTGGTTAGAGCCCCAGAAGTCACCCCATCTTGGATTCCCCTAGGTATCTAGTTTTCAAAAATGCGCAGGTTTGCTAGGTTTCCCCAGGTGCCGGCTGAGCTAAAGGGCCAAAATCCAGAGCTAGGCACTTTGTAAAAAACAGTTCTGTTTTCTTTCTGAAAATGTGATGTGTCCACGTCGTGTTTTGGGGCATATCCTGTCACGGGCGCTAGGCCTACCCACACAAGTGAGGTACCGTTTTTATCGGGAGACTTGGGGGAATGCTGGGTGGAAGGAAATTTGTGTCTCCTCTCATATTCAAGAATTTTCTGTCATCCAAATGACAGGAAAAAGGGTTTTTTTGGCCAAAGTTTGAGGTTTGCAAAGGATTCTGGGTAACAGAACCTGGTCAGAGCCTCACAAGTCACCCCATTTTGTATCCCCCTAGATGTCTAGTTTTCAAAAATGCGCAGGTTTGCTAGGTTTCCCCAGGTGCCGGCTGAGCTAGAGGCCAAAATCCACAGCTAGGCACTTTGTAAAAAACAGCTCTGTTTTCTTTCTGAAAATGTGATGTGTCCACGTCGTGTTTTGGGGCATATCCTGTCGCAGGCCCTGGGCCTACCCACACAAGTGAGGTACCGTTTTTACCAGGAGACTTGGGGGAATGCTGGTTGGAAGGAAATTTGTGGCTGCTCTCATATTCCAGAATTTTCGATCACCGAAATGACTGGAAAAAGTGTTTTTTGGCCAAATATTGAGGTTTGCAAAGGATTCTGGGTAACAGAACCTGGTCAGAGCCCCACAAGTCACCCCATTTTGGATCCCCCTATATGTCTAGTTTTCAAAAATGCACAGGTTTGCTAGGTTTCCCCAGGTGCCGTCTGAGCTAGAGGCCAAAATCCACAGCTAGGCACTTTGTAAAAAACAGCTCTGTTTTCTTTCTGAAAATGTGATGTGTCCACTTCGTGTTTTGGGGCATATCCTGTCGCCGGCGCTAGGCCTACCCACGCAAGTGAAGTACCGTTTTTATAGGGAGACTAGGGGGAATGCTGGTTGGAAGGAAATTTGTGGCTCTTCTCATATTCCAGAATTTTCTGTCACCGAAATGACAGGAAAAAGGGTTTTTGGGCCAAATTTTGAGGTTTGCAAAGGATTCTGGGTAACAGAACCTGGTTAGAGCCCCACAAGTCGCCCCATCTTGGATTCCCCTAGGTATCTAGTTTTCAAAAATGCGCAGGTTTGCTAGGTTTCCCCAGGTGCCGGCTGAGCTAGAGTCCAAAATCCACAGCTAGGCACTTTGTAAAAAACAGTTCTGTTTTCTTTCTGAAAATGTGATGTGTCCACGTCGTGTTTTGGGACATATCCTGTCGCTGGCGCTAGGCCTACCCACACAAGTGAGGTACCATTTTTATCGGGAGACTTGGGGGAACGCTGGGTGGAAGGAAATTTGTGGCTCCTCTCAGATTCTAGAACTTTCTGTCACCGAAATGACAGGAAAAAGTGTTTTTTTGGCCAAAATTTGAGGTTTGCAAAGGATTCTGGGTAACAGAACCTGGTCAGAGCCCCACAAGTCACCCCATTTTGGATCCCCCTAGATGTCTAGTTTTCAAAAATGTGCAGGTTTGCTAGGTTTCCCCAGGTGCCGGATGAGCTAGAGGCCAAAATCCACAGCTAGGCACTTTGTAAAAAACAGTTCTGTTTTCTTTCTGAAAATGTGATGTGTCCACGTCGTGTTTTGGGACATATCCTGTCGCTGGCGCTAGGCCTACCCACACAAGTGAGGTACCATTTTTATCGGGAGACTTGGGGGAACGCTGGGAGGAAGGAAATTTGTGGCTCCTCTCAGATTCCAGAACTTTCTGTCACCGAAATGACAGGAAAAAGTGTTTTTTTGGCCAAAATTTGAGGTTTGCAAAGGATTCTGGGTAACAGAACCTGGTCAGAGCCCCACAAGTCACCCCATTTTGGATCCCCCTAGATGTCTAGTTTTCAAAAATGTGCAGGTTTGCTAGGTTTCCCCAGGTGCCGGCTGAGCTAGAGGCCAAAATCCACAGCTAGGCACTTTGTAAAAAACAGCTCTGTTTTCTTTCTGAAAATGTGATGTGTCCACGTCGTGTTTTGGGGCATATCCTGTTGCGGGCGCTAGGCCTACCCACACAAGTGAGGTACCGTTTTTATCGGGAGACTTGGGGGAATGCTGGGTGGAAGGAAATTTGTGGCTCCTCTCATATTCCAGAATTTTCTGTCACCCAAATGACAGGAAAAAGGGTTTTTTGGCCAAAGTTTGAGGTTTGCAAAGGAATCTGGGTAACAGAACCTGGTCAGAGCCCCACAAGTCACCCCATTTTGTATCCCCCTAGATGTCTAGTTTTCAAAAATGCGCAGGTTTGCTAGGTTTCCCCAGGTGCCGGCTGAGCTAGAGGCCAAAATCCACAGCTAGGCACTTTGTAAAAAACAGCTCTGTTTTCTTTCTGAAAATGTGATGTGTCCACGTCGTGTTTTGGGGCATATCCTGTCGCAGGCCCTGGGCCTACCTACACAAGTGAGGTACCGCTTTTATCAGGAGACTTGGGGGAATGCTGGTTGGAAGGAAATTTGTGGCTCCTCTCAGATTCTAGAACTTTCTGTCACTGAAATGACAGGAAAAAGTGTTTCGGTTTTTTGGCCAAATTTTGAGGTTTGCAAAGGATTCTGGGTAACAGAACCTGGTCAGAGCCCCACAAGTCACCCCATCTTGGATTACCCTAGATGTCTAGTTTTCAAAAATGCACAGGTTTGCTAGGTTTCCCTAGGTGCCGGCTGAGCTAGAGGCCAAAATCCACAGCTAGGCACTTTGTAAAAAACAGCTCTGTTTTCTTTCTGAAAATGTGATGTGTCCACCTCGTGTTTTGGGGCATATCCTGTTGCGGGCGCTAGGCCTACCCACACAAGTGAAGTACCGTTTTTATCGGGAGACTTGGGGGAATGCTGGGTGGAAGGAAATTTGTGGCTCCTCTCATATTCCAGAATTTTCTGTCACCCAAATGACAGGAAAAAGGGTTTTTTTGGCCAAAGTTTGAGGTTTGCAAAGGATTCTGGGTAACAGAACCTTGTCAGAGCCCCACAAGTCACCCCCTTTTGTATCCCCCTACATGTCTAGTTTTCAAAAATGCGCAGGTTTGCTAGGTTTCCCCAGGTGCCGGCCGAGCTAGAGGCCAAAATCCACAGCTAGGCACTTTGTAAAAAACAGCTCTGTTTTCTTTCTGAAAATGTGATGTGTCCACGTCGTGTTTTGGGGCATATCCTGTCGCAGGCCCTGGGCCTAACCACACAAGTGAGGTACCGTTTTTATCAAGAGACTTGGGGGAATGCTGGTTGGAAGGAAATTTGTGGCTCCTCTGATATTCCAGAATTTTCTGTCAACGAAATGACAGGAAAAAGTGTTTTTTGGCCAAATTTTGAGGTTTGCAAAGGATTCCCCTAGGCATCTAGTTTTAAAAAAATGCGCAGGTTTGCTAGGTTTCCCCAGGTGCCGGCTGAGCTAGAGGCCAAAATCCACAGCTAGGCACTTTGTAAAAAACAGCTCTGTTTTCTTTCTGAAAATGTGATGTGTCCACGTCGTGTTTTGGGGCATATCCTGTCGCGGGCGCTAGGCCTACCCACACAAGTGAGGTACCATTTTTATCGGGAGACTTGGGGTAACGCTGGGTGGAAGGAAATTTGTGGCTCCTCTCAGATTCCAGAACTGTCTGTCACCGAAATGACAGGAAAAAGTGTTCTTTTGGCCAAAGTTTGAGGTTTGCAAAGGATTCTGGGTAACAGAACCTGGTCAGAGCCCCAAAAGTAACCCCATTTTGGATCCCCCTAGATGTCTAGTTTTCAAAAATGCGCAGGTTTGCTAGGTTTCCCCAGGTACCGGCTGAGCTAGAGGCCAAAATCCACAGCTAGGCACTTTGTAAAAAACAGCTCTGTTTTTTTTCTGAAAATGTGATGTGTCCACGTCGTGTTTTGGGGCATATCCTGTCGCCGGCGCTAGGCCTACCCACACAAGTGAAGTACCATTTTTATCGGGAGACTTGGGGGAACGCTGGGTGGAAGGAAATTTGTGGCTCCTCTCAGATTCCAGAGCTTTCTGTCACTGAAATGACTGGAAAAAGTGTTTTTTTGACCAAATTTTGAGGTTTGCAAAGGATTCTGGGTAACAGAACCTGGTCAGAGCCCCACAAGTCACCCCATCTTGGATTCCCCTAGATGTCTACTTTTCAAAAAAGCACAGGTTTGCTAGGTTTCCCCAGGTGCCGGCTGAGCTAGAGGCCAAAATCCACAGCTAGGCACTTTGTAAAAAACAGCTCTGTTTTCTTTCTGAAAATGTGATGTGTCCACGTCGTGTTTTGGGGCATATCCTGTCGCAGGCCCTGGGCCTAACCACACAAGTGAGGTACCGTTTTTATCAAGAGACTTGGGGGAATGCTGGTTGGAAGGAAATTTGTGGCTCCTCTGATATTCCAGAATTTTCTGTCAACGAAATGACAGGAAAAAGTGTTTTTTGGCCAAATTTTGAGGTTTGCAAAGGATTCCCCTAGGCATCTAGTTTTAAAAAAATGCGCAGGTTTGCTAGGTTTCCCCAGGTGCCGGCTGAGCTAGAGGCCAAAATCCACAGCTAGGCACTATGTAAAAAACAGCTCTGTTTTCTTTCTGAAAATGTGATGTGTCCACGTCGTGTTTTGGGGCATATCCTGTCGCGGGCGCTAGGCCTACCCACACAAGTGAGGTACCATTTTTATCGGGAGACTTGGGGGAACGCTGGGTGGAAGGAAATTTGTGGCTCCTCTCAGATTCCAGAACTGTCTGTCACCGAAATGACAGGAAAAAGTGTTTTTTTGGCCAAAGTTTGAGGTTTGCAAAGGATTCTGGGTAACAGAACCTGGTCAGAGCCCCAAAAGTAACCCCATTTTGGATCCCCCTAGATGTCTAGTTTTCAAAAATGCGCAGGTTTGCTAGGTTTCCCCAGGTGCCGGCTGAGCTAGAGGCCAAAATCCACAGCTAGGCACTTTGTAAAAAACAGCTCTGTTTTCTTTCTGAAAATGTGATGTGTCCACGTCGTGTTTTGGGGCATATCCTGTCGCCGGCGCTAGGCCTACCCACACAAGTGAAGTACCATTTTTATTGGGAGACTTGGGGGAACGCTGGGTGGAAGGAAATTTGTGTCTCCTCTCAGATTCTAGAACTTTCTGTCACTGAAATTTCAGGAAAAAGTGTTTTTTTGGCCAAATTTTAAAGGTTTGCAAAGGATTCTGGGTAACAGAACCTGGTCAAAGCCCCACAATCCACCCCATCTTGGATTACCCTAGATGTCTAGTTTTCAAAAATGCACAGGTTTGCTAGGTTTCCCTAGGTGCCGGCTGAGCTAGAGGCCAAAATCCACAGATAGGCACTTTGTAAAAAACAGCTCTGTTTTCTTTCTGAAAATGTGATGTGTCCACCTCGTGTTTTGGGGCATATCCTGTTGCGGGCGCTAGGCCTACCCACACAAGTGAAGTACAGTTTTTATCGGGAGACTTGGGGGAATGCTGGGTGGAAGGAAATTTGTGGCTCCTCTCATATTCCAGAATTTTCTGTCACCCAAATGACAGGAAAAAGGTTTTTTTTGGCCAAAGTTTGAGGTTTGCAAAGGATTCTGGGTAACAGAACCTGGTCAGAGCCCCACAAGTCACCCCCTTTTGTATCCCCCTAGATGTCTAGTTTTCAAAAATGCGCAGGTTTGCTAGGTTTCCCCAGGTGCCGGCTGAGCTAGAGGCCAAAATCCACAGCTAGGCACTTTGTAAAAAACAGCTCTGTTTTCTTTCTGAAAATGTGATGTGTCCACGTCGTGTTTTGGGGCATATCCTGTCGCAGGCCCTGGGCCTAACCACACAAGTGAGGTACCGTTTTTATCAAGAGACTTGGGGGAATGCTGGTTGGAAGGAAATTTGTGGCTCCTCTGATATTCCAGAATTTTCTGTCAACGAAATGACAGGAAAAAGTGTTTTTTGGCCAAATTTTGAGGTTTGCAAAGGATTCCCCTAGGCATCTAGTTTTAAAAAAATGCGCAGGTTTGCTAGGTTTCCCCAGGTGCCGGCTGAGCTAGAGGCCAAAATCCACAGCTAGGCACTTTGTAAAAAACAGCTCTGTTTTCTTTCTGAAAATGTGATGTGTCCACGTCGTGTTTTGGGGCATATCCTGTCGCGGGCGCTAGGCCTACCCACACAAGTGAGGTACCATTTTTATCGGGAGACTTGGGGGAACGCTGGGTGGAAGGAAATTTGTGGCTCCTCTCAGATTCCAGAACTGTCTGTCACCGAAATGACAGGAAAAAGGTTTTTTTTGGCCAAAGTTTGAGGTTTGCAAAGGATTCTGGGTAACAGAACCTGGTCAGAGCCCTACAAGTCACCCCATTTTAGATCTCCCTAGATGTCTAGTTTTAAAAAATGCACAGGTTTGCTAGGTTTCCCCAGGTGCCGTCTGAGCTAGAGGCCAAAATCCACAGCTAAGCACTTTGTAAAAAACAGCTCTGTTTTCTTTCTGAAAATGTGATGTGTCCACGTCGTGTTTTGGGGCATATCCTGTCGCCGGCGCTAGGCCTACCCACGCAAGTGAAGTACCGTTTTTATAGGGAGACTAGGGGGAATGCTGGTTGGAAGGAAATTTGTGGCTCTTCTCATATTCCAGAATTTTCTGTCACCGAAATGACAGGAAAAAGGGTTTTTTGGCCAAATTTTGAGGTTTGCAAAGGATTCTGGGTAACAGAACCTGGTTAGAGCCCCACAAGTCGCCCCATCTTGGATTCCCCTAGGTATCTAGTTTTCAAAAATACGCAGGTTTGCTAGGTTTCCCCAGGTGCCGGCTGAGCTAGAGGCCAAAATCCACAGCTAGGCACTTTGTAAAAAACAGTTCTGTTTTCTTTCTGAAAATGTGATGTGTCCACGTCGTGTTTTGGGGCATATCCTGTCGCGGGCGCTAGGCCTACCCACACAAGTGAGGTACCGTTTTTATCGGGAGACTTGGGGGAATGCTGGGTGGAAGGAAATTTGTGGCTCCTCTCATATTCCAGAATTTTCTGTCACCGAAATGACAGGAAAAAGGGTTTTTTTGGCCAAAGTTTGAGGTTTGCAAAGGATTCTGGGTAACAGAACCTGGTCAGAGCCCCACAAGTCACCCCATTTTGTATCCCCTAGATGTCTAGTTTTCAAAAATGCGCAGCTTTGCTAGGTTTCACCAGGTGCCGGCTGAGCTAGAGGCCAAAATCCACAGCTAGGCACTTTGTAAAAAACAGCTCTGTTTTCTTTCTGAAAATGTGAATTGTCCACGTCGTGTTTTGGGGCATATCCTGTCGCAGGCCCTGGGCCTACCCACACAAGTGAGGTACCGTTTTTATCAGGAGACTTGGGGGAATGCTGGTTGGAAGGAAATTTGTGGCTCCTCATATGTTCCAGAATTTTCTGTCACCGAAATGACAGGAAAAAGGGTTTTTTTGGCCAAAGTTTGAGGTTTGCAAAGGATTCTGGGTAACAGAACCTGGTCAGAGCCCCACAAGTCACCCCATTTTGGATCCCCCTAGATGTCTAGTTTTCAAAAATGCACAGGTTTGCTAGGTTTCTCCAGGTGCCGGCTGAGCTAGAGGCCAAAATCCACAGCTAGGCACTTTGTAAAAAACAGCTCTGTTTTCCTTCTGAAAATGTGATGTGTCCACGTCGTGTTTTGGGGCATATCCTGTCGCCGGCGCTAGGCCTACCCACGCAAGTGAAGTACCGTTTTTATAGGGAGACTTTGGGGAATGCTGGTTGGAAGGAAATTTGTGGCTCTTCTCATTTTCCAGAATTTTCTGTCACCGAAATGACAGGAAAAAGGGTTTTTTGGCCAAATTTTGAGGTTTGCAAAGGATTCTGGGTAACAGAACCTGGTTAGAGCCCCACAAGTCGCCCCATCTTGGATTCCCCTAGGTATATAGTTTTCAAAAATGCGCAGGTTTGCTAGGTTTCCCCTGGTGCCGGCTGAGCTAGAGGCCAAAATCCACAGCTAGGCACTTTGTAAAAAACAGTTCTGTTTTCTTTCTGAAAATGTGATGTGTCCACGTCGTGTTTTGGGGCATATCCTGTCGCCGGCGCTAGGCCTACCCACACAAGTGAAGTACCATTTTTATTGGGAGACTTGGGGGAACGCTGGGTGGAAGGAAATTTGTGTCTCCTCTCAGATTCTAGAACTTTCTGTCACTGAAATTTCAGGAAAAAGTGTTTTTTTGGCCAAATTTTAAAGGTTTGCAAAGGATTCTGGGTAACAGAACCTGGTCAAAGCCCCACAATCCACCCCATCTTGGATTACCCTAGATGTCTAGTTTTCAAAAATGCACAGGTTTGCTAGGTTTCCCTAGGTGCCGGCTGAGCTAGAGGCCAAAATCCACAGCTAGGCACTTTGTAAAAAACAGCTCTGTTTTCTTTCTGAAAATGTGATGTGTCCACCTCGTGTTTTGGGGCATATCCTGTTGCGGGCGCTAGGCCTACCCACACAAGTGAAGTACCGTTTTTATCGGGAAACTTGGGGGAATGCTGGGTGGAAGGAAATTTGTGGCTCCTCTCATATTCCTGAATTTTCTGTCACCCAAATGACAGGAAAAAGGGTTTTTTTGGCCAAAGTTTGAGGTTTGCAAAGGATTCTGGGTAACAGAACCTGGTCAGAGCCCCACAAGTCACCCCCTTTTATATCCCCCTAGATGTCTAGTTTTCAAAAATGCGCAGGTTTGCTAGGTTTCCCAGGTGCCGGCTGAGCTAGAGGCCAAAATCCACAGCTAGGCACTTTGTAAAAAACAGCTCTGTTTTCTTTCTGAAAATGTGATGTGTCCACGTCGTGTTTTGGGGCATATCCTGTCGCAGGCCCTGGGCCTAACCACACAAGTGAGGTACCGTTTTTATCAAGAGACTTGGGGGAATGCTGGTTGGAAGGAAATTTGTGGCTCCTCTGATATTCCAGAATTTTCTGTCAACGAAATGACAGGAAAAAGTGTTTTTTGGCCAAATTTTGAGGTTTGCAAAGGATTCCCCTAGGCATCTAGTTTTAAAAAAATGCGCAGGTTTGCTAGGTTTCCCCAGGTGCCGGCTGAGCAAGAGGCCAAAATCCACAGCTAGGCACTTTGTAAAAAACAGCTCTGTTTTCTTTCTGAAAATGTGATGTGTCCACGTCGTGTTTTGGGGCATATCCTGTCGCGGGCGCTAGGCCTACCCACACAAGTGAGGTACCATTTTTATCGGGAGACTTGGGGGAACGCTGGGTGGAAGGAAATTTGTGGCTCCTCTCAGATTCCAGAACTGTCTGTCACCGAAATGACAGGAATAAGTGTTCTTTTGGCCAAAGTTTGAGGTTTGCAAAGGATTCTGGGTAACAGAACCTGGTCAGAGCCCCAAAAGTAACCCCATTTTGGATCCCCCTAGATGTCTAGTTTTCAAAAATGCGCAGGTTTGCTAGGTTTCCCCAGGTACCGGCTGAGCTAGAGGCCAAAATCCACAGCTAGGCACTTTGTAAAAAACAGCTCTGTTTTTTTTCTGAAAATGTGATGTGTCCACGTCGTGTTTTGGGGCATATCCTGTCGCCGGCGCTAGGCCTACCCACACAAGTGAATTACCATTTTTATCGGGAGACTTGGGGGAACGCTGGGTGGAAGGAAATTTGTGGCTCCTCTCAGATTCCAGAGCTTTCTGTCACTGAAATGACAGGAAAAAGTGTTTTTTTGACCAAATTTTGAGGTTTGCAAAGGATTCTGGGTAACAGAACCTGGTCAGAGCCCCACAAGTCCCCCCATCTTGGATTCCCCTAGATGTCTACTTTTCAAAAATGCACAGGTTTGCTAGGTTTCCCCAGGTGCCGGCTGAGCTAGAGGCCAAAATCCACAGCTAGGCACTTCGTAAAAAACAGCTCTGTTTTCTTTCTGAAAATGTGATGTGTCCACGTCGTGTTTTGGGACATATCCTGTCGCAGGCCCTGGGCCTACCCGCACAAGTGAGGTACCGTTTTTATCAGGAGACTTGGGGGAATGCTGGTTGGAAGGAAATTTGTGGTTCCTCTCATATTCCAGAATTTTCTGTCACCGAAATGACAGGAAAAAGGGTTTTTTTGGCCAAAGTTTGAGGTTTGCAAAGGATTCTGGGTAACAGAACCTGGTCTGAGCCCTACAAGTCACCCCATTTTAGATCCCCCTAGATGTCTAGTTTTCAAAAATGCACAGGTTTGCTAGGTTTCCCCAGGTGCCGTCTGAGCTAGAGGCCAAAATCCACAGCTAAGCACTTTGTAAAAAACAGCTCTGTTTTCTTTCTGAAAATGTGATGTGTCCACGTCGTGTTTTGGGGCATATCCTGTCGCCGGCGCTAGGCCTACCCACGCAAGTGAAGTACCGTTTTTATAGGGAGACTAGGGGGAATGCTGGTTGGAAGGAAATTTGTGGCTCTTCTCATATTCCAGAATTTTCTGTTACCGAAATGACAGGAAAAAGGGTTTTTTGGCCAAATTTTTAGGTTTGCAAAGGATTCTGGGTAACAGAACCTGGTTAGAGCCCCACAAGTCGCCCCATCTTGGATCCCCCTAGATGTCTAGTTTTCAAAAATGCGCAGGTTTGCTAGGTTTCCCCAGGTACCGGCTGAGCTAGAGGCCAAAATCCACAGCTAGGCACTTTGTAAAAAACAGCTCTGTTTTTTTTCTGAAAATGAGATGTGTCCACGTCGTGTTTTGGGGCATATCCTGTCGCCGGCGCTAGGCCTACCCACACAAGTGAAGTACCATTTTTATCGGGAGACTTGGGGGAAAGCTGGGTGGAAGGAAATTTGTGGCTCCTCTCAGATTCCAGAGCTTTCTGTCACTGAAATGACAGGAAAAAGTGTTTTTTTGACCAAATTTTGAGGTTTGCAAAGGATTCTGGGTAACAGAACCTGGTCAGAGCCCCACAAGTCCCCCCATCTTGGATTCCCCTAGATGTCTACTTTTCAAAAATGCACAGGTTTGCTAGGTTTCCCCAGGTGCCGGCTGAGCTAGAGGCCAAAATCCACAGCTAGGCACTTCGTAAAAAACAGCTCTGTTTTCTTTCTGAAAATGTGATGTGTCCACGTCGTGTTTTGGGACATATCCTGTCGCAGGCCCTGGGCCTACCCGCACAAGTGAGGTACCGTTTTTATCAGGAGACTTGGGGGAATGCTGGTTGGAAGGAAATTTGTGGTTCCTCTCATATTCCAGAATTTTCTGTCACCGAAATGACAGGAAAAAGGGTTTTTTTGGCCAAAGTTTGAGGTTTGCAAAGGATTCTGGGTAACAGAACCTGGTCAGAGCCCTACAAGTCACCCCATTTTAGATCCCCCTAGATGTCTAGTTTTCAAAAATGCACAGGTTTGCTAGGTTTCCCCAGGTGCCGTCTGAGCTAGAGGCCAAAATCCACAGCTAAGCACTTTGTAAAAAACAGCTCTGTTTTCTTTCTGAAAATGTGATGTGTCCACGTCGTGTTTTGGGGCATATCCTGTCGCCGGCGCTAGGCCTACCCACGCAAGTGAAGTACCGTTTTTATAGGGAGACTAGGGGGAATGCTGGGTGGAAGGAAATTTGTGGCTCCTCTCATATTCCAGAATTTTCTGTCATCCAAATGACAGGAAAAAGGATTTTTTTGGCCAAAGTTTGAGGTTTGCAAAGGATTCTGGGTAACAGAACCTGGTCAGAGCCCCACAAGTCACCCCATTTTGTATCCCCCTAGATGTCTAGTTTTCAAAAATGCGCAGCTTTGCTAGGTTTCACCAGGTGCCGGCTGAGCTAGAGCCCAAAATCCACAGCTAGGCACTTTGTAAAAAACAGCTCTGTTTTCTTTCTGAAAATGTGAATTGTCCACGTCGTGTTTTGGGGCATATCCTGTCGCAGGCCCTGGGCCTACCCACACAAGTGAGGTACCGTTTTTATCAGGAGACTTGGGGGAATGCTGGTTGGAAGGAAATTTGTGGCTCCTCTCATGTTCCAGAATTTTCTGTCACCGAAATGACAGGAAAAAGGGTTTTTTTGGCCAAAGTTTGAGGTTTGCAAAGGATTCTGGGTAACAGAACCTGGTCAGAGCCCCACAAGTCACCCCATTTTGGATCCCCCTAGATGTCTAGTTTTAAAAAATGCACAGGTTTGCTAGGTTTCTCCAGGTGCCGGCTGAGCTAGAGGCCAAAATCCACAGCTAGGCACTTTGTAAAAAACAGCTCTGTTTTCTTTCTGAAAATGTGATGTGTCCACGTCGTGTTTTGGGGCATATCCTGTCGCCGGCGCTAGGCCTACCCACGCAAGTGAAGTACCGTTTTTATAGGGAGACTTGGGGGAATGCTGGTTGGAAGGTAATTTGTGGCTCTTCTCATTTTCCAGAATTTTCTGTCACCGAAATGACAGGAAAAAGGGTTTTTTGGCCAAATTTTGAGGTTTGCAAAGGATTCTGGGTAACAGAACCTGGTTAGAGCCCCACAAGTCGCCCCATCTTGGATTCCCCTAGGTATATAGTTTTAAAAAATGCGCAGGTTTGCTAGGTTTCCCCAGGTGCCGGCTGAGCTAGAGGCCAAAATCCACAGCTAGGCACTTTGTAAAAAACAGCTCTGTTTTCTTTCTGAAAATGTGATGTGTCCACGTCGTGTTTTGGGGCATATCCTGTCGCAGGCCCTGGGCCTACCTACACAAGTGAGGTACCGTTTTTATCAGGAGACTTGGGGGAATGCTGGTTGGAAGGAAATTTGTGGCTCCTCTCATATTCCAGAATTTTCTGTCACCGAAATGACAGGAAAAAGGGTTTTTTTGGCCAAAGTTTGAGGTTTGCAAAGGATTCTGGGTAACAGAACCTGGTCAGAGCCCCACAAGTCACCCCATTTTGGATCCCCCTAGATGTCTAGTTTTCAAAAATGCACAGGTTTGCTAGGTTTCCCCAGGTGCCGGCTGAGCTAGAGGCCAAAATCCACAGCTAGGCACTTTGTAAAAAACAGCTGTTTTCTTTCTGAAAATGTGATGTGTCCACGTCGTGTTTTGGGGCATTTCCTGTCGCCGGTGCTAGGCCTACCCACACAAGTGAAGTACCGTTTTTATAGGGAGACTGGGGGAATGCTGGTTGGAAGGAAATTAGTGGCTCTTCTCATATTCCAGAATTTTCTGTCACCGAAATGACAGGAAAAAGGGTTTTTTGGCCAAATTTTGAGGTTTGCAAAGGATTCTGGGTAACAGAACCTTGTTAGAGCCCCACAAGTCTCCCCATCTTGGATTCCCCTAGGTATCTAGTTTTCAAAAATGCGCAGGTTTGCTAGGTTTCCCCAGGTGCCGGCTGAGCTAGAGGCCAAAATCCACAGCTAGGCACTTTGTAAAAAACAGTTCTGTTTTCTTTCTGAAAATGTGATGTGTCCACGTCGTGTTTTGGGGCATATCCTTTCGCGGGCGCTAGGCCTACCCACACAAGTGAGGTACCATTTTTATCGGGAGACTTGGGGGAACGCTGGGTGGAAGGAAATTGGTGGCTCCTCTCAGATTCCAGAACTTTCTGTCACCGAAATGACAGGAAAATGTGTTTTTTTGGCCAAAATTTGAGGTTTGCAAAGGATTCTGGGTAACAGAACCTGGTCAGAGCCCCACAAGTCACCCCATTTTGGATCCCCCTAGATGTCTAGTTTTTAAAAATGTGCAGGGTTGCTAGGTTTCCCCAGGTGCCGGATGAGCTAGAGGCCAAAATCCACAGCTAGGCACTTTGTAAAAAGCAGCTCTGTTTTCTTTCTGAAAATGTGATGTGTCCACGTCGTGTTTTGGGGCATATCCTGTCGCCGGTGCTAGGCCTACCCACACATGTGAAGTACCATTTTTATCGGGAGACTTGGGGGAACGCTGGGTGGAAGGAAATTTGTGGCTCCTCTCAGATTCTAGAACTTTCTGTCACTGAAATGACAGGAAAAAGTGTTTCGGTTTTTTGGCCAAATTTTGAGGTTTGCAAAGGATTCTGGGTAACAGAACCTGGTCAGAGCCCCACAAGTCACCCCATCTTGGATTACCCTAGATGTCTAGTTTTCAAAAATGCACAAGTTTGCTAGGTTTCCCTAGGTGCCGGCTGAGCTAGAGGCCAAAATCCACAGCTAGGCACTTTGTAAAAAACAGCTCTGTTTTCTTTCTGAAAATGTGATGTGCCACGTCGTGTTTTGGGGCATATCCTGTTGCGGGCGCTAGGTCTACCCACACAAGTGAGGTACCGTTTTTATCGGGAGACTTGGGGGAATGCTGGGTGGAAGGAAATTTGTGGCTCCTCTCATATTCCAGAATTTTCTGTCACCCAAATGACAGGAAAAAGGGTTTTTTTGGCCAAAGTTTGAGGTTTGCAAAGGATTCTGGGTAACAGAACCTAGTCAGAGCCCCACAAGTCACCCCATTTTGTATCCCCCTAGATGTCTAGTTTTCAAAAATGCGCAGGTTTGCTAGGTTTCCCCAGGTGCCGGCTGAGCTAGAGGCCAAAATCCACAGCTAGGCACTTTGTAAAAAACAGCTCTGTTTTCTTTCTGAAAATGTG
Organism: Pleurodeles waltl; assembly: GCF_031143425.1. Classification (NCBI taxonomy): domain Eukaryota; kingdom Metazoa; phylum Chordata; class Amphibia; order Caudata; family Salamandridae; genus Pleurodeles; species Pleurodeles waltl. The sequence goes on from NC_090448.1 coordinate 1,021,913,441, forward strand.
ATGTGTCCACGTCGTGTTTTGGGGCATATCCTGTCGCAGGCCCTGGGCCTAACCACACAAGTGAGGTACCGTTTTTATCAGGAGACTTGGGGGAATGCTGGTTGGAAGGAAATTTGTGGCTCCTCTGATATTCCAGAATTTTCTGTCACCGAAATGACAGGAAAAAGTGTTTTTTGGCCAAATTTTTAGGTTTGCAAAGGATTCCCCTAGGTATCTAGTTTTCAAAAAATGCGCAGGTTTGCTAGGTTTCCCCAGGTGCCGGCTGAGCTAGAGGCCAAAATCCACAGCTAGGCACTTTGTAAAAAACAGCTCTGTTTTCTTTCTGAAAATGTGATGTGTCCACGTCGTGTTTTGGGGCATATCCTGTCGCGGGCGCTAGGCCTACCCACACAAGTGAGGTACCATTTTTATCGGGAGACTTGGGGGAACGCTGGGTGGAAGGAAATTTGTGGCTCCTCTCAGATTCCAGAACTGTCTGTCACCGAAATGACAGGAAAAAGTGTTCTTTTGGCCAAAGTTTGAGGTTTGCAAAGGATTCTGGGTAACAGAACCTGGTCAGAGCCCCAAAAGTAACCCCATTTTGGATCCCCCTAGATGTCTAGTTTTTAAAAATGTGCAGGTTTGCTAGGTATCCCCAGGTACCGGCTGAGCTAGAGGCCAAAATCCACAGCTAGGCACTTTGTAAAAAACAGCTCTGTTTTCTTTCTGAAAATGTGATGTGTCCACGTCGTGTTTTGGGGCATACCCTGTCGCCGGCGCTAGGCCTACCCGCACAAGTGAAGTACCATTTTTATCGGGAGACTTGGGGGAACGCTGGGTGGAAGGAAATTTGTGGCTCCTCTCAGATTCCAGAGCTTTCTGTCACTGAAATGACAGAAAAAAGTGTTTTTTTGGCCAAATTTTGAGGTTTGCAAAGGATTCTGGGTAACAGAACATGGTCAGAGCCCCACAAGTCACCCCATCTTGGATTCCCCTAGATGTCTACTTTTCAAAAATGCACAGGTTTGCTAGGTTTCCCCAGGTGCCGGCTGAGCTAGAGGCCAAAATCCACAGCTAGGCACTTTGTAAAAAACAGCCCTGTTTTCTTTCTGAAAATGTGATGTGTCCACGTCGTGTTTTGGGGCATATCCTGTCGCAGGCCCTGGGCCTACCCACACAAGTGAGGTACCATTTTTATCGGGAGACTTGGGGGAACGATGGGTGGAAGGAAATGTGTGGCTCCTCTCAGATTCCAGAACTTTCTGTCACCGAAATGACAGGAAAAAGTGTTATTTTGGCCAAATTTTGAGGTTTGCAAAGGATTCTGGGTAACAGAACCTGGTCAGAGCCCCACAAGTCACCCCATTTTGGATTCCCCTAGATGTCTAGTTTTCAAAAATGTGCAGGTTTGCTAGCTTTCCCCAGGTGCCGGCTGAGCTAGAGGCCAAAATCCACAGCTAGGCACTTTGTAAAAAACAGCTCTGTTTTCTTTCTGGAAATGTGATGTGTCCACGTCGTGTTATGGGGCATATCCACACAAGTGAGGTACCGTTTTTATCAGGAGACTTGGAGGAATGCTGGGTGGAAGGAAATTTGTGGCTCCTCTCATATTCCAGAATTTTCTGTCACTGAAATGACAGAAAAAAGTGTTTTTTTGGCCAAAGTTTGAGGTTTGCAAAGGATTCTGGGTAACAGAACCTGGTCAGAGCCCCACAGGTCACCCCATTTTGGATCCCCCTAGATGTCTAGTTTTCAAAAATGCACAGGTTTGCTAGGTTTCCCCAGGTGCCGGCTGAGCTAGAGGCCAAAATCCACAGCTAGGCACTTTGTAAAAAACAGCTCTGTTTTCTTTCTGAAAATGTGATGTGTCCACGTCGTGTTTTGGGGCATATCCTGTCGCCGGCGCTAGGCCTACCCACACAAGTGAAGGACCGTTTTTATCGGGAGACTTGGGGGAATGCTGGTTGGAAGGAAATTTGTGGCTCTTCTCATATTCCAGAATTTTCTGTCACCGAAATGACAGGAAAAAGGGTTTTTTGGCCAAATTTTGAGGTTTGCAAAGGATTCTGGGTAACAGAACCTGGTTAGAGCCCCACAAGTCACCCCATCTTGGATTCCCCTAGGTATCTAGTTTTCAAAAATGTGTAGGTTTGCTAGGTGTCCCCAGGTGCCGGCTGAGCTAGGGGCCAAAATCCACAGCTAGGCACTTTGTAAAAAACAGTTCTGTTTTCTTTCTGAAAATGTGATGTGTCCACGTCTTGTTTTGGGGCTTATCCTTTCGCGGGCGCTAGGCTTACCCACACAAGTGAGGTACCATTTTTATCGGGAGACTTGGGGGAACGCTGGGTGGAAGGAAATTTGTGGCTCCTCTCAGATTCCAGAACTTTCTGTCACCGAAATGACAGGAAAAAGTGTTTTTTTGGCCAAAATTTGAAGTTTGCAAAGGATTCTGGGTAACAGAACCTGGTCAGTGCCCCACAAGTCACCCCATTTTGGATCCCCCTAGATGTCTAGTTTTAAAAAATGTGCAGGTTTGCTAGGTGTCCCCAGGTGCCGGCTGAGCTAGAGGCCAAAATCCACAGCTAGGCACTTTGTAAAAAACAGCTCTGTTTTCTTTCTGAAAATGTGATGTGTCCACGTCGTGTTATGGGGCATATCCACACAAGTGAGGTACCGTTTTTATCAGAAGACTTGGAGGAATGCTGGGTGGAAGGAAATTTGTGGCTCCTCTCATATTCCAGAATTTTCTGTCACTGAAATGACAGAAAAAAGTGTTTTTTTGGCCAAAGTTTGAGGTTTGCAAAGGATTCTGGGTAACATAACCTGGTCAGAGCCCCACAAGTCACCCCATTTTTGATCCCCCTAGATGTCTAGTTTTCAAAAATGCACAGGTTTGCTAAGTTTCCCCAGGTGCCGGCTCAGCTAGAGGCCAAAATCCACAGCTAGGCACTTTGTAAAAAACAGCTCTGTTTTCTTTCTGAAAATGTGATGTGTCCACGTCGTGTTTTGGGGCATATCCTGTCGCCGGCGCTAGGCCTACCCACACAAGTGAAGTACCGTTTTTATCGGGAGACTTGGGGGAATGCTGGTTGGAAGGAAATTTGTGGCTCTTCTCATATTCCAGAATTTTCTGTCACCGAAATGACAGGAAAAAGGGTTTTTTGGCCAAATTTTGAGGTTTGCAAAGGATTCTGGGTAACAGAACCTGGTTAGAGCCCCACAAGTCACCCCATTTTGGATCCCCCTAGATGTCTAGTTTTAAAAAATGTGCAGGTTTGCTATGTTTCCCCAGGTGCCGGCTGAGCTAGAGTCCAAAATCCACAGCTAGGCACTTTGTAAAAAACAGTTCTGTTTTCTTTCCGAAAATGTGATGTGTCCACGTCGTGTTTTGGGGCATATCCTGTCGCCGGCGCTAGGCCTACCCACACAAGTGAAGTACCGTTTTTATCGGGAGACTTGGAGGAATGCTGGTTGGAAGGAAATTTGTGGCTCTTCTCATATTCAAGAATTTTCTGTCACCGAAATGACAGGAAAAAGGGTTTTTTGGCCGAATTTTGAGGTTTGCAAAGGATTCTGGGTAACAGAACCTGGTCAGAGCCCCACAAGTCACCCCAGTTTGCTCCCCCTAGATGTCTAGTTTTCAAAAATGCGCAGGTTTTCTAGGTTTCCCCAGATGCCGGCTGAGCTAGAGGCCAAAATCCACAGCTAGGCGCTTTGTAAAAAACAGCTCTGTTTTCTTTCTGAAAATGTGATGTGTCCACGTCGTGTTTTGGGGCATATCCTGTCGCGGGCGCTAGGCCTACCCACACAAGTGAGGTACCCTTTTTATAGGGAGACTTGGGGGAACACTGGGTGGAAGGAAATTTGTGGCTCCTCTCAGATTCCAGAACTTTCTGTCACCGAAATGACAGGAAAAAGTGTTCTTTTGGCCAAAGTTTGAGGTTTGCAAAGGATTCTGGGTAACAGAACCTGGTCGGAGCCCCACAAGTCACCCCATTTTTGATCCCCCTAGATGTCTAGTTTTCAAAAATGTGCAGGTTTGCTAGGTTTCCCCAGGTGCCGGCTGAGCTAGAGGCCAAAATCCACAGCTAGGCACTTTGTAAAAAACAGCTGTTTTCTTTCTGAAAATGTGATGTGTCCACGTCGTGTTTTGGGGCATATCCTGTCGCAGGCGCTAGGCCTACCCACACAAGTGAAGTACCATTGTTATTGGGAGACTTGGGGGAACGCTGGGTGGAAGGAAATTTGTGGCTCCTCTCAGATTCTAGAGCTTTCTGTCACTGAAATGTCAGGAAAAAGTGTTTTTATGTCCAAATTTTAAAGGTTTGCAAAGGATTCTGGGTAACAGAACCTGGTCAGAGCCCCACAAGCCACCCCATCTTGGATTACCCTAGATGTCTAGTTTTCAAAAATGCACAGGTTTGCTAGGTTTCCCTAGGTGCCGGCTGAGCTAGAGGCCAAAATCCACAGCCAGGCACTTTGTAAAAAACAGCTCTGTTTTCTTTCTGAAAATGTGATGTGTCCGTGTCGTGTTTTGGGGCATATCCTGTTGCTGGCGCTAGGCCTACCCACACAAGTGAGTTACCGTTTTTATCGGGAGACTTGGGGGAATGCTGGGTGGAAGGAAAATTGTGACTCCTCTCATATTCCAGAATTTTCTGTCACCTAAATGACAGGAAAAAGGTTTTTTTTGGCCAAAGTTTGAGGTTTGCAAAGGATTCTGGGTAACAGAACCAGGTCAGAGCCCCACAAGTCACCCCATTTTGTATCCCCCTAGATGTCTAGTTTTCAAAAATGCGCAGGTTTGCTAGGTTTCTCCAGGTGCCGGCTGAGCTAGAGGCCAAAATCCACAGCTAGGCACTTTGTTAAAAACAGCTCTGTTTTCTTTCTGAAAATGTGATGTGTCCACGTTGTGTTTTGGGGCATATCCTGTCGCAGGAACTGGGTCTAACCACACAAGTGAGGTACCGTTTTTATCAGGAGACTTGGGGGAATGCTGGTTGGAAGGATATTTGTGGCTCCTCTGATATTCCAGAATTTTCTGTCACCGAAATGACAGGAAAAAGTGTTTTTTGGCAAAATTTTGAGGTTTACAAAGGATTCTGGGTAACAGAACCTGGTTAGAGCCCCACAAGTCACCCCATCTTGGATGCCCCTAGGTATCTAGTTTTCAAAAATGCGCAGGTTTGCTAGGTTTCCCCAGGTGCCGGCTGAGCTAGAGGCCAAAATCCACAGCTAGGCACTTTGTAAAAAACAGCTCTGTTTTCTTTCTGAAAATGTGATGTGTCCACGTCGTGTTTTGGGGCATATCCTGCCGCCGGCGCTAAGCCTACCCACACAAGTGAAGTACCATTTTTATCGGGAGACTTGGGGGAACGCTGGGTGGAAGGAAATTTGTGGCTCCTCTCAGATTCCAGAGCTTTCTGTCACTGAAATGACAGGAAAAAGTGTTTTTTGGCCAAATTTTGAGGTTTGCAAAGGATTCTGGGTAACAGAACCTGGTCAGAGCCCCACAAGTCACCCCATTTTGGATTCCCCTAGATGTCTAGTTTTCAAAAATGTGCAGGTTTGCTAGGTTTCCCCAGGTGCCGGCTGAGCTAGAGGCCAAAATCCACAACTAGGCACTTTGTAAAAAACAGCTCTGTTTTCTTTCTGAAAATGTGATGTGTCCACGTCGTGTTTTGGGGCATATCCTGTCGCGGGCGCTAGGCCTACCCACACAAGTGAGGTACCATTTTTATCGGGAGTCTTGGGGGAACGCTGGGTGGAAGGAAATTTGTGGCTCCTCTCAGATTCCAGAACTTTCTGTCACCGAAATGACAGGAAAAAGTGTTTTTTGGCCAAATTTTGAGGTTTGCAAAGGATTCTGGGTAACAGAATCTGGTCAGAGCCCCACAAGTCACCCCATCTTGGATTCCCCTAGATGTCTACTTTTCACAAATGCACAGGTTTGCTAGGTTTCCCCAGGTGCCGGCTGAGCTAGAGGCCAAAATCCACAGCTAGGCACTTTGTAAAAAACAGCTCTGTTTTCTTTCTGAAAATGTGATGTGTCCACGTCGTGTTTTGGGGCATATCCTGTCGCAGGCCCTGGGCCTACCCACACAAGTGAGGTACCATTTTTATCGGGAGACTTGGGGGAACGCTGGGTGGAAGGAAATTTGTGGCTCCTCTCAGATTCCAGAACTTTCTGTCACCGAAATGACAGGAAAAAGTGTTTTTTTGGCCAAAATTTGAGGTTTGCAAAGGATTCTGGGTAACAGAACCTGGTCAGAGCCCCACAAGTCACCCCATTTTGGATTCCCCTAGATGTCTAGTTTTCAAAAATGTGCAGGTTTGCTAGGTTTCCCCAGGTGCCGGCTGAGCTAGAGGCCAAAAGCCACAGCTAGGCACTTTGTAAAAAACAGCTTTGTTTTCTTTCTGAAAATGTGATGTGTCCACTTCGTGTTATGGGGCATATCCACACAAGTGAGGTACCGTTTTTATCAGGAGACTTGGAGGAATGCTGGGTGGAAGGAAATTTGTGGCTCCTCTCATATTCCAGAATTTTCTGTCACTGAAATGACAGAAAAAAGTGTGTTTTTGGCCAAAGTTTGAGGTTTGCAAAGGATTCTGGGTAACAGAACCTGGTCAGAGCCCCACAAGTCACCCCATTTTGGATCCCCCTAGATGTCTAGTTTTTAAAAATGCGCAGGTTTGCTAGGTTTCCCCAGGTGCCGGCTGAGCTAGAGGCCAAAATCCACAGCTAGGCACTTTGTAAAAAACAGCTTTGTTTTCTTTCTGAAAATGTGATGTGTCCACGTCGTGTTTTGGGGCATATCCTGTCGCAGGCCCTGGGCCTACCCACACAAGTGAGGTACCGTTTTTATCAGGAGACTTGGGGGAATGCTGGTTGGAAGGAAATTTGTGGCTCCTCTCATATTCCAGAAATTTCTGTCACCGAAATGACAGGAAAAAGGGTTTCTTTGGCCAAAGTTTGAGGTTTGCAAAGGATTCTGGGTAACAGAACCTGGTCAGAGCCCCACAAGTCACCCCATTTTGGATCCCCCTAGATGTCTAGTTTTCAAAAATGCACAGGTTTGCTAGGTTTCCCCAGGTGCCGGATGAGCTAGAGGCCAAAATCCACAGCTAGGCACTTTGTAAAAAACAGCTCTGTTTTCTTTCTGAAAATGTGATGTGTCCACGTCGTGTTTTGGGGCATATCCTGTCGCCGGTGCAAGGCCTACCCACACAAGTGAAGTACCGTTTTTATAGGGAGACTTGGGGGAATGCTGGTTGGAAGGAAATTTGTGGCTCTTCTCATATTCCAGAATTTTCTGTCACCGAAATGACAGGAAAAATGGTTTTTTGGCCAAATTTTGAGGTTTGCAAAGGATTCTGGGTAACAGAACCTGGTTAGAGCACCACAAGTCACCCCATCTTGGATTCCCCTAGGTATCTAGTTTTCAAAAACGCGCAGGTTTGCTAGGTTTTCCCAGGTGCCGGCTGAGCTAGAGGCCAAAATCCACAGCTAGGCACTTTGTAAAAAACAGCTCTGTTTTCTTTCTGAAAATGTGATGTGTCCACGTCGTGTTTTGGGGCATATCCTGTCGCAGGCCCTGGGCCTACCCACACAAGTGAGGTACCATTTTTATCGGGAGACTTGGGGGAACGCTGGGTGGAAGGAAATTTGTGGCTCCTCTCAGATTCCAGAACTTTCTGTCACCGAAATGACAGCAAAAAGTGTTTTTTTGGCCAAAATTTGAGGTTTGCAAAGGATTCTGGGTAACAGAACATGGTCAGAGCCCCACAAGTCACCCCATTTTGGATCCCCCTAGATGTCTAGTTTTTTAAAATGTGCAGGTTTGCTAGGTTTCCCCAGGTGCCGGCTGAGCTAGAGGCCAAAATCCACAGCTAGGCACTTTGTAAAAAGCAGCTCTGTTTTCTTTCTGAAAATGTGATGTGTCCACGTCGTGTTTTGGGCATATCCTGTCGCCGGCGCTAGGCCTAACCACACAAGTGAAGTACCATTTTTATCGGGAGACTTGGGGGAACGCTGGGTGGAAGGAAATGTGTGGCTCCTCTCAGATTCTAGAACTTTCTGTCACTGAAATGACAGGAAAAAGTGTTTTTTTGGCCAAATTTAGAGGTTTGCAAAGGATTCTGGGTAACAGAACCTGGTCAGAGCCCCACAAGTCACCCCATCTTGGATTACCCTAGATGTCTAGTTTTCAAAAATGCACAGGTTTGCTAGGTTTCCCTAGGTGCCGGCTGAGCTAGAGGCCAAAATCCACAGCTAGGCACTTTGTAAAAAACAGCTCTGTTTTCTTTCTGAAAATGTGATGTGTCCACGTCGTGTTTTGGGGCATATCCTGTTGCGGGCGCTAGGCCTACCCACACAAGTGAGGTACCGTTTTTATCGGGAGACTTGGGGGAATGCTGGGTGGAAGGAAATTTGTGGCTCCTCTCATATTCCAGAATTTTCTGTCACCCAAATGACAGGAAAAAGGGTTTTTTTGGCCAAAGTTTGAGGTTTGCAAAGGATTCTGGGTAACAGAACCTGGTCAGAGCCCCACAAGTCACCACATTTTGTATCCCCCTAGATGTCTAGTTTTCAAAAATGCGCAGGTTTGCTAGGTTTCCCCAGGTGCCGGCTGAGCTAGAGGCCAAAATCCACAGCTAGGCACTTTGTAAAAAAACAGCTCTGTTTTCTTTCTGAAAATGTGATGTGTCCACGTTGTGTTTTGGGGCATATCCTGTCGCAGGCCCTGGGCCAAACCACACAAGTGAGGTACCGTTTTTATCAGGAGACTTGGGGGAATGCTGGTTGGAAGGAAATTTGTGGCTCCTCTGATATTCCAGAATTTTCGGTCACCGAAATGACAGGAAAAAGTGTTATTTGGCCAAATTTTTAGGTTTGCAAAGGATTCCCCTAGGTATCTAGTTTTCAAAAATGCGCAGGTTTGCTAGGTTTCCCCAGGTGCCGGCTGAGCTAGAGGCCAAAATCCACAGCTAGGCACTTTGTAAAAAACAGCTCTCTTTTCTTTCTGAAAATGTGATGTGTCCACGTCGTGTTTTGGGGCATATCCTGTTGCGGGCGCTAGGCCTACCCACACAAGTGAGGTACCATTTTTATCGGGAGACTTGGGGGAACGCTGGGTGGAAGGAAATTTGTGGCTCCTCTCAGATTCCAGAACTTTCTGTCACCGCAATGACAGGAAAAAGTGTTCTTTTGGCCAAAGTTTGAGGTTTGCAAAGGATTCTGGGTAACAGAACCTGGTCAGAGCCCCAAAAGTAACCCCATTTTGGATCCCCCTAGATGTCTAGTTTTCAAAAATGTGCAGGTTTGCTAGGTTTCCCCAGGTGCCGGCTGAGCTAGAGGCCAAAATCCACAGCTAGGCACTTTGTAAAAAACAGCTCTGTTTTCTTTCTGAAAATGTGATGTGTCCACGTCGTGTTTTGGGGCATATCCTGTCGCCGGCGCTAGGCCTACCCACACAAGTGAAGTACCATTTTTATTGGGAGACTTGGGGGAACGCTGGGTGGAAGGAAATTTGTGTCTCCTCTCAGATTCTAGAACTTTCTGTCACTGAAATTTCAGGAAAAAGTGTTTTTTTGGCCAAATTTTAAAGGTTTGCAAAGGATTCTGGGTAACAGAACCTGGTCAAAGCCCCACAATCCACCCCATCTTGGATTACCCTAGATGTCTAGTTTTCAAAAATGCACAGGTTTGCTAGGTTTCCCTAGGTGCCGGCTGAGCTAGAGGCCAAAATCCACAGCTAGGCACTTTGTAAAAAACAGCTCTGTTTTCTTTCTGAAAATGTGATGTGTCCACGTCGTGTTTTGGGGCATATCCTGTTGCGGGCGCTAGGCCTACCCACACAAGTGAGGTACCATTTTTATCGGGAGACTTGGGGGAACGCTGGGTGGAAGGAAATTTGTGGCTCCTCTCAGATTCCAGAACTTTCTGTCACCGCAATGACAGGAAAAAGTGTTCTTTTGGCCAAAGTTTGAGGTTTGCAAAGGATTCTGGGTAAGAGAACCTGGTCAGAGCCCCACAAGTCACCCCATTTTGTATCCCCCTAGATGTCTAGTTTTCAAAATGCGCAGGTTTGCTTGGTTTCCCCAGGTGCCGGCTGAGCTAGAGGCCAAAATCCACAGCTAGGCACTTTGTAAAAAACAGCTCTGTTTTCTTTCTGAAAATGTGATGTGTCCACGTCGTGTTTTGGGGCATATCCTGTCGCAGGCCCTGGGCCTAACCACACAAGTGAGGTACCGTTTTTATCAGGAGACTTTTGGGAATGCTGGTTGGAAGGAAATTTGTGGCTCCTCTGATATTCCAGAATTTTCTGTCACCGAAATGACAGGAAAAAGTGTTTTTTGGCCAAATTTTGAGGTTTGCAAAGGATTCCCCTAGGTATCTAGTTTTCAAAAATGCGCAGGTTTGCTAGGTTTCCCCAGGTGCCGGCTGAGCTAGAGGCCAAAATCCACAGCTAGGCACTTTGAAAAAAACAGCTCTGTTTTCTTTCTGAAAATGTGATGTGTCCACGTCGTGTTTTGGGGCATATCCTGCCGCCGGCGCTAGGCCTACCCACACAAGTGAAGTACCATTTTTATCGGGAGACTTGGGGGAACGCTGGGTGGAAGGAAATTTGTGGCTCCTCTCAGATTCCAGAGCTTTCTGTCACTGAAATGACAGGAAAAAGTGTTTTTGGCCAAATTTTGAGGTTTGCAAAGGATTCTGGGTAACAGAACCTGGTCAGAGCCCCACAAGTCACCCCATCTTGGATTCCCCTAGATGTCTACTTTTCAAAAATGCACAGGTTTGCTAGGTGTCCCCAGGTGCCGGCTGAGGTAGAGGCCAAAATCCACAGCTAGGCACTTGTAAAAAACAGCTCTGTTTTCTTTCTGAAAATGTGATGTGTCCACGTCGTGTTTTGGGGCATATCCTGTCGCAGGCCCTGGGCCTACCCACACAAGTGAGGTACCATTTTTATCGGGAGACTTGGGGGAACGCTGGGTGGAAGGAAATTTGTGGCTCCTCTCAGATTCCAGAACTTTCTGTCACCGAAATGACAGGAAAAAGTGTTTTTTTGGCCAAAATTTGAGGTTTGCAAAGGATTCTGGGTAACAGAACCTGGTCAGAGCCCCACAAGTCACCCCATTTTGGATCCCCCTAGATGTCTAGTTTTCAAAAATGCGCAGGTTTGCTAGGTTTCCCCAGGTGCCGGCTGAGCTAGAGGCCAAATTCCACAGCTAGGCACTTTGTAAAAAACAGCTCTGTTTTTTTTCTGAAAATGTGATGTGTCCACGTCGTGTTTTGGGGCATATCCTGTCGCCGGCGCTAGGCCTACCCACACAAGTGAAGTACCATTTTTATCGGGAGACTTAGGGGAACGCTGGGTGGAGGAAATTTGTGGCTCCTCTCAGATTCCAGAGCTTTCTGTCACTGAAATGACAGGAAAAAGTGTTTTTTGGCCAAATTTTGAGGTTTGCAAAGGATTCTGGGTAACAGAACCTGGTCAGAGCCCGACAAGTCACCCCATCTTGGATTCCCCTAGATGTCTACTTTTCACAAATGCACAGGTTTGCTAGGTTTCCCCAGGTGCCGGCTGAGCTAGAGACCAAAATCCACAGCTAGGCACTTTGTAAAAAACAGCTCTGTTTTCTTTCTGAAAATGTGATGTGTCCACGTCGTGTTTTGGGGCATATCCTGTCGCAGGCCCTGGGCCTACCCACACAAGTGAGGTACCATTTTTATCGGGAGACTTGGGGGAACGCTGGGTGGAAGGAAATTTGTGGCTCCTCTCAGATTCCAGAACTTTCTGTCACCGAAATGAAATGAAAAAGTGTTTTTTTGGCCAAAATTTGAGGTTTGCAAAGGATTCTGGGTAACAGAACCTGGTCAGAGCCCCACAAGTCACCCCATTTTGGATTCCCCTAGATGTCTAGTTTTCAAAAATGTGCAGGTTTGCTAGGTTTCCCCAGGTGCCGGCTGAGCTAGAGGCCAAAAGCCACAGCTAGTCACTTTGTAAAAAACAGCTTTGTTTTCTTTCTGAAAATGTGATGTGTCCACGTCGTGTTATGGGGCATATCCACACAAGTGAGGTACCGTTTTTATCAGGAGACTTGGAGGAATGCTGGGTGGAAGGAAATTTGTGGCTCCTCTCATATTCCAGAATTTTCTGTCACTGAAATGACAGAAAAAAGTGTGTTTTTGGCCAAAGTTTGAGGTTTGCAAAGGATTCTGGGTAACAGAACCTGGTCAGAGCCCCACAAGTCACCTCATTTTGGATCCCCCTAGATGTCTAGTTTTTAAAAATGCGCAGGTTTGCTAGGTTTCCCCAGGTGCCGGCTGAGCTAGAGGCCAAAATCCACAGCTAGGCACTTTGTAAAAAACAGCTTTGTTTTCTTTCTGAAAATGTGATGTGTCCACGTCGTGTTTTGGGGCATATCCTGTCGCAGGCCCTGGGCCTACCCACACAAGTGAGGTACCGTTTTCATCAGGAGACTTGGGGGAATGCTGGTTGGAAGGAAATTTGTGGCTCCTCTCATATTCCAGAATTTTCTGTCATGGAAATGACAGGAAAAAGGGTTTTTTGGGCCAAAGTTTGAGGTTTGCAAAGGATTCTGGGTAAGAGAACCTGGTCAGAGTCCCACAAGTCACCCCATTTTGTATCCCCCTAGATGTCTAGTTTTCAAAATGCGCAGGTTTGCTTGGTTTCCCCAGGTGCCGGCTGAGCTAGAGGCCAAAATCCACAGCTAGGCACTTTGTAAAAAACAGCTCTGTTTTCTTTCTGAAAATGTGATGTGTCCACGTCGTGTTTTGGGGCATATCCTGTCGCAGGCCCTGGGCCTAACCACACAAGTGAGGTACCGTTTTTATCAGGAGACTTGGGGGAATGCTGGTTGGAAGGAAATTTGTGGCTCCTCTGATATTCCAGAATTTTCTGTCACCGAAATGACAGGAAAAAGTGTTTTTTGGCCAAATTTTGAGGTTTGCAAAGGATTCCCCTAGGTTTCTAGTTTTCAAAAATTCGCAGGTTTGCTAGGTTTCCCCAGGTGCCGGCTGAGCTAGAGGCCAAAATCCACAGCTAGGCACTTTGTAAAAAACAGCTCTGTTTTCTTTCTGAAAATGTGATGTGTCCACGTCGTGTTTTGGGGCATATCCTGCCGCCGGCGCTAGGCCTACCCACACAAGTGAAGTACCATTTTTATCGGGAGACTTGGGGGAACGCTGGGTGGAAGGAAATTTGTGGCTCCTCTCAGATTCCAGAGCTTTCTGTCACTGAAATGACAGGAAAAAGTGTTTTTTGGCCAAATTTTGAGGTTTGCAAAGGATTCTGGGTAACAGAACCTGGTCAGAGCCCCACAAGTCACCCCATCTTGGATTCCCCTAGATGTCTACTTTTAAAAAATGCACAGGTTTTCTAGGTGTCCCCAGGTGCCGGCTGAGCTAGAGGCCAAAATCCAAAGCTAGGCACTTTGTAAAAAACAGCTCTGTTTTCTTTCTGAAAATGTGATTTGTCCACGTCGTGTTTTGGGGCATATCCTGTCGCCGGCGCTAGGCCTACCCACACAAGTGAAGTACCGTTTTTATCGGGAGACTTGGGGGAATGCTGGTTGGAAGGAAATTAGTGACTCTTCTCATATTCCAGAATTTTCTGTCACCGAAATGACAGGAAAAAGGATTTTTTGGCCAAATTTTGAGGTTTGCAAAGGATTCTGGGTAACAGAACCTGGTTAGAGCCCCACAAATCACCCCATTTGGGATCCCCCTAGATGTCTAGTTTTCAAAAATGTGCAGGTTTGCTAGGTTTCCCCAGGTGCCGGCTGAGCTAGAGGCCAAAATCCACTGCTAGGCACTTTGTAAAAAACAGTTCTTTTTTCTTTCTGAAAATGTGATGTGTCCACGTCGTGTTTTGGGGCATATCCTGTCGCCGGCGCTAGGCCTACCCACACAAGTGAAGTACAGTTTTTATCGGGAGACTTGGGGGAATGCTGGTTGGAAGGAAATTTGTGGCTCTTCTCATATTCAAGAATTTTCTGTCACCGAAATGACAGGAAAAAGGTTTTTTTGGCCGAATTTTGAGGTTTGCAAAGGATTCTGGGTAACAGAACCTGGTTAGAGCCCCACAAGTAACCCCATCTTGGATTCCCCTAGGTATCTAGTTTTCAAAAATGCGCAGGTTTGCTAGGTTTCCCCAGGTGCCGGCTGAGCTAGAGGCCAAAATCCACAGCTAGGCACTTTGTAAAAAACAGCTCTGTTTTCTTTCTGAAAATGTGATGTGTCCACGTCGTGTTTTGGGGCATATCCTGTTGCAGGCCCTGGGCCTACCCACACAAGTGAGGTACCATTTTTATCGGGAGACTTGGGGGAACGCTGGGTGGAAGGAAATTTGTGGCTCCTCTCAGATTCCAGAACTTTCTGTCACCGAAATGACAGGAAAAAGTATTTTTTTGGCCAAAATTTGAGGTTTGCAAAGGATTCTGGGTAACAGAACCTGGTCAGAGCCCCACAAGTCACCCCATTTTGGATTCCCCTAGATGTCTAGTTTTAAAAAATGTGCAGGTTTGCTAGGTTACCCCAGGTGCCGGCTGAGCTAGAGGCCAAAAGCCACAGCTAGGCACTTTGTAAAAAACAGCTTTGTTTTCTTTCTGAAAATGTGATGTGTCCACGTCGTGTTATGGGGCATATCCACACAAGTGAGGTACCGTTTTTATCAGGAGACTTGGAGGAATGCTGGGTGGAAGGAAATTTGTGGCTCCTCTCATATTCCAGAATTTTCTGTCACTGAAATGACAGAAAAAAGTGTGTTTTTGGCCAAAGTTTGAGGTTTGCAAAGGATTCTGGGTAACAGAACCTGGTCAGAGCCCCACAAGTCACCCCATTTTGGATCCCCCTAGATGTCTAGTTTTCAAAAATGCGCAGGTTTGCTAGGTTTCCCCAGGTGCCGGCTGAGCTAGAGGCCAAAATCCACAGCTAGGCACTTTGTAAAAAACAGCTTTGTTTTCTTTCTGAAAATGTGATGTGTCCACGTCGTGTTTTGGGGCATATCCTGTCGCAGGCCCTGGGCCTACCCACACAAGTGAGGTACCGTTTTTATCAGGAGACTTGGGGGAATGCTGGTTGGAAGGAAATTTGTGGCTCCTCTCTTATTCCAGAATTTTCTGTCACCGAAATGACAGGAAAAAGGGTTTCTTTGGCCAAAGTTTGAGGTTTGCAAAGGATTCTGGGTAACAGAACCTGGTCAGAGCCCCACAAGTCACCCCATTTTGGATCCCCCTAGATGTCTAGTTTTCAAAAATGCACAGGTTTGCTAGGTTTCCCCAGGTGCCGGATGAGCTAGAGGCCAAAATCCACAGCTAGGCACTTTGTAAAAAACAGCTCTGTTTTCTTTCTGAAAATGTGATGTGTCCACGTCGTGTTTTGGGGCATATCCTGTCGCCGGTGCAAGGCCTACCCACACAAGTGAAGTACCGTTTTTATAGGGAGACTTGGGGGAATGCTGGTTGGAAGGAAATTTGTGGCTCTTCTCATATTCCAGAATTTTCTGTCACCGAAATGACAGGAAAAATTGTTTTTTGGCCAAATTTTGAGGTTTGCAAAAGATTCTGGGTAACAGAACCTGGTCAGAGCCCCACAAGTCACCCCATCTTGGATTACCCTAGATGTCTAGTTTTCAAAAATGCACAGGTTTGCTAGGTTTCCCTAGGTGCCGGCTGAGCTAGAGGCCAAAATCCACAGCTAGGCACTTTGTAAGAAACAGCTCTGTTTTTTTCTGACAATTTGATGTGTCCACGTCGTGTTTTGGGGCATATCCTGTCACCGGCGCTAGGCCTACCCACACAAGTGAAGTACCATTTTTATCGGGAGACATGGGGGAACGCTGGGTGGAGGAAATTTGTGGCTCCTCTCAGATTCCAGAGCTTTCTGTCACTGAAATGACAGGAAAAAGTGTTTTTTGGCCAAATTTTGAGGTTTGCAAAGGATTCTGGGTAACAGAACCTGGTCAGAGCCCGACAAGTCACCCCATCTTGGATTCCCCTAGATGTCTACTTTTCACAAATGCACAGGTTTGCTAGGTTTCCCCAGGTGCCGGCTGAGCTAGAGACCAAAATCCACAGCTAGGCACTTTGTAAAAAACAGCTCTGTTTTCTTTCTGAAAATGTGATGTGTCCACGTCGTGTTTTGGGGCATATCCTGTCGCAGGCCCTGGGCCTACCCACACAAGTGAGGTACCATTTGTATCGGGAGACTTGGGGGAACGCTGGGTGGAAGGAAATTTGTGGCTCCTCTCAGATTCCAGAACTTTCTGTCACCGAAATATGAAAAAGTGTTTTTTTGGCCAAAATTTGAGGTTTGCAAAGGATTCTGGGTAACAGAACTGGTCAGAGCCCACAAGTCACCCATTTTGGATTCCCCTAGATGTCTAGTTTTCAAAAATGTGCAGGTTTGCTAGGTTTCCCCAGGTGCCGGCTGAGCTAGAGGCCAAAAGCCACAGCTAGGCACTTTGTAAAAAACAGCTTTGTTTTCTTTCTGAAAATGTGATGTGTCCACGTCGTGTTATGGGGCATATCCACACAAGTGAGGTACCGTTTTTATCAGGAGACTTGGAGGAATGCTGGGTGGAGAGGAAATTTGTGGCTCCTCTCATATTCCAGAATTTTCTGTCACTGAAATGACAGAAAAAAGTGTGTTTTTGGCCAAAGTTTGAGGTTTGCAAAGGATTCTGGGTAACAGAACCTGGTCAGAGCCCCACAAGTCACCTCATTTTGGATCCCCCTAGATGTCTAGTTTTTAAAAATGCGCAGGTTTGCTAGGTTTCCCCAGGTGCAGGCTGAGCTAGAGGCCAAAATCCACAGCTAGGCACTTTGTAAAAAACAGCTTTGTTTCTTCTAGAAAATGTGATGTGTCCACGTCGTGTTTTGGGGCATATCCTGTCGCAGGCCCTGGGCCTACCCACCACAAGTGAGGTACCGTTTTCATCAGGAGACTTGGGGAATGCTGGTTGGAAGGAAATTTGTGGCTCCTCTCATATTCCAGAATTTTCTGTCACGGAAATGACAGGAAAAAGGGTTTTTTGGCCAAAGTTTGAGGTTTGCAAAGGATTCTGGGTAAGAGAACCTGGTCAGAGTCCCACAAGTCACCCCATTTTGTATCCCCCTAGATGTCTAGTTTTCAAAATGCGCAGGTTTGCTTGGTTTCCCCAGGTGCCGGCTGAGCTAGAGGCCAAATCCACAGCTAGGCACTTTGTAAAAAACAGCTCTGTTTTCTTTCTGAAAATGTGATGTGTCCACGTCGTGTTTTGGGGCATATCCTGTCGCAGGCCCTGGGCCTAACCACACAAGTGAGGTACCGTTTTTATCAGGAGACTTGCGGGAATGCTGGTTGGAAGGAAATTTGTGCTCTCTGATATTCCAGAATTTTCTGTCACCGAAATGACAGGAAAACGTGTTTTTTGGCCAAATTTTGAGGTTTGCAAAGGATTCCCCCTAGGTTTCTAGTTTTCAAAATTCGCAGGTTTGCTAGGTTTCCCCAGGTGCCGGCTGAGCTAGAGGCCAAAATCCACAGCTAGGCACTTTGTAAAAAACAGCTCTGTTTTCTTCTGAAAATGTGATGTGTCCACGTCGTGTTTTGGGGCATATCCTGCCGCCGGCGCTAGGCCTACCCACACAAGTGAAGTACCATTTTTATCGGGAGGACTTGGGGGAAACGTTGGGTGGAAAGGAAATTTGTGGCTCCTCTCAGATTCCAGAGCTTCTGTCACTGAAATGACAGGAAAAAGTGTTTTTTGGCCAAATTTTGAGGTTGCAAAGGATTCTGGGTAACAGAACCTGGTCAGAGCCCCACAAGTCACCCCATCTTGGATTCCCCTAGATGTCTACTTTTCAAAAATGCACAGGTTTTCTAGGTGTCCCCAGGTGCCGGCTGAGCCTAGAGCCAAAATCCACAGCTAGGCACTTGTAAAAAACAGCTCTGTTTTCTTTCTGAAAATGTGATGTGTCAACGTCGTGTTTTGGGCATATCCTGTCGCAGGCCCTGGGCCTACCCACACAAGTGAGGTACCATTTTTATCGGAGACTTGGGGGAACGCTGGTTGGAAGGAAATTTGTGGCTCCTCTCAGATTCCAGAACTTTCTGTCACCGAAATGACAGGAAAAAGTGTTTTTTTGGCAAAGTTTGAGGTTTGCAAAGGATTCTGGGTAACAGAACCTGGTCAGAGCCCCACAAGTCACCCCATTTTGATCCCCCTAGATGTCTAGTTTTCAAAAATGCGCAGGTTTGCTAGGTTTCCCCAGGTGCCGGCTGAGCTAGAGGCCAAAATCCAAAGCTAGGCACTTTGTAAAAAACAGCTCTGTTTTCTTTCTGAAATGTGATGTGTCCACGTCGTGTTTTGGGGCATATCCTGTCGCCGGCGCTAGGCCTACCCACACAAGTGAAGTACCGTTTTTATCGGGAGACTTGGGGGAATGCTGGTTGGAAGGAAATTTGTGGCTCTTCTCATATTCCAGAATTTTCTGTCACCGAAAATGACAGGAAAAAGGATTTTTTTGCCAAATTTTGAGTTTGCAAAGTATTCTGGGTAACAGAACCTGGTTAGAGCCCCACAAGTCACCCCATTTTGGATCCCCCTAGATGTCTAGTTTTCAAAAATGTGCAGGTTTGCTAGGTTTCCCCAGGTGCCGGCTGAGCTAGAGGCCAAAATCCACTGCTAGGCACTTTGTAAAAACAGTTCTTTTTTCTTTCTGAAAATGTGATGTGTCCACGTCGTGTTTTGGGGCATATCCTGTCGCCGGCGCTAGGCCTACCCACACAAGTGAAGTACATTTTTTATCGGGAGACTTGGGGGAATGCTGGTTGGAAGGAAATTTGTGGCTCTTCTCATATTCAAGAATTTTCTGTCACCGAAATGACAGGAAAAAGGTTTTTTTGGCCGAATTTTGAGGTTTGCAAAGGATTCTGGGTACAGAACCTGGTTAGAGCCCCACAAGTAACCCCATCTTGGACTCCCCTAGGTATCTAGTTTTCAAAAATGCGCAGGTTTGCTAGGTTTCCCCAGGTGCCGGCTGAGCTAGAGGCCAAAATCCACAGCTAGGCACTATGTAAAAAACAGCTCTGTTTTCTTTCTGAAAATGTGATGTGTCCACGTCGTGTTTTGGGCATATCCTGTCGCCGGCGCTAGGCCTACCACACAAGTGAAGTACAGTTTTTATCGGGAGACTTGGGGGAATGCTGGTTGGAAGGAAATTTGTGGCTCCTCTCAGATTCCAGAACTTTCTGTCACCGAAATGACAGGAAAAAGTATTTTTTTGGCCAAAATTTGAGGTTTGCAAAGGATTCTGGGTAACAGAACCTGGTCAGAGCCCCACAAGTCACCCCATTTGGATTCCCCTAGATGTCTAGTTTTCAAAAATGTGCAGGTTTGCTAGGTTACCCCAGGTGCC
Organism: Pleurodeles waltl; assembly: GCF_031143425.1. Taxonomy (NCBI): domain Eukaryota; kingdom Metazoa; phylum Chordata; class Amphibia; order Caudata; family Salamandridae; genus Pleurodeles; species Pleurodeles waltl. The sequence continues at coordinate 1,021,932,845 of NC_090448.1, forward strand.
GCTGAGCTAGAGGCCAAAGCCACAGCTAGGCACTTGTAAAAAACAGCTTTGTTTTCTTTCTGAAAATGTGATGTGTCCCACGTCGTGTTATGGGGCATATCCACACAAGTGAGGTACCGTTTTTATCAGGAGACTTGGAGGAATGCGGGGTGGAAGGAAATTTGTGGCTCCTCTCATATTCAAGAATTTTCTGTCACTGAAATGACAGAAAAAAGTGTGTTTTTTGGCCAAAGTTTGAGGTTTGCAAAGGATTCTGGGTAACAGAACCTGGTCAGAGCCCCACAAGTCACCCCATTTTGGATCCCCCTAGATGTCTAGTTTTCAAAAATGCGCAGGTTTGCTAGGTTTCCCCAGGTGCCGGCTGAGCTAGAGGCCAAAATCCACAGCTAGGCACTTTGTAAAAACAGCTTTGTTTCTTTCTGAAAATGTGATGTGTCCACGTCGTGTTTTGGGGCATATCCTGTCGCAGGCCCTGGGCCTACCCACACAAGTGAGGTACCGTTTTTATCAGGGAGACTTGGGGGAATGCTGGTTGGAAGGAAATTTGTGGCTCCTCTCTTATTCCAGAATTTTCTGTCACCGAAATGACAGGAAAAAGGGTTTCTTTGGCCAAAGTTTGAGGTTTGCAAAGGATTCTGTGTAACAGAACCTGGTCAGAGCCCCACAAGTCACCCCATTTTGGATCCCCTAGATGTCTAGTTTTCAAAAATGCACAGGTTTGCTAGGTTTCCCCAGGTGCCGGATGAGCTAGAGGCCAAAATCCACAGCTAGGCACTTTGTAAAAAACAGCTCTGTTTTCTTTCTGAAAATGTGATGTGTCCACGTCGTGTTTTGGGGCATATCCTGTCGCCGGTGCAAGGCCTACCCACACAAGTGAAGTACCGTTTTTATCGGGAGACTTGGGGGAATGCTGGTTGGAAGGAAATTTGTGGCTCTTCTCATATTCCAGAATTTTCTGTCACCCGAAATGACAGGAAAAATTGTTTTTTGGCCAAATTTTGAGGTTTGCAAAGGATTCTGGGTAACAGAACCTGGTCAGAGCCCCACAAGTCACCCCCATCTTGCATTACCCTAGATGTCTAGTTTCAAAAATGCACAGGTTTGCTAGGTTTCCCTAAGTGCCGGCTGAGCTAGAGGCCAAAATCCACAGCTAGGCACTTTGTAAAAACAGCTCTGTTTTCTTTCTGAAAATGTGATGTGTCCACGTCGTGTTTTGGGCATATCCTGTCGCAGGCCTGGGCCTACCCACACAAGTGAGGTACCATTTTTATCAGGAGACTTGGGGGAATGCTGGGTGAAGGAAATTTGTGGCTCCTCTCAGATTCCAGAGCTTTCTGTCACTGAAATGACAGGAAAAAGTGTTTTTGGCCAAATTTTGAGGTTTGCAAAGGATTCTGGGTAACAGAACCTGGTCAGAGCCCCACAAGTCACCCCATCTTGGATTCCCCTAGATGTCTACTTTTCAAAAATGCACAGGTTTGCTAGGTGTCCCAGGTGCCGGCTGAGCTAGAGCCAAAATCCATAGCTAGGCACTTGTAAAAAACAGCTCTGTTTTCTTTCTGAAAATGTGATGTGTCCACGTCGTGTTTTGGGGCATATCCTGTCGCAGGCCCTGGGCCTACCCACACAAGTGAGGTACCATTTTTATCGGGAGACTTGGGGGAACTCTGGGTGGAAGGAAATTTGTGGCTCCTCTCAGATTCTAGAACTTTCTGTCACTGAAATGACAGGAAAAAGTGTTTTTTTGGCCAAATTTTGAGGTTTGCAAAGGATTCTGGGTAACAGAACCTGGTCAGAGCCCCACAAGTCACCCCATCTTGGATTACCCTAGATGTCTAGTTTTCAAATATGCACAGGTTTGCTAGGTTTCCCTAGGTGCCGGCTGAGCTAGAGGCCAAAATCCACAGCTAGGCACTTTGTAAAAAACAGCTCTGTTTTCTTTCTGAAAATGTGATGTGTCCACGTCGTGTTTTGGGGCATATCCTGTTGCGGGCGCTAGGCCTACCCACACAAGTGAGGTACCGTTTTTATCGGGAGACTTGGGGGAATGCTGGGTGGAAGGAAATTTGTGGCTCCTCTCATATTCCAGAATTTTCTGTCACCCAAATGACAGGAAAAAGGTTTTTTTTGGCCAAAGTTTGAGGTTTGCAAAGGATTCTGGGTAACAGAACGTGGTCAGAGCCCCACAAGTCACCCCATTTTATATCCCCCTAGATGTCTAGTTTTCAAAAATGCGCAGGTTTGCTAGGTTTCCCCAGGTGCCGGCTGAGCTAGAGGCCAAAATCCACAGCTAGGCACTTTGTAAAAAAAACAGCTCTGATTTCTTTCTGAAAATGTGATGTGTCCACGTTGTGTTTTGGGGCATATCCTGTCGCAGGCCCTGGGCCAAACCACACAAGTGAGGTACCGTTTTTATCAGGAGACTTGGGGGAATGCTGGTTGGAAGGAAATTTGTGGCTCCTCTGATATTCCAGAATTTTCGGTCACCGAAATGACAGGAAAAAGTGTTTTTTGGCCACATTTTTAGGTTTGCAAAGGATTCCCCTAGGTATCTAGTTTTCAAAAATGCGCAGGTTTGCTAGGTTTCCCCAGGTGCCGGCTGAGCTAGAGGCCAAAATCCACAGCTAGGCACTTTGTAAAAAACATCTCTGTTTTCTTTCTGAAAATGTGATGTGTCCACGTCGTGTTTTGGGGCATATCCTGTTGCGGGCGCTAGGCCTACCCACACAAGTGAGGTACCATTTTTATCGGGAGACTTGGGGGAACGCTGGGTGGAAGGAAATTTGTGGCTCCTCTCAGATTCCAGAGCTTTCTGTCACTGAAATGACAGGAAAAAGTGTTTTTGGCCAAATTTTGAGGTTTGCAAAGGATTCTGGGTAACAGAACCTGGTCAGAGCCCCACAAGTCACCCCATCTTGGATTCCCCTAGATGTCTACTTTTCAAAAATGCACAGGTTTGCTAGGTGTCCCCAGGTGCCGGCTGAGCTAGAGGCCAAAATCCACAGCTAGGCACTTTGTAAAAAACAGCTCTGTTTTCTTTCTGAAAATGTGATGTGTCCACGTCGTGTTTTGGGGCATATCCTGTCGCAGGCCCTGGGCCTACCCACACAAGTGAGGTACCGTTTTTATCAGGAGACTTGGGGGAATGCTGGTTGGAAGGAAATTTGTGGCTCCTCTCTTATTCCAGAATTTTCTGTCACCGAAATGACAGGAAAAAGGGTTTCTTTGGCCAAAGTTTGAGGTTTGCAAAGGATTCTGTGTAACAGAACCTGGTCAGAGCCCCACAAGTCACCCCATTTTGGATCCCCCTAGATGTCTAGTTTTCAAAAATGCACAGGTTTGCTAGGTTTCCCCAGGTGCCGGATGAGCTAGAGGCCAAAATCCACAGCTAGGCACTTTGTAAAAAACAGCTCTGTTTTCTTTCTGAAAATGTGATGTGTCCACGTCGTGTTTTGGGGCATATCCTGTCGCCGGTGCAAGGCCTACCCACACAAGTGAAGTACCGTTTTTATCGGGAGACTTGGGGGAATGCTGGTTGGAAGGAAATTTGTGGCTCTTCTCATATTCCAGAATTTTCTGTCACCGAAATGACAGGAAAAATTGTTTTTTGGCCAAATTTTGAGGTTTGCAAAGGATTCTGGGTAACAGAACCTGGTCAGAGCCCCACAAGTCACCCCATCTTGCATTACCCTAGATGTCTAGTTTTCAAAAATGCACAGGTTTGCTAGGTTTCCCTAAGTGCCGGCTGAGCTAGAGGCCAAAATCCACAGCTAGGCACTTTGTAAAAAACAGCTCTGTTTTCTTTCTGAAAATGTGATGTGTCCACGTCGTGTTTTGGGGCATATCCTGTCGCAGGCCCTGGGCCTACCCACACAAGTGAGGTACCATTTTTATCAGGAGACTTGGGGGAATGCTGGGTGGAAGGAAATTTGTGGCTCCTCTCAGATTCCAGAGCTTTCTGTCACTGAAATGACAGGAAAAAGTGTTTTTGGCCAAATTTTGAGGTTTGCAAAGGATTCTGGGTAACAGAACCTGGTCAGAGCCCCACAAGTCACCCCATCTTGGATTCCCCTAGATGTCTACTTTTCAAAAATGCACAGGTTTGCTAGGTGTCCCCAGGTGCCGGCTGAGCTAGAGGCCAAAATCCATAGCTAGGCACTTGTAAAAAACAGCTCTGTTTTCTTTCTGAAAATGTGATGTGTCCACGTCGTGTTTTGGGGCATATCCTGTCGCAGGCCCTGGGCCTACCCACACAAGTGAGGTACCATTTTTATCGGGAGACTTGGGGGAACTCTGGGTGGAAGGAAATTTGTGGCTCCTCTCAGATTCTAGAACTTTCTGTCACTGAAATGACAGGAAAAAGTGTTTTTTTGGCCAAATTTTGAGGTTTGCAAAGGATTCTGGGTAACAGAACCTGGTCAGAGCCCCACAAGTCACCCCATCTTGGATTACCCTAGATGTCTAGTTTTCAAATATGCACAGGTTTGCTAGGTTTCCCTAGGTGCCGGCTGAGCTAGAGGCCAAAATCCACAGCTAGGCACTTTGTAAAAAACAGCTCTGTTTTCTTTCTGAAAATGTGATGTGTCCACGTCGTGTTTTGGGGCATATCCTGTTGCGGGCGCTAGGCCTACCCACACAAGTGAGGTACCGTTTTTATCGGGAGACTTGGGGGAATGCTGGGTGGAAGGAAATTTGTGGCTCCTCTCATATTCCAGAATTTTCTGTCACCCAAATGACAGGAAAAAGGGTTTTTTTGGCCAAAGTTTGAGGTTTGCAAAGGATTCTGGGTAACAGAACGTGGTCAGAGCCCCACAAGTCACCCCATTTTATATCCCCCTAGATGTCTAGTTTTCAAAAATGCGCAGGTTTGCTAGGTTTCCCCAGGTGCCGGCTGAGCTAGAGGCCAAAATCCACAGCTAGGCACTTTGTAAAAAAACAGCTCTGATTTCTTTCTGAAAATGTGATGTGTCCACGTTGTGTTTTGGGGCATATCCTGTCGCAGGCCCTGGGCCAAACCACACAAGTGAGGTACCGTTTTTATCAGGAGACTTGGGGGAATGCTGGTTGGAAGGAAATTTGTGGCTCCTCTGATATTCCAGAATTTTCGGTCACCGAAATGACAGGAAAAAGTGTTTTTTGGCCACATTTTTAGGTTTGCAAAGGATTCCCCTAGGTATCTAGTTTTCAAAAATGCGCAGGTTTGCTAGGTTTCCCCAGGTGCCGGCTGAGCTAGAGGCCAAAATCCACAGCTAGGCACTTTGTAAAAAACATCTCTGTTTTCTTTCTGAAAATGTGATGTGTCCACGTCGTGTTTTGGGGCATATCCTGTTGCGGGCGCTAGGCCTACCCACACAAGTGAGGTACCATTTTTATCGGGAGACTTGGGGGAACGCTGGGTGGAAGGAAATTTGTGGCTCCTCTCAGATTCCAGAGCTTTCTGTCACTGAAATGACAGGAAAAAGTGTTTTTGGCCAAATTTTGAGGTTTGCAAAGGATTCTGGGTAACAGAACCTGGTCAGAGCCCCACAAGTCACCCCATCTTGGATTCCCCTAGATGTCTACTTTTCAAAAATGCACAGGTTTGCTAGGTGTCCCCAGGTGCCGGCTGAGCTAGAGGCCAAAATCCACAGCTAGGCACTTGTAAAAAACAGCTCTGTTTTCTTTCTGAAAATGTGATGTGTCCACGTCGTGTTTTGGGGCATATCCTGTCGCAGGCCCTGGGCCTACCCACACAAGTGAGGTACCATTTTTATCGGGAGACTTGGGGGAACTCTGGGTGGAAGGAAATTTGTGGCTCCTCTCAGATTCTAGAACTTTCTGTCACTGAAATGACAGGAAAAAGTGTTTTTTTGGCCAAATTTTGAGGTTTGCAAAGGATTCTGGGTAACAGAACCTGGTCAGAGCCCCACAAGTCACCCCATCTTGGATTACCCTAGATGTCTAGTTTTCAAATATGCACAGGTTTGCTAGGTTTCCCTAGGTGCCGGCTGAGCTAGAGGCCAAAATCCACAGCTAGGCACTTTGTAAAAAACAGCTCTGTTTTCTTTCTGAAAATGTGATGTGTCCACGTCGTGTTTTGGGGCATATCCTGTTGCGGGCGCTAGGCCTACCCACACAAGTGAGGTACCGTTTTTATCGGGAGACTTGGGGGAATGCTGGGTGGAAGGAAATTTGTGGCTCCTCTCATATTCCAGAATTTTCTGTCACCCAAATGACAGGAAAAAGGGTTTTTTTGGCCAAAGTTTGAGGTTTGCAAAGGATTCTGGGTAACAGAACCTGGTCAGAGCCCCACAAGTCACCCCATTTTATATCCCCCTAGATGTCTAGTTTTCAAAAATGCGCAGGTTTGCTAGGTTTCCCCAGGTGCCGGCTGAGCTAGAGGCCAAAATCCACAGCTAGGCACTTTGTAAAAAAACAGCTCTGATTTCTTTCTGAAAATGTGATGTGTCCACGTTGTGTTTTGGGGCATATCCTGTCGCAGGCCCTGGGCCAAACCACACAAGTGAGGTACCGTTTTTATCAGGAGACTTGGGGGAATGCTGGTTGGAAGGAAATTTGTGGCTCCTCTGATATTCCAGAATTTTCGGTCACCGAAATGACAGGAAAAAGTGTTTTTTGGCCAAATTTTTAGGTTTGCAAAGGATTCCCCTAGGTATCTAGTTTTCAAAAATGCGCAGGTTTGCTAGGTTTCCCCACGTGCCGGCTGAGCTAGAGGCCAAAATCCACAGCTAGGCACTTTGTAAAAAACAGCTCTGTTTTCTTTCTGAAAATGTGATGTGTCCACGTCGTGTTTTGGGGCATATCCTGTTGCGGGCGCTAGGCCTACCCACACAAGTGAGGTACCATTTTTATCGGGAGACTTGGGGGAACGCTGGGTGGAAGGAAATTTGTGGCTCCTCTCAGATTCCAGAACTTTCTGTCACCGAAATGACAGGAAAAAGTGTTCTTTTGGCCAAAGTTTGAGGTTTGCAAAGGATTCTGGGTAACAGAACCTGGTCAGAGCCCCAAAAGTAACCCCATTTTGGATCCCCCTAGATGTCTAGTTTTCAAAAATGCGCAGGTTTGCTAGGTTTCCCCAGGTGCCGGCTGAGCTAGAGGCCAAAATCCACAGCTAGGCACTTTGTAAAAAACAGCTCTGTTTTCTTTCTGAAAATGTGATGTGTCCACGTCGTGTTTTGGGGCATATCCTGTCGCCGGCGCTAGGCCTACCCACACAAGTGAAGTACCATTTTTATTGGGAGACTTGGGGAACGCTGGGTGGAAGGAAATTTGTGTCTCCTCTCAGATTCTAGAACTTTCTGTCACTGAAATTTCAGGAAAAAGTGTTTTTTTGGCCAAATTTTAAAGGTTTGCAAAGGATTCTGGGTAACAGAACCTGGTCAAAGCCCCACAATCCACCCCGTCTTGGATTACCCTAGATGTCTAGTTTTCAAAAATGCACAGGTTTGCTAGGTTTCCCTAGGTGCCGGCTGAGCTAGAGGCCAAAATCCACAGCTAGGCACTTTGTAAAAAACAGCTCTGTTTTCTTTCTGAAAATGTGATGTGTCCACGTCGTGTTTTGGGGCATATCCTGTTGCGGCGCTAGGCCTACCCACACAAGTGAGGTACCGTTTTTATCGGGAGACTTGGGGGAATGCTGGGTGGAAGGACATTTGTTGCTCCTCTAATATTCCAGAATTTTCTGTCACCCAAATGACAGGAAAAAGGTTTTTTTTGGCCAAAGTTTGAGGTTTGCAAAGGATTCTGGGTAAGAGAACCTGGTCAGAGCCCCACAAGTCACCCCATTTTGTATCCCCCTAGATGTCTAGTTTTCAAAATGCGCAGGTTTGCTTGGTTTCCCCAGGTGCCGGCTGAGCTAGAGGCCAAAATCCACAGCTAGGCACTTTGTAAAAAACAGCTCTGTTTTCTTTCTGAAAATGTGATGTGTCCACGTCGTGTTTTGGGGCATATCCTGTCGCAGGCCCTGGGCCTAACCACACAAGTGAGGTACAGTTTTTATCAGGAGACTTGGGGGAATGCTGGTTGGAAGGAAATTTGTGGCTCCTCTGATATTCCAGAATTTTCTGTCACCGAAATGACAGGAAAAAGTGTTTTTTGGCCAAATTTTGAGGTTTGCAAAGGATTCCCCTAGGTATCTAGTTTTCAAAAATGCGCAGGTTTGCTAGGTTTCCATAGGTGCCGGCTGAGCTAGAGGCCAAAATCCACAGCTAGGCACTTTGTAAAAAACAGCTCTGTTTTCTTTCTGAAAATGTGATGTGTCCACGTCGTGTTTTGGGGCATATCCTGTTGCAGGCCCTGGGCCTACCCACACAAGTGAGGTACCATTTTTATCGGGAGACTTGGGGGAACGCTGGGTGGAAGGAAATTTGTGGCTCCTCTCAGATTCCAGAACTTTCTGTCACCGAAATGACAGGAAAAAGTTTTCTTTTGGCCAAAGTTTGAGGTTTGCAAAGGACTCTGGGTAACAGAACCTGGTCAGAGCCCCAAAAGTAACCCCATTTTGGATCCCCCTAGATGTCTAGTTTTCAAAAATGCGCAGGTTTGCTAGGTTTCCCCAGGTGCCGGCTGAGCTAGAGGCCAAAATCCACAGCTAGGCACTTTGTAAAAAACAGCTCTGTTTTTTTTCTGAAAATGTGATGTGTCCACGTCGTGTTTTGGGGCATATCCTTTCGCCGGCGCTAGGCCTACCCACACAAGTGAAGTACAATTTTTATCGGGAGACTTGGGGGAATGCTGGGTGGAAGGAAATTTGGGGCTCCTCTCAGATTCCAGAGCTTTCTGTCACTGAAATGACAGGAAAAAGTATTTTTTTGGCCAAATTTTGAGGTTTGCAAAGGATTCTGGGTAACAGAACCTGGTCAGAGCCCCACAAGTCACCCCATCTTGGATTCCCCTAGATGTCTTCTTTTAAAAAATGCACAGGTTTGCTAGGTTTCCCCAGGTGCCGGCTGACCTAGAGGCCAAAATCCACAGCTAGGCACTTTGTAAAAAACAGCTCTGTTTTCTTTCTGAAAATGTGATGTGTCCACGTCGTGTTATGGGGCATATCCACACAAGTGAGGTACCGTTTTTATCAGGAGACTTGGAGGAATGCTGGGTGGAAGGAAATTTGTGGCTCCTCTCATATTCCAGAATTTTCTGTCACTGAAATGACAGAAAAAAGTGTTTTTTTGGCCAAAGTTTGAGGTTTGCAAAGGATTCTGGGTAACAGAACCTGGTCAGAGCCCCACAAGTCACCCCATTTTTGATCCCCCTAGATGTCTAGTTTTCAAAAATGCACAGGTTTGCTAGGTTTCCCCAGGTGCCGGCTGAGCTAGAGGCCAAAATCCACAGCTAGGCACTTTGTAAAAAACAGCTCTGTTTTCTTTCTGAAAATGTGATGTGTCCACGTCGTGTTTTGGGGCATATCCTGTCGCCGGCGCTAGGCCTACCCACACAAGTGAAGTACCGTTTTTATCGGGAGACTTGGGGGAATGCTGGTTGGAAGGAAATTTGTGGCTCTTCTCATATTCCAGAATTTTCTGTCACCGAAATGACAGGAAAAAGGGTTTTTTGGCCAAATTTTGAGGTTTGCAAAGGATTCTGGGTAACAGAACCTGGTTAGAGCCCCACAAGTCACCCCATTTTGGATCCCCCTAGATGTGTAGTTTTCAAAAATGTGCAGGTTTGCTACGTTTCCCCAGGTGCCGGCTGAGCTAGAGGCCAAAATCCACAGCTAGGCACTTTGTAAAAAACAGTTCTGTTTTCTTTCTGAAAATGTGATGTGTCCACGTCGTGTTTTGGGGCATATCCTGTCGCCGGCGCTAGGCCTACCCACACAAGTGAAGTACCGTTTTTATCGGGAGACTTGGGGGAATGCTGGTTGGAAGGAAATTTGTGGCTCTTCTCATATTCAAGAATTTTCTGTCACCGAAATGACAGGAAAAAGGTTTTTTTGGCCGAATTTTGAAGTTTGCAAAGGATTCTGGGTAACAGAACCTGGTTAGAGCCCCACAAGTCACCCCATCTTGGATTCCCCTAGGTATCTAGTTTTCAAAAATGCGCAGGTTTGCTAGGTTTCCCCAGGTGCCGGCTGAGCTAGAGGCCAAAATCCACAGCTAGGCACTTTGTAAAAAACAGCTCTGTTTTCTTTCTGAAAATGTGATGTGTCCACGTCGTGTTTTGGGGCATATCCTGTCGCGGGCGCTAGGCCTACCCACACAAGTGAGGTACCATTTTTATCGGGAGACTTGGGGGAACGCTGGGTGGAAGGAAATTTGTGGCTCCTCTCAGATTCCAGAACTTTCTGTCACCGAAATGACAGGAAAAATTTTCTTTTGGCCAAAGTTTGAGGTTTGCAAAGGATTCTGGGTAACAGAACCTGGTCAGAGCCCCAAAAGTAACCCCATTTTGGATCCCCCTAGATGTCTAGTTTTCAAAAATGCGCAGGTTTGCTAGGTTTCCCCAGGTGCCGGCTGAGCTAGAGGCCAAAATCCACAGCTAGGCACTTTGTAAAAAACAGCTCTGTTTTTTTTCTGAAAATGTGATGTGTCCACGTCGTGTTTTGGGGCATATCCTTTCGCCGGCGCTAGGCCTACCCTCACAAGTGAAGTACAATTTTTATCGGGAGACTTGGGGGAACGCTGGGTGGAAGGAAATTTGTGGCTCCTCTCAGATTCCAGAGCTTTCTGTCACTGAAATGACAGGAAAAAGTATTTTTTTGGCCAAATTTTGAGGTTTGCAAAGGATTCTGGGTAACAGAACCTGGTCAGAGCCCCACAAGTCACCCCATCTTGGATTCCCCTAGATGTCTTCTTTTAAAAAATGCACAGGTTTGCTAGGTTTCCCCAGGTGCCGGCTGACCTAGAGGCCAAAATCCACAGCTAGGCACTTTGTAAAAAACTGCTCTGTTTTCTTTCTGAAAATGTGATGTGTCCACGTCGTGTTATGGGGCATACCCACACAAGTGAGGTACCGTTTTTATCAGGAGATTTGGAGGAATGCTGGGTGGAAGGAAATTTGTGGCTCCTCTGATATTCCAGAATTTTCTGTCACCGAAATGACAGGAAAAAGTGTTTTTTGGCCAAATTTTGAGGTTTGCAAAGGATTCCCCTAGGTATCTAGTTTTCAAAAATGCGCAGGTTTGCTAGGTTTCCCCAGGTGCCGGCTGAGCTAGAGGCCAAAATCCACAGCTAGGCACTTTGTAAAAAACAGCTCTGTTTTCTTTCTGAAAATGTGATGTGTCCACGTCGTGTTTTGGGGCATATCCTGTCGCAGGCCCTGGGCCTAACCACACAAGTGAGGTACCGTTTTTATCAGGAGACTTGGGGAATGCTGGTTGGAAGGAAATTTGTGGCTCCTCTGATATTCCAGAATTTTCTGTCACCGAAATGACAGGAAAAAGTGTTTTTTGGCCAAATTTTGAGGTTTGCAAAGGATTCCCCTAGGTATCTAGTTTTCAAAAATGCGCAGGTTTGCTAGGTTTCCCCAGGTGCCGGCTGAGCTAGAGGCCAAAATCCACAGCTAGGTACTTTGTAAAAAACAGCTCTGTTTTCTTTCTGAAAATGTGATGTGTCCACGTCGTGTTTTGGGGCATATCCTGTCGCGGGCGCTAGGCCTACCCACACAAGTGAGGTACCATTTTTATCGGGAGACTTGGGGGAACGCTGGGTGGAAGGAAATTTGTGGCTCCTCTCAGATTCCAGAACTTTCTGTCACCGAAATGACAGGAAAAAGGTTTCTTTTGGCCAAAGTTTGAGGTTTGCAAAGGATTCTGGGTAACAGAACCTGGTCAGAGCCCCAAAAGTAACCCCATTTTGGATCCCCCTAGATGTCTAGTTTTCAAAAATGCGCAGGTTTGCTAGGTTTCCCCAGGTGCCGGCTTGTCTAGAGGCCAAAAATCCACAGCTAGGCACTTTGTAAAAAACAGCTCTGGTTTTTTTCTGAAAATGTGATGTGTCCACGTCGTGTTTTGGGGCATATCCTTTCGCCGGCGCTAGGCCTACCCACACAAGTGAAGTACAATTTTTATCGGGAGACTTGGGGGAACGCTGGGTGGAAGGAAATTTGTGGCTCCTCTCAGATTCCAGAGCTTTCTGTCACTGAAATGACAAGAAAAAGTATTTTTTTGGCCAAATTTTGAGGTTTGCAAAGGATTCTGGGTAACAGAACCTGGTCAGAGCCCCACAAGTCACCCCATCTTGGATTCCCCTAGATGTCTTCTTTTCAAAAATGCACAGGTTTGCTAGGTTTCCCCAGGTGCCGGCTGACCTAGAGGCCAAAATCCACAGCTAGGCACTTTGTAAAAAACAGCTCTGTTTTCCTTCTGAAAATGTGATGTGTCCACGTCGTGTTATGGGGCATATCCACACAAGTGAGGTACCGTTTTTATCAGGAGACTTGGAGGAATGCTGGGTGGAAGGAAATTTGTGGCTCCTCTCATATTCCAGAATTTTCTGTCACTGAAATGACAGAAAAAAGTGTTTTTTTGGCCAAAGTTTGAGGTTTGCAAAGGATTCTGGGTAACAGAACCTGGTCAGAGCCCCACAAGTCACCCCATTTTTGATCCCCCTAGATGTCTAGTTTTCAAAAATGCACAGGTTTGCTAGGTTTCCCCAGGTGCCGGCTGAGCTAGAGGCCAAAATCCACAGCTAGGCACTTTGTAAAAAACAGCTCTGTTTTCTTTCTGAAAATGTGATGTGTCCACGTCGTGTTTTGGGGCATATCCTGTCGCGGGCGCTAGGCCTACCCACACAAGTGAGGTACCATTTTTATCGGGAGACTTGGGGGAACGCTGGCTGGAAGGAAATTTGTGGCTCCTCTCAGATTCCAGAACTTTCTGTCACCGAAATGACAGGAAAAAGTTTTCTTTTGGCCAAAGTTTGAGGTTTGCAAAGGATTCTGGGTAACAGAACCTGGTCAGAGCCCCAAAAGTAACCCCATTTTGGATCCCCCTAGATGTCTAGTTTTCAAAAATGCGCAGGTTTGCTAGGTTTCCCCAGGTGCCGGCTGAGCTAGAGGCCAAAAATCCACAGCTAGGCACTTTGTAAAAAACAGCTCTGGTTTTTTTCTGAAAATGTGATGTGTCCACGTCGTGTTTTGGGGCATATCCTTTCGCCGGCGCTAGGCCTACCCACACAAGTGAAGTACAATTTTTATCGGGAGACTTGGGGGAACGCTGGGTGGAAGGAAATTTGTGGCTCCTCTCAGATTCCAGAGCTTTCTGTCACTGAAATGACAGGAAAAAGTATTTTTTTGGCCAAATTTTGAGGTTTGCAAAGGATTCTGGGTAACAGAACCTGGTCAGAGCCCCACAAGTCACCCCATCTTGGATTCCCCTAGATGTCTTCTTTTCAAAAATGCACAGGTTTGCTAGGTTTCCCCAGGTGCCCGCTGACCTAGAGGCCAAAATCCACAGCTAGGCACTTTGTAAAAAACAGCTCTGTTTTCTTTCTGAAAATGTGATGTGTCCACGTCGTGTTATGGGGCATATCCACACAAGTGAGGTACCGTTTTTATCAGGAGACTTGGAGGAATGCTGGGTGGAAGGAAATTTGTGGCTCCTCTCATATTCCAGAATTTTCTGTCACTTAAATGACAGAAAAAAGTGTTTTTTTGGCCAAAGTTTGAGGTTTGCAAAGGATTCTGGGTAACAGAACCTGGTCAGAGCCCCACAAGTCACCCCATTTTTGATCCCCCTAGATGTCTAGTTTTCAAAAATGCACAGGTTTGCTAGGTTTCCCCAGGTGCCGGCTGAGCTAGAGGCCAAAATCCACAGCTAGGCACTTTGTAAAAAACAGCTCTGTTTTCTTTCTGAAAATGTGATGTGTCCACGTCGTGTTTTGGGGCATATCCTGTCGCGGGCGCTAGGCCTACCCACACAAGTGAGGTACCATTTTTATCGGGAGACTTGGGGGAACGCTGGCTGGAAGGAAATTTGTGGCTCCTCTCAGATTCCAGAACTTTCTGTCACCGAAATGACAGGAAAAAGTTTTCTTTTGGCCAAAGTTTGAGGTTTGCAAAGGATTCTGGGTAACAGAACCTGGTTAGAGCCCCACAAGTCACCCCATTTTGGATCCCCCTAGATGTCTAGTTTTAAAAAATGTGCAGGTTTGCTACGTTTCCCCAGGTGCCGGCTGAGCTAGAGGCCAAAATCCACAGCTAGGCACTTTGTAAAAAACAGTTCTGTTTTCTTTCTGAAAATGTGATGTGTCCACGTCGTGTTTTGGGGCATATCCTGTCGCCGGCGCTAGGCCTACCCACACAAGTGAAGTACCGTTTTTATCGGGAGACTTGGGGGAATGCTGGTTGGAAGGAAATTTGTGGCTCTTCTCATATTCAAGAATTTTCTGTCACCGAAATGACAGGAAAAAGGTTTTTTTGGCCGAATTTTGAGGTTTGCAAAGGATTCTGGGTAACAGAACCTGGTTAGAGCCCCACAAGTCACCCCATCTTGGATTCCCCTAGGTATCTAGTTTTCAAAAATGCGCAGGTTTGCTAGGTTTCCCCAGGTGCCGGCTGAGCTAGAGGCCAAAATCCACAGCTAGGCACTTTGTAAAAAACAGCTCTGTTTTCTTTCTGAAAATGTGATGTGTCCACGTCGTGTTTTGGGGCATATCCTGTCGCGGGCGCTAGGCCTACCCACACAAGTGAGGTACCATTTTTATCAGGAGACTTGGGGGAACACTGGGTGGAAGGAAATTTGTGGCTCCTCTCAGATTCCAGAACTTTCTGTCACCGAAATGACAGGAAAAAGTGTTCTTTTGGCCAAAGTTTGAGGTTTGCAAAGGATTCTGGGTAACAGAACCTGGTCGGAGCCCCACAAGTCACCCCATTTTTGATCCCCCTAGATGTCTAGTTTTAAAAAATGCGCAGGTTTGCTAGGTTTCCCCAGGTGCCGGCTGAGCTAGAGGCCAAAATCCACAGCTAGGCACTTTGTAAAAAACAGCACTGTTTTCTTTCTGAATATGTGATGTGTCCACGTCGTGTTTTGGGGCATATCCTGTCGCAGGCGCTAGGCCTACCCACACAAGTGAAGTACCATTTTTATTGGGAGACTTGGGGGAACGCTGGGTGGAAGGAAATGTGTGGCTCCTCTCAGATTCTAGAGCTTTCTGTCACTGAAATGACAGGAAAAGTGTTTTTTTGGCCAAATTTTAAAGGTTTGCAAAGGATTCTGGGTAACAGAACCTGGTCAGAGCCCCACAAGCCACCCCATCTTGGATTACCCTAGATGTCTAGTTTTAAAAAATGCACAGGTTTTCTAGGTTTCCCTAGGTGCCGGCTGAGCTAGAGGCCAAAATCCACAGCCAGGCACTTTGTAAAAAACAGCTCTGTTTTCTTTCTGAAAATGTGATGTGTCCGCGTCGTGTTTTGGGGCATATCCTGTTGCGGGCGCTAGGCCTACCCACACAAGTGAGGTACCGTTTTTATCGGGAGACTTGGGGGAATGCTGGTTGGAAGGAAATTTGTGGCTCCTCTGATATTCCAGAATTTTCTGTCACCGAAATGACAGGAAAAAGTGTTTTTTGGCCAAATTTTGAGGTTTGCAAAGGATTCTGGGTAACAGAACCTGGTTAGAGCCCCACAAGTCACCCCATCTTGGATTCCCGTAGGTATTTAGTTTTCAAAAATGCGCAGGTTTGCTAGGTTTCCCCAGGTGCCGGCTGATCTAGAGGCCAAAATCCACAGCTAGGCACTTTGTAAAAAACAGCTCTGTTTTCTTTCTGAAAATGTGATGTGTCCACGTCGTGTTTTGGGGCATATCCTGTTGCGGGCGCTAGGCCTACCCACACAAGTGAGGTACCATTTTTATCGGGAGACTTGGGGGAACGCTGGGTGGAAGGAAATTTGTGGCTCCTCTCAGATTCCAGAGCTTTCTGTCACTGAAATGACAAGAAAAAGTGTTTTTTTTGGCCAAATTTTGAGGTTTGCAAAGGATTCTGGGTAACAGAACCTGGTCAGAGCCCCACAAGTCACCCCATCTTGGATTCCCCTAGATGTCTACTTTTCAAAAATGCACAGGTTTGCTAGGTTTCCCCAGGTGCCGGCTGAGCTAGAGGCCAAAATCCACAGCTAGGCACTTTGTAAAAAACAGCTCTGTTTTCTTTCTGAAAATGTGATGTGTCCACGTCGTGTTTTGGGGCATATCCTGTCGCAGGCCCTGGGCCTACCCACACAAGTGAGGTACCATTTTTATCGGGAGACTTGGGGGAACGCTGGGTGGAAGGAAATTTGTGGCTCCTCTCAGATTCCAGAACTTTCTGTCACCGAAATGACAGGAAAAAGTGTTTTTTTGGCCAAAATTTGAGATTTGCAAAGGATTCTGGGTAACAGAACCTGGTCAGAGCCCCACAAGTCACCCCATTTTGGATTCCCCTAGATGTCTAGTTTTCAAAAATGTGCAGGTTTGCTAGGTTTCCCCAGATGCCGGCTGAGCTAGAGGCCAAAAGCCACAGCTAGGCACTTTGTAAAACACAGCTTTGTTTTCTTTCTGAAAATGTGATGTGTCCACGTCGTGTTATGGGGCATATCCACACAAGTGAGGTACCGTTTTTATCAGGAGACTTGGAGGAATGCTGGGTGGAAGGAAATTTGTGGCTCCTCTCATATTCCAGAATTTTCTGTCACTGAAATGACAGAAAAAAGTGTTTTTTTGGCCAAAGTTTGAGGTTTGCAAAGGATTCTGGGTAACAGAACCTGGTCAGAGCCCCACAAGTCACCCCATTTTGGATCCCCCTAGATGTCTAGTTTTCAAAAATGCGCAGGTTTGCTAGGTTTCCCCAGGTGCCGGCTGAGCTAGAGGCCAAAATCCACAGCTAGGCACTTTGTAAAAAACAGCTCTGTTTTCTTTCTGAAAATGTGATGTGTCCACGTCATGTTTTGGGGCATATCCTGTCGCAGGTCCTGGGCCTACCCACACAAGTGAGGTACCGTTTTTATCAGGAGACTTGGAGGAATGCTGGGTGGAAGGAAATTTGTGGCTTCTCTCATATTCCAGAATTTTCTGTCACTGAAATGACAGAAAAAAGTGTTTTTTTGGCCAAAGTTTGAGGTTTGCAAAGGATTCTGGGTAACAGAACCTTGTCAGAGCCCCCCAAGTCACCCCATTTTGGATCCCCCTAGATGTCTAGTTTTCAAAAATGCACAGGTTTGCTAGGATTCCCCAGGTGCCGGCTGAGCTAGAGGCCAAAATCCACAGCTAGGCACTTTGTAAAAAACAGCTCTGTTTTCTTTCTGAAAATGTGATGTGTCCACGTCGTGTTTTGGGGCATATCCTGTCGCCGGCGCTAGGCCTACCCACGCAAGTGAAGTACCATTTTTATAGGGAGACTTGGGGGAATGCTGGTTGGAAGGAAATTTGTGGCTCTTCTCATATTCCAGAATTTTATGTCACAGAAATGACAGGAAAAATGTTTTTTTGGCCAAATTTTGAGGTTTGCAAAGGATTCTGGGTAACAGATCCTGGTTAGAACCCCACAAGTCACTCCATTTTGGATCCCCCTAGATGTCTAGTTGTAAAAAATGTGCAGGTTTGCTAGGTTTCCCCAGGTGCCAGCTGAGCTAGAGGCCAAAATCCACAGCTAGGCACTTTGTAAAAAACAGCTCTGTTTTCTTTCTGAAAATGTGATATGTCCACGTCGTGTTTTGGGGCATATCCTGTCGCCGGCGCTAGGCCTACCCACACAAGTGAAGTACCGTTTTTATCGGGAGACTTGGGGGAATGCTGGTTGGAAGGAAATTTGTGGCTCTTCTCATATTCCAGAATTTTCTGTCACCGAAATGACAGGAAAAAGAGTTTTTTGGCCAAATTTTGAGGTTTGCCATGGATTCTGGGTAACAGAACCTGGTTAGAGCCCCACAAGTCACCCCATCTTGGATTCCCCTAGGTATCTAGTTTTCAAAAATGCGCAGGTTTGCTAGGTTTCCCCAGGTGCCGGCTGAGCTAGAGGCCAAAATCCACAGCTAGGCACTTTGTAAAAAACAGCTCTGTTTTCTTTCTGAAAATGTGATGTGTCCACGTCGTGTTTAGGGGCATATCCTGTCGCGGGCGCTAGGCCTACCCACACAAGTGAGGTACCATTTTTATCGGGAGACTTGGGGGAACGCTTGGTGGAAGGAAATTTGTGGCTCCTCTCAGATTCCAGAACTTTCTGTCACCGAAATGACAGGAAAAAGTGTTCTTTTGGCCAAAGATTGAGGTTTGCAAAGGATTCTGGGTAACAGAACCTGGTCAGAGCCCCAAAAGTAACCCCATTTTGGATCCCCCTAGATGTCTAGTTTTCAAAAATGCGCAGGTTTGCTAGGTTTCCCCAGGTGCCGGCTGAGCTAGAGGCCAAAATCCACAGCTAGGCACTTTGTAAAAAACAGCTCTGTTTTTTTTCTGAAAATGTGATGTGTCCACGTCGTGTTTTGGGGCATATCCTTTCGCCAGCGCTAGGCCTACCCACACAAGTGAAGTACAATTTTTATCGGGAGACTTGGGGGAACGCTGGGTGGAAGGAAATTTGTGGCTCCTCTCAGATTCCAGAGCTTTCTGTCACTGAAAGGACAGGAACAAGTATTTTTTTGGCCACATTTTGAGGTTTGCAAAGGATTCTGGGTAACAGAACCTGGTCAGAGCCCCACAAGTCACCCCATCTTGGATTCCCCTAGATGTCTTCTTTTAAAAAATGCACAGGTTTGCTAGGTTTCCCCAGGTGCCGGCTGACCTAGAGGCCAAAATCCACAGCTAGGCACTTTGTAAAAAACAGCTCTGTTTTCTTTCTGAAAATGTGATGTGTCCACGTCGTGTTATGGGGCATATCCACACAAGTGAGGTACCGTTTTTATCAGGAGACTTGGAGGAATGCTGGGTGGAAGGAAATTTGTGGCTCCTCTCATATTCCAGAATTTTCTGTCACTGAAATGACAGAAAAAAGTGTTTTTTTGGCCAAAGTTTGAGGTTTGCAAAGGATTCTGGGTAACAGAACCTGGTCAGAGCCCCACAAGTCACCCCATTTTTGATCCCCCTAGATATCTAGTTTTCAAAAATGCACAGGTTTGCTAGGTTTCCCCAGGTGCCGGCTGAGCTAGAGGCCAAAATCCACAGCTAGGCACTTTGTAAAAAACAGCTCTGTTTTCTTTCTGAAAATGTGATGTGTCCACGTCGTGTTTTGGGGCATATCCTGTCGCCGGCGCTAGGCCTACCCACACAAGTGAAGTACCGTTTTTATAGGGAGACTTGGGGGAATGCTGGTTGGAAGGAAATTTGTGGCTCTTCTCATATTCCAGAATTTTCTGTCACCGAAATGACAGGAAAAAGGGTTTTTTGGCCACATTTTGAGGTTTGCAAAGGATTCTGGGTAACAGAACCTGGTTAGAGCCCCAAAAGTCACCCCATTTTGGATCCCCCTAGATGTTTAGTTTTCAAAAATGTGCAGGTTTGCTAGGTTTCCCCAGGTGCCGGCGGAGCTAGAGGCCAAAATCCACAGCTAGGCACTTTGTAAAAAACAGTTCTGTTTTCTTTCTGAAAATGTGATGTGTCCACGTCGTGTTTTGGGGCATATCCTGTCGCGGGCGCTAGGCCTACCCACACAAGTGAGGTACCATTTTTATCAGGAGACTTGGGGGAACACTGGGTGGAAGGAAATTTGTGGCTCCTCTCAGATTCCAGAACTTTCTGTCACCGAAATGACAGGAAAAAGGTTTTTTTGGCCAAATTTTGAGGTTTGCCATGGATTCTGGGTAACAGAACCTGGTTAGAGCCCCACAAGTCACACCATCTTGGATTCCCCTAGGTATCTAGTTTTCAAAAATGCGCAGGTTTGCTAGGTTTCCCCAGGTGCCGGCTGAGCTAGAGGTCAAAATCCACAGCTAGGCACTTTGTAAAAAACAGCTCTGTTTTCTTTCTGAAAATGTGATGTGTCCACGTCGTGTTTTGGGGCATATCCTGTCGCGGGCGCTAGGCCTACCCACACAAGTGAGGTACCATTTTTATCGGGAGACTTGGGGGAACGCTTGGTGGAAGGAAATTTGTGGCTCCTCTCAGATTCCAGAACTTTCTGTCACCGAAATGACAGGAAAAAGTGTTCTTTTGGCCAAAGTTTGAGGTTTGCAAAGGATTCTGGGTAACAGAACCTGGTCAGAGCCCCAAAAGTAACCCCATTTTGGATCCCCCTAGATGTCTAGTTTTCAAAAATGCGCAGGTTTGCTTGGTTTCCCCAGGTGCCGGCTGAGCTAGAGGCCAAAATCCACAGCTAGGCACTTTGTAAAAAACAGCTCTGTTTTTTTTTCTGAAAATGTGATGTGTCCACGTCGTGTTTTGGGGCATATCCTTTCGCCAGCGCTAGGCCTACCCACACAAGTGAAGTACAATTTTTATCGGGAGACTTGGGGGAACGCTGGGTGGAAGGAAATTTGTGGCTCCTCTCAGATTCCAGAGCTTTCTGTCACTGAAAGGACAGGAAAAAGTATTTTTTTGGCCACATTTTGAGGTTTGCAAAGGATTCTGGGTAACAGAACCTGGTCAGAGCCCCACAAGTCACCCCATCTTGGATTCCCCTAGATGTCTTCTTTTAAAAAATGCACAGGTTTGCTAGGTTTCCCCAGGTGCCGGCTGACCTAGAGGCCAAAATCCACAGCTAGGCACTTTGTAAAAAACAGCTCTGTTTTCTTTCTGAAAATGTGATGTGTCCACGTCGTGTTTTGGGGCATATCCTGTCGCCGGCGCTAGGCCTACCCACACAAGTGAAGTACCGTTTTTATCGGGAGACTTGGGGGAATGCTGGTTGGAAGGAAATTTGTGGCTCTTCTCATATTCCAGAATTTTCTGTCACCGAAATGACAGGAAAAAGGGTTTTTTGGCCAAATTTTGAGGTTTGCCATGGATTCTGGGTAACAGAACCTGGTTAGAGCCCCACAAGTCACCCCATCTTGGATTCCCCTAGGTATCTAGTTTTCAAAAATGCGCAGGTTTGCTAGGTTTCCCCAGGTGCCGGCTGAGCTAGAGGCCAAAATCCACAGCTAGGCACTTTGTAAAAAACAGTTCTGTTTTCTTTCTGAAAATGTGATGTGTCCACGTCGTGTTTTGGGGCATATCCTGTCGCGGGCGCTAGGCCTACCACACAAGTGAGGTACCATTTTTATCAGGAGACTTGGGGGAACACTGGGTGGAAGGAAATTTGTGGCTCCTCTCAGATTCCAGAACTTTCTGTCACCGAAATGACAGGAAAAAGTGTTCTTTTGGCCAAAGTTTGAGGTTTGCAAAGGATTCTGGGTAACAGAACCTGGTCGGAGCCCCACAAGTCACCCCATTTTTGATCCCCCTAGATGTCTAGTTTTAAAAAATGCGCAGGTTTGCTAGGTTTCCCCAGGTGCCGGCTGAGCTAGAGGCCAAAATCCACAGCTAGGCACTTTGTAAAAAACAGCTCTGTTTTCTTTCTGAAAATGTGATGTGTCCACGTCGTGTTTTGGGGCATATCCTGTCGCAGGCGCTAGGCCTACCCACACAAGTGAAGTACCATTTTTATTGGGAGACTTGGGGGAACGCTGGGTGGAATGAAATTTGTGGCTCCTCTCAGATTCTAGAGCTTTCTGTCACTGAAATGACAGGAAAAAGTGTTTTTTTGGCCAAATTTTAAAGGTTTGCAAAGGACTCTGGGTAACAGAACCTGGTCAGAGCCCCACAAGCCACCCCATCTTGGATTACCCTAGATGTCTAGTTTTCAAAAATGCACAGGTTTGCTAGGTTTCCCTAGGTGCCGGCTGAGCTAGAGGCCAAAATCCACAGCCAGGCACTTTGTAAAAAACAGCTCTGTTTTCTTTCTGAAAATGTGATGTGTCCGGGTCGTGTTTTGGTTCATATCCTGTTGCGGGCGCTAGGCCTACCCACACAAGTGAGGTACCGTTTTTATCGGGAGACTTGGGGGAATGCTGGGTGGAAGGAAATTTGTGACTCCTCTCATATTCCAGAATTTTCTGTCACCTAAATGACAGGAAAAAAGGGTTTTTTGGCCAAATTTTGAGGTTTGCAAAGGATTCTGGGTAACAGAACCTGGTTAGAGCCCCACAAGTCACCCCATTTTGTATCCCCCTAGATGTCTAGTTTTCAAAAATGCGCCGGTTTGCTAGGTTCCCAAGGTGCCGGCTGAGCTAGAGGCCAAAATCCACAGCTAAGCACTTTGTAAAAAACAGCTCTGTTTTCTTTCTGAAAATGTGATGTGTCCACATCGTGTTTTGGGGCATATCCTGTCGCAGGCCCTGGGCCTAACCACACAAGTGAGGTACCGTTTTTATCAGGAGACTTGGGGGAATGCTGGTTGGAAGGAAATTTGTGGCTCCTCTGATATTCCAGAATTTTCTGTCACCGAAATGACAGGAAAAAGTGTTCTTTGGCCAAATTTTGAGGTTTGCAAAGGATTCTGGGTAACAGAACCTGGTTAGAGCCCCACAAGTCACCCCATCTTGGATTCCCCTAGGTATCTAGTTTTCGAAAAAGGCGCAGGTTTGCTAGGTTTCCCCAGGTGCCGGCTGAGCTAGAGGCCAAAATCCACAGCTAGGCACTTTGTAAAAAACAGCTCTGTTTTCTTTCTGAAAATGTGATGTGTCCACGTCGTGTTTTGGGGCATATCCTGTCGCGGGCGCTAGGCCTACCCACACAAGTGAGGTACCATTTTTATCGGGAGACTTGGGGGAACGCTGGGTGGAAGGAAATTTGTGGCTCCTCTCAGATTCCAGAATTTTCTGTCACTGAAATGACAGGAAAAAGTGTTTTTTTGGCCAAATTTTGAGGTTTGCAAAGGATTCTGGGTAACAGAACCTTGTCAGAGCCCCCCAAGTCACCCCATTTTGGATCCTCCTAGATGTCTAGTTTTCAAAAATGCACAGGTTTGCTACGATTCCCCAGGTGCCGGCTGAGCTAGAGGCCAAAATCCACAGCTAGGCACTTTGTAAAAAACAGCTCTGTTTTCTTTCTGAAAATGTGATGTGTCCACGTCGTGTTTTGGGGCATATCCTGTCGCCGGCGCTAGGCCTACCCACGCAAGTGAAGTACCGTTTTTATAGGGAGACTTGGGGGAATGCTGGTTGGAAGGAAATTTGTGGCTCTTCTCATATTCCAGAATTTTCTGTCACAGAAATGACAGGAAAAATTGTTTTTTGGCCAAATTGTGAGGTTTGCAAAGGATTCTGGGTAACAGAACCTGGTTAGAGCCCCACAAGTCACTCCATTTTGGATCCCCCTAGATGTCTAGTTTTAAAAAATGTGCAGGTTTGCTAGGTTTCCCCAGGTGCCAGCTGAGCTAGAGGCCAAAATCCACAGCTAGGCACTTTGTAAAAAACAGCTCTGTTTTCTTTCTGAAAATGTGATGTGTCCACGTCGTGTTTTGGGGCATATCCTGTCGCCGGCGCTAGGCCTACCCACACAAGTGAAGTACCGTTTTTATCGGGAGACTTGGGGGAATGCTGGTTGGAAGGAAATTTGTGGCTCTTCTCATATTCCAGAATTTTCTGTCATCGAAATGACAGGAAAAAGGGTTTTTTGGCCAAATTTTGAGGTTTGCCATGGATTCTGGGTAACAGAACCTGGTTAGAGCCCCACAAGTCACCCCATCTTGGATTCCCCTAGGTATCTAGTTTTCAAAAATGCGCAGGTTTGCTAGGTTTCCCCAGGTGCCAGCTGAGCTAGAGGCCAAAATCCACAGCTAGGCACTTTGTAAAAAACAGCTCTGTTTTCTTTCTGAAAATGTGATGTGTCCACGTCGTGTTTTGGGGCATATCCTGTCGCCGGCGCTAGGCCTACCCACACAAGTGAAGTACCGTTTTTATCGGGAGACTTGGGGGAATGCTGGTTGGAAGGAAATTTGTGGCTCTTCTCATATTCCAGAATTTTCTGTCACCGAAATGACAGGAAAAAGGGTTTTTTGGCCAAATTTTGAGGTTTGCCATGGATTCTGGGTAACAGAACCTGGTTAGAGCCCCACAAGTCACCCCATCTTGGATTCCCCTAGGTATCTAGTTTTCAAAAATGCGCAGGTTTGCTAGGTTTCCCCAGGTGCCGGCTGAGCTAGAGGCCAAAATCCACAGCTAGGCACTTTGTAAAAAACAGTTCTGTTTTCTTTCTGAAAATGTGATGTGTCCACGTCGTGTTTTGGGGCATATCCTGTCGCGGGCGCTAGGCCTACCACACAAGTGAGGTACCATTTTTATCAGGAGACTTGGGGGAACACTGGGTGGAAGGAAATTTGTGGCTCCTCTCAGATTCCAGAACTTTCTGTCACCGAAATGACAGGAAAAAGTGTTCTTTTGGCCAAAGTTTGAGGTTTGCAAAGGATTCTGGGTAACAGAACCTGGTCAGAGCCCCACAAGCCACCCCATCTTGGATTACCCTAGATGTCTAGTTTTCAAAAATGCACAGGTTTGCTAGGTTTCCCTAGGTGCCGGCTGAGCTAGAGGCCAAAATCCACAGCCAGGCACTTTGTAAAAAACAGCTCTGTTTTCTTTCTGAAAATGTGATGTGTCCGGGTCGTGTTTTGGTTCATATCCTGTTGCGGGCGCTAGGCCTACCCACACAAGTGAGGTACCGTTTTTATCGGGAGACTTGGGGGAATGCTGGGTGGAAGGAAATTTGTGACTCCTCTCATATTCCAGAATTTTCTGTCACCTAAATGACAGGAAAAAAGGGTTTTTTGGCCAAATTTTGAGGTTTGCAAAGGATTCTGGGTAACAGAACCTGGTTAGAGCCCCACAAGTCACCCCATTTTGTATCCCCCTAGATGTCTAGTTTTCAAAAATGCGCCGGTTTGCTAGGTTCCCAAGGTGCCGGCTGAGCTAGAGGCCAAAATCCACAGCTAAGCACTTTGTAAAAAACAGCTCTGTTTTCTTTCTGAAAATGTGATGTGTCCACATCGTGTTTTGGGGCATATCCTGTCGCAGGCCCTGGGCCTAACCACACAAGTGAGGTACCGTTTTTATCAGGAGACTTGGGGGAATGCTGGTTGGAAGGAAATTTGTGGCTCCTCTGATATTCCAGAATTTTCTGTCACCGAAATGACAGGAAAAAGTGTTCTTTGGCCAAATTTTGAGGTTTGCAAAGGATTCTGGGTAACAGAACCTGGTTAGAGCCCCACAAGTCACCCCATCTTGGATTCCCCTAGGTATCTAGTTTTCGAAAAAGGCGCAGGTTTGCTAGGTTTCCCCAGGTGCCGGCTGAGCTAGAGGCCAAAATCCACAGCTAGGCACTTTGTAAAAAACAGCTCTGTTTTCTTTCTGAAAATGTGATGTGTCCACGTCGTGTTTTGGGGCATATCCTGTCGCGGGCGCTAGGCCTACCCACACAAGTGAGGTACCATTTTTATCGGGAGACTTGGGGGAACGCTGGGTGGAAGGAAATTTGTGGCTCCTCTCAGATTCCAGAATTTTCTGTCACTGAAATGACAGGAAAAAGTGTTTTTTTGGCCAAATTTTGAGGTTTGCAAAGGATTCTGGGTAACAGAACCTTGTCAGAGCCCCCCAAGTCACCCCATTTTGGATCCTCCTAGATGTCTAGTTTTCAAAAATGCACAGGTTTGCTACGATTCCCCAGGTGCCGGCTGAGCTAGAGGCCAAAATCCACAGCTAGGCACTTTGTAAAAAACAGCTCTGTTTTCTTTCTGAAAATGTGATGTGTCCACGTCGTGTTTTGGGGCATATCCTGTCGCCGGCGCTAGGCCTACCCACGCAAGTGAAGTACCGTTTTTATAGGGAGACTTGGGGGAATGCTGGTTGGAAGGAAATTTGTGGCTCTTCTCATATTCCAGAATTTTCTGTCACAGAAATGACAGGAAAAATTGTTTTTTGGCCAAATTTTGAGGTTTGCAAAGGATTCTGGGTAACAGAACCTGGTTAGAGCCCCACAAGTCACTCCATTTTGGATCCCCCTAGATGTCTAGTTTTAAAAAATGTGCAGGTTTGCTAGGTTTCCCCAGGTGCCAGCTGAGCTAGAGGCCAAAATCCACAGCTAGGCACTTTGTAAAAAACAGCTCTGTTTTCTTTCTGAAAATGTGATGTGTCCACGTCGTGTTTTGGGGCATATCCTGTCGCCGGCGCTAGGCCTACCCACACAAGTGAAGTACCGTTTTTATCGGGAGACTTGGGGGAATGCTGGTTGGAAGGAAATTTGTGGCTCTTCTCATATTCCAGAATTTTCTGTCATCGAAATGACAGGAAAAAGGGTTTTTTGGCCAAATTTTGAGGTTTGCCATGGATTCTGGGTAACAGAACCTGGTTAGAGCCCCACAAGTCACCCCATCTTGGATTCCCCTAGGTATCTAGTTTTCAAAAATGCGCAGGTTTGCTAGGTTTCCCCAGGTGCCAGCTGAGCTAGAGGCCAAAATCCACAGCTAGGCACTTTGTAAAAAACAGCTCTGTTTTCTTTCTGAAAATGTGATGTGTCCACGTCGTGTTTTGGGGCATATCCTGTCGCGGGCGCTAGGCCTACCCACACAAGTGAGGTACCATTTTTATCGGGAGACTTGGGGGAACGCTTGGTGGAAGGAAATTTGTGGCTCCTCTCAGATTCCAGAACTTTCTGTCACCGAAATGACAGGAAAAAGTGTTCTTTTGGCCAAAGTTTGAGGTTTGCAAAGGATTCTGGGTAACAGAACCTGGTCAGAGCCCCAAAAGTAACCCCATTTTGGATCCCTCTAGATGTCTAGTTTTCAAAAATGCGCAGGTTTGCTAGGTTTCCCCAGGTGCCGGCTGAGCTAGAGGCCAAAATCCACAGCTAGGCACTTTGTAAAAAACAGCTCTGTTTTTTTTTCTGAAAATGTGATGTGTCCACGTCGTGTTTTGGGGCATATCCTTTCGCCAGCGCTAGGTCTACCCACACAAGTGAAGTACAATTTTTATCGGGAGACTTGGGGGAACGCTGGGTGGAAGGAAATTTGTGGCTCCTCTCAGATTCCAGAGCTTTCTGTCACTGAAAGGACAGGAAAAAGTATTTTTTTGGCCACATTTTGAGGTTTGCAAAGGATTCTGGGTAACAGAACATGGTCAGAGCCCCACAAGTCACCCCATCTTGGATTCCCCTAGATGTCTTCTTTTAAAAAATGCACAGGTTTGCTAGGTTTCCCCAGGTGCCGGCTGACCTAGAGGCCAAAATCCACAGCTAGGCACTTTGTAAAAAACAGCTCTGTTTTCTTTCTGAAAATGTGATGTGTCCACGTCGTGTTATGGGGCATATCCACACAAGTGAGGTACCGTTTTTATCAGGAGACTTGGAGGAATGCTGGGTGGAAGGAAATTTGTGGCTCCTCTCATATTCCAGAATTTTCTGTCACTGAAATGACAGAAAAAAGTGTTTTTTTGGCCAAAGTTTGAGGTTTGCAAAGGATTCTGGGTAACAGAACCTGGTCAGAGCCCCACAAGTCACCCCATTTTTGATCCCCCTAGATATCTAGTTTTCAAAAATGCACAGGTTTGCTAGGTTTCCCCAGCTGCCGGCTGAGCTAGAGGCCAAAATCCACAGCTAGGCACTTTGTAAAAAACAGCTCTGTTTTCTTTCTGAAAATGTGATGTGTCCACGTCGTGTTTTGGGGCATATCCTGTCGCCGGCGCTAGGCCTACCCACACAAGTGAAGTACCGTTTTTATAGGGAGACTTGGGGGAATGCTGGTTGGAAGGAAATTTGTGGCTCTTCTCATATTCCAGAATTTTCTGTCACCGAAATGACAGGAAAAAGTGTTCTTTTGGCCAAAGTTTGAGGTTTGCAAAGGATTCTGGGTAACAGAACCTGGTCGGAGCCCCACAAGTCACCCCATTTTTGATCCCCCTAGATGTCTAGTTTTCAAAAATGCGCAGGTTTGCTAGGTTTCCCAAGGTGCCGGCTGAGCTAGAGGCCAAAATCCACAGCTAAGCACTTTGTAAAAAACAGCTCTGTTTTCTTTCTGAAAATGTGATGAGTCCACGTCGTGTTTTGGGGCATATCCTGTCGCAGGCCCTGGGCCTAACCACACAAGTGAGGTACCGTTTTTATCAGGAGACTTGGGGGAATGCTGGTTGGAAGGAAATTTGTGGCTCCTCTGATATTCCAGAATTTTCTGTCAACGAAATGACAGGAAAAAGTGTTTTTTGGCCACATTTTGAGGTTCGCAAAGGATTCTGGGTAACAGAACCTGGTTAGAGCCCCACAAGTCACCCCATCTTGGATTCCCCTAGGTATCTAGTTTTCGAAAAAGGCGCAGGTTTGCTAGGATTCCCCAGGTGCCGGCTGAGCTAGAGGCCAAAATCCACAGCTAGGCACTTTGTAAAAAACAGCTCTGTTTTCTTTCTGAAAATGTGATGTGTCCACGTCGTGTTTTGGGGCATATCCTGTCGCGGGCGCTAGGCCTACCCACACAAGTGAGGTACCATTTTTATCAGGAGACTTGGGGGAACGCTGGGTGGAAGGAAATTTGTGGCTCCTCTCAGATTCCAGAGCTTTCTGTCACTGAAATGACAGGAAAAAGTGTTTTTTTGGCCACATTTTGAGGTTTGCAAAGGATTCTGGGTAACAGAACCTGGTCAGAGCCCCACAAGTCACCCCATCTTGGATTCCCCTAGATGTCTACTTTTCAAAAATGCACAGGTTTGCTAGGTTTCCCCAGGTGCCGGCTGAGCTAGAGGCCAAAATCCACAGCTAGGCACTTTGTAAAAAACAGCTCTGTTTTCTTTCTGAAAATGTGATGTGTCCACGTCGTGTTTTGGGGCATATCCTGTCGCAGGCCCTGGGCCTACCCACACAAGTGAGGTACCATTTTTATCGGGAGACTTGGGGGAACGCTGGGTGGAAGGAAATTTGTGGCTCCTCTCAGATTCCAGAACTTTCTGTCACCGAAATGACAGGAAAAAGTGTTTTTTGGGCCAAAATTTGAGATTTGCAAAGGATTCTGGGTAACAGAACCTGGTCAGAGCCCCACAAGTCACCCCATTTTGGATTCCCCTAGATGTCTAGTTTTCAAAAATGTGCAGGTTTGCTAGGTTTCCCCAGGTGCCGGCTGAGCTAGAGGCCAAAAGCCACAGCTAGGCACTTTGTAAAACACAGCTTTTTTTTCTTTCTGAAAATGTGATGTGTCCACGTCGTGTTATGGGGCATATCCACACAAGTGAGGTACTGTTTTCATCAGGAGACTTGGAGGAATGCTGGGTGGAAGGAAATTTGTGGCTCCTCTCATATTCCAGAATTTTCTGTCACTGAAATGACAGAAAAAAGTGTTTTTTTGGCCAAAGTTTGAGGTTTGCAAAGGATTCTGGGTAACAGAACCTGGTCAGAGCCCCACAAGTCACCCCATTTTGGATCCCCCTAGATGTCTAGTTTTCAAAAATGCGCAGGTTTGCTAGGTTTCCCCAGGTGCCGGCTGAGCTAGAGGCCAAAATCCACAGCTAGGCACTTTGTAAAAAACAGCTCTGTTTTCTTCCTGAAAATGTGATGTGTCCACGTCATGTTTTGGGGCATATCCTGTTGCAGGTCCTGGGCCTACCCACAAAAGTGAGGTACCGTTTTTATCAGGAGACTTGGAGGAATGCTGGGTGGAAGGAAATTTGAGGCTCCTCTCATATTCCAGAATTTTCTGTCACTGAAATGACAGAAAAAAGTGTTTTTTTGGCCAAAGTTTGAGGTTTGCAAAGGATTCTGGGTAACAGAACCTGGTCAGAGCCCCCCAAGTCACCCCATTTTGGATCCCCCTAGATGTCTAGTTTTCAAAAATGCACAGGTTTGCTAGGATTCCCCAGGTGCCGACTGAGCTAGAGGCCAAAATCCACAGCTAGGCACTTTGTAAAAAACAGCTCTGTTTTCTTTCTGAAAATGTGATGTGTCCACGTCGTGTTTTGGGGCATATCCTGTCGCCGGCGCTAGGCCTACCCACACAAGTGAAGTACCGTTTTTATAGGGAGACTTGGGGGAATGCTGGTTGGATGGAAATTTGTGGCTCTTCTCATATTCCAGAATTTTCTGTCACAGAAATGACAGGAAAAATGGTTTTTTGGCCAAATTTTGAGGTTTGCAAAGGATTCTGGGTAACAGAACCTGGTTAGAGCCCCACAAGTCACTCCATTTTGGATCCCCCTAGATGTCTAGTTTTAAAAAATGTGCAGGTTTGCTAGGTTTCCCCAGGTGCCAGCTGAGCTAGAGGCCAAAATCCACAGCTAGGCACTTTGTAAAAAACAGCTCTGTTTTCTTTCTGAAAATGTGATGTGTCCACGTCGTGTTTTGGGGCATTTCCTGTCACTGGCGCTAGGCCTACCCACACAAGTGAAGTACCGTTTTTATCGGGAGACTTGGGGGAATGCTGGTTGGAAGGAAATTTGTGGCTCTTCTCATATTCCAGAATTTCCTGTCACCGAAATGACAGGAAAAAGGGTTTTTTGGCCAAATTTTGAGGTTTGCCATGGATTCTGGGTAACAGAACCTGGTTAGAGCCCCACAAGTCACCCCATCTTGGATTCCCCTAGGTATCTAGTTTTCAAAAATGTGCAGGTTTGCTAGGTTTCCCCAGGTGCCGGCTGAGCTAGAGGCCAAAATCCACAGCTAGGCACTTTGTAAAAAACAGCTCTGTTTTCTTTCAGAAAATGTGATGTGTCCACGTCGTGTTTTGGGGCATATACTGTCGCGGGCGCTAGGCCTACCCACACAAGTGAGGTACCATTTTTATCGGGAGACTTGGGGGAACACTGGGTGGAAGGAAATTTGTGGCTCCTCTCAGATTCCAGAACTTTCTGTCACCGAAATGACAGGAAAAAGTATTCTTTTGGCCAAAGTTTGAGGTTTGCAAAGGATTCTGGGTAACAGAACCTGGTCGGAGCCCCACAAGTCACCCCATTTTTGATCCCCCTAGATGTCTAGTTTTCAAAAATGCACAGGTTTGCTAGGTTTCCCCAGGTGCCGGCTGAGCTAGAGGCCAAAGTCCACAGCTAGGCACTTTGTAAAAAACAGCTCTGTTTTCTTTCTGAAAATGTGATGTGTCCACGTCGTGTTTTGGGGAATATCCTGTCGCCGGCGCTAGTCCTACCCACACAAGTGAAGTACCATTTTTATTGGGAGACTTGGGGGAACTCTGGGTGGAAGGAAATTTGTGGCTCCTCTCAGATTCTAGAACTTTCTGTCACTGAAATGACAGGAAAAAGTGTTTTTTTGGCCAAAGTTTAAAGGTTTGCAAAGGATTCTGGGTAACAGAACCTGGTCAGAGCCCCACAAGCCACCCCATCTTGGATTACCCTAGATGTCTAGTTTTCAAAAATGCACAGGTTTGCTAGGTTTCCCTAGGTGCCGGCTGAGCTAGAGGCCAAAATCCACAGCTAGGCACTTTGTAAAAAACAGCTCTGTTTTCTTTCTGAAAATGTGATGTGTCCACGTCGTGTTTTGGGGCATATCCTGTTGCGGGCGCTAGGCCTACCCACACAAGTGAGGTACCGTTTTTATCCGGAGACTTGGGGGAATGCTGGGTGGAAGGAAATTTGTGGCTCCTCTCATATTCCAGAATTTTCTGTCACCCAAATGACAGGAAAAAGGGTTTTTTTGGCCAAAGTTTGAGGTTTGCAAAGGATTCTGGGTAACAGAACCTGGTCAGAGCCCCACAAGTCACCCCATTTTGTATTCCCCTAGATGTCTAGTTTTCAAAAATGTGCAGGTTTGCTAGGTTTCCCCAGGTGCCGGCTGAGCTAGAGGCCAAAATCCACAGCTAGGCACTTTGTAAAAAACAGCTCTGTTTTCTTTCTGAAAATGTGATGTGTCCACGTCGTGTTTTGGGGCATATCCTGTTGCAGGCCCTGGGCCTAACCACACAAGTGAGGTACCGTTTTTATCAGGAGACTTGGGGGAATGCTGGTTGGAAGGAAATGTGTGGCTCCTCTGATATTCCAGAATTTTCTGTCACCGAAATGACAGGAAAAAGTGTTTTTTGGCCAAATTTTGAGGTTTGCAAAGGATTCTGGGTAACAGAACCTGGTCAGAGCCCCAAAAGTAACCCCATTTTGGATCCCCCTAGATGTCTAGTTTTCAAAAATGCGCAGGTTTGCTAGGTTTCCCCAGGTGCCGGGTGAGCTAGAGGCCAAAATCCACAGCTAGGCACTTTGTAAAAAACAGCTCTGTTTTCTTTCTGAAAATGTGATGTGTCCACGTCGTGTTTTGGGGCATATCCTGTCGCCGGCGCTAGGCCTACCCACACAAGTGAAGTACCGTTTTTATCGGGAGACTTGGGGGAATGCTGGTTGGAAGGAAATTTGTGGCTCTTCTCATATTCCAGAATTTTCTCTCACCGAAATGACAGGAAAAAGGGTTTTTTGGCCAAATTTTGAGGTTTGCCATGGATTCTGGGTAACAGAACCTGGTTAGAGCCCCACAAGTCACCCCATCTTGGATTCCCCTAGGTATCTAGTTTTCAAAAATGCGCAGGTTTGCTAGGTTTCCCCAGGTGCCGGCTGAGCTAGAGGCCAAAATCCACAGCTAGGCACTTTGTAAAAAACAGCTCTGTTTTCTTTCTGAAAATGTGATGTGTCCACGTCGTGTTTTGGGGCATATCCTGTCGCGGGCGCTAGGCCTACCCACACAAGTGAGGTACCATTTTTATCGGGAGACTTGGGGGAACGCTTGGTGGAAGGAAATTTGTGGCTCCTCTCAGATTCCAGAACTTTCTGTCACCGAAATGACAGGAAAAAGTGTTCTTTTGGCCAAAGTTTGAGGTTTGCAAAGGATTCTGGGTAACAGAACCTGGTCAGAGCCCCAAAAGTAACCCCATTTTGGATCCCTCTAGATGTCTAGTTTTCAAAAATGCGCAGGTTTGCTAGGTTTCCCCAGGTGCCGGCTGAGCTAGAGGCCAAAATCCATAGCTAGGCACTTTGTAAAAAACAGCTCTGTTTTTTTTCTGAAAATGTGATGTGTCCACGTCGTGTTTTGGGGCATATCCTTTCGCCAGCGCTAGGCCTACCCACACAAGTGAAGTACAATTTTTATCGGGAGACTTGGGGGAACGCTGGGTGGAAGGAAATTTGTGGCTCCTCTCAGATTCCAGAGCTTTCTGTCACTGAAAGGACAGGAAAAAGTATTTTTTTGGCCACATTTTGAGGTTTGCAAAGGATTCTGGGTAACAGAACCTGGTCAGAGCCCCACAAGTCACCCCATCTTGGATTCCCCTAGATGTCTTCTTTTAAAAAATGCACAGGTTTGCTAGGTTTCCCCAGGTGCCGGCTGACCTAGAGGACAAAATCCACAGCTAGGCACTTTGTAAAAAACAGCTCTGTTTTCTTTCTGAAAATGTGATGTGTCCACGTCGTGTTATGGGGCATATCCACACAAGTGAGGTACTGTTTTTATCAGGAGACTTGGAGGAATGCTGGGTGGAAGGAAATTTGTGGCTCCTCTCATATTCCAGAATTTTCTGTCACTGAAATGACAGAAAAAAGTGTTTTTTTGGCCAAAGTTTGAGGTTTGCAAAGGATTCTGGGTAACAGAACCTGGTCAGAGCCCCACAAGTCACCCCATTTTTGATCCCCCTAGATATCTAGTTTTCAAAAATGCACAGGTTTGCTAGGTTTCCCCAGGTGCCGGTTGAGCTAGAGGCCAAAATCCACAGCTAGGCACTTTGTAAAAAACAGCTCTGTTTTCTTTCTGAAAATGTGATGTGTCCACGTCGTGTTTTGGGGCATATCCTGTCGCCGGCGCTAGGCCTACCCACACAAGTGAAGTACCGTTTTTATAGGGAGACTTGGGGGAATGCTGGTTGGAAGGAAATTTGTGGCTCTTCTCATATTCCAGAATTTTCTGTCACCGAAATGACAGGAAAAAGTGTTCTTTTGGCCAAAGTTTGAGGTTTGCAAAGGATTCTGGGTAACAGAACCTGGTCGGAGCCCCACAAGTCACCCCATTTTTGATCCCCCTAGATGTCTAGTTTTAAAAAATGCGCAGGTTTGCTAGGTTTCCCAAGGTGCCGGCTGAGCTAGAGGCCAAAATCCACAGCTAAGCACTTTGTAAAAAACAGCTCTGTTTTCTTTCTGAAAATGTGATGTGTACACGTCGTGTTTTGGGGCATATCCTGTCGCAGGCCCTGGGCCTAACCACACAAGTGAGGTACCGTTTTTATCAGGAGACTTGGGGGAATGCTGGTTGGAAGGAAATTTGTGGCTCCTCTGATATTCCAGAATTTTCTGTCAACGAAATGACAGGAAAAAGTGTTTTTTGGCCACATTTTGAGGTTTGCAAAGGATCCTGGGTAACAGAACCTGGTTAGAGGCCCACAAGTCACCCCATCTTGGATTCCCCTAGGTATCTAGTTTTCAAAAAAGGCGCAGGTTTGCTAGGATTCCCCAGGTGCCGGCTGAGCTAGAGGCCAAAATCCACAGCTAGGCACTTTGTAAAAAACAGCTCTGTTTTCTTTCTGAAAATGTGATGTGTCCACGTCGTGTTTTGGGGCATATCCTGTCGCGGGCGCTAGGCCTACCCACACAAGTGAGGTACCATTTTTATCAGGAGACTTGGGGGAACGCTGGGTGGAAGGAAATTTGTGGCTCCTCTCAGATTCCAGAGCTTTCTGTCACTGAAATGACAGTAAAAAGTGTTTTTTTGGCCAAATTTTGAGGTTTGCAAAGGATTCTGGGTAACAGAACCTGGTCAGAGCCCCACAAGTCACCCCATCTTGGATTCCCCTAGATGTCTACTTTTCAAAAATGCACAGGTTTGCTAGGTTTCCCCAGGTGCCGGCTGAGCTAGAGGCCAAAATCCACAGCTAGGCACTTTGTAAAAAACAGCTCTGTTTTCTTTCTGAAAATGTGATGTGTCCACGTCGTGTTTTGGGGCATATCCTGTCGCAGGCCCTGGGCCTACCCACACAAGTGAGGTACCATTTTTATCGGGAGACTTGGGGGAACGCTGGGTGGAAGGAAATTTGTGGCTCCTCTCAGATTCCAGAACTTTCTGTCACCGAAATGACAGGAAAAAGTGTTTTTTGGGCCAAAATTTGAGATTTGCAAAGGATTCTGGGTAACAGAACCTGGTCAGAGCCCCACAAGTCACCCCATTTTGGATTCCCCTAGATGTCTAGTTTTCAAAAATGTGCAGGTTTGCTAGGTTTCCCCAGGTGCCGGCTGAGCTAGAGGCCAAAAGCCACAGCTAGGCACTTTGTAAAACACAGCTTTGTTTTCTTTCTGAAAATGTGATTTGTCCACGTCGTGTTATGGGGCATATCCACACAAGTGAGGTACTGTTTTTATCAGGAGACTTGGAGGAATGCTGGGTGGAAGGAAATTTGTGGCTCCTCTCATATTCCAGAATTTTCTGTCACTGAAATGACAGAAAAAAGTGTTTTTTTGGCCAAAGTTTGAGGTTTGCAAAGGATTCTGGGTAACAGAACCTGGTCAGAGCCCCACAAGTCACCCCATTTTGGATCCCCCTAGATGTCTAGTTTTCAAAAATGCGCAGGTTTGCTAGGTTTCCCCAGGTGCCGGCTGAGCTAGAGGCCAAAATCCACAGCTAGGCACTTTGTAAAAAACAGCTCTGTTTTCTGTCTGAAAATGTGATGTGTCCACGTCATGTTTTGGGGCATATCCTGTTGCAGGTCCTGGGCCTACCCACACAAGTGAGGTACCGTTTTTATCAGGAGACTTGGAGGAATGCTGGGTGGAAGGAAATTTGAGGCTCCTCTCATATTCCAGAATTTTCTGTCACTGAAATGACAGAAAAAAGTGTTTTTTTGGCCAAAGTTTGAGGTTTGCAAAGGATTCTGGGTAACAGAACCTGGTCAGAGCCCCCCAAGTCACCCCATTTTGGATCCCCCTAGATGTCTAGTTTTCAAAAATGGACAGGTTTGCTAGGATTCCCCAGGTGCCGGCTGAGCTAGAGGCCAAAATCCACAGCTAGGCACTTTGTAAAAAACAGCTCTGTTTTCTTTCTGAAAATGTGATGTGTCCACGTCGTGTTTTGGGACATATCCTGTCGCCGGCGCTAGGCCTACCCACACAAGTGAAGTACCGTTTTTATCGGGAGACTTGGGGGAATGCTGGTTGGAAGGAAATTTGTGGCTCTTCTCATATTCCAGAATTTTCTGTCACCGAAATGACAGGAAAAAGGGTTTTTTGGCCAAATTTTGAGGTTTGCCATGGATTCTGGGTAACAGAACCTGGTTAGAGCCCCACAAGTCACCCCATCTTGGATTCCCCTAGGTATCTAGTTTTCAAAAATGTGCAGGTTTGCTAGGTTTCCCCAGGTGCCGGCTGAGCTAGAGGCCAAAATCCACAGCTAGGCACTTTGTAAAAAGCAGCTCTGTTTTCTTTCAGAAAATGTGATGTGTCCACGTCGTGTTTTGGGGCATATACTGTCGCGGGCGCTAGGCCTACCCACACAAGTGAGGTACCATTTTTATCGGGAGACTTGGGGGAACACTGGGTGGAAGGAAATTTGTGGCTCCTCTCAGATTCCAGAACTTTCTGTCACCGAAATGACAGGAAAAAGTGTTCTTTTGGCCAAAGTTTGAGGTTTGCAAAGGATTCTGGGTAACAGAACCTGGTCGGAGCCCCACAAGTCACCCCATTTTTGATCCCCCTAGATGTCTAGTTTTCAAAAATGCGCAGGTTTGCTAGGTTTCCCCAGGTGCCGGCTTAGCTAGAGGCCAAAATCCACAGCTAGGTACTTTGTAAAAAACAGCTCTGTTTTCTTTCTGAAAATGTGATGTGTCCACGTCGTGTTTTGGGGCATATCCTGTCACCGGCGCTAGTCCTACCCACACAAGTGAAGTACCATTTTTATTGGGAGACTTGGGGGAACGCTGGGTGGAAGGAAATTTGTGGCTCCTCTCAGATTCTAGAACTTTCTGTCACTGAAATGACAGGAAAAAGTGTTTTTTTGGCCAAAGTTTAAAGGTTTGCAAAGGATTCTGGGTAACAGAACCTGGTCAGAGCCCCACAAGCCACCCCATCTTGGATTACCCTAGATGTCTAGTTTTCAAAAATGCACAGGTTTGCTAGGTTTCCCTAGGTGCCGGCTGAGCTAGAGGCCAAAATCCCCAGCTAGGCACTTTGTAAAAAACAGCTCTGTTTTCTTTCTGAAAATGTGATGTGTCCACGTCGTGTTTTGGGGCATATCCTGTTGCGGGCGCTAGGCCTACCCACACAAGTGAGGTACCGTTTTTATCCGGAGACTTGGGGGAATGCTGGGTGGAAGGAAATTTGTGGCTCCTCTCATATTCGAGAATTTTCTGTCACCCAAATGACAGGAAAAAGGGTTTTTTTGGCCAAAGTTTGAGGTTTGCAAAGGATTCTGGGTAACAGAACCTGGTCAGAGCCCCACAAGTCACCCCATTTTGTATTCCCCTAGATGTCTAGTTTTCAAAAATGTGCAGGTGTGCTAGGTTTCCCCAGGTGCCGGCTGAGCTAGAGGCTAAAATCCACAGCTAGGCACTTTGTAAAAAACAGCTCTGTTTTCTTTCTGAAAATGTGATGTGTCCACGTCGTGTTTTGGGGCATATCCTGTCGCAGGCCCTGGGCCTAACCACACAAGTGAGGTACCGTTTTTATCAGGAGACTTGGGGGAATGCTGGTTGGAAGGAAATTTGTGGCTCCTCTGATATTCCAGAATTTTCTGTCACCGAAATGACAGGAAAAAGTGTTTTTTGGCCAAATTTCGAGGTTTGCAAAGGATTCTGGGTAACAGAACCTGGTTAGAGCCCCACAAGTCACCCCATCTTGTATTCCCCTAGGTATCTAGTTTTCAAAAATGCGCAGGTTTGCTAGGTTTCCCCAGGTGCCGGCTGAGCTAGAGGCCAAAATCCACAGCTAGGCACTTTGTAAAAAACTGCTGTTTTCTTTCTGAAAATGTGATGTGTCCACGTCGTGTTTTGGGGCATATCCTGTCGCGGGCGCTAGGCCTACCCACACAAGTGAGGTACCATTTTTATCGGGAGACTTTGGGGAATGCTGGGTGGAAGGAAATTTGTGGCTACTCTCAGATTCCAGAACTTTCTGTCACCGAAATGACAGGAAAAAGTGTTCTTTTGGCCAAAGTTTAGGTTTGCAAAGGATTCTGGGTAACAGAACCTGGTCAGAGCCCCAAAAGTAACCCCATTTTAGATCCCCCTAGATGTCTAGTTTTCAAAAATGCGCAGGTTTGCTAGGTTTCCCCAGGTGCCGGCTGAGCTAGAGGCCAAAACCCACAGCTAGGCACTTTGTAAAAAACAGCTCTGTTTTTTTTCTGAAAATGTGATGTGTCCACGTCGTGTTTTGGGGCATATCCTGTCGCCGGTGCTATGCCTACCCACACAAGTGAAGTACCATTTTTATCGGGAGACTTGGAGGAACGCTGGGTGGAAGGAAATTTGTGGCTCCTCTCAGATTCCAGAGCTTTCTGTCACTGAAATGACAGGAAAAAGTGTTTTTTTTTTTGCCAAATTTTGAGGTTTGCAAGGGATTCTGGGTAACAGAACCTGGTCAGAGCTCCACAAGTCACCCCATCTTGGATTCCCCTAGATGTCTACTTTTCAAAAAGGCACAGGTTTGCTAGGTTTCCCCAGGTGAGCTAGAGGCCAAAATCCTTGGACTTGGGGGAACGCTGGGTGGAAGGAAATTTGTGGCTCCTCTCAGATTCCAGAACTTTCTGTCACCGAAATGACAGGAAAAAGTGTTTTTTTGGCCAAAATTTGAGGTTTGCAAAGGATTCTGGGTAACAGAACCTGGTCAGAGCCCCGCAAGTTACCCCATTTTGGATTCCCCTAGATGTCTAGTTTTAAAAATTGTGCAGGTTTGCTAGGTTTCCCCAGGTGCCGGCTGAGCTAGAGGCCAAAATCCACAGCTAGGCACTTTGTAAAAAACAGCTCTGTTTTCTTTCTGAAAATGTGATGTGTCCACGTCGTGTTTTGGGGCATATCCTGTCGCAGGCCCTGGGCCTACCCACACAAGTGAGGTACCGTTTTTATCAGGAGACTTGGGGGAATGCTGGTTGGAAGGAAATTTGTGGCTCCTCTCATATTCCATAATTTTCTGTCACCGAAATGACAGGAAAAAGTGTTTGTGGACCAAATTTTGAGGTTTGCAAAGAATTCTGGGTAACAGAACCTGGTTAGAGCCCCACAAGTCACCCATCTTGGATTCCCCTAGGTATCTAGTTTTCAAAAATGCGCAGGTTTGCTAGGTTTCCCCAGGTGCCGGCTGAGCTAGAGGCCAAAATCCACAGCTAGGCACTTTGTAAAAAACAGCTCTGTTTTCTTTCTGAAAATGTGATGTGTCCACGTCGTGTTTTGGGGCATATCCTGTCGCAGGCCCTGGGCCTACCCACACAAGTGAAGTACCGTTTTTATCAGGAGACTTGGGGGAATGCTGGTTGGAAGGAAATTTGTGGCTCCTCTCATATTCCAGAATTTTCTGTCACCGAAATGACAGGAAAAAGGGTTTTTTTGGCCAAAGTTTGAGGTTTGCAAAGGATTCTGGGTAACAGAACCTGGTCAGAGCCCCACAAGTCACCCCATTTTGGATCCCCCTAGATGTCTAGTTTTAAAAAATGCACAGGTTTGCTAGGTTTCCCCAGGTGCCGGCTGAGCTGGAGGCCAAAATCCACAGCTAGGCACTTTGTAAAAAACAGCTCTGTTTTCTTTCTGAAAATGTGATGTGTCCACGTCGTGTTATGGGGCATATCCACACAAGTGAGGTACCGTTTTTATCAGGAGACTTGGAGGAATGCTGGATGGAAGGAAATTTGTGGCTCCTCTCATATTCCAGAATTTTCTGTCACTGAAATGACAGAAAAAATTGTTTTTTTGGCCAAAGTTTGAGGTTTGCAAAGGATTCTGGGTAACAGAACCTGGTCAGAGCCCCACAAGTCACCCCATTTTGCTCCCCCTAGATGTCTAGTTTTCAAAAATGCGCAGGTTTGCTAGGTTTCCCCAGGTGCCGGCTGAGCTAGAGGCCAAAATCCACAGCTAGGCACTTTGTAAAAAACAGCTCTGTTTTCTTTCTGAAAATGTGATGTGTCCACGTCGTGTTTTGGGGCATATCCTGTCGCAGGCCCTGGGCCTACCCACACAAGTGAGGTACCGTTTTTATCAGGAGACTTGGGGGAATGCTGGTTGGAAGGAAATTTGTGGCTCCTCTCATATTCCATAATTTTCTGTCACCGAAATGACAGGAAAAAGTGTTTGTGGACCAAATTTTGAGGTTTGCAAAGAATTCTGGGTAACAGAACCTGGTTAGAGCCCCACAAGTCACCCATCTTGGATTCCCCTAGGTATCTAGTTTTCAAAAATGCGCAGGTTTGCTAGGTTTCCCCAGGTGCCGGCTGAGCTAGAGGCCAAAATCCACAGCTAGGCACTTTGTAAAAAACAGCTCTGTTTTCTTTCTGAAAATGTGATGTGTCCACGTCGTGTTTTGGGGCATATCCTGTCGCAGGCCCTGGGCCTACCCACACAAGTGAGGTACCGTTTTTATCAGGAGACTTGGGGGAATGCTGGTTGGAAGGAAATTTGTGGCTCCTCTCATATTCCAGAATTTTCTGTCACCGAAATGACAGGAAAAAGGTTTTTTTTGGCCAAAGTTTGAGGTTTGCAAAGGATTCTGGGTAACAGAACCTGGTCAGAGCCCCACAAGTCACCCCATTTTGGATCCCCCTAGATGTCTAGTTTTAAAAAATGCACAGGTTTGCTAGGTTTCCCCAGGTGCCGGCTGAGCTAGAGGCCAAAATCCACAGCTAGGCACTTTGTAAAAAACAGCTCTGTTTTCTTTCTGAAAATGTGATGTGTCCACGTCGTGTTTTGGGGCATATCCTGTCGCAGGCCCTGGGCCTACCCACACAAGTGAGGTACCGTTTTTATCAGGAGACTTGGGGGAATGCTGGTTGGAAGGAAATTTGTGGCTCCTCTCATATTCCAGAATTTTCTGTCACTGAAATGACAGAAAAAAGTGTTTTTTTGGCCAAAGATTGAGGTTTGCAAAGGATTCTGGGTAACAGAACCTGGTCAGAGCCCCACAAGTCACCCCATTTTGCTCCCCCTAGATGTCTAGTTTTCAAAAATGCGCAGGTTTGCTAGGTTTCCCCAGGTGCCGGCTGAGCTAGAGGCCAAAATCCACAGCTAGGCACTTTGTAAAAAACAGCTCTGTTTTCTTTCTGAAAATGTGATGTGTCCACGTCGTGTTTTGGGGCATATCCTGTCGCAGGCCCTGGGCCTACCCACACAAGTGAGGTACCGTTTTTATCAGGAGACTTGGGGGAATGCTGGTTGGAAGGAAATTTGTGGCTCCTCTCATATTCCAGAATTTTCTGTCACCGAAATGACAGGAAAAAGGGTTTTTTTGGCCAAAGTTTGAGGTTTGCAAAGAATTCTGGGTAACAGAACCTGGTCAGAGCCCCACAAGTCACCCCATTTTGGATCCCCCTAGATGTCTAGTTTTCAAAAAAGCGCAGGTTTGCTAGTTTTCCCCAGGAGCCGGCTGAGCTAGAGGCCAAAATCCACAGCTAGGCACTTTGTAAAAAACAGCTCTGTTTTCTTTCTGAAAATGTGATGTGTCCACGTCGTGTTTTGGGGCATATCCTGTCGCGGGCGCTAGGCCTACCCACACAAGTGAGGTACCATTTTTATCGGGAGACTTGGGGGAACGCTTGGTGGAAGGAATTTTGTGGCTCCTCTCAGATTCCAGAACTTTCTGTCACCGAAATGACAGGAAAAAGTGTTCTTTTGGCCAAAGTTTGAGGTTTGCAAAGGATTCTGGGTAACAGAACCTGGTCAGAGCCCCAAAAGTAACCCCATTTTGGATCCCTCTAGATGTCTAGTTTTCAAAAATGCGCAGGTTTGCTAGGTTTCCCCAGGTGCCGGCTGAGCTAGAGGCCTAAATCCACAGCTAGGCACTTTGTAAAAAACAGCTCTGTTTTTTTTTCTGAAAATGTGATGTGTCCACGTCGTGTTTTGGGGCATATCCTTTCGCCAGCGCTAGGTCTACCCACACAAGTGAAGTACAATTTTTATCGGGAGACTTGGGGGAACGCTGGGTGGAAGGAAATTTGTGGCTCCTCTCAGATTCCAGAGCTTTCTGTCACTGAAAGGACAGGAAAAAGTATTTTTTTGGCCACATTTTGAGGTTTGCAAAGGATTCTGGGTAACAGAACCTGGTCAGAGCCCCACAAGTCACCCCATCTTGGATTCCCCTAGATGTCTTCTTTTAAAAAATGCACAGGTTTGCTAGGTTTCCCCAGGTGCCGGCTGACCTAGAGGCCAAAATCCACAGCTAGGCACTTTGTAAAAAACAGCTCTGTTTTCTTTCTGAAAATGTGATGTGTCCACGTCGTGTTATGGGGCATATCCACACAAGTGAGGTACCGTTTTTATCAGGAGACTTGGAGGAATGCTGGGTGGAAGGAAATTTGTGGCTCCTCTCATATTCCAGAATTTTCTGTCACTGAAATGACAGAAAAAAGTGTTTTTTTGGCCAAAGTTTGAGGTTTGCAAAGGATTCTGGGTAACAGAACCTGGTCAGAGCCCCACAAGTCACCCCATTTTTGATCCCCCTAGATATCTAGTTTTCAAAAATGCGCAGGTTTGCTAGGTTTCCCCAGGTGCCGGCTGAGCTAGAGGCCAAAATCCACAGCTAGGCACTTTGTAAAAAACAGCTCTGTTTTCTTTCTGAAAATGTGATGTGTCCACGTCGTGTTTTGGGGCATATCCTGTCGCCGGCGCTAGGCCTACCCACACAAGTGAAGTACCGTTTTTATAGGGAGACTTGGGGGAATGCTGGTTGGAAGGAAATTTGTGGCTCTTCTCATATTCCAGAATTTTCTGTCACCGAAATGACAGGAAAAAGTGTTCTTTTGGCCAAAGTTTGAGGTTTGCAAAGGATTCTGGGTAACAGAACCTGGTCGGAGCCCCACAAGTCACCCCTTTTTGATCCCCCTAGATGTCTAGTTTTCAAAAATGCGCAGGTTTGCTAGGTTTCCCAAGGTGCCGGCTGAGCTAGAGGCCAAAATCCACAGCTAAGCACTTTGTAAAAAACAGCTCTGTTTTCTTTCTGAAAATGTGATGTGTCCACGTCGTGTTTTGGGGCATATCCTGTCGCAGGCCCTGGGCCTAACCACACAAGTGAGGTACCGTTTTTATCAGGAGACTTGGGGGAATGCTGGTTGGAAGGAAATTTGTGGCTCCTCTGAT
Source organism: Pleurodeles waltl (assembly GCF_031143425.1). Taxonomy (NCBI): domain Eukaryota; kingdom Metazoa; phylum Chordata; class Amphibia; order Caudata; family Salamandridae; genus Pleurodeles; species Pleurodeles waltl. The sequence continues at coordinate 1,021,975,924 of NC_090448.1, forward strand.
ATTCCAGAATTTTCTGTCAACGAAATGACAGGAAAAAGTGTTTTTTGGCCACATTTTGAGGTTCGCAAAGGATTCTGGGTAACAGAACCTGGTTAGAGCCCCACAAGTCACCCCATCTTGGATTCCCCTAGGTATCTAGTTTTCGAAAAAGGCGCAGGTTTGCTAGGATTCCCCAGGTGCCGGCTGAGCTAGAGGCCAAAATCCACAGCTAGGCACTTTGTAAAAAACAGCTCTGTTTTCTTTCTGAAAATGTGATGTGTCCACGTCGTGTTTTGGGGCATATCCTGTCGCGGGCGCTAGGCCTACCCACACAAGTGAGGTACCATTTTTATCAGGAGACTTGGGGGAACGCTGGGTGGAAGGAAATTTGTGGCTCCTCTCAGATTCCAGAGCTTTCTGTCACTGAAATGACAGGAAAAAGTGTTTTTTTGGCCAAATTTTGAGGTTTGCAAAGGATTCTGGGTAACAGAACCTGGTCAGAGCCCCACAAGTCACCCCATCTTGGATTCCCCTAGATGTCTACTTTTCAAAAATGCACAGGTTTGCTAGGTTTCCCCAGGTGCCGGCTGAGCTAGAGGCCAAAATCCACAGCTAGGCACTTTGTAAAAAACAGCTCTGTTTTCTTTCTGAAAATGTGATGTGTCCACGTCGTGTTTTGGGGCATATCCTGTCGCAGGCCCTGGGCCTACCCACACAAGTGAGGTACCATTTTTATCGGGAGACTTGGGGGAACGCTGGGTGGAAGGAAATTTGTGGCTCCTCTCAGATTCCAGAACTTTCTGTCACCGAAATGACAGGAAAAAGTGTTTTTTGGCCAAAATTTGAGATTTGCAAAGGATTCTGGGTAACAGAACCTGGTCAGAGCCCCACAAGTCACCCCATTTTAGATTCCCCTAGATGTCTAGTTTTCAAAAATGTGCAGGTTTGCTAGGTTTCCCTAGGTGCCGGCTGAGCTAGAGGCCAAAAGCCACAGCTAGGCACTTTGTAAAACACAGCTTTTTTTTCTTTCTGAAAATGTGATGTGTCCACGTCGTGTTATGGGGCATATCCACACAAGTGAGGTACTGTTTTCATCAGGAGACTTGGAGGAATGCTGGGTGGAAGGAAATTTGTGGCTCCTCTCATATTCCAGAATTTTCTGTCACTGAAATGACAGAAAAAAGTGTTTTTTTGGCCAAAGTTTGAGGTTTGCAAAGGATTCTGGGTAACAGAACCTGGTCAGAGCCCCACAAGTCACCCCATTTTGGATCCCCCTAGATGTCTAGTTTTCAAAAATGCGCAGGTTTGCTAGGTTTCCCCAGGTGCCGGCTGAGCTAGAGGCCAAAATCCACAGCTAGGCACTTTGTAAAAAACAGCTCTGTTTTCTTTCTGAAAATGTGATGTGTCCACGTCATGTTTTGGGGCATATCCTGTTGCAGGTCCTGGGCCTACCCACACAAGTGAGGTACCGTTTTTATCAGGAGACTTGGAGGAATGCTGGGTGGAAGGAAATTTGAGGCTCCTCTCATATTCCAGAATTTTCTGTCACTGAAATGACAGAAAAAAGTGTTTTTTTGGCCAAAGTTTGAGGTTTGCAAAGGATTCTGGGTTACAGAACCTGGTCAGAGCCCCCCAAGTCACCCCATTTTGGATCCCCCTAGATGTCTAGTTTTCAAAAATGCACAGGTTTGCTAGGATTCCCCAGGTGCCGGCTGAGCTAGAGGCCAAAATCCACAGCTAGGCACTTTGTAAAAAACAGCTCTGTTTTCTTTCTGAAAATGTGATGTGTCCACGTCGTGTTTTGGGGCATATCCTGTCGCCGGCGCTAGGCCTACCCACAAAAGTGAAGTACCGTTTTTATAGGGAGACTTGGGGGAATGCTGGTTGGAAGGAAATTTGTGGCTCTTCTCATATTCCAGAATTTTCTGTCACAGAAATGACAGGAAAAATGGTTTTTTGGCCAAATTTTGAGGTTTGCAAAGGATTCTGGGTAACAGAACCTGGTTAGAGCCCCACAAGTCACTCCATTTTGGATCCCCCTAGATGTCTAGTTTTAAAAAATGTGCAGGTTTGCTAGGTTTCCCCAGGTGCCAGCTGAGCTAGAGGCCAAAATCCACAGCTAGGCACTTTGTAAAAAACAGCTCTGTTTTCTTTCTGAAAATGTGATGTGTCCACGTCGTGTTTTGGGGCATTTCCTGTCACCGGCGCTAGGCCTACCCACACAAGTGAAGTACCGTTTTTATCGGGAGACTTGGGGGAATGCTGGTTGGAAGGAAATTTGTGGCTCTTCTCATATTCCAGAATTTTCTGTCACCGAAATGACAGGAAAAAGGGTTTTTTGGCCAAATTTTGAGGTTTGCCATGGATTCTGGGTAACAGAACCTGGTTAGAGCCCCACAAGTCACCCCATCTTGGATTCCCCTAGGTATCTAGTTTTCAAAAATGTGCAGGTTTGCTAGGTTTCCCCAGGTGCCGGCTGAGCTAGAGGCCAAAATCCACAGCTAGGCACTTTGTAAAAAACAGCTCTGTTTTCTTTCAGAAAATGTGATGTGTCCACGTCGTGTTTTGGGGCATATACTGTCGCGGGCGCTAGGCATACCCACACAAGTGAGGTACCATTTTTATCGGGAGACTTGGGGGAACACTGGGTGGAAGGAAATTTGTGGCTCCTCTCAGATTCCAGAACTTTCTGTCACCGAAATGACAGGAAAAAGTATTCTTTTGGCCAAAGTTTGAGGTTTGCAAAGGATTCTGGGTAACAGAACCTGGTCGGAGCCCCACAAGTCACCCCATTTTTGATCCCCCTAGATGTCTAGTTTTCAAAAATGCACAGGTTTGCTAGGTTTCCCCAGGTGCCGGCTGAGCTAGAGGCCAAAGTCCACAGCTAGGCACTTTGTAAAAAACAGCTCTGTTTTCTTTCTGAAAATGTGATGTGTCCACGTCGTGTTTTGGGGCATATCCTGTCGCCGGCGCTAGTCCTACCCACACAAGTGAAGTACCATTTTTATTGGGAGACTTGGGGGAACGCTGGGTGGAAGGAAATTTGTGGCTCCTCTCAGATTCTAGAACTTTCTGTCACTGAAATGACAGGAAAAAGTGTTTTTTTGGCCAAAGTTTAAAGGTTTGCAAAGGATTCTGGGTAACAGAACCTGGTCAGAGCCCCACAAGCCACCCCATCTTGGATTACCCTAGATGTCTAGTTTTCAAAAATGCACAGGTTTGCTAGGTTTCCCTAGGTGCCGGCTGAGCTAGAGGCCAAAATCCACAGCTAGGCACTTTGTAAAAAACAGCTCTGTTTTCTTTCTGAAAATGTGATGTGTCCACGTCGTGTTTTGGGGCATATCCTGTTGCGGGCGCTAGGCCTACCCACACAAGTGAGGTACCGTTTTTATCCGGAGACTTGGGGGAATGCTGGGTGGAAGGAAATTTGTGGCTCCTCTCATATTCCAGAATTTTCTGTCACCCAAATGACAGGAAAAAGGGTTTTTTTGGCCAAAGTTTGAGGTTTGCAAAGGATTCTGGGTAACAGAACCTGGTCAGAGCCCCACAAGTCACCCCATTTTGTATTCCCCTAGATGTCTAGTTTTCAAAAATGTGCAGGTTTGCTAGGTTTCCCCAGGTGCCGGCTGAGCTAGAGGCCAAAATCCACAGCTAGGCACTTTGTAAAAAACAGCTCTGTTTTCTTTCTGAAAATGTGATGTGTCCACGTCGTGTTTTGGGGCATATCCTGTTGCAGGCCCTGGGCCTAACCACACAAGTGAGGTACCGTTTTTATCAGGAGACTTGGGGGAATGCTGGTTGGAAGGAAATGTGTGGCTCCTCTGATATTCCAGAATTTTCTGTCACCGAAATGACAGGAAAAAGTGTTTTTTGGCCAAATTTTGAGGTTTGCAAAGGATTCTGGGTAACAGAACCTGGTTAGAGCCCCAAAAGTCACCCCATCATGGATTCCCCTAGGTATCTAGTTTTCAAAAATGCGCAGGTTTGCTAGGTTTCCCCAGGTGCCGGCTGAGCTAGAGGCCAAAATCCACAGCTAGGCACTTTGTAAAAAACAGCTCTGTTTTCTTTCTGAAAATGTGATGTGTCCACGTCGTGTTTTGGGGCATATCCTGTCGCGGGCGCTAGGCCTTCCCACACAAGTGAGGTACCATTTTTATCGGGTGACTTGGGGGAACGCTGGGTGGAAGGAAATTTGTGGCTCCTCTCAGATTCCAGAACTTTCTGCCACCGAAATGACAGGAAAAAGTGTTCTTTTGGCTAAAGTTTGAGGTTTGCAAAGGATTCTGGGTAACAGAACCTGGTCAGAGCCCCAAAAGTAACCCCATTTTGGATCCCCCTAGATGTCTAGTTTTCAAAAATGCGCAGGTTTGCTAGGTTTCCCCAGGTGCCGGCTGAGCTAGAGGCCAAAATCCGCAGCTAGGCACTTTGGAAAAAAACAGCTCTGTTTTCTTTCTGAAAATGTGATGTGTCCACGTCGTGTTTTGGGGCATATCCTGTCGCCGGCGCTAGGCCTACCCACACAAGTGAAGTACCGTTTTTATCGGGAGACTTGGGGGAATGCTGGTTGGAAGGAAATTTGTGGCTCTTCTCATATTCCAGAATTTTCTGTCACCGAAATGACAGGAAAAAGGGTTTTTTGGCCAAATTTTGAGGTTTGCCATGGATTCTGGGTAACAGAACCTGGTTAGAGCCCCACAAGTCACCCCATCTTGGATTCCCCTAGGTATCTAGTTTTCAAAAATGCGCAGGTTTGCTAGGTTTCCCCAGGTGCCGGCTGAGCTAGAGGCCAAAATCCACAGCTAGGCACTTTGTAAAAAACAGCTCTGTTTTCTTTCTGAAAATGTGATGTGTCCACGTCGTGTTTTGGGGCATATCCTGTCGCGGGCGCTAGGCCTACCCACACAAGTGAGGTACCGTTTTTATCCGGAGACTTGGGGGAATGCTGGGTGGAAGGAAATTTGTGGCTCCTCTCATATTCCAGAATTTTCTGTCACCCAAATGACAGGAAAAAGGGTTTTTTTGGCCAAAGTTTGAGGTTTGCAAAGGATTCTGGGTAACAGAACCTGGTCAGAGCCCCACAAGTCACCCCATTTTGTATTCCCCTAGATGTCTAGTTTTCAAAAATGTGCAGGTTTGCTAGGTTTCCCCAGGTGCCGGCTGAGCTAGAGGCCAAAATCCACAGCTAGGCACTTTGTAAAAAACAGCTCTGTTTTCTTTCTGAAAATGTGATGTGTCCACGTCGTGTTTTGGGGCATATCCTGTTGCAGGCCCTGGGCCTAACCACACAAGTGAGGTACCGTTTTTATCAGGAGACTTGGGGGAATGCTGGTTGGAAGGAAATGTGTGGCTCCTCTGATATTCCAGAATTTTCTGTCACCGAAATGACAGGAAAAAGTGTTTTTTGGCCAAATTTTGAGGTTTGCAAAGGATTCTGGGTAACAGAACCTGGTTAGAGCCCCAAAAGTCACCCCATCATGGATTCCCCTAGGTATCTAGTTTTCAAAAATGCGCAGGTTTGCTAGGTTTCCCCAGGTGCCGGCTGAGCTAGAGGCCAAAATCCACAGCTAGGCACTTTGTAAAAAACAGCTCTGTTTTCTTTCTGAAAATGTGATGTGTCCACGTCGTGTTTTGGGGCATATCCTGTCGCGGGCGCTAGGCCTTCCCACACAAGTGAGGTACCATTTTTATCGGGAGACTTGGGGGAACGCTGGGTGGAAGGAAATTTGTGGCTCCTCTCAGATTCCAGAACTTTCTGCCACCGAAATGACAGGAAAAAGTGTTCTTTTGGCTAAAGTTTGAGGTTTGCAAAGGATTCTGGGTAACAGAACCTGGTCAGAGCCCCAAAAGTAACCCCATTTTGGATCCCCCTAGATGTCTAGTTTTCAAAAATGCGCAGGTTTGCTAGGTTTCCCCAGGTGCCGGCTGAGCTAGAGGCCAAAATCCGCAGCTAGGCACTTTGGAAAAAAACAGCTCTGTTTTCTTTCTGAAAATGTGATGTGTCCACGTCGTGTTTTGGGGCATATCCTGTCGCCGGCGCTAGGCCTACCCACACAAGTGAAGTACCGTTTTTATCGGGAGACTTGGGGGAATGCTGGTTGGAAGGAAATTTGTGGCTCTTCTCATATTCCAGAATTTTCTGTCACCGAAATGACAGGAAAAAGGGTTTTTTGGCCAAATTTTGAGGTTTGCCATGGATTCTGGGTAACAGAACCTGGTTAGAGCCCCACAAGTCACCCCATCTTGGATTCCCCTAGGTATCTAGTTTTCAAAAATGCGCAGGTTTGCTAGGTTTCCCCAGGTGCCGGCTGAGCTAGAGGCCAAAATCCACAGCTAGGCACTTTGTAAAAAACAGCTCTGTTTTCTTTCTGAAAATGTGATGTGTCCACGTCGTGTTTTGGGGCATATCCTGTCGCGGGCGCTAGGCCTACCCACACAAGTGAGGTACCATTTTTATCGGGAGACTTGGGGGAACGCTTGGTGGAAGGAAATTTGTGGCTCCTCTCAGATTCCAGAACTTTCTGTCACCGAAATGACAGGAAAAAGTGTTCTTTTGGCCAAAGTTTGAGGTTTGCAAAGGATTCTGGGTAACAGAACCTGGTCAGAGCCCCAAAAGTAACCCCATTTTGGATCCCTCTAGATGTCTAGTTTTCAAAAATGCGCAGGTTTGCTAGGTTTCCCCAGGTGCCGGCTGAGCTAGAGGCCAAAATCCATAGCTAGGCACTTTGTAAAAAACAGCTCTGTTTTTTTTCTGAAAATGTGATGTGTCCACGTCGTGTTTTGGGGCATATCCTTTCGCCAGCGCTAGGCCTACCCACACAAGTGAAGTACAATTTTTATCGGGAGACTTGGGGGAACGCTGGGTGGAAGGAAATTTGTGGCTCCTCTCAGATTCCAGAGCTTTCTGTCACTGAAAGGACAGGAAAAAGTATTTTTTTGGCCACATTTTGAGGTTTGCAAAGGATTCTGGGTAACAGAACCTGGTCAGAGCCCCACAAGTCACCCCATCTTGGATTCCCCTAGATGTCTTCTTTTAAAAAATGCACAGGTTTGCTAGGTTTCCCCAGGTGCCGGCTGACCTAGAGGACAAAATCCACAGCTAGGCACTTTGTAAAAAACAGCTCTGTTTTCTTTCTGAAAATGTGATGTGTCCACGTCGTGTTATGGGGCATATCCACACAAGTGAGGTACTGTTTTTATCAGGAGACTTGGAGGAATGCTGGGTGGAAGGAAATTTGTGGCTCCTCTCATATTCCAGAATTTTCTGTCACTGAAATGACAGAAAAAAGTGTTTTTTTGGCCAAAGTTTGAGGTTTGCAAAGGATTCTGGGTAACAGAACCTGGTCAGAGCCCCACAAGTCACCCCATTTTTGATCCCCCTAGATATCTAGTTTTCAAAAATGCACAGGTTTGCTAGGTTTCCCCAGGTGCCGGTTGAGCTAGAGGCCAAAATCCACAGCTAGGCACTTTGTAAAAAACAGCTCTGTTTTCTTTCTGAAAATGTGATGTGTCCACGTCGTGTTTTGGGGCATATCCTGTCGCCGGCGCTAGGCCTACCCACACAAGTGAAGTACCGTTTTTATAGGGAGACTTGGGGGAATGCTGGTTGGAAGGAAATTTGTGGCTCTTCTCATATTCCAGAATTTTCTGTCACCGAAATGACAGGAAAAAGTGTTCTTTTGGCCAAAGTTTGAGGTTTGCAAAGGATTCTGGGTAACAGAACCTGGTCGGAGCCCCACAAGTCACCCCATTTTTGATCCCCCTAGATGTCTAGTTTTAAAAAATGCGCAGGTTTGCTAGGTTTCCCAAGGTGCCGGCTGAGCTAGAGGCCAAAATCCACAGCTAAGCACTTTGTAAAAAACAGCTCTGTTTTCTTTCTGAAAATGTGATGTGTCCACGTCGTGTTTTGGGGCATATCCTGTCGCAGGCCCTGGGCCTAACCACACAAGTGAGGTACCGTTTTTATGAGGAGACTTGGGGGAATGCTGGTTGGAAGGAAATTTGTGGCTCCTCTGATATTCCAGAATTTTCTGTCAACTAAATGACAGGAAAAAGTGTTTTTTGGCCACATTTTGAGGTTTGCAAAGGATCCTGGGTAACAGAACCTGGTTAGAGCCTCACAAGTCACCCCATCTTGGATTCCCCTAGGTATCTAGTTTTCAAAAAAGGCGCAGGTTTGCTAGGATTCCCCAGGTGCCGGCTGAGCTAGAGGCCAAAATCCACAGCTAGGCACTTTGTAAAAAACAGCTCTGTTTTCTTTCTGAAAATGTGATGTGTCCACGTCGTGTTTTGGGGCATATCCTGTCGCGGGCGCTAGGCCTACCCACACAAGTGAGGTACCATTTTTATCAGGAGACTTGGGGGAACGCTGGGTGGAAGGAAATTTGTGGCTCCTCTCAGATTCCAGAGCTTTCTGTCACTGAAATGACAGGAAAAAGTGTTTTTTTGGCCAAATTTTGAGGTTTGCAAAGGATTCTGGGTAACAGAACCTGGTCAGAGCCCCACAAGTCACCCCATCTTGGATTCCCCTAGATGTCTACTTTTCAAAAATGCACAGGTTTGCTAGGTTTCCCCAGGTGCCGGCTGAGCTAGAGGCCAAAATCCACAGCTAGGCACTTTGTAAAAAACAGCTCTGTTTTCTTTCTGAAAATGTGATGTGTCCACGTCGTGTTTTGGGGCATATCCTGTCGCAGGCCCTGGGCCTACCCACACAAGTGAGGTACCATTTTTATCGGGAGACTTGGGGGAACGCTGGGTGGAAGGAAATTTGTGGCTCCTCTCAGATTCCAGAACTTTCTGTCACCGAAATGACAGGAAAAAGTGTTTTTTGGGCCAAAATTTGAGATTTGCAAAGGATTCTGGGTAACAGAACCTGGTCAGAGCCCCACAAGTCACCCCATTTTGGATTCCCCTAGATGTCTAGTTTTCAAAAATGTGCAGGTTTGCTAGGTTTCCCCAGGTGCCGGCTGAGCTAGAGGCCAAAGGCCACAGCTAGGCACTTTGTAAAACACAGCTTTGTTTTCTTTCTGAAAATGTGATTTGTCCACGTCGTGTTATGGGGCATATCCACACAAGTGAGGTACTGTTTTTATCAGGAGACTTGGAGGAATGCTGGGTGGAAGGAAATTTGTGGCTCCTCTCATATTCCAGAATTTTCTGTCACTGAAATGACAGAAAAAAGTGTTTTTTTGGCCAAAGTTTGAGGTTTGCAAAGGATTCTGGGTAACAGAACCTGGTCAGAGCCCCACAAGTCACCCCATTTTGGATCCCCCTAGATGTCTAGTTTTCAAAAATGCGCAGGTTTGCTAGGTTTCCCCAGGTGCCGGCTGAGCTAGAGGCCAAAATCCACAGCTAGGCACTTTGTAAAAAACAGCTCTGTTTTCTTTCTGAAAATGTGATGTGTCCACGTCATGTTTTGGGGCATATCCTGTTGCAGGTCCTGGGCCTACCCACACAAGTGAGGTACCGTTTTTATCAGGAGACTTGGAGGAATGCTGGGTGGAAGGAAATTTGAGGCTCCTCTCATATTCCAGAATTTTCTGTCACTGAAATGACAGAAAAAAGTGTTTTTTTGGCCAAAGTTTGAGGTTTGCAAAGGATTCTGGGTAACAGAACCTGGTCAGAGCCCCCCAAGTCACCCCATTTTGGATCCCCCTAGATGTCTAGTTTTAAAAAATGCACAGGTTTGCTAGGATTCCCCAGGTGCCGGCTGAGCTAGAGGCCAAAATCCACAGCTAGGCACTTTGTAAAAAACAGCTCTGTTTTCTTTCTGAAAATGTGATGTGTCCACGTCGTGTTTTGGGGCATATCCTGTCGCCGGCGCTAGGCCTACCCACACAAGTGAAGTACCGTTTTTATAGGGAGACTTGGGGGAATGCTGGTTGGTAGGAAATTTGTGGCTCTTCTCATATTCCAGAATTTTCTGTCACAGAAATGACAGGAAAAATGGTTTTTTGGCCAAATTTTGAGGTTTGCAAAGGATTCTGGGTAACAGAACCTGGTTAGAGCCCCACAAGTCACTCCATTTTGGATCCCCCTAGATGTCTAGTTTTAAAAAATGTGCAGGTTTGCTAGGTTTCCCCAGGTGCCAGCTGAGCTAGAGGCCAAAATCCACAGCTAGGCACTTTGTAAAAAACAGCTCTGTTTTCTTTCTGAAAATGTGATGTGTCCACGTCGTGTTTTGGGGCATTTCCTGTCGCCGGCGCTAGGCCTACCCACACAAGTGAAGTACCGTTTTTATCGGGAGACTTGGGGGAATGCTGGTTGGAAGGAAATTTGTGGCTCTTCTCATATTCCAGAATTTTCTGTCACCGAAATGACAGGAAAAAGGGTTTTTTGGCCAAATTTTGAGGTTTGCCATGGATTCTGGGTAACAGAACCTGGTTAGAGCCCCACAAGTCACCCCATCTTGGATTCCCCTAGGTATCTAGTTTTCAAAAATGTGCAGGTTTGCTAGGTTTCCCCAGGTGCCGGCTGAGCTAGAGGCCAAAATCCACAGCTAGGCACTTTGTAAAAAACAGCTCTGTTTTCTTTCAGAAAATGTGATGTGTCCACGTCGTGTTTTGGGGCATATACTGTCGCGGGCGCTAGGCCTACCCACACAAGTGAGGTACCATTTTTATCGGGAGACTTGGGGGAACACTGGGTGGAAGGAAATTTGTGGCTCCTCTCAGATTCCAGAACTTTCTGTCACCGAAATGACAGGAAAAAGTGTTCTTTTGGCCAAAGTTTGAGGTTTGCAAAGGATTCTGGGTAACAGAACCTGGTCGGAGCCCCACAAGTCACCCCATTTTTGATCCCCCTAGATGTCTAGTTTTCAAAAATGCGCAGGTTTGCTAGGTTTCCCCAGGTGCCGGCTGAGCTAGAGGCCAAAATCCACAGCTAGGCACTTTGTAAAAAACAGCTCTGTTTTCTTTCTGAAAATGTGATGTGTCCACGTCGTGTTTTGGGGCATATCCTGTCGCCGGCGCTAGTCCTACCCACACAAGTGAAGTACCATTTTTATTGGGAGACTTGGGGGAACGCTGGGTGGAAGGAAATTTGTGGCTCCTCTCAGATTCTAGAACTTTCTGTCACTGAAATGACAGGAAAAAGTGTTTTTTTGGCCAAAGTTTAAAGGTTTGCAAAGGATTCTGGGTAACAGAACCTGGTCAGAGCCCCACAAGCCACCCCATCTTGGATTACCCTAGATGTCTAGTTTTCAAAAATGCACAGGTTTGCTAGGTTTCCCTAGGTGCCGGCTGAGCTAGAGGCCAAAATCCCCAGCTAGGCACTTTGTAAAAAACAGCTCTGTTTTCTTTCTGAAAATGTGATGTGTCCACGTCGTGTTTTGGGGCATATCCTGTTGCGGGCGCTAGGCCTACCCACACAAGTGAGGTACCGTTTTTATCCGGAGACTTGGGGGAATGCTGGGTGGAAGGAAATTTGTGGCTCCTCTCATATTCCAGAATTTTCTGTCACCCAAATGACAGGAAAAAGGGTTTTTTTGGCCAAAGTTTGAGGTTTGCAAAGGATTCTGGGTAACAGAACCTGGTCAGAGCCCCACAAGTCACCCCATTTTGTATTCCCCTAGATGTCTAGTTTTCAAAAATGTGCAGGTTTGCTAGGTTTCCCCAGGTGCCGGCTGAGCTAGAGGCTAAAATCCACAGCTAGGCACTTTGTAAAAAACAGCTCTGTTTTCTTTCTGAAAATGTGATGTGTCCACGTCGTGTTTTGGGGCATATCCTGTCGCAGGCCCTGGGCCTAACCACACAAGTGAGGTACCGTTTTTATCAGGAGACTTGGGGGAATGCTGGTTGGAAGGAAATTTGTGGCTCCTCTGATATTCCAGAATTTTCTGTCACCGAAATGACAGGAAAAAGTGTTTTTTGGCCAAATTTTGAGGTTTGCAAAGGATTCTGGGTAACAGAACCTGGTTAGAGCCCCACAAGTCACCCCATCTTGTATTCCCCTAGGTATCTAGTTTTCAAAAATGCGCAGGTTTGCTAGGATTCCCCAGGTGCCGGCTGAGCTAGAGGCCAAAATCCACAGCTAGGCACTTTGTAAAAAACAGCTCTGTTTTCTTTCTGAAAATGTGATGTGTCCACGTCGTGTTTTGGGGCATATCCTGTCGCCGGCGCTAGGCCTACCCACACAAGTGAAGTACCGTTTTTATAGGGAGACTTGGGGGAATGCTGGTTGGTAGGAAATTTGTGGCTCTTCTCATATTCCTGAATTTTCTGTCACAGAAATGACAGGAAAAATGGTTTTTTGGCCAAATTTTGAGGTTTGCAAAGGATTCTGGGTAACAGAACCTGGTTAGAGCCCCACAAGTCACTCCATTTTGGATCCCCCTAGATGTCTAGTTTTAAAAAATGTGCAGGTTTGCTAGGTTTCCCCAGGTGCCAGCTGAGCTAGAGGCCAAAATCCACAGCTAGGCACTTTGTAAAAAACAGCTCTGTTTTCTTTCTGAAAATGTGATGTGTCCACGTCGTGTTTTGGGGCATTTCCTGTCGCCAGCGCTAGGCCTACCCACACAAGTGAAGTACCGTTTTTATCGGGAGACTTGGGGGAATGCTGGTTGGAAGGAAATTTGTGGCTCTTCTCATATTCCAGAATTTTCTGTCACCGAAATGACAGGAAAAAGGGTTTTTTGGCCAAATTTTGAGGTTTGCCATGGATTCTGGGTAACAGAACCTGGTTAGAGCCCCACAAGTCACCCCATCTTGGATTCCCCTAGGTATCTAGTTTTCAAAAATGTGCAGGTTTGCTAGGTTTCCCCAGGTGCCGGCTGAGCTAGAGGCCAAAATCCACAGCTAGGCACTTTGTAAAAAACAGCTCTGTTTTCTTTCAGAAAATGTGATGTGTCCACGTCGTGTTTTGGGGCATATACTGTCGCGGGCGCTAGGCCTACCCACACAAGTGAGGTACCATTTTTATCGGGAGACTTGGGGGAACACTGGGTGGAAGGAAATTTGTGGCTCCTCTCAGATTCCAGAACTTTCTGTCACCGAAATGACAGGAAAAAGTGTTCTTTTGGCCAAAGTTTGAGGTTTGCAAAGGATTCTGGGTAACAGAACCTGGTCGGAGCCCCACAAGTCACCCCATTTTTGATCCCCCTAGATGTCTAGTTTTCAAAAATGCGCAGGTTTGCTAGGTTTCCCCAGGTGCCGGCTGAGCTAGAGGCCAAAATCCACAGCTAGGCACTTTGTAAAAAACAGCTCTGTTTTCTTTCTGAAAATGTGATGTGTCCACGTCGTGTTTTGGGGCATATCCTGTCGCCGGCGCTAGTCCTACCCACACAAGTGAAGTACCATTTTTATTGGGAGACTTGGGGGAACGCTGGGTGGAAGGAAATTTGTGGCTCCTCTCAGATTCTAGAACTTTCTGTCACTGAAATGACAGGAAAAAGTGTTTTTTTGGCCAAAGTTTAAAGGTTTGCAAAGGATTCTGGGTAACAGAACCTGGTCAGAGCCCCACAAGCCACCCCATCTTGGATTACCCTAGATGTCTAGTTTTCAAAAATGCACAGGTTTGCTAGGTTTCCCTAGGTGCCGGCTGAGCTAGAGGCCAAAATCCCCAGCTAGGCACTTTGTAAAAAACAGCTCTGTTTTCTTTCTGAAAATGTGATGTGTCCACGTCGTGTTTTGGGGCATATCCTGTTGCGGGCGCTAGGCCTACCCACACAAGTGAGGTACCGTTTTTATCCGGAGACTTGGGGGAATGCTGGGTGGAAGGAAATTTGTGGCTCCTCTCATATTCCAGAATTTTCTGTCACCCAAATGACAGGAAAAAGGGTTTTTTTGGCCAAAGTTTGAGGTTTGCAAAGGATTCTGGGTAACAGAACCTGGTCAGAGCCCCACAAGTCACCCCATTTTGTATTCCCCTAGATGTCTAGTTTTCAAAAATGTGCAGGTTTGCTAGGTTTCCCCAGGTGCCGGCTGAGCTAGAGGCTAAAATCCACAGCTAGGCACTTTGTAAAAAACAGCTCTGTTTTCTTTCTGAAAATGTGATGTGTCCACGTCGTGTTTTGGGGCATATCCTGTCGCAGGCCCTGGGCCTAACCACACAAGTGAGGTACCGTTTTTATCAGGAGACTTGGGGGAATGCTGGTTGGAAGGAAATTTGTGGCTCCTCTGATATTCCAGAATTTTCTGTCACCGAAATGACAGGAAAAAGTGTTTTTTGGCCAAATTTTGAGGTTTGCAAAGGATTCTGGGTAACAGAACCTGGTTAGAGCCCCACAAGTCACCCCATCTTGTATTCCCCTAGGTATCTAGTTTTCAAAAATGCGCAGGTTTGCTAGGATTCCCCAGGTGCCGGCTGAGCTAGAGGCCAAAATCCACAGCTAGGCACTTTGTAAAAAACAGCTCTGTTTTCTTTCTGAAAATGTGATGTGTCCACGTCGTGTTTTGGGGCATATCCTGTCGCCGGCGCTAGGCCTACCCACACAAGTGAAGTACCGTTTTTATAGGGAGACTTGGGGGAATGCTGGTTGGTAGGAAATTTGTGGCTCTTCTCATATTCCAGAATTTTCTGTCACAGAAATGACAGGAAAAATGGTTTTTTGGCCAAATTTTGAGGTTTGCAAAGGATTCTGGGTAACAGAACCTGGTTAGAGCCCCACAAGTCACTCCATTTTGGATCCCCCTAGATGTCTAGTTTTAAAAAATGTGCAGGTTTGCTAGGTTTCCCCAGGTGCCAGCTGAGCTAGAGGCCAAAATCCACAGCTAGGCACTTTGTAAAAAACAGCTCTGTTTTCTTTCTGAAAATGTGATGTGTCCACGTCGTGTTTTGGGGCATTTCCTGTCGCCGGCGCTAGGCCTACCCACACAAGTGAAGTACCGTTTTTATCGGGAGACTTGGGGGAATGCTGGTTGGAAGGAAATTTGTGGCTCTTCTCATATTCCAGAATTTTCTGTCACCGAAATGACAGGAAAAAGGGTTTTTTGGCCAAATTTTGAGGTTTGCCATGGATTCTGGGTAACAGAACCTGGTTAGAGCCCCACAAGTCACCCCATCTTGGATTCCCCTAGGTATCTAGTTTTCAAAAATGTGCAGGTTTGCTAGGTTTCCCCAGGTGCCGGCTGAGCTAGAGGCCAAAATCCACAGCTAGGCACTTTGTAAAAAACAGCTCTGTTTTCTTTCAGAAAATGTGATGTGTCCACGTCGTGTTTTGGGGCATATACTGTCGCGGGCGCTAGGCCTACCCACACAAGTGAGGTACCATTTTTATCGGGAGACTTGGGGGAACACTGGGTGGAAGGAAATTTGTGGCTCCTCTCAGATTCCAGAACTTTCTGTCACCGAAATGACAGGAAAAAGTGTTCTTTTGGCCAAAGTTTGAGGTTTGCAAAGGATTCTGGGTAACAGAACCTGGTCGGAGACCCACAAGTCACCCCATTTTTGATCCCCCTAGATGTCTAGTTTTCAAAAATGCGCAGGTTTGCTAGGTTTCCCCAGGTGCCGGCTGAGCTAGAGGCCAAAATCCACAGCTAGGCACTTTGTAAAAAACAGCTCTGTTTTCTTTCTGAAAATGTGATGTGTCCACGTCGTGTTTTGGGGCATATCCTGTCGCCGGCGCTAGTCCTACCCACACAAGTGAAGTACCATTTTTATTGGGAGACTTGGGGGAACGCTGGGTGGAAGGAAATTTGTGGCTCCTCTCAGATTCTAGAACTTTCTGTCACTGAAATGACAGGAAAAAGGGTTTTTTTGGCCAAAGTTTAAAGGTTTGCAAAGGATTCTGGGTAACAGAACCTGGTCAGAGCCCCACAAGCCACCCCATCTTGGATTACCCTAGATGTCTAGTTTTCAAAAATGCACAGGTTTGCTAGGTTTCCCTAGGTGCCGGCTGAGCTAGAGGCCAAAATCCCCAGCTAGGCACTTTGTAAAAAACAGCTCTGTTTTCTTTCTGAAAATGTGATGTGTCCACGTCGTGTTTTGGGGCATATCCTGTTGCGGGCGCTAGGCCTACCCACACAAGTGAGGTACCGTTTTTATCCGGAGACTTGGGGGAATGCTGGGTGGAAGGAAATTTGTGGCTCCTCTCATATTCCAGAATTTTCTGTCACCCAAATGACAGGAAAAAGGTTTTTTTTGGCCAAAGTTTGAGGTTTGCAAAGGATTCTGGGTAACAGAACCTGGTCAGAGCCCCACAAGTCACCCCATTTTGTATTCCCCTAGATGTCTAGTTTTCAAAAATGTGCAGGTTTGCTAGGTTTCCCCAGGTGCCGGCTGAGCTAGAGGCTAAAATCCACAGCTAGGCACTTTGTAAAAAACAGCTCTGTTTTCTTTCTGAAAATGTGATGTGTCCACGTCGTGTTTTGGGGCATATCCTGTCGCAGGCCCTGGGCCTAACCACACAAGTGAGGTACCGTTTTTATCAGGAGACTTGGGGGAATGCTGGTTGGAAGGAAATTTGTGGCTCCTCTGATATTCCAGAATTTTCTGTCACCGAAATGACAGGAAAAAGTGTTTTTTGGCCAAATTTTGAGGTTTGCAAAGGATTCTGGGTAACAGAACCTGGTTAGAGCCCCACAAGTCACCCCATCTTGTATTCCCCTAGGTATCTAGTTTTCAAAAATGCGCAGGTTTGCTAGGTTTCCCCAGGTGCCGGCTGAGCTAGAGGCCAAAATCCACAGCTAAGCACTTTGTAAAAAACTGCTGTTTTCTTTCTGAAAATGTGATGTGTCCACGTCGTGTTTTGGGGCATATCCTGTCGCGGGCGCTAGGCCTACCCACACAAGTGAGGTACCATTTTTATCGGGAGACTTGGGGGAATGCTGGGTGGAAGGAAATTTGTGGCTCCTCTCAGATTCCAGAACTTTCTGTCACCGAAATGACAGGAAAAAGTGTTCTTTTGGCCAAAGTTTAGGTTTGCAAAGGATTCTGGGTAACAGAACCTGGTCAGAGCCCCAAAAGTAACCCCATTTTAGATCCCCCTAGATGTCTAGTTTTCAAAAATGCGCAGGTTTGCTAGGTTTCCCCAGGTGCCGGCTGAGCTAGAGGCCAAAACCCACAGCTAGGCACTTTGTAAAAAACAGCTCTGTTTTTTTTCTGAAAATGTGATGTATCCACGTCGTGTTTTGGGGCATATCCTGTCGCCGGTGCTAGGCCTACCCACACAAGTGAAGTACCATTTTTATCGGGAGACTTGGAGGAACGCTGGGTGGAAGGAAATTTGTGGCTCCTCTCAGATTCCAGAGCTTTCTGTCACTGAAATGACAGGAAAAAGTGTTTTTTTTTTTGCCAAATTTTGAGGTTTGCAAAGGATTCTGGGTAACAGAACCTGGTCAGAGCTCCACAAGTCACCCCATCTTGGATTCCCCTAGATGTCTACTTTTCAAAAAGGCACAGGTTTGCTAGGTTTCCCCAGGTGAGCTAGAGGCCAAAATCCTTGGACTTGGGGGAACGCTGGGTGGAAGGAAATTTGTGGCTCCTCTCAGATTCCAGAACTTTCTGTCACCGAAATGACAGGAAAAAGTGTTTTTTTGGCCAAAATTTGAGGTTTGCAAAGGATTCTGGGTAACAGAACCTGGTCAGAGCCCCACAAGTTACCCCATTTTGGATTCCCCTAGATGTCTAGTTTTAAAAATTGTGCAGGTTTGCTAGGTTTCCCCAGGTGCCGGCTGAGCTAGAGGCCAAAATCCACAGCTAGGCACTTTGTAAAAAACAGCTCTGTTTTCTTTCTGAAAATGTGATGTGTCCACGTCGTGTTTTGGGGCATATCCTGTCGCAGGCCCTGGGCCTACCCACACAAGTGAGGTACCGTTTTTATCAGGAGACTTGGGGGAATGCTGGTTGGAAGGAAATTTGTGGCTCCTCTCATATTCCATAATTTTCTGTCACCGAAATGACAGGAAAAAGTGTTTGTGGACCAAATTTTGAGGTTTGCAAAGAATTCTGGGTAACAGAACCTGGTTAGAGCCCCACAAGTCACCCATCTTGGATTCCCCTAGGTATCTAGTTTTCAAAAATGCGCAGGTTTGCTAGGTTTCCCCAGGTGCCGGCTGAGCTAGAGGCCAAAATCCACAGCTAGGCACTTTGTAAAAAACAGCTCTGTTTTCTTTCTGAAAATGTGATGTGTCCACGTCGTGTTTTGGGGCATATCCTGTCGCAGGCCCTGGGCCTACCCACACAAGTGAGGTACCGTTTTTATCAGGAGACTTGGGGGAATGCTGGTTGGAAGGAAATTTGTGGCTCCTCTCATATTCCAGAATTTTCTGTCACCGAAATGACAGGAAAAAGGGTTTTTTTGACCAAAGTTTGAGGTTTGCAAAGGATTCTGGGTAACAGAACCTGGTCAGAGCCCCACAAGTCACCCCATTTTGGATCCCCCTAGATGTCTAGTTTTAAAAAATGCACAGGTTTGCTAGGTTTCCCCAGGTGCCGGCTGAGCTAGAGGCCAAAATCCACAGCTAGGCACTTTGTAAAAAACAGCTCTGTTTTCTTTCTGAAAATGTGATGTGTCCACGTCGTGTTTTGGGGCATATCCTGTCGCAGGCCCTGGGCCTACCCACACAAGTGAGGTACCGTTTTTATCAGGAGACTTGGGGGAATGCTGGTTGGAAGGAAATTTGTGGCTCCTCTCATATTCCAGAATTTTCTGTCACTGAAATGACAGAAAAAAGTGTTTTTTTTGGCCAAAGTTTGAGGTTTGCAAAGGATTCTGGGTAACAGAACCTGGTCAGAGCCCCACAAGTCACCCCATTTTGCTCCCCCTAGATGTCTAGTTTTCAAAAATGCGCAGGTTTGCTAGGTTTCCCCAGGTGCCGGCTGAGCTAGAGGCCAAAATCCACAGCTAGGCACTTTGTAAAAAACAGCTCTGTTTTCTTTCTGAAAATGTGATGTGTCCACGTCGTGTTTTGGGGCATATCCTGTCGCAGGCCCTGGGCCTACCCACACAAGTGAGGTACCGTTTTTATCAGGAGACTTGGGGGAATGCTGGTTGGAAGGAAATTTGTGGCTCCTCTCATATTCCAGAATTTTCTGTCACCGAAATGACAGGAAAAAGGGTTTTTTTGGCCAAAGTTTGAGGTTTGCAAAGGATTCTGGGTAACAGAACCTGGTCAGAGCCCCACAAGTCACCCCATTTTGGATCCCCCTAGATGTCTAGTTTTAAAAAATGCACAGGTTTGCTAGGTTTCCCCAGGTGCCGGCTGAGCTAGAGGCCAAAATCCACAGCTAGACACTTTGTAAAAAACAGCTCTGTTTTCTTTCTGAAAATGTGATGTGTCCACGTCGTGTTTTGGGGCATATCCTGTCAGAGGCACTAGGCCTACCCACACAAGGGAGGTACCATTTTTATCGGGAGATTTGGGGGAACGCTTGGTGGAAGAAAATTTGGGGCTCCTCTCAGATTCCAGAATTTTCTGTCACCTAAATGACAGGAAAAAGTGTTTTTTGGCCAAATTTTGAGGTTTGCAAAGGATTCTGTGTCATAGAACCTGGTCAGAGCCCCACAAGTCACCCCATCTTGGATTCTCCTAGGTGTCTAGTTTTAAAAAATGCGCAGGTTAGCTAGGTTTCCCCAGGTGCCTGCTGAGCTAGAGGCCTCAATCCACAGCTAGGCACTTTGTAAAAAACAGCTGTTTTCTTTCTGAAAATTTGATGTGTCCACGTCGTGTTTTGGGGCATATCCTGTCGCCGGTGCTAGGCCTACCCACACAAGTGAAGTACCGTTTTTATAGGGAGACTTGGAGGAATGCTGGTTGGAAGGAAATTTGTGGCTCCTCTCCGATTCCAGAACTTTCTGTCACCCAAATGACAGGAAAAAGTATTTTTTTGGCCAAATTTTGAGGTTTACAAAGGGTTCTGGGTAACAGAACCTGGTCCGAGCCCCACAAGTCACCCCATCTTGGATTCCCCTAGGTGTCAAGTTTTAAAAAATGTGCAGGTTTGCTAGGTTTCCCCAGGTGCCGGGTGAGCTAGAGGCCAAAATCCACAGCTAGGCACTTTGTAAAAAACAGCTCTGGTTTCTTTCTGAAAATATGATGTGTCCACGTCGTGTTTTGGGGCATATCCTGTCGCCGGCGCTAGGCCTACCCACACAAGTGAAGTACCGTTTTTATCGGGAGACTTGGGGGAATGCTGGTTGGAAGGAAATTTGTGGATCTTCTCATATTCCAGAATTTTCTGTCACCGAAATGACAGGAAAAAGGGTTTTTTGGCCAAATTTTGAGGTTTGCAAAGGATTCTGGGTAACAGAACCTGGTTAGAGCCCCACAAGTCACCCCATTTTGGATCCCCCTAGATGTCTAGTTTTAAAAAATGTGCAGGTTTGCTAGGTTTCCCCAGGTGCCGGCTGAGCTAGAGGCCAAAATCCACAGCTAGGCACTTTGTAGAAAACAGCTCTGTTTTCTTTCTGAAAATGTGATGTGTCCACGTCGTGTTTTGGGGCACATCCTGTCGCCGGCGCTAGGCCTACCCACACAAGTGAAGTACCATTTTTATCTGGAGACTTGGGGGAATGCTGGTTGGAAGGAAATTTGTGGCTCTTCTCATATTCCAGAATTTTCTGTCACCGAAATGACAGGAAAAAGGGTTTTTTGGCCAAAGTTTGAGGTTTGCAAAGGATTCTGGGTAACAGAACCTGGTCGGAGCCCCACAAGTCACCCCATTTTTGATCCCCCTAGATGTCTAGTTTTCAAAAATGCGCAGGTTTGCTAGGTTTCCCCAGGTGCCGGCTGAGCTAGAGGCCAAAATCCACAGCTAGGCACTTTGTAAAAAACAGCTCTGTTTTCTTTCTGAAAATGTGATGTGTCCACTTCGTGTTTTGGGGCATATCCTGTCGCCGGCGCTAGGCCTACCCACACAAGTAAAGTACCATTTTTATTGGGAGACTTGGGGGAACGCTGGGTGGAAGGAAATTTGTGGCTCCTCTCAGATTCTAGAGCTTTCTGTCACTGAAATGACAGGAAAAAGTGTTTTTTTGGCCAAATTTTAAAGGTTTGCAAAGGATTCTGGGTAACAGAACCTGGTCAGAGCCCCACAAGCCACCCCATCTTGGATTACCCTAGATGTCTCCTTTTCAAAAATGCACAGGTTTGCTAGGTTTCCCTAGGTGCCGTCTGAGCTAGAGGCCAAAATCCACAGCTAGACACTTTGTAAAAAACAGCTCTATTTTCTTTCTGAAAATGTGATGTGTCCACGTCGTGTTTTGGGGCATATCCTGTTGTGGGCGCTAGGCCTACCCACACAAGTGAGGTACCGTTTTTATCGGGAGACTTGGAGGAATGCTGGTTGGAAGGAAATTTGTGGCTCCTCTCCGATTCCAGAACTTTCTGTCACCGAAATGACAGGAAAAAGTATTTTTTTGGCCAAATTTTGAGGTTTACAAAGGGTTCTGGGTAACAGAACCTGGTCCGAGCCCCACAAGTCACCCCATCTTGGATTCCCCTAGGTGTCGAGTTTTAAAAAATGTGCAGGTTTGCTAGGTTTCCCCAGGTGCCGGGTGAGCTAGAGGCCAAAATCCACAGCTAGGCACTTTGTAAAAAACAGCTCTGTTTTCTTTCTGAAAATGTGATGTGTCCACGTCGTGTTTTGGGGCATATCCTGTCGCCGGAGCTAGGCCTACCCACACAAGTGAAGTACCGTTTTTATCGGGAGACTTGGGGGAATGCTGGTTGGAAGGAAATTTGTGGCTCTTCTCATATTCCAGAATTTTCTGTCACCGAAATGACAGGAAAAAGGGTTTTTTGGCCAAATTTTGAGGTTTGCAAAGGATTCTGGGTAACAGAACCTGGTTAGAGCCCCACAAGTCACCCCATTTTGGATACCCCTAGATGTCTAGTTTTAAAAAATGTGCAGGTTTGCTAGGTTTCCCCAGGTGCCGGCTGAGCTAGAGGCCAAAATCCACAGCTAGGCACTTTGTAGAAAACAGCTCTGTTTTCTTTCTGAAAATGTGATGTGTCCACGTCGTGTTTTGGGGCATATCCTGTCGCTGGCGCTAGGCCTACCCACACAAGTGAAGTACCGTTTTTATCGGGAGACTTGGGGGAATGCTGGTTGGAAGGAAATTTGTGGCTCTTCTCATATTCCAGAATTTTCTGTCACCGAAATGACAGGAAAAAGGGTTTTTTGGCCAAAGTTTGAGGTTTGCAAAGGATTCTGGGTAACAGAACCTGGTCGGAGCCCCACAAGTCACCCCATTTTTGATCCCCCTAGATGTCTAGTTTTCAAAAATGCGCAGGTTTGCTAGGTTTCCCCAGGTGCCGGCTGAGCTAGAGGCCAAAATCCACAGCTAGGCACTTTGTAAAAAACAGCTCTGTTTTCTTTCTGAAAATGTGATGTGTCCACGACGTGTTTTGGGGCGTATCCTGTCGCCGGCGCTAGGCCTACCCACACAAGTGAAGTACCATTTTTATTGGGAGACTTGGGGGAACGCTGGGTGGAAGGAAATTTGTGGCTCCTCTCAGATTCTAGAGCTTTCTTTCACTGAAATGACAGGAAAAAGTGTTTTTTTGGCTAAATTTTAAAGGTTTGCAAAGGATTCTGGGTAACAGAACCTGGTCAGAGCCCCACAAGCCACCCCATCTTGGATTACCCTAGATGTCTCCTTTTCAAAAATGCACAGGTTTGCTAGGTTTCCCTAGGTGCCGGCTGAGCTAGAGGCCAAAATCCACAGCTAGACACTTTGTAAAAAACAGCTCTATTTTCTTTCTGAAAATGTGATGTGTCCACGTCGTGTTTTGGGGCATATCCTGTTGCGGGCGCTAGGCCTACCCACACAAGTGAGGTACCGTTTTTATCGGGAGACTTGGGGGAATGCTGGGTGGAAGGAAATTTGTGGCTCCTCTCATATTCCAGAATTTTCTGTCACCCAAATGACAGGAAAAAGTGTTTTTTTGGCCAAATTTTGAGGTTTGCAAAGGATTCTGGGTAACAGAACCTGGTCCGAGCCCCACAAGTCACCCCATCTTGGATTCCCCTAGGTGTCAAGTTTTAAAAAATGTGCAGGTTTGCTAGGTTTCCCTAGGTGCCGGGTGAGCTAGAGGCCAAAATCCACAGCTAGGCACTTTGTAAAAAACAGCTCTGTTTTCTTTCTGAAAATGTGATGTGTCCACGTCGTGTTTTGGGGCATATCCTGTCGCCGGCGCTAGGCCTACCCACACAAGTGAAGTACCGTTTTTATCGGGAGACTTGGGGGAATGCTGGTTGGAAGGAAATTTGTGGCTCTTCTCATATTCCAGAATTTTCTGTCACCGAAATGACAGGAAAAAGGGTTTTTTTGGCCAAATTTTGAGGTTTGCAAAGGATTCTGGGTAACAGAACCTGGTTAGATCCCCACAAGTCACCCCATTTTGGATCCCCCTAGATGTCTAGTTTTCAAAAATGTGCAGGTTTGCTAGGTTTCCCCAGGTGCCGGCTGAGCTAGAGGCCAAAATCCACAGCTAGGCACTTTGTAGAAAACAGCTCTGTTTTCTTTCTGAAAATGTGATGTGTCCACGTCGTGTTTTGGGGCATATCCTGTCGCCGGCGCTAGGCCTACCCACACAAGTGAAGTACCATTTTTATTGGGAGACTTGGGGGAACGCTGGGTGGAAGGAAATTTGTGGCTCCTCTCAGATTCTAGAGCTTTCTGTCACTGAAATGACAGGAAAAAGTGTTTTTTTGGCCAAATTTTAAATGTTTGCAAAGGATTCTGGGTAACAGAACCTGGTCAGAGCCCCAAAAGTAACCCTATTTTAGATCCCCCTAGATGTCTAGTTTTCAAAAATGCGCAGGTTTGCTAGGTTTCCCCAGGTGCCGGCTGAGCTAGAGGCCGAAACCCACAGCTAGGCACTTTGTAAAAAACAGCTCTGTTTTTTTTCTGAAAATGTGATGTGTCCACGTCGTGTTTTGGGGCATATCCTGTCGCCGGTGCTAGGCCTACCACACAAGTGAAGTACCATTTTTATCGGGAGACTTGGAGGAACGCTGGGTGGAAGGAAATTTGTGGCTCCTCACAGATTCCAGAGCTTTCTGTCACTGAAATGACAGGAAAAAGTGTTTTTTTTTTGCCAAATTTTGAGGTTTGCAAAGGATTCTGGGTAACAGAACCTGGTCAGAGCTCCACAAGTCACCCCATCTTGGATTCCCCTAGATGTCTACTTTTCAAAAAGGCACAGGTTTGCTAGGTTTCCCCAGGTGAGCTAGAGGCCAAAATCCTTGGACTTGGGGGAACGCTGGGTGGAAGGAAATTTGTGGCTCCTCTCAGATTCCAGAACTTTCTGTCACCGAAATGACAGGAAAAAGTGTTTTTTTGGCCAAAATTTGAGGTTTGCAAAGGATTCTGGGTAACAGAACCTGGTCAGAGCCCCACAAGTTACCCCATTTTGGATTCCCCTAGATGTCTAGTTTTAAAAATTGTGCAGGTTTGCTAGGTTTCCCCAGGTGCCGGCTGAGCTAGAGGCCAAAATCCACAGCTAGGCACTTTGTAAAAAACAGCTCTGTTTTCTTTCTGAAAATGTGATGTGTCCACGTCGTGTTATGGGGCATATCCACACAAGTGAGGTACCGTTTTTATCAGGAGACTTGGAGGAATGCTGGGTGGAAGGAAATTTGTGGCTCCTCTCATATTCCAGAATTTTCTGTCACTGAAATGACAGAAAAAAGTGTTTTTTTGGCCAAAGTTTGAGGTTTGCAAAGGATTCTGGGTAACAGAACCTGGTCAGAGCCCCACAAGTCACCCCATTTTGCTCCCCCTAGATGTCTAGTTTTCAAAAATGCGCAGGTTTGCTAGGTTTCCCCAGGTGCCGGCTGAGCTAGAGGCCAAAATCCACAGCTAGGCACTTTGTAAAAAACAGCTCTGATTTCTTTCTGAAAATGTGATGTGTCCACGTCGTGTTTTGGGGCATATCCTGTCGCAGGCCCTGGGCCTACCCACACAAGTGAGGTACCGTTTTTATCAGGAGACTTGGGGGAATGCTGGTTGGAAGGAAATTTGTGGCTCCTCTCATATTCCATAATTTTCTGTCACCGAAATGACAGGAAAAAGTGTTTGTTGACCAAATTTTGAGGTTTGCAAAGAATTCTGGGTAACAGAACCTGGTTAGAGCCCCACAAGTCACCCATCTTGGATTCCCCTAGGTATCTAGTTTTCAAAAATGCGCAGGTTTGCTAGGTTTCCCCAGGTGCCGGCTGAGCTAGAGGCCAAAATCCACAGCTAGGCACTTTGTAAAAAACAGCTCTGTTTTCTTTCTGAAAATGTGATGTGTCCACGTCGTGTTTTGGGGCATATCCTGTCGCAGGCCCTGGGCCTACCCACACAAGTGAGGTACCGTTTTTATCAGGAGACTTGGGGGAATGCTGGTTGGAAGGAAATTTGTGGCTCCTCTCATATTCCAGAATTTTCTGTCACCGAAATGACAGGAAAAAGGGTTTTTTTGGCCAAAGTTTGAGGTTTGCAAAGGATTCTGGGTAACAGAACCTGGTCAGAGCCCCACAAGTCACCCCATTTTGGATCCCCCTAGATGTCTAGTTTTAAAAAATGCACAGGTTTGCTAGGTTTCCCCAGGTGCCGGCTGAGCTAGAGGCCAAAATCCACAGCTAGGCACTTTGTAAAAAACAGCTCTGTTTTCTTTCTGAAAATGTGATGTGTCCACGTCGTGTTTTGGGGCATATCCTGTCGCAGGCCCTGGGCCTACCCACACAAGTGAGGTACCGTTTTTATCAGGAGACTTGGGGGAATGCTGGTTGGAAGGAAATTTGTGGCTCCTCTCATATTCCAGAATTTTCTGTCACTGAAATGACAGAAAAAAGTGTTTTTTTGGCCAAAGTTTGAGGTTTGCAAAGGATTCTGGGTAACAGAACCTGGTCAGAGCCCCACAAGTCACCCCATTTTGCTCCCCCTAGATGTCTAGTTTTCAAAAATGCGCAGGTTTGCTAGGTTTCCCCAGGTGCCGGCTGAGCTAGAGGCCAAAATCCACAGCTAGGCACTTTGTAAAAAACAGCTCTGTTTTCTTTCTGAAAATGTGATGTGTCCACGTCGTGTTTTGGGGCATATCCTGTCGCAGGCCCTGGGCCTACCCACACAAGTGAGGTACCGTTTTTATCAGGAGACTTGGGGGAATGCTGGTTAGAAGGAAATTTGTGGCTCCTCTCATATTCCAGAATTTTCTGTCACCGAAATGACAGGAAAAAGGGTTTTTTTGGCCAAAGTTTGAGGTTTGCAAAGGATTCTGGGTAACAGAACCTGGTCAGAGCCCCACAAGTCACCCCATTTTGGATCCCCCTAGATGTCTAGTTTTAAAAAATGCACAGGTTTGCTAGGTTTCCCCAGGTGCCGGCTGAGCTAGAGGCCAAAATCCACAGCTAGACACTTTGTAAAAAACAGCTCTGTTTTCTTTCTGAAAATGTGATGTGTCCACGTCGTGTTTTGGGGCATATCCTGTCGCCGGTGCTAGGCCTACCCACACAAGTGAAGTACAGTTTTTATAGGGAGACTTGGAGGAATGCTGGTTGGAAGGAAATTTGTGGCTCTTCTCATATTCCAGAATTTTCTGTCACCGAAATGACAGGAAAAAGGGTTTTTATGGCCAAATTTTGAGGTTTGCAAAGGATTCTGGGTAACAGAACCTGGTTAGAGCTCCACAAGTCACCCCATCTTGGATTCCCCTAGGTATCTAGTTTTCAGAAATGCGCAGGTTTGCTAGGTTTCCCCAGGTGCCGACTGAGCTAGAGGCCAAAATCCACAGCTAGGCACTTTGTAAAAAACAGCTCTGTTTTCTTTCTGAAAATGTGATGTGTCCACGTCGTGTTTTGGGGCATATCCTGTCGCGGGCGCTAGGCCCACCCACACAAGTGAGGTACCATTTTTATCGGGAGACTTGGGGGAACGCTGGGTGGAAGGAAATTTGTGGTTCCTCTCAGATTCCAGAATTTTCTGTCACCCAAATGACAGAAAAAAGGGTTTTTTTGGCCAAAGTTTGAGGTTTGCAAAGGATTCCCCTAGGTATCTAGTTTTCAAAAATGCGCAGGTTTTCTAGGTTTCCCCAGGTGCCGGCTGAGCTAGAGGCCAAAATCCACAGCTAGGCACTTTGTAAAAAACAGCTCTGTTTCCTTTCTGAAAATGTGATGTGTCCACGTCGTGTTTTGGGGCATATCCTGTCGCGGGCGCTAGGCCCACCCACACAAGTGAGGTACCATTTTTATCGGGAGACTTGGGGGAACGCTGGGTGGAAGGAAATTTATGGCTCCTCTCAGATTCCAGAACTTTCTGTCACCGAAATGACAGGAAAAAGTGTTCTTTTGGCCAAAGTTTGAGGTTTGCAAAGGATTCTGTGTAACAGAACCTGGTCAGAGCCCCACAAGTCACCCCATCTTGGATTCCACTAGATGTCTACTTTTCAAAAATGCACAGGTTTGCTAGGTTTCCCCAGGTGAGCTAGAGACCAAATTCCTTGGACTTGGGGGAACGCTGGGTGGAAGGAAATTTGTGGCTCCTCTCAGATTCCAGAACTTTCTGACACCGAAATGACAGGAAAAAGTGTTTTTTTGGCCAAAATTTGAGGTTTGCAAAGGATTCTGGGTAACAGAACCTGGTCAGAGCCCCACAAGTTACCCCATTTTGGATTCCCCTAGATGTCTAGTTTTAAAAATTGTGCAGGTTTGCTGGTTTCCCCAGGTGCCGGCTGAGCTAGAGGCCAAAATCCACAGCTAGGCACTTTGTAAAAAACAACTCTGTTTTCTTTCTGAAAATGTGATGTGTCCACGTCGTGTTATGGGGCATATCCACACAAGTGAGGTACCGTTTTTATCAGGAGACTTGGAGGAATGCTGGGTGGAAGGAAATTTGTGGCTCCTCTCATATTCCAGAATTTTCTGTCACTGAAATGACAGAAAAAAGTGTTTTTTTGGCCAAAGTTTGAGGTTTGCAAAGGATTCTGGGTAACAGAACCTGGTCAGAGCCCCACAAGTCACCCCATTTTGCTCCCCCTAGATGTCTAGTTTTCAAAAATGCGCAGGTTTGCTAGGTTTCCCCAGGTGCCGGCTGAGCTAGAGGCCAAAATCCACAGCTAGGCACTTTGTAAAAAACAGCTCTGTTTTCTTTCTGAAAATGTGATGTGTCCACGTCGTGTTTTGGGGCATATCCTGTCGCAGGCCCTGGGCCTACCCACACAAGTGAGGTACCGTTTTTATCAGGAGACTTGGGGGAATGCTGGTTGGAAGGAAATTTGTGGCTCCTCTCATATTCCAGAATTTTCTGTCACCGAAATGACAGGAAAAAGGGTTTTTTTGGCCAAAGTTTGAGGTTTGCAAAGGATTCTGGGTAACAGAACCTGGTCAGAGCCCCACAAGTCACCCCATTTTGGATCCCCCTAGATGTCTAGTTTTAAAAAATGCACAGGTTTGCTAGGTTTCCCCAGGTGCCGGCTGAGCTAGAGGCCAAAATCCACAGCTAGACACTTTGTAAAAAACAGCTCTGTTTTCTTTCTGAAAATGTGATGTGTCCACGTCGTGTTTTGGGGCATATCCTGTCAGAGGCACTAGGCCTACCCACACAAGGGAGGTACCATTTTTATCGGGAGATTTGGGGGAACGCTTGGTGGAAGAAAATTTGGGGCTCCTCTCAGATTCCAGAATTTTCTGTCACCTAAATGACAGGAAAAAGTGTTTTTTGGCCAAATTTTGAGGTTTGCAAAGGATTCTGTGTCATAGAACCTGGTCAGAGCCCCACAAGTCACCCCATCTTGGATTCTCCTAGGTGTCTAGTTTTAAAAAATGCGCAGGTTAGCTAGGTTTCCCCAGGTGCCTGCTGAGCTAGAGGCCTCAATCCACAGCTAGGCACTTTGTAAAAAACAGCTGTTTTCTTTCTGAAAATTTGATGTGTCCACGTCGTGTTTTGGGGCATATCCTGTCGCCGGCGCTAGGCCTACCCACACAAGTGAAGTACCGTTTTTATAGGGAGACTTGGAGGAATGCTGGTTGGAAGGAAATTTGTGGCTCCTCTCCGATTCCAGAACTTTCTGTCACCCAAATGACAGGAAAAAGTATTTTTTTGGCCAAATTTTGAGGTTTACAAAGGGTTCTGGGTAACAGAACCTGGTCCGAGCCCCACAAGTCACCCCATCTTGGATTCCCCTAGGTGTCAAGTTTTAAAAAATGTGCAGGTTTGCTAGGTTTCCCCAGGTGCCGGGTGAGCTAGAGGCCAAAATCCACAGCTAGGCACTTTGTAAAAAACAGCTCTGGTTTCTTTCTGAAAATATGATGTGTCCACGTCGTGTTTTGGGGCATATCCTGTCGCCGGCGCTAGGCCTACCCACACAAGTGAAGTACCGTTTTTATCGGGAGACTTGGGGGAATGCTGGTTGGAAGGAAATTTGTGGATCTTCTCATATTCCAGAATTTTCTGTCACCGAAATGACAGGAAAAAGGGTTTTTTGGCCAAATTTTGAGGTTTGCAAAGGATTCTGGGTAACAGAACCTGGTTAGAGCCCCACAAGTCACCCCATTTTGGATCCCCCTAGATGTCTAGTTTTAAAAAATGTGCAGGTTTGCTAGGTTTCCCCAGGTGCCGGCTGAGCTAGAGGCCAAAATCCACAGCTAGGCACTTTGTAGAAAACAGCTCTGTTTTCTTTCTGAAAATGTGATGTGTCCACGTCGTGTTTTGGGGCACATCCTGTCGCCGGCGCTAGGCCTACCCACACAAGTGAAGTACCATTTTTATCTGGAGACTTGGGGGAATGCTGGTTGGAAGGAAATTTGTGGCTCTTCTCATATTCCAGAATTTTCTGTCACCGAAATGACAGGAAAAAGGGTTTTTTTGGCCAAAGTTTGAGGTTTGCAAAGGATTCTGGGTAACAGAACCTGGTCGGAGCCCCACAAGTCACCCCATTTTTGATCCCCCTAGATGTCTAGTTTTCAAAAATGCGCAGGTTTGCTAGGTTTCCCCAGGTGCCGGCTGAGCTAGAGGCCAAAATCCACAGCTAGGCACTTTGTAAAAAACAGCTCTGTTTTCTTTCTGAAAATGTGATGTGTCCACTTCGTGTTTTGGGGCATATCCTGTCGCCGGCGCTAGGCCTACCCACACAAGTGAAGTACCATTTTTATTGGGAGACTTGGGGGAACGCTGGGTGGAAGGAAATTTGTGGCTCCTCTCAGATTCTAGAGCTTTCTGTCACTGAAATGACAGGAAAAAGTGTTTTTTTGGCCAAATTTTAAAGGTTTGCAAAGGATTCTGGGTAACAGAACCTGGTCAGAGCCCCACAAGCCACCCCATCTTGGATTACCCTAGATGTCTCCTTTTCAAAAATGCACAGGTTTGCTAGGTTTCCCTAGGTGCCGTCTGAGCTAGAGGCCAAAATCCACAGCTAGACACTTTGTAAAAAACAGCTCTATTTTCTTTCTGAAAATGTGATGTGTCCACGTCGTGTTTTGGGGCATATCCTGTTGTGGGCGCTAGGCCTACCCACACAAGTGAGGTACCGTTTTTATCGGGAGACTTGGAGGAATGCTGGTTGGAAGGAAATTTGTGGCTCCTCTCCGATTCCAGAACTTTCTGTCACCGAAATGACAGGAAAAAGTATTTTTTTGGCCAAATTTTGAGGTTTACAAAGGGTTCTGGGTAACAGAACCTGGTCCGAGCCCCACAAGTCACCCCATCTTGGATTCCCCTAGGTGTCGAGTTTTAAAAAATGTGCAGGTTTGCTAGGTTTCCCCAGGTGCCGGGTGAGCTAGAGGCCAAAATCCACAGCTAGGCACTTTGTAAAAAACAGCTCTGTTTTCTTTCTGAAAATGTGATGTGTCCACGTCGTGTTTTGGGGCATATCCTGTCGCCGGAGCTAGGCCTACCCACACAAGTGAAGTACCGTTTTTATCGGGAGACTTGGGGGAATGCTGGTTGGAAGGAAATTTGTGGCTCTTCTCATATTCCAGAATTTTCTGTCACCGAAATGACAGGAAAAAGGGTTTTTTGGCCAAATTTTGAGGTTTGCAAAGGATTCTGGGTAACAGAACCTGGTTAGAGCCCCACAAGTCACCCCATTTTGGATACCCCTAGATGTCTAGTTTTAAAAAATGTGCAGGTTTGCTAGGTTTCCCCAGGTGCCGGCTGAGCTAGAGGCCAAAATCCACAGCTAGGCACTTTGTAGAAAACAGCTCTGTTTTCTTTCTGAAAATGTGATGTGTCCACGTCGTGTTTTGGGGCATATCCTGTCGCCGGCGCTAGGCCTACCCACACAAGTGAAGTACCGTTTTTATCGGGAGACTTGGGGGAATGCTGGTTGGAAGGAAATTTGTGGCTCTTCTCATATTCCAGAATTTTCTGTCACCGAAATGACAGGAAAAAGGGTTTTTTGGCCAAAGTTTGAGGTTTGCAAAGGATTCTGGGTAACAGAACCTGGTCGGAGCCCCACAAGTCACCCCATTTTTGATCCCCCTAGATGTCTAGTTTTCAAAAATGCGCAGGTTTGCTAGGTTTCCCCAGGTGCCGGCTGAGCTAGAGGCCAAAATCCACAGCTAGGCACTTTGTAAAAAACAGCTCTGTTTTCTTTCTGAAAATGTGATGTGTCCACGACGTGTTTTGGGGCGTATCCTGTCGCCGGCGCTAGGCCTACCCACACAAGTGAAGTACCATTTTTATTGGGAGACTTGGGGGAACGCTGGGTGGAAGGAAATTTGTGGCTCCTCTCAGATTCTAGAGCTTTCTTTCACTGAAATGACAGGAAAAAGTGTTTTTTTGGCCAAATTTTAAAGGTTTGCAAAGGATTCTGGGTAACAGAACCTGGTCAGAGCCCCACAAGCCACCCCATCTTGGATTACCCTAGATGTCTCCTTTTCAAAAATGCACAGGTTTGCTAGGTTTCCCTAGGTGCCGGCTGAGCTAGAGGCCAAAATCCACAGCTAGACACTTTGTAAAAAACAGCTCTATTTTCTTTCTGAAAATGTGATGTGTCCACGTCGTGTTTTGGGGCATATCCTGTTGCGGGCGCTAGGCCTACCCACACAAGTGAGGTACCGTTTTTATCGGGAGACTTGGGGGAATGCTGGGTGGAAGGAAATTTGTGGCTCCTCTCATATTCCAGAATTTTCTGTCACCCAAATGACAGGAAAAAGTGTTTTTTTGGCCAAATTTTGAGGTTTGCAAAGGATTCTGGGTAACAGAACCTGGTCCGAGCCCCACAAGTCACCCCATCTTGGATTCCCCTAGGTGTCAAGTTTTAAAAAATGTGCAGGTTTGCTAGGTTTCCCTAGGTGCCGGGTGAGCTAGAGGCCAAAATCCACAGCTAGGCACTTTGTAAAAAACAGCTCTGTTTTCTTTCTGAAAATGTGATGTGTCCACGTCGTGTTTTGGGGCATATCCTGTCGCCGGCGCTAGGCCTACCCACACAAGTGAAGTACCGTTTTTATCGGGAGACTTGGGGGAATGCTGGTTGGAAGGAAATTTGTGGCTCTTCTCATATTCCAGAATTTTCTGTTACCGAAATGACAGGAAAAAGGGTTTTTTGGCCAAATTTTGAGGTTTGCAAAGGATTCTGGGTAACAGAACCTGGTTAGATCCCCACAAGTCACCCCATTTTGGATCCCCCTAGATGTCTAGTTTTCAAAAATGTGCAGGTTTGCTAGGTTTCCCCAGGTGCCGGCTGAGCTAGAGGCCAAAATCCACAGCTAGGCACTTTGTAGAAAACAGCTCTGTTTTCTTTCTGAAAATGTGATGTGTCCACGTCGTGTTTTGGGGCATATCCTGTCGCCGGCGCTAGGCCTACCCACACAAGTGAAGTACCATTTTTATTGGGAGACTTGGGGGAACGCTGGGTGGAAGGAAATTTGTGGCTCCTCTCAGATTCTAGAGCTTTCTGTCACTGAAATGACAGGAAAAAGTGTTTTTTTGGCCAAATTTTAAATGTTTGCAAAGGATTCTGGGTAACAGAACCTGGTCAGAGCCCCAAAAGTAACCCTATTTTAGATCCCCCTAGATGTCTAGTTTTCAAAAATGCGCAGGTTTGCTAGGTTTCCCCAGGTGCCGGCTGAGCTAGAGGCCGAAACCCACAGCTAGGCACTTTGTAAAAAACAGCTCTGTTTTTTTTCTGAAAATGTGATGTGTCCACGTCGTGTTTTGGGGCATATCCTGTCGCCGGTGCTAGGCCTACCACACAAGTGAAGTACCATTTTTATCGGGAGACTTGGAGGAACGCTGGGTGGAAGGAAATTTGTGGCTCCTCACAGATTCCAGAGCTTTCTGTCACTGAAATGACAGGAAAAAGTTTTTTTTTTTTTGCCAAATTTTGAGGTTTGCAAAGGATTCTGGGTAACAGAACCTGGTCAGAGCTCCACAAGTCACCCCATCTTGGATTCCCCTAGATGTCTACTTTTCAAAAAGGCACAGGTTTGCTAGGTTTCCCCAGGTGAGCTAGAGGCCAAAATCCTTGGACTTGGGGGAACGCTGGGTGGAAGGAAATTTGTGGCTCCTCTCAGATTCCAGAACTTTCTGTCACCGAAATGACAGGAAAAAGTGTTTTTTTTGGCCAAAATTTGAGGTTTGCAAAGGATTCTGGGTAACAGAACCTGGTCAGAGCCCCACAAGTTACCCCATTTTGGATTCCCCTAGATGTCTAGTTTTAAAAATTGTGCAGGTTTGCTAGGTTTCCCCAGGTGCCGGCTGAGCTAGAGGCCAAAATCCACAGCTAGGCACTTTGTAAAAAACAGCTCTGTTTTCTTTCTGAAAATGTGATGTGTCCACGTCGTGTTATGGGGCATATCCACACAAGTGAGGTACCGTTTTTATCAGGAGACTTGGAGGAATGCTGGGTGGAAGGAAATTTGTGGCTCCTCTCATATTCCAGAATTTTCTGTCACTGAAATGACAGAAAAAAGTGTTTTTTTGGCCAAAGTTTGAGGTTTGCAAAGGATTCTGGGTAACAGAACCTGGTCAGAGCCCCACAAGTCACCCCATTTTGCTCCCCCTAGATGTCTAGTTTTCAAAAATGCGCAGGTTTGCTAGGTTTCCCCAGGTGCCGGCTGAGCTAGAGGCCAAAATCCACAGCTAGGCACTTTGTAAAAAACAGCTCTGATTTCTTTCTGAAAATGTGATGTGTCCACGTCGTGTTTTGGGGCATATCCTGTCGCAGGCCCTGGGCCTACCCACACAAGTGAGGTACCGTTTTTATCAGGAGACTTGGGGGAATGCTGGTTGGAAGGAAATTTGTGGCTCCTCTCATATTCCATAATTTTCTGTCACCGAAATGACAGGAAAAAGTGTTTGTTGACCAAATTTTGAGGTTTGCAAAGAATTCTGGGTAACAGAACCTGGTTAGAGCCCCACAAGTCACCCATCTTGGATTCCCCTAGGTATCTAGTTTTCAAAAATGCGCAGGTTTGCTAGGTTTCCCCAGGTGCCGGCTGAGCTAGAGGCCAAAATCCACAGCTAGGCACTTTGTAAAAAACAGCTCTGTTTTCTTTCTGAAAATGTGATGTGTCCACGTCGTGTTTTGGGGCATATCCTGTCGCAGGCCCTGGGCCTACCCACACAAGTGAGGTACCGTTTTTATCAGGAGACTTGGGGGAATGCTGGTTGGAAGGAAATTTGTGGCTCCTCTCATATTCCAGAATTTTCTGTCACCGAAATGACAGGAAAAAGGGTTTTTTTGGCCAAAGTTTGAGGTTTGCAAAGGATTCTGGGTAACAGAACCTGGTCAGAGCCCCACAAGTCACCCCATTTTGGATCCCCCTAGATGTCTAGTTTTAAAAAATGCACAGGTTTGCTAGGTTTCCCCAGGTGCCGGCTGAGCTAGAGGCCAAAATCCACAGCTAGGCACTTTGTAAAAAACAGCTCTGTTTTCTTTCTGAAAATGTGATGTGTCCACGTCGTGTTTTGGGGCATATCCTGTCGCAGGCCCTGGGCCTACCCACACAAGTGAGGTACCGTTTTTATCAGGAGACTTGGGGGAATGCTGGTTGGAAGGAAATTTGTGGCTCCTCTCATATTCCAGAATTTTCTGTCACTGAAATGACAGAAAAAAGTGTTTTTTTGGCCAAAGTTTGAGGTTTGCAAAGGATTCTGGGTAACAGAACCTGGTCAGAGCCCCACAAGTCACCCCATTTTGCTCCCCCTAGATGTCTAGTTTTCAAAAATGCGCAGGTTTGCTAGGTTTCCCCAGGTGCCGGCTGAGCTAGAGGCCAAATTCCACAGCTAGGCACTTTGTAAAAAACAGCTCTGTTTTCTTTCTGAAAATGTGATGTGTCCACGTCGTGTTTTGGGGCATATCCTGTCGCAGGCCCTGGGCCTACCCACACAAGTGAGGTACCGTTTTTATCAGGAGACTTGGGGGAATGCTGGTTAGAAGGAAATTTGTGGCTCCTCTCATATTCCAGAATTTTCTGTCACCGAAATGACAGGAAAAAGGGTTTTTTTGGCCAAAGTTTGAGGTTTGCAAAGGATTCTGGGTAACAGAACCTGGTCAGAGCCCCACAAGTCACCCCATTTTGGATCCCCCTAGATGTCTAGTTTTAAAAAATGCACAGGTTTGCTAGGTTTCCCCAGGTGCCGGCTGAGCTAGAGGCCAAAATCCACAGCTAGACACTTTGTAAAAAACAGCTCTGTTTTCTTTCTGAAAATGTGATGTGTCCACGTCGTGTTTTGGGGCATATCCTGTCGCCGGTGCTAGGCCTACCCACACAAGTGAAGTACAGTTTTTATAGGGAGACTTGGAGGAATGCTGGTTGGAAGGAAATTTGTGGCTCTTCTCATATTCCAGAATTTTCTGTCACCGAAATGACAGGAAAAAGGGTTTTTATGGCCAAATTTTGAGGTTTGCAAAGGATTCTGGGTAACAGAACCTGGTTAGAGCTCCACAAGTCACCCCATCTTGGATTCCCCTAGGTATCTAGTTTTCAGAAATGCGCAGGTTTGCTAGGTTTCCCCAGGTGCCGACTGAGCTAGAGGCCAAAATCCACAGCTAGGCACTTTGTAAAAAACAGCTCTGTTTTCTTTCTGAAAATGTGATGTGTCCACGTCGTGTTTTGGGGCATATCCTGTCGCGGGCGCTAGGCCCACCCACACAAGTGAGGTACCATTTTTATCGGGAGACTTGGGGGAACGCTGGGTGGAAGGAAATTTGTGGTTCCTCTCAGATTCCAGAATTTTCTGTCACCCAAATGACAGAAAAAAGGGTTTTTTTGGCCAAAGTTTGAGGTTTGCAAAGGATTCCCCTAGGTATCTAGTTTTCAAAAATGCGCAGGTTTTCTAGGTTTCCCCAGGTGCCGGCTGAGCTAGAGGCCAAAATCCACAGCTAGGCACTTTGTAAAAAACAGCTCTGTTTCCTTTCTGAAAATGTGATGTGTCCACGTCGTGTTTTGGGGCATATCCTGTCGCGGGCGCTAGGCCCACCCACACAAGTGAGGTACCATTTTTATCGGGAGACTTGGGGGAACGCTGGGTGGAAGGAAATTTATGGCTCCTCTCAGATTCCAGAACTTTCTGTCACCGAAATGACAGGAAAAAGTGTTCTTTTGGCCAAAGTTTGAGGTTTGCAAAGGATTCTGTGTAACAGAACCTGGTCAGAGCCCCACAAGTCACCCCATCTTGGATTCCACTAGATGTCTACTTTTCAAAAATGCACAGGTTTGCTAGGTTTCCCCAGGTGAGCTAGAGACCAAATTCCTTGGACTTGGGGGAACGCTGGGTGGAAGGAAATTTGTGGCTCCTCTCAGATTCCAGAACTTTCTGACACCGAAATGACAGGAAAAAGTGTTTTTTTGGCCAAAATTTGAGGTTTGCAAAGGATTCTGGGTAACAGAACCTGGTCAGAGCCCCACAAGTTACCCCATTTTGGATTCCCCTAGATGTCTAGTTTTAAAAATTGTGCAGGTTTGCTGGTTTCCCCAGGTGCCGGCTGAGCTAGAGGCCAAAATCCACAGCTAGGCACTTTGTAAAAAACAACTCTGTTTTCTTTCTGAAAATGTGATGTGTCCACGTCGTGTTATGGGGCATATCCACACAAGTGAGGTACCGTTTTTATCAGGAGACTTGGAGGAATGCTGGGTGGAAGGAAATTTGTGGCTCCTCTCATATTCCAGAATTTTCTGTCACTGAAATGACAGAAAAAAGTGTTTTTTTGGCCAAAGTTTGAGGTTTGCAAAGGATTCTGGGTAACAGAACCTGGTCAGAGCCCCACAAGTCACCCCATTTTGCTCCCCCTAGATGTCTAGTTTTCAAAAATGCGCAGGTTTGCTAGGTTTCCCCAGGTGCCGGCTGAGCTAGAGGCCAAAATCCACAGCTAGGCACTTTGTAAAAAACAGCTCTGTTTTCTTTCTGAAAATGTGATGTGTCCACGTCGTGTTTTGGGGCATATCCTGTCGCAGGCCCTGGGCCTACCCACACAAGTGAGGTACCGTTTTTATCAGGAGACTTGGGGGAATGCTGGTTGGAAGGAAATTTGTGGCTCCTCTCATATTCCAGAATTTTCTGTCACCGAAATGACAGGAAAAAGGTTTTTTTTGGCCAAAGTTTGAGGTTTGCAAAGGATTCTGGGTAACAGAACCAGGTCAGAGCCCCACAAGTCACCCCATTTTGGATCCCCCTAGATGTCTAGTTTTCAAAAATGCACAGGTTTGCTAGGTTTCCCCAGGTGCCGGCTGAGCTAGAGGCCAAAATCCACAGCTAGGCACTTTGTAAAAAACAGCTCTGTTTTCTTTCTGAAAATGTGATGTGTCCACGTCGTGTTTTGGGGCATATCCTGTCGCCGGTGCTAGGCCTACCCACACAAGTGAAGTACCGTTTTTATAGGGAGACTTGGAGGAATGCTGGTTGGAAGGAAATTTGTGGCTCTTCTCATATTCCAGAACTTTCTGTCATCGAAATGACAGGAAAAAGTGTTTTTTTGGCCAAATTTTAAAGGTTTGCAAAGGATTCTGGGTAACAGAACCTGGTCAGAGCTCCACAAGTCACCCCATCTTGGATTCCCCTAGGTATCTAGTTTTCAGAAATGCGCAGGTTTGCTAGGTTTCCCCAGGTGCCGACTGAGCTAGAGGCCAAAATCCACAGCTAGGCACTTTGTAAAAAACAGCTCTGTTTTCTTTCTGAAAATGTGATGTGTCCACGTCGTGTTTTGGGGCATATCCTGTCGCGGGCGCTAGGCCCACCCACACAAGTGAGGTACCATTTTTATCGGGAGACTTGGGGGAACGCTGGGTGGAAGGAAATTTGTGGTTCCTCTCAGATTCCAGAATTTTCTGTCACCCAAATGACAGAAAAAAGGGTTTTTTTGGCCAAAGTTTGAGGTTTGCAAAGGATTCCCCTAGGTATCTAGTTTTCAAAAATGCGCAGGTTTTCTAGGTTTCCCCAGGTGCCGGCTGAGCTAGAGGCCAAAATCCACAGCTAGGCACTTTGTAAAAAACAGCTCTGTTTCCTTTCTGAAAATGTGATGTGTCCACGTCGTGTTTTGGGGCATATCCTGTCGCGGGCGCTAGGCCCACCCACACAAGTGAGGTACCATTTTTATCGGGAGACTTGGGGGAACGCTGGGTGGAAGGAAATTTATGGCTCCTCTCAGATTCCAGAACTTTCTGTCACCGAAATGACAGGAAAAAGTGTTCTTTTGGCCAAAGTTTGAGGTTTGCAAAGGATTCTGTGTAACAGAACCTGGTCAGAGCCCCACAAGTCACCCCATCTTGGATTCCACTAGATGTCTACTTTTCAAAAATGCACAGGTTTGCTAGGTTTCCCCAGGTGAGCTAGAGACCAAATTCCTTGGACTTGGGGGAACGCTGGGTGGAAGGAAATTTGTGGCTCCTCTCAGATTCCAGAACTTTCTGACACCGAAATGACAGGAAAAAGTGTTTTTTTGGCCAAAATTTGAGGTTTGCAAAGGATTCTGGGTAACAGAACCTGGTCAGAGCCCCACAAGTTACCCCATTTTGGATTCCCCTAGATGTCTAGTTTTAAAAATTGTGCAGGTTTGCTGGTTTCCCCAGGTGCCGGCTGAGCTAGAGGCCAAAATCCACAGCTAGGCACTTTGTAAAAAACAACTCTGTTTTCTTTCTGAAAATGTGATGTGTCCACGTCGTGTTATGGGGCATATCCACACAAGTGAGGTACCGTTTTTATCAGGAGACTTGGAGGAATGCTGGGTGGAAGGAAATTTGTGGCTCCTCTCATATTCCAGAATTTTCTGTCACTGAAATGACAGAAAAAAGTGTTTTTTTGGCCAAAGTTTGAGGTTTGCAAAGGATTCTGGGTAACAGAACCTGGTCAGAGCCCCACAAGTCACCCCATTTTGCTCCCCCTAGATGTCTAGTTTTCAAAAATGCGCAGGTTTGCTAGGTTTCCCCAGGTGCCGGCTGAGCTAGAGGCCAAAATCCACAGCTAGGCACTTTGTAAAAAACAGCTCTGTTTTCTTTCTGAAAATGTGATGTGTCCACGTCGTGTTTTGGGGCATATCCTGTCGCAGGCCCTGGGCCTACCCACACAAGTGAGGTACCGTTTTTATCAGGAGACTTGGGGGAATGCTGGTTGGAAGGAAATTTGTGGCTCCTCTCATATTCCAGAATTTTCTGTCACCGAAATGACAGGAAAAAGGTTTTTTTTGGCCAAAGTTTGAGGTTTGCAAAGGATTCTGGGTAACAGAACCAGGTCAGAGCCCCACAAGTCACCCCATTTTGGATCCCCCTAGATGTCTAGTTTTCAAAAATGCACAGGTTTGCTAGGTTTCCCCAGGTGCCGGCTGAGCTAGAGGCCAAAATCCACAGCTAGGCACTTTGTAAAAAACAGCTCTGTTTTCTTTCTGAAAATGTGATGTGTCCACGTCGTGTTTTGGGGCATATCCTGTCGCCGGTGCTAGGCCTACCCACACAAGTGAAGTACCGTTTTTATAGGGAGACTTGGAGGAATGCTGGTTGGAAGGAAATTTGTGGCTCTTCTCATATTCCCGAACTTTCTGTCATCGAAATGACAGGAAAAAGTGTTTTTTTGGCCAAATTTTAAAGGTTTGCAAAGGATTCTGGGTAACAGAACCTGGTCAGAGCCCCACAAGTCACCCCATTTTGGATCCCCCTAGATGTCTAGTTTTTAAAAATGTGCAGGTTTGCTAGGTTTCCCCAGGTGCCGGCTGAGCTAGAGGCCAAAATCCACAGCTAGGCACTTTGTAAAAAGCAGCTCTGTTTTCTTTCTGAAAATGTGATGTGTCCACGTCGTGTTTTGGGCATATCCTGTCGCCGGCGCTAGGCCTACCCACACAAGTGAAGTACCATTTTTATCGGGAGACTTGGGGGAACGCTGGGTGGAAGGAAATTTGTGGCTCCTCTCAGATTCTAGAACTTTCTGTCACTGAAATGACAGGGAAAAGGTTTTTTTGGCTAAAGTTTGAGGTTTGCAAAGGATTCTGGGTAACAGAACCTGGTCAGAGCCCCACAAGTCACCCCATTTTGTATCCTCCTAGATGTCTAGTTTTCAAAAATGCGCAGGTTTGCTAGGTACCCCCAGGTGCCGGCTGAGCTAGAGGCTAAAATCCACAGCTAGGCACTTTGTAAAAAACAGCTCTGTTTTCTTTCTGAAAATGTGATGTGTCCACGTCGTGTTTTGGGGCATATCCTGTCGCAGGCCCTGGGCCTAACCACACAAGTGAGGTACCGTTTTTATCAGGAGACTTGGGGGAATGCTGGTTGGAAGGAAATTTGTGGCTCCTCTCATATTCCATAATTTTCTGTCACCGAAATGACAGGAAAAAGTGTTTGTAGACCAAATTTTGAGGTTTGCAAAGAATTCTGGGTAACAGAACCTGGTTAGAGCCCCACAAGTCACCCATCTTGGATTCCCCTAGGTATCTAGTTTTCAAAAATGCGCAGGATTGCTAGGTTTCCCCAGGTGCCGGCTGAGCTAGAGGCCAAAATCCACAGCTAGGCACTTTGTAAAAAACAGCTCTGTTTTCTTTCTGAAAATGTGATGTGTCCACGTAGTGTTTTAGGGCATATCCTGTCGCAGGCCCTGGGCCTACCCACACAAGTGAGGTACCGTTTTTATCAGGAGACTTGGGGGAATGCTGGTTGGAAGGAAATTTGTGGCTCCTCTCATATTCCAGAATTTTCTGTCACCGAAATGACAGGAAAAAGGGTTTTTTTGGCCAAAATTTGAGGTTTGCAAAGGATTCTGGGTAACAGAACCTGGTCAGAGCCCCAAAAGTAACCCCATTTTGGATCCCCCTAGATGTCTAGTTTTTAGAAATGCGCAGGTTTGCTAGGTTTCCCCAGGTGCCGGCTGAGCTGGAGGCCAAAATCCACAGCTAGGCACTTTGTAAAAAAACAGCTCTGTTTTCTTTCTGAAAATGTGATGGGTCCACGTCATGTTTTGGGGCATATCCTGTCGCCGGCGCTAGGCCTACCCACACAAGTGAAGTACCATTTTTATTGGGAGACTTGGGGGAACGCTGGGTGGAAGGAAATTTGTGGCTCCTCTCAGATTCTAGAACTTTCTGTCACTGAAATGACAGGAAAAAGTGTTTTTTTGGCCAAATTTTAAAGGTTTGCAAAGGATTCTGGGTAACAGAACCTGGTCAGAGCCCCACAAGCCACCCCATCTTGGATTACCCTTGATGTCTAGTTTTCAAAAATGCACAGGTTTGCTAGGTTTCCCTAGGTGCCGGCTGAGCTAGAGGCCAAAATCCACAGCTAGGCACTTTGTAAAAAACAGCTCTGTTTTCTTTCTGAAAATGTGATGTGTCCACGTCGTGTTTTGGGCATATCCTGTTTCGGGCGCTAGGC
The DNA here is from genome assembly GCF_031143425.1 of Pleurodeles waltl. Lineage (NCBI taxonomy): Eukaryota > Metazoa > Chordata > Amphibia > Caudata > Salamandridae > Pleurodeles > Pleurodeles waltl. Next base: position 1,022,017,552 of record NC_090448.1, read on the forward strand.
CTACCCACACAAGTGAGGTACCGTTTTTATCGGGAGACTTGGGGGAATGCTGGGTGGAAGGAAATTTGTGGCTCCTCTCATATTCCAGAATTTTCTGTCACCCAAATGACAGGAAAAAGGGTTTTTTTGGCCAAAGTTTGAGGTTTGCAAAGGATTCTGGGTAACAGAACCTGGTCAGAGCCCCACAAGTCACCCCATTTTGTATCCCCCTAGATGTCTAGTTTTCAAAAATGTGCAGGTTTGCTAGGTTTCCCCAGGTGCCGGCTGAGCTAGAGGCCAAAATCCACAGCTAGGCACTTTGTAAAAAACAGCTGTTTTCTTTCTGAAAATGTGATGTGTCCACGTCGTGTTTTGGGGCATATCCTGTCGCCGGTGCTAGGCCTACCCACACAAGTGAAGTACCGTTTTTATAGGGAGACTTGGAGGAATGCTAGTTGGAAGGAAATTTGTGGCTCTTCTCATATTCCAGAATTTTCTGTCACTGAAATGACAGGAAAAAGGGTTTTTTGGCCAAATTTTGAGGTTTGCAAAGGATTCTGGGTAACAGAACCTGGTTAGAGACCCACAAGTCACCCCATCTTGGATTCCCCTAGGTATCTAGTTTTCAAAAATGCGCAGGTTTGATAGGTTTCCCCAGGTGCCGGCTGAGCTAGAGGCCAAAATCCACAGCTAGGCACTTTGTAAAAAACAGTTCTGTTTTCTTTCTGAAAATGTGATGTGTCCACGTCGTGTTTTGGGGCATATCCTTTCGCGGGCGCTAGGCCTACCCACACAAGTGAGGTACCATTTTTATCGGGAGACTTGGGGGAACGCTGGGTGGAAGGAAATTTGTGGCTCCTCTCAGATTCCAGAACTTTCTGTCACCGAAATGACAGGAAAAAGTGTTTTTTTGGCCAAAATTTGAGGTTTGCAAAGGATTCTGGGTAACAGAACCTGGTCAGAGCCCCACAAGTCACCCCATTTTGTATCCCCCTAGATGTCTAGTTTTTTAAAATGTGCAGGTTTGCTAGGTTTCCCCAGGTGCCGGCTGAGCTAGAGGCCAAAATCCACAGCTAGGCACTTTGTAAAAAGCAGCTCTGTTTTCTTTCTGAAAATGTGATGTGTCCACGTCGTGTTTTGGGCATATCCTGTCGCCGGCGCTAGGCCTACCCACACAAGTGAAGTACCATTTTTATCGGGAGACTTGGGGGAACGCTGGGTGGAAGGAAACTTGTGGCTCCTCTCAGATTCCAGAACTTTCTGTCACTGAAATGACAGGAAAAAGTGTTTTTTGGCCAAATTTTAAAGGTTTGCAAAGGATTCTGGGTAACAGAACCTGGTCAGAGCCCCACAAGCCACCCCATCTTGGATTACCCTTGATGTCTAGTTTTCAAAAATGCACAGGTTTGCTAGGTTTCCCTAGGTGCCGGCTGAGCTAGAGGCCAAAATCCACAGCTTGGCACTTTGTAAAAAACAGCTCTGTTTTCTTTCTGAAAATGTGATGTGTCCACGTCGTGTTTTGGGCATATCCTGTTGCGGGCGCTAGGCCTACCCACACAAGTGAGGTACCGTTTTTATCGGGAGACTTGGGGGAATGCTGGGTGGAAGGAAATTTGTGGCTCCTCTCATATTCCAGAATTTTCTGTCACCCAAATGACAGGAAAAAGGGTTTTTTTGGCCAAAGTTTGAGGTTTGCAAAGGATTCTGGGTAACAGAACCTGGTCAGAGCCCCACAAGTCACCCCATTTTGTATCCCCCTAGATGTCTAGTTTTCAAAAATGCGCAGGTTTGCTAGGTTTCCCCAGGTGCCGGCTGAGCTAGAGGCCAAAATCCACAGCTAGGCACTTTGTAAAAAACAGCTCTGTTTTCTTTCTGAAAATGTGATGTGTCCACGTCGTGTTTTGGGGCATATCCTGTCGCAGGCCCTGGTCCTAACCACACAAGTGAGGTACAGTTTTTATCGGGAGACTGGGGGGAATGCTGGTTGGAAGGAAATTTGTGTCTCCTCTGATATTCCAAAATTTTCTGTCACCGAAATGACAGGAAAAAGTGTTTTTTGGCCAAATTTTGAGGTTTGAAAAGGATTCCCCTAGGTATCTAGTTTTCAAAAATGCACAGGTTTGCTAGGTTTCCCTAGGTGCTGGCTGAGCTAGAGGCCAAAATCCACAGCTAGGCACTTTGTAAAAAACAGCTCTGTTTTCTTTCTGAAAATGTGATGTGTCCACGTCGTGTTTTGGGGCATATCCTGTCGCCGGTGCTAGGCCTACCCACACAAGTGAAGTACCGTTTTTATAGGGAGACTTGGGGGAATGCTGGGTGGAAGGAAATTTGTGGCTCTTCTCATATTCCAGAATTTTCTGTCACCGAAATGACAGGAACAAGTGTTATTTGGCCAAATTTTGAGGTTTGCAAAGGATTCTGGGTAACAGAACCTGGTTAGAGCCCCACAAGTCACCCCATCTTGGATTCCCCTAGGTATCTAGTTTTCAAAAATGCGCAGGTTTGCTAGGTTTCCCCAGGTGCCGGCTGAGCTTGAAGCCAAAATCCACAGCTATGCACTTTGTAAAAAACAGTTCTGTTTTCTTTCTGAAAATGTGATGTGTCCACGTCGTGTTTTGGGGCATATCCTTTCGCGGGCGCTAGGCCTACCCACACAAGTGAGGTACCATTTTTATCGGGAGTCTTGGGGGAACGCTGGGTGGAATGAAACTTGTGGCTCCTCTCAGATTCCAGAACTTTCTGTCACCGAAATGACAGGAAAAAGTGTTTTTTTGGCCAAAATTTGAGGTTTGCAAAGGATTCTGGGTAACAGAACCTGGTCAGAGCCCCAAAAGTAACCCCATTTTGGATCCCCCTAGATGTCTAGTTTTCAGAAATGCGCAGGTTTGCTAGGTTTCCCCAGGTGCCGGCTGAGCTAGAGGCCAAAATCCACAGCTAGGCACTTTGTAAAAAACAGCTCTGTTTTCTTTCTGAAAATGTGATGTGTCCACGTCGTGTTTTGGGGCATATCCTGTCGCCGGCGCTAGGCCTACCCACACAAGTGAAGTACCATTTTTATTGGGAGACTTGGGGGAACGCTGGGTGGAAGGAAATTTGTGGCTCCTCTCAGATTCTAGAACTTTCTGTCACTGAAATGACAGGAAAAAGTGTTTTTTTGGCAAAATTTTAAAGGTTTGCAAAGGATTCTGGGTAACAGAACCTGGTCAGAGCCCCACAAGCCACCCCATCTTGGATTACCCTAGATGTCTAGTTTTCAAAAATGCACAGGTTTGCTAGGTTTCCCTAGGTGCCGGCTGAGCTAGAGGCCAAAATCCACAGCTAGGCACTTTGTAATAAACAGCTCTGTTTTCTTTCTGAAAATGTGATGTGTCCACGTCGTGTTTTGGGGCATATCCTGTTGCGGGCGCTAGGCCTACCCACACAAGTGAGGTACCGTTTTTATCGGGAGACTTGGGGGAATGCTGGGTGGAAGGAAATTTGTTGCTCCTCTCATATTCCAGAATTTTCTGTCACCCAAATGACAGGAAAAAGGTTTTTTTTGGCCAAAGTTTGAGGTTTGCAAAGGATTCTGGGTAACAGAACCTGGTCAGAGCCCCACAAGTCACCCCATTTTGTATCCCCCTAGATGTCTAGTTTTCCAAAATGCGCAGGTTTGCTAGGTTTCCCCAGGTGCCGGCTGAGCTAGAGGCCAAAATCCACAGCTAGGCACTTTGTAAAAGACAGCTCTGTTTTCTTTCTGAAAATGTGATGTGTCCACGTCGTGTTTTGGGGCATATCCTGTCGCAGGCCCTGGGCCTAACCACACAAGTGAGGTACTGTTTTTGTCAGGAGACTTGGGTGAATGCTGGTTGGAAGGAAATTTGTGGCTCCTCTGATATTCCAGAATTTTCTGTCACCGAAATGACAGGAAAAAGTGTTTTTTGGCCAAATTTTGAGGTTTGCAAAGGATTCCCCTAGGTATCTAGTTTTCAAAAATGCGCAGGTTTGCTAGGTTTCCCCAGGTGCCGGCTGAGCTAGAGGCCAAAATCCACAGCTAGGCACTTTGTAAAAAACAGCTCTGTTTTCTTTCTGAAAATGTGATGTGTCCACGTCGTGTTTTGGGGCATATCCTGTCGCCGGCGCTAGGCCTACCCACACAAGTGAAGTACCATTTTTATTGGGAGACTTGGGGGAACGCTGGGTGGAAGGAAATTTGTGGCTCCTCTCAGATTCTAGAACTTTCTGTCACTGAAATGACAGGAAAAAGTGTTTTTTTGGCCAAATTTTAAAGGTTTGCAAAGGATTCTGGGTAACAGAACCTGGTCAGAGCCCCACAAGCCACCCCATCTTGGATTACCCTAGATGTCTAGTTTTAAAAAATGCACAGGTTTGCTAGGTTTCCCTAGGTGCCGGCTGAGCTAGAGTCCAAAATCCACAGCTAGGCACTTTGTAAAAAACAGCTCTGTTTTCTTTCTGAAAATGTGATGTGTCCACGTCGTGTTTTGGGGCATATCCTGTTGCGGGCGCTAGGCCTACCCACACAAGTGAGGTACCGTTTTATCGGGAGACTTGGGGAAATGCTGGTTGGAAGGAAATTTGTGGCTCCTCTGATATTCCAGAATTTTCTGTCACCGAAATGACAGGAAAAAGGGTTTTTTGGCCAAATTTTGAGGTTTGCAAAGGATTCTGGGTAACAGAACCTGGTCAGAGCCCCACAAGTCACCCCATTTTGTATCCCCCTAGATGTCTAGTTTTCAAAAATGCGCAGGTTTGCTAGGTTTCCCCAGGTGACGGCTGAGCTAGAGGCCAAAATCCACAGCTAGGCACTTTGTAAAAAACAGCTCTGTTTTCTTTCTGAAAATGTGATGTGTCCACGTCGTGTTTTGGGGCATATCCTGTCGCAGGTCCTGGGCCTAACCACACAAGTGTGGTACTGTTTTTATCAGGAGACTTGGGGGAATGCTGGTTGGAAGGAAATTTGTGGCTCCTCTGATATTCCAGAATTTTCTGTCACCGAAATGACAGGAAAAAGTGTTTTTTGGCCAAATTTTGAGGTTTGCAAAGGATTCCCCTAGGTATCTAGTTTTCAAAAATGCACAGGTTTGCTAGGTTTCCCCAGGTGCCGGCTGAGCTAGAGGCCAAAATCCACAGCTAGGCACTTTGTAAAAAACAGCTCTGTTTTCTTTCTGAAAATGTGATGTGTCCCCGTCGTGTTTTTGGGCATATCCTGTCGCGGGCGCTAGGCCTACCCACACAAGTGAGGTACCATTTTTATCGGGAGACTTGGGGGAACGCTGGGTGGAAGGAAATTTGTGGCTCCTCTCAGATTCCAGAACTTTCTGTCACCGAAATGACAGGAAAAAGTGTTCTTTTGGCCAAAGTTTGAGATTTGCAAAGGATTCTGGGTAACAGAACCTGGTCAGAGCCCCAAAAGTAACCCCATTTTGGATCCCCCTAGATGTCTAGTTTTCAAAAATGCGCAGGTTTGCCGGGTTTCCCCAGGTGCCGGCTGAGCTAGAGGCCAAAATCCACAGCTAGGCACTTTGTAAAAAACAGCTCTGTTTTTTTTCTGAAAATGTGATGTGTCCACGTCGTGTTTTGGGGCATATCCTGTCGCCGGCGCTAGGCCTACCCACACAAGTGAAGTACCATTTTTATCGGGAGACTTGGGGGAACGCTGGGTGGAAGGAAATTTGTGGCTCCTCTCAGATTCCAGAGCTTTCTGTCACTGAAATGACAGGAAAAAGTGTTTTTTTGGCCAAATTTTGAGGTTTGCAAAGGATTCTGGGTAACAGAACCTGGTCAGAGCCCCACAAGTCACCCCATCTTGGATTCCCCTAGATGTCTACTTTTCAAAAATGCACAGCTTTGCTAGGTTTCCCAAGGTGCCGGCTGACCTAGAGGCCAAAATCCACAGCTAGGCACTTTGTAAAAAACAGCTCTGTTTTTTTTCTGAAAATGTGATGTGTCCACGTCGTGTTTTGGGGCATATCCTGTCGCCGGCGCTAGGTCTACCCACACAAGTGAAGTACCATTTTTATCGGGAGACTTGGGGGAACGCTGGGTGGAATGAAATTTGTGGCTCCTTTCAGATTCCAGAACTTTCTGTCACCGAAATGACAGGAATAAGTGTTTTTTTGGCCAAAATTTAAGGTTTGCAAAGGATTCTGGGTAACAGAACCTGGTCAGAGCCCCACAAGTCACCCCATTTTGGATTCCCCTAGATGTCTAGTTTTCAAAAATGTGCAGGTTTGCTAGGTTTCCCCAGGTGCCGGCTGAGCTAGACGCCAAAATCCACAGCTAGGCACTTTGTAAAAAACAGCTCTGTTTTCTTTCTGAAAATGTGATGTGTCCACGTCGTGTTATGAGGCATATCCACACAAGTGAGGTACCGTTTTTATCAGGAGACTTGGAGGAATGCTGGGTGGAAGGAAATTTGTGGCTCCTCTCATATTCCAGAATTTTCTGTCACTGAAATGACAGAAAAAAGTGTTTTTTTGGCCAAAGTTTGAGGTTTGTAAAGGATTCTGGGTAACAGAACCTGGTCAGAGCCCCACAAGCCACCCCATTTTGGATCACCCTAGATGTCTAGTTTTCAAAAATGCACAGGTTTGCTAGGTTTCCCCAGGTGCCGGCTGAGCTAGAGGCCAAAATCCACAGCTAGGCACTTTGTAAAAAACAGCTCTGTTTTCTTTCTGAAAATGTGATGTGTCCACGTCGTGTTTTGGGGCATATTCTGTTGCCGGCGCTAGGCCTACCCACACAAGTGAAGTACCATTTTTATTGGGAGACTTGGGGGAACGCTGGGTGGAAGGAAATTTGTGGCTCCTCTCAGATTCTAGAACTTTCTGTCACTGAAATGACAGGAAAAAGTGTTTTTTGGCCAAATTTTAAAGGTTTGCAAAGGATTCTGGGTAACAGAACCTGGTCAGAGCCCCACAAGCCACCCCATCTTGGATTACCCTAGATGTCTAGTTTTAAAAAATGCACTGGTTTGCTAGGTTTCCCTAGGTTCCGGCTGAGCTAGAGGCCAAAATCCACAGCTAGGCACTTTGTAAAAAACAGTTCTGTTTTCTTTCTGAAAATGTGATGTGTCCACGTCGTGTTTTGGGGCATATCCTGTCGCGGGCGCTAGGCCTACCCACACAAGTGAGGTACCATTTTGATCGGGAGACTTGGGGGAACGCTGGGTGGAAGGAAATTTGTGGCTCCTCTCATATTCCAGAATTTTCTGTCACCCAAATGACAGGAAAAAGGGGTTTTTTGGCCAAAGTTTGAGGTTTGCAAAGGATTCTGGGTAACAGAACCTGGTCAGAGCCCCACAAGTCACCCCATTTTGTATCCCCCTAGATGTCTAGTTTTCAAAAATGCGCAGGTTTGCTAGGTTTCCCCAGGTGCCGGCTGAGCTAGAGGCCAAAATCCACAGCTAGGCACTTTGTAAAAAACAGCTCTGTTTTTTTCCTGAAAATGTGATGTGTCCACGTCGTGTTTTGGGGCATATCCTGTCGCCGGCGCTAGGCCTACCCACACAAGTGAAGTACCATTTTTATCGGGAGACTTGGGGGAACGCTGGGTGGAAGGAAATTTGTGGCTCCTCTCATATTCCAGAATTTTCTGTCACTGAAATGACAGAAAAAAGTGTTTTTTTGGCCAAAGTTTGAGGTTTGCAAAGGATTCTGGGTAACAGAACCTGGTCAGAGCCCCACAAGTCACCCCATTTTGTATCCCCCTAGATATCTAGTTTTCAAAAATGCGCAGGTTTGCTAGGTTTCCCCAGGTGCCGGCAGAGCTAGAGGCCAAAATCCACAGCTAGGCACTTGGTAAAAAACAGCTCTGTTTTCTTTCTGAAAATGTGATGTGTCCACGTCGTGTTTTGGGGCATATCCTTTCGCAGGCCCTGGGCCTAACCACACAAGTGAGGTACCGTTTTTATCAGGAGACTTGGGGGAATGCTGGTTGGAAGGAAATTTGTGGCTCCTCTGATATTCCAGAATTTTCTGTCACCGAAATGACAGGAAAAAGTGTTTTTTGGCCAAATTTTGAGGTTTGCAAAGGATTCTGGGTAATAGAACCTGGTTAGAGCCCCACAAGTCACCCCATCTTGGATTCCCCTAGGTATCTAGTTTTCAAAAATGCGCAGGTTTGCTAGGTTTCCCCAGGTGCCGGCTGAGCTAGAGGCCAAAATCCACAGCTAGGCACTTTGTAAAAAAGAGCTCTGTTTTCTTTCTGAAAATGTGATGTGTCCACGTCGTGTTTTGGGGCATATCCTGTCGCGGGCGCTAGGCCTACCCACACAAGTGAGGTACCATTTTGATCGGGAGACTTGGGGGAACGCTGGGTGGAAGGAAATTTGTGGCTCCTCTCAGATTCCAGAACTTTCTGTCACCGAAATGACAGGAAAAAGTGTTCTTTTGGCTAAAGTTTGAGGTTTGCAAAGGATTCTGGGTACCAGAACCTGGTCAGAGCCCCAAAAGTAACCCCATTTTGGATCCCCCTAGATGTCTAGTTTTCAAAAATGCGCAGGTTTGCTAGGTTTCCCCAGGTGCCGGCTGAGCTAGAGGCCAAAATCCACAGCTAGGCACTTTGTAAAAAACAGCTCTGTTTTTTTCCTGAAAATGTGATGTGTCCACGTCGTGTTTTGGGGCATATCCTGTCGCCGGCGCTAGGCCTACCCACACAAGTGAAGTACCATTTTTATCGGGAGACATGGGGGAACGCTGGGTGGAAGGAAATTTGTGGCTCCTCTCAGATTCCAGAGCTTTCTGTCACTGAAATGACAGGAAAAAGTGTTTTTTTGGCCAAATTTTGAGGTTTGCAAAGGATTCTGGGTAACAGAACCTGGTCAGAGCCCCACAAGTCACCCCATCTTGGATTCCCCTAGATGTCTACTTTTCAAAAATGTGCAGGTTTGCTAGGTTTCCCCAGGTGCCGGCTGAGCTAGAGGCCAAAATCCACAGCTAGGCACTTTGTAAAAAACAGCTCTGTTTTTTTTCTGAAAATGTGATGTGTCCACGTCGTGTTTTGGGGCATATCCTGTCGCAGGCCCTGGGCCTAACCACACAAGTGAGGTACAGTTTTTATCAGGAGACTTGGGGAAATGCTGGTTGGAATGAAATTTGTTGCTCCTCTGATATTCCAGAATTTTCTGTCACCGAAATGACAGGAAAAAGGGTTTTTTGGCCAAATTTTGAGGTTTGCAAAGGATTCTGGGTAACAGAACCTGGTCAGAGCCCCACAAGTCACCCCATTTTGGATTCCCCTAGATGTCTAGTTTTCAAAAATGTGCAGGTTTGCTAGGTTTCCCCAGGTGCCGGCTGAGCTAGACGCCAAAATCCACAGCTAGGCATTTTGTAAAAAACAGCTCTGTTTTCTTTCTGAAAATGTGATGTGTCCACGTCGTGTTATGAGGCATATCCACACAAGTGAGGTACCGTTTTTATCAGGAGACTTGGAGGAATGCTGGGTGGAAGGAAATTTGTGGCTCCTCTCATATTCCACAATTTTCTGTCACTGAAATGACAGAAAAAAGTGTTTTTTTGGCCAAAGTTTGAGGTTTGTAAAGGATTCTGGGTAACAGAACCTGGTCAGAGCCCCACAAGCCACCCCATTTTGGATCCCCCTAGATGTCTAGTTTTCAAAACTGCACAGGTTTGCTAGGTTTCCCCAGGTGCCGGCTGAGCTAGAGGCCAAAATCCACAGCTAGGCACTTTGTAAAAAACAGCTCTGTTTTCTTTCTGAAAATGTGATGTGTCCACGTCGTGTTTTGGGGCATATTCTGTCGCCGGCGCTAGGCCTACCCACACAAGTGAAGTACCATTTTTATTGGGAGACTTGGGGGAACGCTGGGTGGAAGGAAATTTGTGGCTCCTCTCAGATTCTAGAACTTTCTGTCACTGAAATGACAGGAAAAAGTGTTTTTTGGCCAAATTTTAAAGGTTTGCAAAGGATTCTGGGTAACAGAACCTGGTCAGAGCCCCACAAGCCACCCCATCTTGGATTACCCTAGATGTCTAGTTTTAAAAAATGCACTGGTTTGCTAGGTTTCCCTAGGTTCCGGCTGAGCTAGAGGCCAAAATCCACAGCTAGGCACTTTGTAAAAAACAGTTCTGTTTTCTTTCTGAAAATGTGATGTGTCCACGTCGTGTTTTGGGGCATATCCTGTCGCGGGCGCTAGGCCTACCCACACAAGTGAGGTACCATTTTGATCGGGAGACTTGGGGGAACGCTGGGTGGAAGGAAATTTGTGGCTCCTCTCATATTCCAGAATTTTCTGTCACCCAAATGACAGGAAAAAGGGTTTTTTTGGCCAAAGTTTGAGGTTTGCAAAGGATTCTGGGTAACAGAACCTGGTCAGAGCCCCACAAGTCACCCCATTTTGTATCCCCCTAGATGTCTAGTTTTCAAAAATGCGCAGGTTTGCTAGGTTTCCCCAGGTGCCGGCTGAGCTAGAGGCCAAAATCCACAGCTAGGCACTTTGTAAAAAACAGCTCTGTTTTCTTTCTGAAAATGTGATGTGTCCACGTCGTGTTTTGGGGCATATCCTGTCGCAGGCCCTGGGCCTAACCACACAAGTGAGGTACCGTTTTTATCAGGAGACTTGGGGAAATGCTGGTTGGAAGGAAATTTGTGGCTCCTCTGATATTCCAGAATTTTCTGTCACCGAAATGACAGGAAAAAGGGTTTTTTGGCCAAATTTTGAGGTTTGCAAAGGATTCTGGGTAACAGAACCTGGTTAGAGCCCCACAAGTCACCCCATCTTGGATTCCCCTAGGTATCTAGTTTTCAAAAATGTGCTGGTTTGCTAGGTTTCCCCAGGTGCCGGCTGAGCTAGAGGCCAAACTCCACAGCTAGGCACTTTGTAAAAAACAGCTCTGTTTTCTTTCTGAAAATGTGATGTGTCCACGTCGTGTTTTGGGGCATATCCTGTCGCGGGCGCTAGGCCTACCCACACAAGTGAGGTACCATTTTTATCGGGAGACTTGGGGGAACGCTGGGTGGAAGGAAATTTGTGGCTCCTCTCAGATTCCAGAACTTTCTGTCACCGAAATGACAGGAAAAAGTGTTCTTTTGGCTAAAGTTTGAGGTTTGCAAAGGATTCTGGGTAACAGAACCTGGTCAGAGCCCCAAAAGTAACCCCATTTTGGATCCCCCTAGATGTCTAGTTTTCAAAAATGCGCAGGTTTGCTAGGTTTCCCCAGGTGCCGGCTGAGCTAGAGGCCAAAATCCACAGCTAGGCACTTTGTAAAAAACAGCTCTGTTTTTTTCCTGAAAATGTGATGTGTCCACGTCGTGTTTTGGGGCATATCCTGTCGCCGGCGCTAGGCCTACCCACACAAGTGAAGTACCATTTTTATCGGGAGACTTGGGGGAACGCTGGGTGGAAGGAAATTTGTGGCTCCTCTCATATTCCAGAATTTTCTGTCACTGAAATGACAGAAAAAAGTGTTTTTTTGGCCAAAGTTTGAGGTTTGCAAAGGATTCTGGGTAACAGAACCTGGTCAGAGCCCCACAAGTCACCCCATTTTGTATCCCCCTAGATATCTAGTTTTCAAAAATGCGCAGGTTTGCTAGGTTTCCCCAGGTGCCGGCTGAGCTAGAGGCCAAAATCCACAGCTAGGCACTTGGTAAAAAACAGCTCTGTTTTCTTTCTGAAAATGTGATGTGTCCACGTCGTGTTTTGGGGCATATCCTTTCGCAGGCCCTGGGCCTAACCACACAAGTGAGGTACCGTTTTTATCAGGAGACTTGGGGGAATGCTGGTTGGAAGGAAATTTGTGGCTCCTCTGATATTCCAGAATTTTCTGTCACCGAAATGACAGGAAAAAGTGTTTTTTGGCCAAATTTTGAGGTTTGCAAAGGATTCTGGGTAATAGAACCTGGTTAGAGCCCCACAAGTCACCCCATCTTGGATTCCCCTAGGTATCTAGTTTTCAAAAATGCGCAGGTTTGCTAGGTTTCCCCAGGTGCCGGCTGAGCTAGAGGCCAAAATCCACAGCTAGGCACTTTGTAAAAAACAGCTCTGTTTTCTTTCTGAAAATGTGATGTGTCCACGTCGTGTTTTGGGGCATATCCTGTCGCGGGCGCTAGGCCTACCCACACAAGTGAGGTACCATTTTGATCGGGAGACTTGGGGGAACGCTGGGTGGAAGGAAATTTGTGGCTCCTCTCAGATTCCAGAACTTTCTGTCACCGAAATGACAGGAAAAAGTGTTCTTTTGGCTAAAGTTTGAGGTTTGCAAAGGATTCTGGGTACCAGAACCTGGTCAGAGCCCCAAAAGTAACCCCATTTTGGATCCCCCTAGATGTCTAGTTTTCAAAAATGCGCAGGTTTGCTAGGTTTCCCCAGGTGCCGGCTGAGCTAGAGGCCAAAATCTACAGCTAGGCACTTTGTAAAAAACAGCTCTGTTTTTTTCCTGAAAATGTGATGTGTCCACGTCGTGTTTTGGGGCATATCCTGTCGCCGGCGCTAGGCCTACCCACACAAGTGAAGTACCATTTTTATCGGGAGACATGGGGGAACGCTGGGTGGAAGGAAATTTGTGGCTCCTCTCAGATTCCAGAGCTTTCTGTCACTGAAATGACAGGAAAAAGTGTTTTTTTGGCCAAATTTTGAGGTTTGCAAAGGATTCTGGGTAACAGAACCTGGTCAGAGCCCCACAAGTCACCCCATCTTGGATTCCCCTAGATGTCTACTTTTCAAAAATGCACAGGTTTGCTAGGTTTCCCCAGGTGCCGGCTGAGCTAGAGGCCAAAATCCACAGCTAGGCACTTTGTAAAAAACAGCTCTGTTTTCTTTCTGAAAATGTGATGTGTCCACGTCGTGTTTTGGGGCATATCCTGTCGCAGGCCCTGGGCCTACCCACACAAGTGAGGTACCATTTTTATCGGGAGACTTGGGGGAACGCTGGGTGGAAGGAAATTTGTGGCTCCTCTCATATTCCAGAATTTTCTGTCACCCAAATGACAGGAAAAAGGGGTTTTTTGGCCAAAGTTTGAGGTTTGCAAAGGATTCTGGGTAACAGAACCTGGTCAGAGCCCCACAAGTCACCCCATTTTGTATCCCCCTAGATGTCTAGTTTTCAAAAATGTGCAGGTTTGCTAGGTTTCCCCAGGTGCCGGCTGAGCTAGAGGCCAAAATCCACAGCTAGGCACTTTGTAAAAAACAGCTCTGTTTTCTTTCTGAAAATGTGATGTGTCCACGTCGTGTTTTGGGGCATATCCTGTCGCAGGCCCTGGGCCTAACCACACAAGTGAGGTACCGTTTTTATCAGGAGACTTGGGGAAATGCTGGTTGGAAGGAAATTTGTGGCTCCTCTGATATTCCAGAATTTTCTGTCACCGAAATGACAGGAAAAAGGGTTTTTTGGCCAAATTTTGAGGTTTGCAAAAGATTCTGGGTAACAGAACCTGGTCAGAGCCCCACAAGTCACCCCATTTTGGATTCCCCTAGATGTCTAGTTTTCAAAAATGTGCAGGTTTGCTAGGTTTCCCCAGGTGCCGGCTGAGCTAGAGGCCAAAATCCACAGCTAGTCACTTTGTAAAAAACAGCTCTGTTTTCTTTCTGAAAATGTGATGTGTCCACGTCGTGTTATGGGGCATATCCACACAAGTAAGGTACCGTTTTTATCAGGAGACTTGGAGGAATGCTGGGTGGAAGGAAATTTGTGGCTCGTCTCATATTCCAGAATTTTCTGTCACTGAAATGACAGAAAAAAGTGTTTTTTGGCCAAAGTTTGAGGTTTGCAAAGGATTCTGGGTAACAGAACCTGGTCAGAGCCCCACAAGTCACCCCATTTTGTATCCCCCTAGATGTCTAGTTTTCAAAAATGCGCAGGTTTGCTAGTTTTCCCCAGGTGCCGGCTGAGCTAGAGGCCAAAATCCACAGCTAGGCACTTGGTAAAAAACAGCTCTGTTTTCTTTCTGAAAATGTGATGTGTCCACGTCGTGTTTTGGGGCATATCCTTTCGCAGGCCCTGGGCCTAACCACACAAGTGAGGTACCGTTTTTATCAGGAGACTTGGGGGAATGCTGGTTGGAAGGAAATTTGTGGCTCCTCTGATATTCCAGAATTTTCTGTCATCGAAATGACAGGAAAAAGTGTTTTTTGGCCAAATTTTGAGGTTTGCAAAGGATTCTGGGTAACAGAACCTGGTTAGAGCCCCACAAGTCACCCCATCTTGGATTCCCCTAGGTATCTAGTTTTCAAAAATGCGCAGTTTTGCTAGGTTTCCCCAGGTGCCGGCTGAGCTAGAGGCCAAAATCCACAGCTAGGCACTTTGTAAAAAACAGCTCTGTTTTCTTTCTGAAAATGTGATGTGTCCACGTCGTGTTTTGGGGCATATCCTGTCGCGGGCGCTAGGCCTACCCACACAAGTGAGGTACCATTTTGATCGGGAGACTTGGGGGAACGCTGGGTGGAAGGAAATTTGTGGCTCCTCTCATATTCCAGAATTTTCTGTCACCCAAATGACAGGAAATAGGGTTTTTTTGGCCAAAGTTTGAGGTTTGCAAAGGATTCTGGGTAACAGAACCTGGTCAGAGCCCCAAAAGTAACCCCATTTTGGATCCCCCTAGATGTCTAGTTTTCAAAAATGCGCAGGTTTGCTAGGTTTCCCCAGGTGCCGGCTGAGCTAGAGGCCAAAATCCACAGCTAGGCACTTTGTAGAAAACAGCTCTGTTTTTTTCCTGAAAATGTGATGTGTCCACGTCGTGTTTTGGGGCATATCCTGTCGCCGGCGCTAGGCCTACCCACACAAGTGAAGTACCATTTTTATCGGGAGACTTGGGGGAACGCTGGGTGGAAGGAAATTTGTGGCTCCTCTCAGATTCCAGAGCTTTCTGTCACTGAAATGACAGGAAAAAGTGTTTTTTGTCCAAATTTTGAGGTTTGCAAAGGATTCTGGGTAACAGAACCTGGTCAGAGCCCCACAAGTCACCCCATCTTGGATTCCCCTAGATGTCTACTTTTCAAAAATACACAGGTTTGCTAGTTTTCCCCAGGTGCCGGCTGAGCTAGAGGCCAAAATCCACAGCTAGGCACTTTGTATAAAACAGCTCTGTTTTCTTTCTGAAAATGTGATGTGTCCACGTCGTGTTTTGGGGCATATCCCGTCGCAGGCCCTGGGCCTACCCACACAAGTGAGGTACCATTTTTATCGGGAGACTTGGGGGAACGCTGGGTGGAAGGAAGTTTGTGGCTCCTCTCAGATTCCAGAACTTTCTGTCACCGAAATGACAGGAAAAAGTGTTTTTTTTTTGGCCAAAATTTGAGGTTTGCAAAGGATTCTGGGTAACAGAACCTGGTCAGAGCCCCACAAGTCACCCCATTTTGGATTCCCCTAGATGTCTAGTTTTCAAAAATGTGCAGGTTTGCTAGGTTTCCCCAGGTGCCGGCTGAGCTAGAGGCCAAAATCCACAGCTAGGCACTTTGTAAAAAACAGCTCTGTTTTCTTTCTGAAAATGTGATGTGTCCACGTCGTGTTATGGGGCATATCCACACAAGTGAGGTACCGCTTTTATCAGGAGACTTGGAGGAATGCTGGGTGGAAGGAAATTTGTGGCTCCTCTCATATTCCATAATTTTCTGTCACTGAAATGACAGATAAAAGTGTTTTTTTGGCCAAAGTTTGAGGTTTGCAAAGGATTCTGGGTAACAGAACCTGGTCAGAGCCCCACAAGTCACCCCATTTTGTATCCCCCTAGATGTCTAGTTTTCAAAAATGCGCAGGTTTGCTAGGTTTCCCCAGGTGCCGGCTGAGCTAGAGGCCAAAATCCACAGCTAGGCACTTTGTAAAAAACAGCTCTGTTTTCTTTCTGAAAATGTGATGTGTCCACGTCGTGTTTTGGGGCATATCCTGTCGCAGGCCCTGGGCCTAACCACACAAGTGAGGTACCGTTTTTATCAGGAGACTTGGGGGAATGCTGGTTGGAAGGAAATTTGTGGCTCCTCTGATATTCCAGAATTTTCTGTCACCGAAATGACAGGAAAAAGTGTTTTTTGGCCAAATTTTGAGGTTTGCAAAGGATTCTGGGTAACAGAACCTGGTTAGAGCCCCACAAGTCACCCCATCTTGGATTCCCCTAGGTATCTATTTTTCAAAAATGCGCAGGTTTGCTAGGTTTCCCCAGGTGCCGGCTGAGCTAGAGGCCAAAATCCACAGCTAGGCACTTTGTAAAAAACAGCTCTGTTTTCTTTCTGAAAATGTGATGTGTCCACGTCGTGTTTTGGGGCATATCCTGTCGCGGGCGCTAGGCCTACCCACACAAGTGAGGTACCATTTTGATCGGGAGACTTGGGGGAACGCTGGGTGGAAGGAAATTTGTGGCTCCTCTCATATTCCAGAATTTTCTGTCACCCAAATGACAGGAAAAAGGGTTTTTTTGGCCAAAGTTTGAGGTTTGCAAAGGATTCTGGGTAACAGAACCTGGTCAGAGCCCCACAAGTCACCCCATTTTGTATCCCCCTAGATGTCTAGTTTTCCAAAATGTGCAGGTTTGCTAGGTTTCCCCAGGTTCCGGCTGAGCTAGAGACCAAAATCCACAGCTAGGCACTTTGTAAAAAACAGCTCTGTTTTCTTTCTGAAAATGTGATGTGTCCACGTCGTGTTTTGGGGCATATCCTGTCGCAGGCCCTGGGCCTAACCACACAAGTGAGGTACCATTTTGATCGGGAGACTTGGGGGAACGCTGGGTGGAAGGAAATTTGTGTCTCCTCTCATATTCCAGAATTTTCTGTCACCCAAATGACAGGAAAAAGGGTTTTTTTGGCCAAAGTTTGAGGTTTGCAAAGGATTCTGGGTAACAGAACCTGGTCAGAGCCCCAAAAGTAACCCCATTTTGGATCCCCCTAGATGTCTAGTTTTCAAAAATGCGCAGGTTTGCTAGGTTTCCCCAGGTGCCGGCTGAGCTAGAGGCCAAAATCCACAGCTAGGCACTTTGTAAAAAACAGCTCTGTTTTTTTCCTGAAAATGTGATGTGTCCACGTCGTGTTTTGGGGCATATCCTGTCGCCGGCGCTAGGCCTACCCACACAAGTGAAGTACCATTTTTATCGTGAGACTTGGGGGAAGGCTGGGTGGAAGGAAATTTGTGGCTCCTCTCAGATTCCAGAGCTTTCTGTCACTGAAATGACAGGAAATAGTGTTTTTTTGGCCAAATTTTGAGGTTTGCAAAGGATTCTGGTGAACAGAACCTGGTCAGAGCCCCACAAGTCACCCCATCTTGGATTCCCCTAGATGTCTACTTTTCAAAAATACACAGGTTTGCTAGGTTTCCCCAGGTGCCGGCTGAGCTAGAGGCCAAAATCCACAGCTAGGCACTTTGTAAAAAAACGCTCTGTTTTCTTTCTGAAAATGTGATGTGTCCACGTCGTGTGTTGGGGCATATCCTGTCGCAGGCCCTGGGCCTAACCACACAAGTGAGGTACCGTTTTTATCAGGAGACTTGCGGGAATGCTGGTTGGAAGGAAATTTGTGGCTCCTCTGATATTCCAGAATTTTCTGTCACCGAAATGACAGGAAAAAGTGTTTTTTGGCCAAATTTTGAGTTTTGCAAAGGATTCTGGGTAACAGAACCTGGTTTGAGACCCACAAGTCACCCCATCTTGGATTCCCCTAGGTATCTAGTTTTCAATAATGCGCAGGTTTGCTAGGTTTCCCCAGGTGCCGGCTGAGCTAGAGGCCAAAATCCACAGCTAGGCACTTTGTAAAAAACAGCTCTGTTTTCTTTCTGAAAATGTGATGTGTCCACGTCGTGTTTTGGGGCATATCCTGTCGCGGGCGCTAGGCCTACCCACACAAGTGAGGTACCATTTTTATCGGGAGACTTGGGGGAACGCTGGGTGGAAGGAAATTTGTGGCTCCTCTCAGATTCCAGAACTTTCTGTCACCGAAATGACAGGAAAAAGTGTTCTTTTGGCTAAAGTTTGAGGTTTGCAAAGGATTCTGGGTAACAGAACCTGGTCAGAGCTCCAAAAGTAACCCCATTTTGGATCCCCCTAGATGTCTAGTTTTCCAAAATGCGCAGGTTTGCTAGGTTTCCCCAGGTGCCGGCTGAGCTAGAGGCCAAAATCCACAGCTAGGCACTATGTAAAAAACAGCTCTGTTTTTTTCCTGAAAATGTGATGTGTCCACGTCGTGTTTTGGGGCATATCCTGTCGCCGGCGCTAGGCCTACCCACTCAAGTGAAGTACCATTTTTATCGGGAGACTTGGGGGAACGCTGGGTGGCAGGAAATTTCTGGCTCCTCTCAGATTCCAGAGCTTTCTGTCACTGAAATGACAGGAAAAAGTGTTTTTTTGGCCAAATTTTGAGGTTTGCAAAGGATTCTGGGTAACAGAACCTGGTCAGAGCCCCACAAGTCACCACATCTTGGATTCCCCTAGATGTCTACTTTTCAAAAATGCACAGGTTTGCTAGGTTTCCCCAGGTGCCGGCTGAGCTAGAGGCAAAAATCCACAGCTAGGCACTTTGTAAAAAACAGCTCTGTTTTCTTTCTGAAAATGTGATGTGTCCACGTCGTGTTTTGGGGCATATCCCGTCGCAGGCCCTGGGCCTACCCACACAAGTGAGGTACCATTTTTATCGGGAGACTTGGGGGAACGCTGGGTGGAAGGAAGTTTGTGGCTCCTCTCAGATTCCAGAACTTTCTGTCACCGAAATGACAGGAAAAAGTGTTTTTTTGGCCAAAATTTGAGGTTTGCAAAGGATTCTGGGTAACAGAACCTGGTCAGAGCCCCACAAGTCACCCCATTTTGGATTCCCCTAGATGTCTAGTTTTCAAAAATGTGCAGGTTTGCTAGGTTTCCCCAGGTGCCGACTGAGCTAGAGGCCAAAATCCACAGCTATGCACTTTGTAAAAAACAGCTCTGTTTTCTTTCTGAAAATGTGATGTGTCCACGTCGTGTTATGGGGCATATCCACACAAGTGAGGTACCGTTTTTATCAGGAGACTTGGAGGAATGCTGGGTGGAACGAAATTTGTGGCTCCTCTCATATTCCAGAATTTTCTGTCACTGAAATGACAGAAAAAAGTGTTTTTTTGGCCAAAGTTTGAGGTTTGCAAAGGATTCTGGGTAACAGAACCTGGTCAGAGCCCCACAAGTCACCCCATTTTTGATCCCCCTAGATGTCTAGTTTTTAAAAATGTGCAGGTTTGCTAGGTTTCCCCAGGTGCCGGCTGAGCTAGAGGCCAAAATCCACAGCTAGGCACTTTGTAAAAAACAGCTCTGTTTTCTTTCTGAAAATGTGATGTGTCCACGTCGTGTGTTGGGGCATATCCTGTCGCAGGCCCTGGGCCTAACCACACAAGTGAGGTACCGTTTTTATCAGGAGACTTGCGGGAATGCTGGTTGGAAGGAAATTTGTGGCTCCTCTGATATTCCAGAATTTTCTGTCACCGAAATGACAGGAAAAAGTGTTTTTTGGCCAAATTTTGAGGTTTGCAAAGGATTCTGGGTAACAGAACCTGGTTTGAGACCCACAAGTCACCCCATCTTGGATTCCCCTAGGTATCTAGTTTTCAATAATGCGCAGGTTTGCTAGGTTTCCCCAGGTGCCGGCTGAGCTAGAGGCCAAAATCCACAGCTAGGCACTTTGTAAAAAACAGCTCTGTTTTCTTTCTGAAAATGTGATGTGTCCACTTCGTGTTTTGGGGCATATCCTGTCGCGGGCGCTAGGCCTTCCCACACAAGTGAGGTACCATTTTTGTCGGGAGACTTGGGGGAACACTGGGTGGAAGGAAATTTGTGGCTCCTCTCAGATTCCAGAACTTTCTGTCACCGAAATGACAGGAAAAAGTGTTATTTTGGCCAAAGATTGAGGTTTGCAAAGGATTCTGGGTAACAGAACCTGGTCGGAGCCCCACAAGTCACCCCATTTTTGATCCCCCTAGATGTCTAGTTTTCAAAACTGCGCAGGTTTGCTAGGTTTCCCCAGGTGCCGGCTGAGCTAGAGGCCAAAATCCACAGCTAGGCACTTTGTAAAAAACAGCTCTGTTTTTTTTCTGAAAATGTGATGTGTCCACGTCGTGTTTTGGGGCATATCCTGTCGCCGGCGCTAGGCCTACCCACACAAGTGAAGTTCCATTTTTATCGTGAGACTTGGGGGAACGCTGGGTGGAAGGAAATTTGTGGCTCCTCTCAGATTCCAGAGCTTTCTGTCACTGAAATGACAGAAAAAAGTGTTTTTTTGGCCAACTTTTGAGGTTTGCAAAGGATTCTGGGTAACAGAACCTGGTCAGAGCCCCACAAGTCACCCCATCTTGGATTCCCCTAGATGTCTACTTTTCAAAAATACACAGGTTTGCTAGGTTTCCCCCGGTGCTGGCTGAGCTAGAGGCCAACATCCACAGCCAGGCACTTTGTAAAAAACAGCTCTGTTTTCTTTCTGAAAATGTGATGTGTCCACGTCGTGTTTTGGGGCATATCCTGTCGCAGGCCCTGGGCCTACCCACACAAGTGAGGTACCGTTTTTATCAGGAGACTTGGGTGAATGCTGGTTGGAAGGAAATTTGTGGCTCCTCTCATATTCCAGAATTTTCTGTCACCGAAATGACAGGAAAAAGTGTTTTTTGGCAAAATTTTGAGGTTTGCAAAGGATTCTGGGTAACAAAACCTGGTTAGAGCCCCACAAGTCACCCCATCTTGGATTCCCCTAGGTATCTAGTTTTCAAAAATGCGCAGGTTTGCTAGGTTTCCCCAGGTGCTGGCTGAGCTAGGGGGCAAAATCCACAGCTAGGCACTTTGTAAAAAACAGCTCTGTTT
Source organism: Pleurodeles waltl (assembly GCF_031143425.1). Lineage (NCBI taxonomy): Eukaryota > Metazoa > Chordata > Amphibia > Caudata > Salamandridae > Pleurodeles > Pleurodeles waltl. The sequence continues at coordinate 1,022,038,270 of NC_090448.1, forward strand.
TCTTTCTGAAAATGTGATGTGTCCACGTCGTGTTTTGGGGCATATCCTGTCGCGGGCGCTAGGCCTACCCACACAAGTGAGGTACCGTTTTTATCGGGAGACTTGGGGGAACGCTGGGTGGAAGGAAATTTGTTGCTCCTCTCAGATTCCAGAACTTTCTGTCACCGAAATAACAGGAAAAAGTGTTCTTTTGGCCAAAGTTTGAGGTTTGCAAAGGATTCTGGGTAACAGAACCTGGTCAGAGCCCCACAAGTCACCCCATTTTGGATCCCCCTAGATGTCTAGTTTTAAAAAATGTGCAGGTTTGCTAGGTTTCCCTATGTGCCGGCTGAGCTAGAGGCCAAAATCCACAGCTAGGCACTTTGTAAAAAACAGCTCTGTTTTCTTTCTGAAAATGTGATGTGTCCACGTCGTGTTTTGGGGCATATCCTGTCGCCGGCGCTAGGCCTACCCACACAAGTGAATTACCATTTTTATTGGGAGACTTGGGGGAACGCTGGGTGGAAGGAAATTTGTGGCTCCTCTCAGATTCTAGAACTTTCTGTCACTGAAATGACAGGAAAAAGTGTTTTTTTGGCCAAATTTTAAAGGTTTGCAAAGGATTCTGGGTAACAGAACCTGGTCAGAGCCCCACAAGCCACCCCATCTTGGATTACCCTAGATGTCTAGTTTTCAAAAATGCACAGGTTTGCTAGGTTTCCCTAGGTGCCGGCTGAGCTAGAGGCCAAAATCCACAGCTAGGCACTTTGTAAAAAACAGCTCTGTTTTCTTTCTGAAAATGTGATGTGTCCACGTCGTGTTTTGGGGCATATCCTGTTGCGGGCGCTAGGCCTACCCACACAAGTGAGGTACCGTTTTTATCGGGAGTCTTGGGGGAATGCTGGGTGGAAGGAAATTTGTGGCTCCTCTCATATTCCAGAATTTTCTGTCACCCAAATGACAGGAAAAAGGTTTTTTTTGGCCAAAGTTTGAGGTTTGCAAAGGATTCTGGGTAACAGAACCTGGTCAGAGCCCCACAAGTCACCCCATTTTGTATCCCCCTAGATGTCTAGTTTTCAAAAATGCGCAGGTTTGCTAGGTTTCCCCAGGTGCCGGCTGAGCTAGAGGCCAAAATCCACAGCTAGGCACTTTGTAAAAAACAGCTCTGTTTTCTTTCTGAAAATGTGATGTGTCCACGTCGTGTTTTGGGGCATAACCTGTCGCAGGCCCTGGGCCTAACCACACAAGTGAGGTACTGTTTTTATCAGGAGACTTGGGGGAATGCTGGTTGGAAGGAAATTTGTTGCTCCTCTGATATTCCAGAATTTTCTGTCACCGAAATGACAGGAAAAAGGGTTTTTTGGCCAAATTTTGAGGTTTGCAAAGGATTCCCCTAGGTATATAGTTTTCAAAAATGCACAGGTTTGCTAGGTTTCCCCAGGTGCCGGCTGAGCTAGAGGCCAAAATCCACAGCTAGGCACTTTGTAAAAAACAGCTCTGTTTTCTTTCTGAAAATGTGATGTGTCCACGTCGTGTTTTGGGGCATATCCTGTCGCGGGCGCTAGGCCTACCCACACAAGTGAGGTACCATTTTTATCGGGAGACTTGGGGGAACGCTGGGTGGAAGGAAATTTTTGGCTCCTCTCAGATTCCAGAACTTTCTGTCACCGAAATGACAGGAAAAAGTGTTCTTTTGGCCAAAGTTTGAGGTTTGCAAAGGATTCTGGGTAACAAAACCTGGTCAGAGCCCCAAAAGTAACCCCATTTTGGATCCCCCTAGATGTCTAGTTTTCAAAAATGCGCAGGTTTGCTAGGTTTCCCCAGGTGCCGGCTGAGCTAGAGGCCAAAATCCACAGCTAGGCACTTTGTAAAAAACAGCTCTGTTTTTTTTCTGAAAATGTGATGTGTCCACGTCGTGTTTTGGGGCATATCCTGTCGCCGGCGCTAGGCCTACCCACACACGTGAAGTACCATTTTTATCGGGAGACTTGGGGGAACGCTGGGTGGAAGGAAATTTGTGGCTCCTCTCAGATTCCAGAGCTTTCTGTCACTGAAATGACAGGAAAAAGTGTTTTTTTGGCCAAATTTTGAGGTTTGCAAAGGATTCTGGGTAACAGAACCTGGTCAGAGCCCCACAAGTCACCCCATCTTGGATTCCCCTATATGTCTACTTTTCTAAAATGCACAGGTTTGCTAGGTTTCCCAAGGTGCCGGCTGACCTAGAGGCCAAAATCCACAGCTAGGCACTTTGTAAAAAACAGCTCTGTTTTTTTTCTGAAAATGTGATGTGTCCACGTCGTGTTTTGGGGCATATCCTGTCGCCGACGCTAGGCCTACCCACACAAGTGAAGTACCATTTTTATCGGGAGACTTCGGGGAACGCTGGGTGGAAGGAAATTTGTGGCTCCTTTCAGATTCCAGAACTTTCTGTCACCGAAATGACAGGAATAAGTGTTTTTTTGGCCAAAATTTAAGGTTTGCAAAGGATTCTGGGTAACAGAATCTGGTCAGAGCCCCACAAGTCACCCCATTTTGGATTCCCCTAGATGTCTAGTTTTCAAAAATGTGCAGGTTTGCTCGGTTTCCCCAGGTGCCGGCTGAGCTAGAGGCCAAAATCCACAGCTAGGCACTTTGTAAAAAACAGCTCTGTTTTCTTTCTGAAAATGTGATGTGTCCACTTCGTGTTATGGGGCATATCCACACAAATGAGGTACCGTTTTTATCAGGAGACTTGGAGGAATGCTGGGTGGAAGGAAATTTGTGGCTCCTCTCATATTCCAGAATTTTCTGTCACTGAAATGACAGAAAAAAGTGTTTTTTTGGCCAAAGTTTGAGGTTTGTAAAGGATTCTGGGTAACAGAACCTGGTCAGAGCCCCACAAGTCACCCCATTTTGGATCCCCCTAGATGTCTAGTTTTCAAAAATGCACAGGTTTGCTAGGTTTCCCCAGGTGCCGGCTGAGCTAGAGGCCAAAATCCACAGCTAGGCACTTTGTAAAAAACAGCTCTGTTTTCTTTCTGAAAATGTGATGTGTCCACGTCGTGTTTTGGGGCATATTCTGTCGCCGGCTCTAGGCCTACCCACACAAGTGAAGTACCATTTTTATTGGGAGACTTGGGGGAACGCTGGGTGGAAGGAAATTTGTGGCTCCTCTCAGATTCTAGAACTTTCTGTCACTGAAATGACAGGAAAAAGGTTTTTTTTGGCCAAATTTTAAAGGTTTGCAAAGGATTCTGGGTCACAGAACCTGGTCAGAGCCCCACAAGCCACCCCATCTTGGATTACCCTAGATGTCTAGTTTTAAAAAATGCACAGGTTTGCTAGGTTTCCCTAGGTTCCGGCTGAGCTAGAGGCCAAAATCCACAGCTAGGCACTTTGTAAAAAACAGTTCTGTTTTCTTTCTGAAAATGTGATGTGTCCACGTCGTGTTTTGGGGCATATCCTGTCGCGGGCGCTAGGCCTACCCACACAAGTGAGGTACCATTTTGATCGGGAGACTTGGGGGAACGCTGGGTGGAAGGAAATTTGTGGCTCCTCTCATATTCCAGAATTTTCTGTCACCCAAATGACAGGAAAAAGGGGTTTTTATGGCCAAAGTTTGAGGTTTGCAAAGGATTCTGGGTAACAGAACCTGGTCAGAGCCCCACAAGTCACCCCATTTTGTATCCCCCTAGATGTCTAGTTTTCAAAAATGCGCAGGTTTGCTAGGTTTCCCCACGTGCCGGCTGAGCTAGAGGCCAAAATCCACATCTAGGCACTTTGTAAAAAACAGCTCTGTTTTCTTTCTGAAAATGTGATGTGTCCACGTCGTGTTTTGGGGCATATCCTGTCGCAGGCCCTGGGCCTAACCACACAAGTGAGGTACCGTTTTTATCAGGAGACTTGGGGGAATGCTGGTTGGAAGGAAATTTGTGGCTCCTCTGATATTCCAGAATTTTCTGTCACCGAAATGACAGGAAAAAGTGTTTTTTGGCCAAATTTTGAGGTTTGCAAAGGATTCTGGGTAACAGAACCTGGTTAGAGCCCCACAAGTCACCCCATCTTGGATTCCCCTAGGTATCTAGTTTTCAAAAATGCGAAGGTTTGCTAGGTTTCCCCAGGTGCCGGCTGAGCTAGAGGCCAAAATCCACAGCTAGGCACTTTGTAAAAAACAGCTCTGTTTTCTTTCTGAAAATGTGATGTGTCCACGTCGTGTTTTGGGGCATATCCTGTCGCGGGCGCTAGGCCTACCCACACAAGTGAGGTACCATTTTTATCAGGAGACTTGGGGGAACACTGGGTGGAAGGAAATTTGTGGCTCCTCTCAGATTCCAGAACTTTCTGTCACCGAAATGACAGGAAAAAGTGTTCTTTTGGCTAAAGTTTGAGGTTTGCAAAGGATTCTGGGTAACAGAACCTGGTCAGAGCCCCAAAAGTAACCCCATTTTGGATCCCCCTAGATGTCTAGTTTTCAAAAATGCGCAGGTTTGCTAGGTTTCCCCAGGTGCCGGCTGAGCTAGAGGTCAAAATCCACAGCTAGGCACTTTGTAAAAAACAGCTCTGTTTTCTTTCTGAAAATGTGATGTGTCCACGTCGTGTTTTGGGGCATATCCTGTCGCAGGCCCTGGGCCTAACCACACAAGTGAGGTACCGTTTTTATCAGGAGACTTGGGGGAATGCTGGTTGGAAGGAAATTTGTGGCTCCTCTGATATTCCAGAATTTTCTGTCACCGAAATGACAGGAAAAAGTGTTTTTTGGCCAAATTTTGAGGTTTGCAAAGGATTCTGGGTAACAGAACCTGGTTAGAGCCCCACAAGTCACCCCATCTTGGATTCCTCTAGGTATCTAGTTTTAAAAAATGCGCAGGTTTGCTAGGTTTCCCCAGGTGCCGGCTGAGCTAGAGGCCAAAGTCCACAGCTAGGCACTTTGTAAAAAACAGCTCTGTTTTCTTTCTGAAAATGTGATGTGTCCACGTTGTGTTTTGGGGCATATCCTGTCGCGGGCGCTAGGCCTACCCACACAAGTGAGGTACTGTTTTTATCAGGAGACTTGGGGGAATGCTGGTTGGAAGGAAATTTGTGGCTCCTCTGATATTCCAGAATTTTCTGTCACCGAAATGACAGGAAAAAGGGTTTTTTGGCCAAATTTTGAGGTTTGCAAAGGATTCCCCTAGGTATCTAGTTTTCAAAAATGCACAGGTTTGCTAGGTTTCCCCAGGTGCCGGCTGAGCTAGAGGCCAAAATCCACAGCTAGGCACTTTGTAAAAAAGAGCTCTGTTTTCTTTCTGAAAATGTGATGTGTCCACGTCGTGTTTTGGGGCATATCCTGTCGCGGGCGCTAGGCCTACCCACACAAGTGAGGTACCATTTTTATCGGGAGACTTGGGGGAACGCTGGGTGGAAGGAAATTTGTGGCTCCTCTCAGATTCCAGAACTTTCTGTCACCGAAATGACAGGAAAAAGTGTTCTTTTGGCCAAAGTTTGAGGTTTGCAAAGGATTCTGGGTAACAAAACCTGGTCAGAGCCCTAAAAGTAACCCCATTTTGGATCCCCCTAGATGTCTAGTTTTCAAAAATGCGCAGGTTTGCTAGGTTTCCCCAGGTGCCGGCTGAGCTAGAGGCCAAAATCCACAGCTAGGCACTTTGTAAAAAACAGCTCTGTTTTTTTTCTGAAAATGTGATGTGTCCACGTCGTGTTTTGGGGCATATCCTGTCGCCGGCGCTAGGCCTACCCACACAAGTGAAGTACCATTTTTATCGGGAGACTTGGGGGAACGCTGGGTGGAAGGAAATTTGTGGCTCCTCTCAGATTCCAGAGCTTTCTGTCACTGAAATGACAGGAAAAAGTGTTTTTTTGGCCAAATTTTGAGGTTTGCAAAGGATTCTGGGTAACAGAACCTGGTCAGAGCCCCACAAGTCACCCCATCTTGGATTCCCCTAGATGTCTACTTTTCAAAAATGCACAGGTTTGCTAGGTTTCCCAAGGTGCCGGCTGACCTAGAGGCCAAAATCCACAGCTAGGCACTTTGTAAAAAACAGCTCTGTTTTTTTTCTGAAAATGTGATGTGTCCACGTCGTGTTTTGGGGCATATCCTGTCGCCGGCGCTAGGCCTACCCACACAAATGAAGTACCATTTTTATCGGGAGACTTGGGGGAACGCTGGGTGGAAGGAAATTTGTGGCTCCTTTCAGATTCCAGAACTTTCTGTCACCGAAATGACAGGAATAAGTGTTTTTTTGGCCAAAATTTAAGGTTTGCAAAGGATTCTGGGTAACAGAACCTGGTCAGAGCCCCACAAGTCACCCCATTCTGGATTCCCCTAGATGTCTAGTTTTCAAAAATGTGCAGGTTTGCTAGGTTTCCCCAGGTGCCGGCTGATCTAGAGGCCAAAATCCACAGCTAGGCACTTGGTAAAAAACAGCTCTGTTTTCTTTCTGAAAATGTGATGTGTCCACGTCGTGTTTTGGGGCATATCCTTTCGCAGGCCCTGGGCCTAACCACACAAGTGAGGTACCGTTTTTATCAGGAGACTTGGGGGAATGCTGGTTGGAAGGAAATTTGTGGCTCCTCTGATATTCCAGAATTTTCTGTCTCCGAAATGACAGGAAAAAGTGTTTTTTGGCCAAATTTTGAGGTTTGCAAAGGATTCTGGGTAACAGAACCTGGTTAGAGCCCCACAAGTCACCCCATCTTGGATTCCCCTAGGTATCTAGTTTTCAAAAATGCGCAGGTTTGCTAGGTTTCCCCAGGTGCCGGCTGAGCTAGAGGCCAAAATCCACAGCTAGGCACTTTGTAAAAAACAGCTCTGTTTTCTTTCTGAAAATGTGATGTGTCCACGTCGTGTTTTGGGGCATATCCTGTCGCGGGCGCTAGGCCTACCCACACAAGTGAGGTACCATTTTGATCGGGAGACTTGGGGGAACGCTGGGTGGAAGGAAATTTGTGGCTCCTCTGATATTCCAGAATTTTCTGTCACCGAAATGACAGGAAAAAGTGTTTTTTGGCCAAATTTTGAGGTTTGCAAAGGATTCTGGGTAACAGAACCTGGTTAGAGCCCCACAAGTCACCCCATCTTGGATTCCCCTAGGTATCTAGTTTTCAAAAATGCGCAGGTTTGCTAGGTTTCCCCAGGTGCCGGCTGAGCTAGAGGCCAAAATCCACAGCTAGGCACTTTGTAAAAAACAGCTCTGTTTTCTTTCTGAAAATGTGATGTGTCCACGTCGTGTTTTGGGGCATATCCTGTCGCGGGCGCTAGGCCTACCCACACAAGTGAGGTACCATTTTGATCGGGAGACTTGGGGGAACGCTGGGTGGAAGGAAATTTGTGGCTCCTCTCATATTCCAGAATTTTCTGTCACCCAAATGACAGGAAATAGGGTTTTTTTGGCCAAAGTTTGAGGTTTGCAAAGGATTCTGGGTAACAGAACCTGGTCAGAGCCCCAAAAGTAACCCCATTTTGGATCCCCCTAGATGTCTAGTTTTCAAAAATGCGCAGGTTTGCTAGGTTTCCCCAGGTGCCGGCTGAGCTAGAGGCCAAAATCCACAGCTAGGCACTTTGTAAAAAACAGCTCTGTTTTTTTCCTGAAAATGTGATGTGTCCACGTCGTGTTTTGGGGCATATCCTGTCGCCGGCGCTAGGCCTACCCACACAAGTGAAGTACCATTTTTATTGGGAGACTTGGGGGAACGCTGGGTGGAAGGAAATTTGTGGCTCCTCTCAGATTCTAGAACTTTCTGTCACTGAAATGACAGGAAAAAGTGTTTTTTTGGCCAAATTTTAAAGGTTTGCAAAGGATTCTGGGTAACAGAACCTGGTCAGAGCCCCACAAGCCACCCCATCTTGGATTACCCTAGATGTCTAGTTTTAAAAAATGCACAGGTTTGCTAGGTTTCCCTAGGTTCCGGCTGAGCTAGAGGCCAAAATCCACAGCTAGGCACTTTGTAAAAAACAGTTCTGTTTTCTTTCTGAAAATGTGATGTGTCCACGTCGTGTTTTGGGGCATATCCTGTCGCGGGCGCTAGGCCTACCCACACAAGTGAGGTACCATTTTGATCGGGAGACTTGGGGGAACGCTGGGTGGAAGGAAATTTGTGGCTCCTCTCATATTCCAGAATTTTCTGTCACCCAAATGACAGGAAAAAGGGTTTTTTATGGCCAAAGTTTGAGGTTTGCAAAGGATTCTGGGTAACAGAACCTGGTCAGAGCCCCACAAGTCACCCCATTTTGTATCCCCCTAGATGTCTAGTTTTCAAAAATGCGCAGGTTTGCTAGGTTTCCCCAGGTGCCGGCTGAGCTAGAGGCCAAAATCCACAGCTAGGCACTTTGTAAAAAACAGCTCTGTTTTCTTTCTGAAAATGTGATGTGTCCACGTCGTGTTTTGGGGCATATCCTGTCGCAGGCCCTAGGCCTAACCACACAAGTGAGGTACCGTTTTTATCAGGAGACTTGGGGGAATGCTGGTTGGAAGGAAATTTGTGGCTCCTCTGATTTTCCAGAATTTTCTGTCACCGAAATGACAGGAAAAAGTGGTTTTTGGCCAAATTTTGAGGTTTGCAAAGGATTCTGGGTAACAGAACCTGGTTAGAGCCCCACAAGTCACCCCATCTTGGATTCCCCTAGGTATCTAGTTTTCAAAAATGCGCAGGTTTGCTAGGTTTCCCCAGGTGCCGGCTGAGCTAGAGGCCAAAATCCACAGCTAGGCACTTTGTAAAAAACAGCTCTGTTTTCTTTCTGAAAATGTGATGTGTCCACGTCGTGTTTTGGGGCATATCCTGTCGCGGGCGCTAGGCCTACCCACACAAGTGAGGTACCATTTTTATCGGGAGACTTGGGGGAACGCTGGGTGGAAGGAAATTTGTGGCTCCTCTCAGATTCCAGAACTTTCTGTCACCGAAATGACAGGAAAAAGTGTTCTTTTGGCTAAAGTTTGAGGTTTGCAAAGGATTCTGGGTAACAGAACCTGGTCAGAGCCCCAAAAGTAACCCCATTTTGGATTCCCCTAGATGTCTAGTTTTCAAAAATGCGCAGGTGTGCTAGGTTTCCCCAGGTGCCGGCTGAGCTAGAGGCCAAAATCCACAGCTAGGCACTTTGTAAAAAACAGCTCTGTTTTCTTTCTGAAAATGTGATGTGTCCACGTCGTGTTTTGGGGCATATCCTGTCACGGGCGCTAGGCCTACCCACACAAGTGAGGTACCATTTTTATCGGGAGACTTGGGGGAACGCTGGGTGGAAGGAAATTTGTGGCTCCTCTCAGATTCCAGAACTTTCTGTCACCGAAATGACAGGAAAAGTGTTTTTTTGGCCAAAATTTGAGGTTGGCAAAGGATTCTGGGTAACAGAACCTGGTCAGAGCCCCACAAGTCACCCCATCTTGGATTCCCCTAGGTATCTAGTTTTAAAAAATGCGCAGGTTTGCTAGGTTTCCTCAGGTGCCGGCTGAGCTAGAGGCCAAAATCCACAGCTAGGCACTTTGTAAAAAACAGCTCTATTTTCTTTCTGAAAATGTGATGTGTCCACGTCGTGTTTTGGGGCATATCCTGTCGCAGGCCCTGGGCCTAACCACACAAGTGAGGTACCGTTTTTATCAGGAGACTTGGGGGAATGCTGGTTGGAAGGAAATTTGTGGCTCCTCTGATATTCCAGAATTTTCTGTCACCGAAATGACAGGAAAAAGTGTTTTTTGGCCAAATTTTGAGGTTTGCAAAGGATTCTGGGTAACAGAACCTGGTTAGAGCCCCACAAGTCACCCCATCTTGGATTCCCCTAGGTATCTAGTTTTAAAAAATGCGCAGGTTTGCTAGGTTTCCCCAGGTGCAGGCTGAGCTAGAGGCCAAAATCCACAGCTAGGCACTTTGTAAAAAACAGCTCTGTTTTCTTTCTGAAAATGTGATGTGTCCACGTCGTGTTTTGGGGCATATCCTGTCGCGGGCGCTAGGCCTACCCACACAAGTGAGGTACCATTTTGATCGGGAGACTTGGGGGAACGCTGGGTGGAAGGAAATTTGTGGCTCCTCTCATATTCCAGAATTTTCTGTCACCCAAATGACAGGAAAAAGGGTTTTTTTGGCCAAAGTTTGAGGTTTGCAAAGGATTCTGGGTAACAGAACCTGGTCAGAGCCCCAAAAGTAACCCCATTTTGGATCCCCCTAGATGTCTAGTTTTCAAAAATGCGCAGGTTTGCTAGGTTTCCCCAGGTGCCGGCTGAGCTAGAGGCCAAAATCCACAGCTAGGCACTTTGTAAAAAACAGCTCTGTTTTTTTCCTGAAAATGTGATGTGTCCACGTCGTGTTTTGGGGCATATCCTGTCGCCGGCGCTAGGCCTACCCACACAAGTGAAGTACAATTTTTATCGGGAGACTTGGGGGAACGCTGGGTGGAAGGAAATGTGTGGCTCCTCTCAGATTCCAGAACTTTCTGTCACCGAAATGACAGGAAAAAGTGTTCTTTTGGCTAAAGTTTGAGGTTTGCAAAGGATTCTGGGTAACAGAACCTGGTCAGAGCCCCAAAAGTAACCCCATTTTGGATCCCCCTAGATGTCTAGTTTTCCAAAATGCGCAGGTTTGCTAGGTTTCCCCAGGTGCCGGCTGAGCTAGAGGCCAAAATCCACAGCTAGGCACTTTGTAAAAAACAGCTCTGTTTTTTTCCTGAAAATGTGATGTGTCCACGTCGTGTTTTGGGGCATATCCTGTCGCCGGCGCTAGGCCTACCCACTCAAGTGAAGTACCATTTTTATCGGGAGACTTGGGGGAACGCTGGGTGGCAGGAAATTTCTGGCTCCTCTCAGATTCCAGAGCTTTCTGTCACTGAAATGACAGGAAAAAGTGTTTTTTTGGCCAAATTTTGAGGTTTGCAAAGGATTCTGGGTAACAGAACCTGGTCAGAGCCCCACAAGTCACCACATCTTGGATTCCCCTAGATGTCTACTTTTCAAAAATGCACAGGTTTGCTAGGTTTCCCCAGGTGCCGGCTGAGCTAGAGGCAAAAATCCACAGCTAGGCACTTTGTAAAAAACAGCTCTGTTTTCTTTCTGAAAATGTGATGTGTCCACGTCGTGTTTTGGGGCATATCCCGTCGCAGGCCCTGGGCCTACCCACACAAGTGAGGTACCATTTTTATCGGGAGACTTGGGGGAACGCTGGGTGGAAGGAAGTTTGTGGCTCCTCTCAGATTCCAGAACTTTCTGTCACCGAAATGACAGGAAAAAGTGTTTTTTTGGCCAAAATTTGAGGTTTGCAAAGGATTCTGGGTAACAGAACCTGGTCAGAGCCCCACAAGTCACCCCATTTTGGATTCCCCTAGATGTCTAGTTTTCAAAAATGTGCAGGTTTGCTAGGTTTCCCCAGGTGCCGGCTGAGCTAGAGGCCAAAATCCACAGCTATGCACTTTGTAAAAAACAGCTCTGTTTTCTTTCTGAAAATGTGATGTGTCCACGTCGTGTTATGGGGCATATCCACACAAGTGAGGTACCGTTTTTATCAGGAGACTTGGAGGAATGCTGGGTGGAACGAAATTTGTGGCTCCTCTCATATTCCAGAATTTTCTGTCACTGAAATGACAGAAAAAAGTGTTTTTTTGGCCAAAGTTTGAGGTTTGCAAAGGATTCTGGGTAACAGAACCTGGTCAGAGCCCCACAAGTCACCCCATTTTTGATCCCCCTAGATGTCTAGTTTTTAAAAATGTGCAGGTTTGCTAGGTTTCCCCAGGTGCCGGCTGAGCTAGAGGCCAAAATCCACAGCTAGGCACTTTGTAAAAAACAGCTCTGTTTTCTTTCTGAAAATGTGATGTGTCCACGTCGTGTGTTGGGGCATATCCTGTCGCAGGCCCTGGGCCTAACCACACAAGTGAGGTACCGTTTTTATCAGGAGACTTGCGGGAATGCTGGTTGGAAGGAAATTTGTGGCTCCTCTGATATTCCAGAATTTTCTGTCACCGAAATGACAGGAAAAAGTGTTTTTTGGCCAAATTTTGAGGTTTGCAAAGGATTCTGGGTAACAGAACCTGGTTTGAGACCCACAAGTCACCCCATCTTGGATTCCCCTAGGTATCTAGTTTTCAATAATGCGCAGGTTTGCTAGGTTTCCCCAGGTGCCGGCTGAGCTAGAGGCCAAAATCCACAGCTAGGCACTTTGTAAAAAACAGCTCTGTTTTCTTTCTGAAAATGTGATGTGTCCACTTCGTGTTTTGGGGCATATCCTGTCGCGGGCGCTAGGCCTTCCCACACAAGTGAGGTACCATTTTTGTCGGGAGACTTGGGGGAACACTGGGTGGAAGGAAATTTGTGGCTCCTCTCAGATTCCAGAACTTTCTGTCACCGAAATGACAGGAAAAAGTGTTATTTTGGCCAAAGATTGAGGTTTGCAAAGGATTCTGGGTAACAGAACCTGGTCGGAGCCCCACAAGTCACCCCATTTTTGATCCCCCTAGATGTCTAGTTTTCAAAACTGCGCAGGTTTGCTAGGTTTCCCCAGGTGCCGGCTGAGCTAGAGGCCAAAATCCACAGCTAGGCACTTTGTAAAAAACAGCTCTGTTTTTTTTCTGAAAATGTGATGTGTCCACGTCGTGTTTTGGGGCATATCCTGTCGCCGGCGCTAGGCCTACCCACACAAGTGAAGTTCCATTTTTATCGTGAGACTTGGGGGAACGCTGGGTGGAAGGAAATTTGTGGCTCCTCTCAGATTCCAGAGCTTTCTGTCACTGAAATGACAGAAAAAAGTGTTTTTTTGGCCAACTTTTGAGGTTTGCAAAGGATTCTGGGTAACAGAACCTGGTCAGAGCCCCACAAGTCACCCCATCTTGGATTCCCCTAGATGTCTACTTTTCAAAAATACACAGGTTTGCTAGGTTTCCCCCGGTGCTGGCTGAGCTAGAGGCCAACATCCACAGCCAGGCACTTTGTAAAAAACAGCTCTGTTTTCTTTCTGAAAATGTGATGTGTCCACGTCGTGTTTTGGGGCATATCCTGTCGCAGGCCCTGGGCCTACCCACACAAGTGAGGTTCCGTTTTTATCAGGAGACTTGGGTGAATGCTGGTTGGAAGGAAATTTGTGGCTCCTCTCATATTCCAGAATTTTCTGTCACCGAAATGACAGGAAAAAGTGTTTTTTGGCAAAATTTTGAGGTTTGCAAAGGATTCTGGGTAACAAAACCTGGTTAGAGCCCCACAAGTCACCCCATCTTGGATTCCCCTAGGTATCTAGTTTTCAAAAATGCGCAGGTTTGCTAGGTTTCCCCAGGTGCTGGCTGAGCTAGGGGGCAAAATCCACAGCTAGGCACTTTGTAAAAAACAGCTCTGTTTTCTTTCTGAAAATGTGATGTGTCCACGTCGTGTTTTGGGGCATATCCTGTCGCGGGCGCTAGGCCTACCCACACAAGTGAGGTACCGTTTTTATCGGGAGACTTGGGGGAACGCTGGGTGGAAGGAAATTTGTTGCTCCTCTCAGATTCCAGAACTTTCTGTCACCGAAATAACAGGAAAAAGTGTTCTTTTGGCCAAAGTTTGAGGTTTGCAAAGGATTCTGGGTAACAGAACCTGGTCAGAGCCCCACAAGTCACCCCATTTTGGATCCCCCTAGATGTCTAGTTTTAAAAAATGTGCAGGTTTGCTAGGTTTCCCTATGTGCCGGCTGAGCTAGAGGCCAAAATCCACAGCTAGGCACTTTGTAAAAAACAGCTCTGTTTTCTTTCTGAAAATGTGATGTGTCCACGTCATGTTTTGGGGCATATCCTGTCGCCGGCGCTAGGCCTACCCACACAAGTGAATTACCATTTTTATTGGGAGACTTGGGGGAACGCTGGGTGGAAGGAAATTTGTGGCTCCTCTCAGATTCTAGAACTTTCTGTCACTGAAATGACAGGAAAAAGTGTTTTTTTGGCCAAATTTTAAAGGTTTGCAAAGGATTCTGGGTAACAGAACCTGGTCAGAGCCCCACAAGCCACCCCATCTTGGATTACCCTAGATGTCTAGTTTTCAAAAATGCACAGGTTTGCTAGGTTTCCCTAGGTGCCGGCTGAGCTAGAGGCCAAAATCCACAGCTAGGCACTTTGTAAAAAACAGCTCTGTTTTCTTTCTGAAAATGTGATGTGTCCACGTCGTGTTTTGGGGCATATCCTGTTGCGGGCGCTAGGCCTACCCACACAAGTGAGGTACCGTTTTTATCTGGAGTCTTGGGGGAATGCTGGGTGGAAGGAAATTTGTGGCTCCTCTCATATTCCAGAATTTTCTGTCACCCAAATGACAGGAAAAAGGTTTTTTTTGGCCAAAGTTTGAGGTTTGCAAAGGATTCTGGGTAACAGAACCTGGTCAGAGCCCCACAAGTCACCCCATTTTGTATCCCCCTAGATGTCTAGTTTTCAAAAATGCGCAGGTTTGCTAGGTTTCCCCAGGTGCCGGCTGAGCTAGAGGCCAAAATCCACAGCTAGGCACTTTGTAAAAAACAGCTCTGTTTTCTTTCTGAAAATGTGATGTGTCCACGTCGTGTTTTGGGGCATAACCTGTCGCAGGCCCTGGGCCTAACCACACAAGTGAGGTACTGTTTTTATCAGGAGACTTGGGGGAATGCTGGTTGGAAGGAAATTTGTTGCTCCTCTGATATTCCAGAATTTTCTGTCACCGAAATGACAGGAAAAAGGGTTTTTTGGCCAAATTTTGAGGTTTGCAAAGGATTCCCCTAGGTATATAGTTTTCAAAAATGCACAGGTTTGCTAGGTTTCCCCAGGTGCCGGCTGAGCTAGAGGCCAAAATCCACAGCTAGGCACTTTGTAAAAAACAGCTCTGTTTTCTTTCTGAAAATGTGATGTGTCCACGTCGTGTTTTGGGGCATATCCTGTCGCGGGCGCTAGGCCTACCCACACAAGTGAGGTACCATTTTTATCGGGAGACTTGGGGGAACGCTGGGTGGAAGGAAATTTTTGGCTCCTCTCAGATTCCAGAACTTTCTGTCACCGAAATGACAGGAAAAAGTGTTCTTTTGGCCAAAGTTTGAGGTTTGCAAAGGATTCTGGGTAACAAAACCTGGTCAGAGCCCCAAAAGTAACCCCATTTTGGATCCCCCTAGATGTCTAGTTTTCAAAAATGCGCAGGTTTGCTAGGTTTCCCCAGGTGCCGGCTGAGCTAGAGGCCAAAATCCACAGCTAGGCACTTTGTAAAAAACAGCTCTGTTTTTTTTCTGAAAATGTGATGTGTCCACGTCGTGTTTTGGGGCATATCCTGTCGCCGGCGCTAGGCCTACCCACACACGTGAAGTACCATTTTTATCGGGAGACTTGGGGGAACGCTGGGTGGAAGGAAATTTGTGGCTCCTCTCAGATTCCAGAGCTTTCTGTCACTGAAATGACAGGAAAAAGTGTTTTTTTGGCCAAATTTTGAGGTTTGCAAAGGATTCTGGGTAACAGAACCTGGTCAGAGCCCCACAAGTCACCCCATCTTGGATTCCCCTATATGTCTACTTTTCTAAAATGCACAGGTTTGCTAGGTTTCCCAAGGTGCCGGCTGACCTAGAGGCCAAAATCCACAGCTAGGCACTTTGTAAAAAACAGCTCTGTTTTTTTTCTGAAAATGTGATGTGTCCACGTCGTGTTTTGGGGCATATCCTGTCGCCGACGCTAGGCCTACCCACACAAGTGAAGTACCATTTTTATCGGGAGACTTCGGGGAACGCTGGGTGGAAGGAAATTTGTGGCTCCTTTCAGATTCCAGAACTTTCTGTCACCGAAATGACAGGAATAAGTGTTTTTTTAGCCAAAATTTAAGGTTTGCAAAGGATTCTGGGTAACAGAATCTGGTCAGAGCCCCACAAGTCACCCCATTTTGGATTCCCCTAGATGTCTAGTTTTCAAAAATGTGCAGGTTTGCTCGGTTTCCCCAGGTGCCGGCTGAGCTAGAGGCCAAAATCCACAGCTAGGCACTTTGTAAAAAACAGCTCTGTTTTCTTTCTGAAAATGTGATGTGTCCACTTCGTGTTATGGGGCATATCCACACAAATGAGGTACCGTTTTTATCAGGAGACTTGGAGGAATGCTGGGTGGAAGGAAATTTGTGGCTCCTCTCATATTCCAGAATTTTCTGTCACTGAAATGACAGAAAAAAGTGTTTTTTTGGCCAAAGTTTGAGGTTTGTAAAGGATTCTGGGTAACAGAACCTGGTCAGAGCCCCACAAGTCACCCCATTTTGGATCCCCCTAGATGTCTAGTTTTCAAAAATGCACAGGTTTGCTAGGTTTCCCCAGGTGCCGGCTGAGCTAGAGGCCAAAATCCACAGCTAGGCACTTTGTAAAAAACAGCTCTGTTTTCTTTCTGAAAATGTGATGTGTCCACGTCGTGTTTTGGGGCATATTCTGTCGCCGGCTCTAGGCCTACCCACACAAGTGAAGTACCATTTTTATTGGGAGACTTGGGGGAACGCTGGGTGGAAGGAAATTTGTGGCTCCTCTCAGATTCTAGAACTTTCTGTCACTGAAATGACAGGAAAAAGGTTTTTTTTGGCCAAATTTTAAAGGTTTGCAAAGGATTCTGGGTCACAGAACCTGGTCAGAGCCCCACAAGCCACCCCATCTTGGATTACCCTAGATGTCTAGTTTTAAAAAATGCACAGGTTTGCTAGGTTTCCCTAGGTTCCGGCTGAGCTAGAGGCCAAAATCCACAGCTAGGCACTTTGTAAAAAACAGTTCTGTTTTCTTTCTGAAAATGTGATGTGTCCACGTCGTGTTTTGGGGCATATCCTGTCGCGGGCGCTAGGCCTACCCACACAAGTGAGGTACCATTTTGATCGGGAGACTTGGGGGAACGCTGGGTGGAAGGAAATTTGTGGCTCCTCTCATATTCCAGAATTTTCTGTCACCCAAATGACAGGAAAAAGGGGTTTTTATGGCCAAAGTTTGAGGTTTGCAAAGGATTCTGGGTAACAGAACCTGGTCAGAGCCCCACAAGTCACCCCATTTTGTATCCCCCTAGATGTCTAGTTTTCAAAAATGCGCAGGTTTGCTAGGTTTCCCCACGTGCCGGCTGAGCTAGAGGCCAAAATCCACATCTAGGCACTTTGTAAAAAACAGCTCTGTTTTCTTTCTGAAAATGTGATGTGTCCACGTCGTGTTTTGGGGCATATCCTGTCGCAGGCCCTGGGCCTAACCACACAAGTGAGGTACCGTTTTTATCAGGAGACTTGGGGGAATGCTGGTTGGAAGGAAATTTGTGGCTCCTCTGATATTCCAGAATTTTCTGTCACCGAAATGACAGGAAAAAGTGTTTTTTGGCCAAATTTTGAGGTTTGCAAAGGATTCTGGGTAACAGAACCTGGTTAGAGCCCCACAAGTCACCCCATCTTGGATTCCCCTAGGTATCTAGTTTTCAAAAATGCGAAGGTTTGCTAGGTTTCCCCAGGTGCCGGCTGAGCTAGAGGCCAAAATCCACAGCTAGGCACTTTGTAAAAAACAGCTCTGTTTTCTTTCTGAAAATGTGATGTGTCCACGTCGTGTTTTGGGGCATATCCTGTCGCGGGCGCTAGGCCTACCCACACAAGTGAGGTACCATTTTTATCGGGAGACTTGGGGGAACGCTGGGTGGAAGGACATTTTTGGCTCCTCTCAGATTCCAGAACTTTCTGTCACCGAAATGACAGGAAAAAGTGTTCTTTTGGCCAAAGTTTGAGGTTTGCAAAGGATTCTGGGTAACAAAACCTGGTCAGAGCCCCAAAAGTAACCCCATTTTGGATCCCCCTAGATGTCTAGTTTTCAAAAATGCGCAGGTTTGCTAGGTTTCCCCAGGTGCCGGCTGAGCTAGAGGCCAAAATCCACAGCTAGGCACTTTGTAAAAAACAGCTCTGTTTTTTTTCTGAAAATGTGATGTGTCCACGTCGTGTTTTGGGGCATATCCTGTCGCCGGCGCTAGGCCTACCCACACACGTGAAGTACCATTTTTATCGGGAGACTTGGGGGAACGCTGGGTGGAAGGAAATTTGTGGCTCCTCTCAGATTCCAGAGCTTTCTGTCACTGAAATGACAGGAAAAAGTGTTTTTTTGGCCAAATTTTGAGGTTTGCAAAGGATTCTGGGTAACAGAACCTGGTCAGAGCCCCACAAGTCACCCCATCTTGGATTCCCCTATATGTCTACTTTTCTAAAATGCACAGGTTTGCTAGGTTTCCCAAGGTGCCGGCTGACCTAGAGGCCAAAATCCACAGCTAGGCACTTTGTAAAAAACAGCTCTGTTTTTTTTCTGAAAATGTGATGTGTCCACGTCGTGTTTTGGGGCATATCCTGTCGCCGACGCTAGGCCTACCCACACAAGTGAAGTACCATTTTTATCGGGAGACTTCGGGGAACGCTGGGTGGAAGGAAATTTGTGGCTCCTTTCAGATTCCAGAACTTTCTGTCACCGAAATGACAGGAATAAGTGTTTTTTTGGCCAAAATTTAAGGTTTGCAAAGGATTCTGGGTAACAGAATCTGGTCAGAGCCCCACAAGTCACCCCATTTTGGATTCCCCTAGATGTCTAGTTTTCAAAAATGTGCAGGTTTGCTCGGTTTCCCCAGGTGCCGGCTGAGCTAGAGGCCAAAATCCACAGCTAGGCACTTTGTAAAAAACAGCTCTGTTTTCTTTCTGAAAATGTGATGTGTCCACTTCGTGTTATGGGGCATATCCACACAAATGAGGTACCGTTTTTATCAGGAGACTTGGAGGAATGCTGGGTGGAAGGAAATTTGTGGCTCCTCTCATATTCCAGAATTTTCTGTCACTGAAATGACAGAAAAAAGTGTTTTTTTGGCCAAAGTTTGAGGTTTGTAAAGGATTCTGGGTAACAGAACCTGGTCAGAGCCCCACAAGTCACCCCATTTTGGATCCCCCTAGATGTCTAGTTTTCAAAAATGCACAGGTTTGCTAGGTTTCCCCAGGTGCCGGCTGAGCTAAAGGCCAAAATCCACAGCTAGGCACTTTGTAAAAAACAGCTCTGTTTTCTTTCTGAAAATGTGATGTGTCCACGTCGTGTTTTGGGGCATATTCTGTCGCCGGCTCTAGGCCTACCCACACAAGTGAAGTACCATTTTTATTGGGAGACTTGGGGGAACGCTGGGTGGAAGGAAATTTGTGGCTCCTCTCAGATTCTAGAACTTTCTGTCACTGAAATGACAGGAAAAAGGTTTTTTTTGGCCAAATTTTAAAGGTTTGCAAAGGATTCTGGGTCACAGAACCTGGTCAGAGCCCCACAAGCCACCCCATCTTGGATTACCCTAGATGTCTAGTTTTAAAAAATGCACAGGTTTGCTAGGTTTCCCTAGGTTCCGGCTGAGCTAGAGGCCAAAATCCACAGCTAGGCACTTTGTAAAAAACAGTTCTGTTTTCTTTCTGAAAATGTGATGTGTCCACGTCGTGTTTTGGGGCATATCCTGTCGCGGGCGCTAGGCCTACCCACACAAGTGAGGTACCATTTTGATCGGGAGACTTGGGGGAACGCTGGGTGGAAGGAAATTTGTGGCTCCTCTCATATTCCAGAATTTTCTGTCACCCAAATGACAGGAAAAAGGGGTTTTTATGGCCAAAGTTTGAGGTTTGCAAAGGATTCTGGGTAACAGAACCTGGTCAGAGCCCCACAAGTCACCCCATTTTGTATCCCCCTAGATGTCTAGTTTTCAAAAATGCGCAGGTTTGCTAGGTTTCCCCACGTGCCGGCTGAGCTAGAGGCCAAAATCCACATCTAGGCACTTTGTAAAAAACAGCTCTGTTTTCTTTCTGAAAATGTGATGTGTCCACGTCGTGTTTTGGGGCATATCCTGTCGCAGGCCCTGGGCCTAACCACACAAGTGAGGTACCGTTTTTATCAGGAGACTTGGGGGAATGCTGGTTGGAAGGAAATTTGTGGCTCCTCTGATATTCCAGAATTTTCTGTCACCGAAATGACAGGAAAAAGTGTTTTTTGGCCAAATTTTGAGGTTTGCAAAGGATTCTGGGTAACAGAACCTGGTTAGAGCCCCACAAGTCACCCCATCTTGGATTCCCCTAGGTATCTAGTTTTCAAAAATGCGAAGGTTTGCTAGGTTTCCCCAGGTGCCGGCTGAGCTAGAGGCCAAAATCCACAGCTAGGCACTTTGTAAAAAACAGCTCTGTTTTCTTTCTGAAAATGTGATGTGTCCACGTCGTGTTTTGGGGCATATCCTGTCGCCGACGCTAGGCCTACCCACACAAGTGAAGTACCATTTTTATCGGGAGACTTCGGGGAACGCTGGGTGGAAGGAAATTTGTGGCTCCTTTCAGATTCCAGAACTTTCTGTCACCGAAATGACAGGAATAAGTGTTTTTTTGGCCAAAATTTAAGGTTTGCAAAGGATTCTGGGTAACAGAATCTGGTCAGAGCCCCACAAGTCACCCCATTTTGGATTCCCCTAGATGTCTAGTTTTCAAAAATGTGCAGGTTTGCTCGGTTTCCCCAGGTGCCGGCTGAGCTAGAGGCCAAAATCCACAGCTAGGCACTTTGTAAAAAACAGCTCTGTTTTCTTTCTGAAAATGTGATGTGTCCACTTCGTGTTATGGGGCATATCCACACAAATGAGGTACCGTTTTTATCAGGAGACTTGGAGGAATGCTGGGTGGAAGGAAATTTGTGGCTCCTCTCATATTCCAGAATTTTCTGTCACTGAAATGACAGAAAAAAGTGTTTTTTTGGCCAAAGTTTGAGGTTTGTAAAGGATTCTGGGTAACAGAACCTGGTCAGAGCCCCACAAGTCACCCCATTTTGGATCCCCCTAGATGTCTAGTTTTCAAAAATGCACAGGTTTGCTAGGTTTCCCCAGGTGCCGGCTGAGCTAAAGGCCAAAATCCACAGCTAGGCACTTTGTAAAAAACAGCTCTGTTTTCTTTCTGAAAATGTGATGTGTCCACGTCGTGTTTTGGGGCATATTCTGTCGCCGGCTCTAGGCCTACCCACACAAGTGAAGTACCATTTTTATTGGGAGACTTGGGGGAACGCTGGGTGGAAGGAAATTTGTGGCTCCTCTCAGATTCTAGAACTTTCTGTCACTGAAATGACAGGAAAAAGGTTTTTTTTGGCCAAATTTTAAAGGTTTGCAAAGGATTCTGGGTCACAGAACCTGGTCAGAGCCCCACAAGCCACCCCATCTTGGATTACCCTAGATGTCTAGTTTTAAAAAATGCACAGGTTTGCTAGGTTTCCCTAGGTTCCGGCTGAGCTAGAGGCCAAAATCCACAGCTAGGCACTTTGTAAAAAACAGTTCTGTTTTCTTTCTGAAAATGTGATGTGTCCACGTCGTGTTTTGGGGCATATCCTGTCGCGGGCGCTAGGCCTACCCACACAAGTGAGGTACCATTTTGATCGGGAGACTTGGGGGAACGCTGGGTGGAAGGAAATTTGTGGCTCCTCTCATATTCCAGAATTTTCTGTCACCCAAATGACAGGAAAAAGGGGTTTTTATGGCCAAAGTTTGAGGTTTGCAAAGGATTCTGGGTAACAGAACCTGGTCAGAGCCCCACAAGTCACCCCATTTTGTATCCCCCTAGATGTCTAGTTTTCAAAAATGCGCAGGTTTGCTAGGTTTCCCCACGTGCCGGCTGAGCTAGAGGCCAAAATCCACATCTAGGCACTTTGTAAAAAACAGCTCTGTTTTCTTTCTGAAAATGTGATGTGTCCACGTCGTGTTTTGGGGCATATCCTGTCGCAGGCCCTGGGCCTAACCACACAAGTGAGGTACCGTTTTTATCAGGAGACTTGGGGGAATGCTGGTTGGAAGGAAATTTGTGGCTCCTCTGATATTCCAGAATTTTCTGTCACCGAAATGACAGGAAAAAGTGTTTTTTGGCCAAATTTTGAGGTTTGCAAAGGATTCTGGGTAACAGAACCTGGTTAGAGCCCCACAAGTCACCCCATCTTGGATTCCCCTAGGTATCTAGTTTTCAAAAATGCGAAGGTTTGCTAGGTTTCCCCAGGTGCCGGCTGAGCTAGAGGCCAAAATCCACAGCTAGGCACTTTGTAAAAAACAGCTCTGTTTTCTTTCTGAAAATGTGATGTGTCCACGTCGTGTTTTGGGGCATATCCTGTCGCGGGCGCTAGGCCTACCCACACAAGTGAGGTACCATTTTTATCAGGAGACTTGGGGGAACACTGGGTGGAAGGAAATTTGTGGCTCCTCTCAGATTCCAGAACTTTCTGTCACCGAAATGACAGGAAAAAGTGTTCTTTTGGCTAAAGTTTGAGGTTTGCAAAGGATTCTGGGTAACAGAACCTGGTCAGAGCCCCAAAAGTAACCCCATTTTGGATCCCCCTAGATGTCTAGTTTTCAAAAATGCGCAGGTTTGCTAGGTTTCCCCAGGTGCCGGCTGAGCTAGAGGTCAAAATCCACAGCTAGGCACTTTGTAAAAAACAGCTCTGTTTTCTTTCTGAAAATGTGATGTGTCCACGTCGTGTTTTGGGGCATATCCTGTCGCAGGCCCTGGGCCTAACCACACAAGTGAGGTACCGTTTTTATCAGGAGACTTGGGGGAATGCTGGTTGGAAGGAAATTTGTGGCTCCTCTGATATTCCAGAATTTTCTGTCACCGAAATGACAGGAAAAAGTGTTTTTTGGCCAAATTTTGAGGTTTGCAAAGGATTCTGGGTAACAGAACCTGGTTAGAGCCCCACAAGTCACCCCATCTTGGATTCCTCTAGGTATCTAGTTTTAAAAAATGCGCAGGTTTGCTAGGTTTCCCCAGGTGCCGGCTGAGCTAGAGGCCAAAGTCCACAGCTAGGCACTTTGTAAAAAACAGCTCTGTTTTCTTTCTGAAAATGTGATGTGTCCACGTTGTGTTTTGGGGCATATCCTGTCGCGGGCGCTAGGCCTACCCACACAAGTGAGGTACTGTTTTTATCAGGAGACTTGGGGGAATGCTGGTTGGAAGGAAATTTGTGGCTCCTCTGATATTCCAGAATTTTCTGTCACCGAAATGACAGGAAAAAGGGTTTTTTGGCCAAATTTTGAGGTTTGCAAAGGATTCCCCTAGGTATCTAGTTTTCAAAAATGCACAGGTTTGCTAGGTTTCCCCAGGTGCCGGCTGAGCTAGAGGCCAAAATCCACAGCTAGGCACTTTGTAAAAAAGAGCTCTGTTTTCTTTCTGAAAATGTGATGTGTCCACGTCGTGTTTTGGGGCATATCCTGTCGCGGGCGCTAGGCCTACCCACACAAGTGAGGTACCATTTTTATCGGGAGACTTGGGGGAACGCTGGGTGGAAGGAAATTTGTGGCTCCTCTCAGATTCCAGAACTTTCTGTCACCGAAATGACAGGAAAAAGTGTTCTTTTGGCCAAAGTTTGAGGTTTGCAAAGGATTCTGGGTAACAAAACCTGGTCAGAGCCCTAAAAGTAACCCCATTTTGGATCCCCCTAGATGTCTAGTTTTCAAAAATGCGCAGGTTTGCTAGGTTTCCCCAGGTGCCGGCTGAGCTAGAGGCCAAAATCCACAGCTAGGCACTTTGTAAAAAACAGCTCTGTTTTTTTTCTGAAAATGTGATGTGTCCACGTCGTGTTTTGGGGCATATCCTGTCGCCGGCGCTAGGCCTACCCACACAAGTGAAGTACCATTTTTATCGGGAGACTTGGGGGAACGCTGGGTGGAAGGAAATTTGTGGCTCCTCTCAGATTCCAGAGCTTTCTGTCACTGAAATGACAGGAAAAAGTGTTTTTTTGGCCAAATTTTGAGGTTTGCAAAGGATTCTGGGTAACAGAACCTGGTCAGAGCCCCACAAGTCACCCCATCTTGGATTCCCCTAGATGTCTACTTTTCAAAAATGCACAGGTTTGCTAGGTTTCCCAAGGTGCCGGCTGACCTAGAGGCCAAAATCCACAGCTAGGCACTTTGTAAAAAACAGCTCTGTTTTTTTTCTGAAAATGTGATGTGTCCACGTCGTGTTTTGGGGCATATCCTGTCGCCGGCGCTAGGCCTACCCACACAAATGAAGTACCATTTTTATCGGGAGACTTGGGGGAACGCTGGGTGGAAGGAAATTTGTGGCTCCTTTCAGATTCCAGAACTTTCTGTCACCGAAATGACAGGAATAAGTGTTTTTTTGGCCAAAATTTAAGGTTTGCAAAGGATTCTGGGTAACAGAACCTGGTCAGAGCCCCACAAGTCACCCCATTCTGGATTCCCCTAGATGTCTAGTTTTCAAAAATGTGCAGGTTTGCTAGGTTTCCCCAGGTGCCGGCTGATCTAGAGGCCAAAATCCACAGCTAGGCACTTGGTAAAAAACAGCTCTGTTTTCTTTCTGAAAATGTGATGTGTCCACGTCGTGTTTTGGGGCATATCCTTTCGCAGGCCCTGGGCCTAACCACACAAGTGAGGTACCGTTTTTATCAGGAGACTTGGGGGAATGCTGGTTGGAAGGAAATTTGTGGCTCCTCTGATATTCCAGAATTTTCTGTCACCGAAATGACAGGAAAAAGTGTTTTTTGGCCAAATTTTGAGGTTTGCAAAGGATTCTGGGTAACAGAACCTGGTTAGAGCCCCACAAGTCACCCCATCTTGGATTCCCCTAGGTATCTAGTTTTCAAAAATGCGCAGGTTTGCTAGGTTTCCCCAGGTGCCGGCTGAGCTAGAGGCCAAAATCCACAGCTAGGCACTTTGTAAAAAACAGCTCTGTTTTCTTTCTGAAAATGTGATGTGTCCACGTCGTGTTTTGGGGCATATCCTGTCGCGGGCGCTAGGCCTACCCACACAAGTGAGGTACCATTTTGATCGGGAGACTTGGGGGAACGCTGGGTGGAAGGAAATTTGTGGCTCCTCTGATATTCCAGAATTTTCTGTCACCGAAATGACAGGAAAAAGTGTTTTTTGGCCAAATTTTGAGGTTTGCAAAGGATTCTGGGTAACAGAACCTGGTTAGAGCCCCACAAGTCACCCCATCTTGGATTCCCCTAGGTATCTAGTTTTCAAAAATGCGCAGGTTTGCTAGGTTTCCCCAGGTGCCGGCTGAGCTAGAGGCCAAAATCCACAGCTAGGCACTTTGTAAAAAACAGCTCTGTTTTCTTTCTGAAAATGTGATGTGTCCACGTCGTGTTTTGGGGCATATCCTGTCGCGGGCGCTAGGCCTACCCACACAAGTGAGGTACCATTTTGATCGGGAGACTTGGGGGAACGCTGGGTGGAAGGAAATTTGTGGCTCCTCTCATATTCCAGAATTTTCTGTCACCCAAATGACAGGAAATAGGGTTTTTTTGGCCAAAGTTTGAGGTTTGCAAAGGATTCTGGGTAACAGAACCTGGTCAGAGCCCCAAAAGTAACCCCATTTTGGATCCCCCTAGATGTCTAGTTTTCAAAAATGCGCAGGTTTGCTAGGTTTCCCCAGGTGCCGGCTGAGCTAGAGGCCAAAATCCACAGCTAGGCACTTTGTAAAAAACAGCTCTGTTTTTTTCCTGAAAATGTGATGTGTCCACGTCGTGTTTTGGGGCATATCCTGTCGCCGGCGCTAGGCCTACCCACACAAGTGAAGTACCATTTTTATTGGGAGACTTGGGGGAACGCTGGGTGGAAGGAAATTTGTGGCTCCTCTCAGATTCTAGAACTTTCTGTCACTGAAATGACAGGAAAAAGTGTTTTTTTGGCCAAATTTTAAAGGTTTGCAAAGGATTCTGGGTAACAGAACCTGGTCAGAGCCCCACAAGCCACCCCATCTTGGATTACCCTAGATGTCTAGTTTTAAAAAATGCACAGGTTTGCTAGGTTTCCCTAGGTTCCGGCTGAGCTAGAGGCCAAAATCCACAGCTAGGCACTTTGTAAAAAACAGTTCTGTTTTCTTTCTGAAAATGTGATGTGTCCACGTCGTGTTTTGGGGCATATCCTGTCGCGGGCGCTAGGCCTACCCACACAAGTGAGGTACCATTTTGATCGGGAGACTTGGGGGAACGCTGGGTGGAAGGAAATTTGTGGCTCCTCTCATATTCCAGAATTTTCTGTCACCCAAATGACAGGAAAAAGGGTTTTTTATGGCCAAAGTTTGAGGTTTGCAAAGGATTCTGGGTAACAGAACCTGGTCAGAGCCCCACAAGTCACCCCATTTTGTATCCCCCTAGATGTCTAGTTTTCAAAAATGCGCAGGTTTGCTAGGTTTCCCCAGGTGCCGGCTGAGCTAGAGGCCAAAATCCACAGCTAGGCACTTTGTAAAAAACAGCTCTGTTTTCTTTCTGAAAATGTGATGTGTCCACGTCGTGTTTTGGGGCATATCCTGTCGCAGGCCCTAGGCCTAACCACACAAGTGAGGTACCGTTTTTATCAGGAGACTTGGGGGAATGCTGGTTGGAAGGAAATTTGTGGCTCCTCTGATTTTCCAGAATTTTCTGTCACCGAAATGACAGGAAAAAGTGGTTTTTGGCCAAATTTTGAGGTTTGCAAAGGATTCTGGGTAACAGAACCTGGTTAGAGCCCCACAAGTCACCCCATCTTGGATTCCCCTAGGTATCTAGTTTTCAAAAATGCGCAGGTTTGCTAGGTTTCCCCAGGTGCCGGCTGAGCTAGAGGCCAAAATCCACAGCTAGGCACTTTGTAAAAAACAGCTCTGTTTTCTTTCTGAAAATGTGATGTGTCCACGTCGTGTTTTGGGGCATATCCTGTCGCGGGCGCTAGGCCTACCCACACAAGTGAGGTACCATTTTTATCGGGAGACTTGGGGGAACGCTGGGTGGAAGGAAATTTGTGGCTCCTCTCAGATTCCAGAACTTTCTGTCACCGAAATGACAGGAAAAAGTGTTCTTTTGGCTAAAGTTTGAGGTTTGCAAAGGATTCTGGGTAACAGAACCTGGTCAGAGCCCCAAAAGTAACCCCATTTTGGATTCCCCTAGATGTCTAGTTTTCAAAAATGCGCAGGTGTGCTAGGTTTCCCCAGGTGCCGGCTGAGCTAGAGGCCAAAATCCACAGCTAGGCACTTTGTAAAAAACAGCTCTGTTTTCTTTCTGAAAATGTGATGTGTCCACGTCGTGTTTTGGGGCATATCCTGTCACGGGCGCTAGGCCTACCCACACAAGTGAGGTACCATTTTTATCGGGAGACTTGGGGGAACGCTGGGTGGAAGGAAATTTGTGGCTCCTCTCAGATTCCAGAACTTTCTGTCACCGAAATGACAGGAAAAGTGTTTTTTTTGCCAAAATTTGAGGTTGGCAAAGGATTCTGGGTAACAGAACCTGGTCAGAGCCCCACAAGTCACCCCATCTTGGATTCCCCTAGGTATCTAGTTTTAAAAAATGCGCAGGTTTGCTAGGTTTCCTCAGGTGCCGGCTGAGCTAGAGGCCAAAATCCACAGCTAGGCACTTTGTAAAAAACAGCTCTATTTTCTTTCTGAAAATGTGATGTGTCCACGTCGTGTTTTGGGGCATATCCTGTCGCAGGCCCTGGGCCTAACCACACAAGTGAGGTACCGTTTTTATCAGGAGACTTGGGGGAATGCTGGTTGGAAGGAAATTTGTGGCTCCTCTGATATTCCAGAATTTTCTGTCACCGAAATGACAGGAAAAAGTGTTTTTTGGCCAAATTTTGAGGTTTGCAAAGGATTCTGGGTAACAGAACCTGGTTAGAGCCCCACAAGTCACCCCATCTTGGATTCCCCTAGGTATCTAGTTTTAAAAAATGCGCAGGTTTGCTAGGTTTCCCCAGGTGCAGGCTGAGCTAGAGGCCAAAATCCACAGCTAGGCACTTTGTAAAAAACAGCTCTGTTTTCTTTCTGAAAATGTGATGTGTCCACGTCGTGTTTTGGGGCATATCCTGTCGCGGGCGCTAGGCCTACCCACACAAGTGAGGTACCATTTTGATCGGGAGACTTGGGGGAACGCTGGGTGGAAGGAAATTTGTGGCTCCTCTCATATTCCAGAATTTTCTGTCACCCAAATGACAGGAAAAAGGGTTTTTTTGGCCAAAGTTTGAGGTTTGCAAAGGATTCTGGGTAACAGAACCTGGTCAGAGCCCCAAAAGTAACCCCATTTTGGATCCCCCTAGATGTCTAGTTTTCAAAAATGCGCAGGTTTGCTAGGTTTCCCCAGGTGCCGGCTGAGCTAGAGGCCAAAATCCACAGCTAGGCACTTTGTAAAAAACAGCTCTGTTTTTTTCCTGAAAATGTGATGTGTCCACGTCGTGTTTTGGGGCATATCCTGTCGCCGGCGCTAGGCCTACCCACACAAGTGAAGTACAATTTTTATCGGGAGACTTGGGGGAACGCTGGGTGGAAGGAAATGTGTGGCTCCTCTCAGATTCCAGAGCTTTCTGTCACTGAAATGACAGGAAAAAGTGTTTTTTTGGCCACATTTTGAGGTTTGCAAAGGATTCTGGGTAACAGAACCTGGTCAGAGCCCCACAAGTCACCCCATCTTGGATTCCCCTAGATGTCTACTTTTCAAAAATGCACAGGTTTGCTAGGTTTCCCCAGGTGCCGGCTGAGCTAGAGGCCAAAATCCACATCTAGGCACTTTGTAAAAAACAGCTCTGTTTTCTTTCTGAAAATGTGATGTGTCCACGTCGTGTTTTGGGGCATATCCCGTCGCAGGCCCTGGGCCTACCCACACAAGTGAGGTACCATTTTTATCGGGAGACTTGGGGGAACGCTGGGTGGAAGGAAGTTTGTGGCTCCTCTCAGATTCCAGAACTTTCTGTCACCGAAATGACAGGAAAAAGTGTTTTTTTGGACAAAATTTGAGGTTTGCAAAGGATTCTGGGTAACAGAACCTGGTCAGAGCCCCACAAGTCACCCCATTTTGGATTCCCCTAGATGTCTAGTTTTCAAAAATGTGCAGGTTTGCTAGGTTTCCCCAGGTGCCGGTTGAGCTAGAGGCCAAAATCCACAGCTAGGCACTTTGTAAAAAACAGCTCTGTTTTCTTTCTGAAAATGTGATGTGTCCACGTCGTGTTATGGGGCATATCCACACAAGTGAGGTACCGTTTTTATCAGGAGACTTGGAGGAATGCTGGGTGGAAGGAAATTTGTGGCTCCTCTCATATTCCAGAATTTTCTGTCACTTAAATGACAGAAAAAATTGTTTTTTTGGCCAAAGTTTGAGGTTTGCAAAGGATTCTGGGTAACAGAACCTGGTCAGAGCCCCACAAGTCACCCCATTTTGGATCCCCCTTGATGTCTAGTTTTAAAAAATGCACAGGTTTGCTAGGTTTCCCCTGGTGCCGGCTGAGCTAGAGGCCAAAATCCACAGCTAGGCACTTTGTAAAAAACAGCTCTGTTTTCTTTCTGAAAATGTGATGTGTCCACGTCGTGTTTTGGGGCATATCCTGTCGCCGGCGCTAGGCCTACCCACACAAGTGAAGTACCGTTTTTATCGGGAGACTTGGGGGAATGCTGGTTGGAAGGAAATTTGTGGCTCTTCTCATATTCCAGAATTTTCTGGCACCGAAATGACAGGAAAAAGGGTTTTTTGGCCAAATTTTGAGGTTTGCAAAGGATTCTGGGTAACAGAACCTGGTTAGAGCCCCACAAGTCACCCCATTTTGGATCCCCCTAGATGTCTAGTTTTAAAAAATGTGCAGGTTTGCTAGGTTTCCCCAGGTGCCGGCTGAGCTAGAGGCCAAAATCCACAGCTAGGCACTTTGTAAAAAACAGCTCTGTTTCTTTCTGAAAATGTGATGTGTCCACGTCGTGTTTTGGGGCATATCCTGTCGCCGGCGCTAGGCCTACCCACACAAGTGAAGTACCGTTTTTATCGGGAGACTTGGGGGAATGCTGGTTGGAAGGAAATTTGTGGCTCTTCTCATATTCTAGAATTTTCTGTCACCGAAATGACAGGAAAAAGAGTTTTTTGGCCAAATTGTGAGGTTTGCAAAGGATTCTGGGTAACAGAACCTGGTCGGAGCCCCACAAGTCACCCCATTTTTGATCCCCCTAGATGTCTAGTTTTCAAAACTGCGCAGGTTTGCTATGTTTCCCCATGTGCCGGCTGAGCTAGAGGCCAAAATCCACAGCTAGGCACTTTGTAAAAAACTGCTCTGTTTTTATTCTGAAAATGTGATGTGTCCACGTCGTGTTTTGGGGCATATCCTGTCGCCGGCGCTAAGCCTACCCACACAAGTGAAGTTCCATTTTTATCGGGAGACTTGGGGGAACGCTGGGTGGAAGGAAATTTGTGGCTCCTCTCAGATTCCAGAGCTTTCTGTCACTGAAATGACAGAAAAAAGTGTTTTTTTGGCCAACTTTTGAGGTTTGCAAAGGATTCTGGGTAACAGAACCTGGTCAGAGCCCCACAAGTCACCCCATCTTGGATTCCCCTAGATGTCTACTTTTCAAAAATGCACAGGTTTGCTAGGTTTCCCCCGGTGCCGGCTGAGCTAGAGGCCAACATCCACAGCCAGGCACTTTGTAAAAAACAGCTCTGTTTTCTTTCTGAAAATGTGATGTGTCCACGTCGTGTTTTGGGGCCTATCCTGTCGCAAGCCCTGGGCCTACCCACACAAGTGAGGTACCGTTTTTATCAGGAGACTTGGGTGAATGCTGGTTGGAAGGAAATTTGTGGCTCCTCTCATATTCCAGAATTTTCTGACACCGAAATGACAGGAAAAAGTGTTTTTTGGCCAAATTTTGAGGTTTTCAAAGGATTCTGGGTAACAAAACCTGGTTAGAGCCCCACAAGTCACCCCATCTTGGATTCCCCTAGGTATATAGTTTTCAAAAATGCGCAGGTTTGCTAGGTTTCCCCAGGTGCCGGCTGAGCTAGAGGCCAAAATCCACAGCTAGGCACTTTGTAAAAAACAGCTCTGTTTTCTTTCTGAAAATGTGATGTGTCCACGTCGTGTTTTGGGGCATATCCTGTCGCGGGCGCTAGGCCTACCCACACAAGTGAGGTACCGTTTTTATCGGGAGACTTGGGGGAACGCTGGGTGGAAGGAAATTTGTGGCTCTTCTCATATTCCAGAATTTTCTGGCACCGAAATGACAGGAAAAAGGGTTTTTTGGCCAAATTTTGAGGTTTGCAAAGGATTCTGGGTAACAGAACCTGATCAGAGCCCCACAAGTCATCCCATTTTGGATCCCCCTTGATGTCTAGTTTTAAAAAATGCACAGGTTTGCTAGGTTTCCCCTGGTGCCGGCTGAGCTAGAGGCCAAAATCCACAGCTAGGCACTTTGTAAAAAACAGCTCTCTTTTCTTTCTGAAAATGTGATGTGTCCACGTCGTGTTTTGGGGCATATCCTGTCGCCGGCGCTAGGCCTACCCACACAAGTGAAGTACCGTTTTTATCGGGAGACTTGGGGGAATGCTGGTTGGAAGGAAATTTGTGGCTCTTCTCATATTCCAGAATTTTCTGGCACCGAAATGACAGGAAAAAGGGTTTTTTGGCCAAATTTTGAGGTTTGCAAAGGATTCTGGGTAACAGAACCTGGTTAGAGCCCCACAAGTCACCCCATTTTGGATCCCCCTAGATGTCTAGTTTTAAAAAATGTGCAGGTTTGCTAGGTTTCCGCAGGTGCCGGCTGAGCTAGAGGCCAAAATCCACAGCTAGGCACTTTGTAAAAAACAGCTCTGTTTCTTTCTGAAAATGTGATGTGTCCACGTCGTGTTTTGGGACATATCCTGTCGCCGGCGCTAGGCCTACCCACACAAGTGAAGTACCGTTTTTATCGGGAGACTTGGGGGAATGCTGGTTGGAAGGAAATTTGTGGCTCTTCTCATATTCTAGAATTTTCTGTCACCGAAATGACAGGAAAAAGAGTTTTTTGGCCAAATTTTGAGGTTTGCAAAGGATTCTGGGAAACAGAACCTGGTCGGAGCCCCACAAGTCACCCCATTTTTGATCCCCCTTGATGTCTAGTTTTAAAAAATGCACAGGTTTGCTAGGTTTCCCCTGGTGCCGGCTGAGCTAGAGGCCAAAATCCACAGCTAGGCACTTTGTAAAAAACAGCTCTGTTTTCTTTCTGAAAATGTGATGTGTCCACGTCGTGTTTTGGGGCATATCCTGTCGCCGGCGCTAGGCCTACCCACACAAGTGAAGTACCGTTTTTATCGGGAGACTTGGGGGAATGCTGGTTGGAAGGAAATTTGTGGCTCTTCTCATATTCCAGAATTTTCTGGCACCGAAATGACAGGAAAAAGGGTTTTTTGGCCAAATTTTGAGGTTTGCAAAGGATTCTGGGTAACAGAACCTGGTTAGAGCCCCACAAGTCACCCCATTTTGGATCCCCCTAGATGTCTAGTTTTAAAAAATGTGCAGGTTTGCTAGGTTTCCCCAGGTGCCGGCTGAGCTAGAGGCCAAAATCCACAGCTAGGCACTTTGTAAAAAACAGCTCTGTTTCTTTCTGAAAATGTGATGTGTCCACGTCGTGTTTTGGGGCATATCCTGTCGCCGGCGCTAGGCCTACCCACACAAGTGAAGTACCGTTTTTATCGGGAGACATGGGGGAATGCTGGTTGGAAGGAAATTTGTGGCTCTTCTCATATTCTAGAATTTTCTGTCACCGAAATGACAGGAAAAAGAGTTTTTTGGCCAAATTTTGAGGTTTGCAAAGGATTCTGGGTAACAGAACCTGGTCGGAGCCCCACAAGTCACCCCATTTTTGATCCCCCTAGATGTCTAGTTTTCAAAACTGCGCAGGTTTGCTAGGTTTCCCCATGTGCCGGCTGAGCTAGAGGCCAAAATCCACAGCTAGGCACTTTGTAAAAAACAGCTCTGTTTTTTTTCTGAAAATGTGATGTGTCCACGTCGTGTTTTGGGGCATATCCTGTCGCCGGCGCTAGGCCTACCCACACAAGTGAAGTTCCATTTTTATCGGGAGACTTGGGGGAACGCTGGGTGGAAGGAAATTTGTGGCTCCTCTCAGATTCCAGAGCTTTCTGTCACTGAAATGACAGAAAAAAGTGTTTTTTTGGCCAACTTTTGAGGTTTGCAAAGGATTCTGGGTAACAGAGCCTGGTCAGAGCCCCACAAGTCACCCCATCTTGGATTCACCTAGATGTCTACTTTTCAAAAATGCACAGGTTTGCTAGGTTTCCCCCGGTGCCGGCTGAGCTAGAGGCCAACATCCACAGCCAGGCACTTTGTAAAAAACAGCTCTGTTTTCTTTCTGAAAATGTGATGTGTCCACGTCGTGTTTTGGGGCATATCCTGTCGCAAGCCCTGGGCCTACCCACACAAGTGAGGTACCGTTTTTATCAGGAGACTTGGGTGAATGCTGGTTGGAAGGAAATTTGTGGCTCCTCTCATATTCCAGAATTTTCTGTCACCGAAATGACAGGAAAAAGTGTTTTTTGGCCAAATTTTGAGGTTTGCAAAGGATTCTGGGTAACAAAACCTGGTTAGAGCCCCACAAGTCACCCCATCTTGGATTCCCCTAGGTATCTTGTTTTCAAAAATGCGCAGGTTTGCTAGGTTTCCCCAGGTGCCGGCTGAGCTAGAGGCCAAAATCCACAGCTAGGCACTTTGTAAAAAACAGCTCTGTTTTCTTTCTGAAAATGTGATGTGTCCACGTCGTGTTTTGGGGCATATCCTGTCGCGGGCGCTAGGCCTACCCACACAAGTGAGGTACCATTTTTATCGGGAGACTTGGGGGAACGCTGGGTGGAAGGACATTTGTGGCTCCTCTCAGATTCCAGAACTTCTGTCACCGAAATGACAGGAAAAAGTGTTTTTTTTGGCCAACGTTTGAGGTTTACAAAGGATTCTGGGCAACAGAACCTGGTCAGAGCCCCACAAGTCACCCCATTTTGGATTCCCCTAGGTGTCTAGTTTTCAACAATGCACAGGTTTGCTAGGTTTCCCCAGGTACCGGCTGAGCTAGAGGCCAAAATCCACAGCTAGGCACTTTGTAAAAAACAGCTCGGTTTTCTTTCTGAAAATGTGATGTGTCCACGTCGTGTTTTGGGGCATATCCTGTCAGAGGCGCTAGGCCTACCCACACAACGGAGGTACCATTTTTATCGGGAGATTTGGGGGAACGCTGGGTGGAAGGAAATTTGTGGCTCCTCTCAGATTCCAGAGCTTTCTGTCACTGAAATGACAGGAAAAAGTGTTTTTTGGCCAAATTGTGAGGTTTGCAAAGGATTCTGTGTCATAGAACCTGATCAGAGCCCCACAAGTCACCCCATCTTGGATTCTCCTAGGTGTCTAGTTTTAAAAAATGCGCAGGTTAGCTAGGTTTCCCCAGGTGCCTGCTGAGCTAGAGGCCTAAATCCACAGCTAGGCACTTTGCAAAAAACAGCTGTTTTCTTTCTGAAAATTTGATGTGTCCACGTCGTGTTTTGGGGCATATCCTGTTGCAGGTGCTAGGCCTACCCACACAAGTGAGGTACAATCTTTATCGGGAAACTTGGGGGAACGCTGGGTGGAAGGAAATTTGTGGCTCCTCTCCGATTCCAGAACTTTCTGTCACCGAAATGACATGAAAAAGTGTTTTTTTGGCCAAATTTTAAGGTTTACAAAGGGTTCTGGGTAACAGAACCTGGTCCGAGCCCCACAAGTCACCCCATCTTGGATTCCCCTAGGTGTCAAGTTTTAAAAAATGTGCAGGTTTGCTAGGTTTCCCCAGGTGCCGGGTGAGCTAGAGGCCAAAATCCACAGCTAGGCACTTTGTAAAAAACAGCTCTGTTTTCTTTCTGAAAATGTGATGTGTCCACGTCGTGTTTTGGGGCATATCCTGTCGCGGGCACTAGGCCTACCCACGCAAGTGAGGTACCATTTTTATCGGTAGACTTGGGGGAACACAGAACAGCAAAACAAGTGTTTTTGTCCCTTGTCTTTCTCTAAATGTATTCCTTCCAAATGTAAGACAGTGTGTTAAAAAGACGTCTATTTGAGAAATGCCCTGTAATTCACATGCTAGTATGGGGACCCCAGAATTCAAAGATGTGCAAATAACTACTGCTTCTCAACACCTTATCTTGTGGCCTTTTTGGAAATACAAAGGTTTTCTTGATACCTATTTTTCACTTTTTATATTTCAGCAAATGAATTGCTGTATACCCGTCATAGAATGAAAACCCGTTGCAAGGTGCAGCTCAATTATTGGCTCTGGGTACCTAGGGTTTTTGATTGACCTACAAGCCCTATATATCCCCACAACCAGAAGAGTCTAGCTGACGTAACGGTATATTGCTTTAAAAAAACTGACATCGCAGGAAAAAGTTACAGAGTAAAACGTGGAGAAAAATGGCTGTTTTTTTCACCTCAATTTCAATATTTTTTTATTTCATCTGTTGTTTTCTGTATGAAATCCTTGTAGGATCTACACAAATGACTCCTTGCTGAATTCAGAATTTTGTCTACTTTTCAGAAATGTTTAGCTTTCTGGGATCCAGCATTGGTTTCACAACCATTTCTGTCACTAACTGGAAGGAGGCTGAAAGCGCAAAAAATAGTAAAAATGGGGTATGTCCCAGTAAAATGCCAAAATTGTGTTGAAAAATGAGGTTTTCTGATTCAAGTCTGCTTGTTCCTGAAAGCTGGGAAGATGGTGATTTTAGCACCGCAAACCCTTTGTTGATGCCATTTTCAGGGGAAAAACCACAAGCCTTCTTCTGCAGCCCTTTTTTCCCATTGTTTTTTTAAAAAACGACATTTTCACTGTATTTTGTCTAATTTCTCGGTCTCCTTCAGGGGAACCCACAAAGTCTGGGTACCTCTAGAATCCCTAGGATGTTGGAAAAAAGGGATGCAAATTTGGCGTGGGTAGCTTATGTGGACAAAAAGGTATGAGGGCCTAAGCACAAACTGCCCCAAATAGCCAAAAAAGCCTTGGCACCTGAGGGGGAAAAGGCCTGGCAGTGAAGGGGTTAATAATGTCCAAATCTTTGTTTTGTAGTTATTTAATACATTCTGTAATGAAGCGTATAGGTTATACCTTCTTAGCCCTTAGGGTTCAACATTGGATACAGATGAGGATATTTAAATATATTTTTCTCAGTTTAGCTACCAACATTTCCAGCTATAAAATCATCAACAAAATAGGCATACCAATTGTTATCAATTCTGCAGCTTCAAGTTATACATAACACACAATGTCTCCTGAGGTTTATGCAATATTTTTCCTTATACCATCATAATCAATCAATCAATCAGGGATTTGTAAAGCGCACTTCTTACCCGTGAAGGTCTCAAGGTGCTGAGGAGGGGAGGGGAGAAGGTGATGGGTGGAGGTTCTGCTACTGCTCGAACAGCCAGTTCTTGAGAAGCTTCCTGAAGGTAAGGAGGTCTTTGGTCTGGCGCAGGTGGGTGAGAAGAGTGTTCCACGTTTTGGCGTTGAGGTGTGAAAATGATCTACCACTGGTTGCAGTTCTGCGGACCTGCGGGACGGTTGCGAGGTCAGGGGAGCAGAGATGCCGGGTCGGGGTGCAGAAGGAGAGAAGTGTGTTGAGGTATTCTGGTCCGGTGTTGTACAGTGCTTTGTGAGCATGGGTGAGGAGATTTAAGGTGATTCTCTTGTTGACTGGGAGCCAGTGCAGGTTTTTCAGGTGGTCTGTGATGTGGCAGTGACGGGGGATGTCCAGGATGAGGCATGCAGAGGTGTTCTGGATGCGTTGCAGCCTGTTCTGGAGTTTGGCCGTGGTTCTTGCATAGAGGGCATTGCCGTAGTCCAGTTTGCTTCTTATGAGGGCTTGAGTGACTGTTCTTCTGGTTTTGGTGGGTATCCATTTGTAGATCTTTTGGAGCATGCAGAGGGTGTTGAAGCAGGAGGGGGAGATGGCTTTGACTTGCTGGGTCATGGATAGTGGGGGGTCCAAGATGAATCCTAGGTTGCACGTGTAGTCGGTGGGAGTCGGTGCGGTTCCGAGAGTGGCAGGCCACCAGGAGTCATCCCATGCGGAGTGGGTGGAGCTGAAGATAAGGACTTCCTTCTTGTCCGAATTGAGTTTGAGGCAGCTGCTCTTCATCCATTCGTCAATGGTTTTCATTCCTTCTTGGCAGAGTCCTTGGTGAGGGAGAGGATCAGCTAGGTGTTGTCGACAAATGAGATGATGTTGAGGTTGTGGGATCACGCGATATTTGCGAGCGGGGCCATGTAGACGTTGAAGAGGGTCGGGCTGAGGGATGAACCCTGGGGTACGCTGCAGATGATTTCTGTGGCCTCCAAGCAGAATGGGGGAGGCGGACTCTCTTGGTTCTGCGGGTACGAAAGAAGGTGACCCAATCCAGGGCTCTGTTGCGGATTCCAGCATTGCTGAGGCATGAGCGTAGGGTATGGTGGCAGACAGTGTCGAACGCGGCCGAGAGGTCCAGGCAGATGAGGGCCACGGTTTTGCTGCTGTTCAGTATGGTTCTGGTGTCTCCGGTGGTGGCGATGAGAGCGGTTTTGGTGCTGTAGTTGCTGCGAAATCCGGATTGGGAAGGGTCGAGGGTGCGGTTCTCCTCTAGCAAGCGGGTTAGTTGTCTGTTGATGGCCTTCTCGATGACTTTTGCCGGTAAGGGGAGCAGGGAGATAGGCCGGAAGTTCTTGAGGTCCTTTGGGTCCGCCTTGGGTTTTTTGAGGAAGGCATTGATCTTGACGTGTTTCCAGCTCTCTGGGAAGGTGACAGGCTCGAAGGAGCTGTTGATGATCTTCCATAGTTGGGGTGCAATGACAGAGCTTGCTTCGTTGCGGATGTGGTGAGGGCAGGGGTCAGATGGGGAGCCGGAGTGGATGGTGTTCATGATTTGGATGGTGTCATTGTTGTTGACGGGGGTCCAGGATAGCAGGAGGTTGGTCTTAGGTGAACCTGTGGTGTTGGTGGTTGCCAGGGGGGTCTGGGTGCTGAAGCTTTCGTGGATGTCTGTAATCTTGCAGTGGAAGTAGGAGGCTAGGGAGTCGCAGAGGTCTTGGGATGGCGGGATGTAGTTGACGTTGAAGCTCTAGTTGGAAAGTCCCTTCACGACGTTGAAGAGCTCCTTGTGACTATGTGCGTTGTTGTGGATTCGGTCTTTGAAGGCGGTTCTTTTGGTGTCTTGGATGAGTTGGTGGTGTCTACGGATGGCGTTTTTGAAGGCTGTGTGGTTGTCCAAAGTCTGATCTTGGTGCCACTTTCTTTCGAGTCTTCAGCAGCTTTGTTTAGATTCATGGAGGTCGGCGGTAAACCAGAAGGCCTTTCTGTTGGTGCGTCTATTGGAGGGATTCTTGATTGAGGCAAGAGTATTGGCACAGGTGTTGACCCATTGCCTGAAGATGCTGGCAGCTGTATCAGTGTTGGTGGTGTCGATGGGTGGGTTCTGGGAGAGGGTCATGATAAGTTGGTCTTCGGTGACCTTGTTCCAACTGCGGTGGGGGACCTGTTGTGGGTAGAGGTGTGTTGTAGGTTTCTTGAAGGAGAAGTGGATGCAGCAGTGGTCTGTCCAGTGGAGTTCGGTGGTGTGGCTGAAAGAGACATGATTGTTGGAGGAGAAAATAGGGTTGAGTGTGTGTCCTGCAGAGTGGGTTGGTGTCTGATGAGCTGTTTGAGGCCGAGGTTGGAGAGGTTGTCGAGCAGGGTGGTGGTGTTGTTATCCTTGGTGTTCTCGAGGAGGAAGTTTAAGTCTCCAAGGAGTATGTAGTCAGTGGATGCGTGAGCGTGCGTGCTGATGATGTCGGTAATGGAGTCGCTGACCTGCTGTTGTGGGCAGGGGGGCCTGTAGACAATGGTCCCTCGAAGGGTGGTGGTTGGGTCAGTGTGGATTTGGAATTGCAGGAGTTTGGCAGTGCTGAGGGTGTCTTCGGTGTTGGTCGTGATCTTGAGGGTGTTCTTGTGGATGATGGCAATGCCTCCTCCTGTTTTTTTGGAGTGGTCCCTGCGGGTGATCATGTAGCCGTCTGGGATCATTATGGCGATGTCAGGTGCTGAGGAAGGGTTTGTCCAGGTCTCGGTCAAGAAGGCAATGTCTGTGGAAGCTGAGTCGAGTAGATTCCATAGCTCTATTGCATGCCTGTGGACAGAGCGGGTGTTGAGGATGATACATCTGAGATGGTTGCGTCCTGCCTTGCTGGGTGTGTCGTTGGCGTGGAGGCTGTTGAAGGTACAGTTCTGGCAGAAGAAGGATCCGTGGGTGGTCTGCGGGGAGGCTTGAAGGCAGGCAGGAGAGCAACTGGTGTTGAGGGCATGGAGGGTGGTGGCGTTGTAGTGAAGATATGCGTGGTGGCGGTGGGGGGATGGGAGCCAGGGGTTCTGGCGCTGGGCACAGTCACAGCGCGGACGGGCGCAGACAAGCTTGCCTTTGGCACAGCCACACTGCGGCTGCCATTAATTAGGGAGGTGGGGGGAGGAGAGGACAGCTGGGAGGCAGGAGGGGGGTGAAAAATGGTACGAAAAAGGGGGTGGGCCTGAAAAAAGGGGGAGGGCCGTGGGGCCAGCAGGGGCAGGAGAGAGAGAGAGAGGGTGGAGAATGAAAGTGAGAGAGAGAGAGTGAGTAAGCGGAGTGAGAAAGAAACAAGGAAAAGGAGCACTAAGGAACGGTAGTGGAGCAGAGAGCAGAGCAAAGCAAAGCAAAAGGAGGAGAGAGGCAGAAGGAAGCCTAGTAGGAAAGCAGAGATCTCCCACTATACACCAGGGATGAGGCATAGGCAGAAGCCTGCGGGTGGAGGAGGGCCTCGAACTTCTGACAGGGGTCAGGAGTTAAGAGGAGCCAGAGAAAGGGCTCTACTTAGATGGCAGAGCCATGGGAGGCAGAGCAATGCACTGACCAGGTCAGTGGTAATGCCCCTCCCGAAATACAGCACCCACTATTTTTCTGTAGGCTGCTTTGCTAACAAGCAAAATTACAGCTTGTTGTCTCAGAAACATTGCAAGAGTTTCCTGAATCCCACAAGTAAACTTAGGACACTTCCAAGAGGTATGCAGCCTTTTCAAGGTGGTTGTACCATGTAGATAACTAAACAAAAAGTTATATATCAATATTGCAAGACATCCTTAAATCAAAGGATTTTGCCTTTAATGCTGCAGATACAAGGAACTTCCATGGGCACTCAGATGGCTCTTTCCTATGTGTTTATCTTCATGGGAAAACTAGAGGAATATGGCCCTCATTACAACCCTGGCGGTCTGTGTTAAAGTGGTGGTTAATACTGCCAACAGGCTGGCGGTAAAAAAAAACACGACCACAGCGGAAACCGACAACACAGACAGCCACTTTAACAAGAAACACCGCGGCAGTAACCTCCAACAGACAGGTGGAAGACAATGTACCGCCCACCCCATTTCAACCCACCCATCCGCGGCGGTACCAATGCCATCAAATGCACGGAGGAAACAGGACTTGGAAGGGAAACTACTTATCTCTCGACTCTCAATGAAGAACCAGGTTGCCATGGAACCTGAGATGCAGGTCCTTCCCATGCTGGTCTATCTTCTCATCTACCAGAAGTACGAACGGCAGCTGCGACGACCACGGTGAGTACTGCACCTAGCACACAGGGGAGCTGGGAGGAAAAAGAGAGTGACACACACACACAACACGCAAAACCCCCATCCCCACCCTCACCCACAACACCATACACACAAACACATACATCAACATTACATTTACACCCTGTAACCCTCTGGAAAAATGCAAGGACAAAAGGAATTGAGTCAAATTATTGTCATATTAGAAATATTCAGATATACGTTACAATTTGAAAAAACAGTATTTACAAATATATACAATATGTACATAAAGCGGTACAATGTCCACTCAAAATGTCCTTGGGCCAGTGGACCAAAACTCATAGGCCAAGCCCACACTTGACTCCTGCCTCAATACGGAGAGAACACTGCAGGGGCATCAGGTCGAAAACACACAGGCACCTCAGGGGGACGGGGAAGGGGGGGCACCTCAGCCGGAAGATGGGACAACCCCACTGCACCTGGAGGGGGATCCATGCCCACAGCGATGTCCTAGGGAGTGTAAAGGCCACAGTCTCAAGCCTTTCAAGTGGGTGGTTTGCCTACTGCTTGGTCCTGGGGAGTGCAAAGCCACAGTCTCTCAAGTGGGTAGTTTGCCCACTGCTTTGTCCTGGGGAGTGCAAAGCCACAGTCTCTCAAGTGGGTGGTTTGCCCACTGCTTGGTCCTGGGGAGTGCAAGGCCACAGTCTCTCTAGTGAATGCCTTCTTCCACTGGTTCTGGAGGGGGCGTGGTGCCCAGTGTGCTTCATCCTGCCAAGGATAGGGTGAGTGGATGCCTTCTTCCACTGGTTCTGGAGGGGGCGTGGTACTGAGTGTGCTTCATCCTGCCAAGGATATGTTGAGTGGATGCCTTCTTCCATTGGTTCTGGAGGCGGCTTTGGCCCAGTCTGCTTCATCCTGCCAAAGATAGGGTGAGTAGATGCCTTCTTCCACTGGTTATGGAGGGGTATTGGTGCCCAGTGTGCTTCATCCTGCCAAGGATAGGGAGAATGGATGCATATCTCCACTGGCTCTGGAGGGGGCTTAGTACTGGGGCGGGAAGAGGGAGAAGGTTTGGGTGTGGAGGAAGAGGGAGTGGTTGTAGGAGGTGTCAGTCTGCTGTGTTTGGGTGCAGGTGCATGGGCTGAATGCTGTTGTGAGGTGGGTGGCTGTTAGGTGTCTGAGTGCTTGCGTTTTTGTACTTTGGGAGGAGGGGTCACAGACACAGTGGGAGAGGACACAGGGGCCGTGTGCATGGATGTGGGGGTGGTGACTGTCAGTGAGGGACCTGTAGTGATAGGCGTGCTGGTGATAGAGGTAGTGGATGTGGATGTAGTGCATGCAGGCATGAGTGGAGACACTACTGGGAGGGAAGTGGATGACGATGAGGAGGGGGACACAGTGGAAGCAGAGGATGTTAGTGTGTCTGCATGTGGATGGTGCTTGTGTGAGTGCCTGTGAGATGAAGTGTGGTGCTTGTGTTTGCCTGAGCCACTTCTGTGTGTTGATTTGCGTGATTGCTGGTATGAAGGTGTGCTTGGGATAGGCTGGGGTTGTGGGAATTGGGACTGGGTAGAGGAAGTTGGAGGGGGAGGCTGGAGACAGGGATAATGGCTGCCATCAGTGAGTTAGCCAGCGCCTGGAATGCTCTCTGTTGGGCCACCATGCCAGAGTGAATGCCCTCCAGGTATGCATTTGTTTGTTGCAAATGCCCTGCTACACCCTGGATGGCATTCAGTATGGTTGACTGCCCAACAGAGAGGGATCTCAGGAGGTCACTAGCCTCCTCACTGAGGGCAGCAGGGCTGACTGGTGCAGGGCCTGGGGTGCCTGGGGCGAAGGAGATGGCCACCCTCCTGGGTGAGCGGGCACGGGAAGCACACTGAGGGGCTGCTGGGAGGGCGGTGCTGGTATGAGGGTGGCGGCTGTACCTGTAGTTGGGGTGGCCACAGAGGTGTCCGCCACCACCAGGGAACTGCCATCGGAGGAGGTGTCACTGTCGGTACTGTCCCCTCCTGTCTTCATTGTGGTGCTCCCCTTGCCCTCCGTCCCACTGGTGCCCTCAACGACAGTGGATTCGGCCTCCAGGCCCATGTGGGATGCAGCTCCCTCTGTCGCCGGTGCCTCTGCTAACCCGCAGATGATGCTAATGCACACAAGGACAGTGTGACAAAACAAAAAAGGGGGGGAGAGACAGAGGATACACTTGGTCAATGCCAGCAACAACACTACCGTTGGTGTACACAACTCACAGGGAACAGCCCGATGCACTAGGCCATGCACTACCAGTTACAATGCTATTCACCAGCCCATGGGGTACATTGCCTAACGCCATTAGCTGCACACCTGAAATCCACAGGACCCTGCCCAGTAGTAGATGCCCACTAACAATATTGGGGTAGGAGTGCTTCAGAGCCCGCCCAACAAGGGACCTACCCTGCCAGCTTCGCCCTGGCCTAGGGACACCCACAGCCAACATCCCACACCCAGGTAACCCTTAACGCAGGCAAAGTCAGGATTCAGAATCTGTACTCACCCCCTTGTGGCAGCTGTGATGCCTTCAAGCGCCCATC
Source organism: Pleurodeles waltl (assembly GCF_031143425.1). NCBI lineage: Eukaryota > Metazoa > Chordata > Amphibia > Caudata > Salamandridae > Pleurodeles > Pleurodeles waltl. The sequence goes on from NC_090448.1 coordinate 1,022,081,046, forward strand.
CAACTCCGGATAGGCCACCGTCAGGATGCAGAACACCAGGTGGGTCAGAGATTGACGGGCACCCTTTCCTCATTGGGAGGCCAGCCCCAGCTTGGCCTCCGCCGTCTTCCTTGCCCAGTGGCGCAGATCCTCCCACCGTTTGCAGCAGTGGGTGCTCCGCCTGTCAAAGACCCCAAGGGTCTGCATCTCCTTGGCGATGGCACGACAAATAGCCTTTTTCTGATGGGCGCTGACCTGCAGAAAAAATACAGCAGAAAAAGTATTAGTCATACCGTACCGACTATTATACTCATGGCCCAACATATCCCCCATCCCGTACGCACATACATTGACCACCATACATGCAACACTCTGAACAGGACCCCTCAGACCCCTCCGTACACGAGGCTTACGCACACAGCAATCCATACATTCATGCCCCATGCATCATGCTCACAGTATACTCACCTGTTTGTCTGGAGGACCAATGAGTAAAGGGTACTGGGGTAGGACCCCATCCACCAGTCTCTACAGCTCCTCCGAAGTGAAGGCAGGGGCCCTTTCCACAGACACTCAAGCCATTGTCGCTTCCAGACACAGGTCACAGCAGCACTTGCAATGTAGGTCCTCTCCTGTTGGATGTCAGGTCGCAAGTGAGTGAACAGATAGAAAATGGTGCTCACATCCACGGCGGTGCGTACCGTCACCGCTGGTGTACATCGCAATTGGCTCCTGGAACCCATAGGCCCCAAAGATAACCAATGAGGTGTTGCACGGCGGTCGTCGAGTGCCTCCTGCAACGGCGCACAACGCCAGCGGAATTACCTCATTTCCACTTGTCCCTCCTCACAGGTCAGGCAGCCGCCATTTCAGGTGTGCACAGGCCATGGTACCTACCTGCGTCACAGCAGACATTGGCACATCAACTGACTTACGAGTTCACATACTGTTTCTGTAAAGCAAAAATTGCATGTTAATGTTGAAATACGTATTTCGTATCGTATTCCCCCAGGTGGAGGATTTGAACACAGTGAAGGCTGACTTCTACGTTCTGGGACATATTCCGAACATCATTGGTGCCATTGATGGTACACATATTGCATTTGTCCCCCACCCCCAGAAGAGAAATGAACACGTTTTCAGAAATAGAAAAAGCTTTCACTCTCTGAATGTGCAGATGGTGTGTTTGGCAGACCAGTACATCTCCCATGTGAATGTAATGTATCTGGCTCTCTGCATGATGCCTTTATCTTGAGGAATAGCAGCATCCCATATGTGATGTCTCAACTCCACAGGCACCGGGTGTGGCTAATAGATGGGCCCATGGTCCCCACCCAGTGGTATGTAGGTATATGGGTATGGGTTTGGCCTTAATGGTGAGTGTGTGGCTAACAGGTTTCCTCGATATTTGCAGGTGACTCTGGTTACCCCAACCTCTCATCGCTACTGACCCCAGTGAGGAATGACAGGACAAGGGCAGAGGAACATCACAATGAGGCACATGGGTGAACAAGGAGGATCATTGAGTGAAACCTTTGGCCTCCTGAAGGCCAGGTTCCTGCTCCTTCATCTGACAGGTGGATCCCTGTACTACTCCCCCAAGAAGCTGTGCCAGATCATCGTTGCATGTTGCATGTTGCACAACCTGGCCTTGAGACCTCAGGTGCCTTTTCTGCAGGAGGATGAGCCTGGGGATGGACGTGTGGCAGTAGTGAATCCTGTGGACCGTGATGAAGATGAGGCAGAGGAAGAAGATGTGGACAACAGAACTACACTAATTCAACAGTACTTCCAGTGACACACAGGTAAGACACTGTAACTTCACCTTCCATTGCAGTTTTGTGTTTGACATTGAACATGGCAGCCTGATTTCCCTATTTCTATGGCCACTTACTGTACCCTTTGGTATCTCTATTTTCAGATCGCTGTGCCCCACTCTGACTCCTGGTGTGTTTACTGCTGCCCACTACAGGTCATACTTATGTAAATCCTATAGTACATTTGAATTGCAATGTTTACAGTTAGTGAAACTATTACATATGACAAACAATTGACAGACTCCATATTTGAATTTGTTCCAAGGGTGTTTATTGAGGTGCTAATCAGTGGAGGGGTTATTGCAATGGGCTGGGTTGCTGATGGAGGAAAGCCCAGGGTAGAGTCCAGTCTATTTGTATCACATGTGATTTGTCCAAGGAGGCATAGGAAGTGGAGCAATAGCAGTTCAAGGTGGACTGGGTGACAGAGTGGGACACCCGGGTGACAATCAGGAGAGTCTTATTTCCTGGCGGGGGTCTTGGCAATGTCCTCTAGCTTCTGCCTGGATCGCATGGACTGTTTGCGGGTGGTTCTCCTTCTGCAGGGGGTGGGGTGCTGGTGGCCTGTTGTTCCTGTGGCGGGGCCTCCTGTCCACTAGCGCCAGCGGAGGTGGAGGGCTGTTCTTCGACATGGCTAGTGTCAGAGGCCCATTGGTGTGCCACTGCCTCCCTCATGGTGTTGGCCATGTCTGCCACACCCCTGCAATGGTGACCAGGGTGGTGTGGAAGTCCCTCAGGTCCTCCCTGATCCCCAGGTACTGTCCCTCCTGTAGCCGCTGGGTCTCCTGCAACTTGGCCAATATCTGGTCCATGGTCTCCTGGGAATGGTGGTAGGCTCCCATGATGTTGGAGAGGGCCTCGTGGAGAGTGGGTTCCCTGGGCCTGTCCTCCCCCTGTTGCACAGCAGTCCTCCCAGCTTCCCTGTTGTCCTGTGCCTCTGTCCCCTGAACCGTGTGCCCACTGCCACTGACCCCAGGTCCCTGATCGTCCTGTGTTTGTGAGGTTGCCTGGGGTCCCTGTAGTGGTGGACACACTGCTGATTGATGTGTCCTGGGGACAGAAGGATGGGCCTGCTGGATGGGTGCTCTGGTGGTGTTTCCTCAGGGGTGAGGCTCTGTGGTGGGTTGGGACTGTGCCTGGGTAACTGACTGTCCAGAGGACCCTGATGGGCCAGGTTGGTCATCGTGATCCAGGTGTGCAGAGCTGCTTTCATCACTGTGGGCCTCTTCTGGCGGGGGGACTGGATGTGGCTGGCAGCTCCGGTGACATTGAGTGGGGGTCCTATGGGGATATAAATGCAGTGTTATTGTTTCTGCATGTGCCATCCTGTGCATGGGTATGTTTCCCTCTATGGTTGTTATTAGCAAGGCAGCTTTGGCTTGTGTGAGTTGTGATTGGTTTAGCTAAGTGATTGTCACTAGTGTGCATGCTGTGATGATGGGTGTCCATGCAGGTCTGTGATGGGGGCCATGCATTGGTGTTGCATGCAGGACTTGGTATTGGGATGGGTGGGTTGTGATGGTGGGGCATTTGTGAGGTGGTGGGGTGATGGGGGTGAGGGTAGGGGTTGTTGTTTGTGATGGCATTCAGGTAGGGTGGGGGATAAAGTAGTAAGGATTTGATTTACCAGAGTCCAGTCCTCCTGCTACTCCTGCCAGGCCCTCAGGAGGCATGATCGCCAAGACTTGCACCTCCCATGTTGTTAGTTGTAGGGGAGGAGGTGGGGGCCCACCACCAATCCTCTGTACAGCTATTTGGTGTCTTGCTACCACGGAACGCACCTTCCCCCGTAGGTCATTCCACCTCTTTCTGATGTCATCCCTTGTTCTGGGGTGCTGTCCCAAGGTGTTGACCCTGTCCACGACTCTCTGTCATAGCTCCATCTTCCTAGCAATGGACGTCTGCTACGCCTGTGATCTGAATAGCAGTGGATCTACTCGGATGATTTCCTCCACCATGACCCTTCGCTCCTCCTCTGGGAACCTGGGGTGTCTCTGTGGTGCCATGGGTGTAGTGTGAGTGGTATGTGTGAGGGTGTGTGGGGTGATGTGTTGGTGTGTGTCCTGTGAGGTGCGTGGATGGTGTATGGGTGATGGTGTTTTGTGGCTCAGATTCAGTAGGTGCTCCTTGCTTGTCTCTCTCTCACTTTCCAAAATCTTTGGGTCGTAAAGGGTTGTGGGTAGTGTGGTTGTGTGTTTTATATTGGTATCGGTGTGTGGGTGTGGTGTGTGTATGTGTGTCAGGTGTGTGTTATTCAAATTGTCCAATGTGGTGTAGTATTGTATGTGTGTGTGTATATTGAGCGCGTCGTCTGTATCGCCAATGGTTTACCGCGGTTGAATGACTGCCTCGGTGGTTCGTGGGTCATAATGCTGTGGGCGAATTTCTGTGTGTGTCTGTATAGTAGCAGATTTCTATGTGTGGGTCATAATATGGGTATTGGTATACCGCTGTGGTCATGGTATGTTGGTGGCAGTCAGCATGGTGGTAAGCGGCACTTACCGCTAATGTTGTAATAAGGGCCATAATGACATATTGGTTTTGTAAATTAGCCATTGTCATAAGAAGTTACAGATGAAAAAAGTACACACAATGCTTTTTTTTCCTACTTATTTGCAATATTTCGTTATTTCAACAGTTAGGGGCATACTTGCAAGTTTTTGACACAGGGCAACACTGCAAGCCTTCTTGCAGTGCTGCCCTGCATCATAAGAAAAGGGATGGAATGCACCATATCTATAAGATATGTTGCATTTCTGTCCTTTTCGCCTGTACTGGTGCACAATGGCTTGCCATGTACCAATGTAGGCACCCTTGCAACGTAGTGCATTGTCTGCATTGCAGGTGCACGATCCTACACCAAACAATCACAAGAGGCATTTACTCTTTCTATGTGTGCTGTAGAATGCAGCACACATAAAAAAAGGAAAAACAAGATGAAATAAAGGTATTTCTCATCATTGCACCTCCCTTACGTCTCCCCTGGGTAGGCGTAGGCTTTTGACACATTCACAGTTTTACAAAATCCCGTCAGTCTTGGAATGTGTCAAATGCCAAGGGTGTTACTTGGGAAGACCCACCGTAACTCCTGTGGAATGTCTCCTTGGGGCCAGGCCCTGCTTCAGGCCTCCTACAAACACCAAATCCCACACCATGCATAGCCTTTGGCCATGAACGGTGGGGGTTGGCTGCAAGGAGCAGCCATGCAGCCTACCCCGTATAAGAAACTAACCCTATGCCATGCAAGGCCTAAGGCCAGGCCCTGCAGCCAATCCCCTAAAAGCACCAAACACTGTGCTATACATGCCCTTCACCAAACACAAAAAAGGGCTGAGTACATATACCCTAACACCCCTCTTTTGGTCAGGGGGTCACCTGGTCCAAAAAGGTTCTTTTTTTAATGTTTTCAACAAAACCTGTGGCTAAATCCATTGATTTTGCAGATTTTACTATTTTTTTTAAAAAGTGCTATCTCCTGCTCTTCCGATTAATTTTGCCCCAGGTGGTTGGATCCCTAGGGCATGGGCAATATAATATAGAGAGATGGGGGAGCACGTTAACCCTTCCTATGTCTTTTAAGGGCCCTGGGGACCACTGTCTCCCTGGGGCTACCTTTCATAAGTATACGGGCCTCACGGACTCCCGAGACCACTGCCGACCACCACCTCATCAGGGCTACATTAAATAAATATGCGGGGGCCACACAGACCCCACTACACCCCAGGGACCAACACCTCCTCAGGGGTACAAAATAAAAAGTTAGGGGGGCTGCACAGACCCTGACTGCGGTCCCAGGAATCACCACCTCCCTGGTGCAAAATTAAATAAATATAAGGGTGAACTAACGGACTTCCTGGGCCCCAGGGACTACCTCTTTCCTGGGGCTACATTAAATTAATATAACGGGGGCCTCCCCAGGGCCAAATACTTTTAAATAGGCAGGAGCAACAGGGCAACCAGTATAGAGTCATGTGGATCACGGGGAGCCTCAAGGTCCCGACGTTCCCAGCTGGCTCCTATCTCCTTTGGGAGCAGGCATTGCTCCCACATGCAGGGAGTTTCTGCAATTAGCAGCTCCCTGTGTATGGAAGCAATCATTTTATCTCTTTCACAGCTCTCATGTCAGCAGGCAGGGAATGATTAAATCTCTGCAAGTGGGAGCATTTTTATAGCTCCTGCTTACTGGAAGCAGATTGTTTGGTTTTGCTTGGTGGGAGCTGTCACAGCTCCCGCAAAGCACAAATAAGGTTCCTCCCGAGTGTGGGCGCCTCAGGAGATGGCAGGAGGTAGCCCTGGTGGGTGACGGTTCCCAAGGCCACAAATGGCTCCAGTAGGGGGGGTGTCAGGCTTGCACATTTCTGCAGGGATGAAATGGATGCAAGATGATTTCCCTACATCCCTTTGAGGCAAATGGAATTCCAAGATGTTACTTCTGGCCCAACGGGATGAAGGGATGAACCTTGGACCAGGACACAACCAGGCTTCACCAGACGAGAAGTCCCTCCTTTTCATTTTTAAAAGACATAAAAAATACCTTTTGGACCTACTAATTTCCATACATTGCCATTATCTGTTATATCCTAAAGAGATTTACCTCATGTCCCTTCTCCCTTTCTTAAGGCGCAGGGTCCTGAAGACGGTATGTCCTCTATGCAGAATATATCTGAAAAAGACTCACAAAAATTACTATCTCAAATACGTAGGATACATGTGATGTCATAGGCTACACATACCTAATGCTTTTATTGCGCACAAGTATCAAGATTTCTAAACAGTTCAAGAATTATCAGTTTCTCTTTTCCTCCAATTATAAATATAAAATGTTATTCTGTAAACAACCTTACTGAAAACCAGGTAAGTCAATGCAGAGTTAAGTAAGTACCTAGTATTTCTTTTGCAAAACAATGAAATGATGATTCATAATTAATGTTGTTTCCTTTCTCCTAATACGTTCTTACAACAACAGTTCACAACAAGTTTACGCATCGCTCATCTTTGCTTCCCTTTGCAGGTGAAGAATTCAACAGCAGCTGGGCTCATGGAAAAAGTAGTGTTGTTTTGTTTATCTAGTTAAGTAAGAATAATGTTATCAGAAAGGGATTGCCGCTTTAGTAATCTCTTTCTTTTGTAGGAATACGGAGACTGAGGATGCTCCGGAAACAAAAACTCACGCCGCAATGAGGAAAACAACCTACACGTGCGCCAAGTATTAAAAAGGACATCACATCAACACAGGTGAGTACATCTGGGGGAGGAGGGAACAGATGACAAGCAGTCATCAGTGTTCAGTGCATAGCCTAAAAGGCGACGCACATCACCTTAAAGTGGCTGCGCACTGCAGCATCTGATAGGGCACATGGCCCCCTCTTTTCTGCTACACAGGGTCAGCCTTGGGAAGGTGGTGGCCCCTGGGGCCGCATATGGCCAGGGAGGAGAACCATGTTACCCCCCCTCCTTTAAAAAAAATAAATTGATCCTGGGGAGGTGGTGGTCCCTGGGACCTGTAAGTGTCCATACAGCCCCCAGTATCATATTGTTGTAGCCCTGGGGAGGTGAGGTCTGCAGGCCTCGGGGGAGTTCCATGTTGCCCCACATCACTTTCATTACTGTTGAACTGGGGTGGTGGCAGTCACAAGGGCATAGGGGGTCCGTATAGCCCCTGCATCTCTTTCTTTGATGTTGCCCCAGGGAGGTCGCCGTCCCCGGGGCCGGGGGAGGTCCGCAGGGGACCTCCTTATTTTTATTACCTTGAACCCTGGGTTGGTGGTGGTCCCTGGGGCTGTTGAAAGACCTACGTGGGGGACCCCATGCATTCCCCTTCTTACCAATAATAAAAGATATGCTACTCGAACCTGGCCACCCACAGTCCAAATTAAAAGCAAGCGCAGGAGACCGTGCTCATTTTCTTTTTTTGTTAATTAACAGTGAAATTATATTTTGCCCTGATGGGGACTCCTAGACCATGAATGGGGGCTCAGGATATTCCTACCCTTTTCTTCTTTTTTTTTCCTCTTTTTTTGCAACTTGGCTGAAGCATGGTATGATCAAGATCGTTTGATGGTCAAAATGCTCAATTAATTAGGTACAGTAAAGTTTGCCTTTGTCCTGCACTCTCCTGAGAGAGGGTATTTATTGTTTTGCTGTTCTGTGGATATATATCTATATAGAAATGGGGTCTCTGGTTGGCAGTCAGTTTGCGCTCTGTCCAAGCAGTGCCCCTCACTCTAGTCAGGTAAACGGAGATAAACATGTAGGATAACCCCTGCTAACCCCCTTGGTAGCTTGGCACAAGCAGTCAGGCTTATCTCGAAGGCAATGTGTAAAGTATTTGTACCAACACACACAGTAATACAGTGAAAACACTACAAAATGGACATCACACCAGTTTAGAAAAATAGACAATATTTATCTAAGTCAAACAAGACAAGTTATGAATTTTCAAAACAATAGATTCTTACTTCATATTAAACAATGGAGATGTTGTTGTTACACAAAGTACCTGGTTTGCATCAAAAATAAAGTTGCACGGGCGAGCGTGTGTCGGAAACGTCAGTGATTCACTTCTCACAAGTGAGGCTGTGGGTTCATTCTTCTCCGGTCCGGTAGGTGATGCATGGTTTTCTCCCCCGCAAAAGAGCTAAGCGTCGATTTCCAGATGGGGCACCACAGATCCACGCAGGTTCATGATGATTTGGACACCCCAAGATGATGCATGTGAAATCCAGCCGCACAGTGATGAGAAAAACGCACTGCGAGGGGTTTGCAACATATTCAGCAGCCGAAAGCAGGTGGTGCAGTGTTTCTCCAGCAGAGATGCAGGTGGTGCGTCAAAATTAACCCTGAACAGCATCCTGTGCGAGGATTTCAGTCCTCGTTCTACCAGCTGCACCTTTCAAGGGCCCAGGGACTGGATAGGGCACCACTTAGTAGGATAGGAGTCTCAACAGAGAGTCCAGGTGATGGCAGAGGAAGTCTTTGATGGCCCTGAGAAGTCAAAACAGGAGGCCACAGTCCAAGCCCTTGGAGACACTTCACAAGCGGGAATATACCACAAAGTCCCGTCTGTGTCCTCTTTCAGGCAGAAGCAGCAACTGCAGGCCAACCCAGCAAAGCACAGACACAGGCAAAGGGGCAATACTCCTTCTCCAGCTCCTCAGCTTTTCTCCTTGGCAGAGGTTCCTCTTGAATCCAGAAGTAATCTGAAAATCTGGGGTTTTAGGACCACAACGTATACCCCTTTCTGCCTTTGAAGTAGGCAAACTTCAAAGGAAAGTCTCTGTTGTTCACAAGATCCTTCCTTGTCCAGGGTTGGCTCCAGACTCAAACCAGCGAGTTGGAAACTGCATTGTGTGAGAGGAGGCACAGCCCTTTCAGGTGTATGTGACCACTTCTTCCTCCACTCTAGCCTAAATGGCCCACCAGGATATACAGGCTACACCCCAGCTCCCTTTGTGTCACTGTCTAGTGGAGATTCACAAACAGCCCAACTGACCCAGACAAGGAATACACAAGCAGGCAGACTCACAGAAAGGTTTAAACAAGAAAATCCCCACGTTTTAAAAGTGGCATTTTCAAACTGACAGCCTAAAAACCATCTTTCCCAAAAGATGTATCTTTAAATTGTAAGTTCAGAGACCCCAAACTCGACATCTCTATCTGTTCCCAAAGGGAAACTGCACTTAAAAGATATTTAAAGGCAGCCCCCATGTTAACCTAATAGAGAGATGGGCCTTGCAACAGGGAAAACCGAATTTGTCAGTATTTCACTGCTAGGACATGTAAAAAACATCAGCACACCTGCTGATCTTGTGCTGAGATCTGAATGGCTGATAACACTTCAACAACAGAAGTTGTTGAAGTGTTCTAAGCCATTTCAGGACTCGGGTTCAGCCAAGCCAAGCCACAGTGGGGCACGAGTTATGGTTACTTGAGGTAACTCTAACTATAACTGGTGAATTTCTATGGTTTGGTACGGTTAAAATCTGATCCTGACTATAACGTCCCTGTAACCTTTGTTTTTTAAGTGAATTTTATATATATATATATATATATATATATATATATATATATAGGAATATCCTGAGCCCCCATATATATATATACACACACTGTAGTCAAGCAATACAGTGCATGTCATATCCTATCCTTTCCCACTGCACTGGTACCATTTAGCTGCTTAGCACCAACTGAGGCACCCTTGCACCATGGAGCAAGGAAGTCTGCGCTGCATCCAGGATTGATTTTGTGCCCAAATGGACACGTTCCTGTACAAAAACAATTTCCCGAGGCTTTTTCCTCTTTCTATGTGTGCTGTAGAAAGATATTTCTCCTTGTTGCACTTCAACTGAGGAGGTGTAGAATTTTGGCACAACCTCAGGTTTACCAGGGTTGGTAAATCTGGGGATGTGTCAAATTCCATGGATGTTGAGTGGGAACTCCCACCTCAACATCCATGGAACACCTCCCTTGCACAGAGTAAGGCAACACAGCGATATGTGCTGCTTTGCCGCACTCTATATCTGTGAGGGCATTCAAAGCCACGCAAAGTGGCTTTGCGTGGCCTCATGGATATGGTTGCAAGGTTTGCGCTGCCGTTGCACCACAAAAAGTGATGCACTGGCAGCACAAGTGGCTCATAAATGTGCCCCTGCATTTGGTGTTTATTTTCACTTTCTTGGGGGATTGCATTACATTTGTAAGCAATGTGATCGTGAAAGCATTTGTTTTTCCCCACACTGAAAGAAAAACAAAATGTTGTATTTAACTTTTTTTATTGGGTGTTAAAAATTATAATTACCAAATAAGTTGCGCTGTGATAACTGTGTTGTGATGTACTACATTGTATTGGAACGCATAGTACCAATTGATATTCCTCTCAAGACACTGTTGCTCACCTACTTCACTAAATGTGCTTGCTCTTCGCAGCTTTCTTGTTCTCTTACTCCTAGAATGACAAAGCAGGTGAGCCACAGCTACTCACAGGTATTAAGAAATATGGGAAAAGACGGGTGAAAGAGGGAAAGGAGTAAGAAGTTGAAAAGACCCAAAAGGCCCCCAAGTGCAACACAGACTAAAAATTGAGAAGCATTTGTGGATAATAACACGCTGTTAAAGTGAACACAATTAAACAAAAAATCAGCATGCCACATAGGACACTATCTATTTTTCTGTTACAAACAACATTCAGGCTAAAGCACCCATTACGAAGTCAAGCTAAAAGGTACTTATGTGGCCGAAGAACAGTAAAAGAAGAGACAGAACTTGGTGTGTACTTATCATTCCTTGATAAAAAGATTTAAAACATGTTAAACTCGTTGTCATAATTGATGTATTCTAGATTGATTGTGGCTGACTGTGGCGAGCCATTATGGAAAATGCATTTAATAGCAGGGTCGGCAGTTCGACAATGGCAGAGGAGCGTCACCCCCCTGGCTAAGAGCCAGCAGCTGTAAAATAAAAATATATTTTATTGTTTTATTTTACAGCTTCTGGCTCAGCCAGCAGCATGTGCGTGGTGGGGCGGGGCTGGGCACGGGAAGGGTAATAGGGCAGGGGGAGTGGAGTCTGTGCACTAAGGCACATATACTTTTTTAGCGCCACATTTGCGTCATTTTTTTATGGAAAAGCAGAGCAAACTTACAAAATACAATTGTATAAATATGGACCTAAGTGTGCATATGTGTGTGGCTGGCCATCTCAGGCCGGCCAAATACACATGCACACTTAGATTTCCCCAATCCTGCTGTGTAACACAATTGGGTTGGAGAAACTGCACAGGCTCCAGTATGCTTCTGGGTGGCAAGTCAAGCTGCTCAGGCCAATCCAATGCTCATGCTAGGTTTAGCATGAGAGCAGTGCCAGGATTTCTGGGGAGGCTATACTGGTGTCCCAGAGAATACTGGGACACCCAGAAGAGAAGAGGAGTGAGGTGGTGGCATCGGGAATGGGTACATTTTTTAAAATGATAATTTATTTCCCCCCGCCCCCCCTTGAGATTTGCGCCAACCACCACTATTTAATAGTCTCCTCCACGTTTTGCCTTAAAATCTACTCCCTGACTTTTTGAAAAAAAAATCACTGTCTTGTTTCAATTACAATTTGCATTCAGTTCAACAAATGAGTTTTCTTGCACAATGTTTTATCAATAATAATCTGACCTCAATTAAATGTCTGTCAGTGTATTAGAACAAGCATTTAGGGCCAGATGGACTAAGCATTTTTGAAGTCGTTTCTGACTTGAAAAATGCTTTTGGGATGTATAAAGCCCAAACTGCGATTTGGTAACTTGTTACCGAATCGCAGTTTGGGTTTTGCAATTCGGTAGTAGGAAGGGGCGTGTCAAGGGCGTCCCTTCCTAATACCGAATTCAAATGGTATGTATGATTGTTCTGTGACCGCAAATGTGGTCGCGAAACAATTGCAGTTAGTACCAGTTTCAAAATGCATAGCAGACTGTGAAAAGCTGCATGGGGCCCTGTCAGGGGGCCCTGCACTGCCCATGCTCCAGGGGCCCGCGACTCCCCGTACCGCTAGCCTTTTCCTGGCAGTTCAAACCACCAGGAAAAGGCTGGCAGTAGGGCGACTCGTAATCCCCTGGGCAGTGCTGCTAGCAGCGCTGCCCTGGCGGATTACTACCACCTGGGCCATTGTGGCGGGAAACCACCGGCCCCGGCGGTGTGACCGTGGCGCTTCCGCCGCGGTCATAATGACCAAGGAAGCACCGCCAGCCTGTTGGCGGTGCTTCCGTAATTTCAGCCCTGGTGGTCTTGTACCACCAGGGTTGTAATGACCCCCTATGTTAATTTCCTCTGGGCCATACTTTGATCTTATTAGCAAATAAGACATGACATATACTTTCTGCAATGAGAACAATGCACACATAAACAAGAGACTGGATAAAAAATGCACCAGTAAAATGATTACACAATAACTGCCAAGGGAATCATCAAATTATTCTCACTTAAAATCAGCTAACCTGAACCTTGAGCCTTGCTAAATGAATGCTGAAAAGGGAATGAGGAGGCTAAAGAAAGGTTTGGCTTGATTCACAAAAGTAAAATTGCACTTGTAGATGTACTCAAATGCAAATCAACTACACCACCTAGGTGTAAAATAACACTGTTTTGATATTCACCCTTTCCCAATGTAGTTATACACCTAAGTGCATCTAAGTGGAGACATATGTTCAACATAATTTTATTAGATTAGTATTACTTTTTAAGCAGTTTAATTTCAAGTCTATGCCTCCAATATTTTCTATAGGAGTGTTTTGCAACACATGGCACTGTCCATGTGAGGTGCTTGACTCACACTAAGTCTGGGTTGGTGTACAGTTACTATAGATTAGGTGCACTTATGGGTATAGTAACTTTTGAAGTGTAGTATGTGATTAGCAATAGGCTTTCTCTTATACTTACTTTTTTACAGGTGAGTTTTGTAGAAGCCTGTCCGTCACTAAATGCTGCCCCTTTTGTAGAGAGTATTCCTCATTTTCAAACCAATTCTCCTTATCCTTCACACATTTACTACTAAAATGTAGTCTTACAGATGCAGAGCCCCCCACCACCATCGGGGAGATCTCCACACAGAAAAGACAGGAGAAGGGAAGGCAGAGGTCTCTGCCCGCAGCTTACTGAATGGAATTTTTGTAATAGTGAGTAGTACAACTTCAGTTACTATAAAATACATTTTTTGAATTAGGCCCCACTCATAAGGCTCTCATTACTAATACCTGGTAAATGCTTGTCCTTGCTCAGGGATCAACATTATCTGTTTTTGAGTAAACATCACATCCTTCTCATTTTCCACCTGATACATTACAGCAAGTAAATCCTGCTAAAATACACCAAGGAAAAGTGTCTGTTAAATTGCAATACATTTCCTTCAAACAGCATGTATTCTCATTTCATTCTCCTTTTCAGAGAGGGAACTCTCTGCAATAGAGGTACATATTACACCTGGAAATTTCTTAAGCCAAGGTTTTAGAAATTACTGGGTATGATAGTCATCAAAATCTAATCCAGGCCATTCATAAAGAGAGCCTTAATGTAAACATCAGTTTACACATGAGCACCCTCATTACATAAAGCATTACTGAAGGTTAATTTTAAAGTTAATTCTATCTGAGATTTTGGGCCTCAGTATGAGTTTGGTTGAGGGGATTACTCTAACACAAATGTGACAGATATCCCGTCTGCCTTATTTCAAGTCTCATTATATCTTATGGAACTTGCAATACAGAGGAAGGGATATCCGTCACGTTTGACAAGGAGTAATCCCCTCCACCGAACTCATAAGGAGGCCCTTTGTATTGAATTATGAATTCCTTCCTCTAATACCTGAAATATGTAAACAGTGGAAGTAATAATACAGTGGCAACCAGCAAACATTTTTATTCACTTAGTAACTAAGTATCACAGTTAAAAAATACATTTTAATTTCATGGTCAGGGATAGGAGTACTATTAAACAAAAAAAATAATTCACCGCTGTTTCAGCAGTTAGTGACCACACAGAACCAGTTTCTCAAATGGCATAAACAGATAACATCTTTTAATAAATATAAGTTCACATTTAGGCCAAATTGTGGTAAGGTTTTATGCCAGCACAAAGCAAGGCAAGGCACTTAGGGGCATATTTACAAGCCCCTAGTGCCACCCTGCCCCACTCAAGCATATTTTCTTTTGACGCTAAGGCGACATAAAGGAGTCCTTTCTCCTGTGCTGTATTTACAAAGTTCCACAATGCTTGTAATACTTTGTAAGGCCTTGTGCCACATTATCCCTGTGCCAGGCATAATGTATACAAGGGGGGAGTTCCAACGCAGGGAGGCCCCAAAAATTGTGAATTGAAATTTTTTTGGGTCATTTTATTTGGTCATTTCTAACTCTTGGTCAGTGTAGTTGTTGAAATGATGCACCTATTTTAATCAATGGGCCTCCCTGTCCTTTGCTGCACTAGCATCAAACTTTTTTTACAAAGTTATTGTCCTAACGACCGCCATGGTGCGCCATATTGTAAATATAGCACAACCATGGTGTTGTTAGGTAAATCACGGGCGATGCAAGAAATGTGGTGCATCGGGACAGATGTGCCACTTTCTTGTAAATATGCTCCTTAGTACTTAACTACTCAAGTAAAAGGTGTCTTGAAATAGAAAAGTGCCCCTTTCTCAGTGTAGAAACCACTTTGCGCTGCTTTGTGTCACTTTGCTTTAAGGGGTAATTCCTTGAGGGGATCCTACTGAAGCAGAAACCACACCATCAGACTTAGGAAAATGCACTAAAAAACAAAATGATACCAACAACATGACATTTGCCAGCTAGTATAATCATGAGCAAACAGGACTATCACGCTAAAATAATGTGCAAAACCAAGAAAATTAATTGATCATCCAAGGTAAACGAATTCTGGCCAATGTCAAAACATTCAAAGCACAAAGCCAGGACAACTTCAAGATGACCCAGGGCAAACAAGAACCGGTTGATGTGCCACGTTGTGAAAAACGAGGGACCACCAGTACAGATTCAGCTTAGCTCACTGGAACCCAGAGGGCGAATCTTTCCACTGCAACAGACTGCCTTTGGCTAAATACGACTGAAGTCAAACCTCAGACAATAAATGTTGCCACCCATGCAGCACTTCAAGCAGAGGGTCTAATCCCCTCATCAGGATGTGGCAGAGGTCAAGGTAAAAATAAAGGGGTCATCGAATGAGGAAACGACCTAAAAAACTACATCTTCTAAGTTACTGCTTATCCTTAATTACACATCAAGATGAACGTTCAACATTTTAAATAGAGATGTGGTTTTGAAACTATCAAAGGAAATTGGAGCACTGGCCCACCTCAACTCATTTCACCTAGATGCAATAGAATTTCAATCACATTCCTATTTTAGATAGCAGAAAGCAAAAGTACATTGCAACGTGCATTTTATAGCTATTGGGGATTTGAATATCAGACTTTTTTCAAATCCATCCACTTTGAATTAATTTCCCTCACAGCAAAGCAAGACACCAAGCTTCAATGACCTACCTTTCAATGTGCATCAAAAGCTAGAAAGCCAAGGCCTAAAAAACATGAACGGTAAGTTCAAAAAGGATAAGGTTTAAACGTTTTCAATGGTCGCACTCGCTCAATCATCAACTACACTTTAATAACCTATGTTTCAATCTCCCCGATTAAGTCTTTCCAATTCAACCTCTGAATTACAGGGTAATAGCCATGACAGAACCTGAAGCCAAATTATACTCTTCTTGTATCCCTCAAGAACTCCAAGAGTGGGCAAATGAAAAACAACTTATCTCAAAAACGCAGTTATGGTCAGGAATGGAAGCAATAACAAACCAGTAAGCGCTGACCACCATGCAAAGAATGAAATACAACAAAGGGACAATTTGCTTTGTTGACCTTAAATCTTTCAACAGAGTTCCCTGTGCCCAACTCTGGGCAAAACTGGCAGATTGAGGCCTTCCACAAAATTGCTAAACTCAATCATTGCCCTGTACTGTGACATCTAACCAGTTAGTTAAAATCTGTAATAGCAGTAGTGTCACCTCTAAGATTTCAACTAAAAACAGCCTGAAGCAAGGGTGCGCACTAGCTCCCTGTCCATTCAAGCTATACTTGGCCAAACTCGATCGAAATCTGGCACACGTTTAGCAACTTCCTCCTCAAGTTGGTGTCTGACAAGTTTGGTCACTTTTAATATCACAACCACATGGCCGTCTTAAGTCAAACGCCTGTTGTTAGACCTGACAGCCTTAGGGTAGTCACCCCTAACTTTTTGCCTGCCTCCCTCCACTTTGGGGACACTGTTTTTTCTGGTTCAAGGACTCTGCCCACTTTACCAGTGCTAAAGTGCAGATGCTCTCTCCCTTAAACCATGGTGACATTGGCTCATATCCAATTGGCTTATTTAATCTACTCGTAAGTCCTCACTAAAGTGCACTACATGTGCCCGGGGCCTGTAGATTAAATGCTACTAGTGGGCCTGCAGCACTGATTGTGCCACCCAAATAATGAGCCCCTTAACCATGCCTTAGGCCTGCCATTGCAAGGCCTGTGTGTGCAGTTTCACTGCCACTTTGACTTTGCATTTAAAAGTACTTGCCAACCCTTAAACTCCCCTTTTTCTATATATGACACACCTAAGGTGGGCCCTAGCTAACCCATAGGGCAGGGTCCTATGTAGGTTAAAAGCAGGACATATGCCTGTGTAGTTTATATGTTGTGGTAGTGTAGAACTCCTAAATTCGTTTTACACTGCTGTGAGGCCTGCTCCTTTCATAGGCTAACATTAGGGCTACCCTCATATACTGTTTGAGTGGTAGAGGCTGATCTGAAAGGAGTAACAATGTCATATTTATTATCCCCAGAATGGTAATACAGAATCCTGCTGACTGGCAAAGTTGGATTTAATATTACTATTTTAGAAATGCCCCTTTTAGAAAGTCAGCATTTCTCTGCACTTAAATCCTTCTGTGCCTTACAATCCACGTCTGGCTAGGTTACTTGACAGCTCCCTTGTGCATTTCACTCAGACAACCCCAAACACAGGATGCTCAGTCACACTTGCACACATCTGCATACTGAATGGGTCTTCCTGGGCTTTGAGGGTAGAGGGGCTGACACTTACATTTGAAAGGACAGTGGCCTTCCCTCACACAATGGACTGCCAAACCCCCTACTGCAATCCTGGCAGACAGGATGGAACTGAAAGCCACTCTTTAAAGTCTCCCCCACTTCAAAGGCACATTTAGGGCCTCTGACCCTACCAACGCAGACACTTCTGCACAAGATACCACTGGTGAAGAAACTCTGACCCAGACCCTGCAACCTGCCAAGAGGAACTGCTTGGCTGCCCAAAGGACTCACCTGACTGCTTTTCTGCAAAGGACTGCTGCCCTGCTGTTGCCCTGTTGCCTTGCTGCCCTTTGCTGAGAAGTGCTCTCCAAGGGCTTGGATAGAGCTTGCCTCCTGTTCCTTGAAGTCTCAGGACCAAAAAGACTTCCTCCTGTAAAGACCTCCTTGTGTGGTGAAAATTCGACGCACAGCCTGCCAGAAACGCCACAAAGCCTGCATCGCAGTGAGAAAATCACTGCATGCCGAACCGGAATGATGCAGCCTGGCTCCCCAAGAGGAGACCGACGCAGCACCAGCATTGCGACCGGAACTTCGACGCACAGCCCACTGGATCGATGCATAGCCGAGCCGGAACGACGCAGCCCGACTTCCTGTGAGAAGAATCGAAGCAGCACCTGCTGTGCCACAGAACTTTCCCTGCATCGCCCACCGGATCATCGCAGCTCCTGTGATTCTGTCCTGCATGCCCAGGATTTCTCTGCATCGTCCCCAGGACATCTGAAAACCCCGTAACCAGAAGAGGATCCAAGTCAGCGCGCTGGAAATCGACACAAAGCTTTCCCTGCAAGGAAAATTATTGATGAATCGTGTGTGTGTGCCCAGAGAAACTGACACATCTCCTCCTCTGCGGTCCCTTGCGGAGAATTTGAATGCAAGACAGGTACTTTGTGCTTGCAAGAGACACTTGTTGCTTTTTAAAGACTACAGACTCCTTTTATCATTCTCTAAAGTGATATTTTAATGTGTACTTATCAAATCTTGATCATTTTGACCTGCATTTAACCAGATAAATATTCTATATTTTTCTAAACACCGTGTGGTATATTTTTGTGTTATTGCATGATTTATTGCACAAATAGTTTACACATTGCCTTCTAAGTTAAGCCTGACTGCTCAGTACCAAGCTACCAGAGGGTAACACAGGATAATTTGGATTGCATGTGACTTACCCTGACTAGAGTGAGGGTCCTTGCTTGGACAGGGGGTAACCTGGCGGCCAACCAAAGACCCCATTTCTAACACCTGTGGGCTATAAAGGTCAATAAAGGCACTGGTCAGATACATCGAGCACCAAGGTCTTGACCTGAACGTAAGCTTACAAAGGTGGTCAGTTTAATTGACCCAAAGAAAAAGTCTTCCATTTGGTCTGTTAAGGACAATCATATAGAAGCTGCTGTTTCCTATAAGTACTTTGTAATCCTCATTGAACACCAGCTGACTTTCAAATAACAATTTGCCATGATACAGCGGAAAGCACATTCATTAACCTTCACATTTAACCTGCTGAACACGAAGCTTAGCTGCCAGCCACACCAGCACCGGCTTTCAGTTATGGCCTCCCAATTCCTCCCAATGGTTTCTTATGGATTGGGAATTTTCCATGGAAAAAGCAGCCCTGCTAAGCACGTTACAAATTAACGTTTATAAATACATCTTTCGTTTGCCTAGGTCAGCGTCTCAAGGTAAAGTACAGCTTAAATTTGGGCTAATGAATCAAGAGCTGCAAAGAATTAATGCTTTCATAAAGTTATGCTGCACCCTCCGCAACTCTAACGGAGGCTCCCTGAACAATTTGTGTTGCCAGGAAATAGAGTATCAGATGTGTAAACACCTAAATAAATCTTTGGGAGGTTGCATGTTGTCGGCAGTAGACACACTAGGTATAACGAAAGCCCAGGCTATCTCCAAGGAAAGAGCATACTCATTCTGGCTGAGCAATGCTTTGGCCAAAGCCCAGTCACATCTGCAAAAAAAGAACATACTTGCCATGAAACACCATGTTTAGACAGTAATCACATCATTCCAGCTATTAAATCCTCAGGCATATCTGACAACCCATTTTTTACTTGCTTTAAAATTTCAGTTCATGTTGTTTTGCTTTTGGCAATTTGAAGCAAAAGACCTCATTCTGTCATGGAAGAACCGGGCGGACAAAGTCAAGCTGTTGCTTATGTGGTTATAAACAAGAGACAGCAATATAATTTTTTTGCATATGCCCAGCTGTTGCAAATGGCCTGTTTCTGTAGGGTCATACCCACACATTTTGTTTTCCTCCTCCTTTTTTTCTGGCCCAGTTTTTTTTTTACTTTAGGACTCTGTGCACATTCTCACTGCTGACCAGTGCTAAAGTGCATGCACTCTGTGTTTAAAACATGGTAACATTGGCTTCTCCGTGATTGGCATATTTGATTTACTAGTAAGTCTCTAGTAAAGTGAACTATGTGTCCCCAAGACCTGTCAGTCAAATGCTACTAGTGGACCTGCAGCACTGGTTTTGCCACCTGCTACAGTAGCCTTTCAAACATGCCTCTGGCCTGCCATTGCGGAGCCTGTGTGTGCAGTGTTAAGCTGCCATCTCGACCTGGCAAGTGTGCCCAATTTATTACATGTAAGTCACCTCTAGGGAATGCCCTAGTTAGCCCCAAGGGCAGGGTGCAGTGTATCTAAAAAGTTGGGCATGTACTTTTACATTTAACATGTCCAGATATTGAAAAACTCTTAAATGCATTTTTCATCATTGCACGGACTATCTTTCCCACAGGCTAACGTTGGGGTTACCTTGACACATCTTTTAAGTGTAATGTCCATTTGGAGTTTGTTGTCTCTAGACTCACAATTAAAAAATACAGCTTTTATTGAAGGTGGTTTTCAAATTGCATGTCTGAAAATGCACTTTTAGAAAGTTGGCATGTTCTTCCTTTAATCATTCTGTACCTCAGTGTGCCTCTGAATACACATCTGCGTTTCGATGACAGCTACATTTGAGCGTTCTCTCTAGACATCCACAAACAGGAAGCGCTGAGTGTGACAGGAGATACATCTGCATTCATTGGATATTAATAGTTGTCTTGGGTAAGGAGAGGGACAGGTAGTTCACACTTACATCTTAAGAGGTTGGGCCCTGCCCTCACACAAAGTGCTGATTACCCTTTACTGGTAGTCTAGAGCCAGGTCTGGGTTGAAAGGGATCCTTTTTCAGAGAATTCTTTTGAAGTTACCACTACATCAAAGGCCTTTTTGAGTATCCGGGCCTCTGAAGCCATATACTCAGAACACTTCTGGACTGAGGACATTCTACCAGAAAGAAGGACCGCTGTGCTGTCAGGAGGGACTGCCACTTTGCTGTTTGCTGTGCTGTGTTGGCCTGCTGCCTGCTACGTCTTCTGCCTGGGAGTGAGAGGACTGGACATAACTCTCTACATCCTACAATATGTAGTTTCTACAAGGGCCTGACTGAGCTTGCCTCCTATTTCTGAAGTTTCAGGGATTTCAAAGACCACCTGCATCTTGCTAGTGGCACTTGGGCTCCTCTGCTATGAGTCCTGCTCTGCCATATGGTTTCAAGTCCAGTCCTGGGCCCTTGGAAGTGAGTGTGGTGCTGCATCACAAGAACTGATGCTACAACACAAGCGCGTCATTTGGAACCAACTCATCCTTTAGTAGAAATGTCAACACCGAAGCTGCAGACACAGCTCGCTGACTGCACAACAACCCCAACTTGCAATGCAGTCCTGGCTTTGCTGACACAACACTGATGCATCGAAACAAGCACTCATCGCTTCGGGGCATTGACGCATTCACAACATTTCCCAATCAGGAAACAGAGCATCCACCTGCAAGCGGAGCACACACCCTCCTCTGGATCATAATGACCCCCATGATTGCTAATACACAAGGCACTCGCAGTTTCATTCTTCAAAGAGTGGGTGTTTTATTGGAATAGATGACCAAATCAAATGCACAATCATTTTAAAGCATGGTCTTCTTATTTTGTAATGATTTTAATTAATCATCAATAAGTAAATAATTGAATTAAATTGATACAAGACTGCAAGTGGTAGCTTTGATGGGTTGCACAAAGCTGGAGACCTTTACAGAGAAGTCCCACATAACCTTTTTTCAATGTGGTAGGAAGCTCTGAGTGGGATAAACATGGTGTTTTTGCCCGAGTAATAAGTTGGTTGACCTCCAGTGCTCTTCTTATAGCTGCTGTGGGCTTATATGTGTACCTTACCTGGCTGCTTGGATTTTATAATTTCATCTTCCATAAAGTCAAGCCCTTCCAACAACAAACATCAAATAAACAAACTTTTCCCTTCTCTCTCATATAAAGCCTCAGTTACAAGAGTCCTCTCACCCTTTTTCTCTCTTACCCGATACTATGAATTCACAATAAAAAATCTTTGTGTTGAGTGAGTTTGAACTGGAGTACATTTAATGAATTCAATAGCAACCCTCATTGAACATGCAGCATCTGCAAGCTCTCTGGCTGGACGTCATCTAACAGACCTACCTGTCCACCCCACTTTTCTGGTCTGTATCAGATATTACATTACACATTAAGTCATCATGAGGAAGCAAATCGGACTGTTCTCCTGGATCACTCAGAGACATTCATTCTCTCCTCGGGAGTTCCTACTTCTTTCCAAATTCAGTTGATGAGGACTTTCCTTTTCAGTGCTATCAGTGCTGCTATTGGTTACTACTGCTCTTTCTACATTTGCAACTTCTAAGGGCCTCCCAAAGGTTTCATCGTGGTGAGTGAGCGGCACCTCACCACCAGGGGAAGTTAGGGGGAGGGTCTGGTATATTCTCAAGAGACTCACTGCTTCCATGATAGATTTGGGGCCAGATTGAAGAGAAAATGATGGTGTGCATCGCTGCGCCAAATTTGGCAGCGTTGCACACCGTCATTTTAACAATGCAGGGATGTGCCATATTTATTAGAATATGGCGCACCCCTGTGTTTCCTCCCTCGCCAGCTCTGAATTTGCTGCTGTGCACCAATGCAGCAACCCTTGCACCATAGTGCAAGGATGGCTGCATTGAGGGGGAGATTGTTTTTGTGCAGGAAGGAAAACCTTCCTGCACAAAAACAATCTTAAATAGCGATTTGCTCTTTCTATGTGTGCTGCAGAATGCAGCATACATAGAAAGAACAAAAAACAAGGAGAAATGAAAGCATTTCTCCTCGTGCAATGCTAAGGCCACCCCTGGGTAGCGTTTGATTTTGGTGCTGCCTCAGGTTTATGAAAACTTGTAAATCTGGGGCAGCGTCAAACAAAATGCAATGGGTGTTGCTATGGCACACCCACAGCAACACCCATTGCACGCCCCTTCCACGCAAAGTGGTGCGTATGAAGGGGCTGTATTTACAAGGTGGCGTTAAGCCACAAAAAGTGTCTTAAAGCCACCTTGAAATATGGTGCAGTGCAGAGTGCCACCAGAGCATCACTAAAAGTGACTCTCCCGTGGGGCGAGGAGCTCTTAAATATGCTCCCTAATTTGGTGAAATTTGTTGTTCATTTGGAATAATAGGCGGTATATATGTCTCAATCTGAATTTCACTTCCTTGATTCTTTAAAAATCCGTCATTGGGTGGAAGGCCTGATGCCCCTGGAGTGTACCCATAGAAAGACCCTGAAAAGCAGGAGCCTATGTCCCTCAAAGATTACTGCTCTCATGACTCTCGCCTGATTCTTTATTTCTTCCGTTTTATTAAATTGTGCGCACAACTTAGTTTGTGTACCGCTCAGCTATTTCCAGGGGTCACCCCCAACACGGTGCATTCAGTAGATTTGTATTTCTTCATTGCCATTAAATGCATCAATTTTCTCTTTCGAGCCTTGGAGTCCTCTTGTGTTGAAATGTGCCATCCTAAATCAGCCACATTTTGTTTCCCCTTATGTATGTCCTTTATCAATTTCATTTTAAATGAGGTACCAGTGGAGGAGCAACAGTATGCCTTTTAAGCAGGATGCCGAGTTCCATTTTGAATCGCATACTACCCAACACATGCAGGGTGCAGGAAGACAAGCCATATTTTGTTTTTCTTCATGTATGTCCTTTGTCAAGTCCATTTTAAGTGAGGTACCAATGGAGGTACAACAATATGGCTGTTTATGCGAGTTGCCGGGTTAAAGTTTGAATAGAATACTACCCAACACATGCAGGATGATCTGCCCATAAAGCCAGTATATAGCCAGTATTAGTGGTATACTCTTGTTGAAAAACACACTTGTAGAGCAGCTCTCTTCTATATTTTTGGGGCGGTGACTTTATCTTATACACTTCCTGCAGCCTTGTGTGTTGCTCCTACTTTGTTGAGAGCTGCTCTTCTACTCAAAAACCAACAGAGAAGTTCAGTCATGTTTCTGTCTTTCCTAAATTCAACAGGAACATCATGTCTAACTTTTGAGATCCTTTCTACACTTCGAAATTGTCAAAAAATTAAATCAATACAGTGAAAATAGGTCAACCAGGTGCACATTTCAATCGTTTCATATCAAAACTGTTATACTGTAACCAAAGTTACATGATGGAAATGCACGACTGGAATAACCTAAGGTTAAAGATTGAAAATGTAGCAGAGCTGTTGAAAATAAATGAGAATTATGTTTCTACCAAAATTGAAGTTAGTATTATGAATTGGCAATGATATGTGAAACGACCTAGAAATGTCCAATTTATGATTAGCAACTGAATGTAAATCACGACTTGCGTAATCATTCCTCTGTATGCGGATAAAGGGTTTGGCAAACTGGTAATCCATCACAAATGTGATGCATATCCCCTCTGCCTTTAAAAAATGTGTAGTATATTCTAATGCACTTGTGAAAAGGTAGATGGGATACCCCTCACATTTGCAACGAGTAACATGTCCGCTAAACCCTAAATCAGATCTTATGGTTTAAGCAAGGGCCTAGTTGGCGTTTAGGGACCTTCTGCTAGCACGGGAGTACTTTCCATTGTCAGATCATTTATGTAGGCCGCAGCATGCGTACACCAACTATACACCACTCACAAGCACCATTTTTCGTGGATGATGTGGGAGGATGAGACAGTCCATTCTGTGGCTCTAAAATTCTACGTGTTGTCAAAAGTGATGTAATCATTGATATCACTGATGATCATATAGGTGAGTCTGTATTTGACCTCATCAGTGATGTCAGGAATTATATATCGTTTGCGATAAAGACCAGCTCTTGGCAGTTGTGTGAGTCACGGTTTGTGCAGCTTACCTTATCTGGAGAGTACCAATTGTATTTCTCTGTTAAAGTAACCATAATATCATTTTTACTTTGTGTTTCTATGTGTTATCTAAGATGCCGTCACTGGTGTTCTGAGTAAGGCCATGAGTAGTGTAGTTGGTTATGGTTCGAGCGACTTGTCATAACTGGCACATTTATGTTTTGTTTATGTTTTACAATGCAAACATAATTTTAGCTGTGTTTTAGTGACCTCTCTGAGATTGTTTGAATGCGATAGGTGATACAAGGGACCTAGATAATTATTACAAAAACGTCGCTTTTGAGAAACAACCGTAATTCCTTATATTTAACAAACTTTGATCATGTTTATTTTATGTGATATACTTGAGTCTTTCACAACATTGTTCAGTAAGTTTAGAGTGTAAACACAGCCATGCACAAAGGTGAATGATGTAAGGTGGGAGGCAACACACAGTGCCAAGCCCTTGTACCTCCCAAACCACCTGCATTTGGTCTTTACCATCTGCAGGTTATTTGTAATGCAAACATATTGGGCAGCTGCACTGCCTTTGGCCACATACATCTTTGTGAACTAACCTTTGGAAGGTCCACAGAGCCGACTGTGCATTTTCTTAGTCTGTAGAGAATGGGGACTGAGACAAGTGTGTTGCTTTAGCTATAGAATAGCATCAAGGACACGACGAGATCAGCCACACAGAGCATATGGAATCTATACATACTA
Organism: Pleurodeles waltl; assembly: GCF_031143425.1. Taxonomy (NCBI): domain Eukaryota; kingdom Metazoa; phylum Chordata; class Amphibia; order Caudata; family Salamandridae; genus Pleurodeles; species Pleurodeles waltl. The sequence goes on from NC_090448.1 coordinate 1,022,106,440, forward strand.
AACCAGATGTTCGAGATCTTCAGCCTTAGAAAATGAGGCCTGGTTCACAATGGTAAACTTACACTTTTGTGCACATTTACATTTGTTTTGGAATTCACATAATTGCATTTTAATAGTACTTTTACACATGTGGAGGCTCCGCATTTGGGACACAGAACTTTGCACATAAAAATACAGAGAGCCTGATTTAGAGTTTGGCGGATGGGGTTAGTCCATCATAAACATGCCGGTTATCATGCCTGTCATATTATGAGTCCATTATATCCTATGGACATCGTAATATGGCGTATGGGATTTCACTCATTTTTGCGACGGAATAACCCATCCCCCATACTCTGCCCAGCCATGTTTTATCTTCTTACGTGCAGTTATCCACTCCAACTGCGGAGTCTCTGCACTGAAACAAACTAGTAAGTTTTGAGAATTCCACAACAAGTGTAAGCTTGCCTTTGTGAATCAGGCTCTGCATTTGAAAGGTATACTTTTTTTGCTGTTTGCTTTTTTATCTCTTGCTATCGAAAGCTGGACCTCATTTATTCACTATCTCCAAAAAACACAACTTTAGAGGTCCAATGAGCATGACTTTTGGCCATGCACAACATAGCCATTGTGCAGGCTGTGTTGAAGTCTGTACACAGATGATTTGGGAGACACTGTCTACAGCAGCTGCACATTTCATTTAGCTAAATACAGCGGGATAGTTTGAAGGGTGAGAGTATCAGCCACACACTTCATACAAATCCTCAAGTGCCGAAGTAGCTGTTTTGAACCAACGTCAGGGTCTGGGCAAAAAGACCTACAATGTACTTAGGGCCGAAATTAAGAAAAGTGGTGCTGCATCCAATGCAGTGCCACTTTCCTTGTGCCACCCCAGCCCCATAACGCCACTATGTGTGCGCCGTCATTCTAGCAAACTTTTAGATGCTACTGTGGCACTTTGCTCCACTAGCGTCAAAAATGTTGATGCTAATGGAGCAAAGTGCAACGAGGACCATTGATTTCAATGGGTGCGTCCTTTTAACGCCTGCTTTCAGCAGGTGTTAAAAATGATGCAAACAATTGCATAATTAAATCTTGTAGATTTCATTGCACCATTTCTTCCTTGTGCCAGAACGCCCTCTTTGCATACATTATGCATGGCACATGCATGTATTGCGCCACTTTGTAAATATAGTGTGGAAAAATGGCCACCTTAGCCCTGCCTTAGCATAACAAAAACTAGGCTAAGGTGGAGCTAAAGTGGTGCAAGGGCCTCATAAATCTGCCCCTTAGTCCCTACTGCAAGGTTGTGCAATACGTACTGGGGTCTTGTGATTATTGGGGGTGTTAAAAAGATTAAATACAAGGCAGATACACATGGAGAAATTGTGTTCATAGCTTCCCCAAGCTATCTATCCCCTACAACACCTGTGTACTCTGTGTAAAATACGTTTCCCATACCTGACTAAGATGCACACAATTTGATGCTTTTTTTTTATTTGTAGGATATATTCACACGGACATTCACTCTAGGTAAGTGTCCCTTCTATTTTATATAAAATGGAGATCTTCCTAGCTTGTGCATAGAAAAACCTGCTGCCACTGAAGCCCTTTTCATCATGAGTAATTCTACAGATAAAGATTATCACAATTCCTCTCCACTTTTTAGTGGTCCTTTTACAGCGCCTCACTACTGCCTGGAGCCTACCTCCCACTCTTAGTATTTCTCTTTCCCCATCTTGTACATGCATTGCAAACCCATGTTTAATTCGATGGACTTCAACATCCAAACTCTCTGGAGTGGCCCCTTTCTCCTTATTCCCTTGACTTTGTCAGTTCTCTTTACAACTGGAAAGCATGATCTGTCACACTCTTTGACTCCAATGTACTCAGCCACCAATTCCAGGAAAGATCTGTCTTACTCTGGACATCCCTCCTAGCTGACTTTCCTAGAATGTTTCGGAATCAACCCTTGGAAGGGAAATTACTGCACTTTCAAACAGCGGAAAGCCCATGATCTGGGTGCCGCTTGCTTGCTTATTCATGTCCTGGATGCTCTAGAGAAAGGTGCAACTAACCCTGAAGCTAACTGATAATAGCAATTATTGTAAGGGATGGGTTTCACAGAACCTTGTCCTTATGTATGCTCTCTCATTCATTTCAACACAGAGATGTAGATCTCTACTCTTTTGTTCAGGCTATAAGTTAAGCATTTCTGAATTCTCTGTAGAAGGCACCAAAGGCATACTCATCAGGGATACATTTATCAACTTGTTAAGTAAATATTGTACTACCTTCACTACTTTTGATTAGGCATAAGCTAACATAAAAAGCTTATTTTACAAGCTCTGCAATTTTGCCTCTGCAAGCACTCAAGAGGGATGTTCATCTGGCCTTCAAATAACCTAGGGGCATATTTACATGTCCCTAGCACCATCTTGTGCTGCACAGCATCATTTTTTTGACACTACCGTGGTGCAAAGGTGGCTTGCATTGCGCCACTTTGCAACCCTTTGAGCCACATTATGACTTCATCAGGCATAATGTATGCAAAGGGTGTGTTTTGATGCAGGGAGGCCTGAACAAATGGTGCAGTGAGATTTACATTTCACTGGGCCATTTTTTCCACAATTTTTAACGCCTGCTCCGAGCAGGCCTTAAAATGACACACCTATTTTAATCAATGGGCCTCCCTGTGCTTTGCTGCACTAGCATCAAAATATTTGATGCTAGTGCAGGGAAGCACCACAATGGTGTAAAAAATGTTGGTGCTTTTTGTCCTAACTACTGCCATGGTATGCCATATTATAAATACAGTGCGACAATGGTGTTGTTAGGTGAAGCAGAGGCGGCATAAGAAAAGTGGCACATTTGGACCAATGCTCCACTTTCTTGTAACTATGTCCCCTAGTTTGTTCACCATTCTTACTATCCCTGGTGGCCGGGAATCACTCAAGCTCCCAAATTCCTAATTCTTCCATCATAAAAGGAGGTTGTGTAAGCTTCTCTCCAGGTACCACCAGCAGAGATTTCAAGCAACCTTATATTCTTCCACCCTCTCAAGATAAGCCCCACTCACTTTCTCATTTCTTCTTCACCTCCAATCTCTTCTCCCTGAGTGGGGGGAATCCTGGCTCATTTACTTCCCAAGTGATGCTTGTTCTACTGGGTCTTATAAGTGGTACCTGGTTACCAGGTACTATGTTATAACCCTCCCAATCAGATAAAAATTCCTCAACCTCTTGTTTTTTACTCTCAAGTAACCATTATGTTGGACTAGTAGGACCACAAGATTTCTACCTTTGGTCGTGGCCATCTTGACTCCAGAGGAATCAGTCTCAACATATATTTAGGTTATATTCCCCTGTTGCAAGAATCTCACTCCATCCAGAACCATCACCTTGACTTATTTATTTAATGATCTAGAATTCTTAGTCAGTTTTGAGTACTCCTGTACACCATCTCAAAACACAGGTTGTTTAGGATTCAACATGATGTCTAATTTCTGTACTTTCAAACTTCCTCCACAGGAAATTCCCTAAATCAAAAATACATTGCAGACAGCTGTTTCTGTCCCTTCACTTCCCCTTAGATGTCCTGCTTGCATAATTAGGCCCTCATTCTGACCCTGGCGGTCTTTGACCGCCAGGGCGGAGGACCGCGGGAGCACCGCCGACAAGCCGGCGGTGCTCCAATGGGGATTCCGACCGCGGCGGTAAAGCCGCGGTCGGACCGGCACCACTGGCGGGGTCCCGCCAGTGTACCGCGGCCCCATTGGATCCTCCGCGGCGGCGCAGCTTGCTGCACCGCCGCGGGGATTCTGACCCCCCCTACCGCCATCCAGATCCCGGCGGTCGGACCGCCGAGATCCGGATGGCGGTAGGGGGGGTCGCGGGGCCCCTGGGGGCCCCTGCAGTGCCCATGCCACTGGCATGGGCATTGCAGGGGCCCCCGTAGGAGGGCCCCTACATGTATTTCACTGTCTGCTGCGCAGACAGTGAAATACGCGACGGGTGCAACTGCACCCGTCGCACAGCTTCCACTCCGCCGGCTCGATTCCGAGCCGGCTTCATCGTGGAAGCCTCTTTCCCGCTGGGCTGGCTGGCGGTCTGAAGGAGACCGCCCGCCAGCCCAGCGGGAAAGTCAGAATTACCGCCGCGGTCTTTCGACCGCGGAACGGTAACCTGACGGCGGGACTTTGGCGGGCGGCCTCCGCCGCCCGCCAAGGTCAGAATGAGGGCCTAAGTCTTTTGGCAGCCACAACCCATAAACATTTTTTTGCTCTTCTCAAATATGAGACCTTCTATTTTGTAAAACCATTCATCTTCTGCTTGGGCTGACTGTATTTCAACCATATTATTCTAGGCAAGTAGTCTTGGCCTGAAGTCCTCTGTAAGCTCTTGTACAGAGAAGCCTGGAGTGGTAAAGCCATTTCTGGAACAGGTGCAGGTTTGACCATTGAGTCAGATGCCAGCAGGTTGTTTCTTGTGGAAACTTGACTCCATATTATTAACCTGGAAACTCTAGCTGACACCTTTGTCATTAATAGTCTAGATAAGCAGGAATATCATTAGTGCACCCTTCTCAGGTTAGACCACCTATTAGCTGCCTATTATGCAGACACAATCTGTGCCACTAGTTTGAAAACTCTCAATTATTCTGGTAGAATCTTTGAGAACATTGTCTCAGCAACAACCTAGTGGTTGTCACAGAATCTCTCTGGACTTTTGAACTCGAGTACACTTGGTACTCTTGTCATCTGCAGAACTACGTAACTTCTAGACAATGTGGAACATTTGGGATCCCCTTAATCCCGATCTCTTTGCACTCACCTCAACTGATCATTTCAAAGTTGGTGTCTAGATTTGAAGACATGAGCCACAGGTCCCTTCCTTCAAGTGTGGGGTGAATCAAATAAGATTGGTGAAAAGGTTGAAATAATACTTGAATTCAGCTCAGCCAACGGTAATGATATATGCTGCATTTGTTTGCCCACTAAGCCATCTCAGACATGAACCAGCCTTATACAAATTATCCTTAGTCCTCTTCTAAAAATAATGATCTAGCTCGAAATGCCAGACCAAGTACCCTCTGAAACAAAACACAAGCAACCCCAGACTGATTTTCAGTAAAACAAACTGGTCCAATCACTAGCCTATTTTGCATTCTTAATAATAAATCTGCTTCCTTTCAGAACAAAGAGATAATTTCACCTCCCTTCAACCCCAGTCCCTAACCTCTACCAAATATCTCTTGCAATCCACAAATGAGGGATGTGCAGGGTTTCATTGGGTGAATATATTCTGGAGCTACACCAAAAAGTGTTTTCACATGAGAAAGTGTTGAGTTTATTCATTACAATTAACTTAGCTGTGGCTTTTGGCATCATGGACCATTGTTTCCTGTTGTGTCACCTCATTTACCTGGGTTCAGAGTTTACTATGAGTAGTGTCGTTCTTTACCTTCCGGGTGGTAGCAGAAGCTGAAGTTGGAGTTATTACATCTTCCCCAGTTATGGTTTACTGAGTGGTACTAAGGTAGCCTGTTAATGCTGTTTCTTATTTACATCTATACAAGCAACGCATTGATATCCTTTGGACTCAGGAGGTTGCATTGAGTTTCTACAGTGTTCACACAGATTTATTCTAATGTTGTTGTCACACAGGAGAAGTGTGGGACAATAATGATCAGGCTGGATGAATGAAAATTGACTGGAGCACAATGGCAACATGGGAAAATTCGATATTACTTCTGGCCGTATAACAACCTATAAAGTCTATTTCAGACCCTTAATTCTATACTGATTAGGCCAGAACCTCCTAGTCAGTTTGGTCATATGCAGTCTTTGCTGCTCTGATAAAAATGTAAATTCTTATGGGACTTTTGGACGTCAGATCCGGGTATGAAGCCCCATATAGTAACAGTTGTCAAAGTGGCTTGTATTTTAATTCCAACTAAAAATGCCGTTACCTTTTCTTCTAGCAATCAATCATAAATTCATAGTCCCAAAGTTTTCCTCGAAGCTCTGTACTCCAGAGGCACCGAATGCACAGGCTGCGGAATAACTAGGCAGCCTAAACCTGATTCTGCCACATGCTTCTTTCTTCCATCAGCAAACTTGCTATCTCCTTTTCTCACTCTTTCACTTTCTTTAATTTCTGGTGTCTCACCAGTTTTCCATTCCTTTTCTGCCTTTCTCTCTCTTACTGTGGGTCAACGTCGAATGATGAAAATCAATCTCTGGGCCCCAATCATAAGTGACGCCGTCCACCACCTACAATCTCAGAAACGAACTAATCACTGGTTAATCGTTGTTTGAAAATGGTCTGGTATGATGATATGAAAGCAACAACACAAAAACAACATGGAAAGACAACTCAAAAACACAACAGACCAATACAACACAGTATCAACAAGGCACAACAACACTAAAAACACATTTGCCATTGTTATTTGAAATTGGCTTGTTTTGTGTTGTGGTGTGAGGTTATACGTTTGTGTTTTACTATCTTGTTTTGTGCTCTGTTACTTATTTGCTACGTTGCTATTTTGCTATATTTATATTTATATTTTGTGCTGGGAGGAAATCTGTCGTTGCTTTAGAAATATCAACAAATGTTGCTTCTGCCAGAGGAAAGAAGCAGAGTTCAAGTGCAGGAAACCGAAGGAAAGCAGCTGCTTTTAGACCCAGGATTTTAGGGGCCAGATTTATAGTGGCCTTTCACCATTCCAACGCCACGTAAGCGTCATTTTTTTAACGCTACTGTGGCATTGGAAGGGCAAAAATGTAATGCCATATTGACAAAGTTGCGTAATGCCTGCATTGCGTCACTTTATAACCCCTTGCGCCACATTATGCCTGCTTCAGGCATAATGTATGCAAGGGGGACGTTTCCGGGCTAGGGGGTCTGTAAAAATGGCACTAAGTAATCTATGAGATTTCTTTATGCCTTTTTTATCAGCATTTTTTAACGCCTGCTAAGTGCAGGCATCAGAAAGAGCCTCCCATTAGTTACAATGGGCCTCTAGGTGCTTTGTAGGATTAACGTCATCATTTGTTACTACGCTAATCCTTCAAAGCACCGGACAAGCGTGAAAAATTATGACGCTAGTACCTCTGACAACCACCATGGTGGGCCATATTTTAAATATGGTGCACACATGGTGTTGTTAGGGAGGCGCTAAGGGGTGCAAGAAAAGTGCCGCTGCACCAGGTGCAGCGCCACTTTTCATCAATCTGCCCCTAGATATCTCACTTTTCCACAGCAGGTGACCCTAAAGTTTGAATGCACAGTAGCACCAGAGTCGGGACGCATTCTTTACAGAATACTCCTTGCTATCAATAATCAAATCGAGCTATTAACACTAAAACAAAAGTCTGGATTAATGTTAATCTGAGTGCATGTTTGACACTGCCAGGTTTGTTGAAGGTCATGAACTGTTCTTCAAATCCCCACTGAAATATGCTGCACAAGGATGTCGAAACGATGATAGCCCAGCCAGAATTTTCTAAACGGGCATGTTATTATTTACTTCCCAATTATCAGTGATGCGCTTTAGTCTTTCAGAAGTCAACCTTGATGAATAGGCAACGAACGCAAATACAGATGCATGTGGGGATTTGTGGGACCACGGAAGCAAGTCGTGTCTAATCTAGTTAGGGGCACGTAAAGACCCACACTGTCAATGTGACAACAAGACAAAGCGTCACTAGCATTATAAATGTTTAATTATGTAGAATGACAATCTAATTGAACCCTGAAGGAAACACTGGGCACTTAAAGAGGCTGGCGTTATTCGTTTTGATAGTCAGAAGTGTTTAACAGTAATCTTAATTTTCTGCATTGTTTACCAGAATGGGTAGACATCAAAACTATTTTAATGAAACTGAAGATTTCAATAGAACATAACCACCTTCAGGCAATAATTTTAATGAGAAACAGTCGCAGCTGGTCAGTGACTGAAGCTAAGACTTTGACATGGTAGCCTGCTGCAGCGTTGGATATTTTATTAACGAGTTGTCACTAACGAAAATGAAGCTACCATCAATAAAGTGTTATTTCGGTAAAAGAGGCAGGCTTTTTCACTTCTGCCCGTGGCTTCTCACATGAGAGGCTAACACTGCCCGTCAGTTTCCATGCATTTACAAGGATCCGATAAAATGAAATCTGGCTTTGCTAAAAAATGTTTGCTCAGCCTCAAGTAATGCAAGACCTTGATATGAATTGTGTCACATAAATAATGGACATATCCATTCTTTTCACATTACGTCCGTGTGATCACATAATAAATGAATAATGGTATTCTAACGTGCTTGCTTTTCCTGTTCTAAGAGCCTCGGATAATTTCGACTCACCGGGGAATCAATTGCAATTCTCTGGAATTGCTTTTTGGCTTTGAATTATACTAATAAGTTAGAAATTTAGGGGCTGGTGAAATTTTAAGAAGTCAATTAAACCTGGTTTAATGTTGTTATTCCAGAATAGATAGAACAAAGGAGGTAATTTGCTAAACTACACATCAGGAAAGATACTTCTAGAATGCTAGCATGATTCTCTTGTGGATAAAAAGCTACTGTAGAAGGTGAACCAGATGACACAACTTTGCTCCAATTCACTAGTCCTGTTCGTTCTTATTGTAAAGGACTGCATTCTGATATTTGTAGTTTAGCTTGACATAAATTGAACCATTTGGGCTAATGTTCTAAATAGCAAAGATTTGTCAGATTAAAACCGAGGACTGGAACACTGTGTCTGTTACAAGTTGCTGAGATTTATTTAAACGTTCCATCCACTCATTTTTATTATTGTCTAGTTTGACAGCACAGCTGTTACCAGAAAAGTGTGTGCGAGCTACCAGAAGAGAAGCTTTGGTTCCACCCATATGTTTGGAGCCAGGAGTATGGGCCAGATGTAGCAAAATTTTGCGAGTCGCAAATGGCCTGAATCGCAATTTGCGACCTCGCAAAATTGGAAATGGGATGCAAAAATTCCATTTCCGAAGTGCAAATTTCGATGCGAGCCATTACCGACTTGCAAATTTTGCGACCTGATTTTGCAAAACCATATGAAAAAGCCACTCGCAAATTGCGACTAGTCGCAAAAAGCCCATTTTGCACACCCAAATTACCACTAAGTCAGAGCAGGTGGTAACCAGAACCAAAATATAAAAGGAGACCCAGAAGGCATCTGGGTCACTCAAAATGGCTGAAATATATGTGATAGCAAGGAGGAGGAGAGTCCACGCCACCCAACAGAGGAGCAGGAGGAGCCAGAGACAGGAGAGGATATATAGAACCAGGCAGACACTTTTCCAACAAACTGAGGAGGAGATTTATGACAAATACAGACTCAGCAGTGCAGCAATATTAGAATTAATGGATCTACTCAATCCCCAGCTTCAACGCCAGACTGTGCGCGGCAGCGCCATTCCTACACATGTGCAAGTGCTATGCTCACTGCACCTCTTGGCCTCGGGTAGGTATTAGGGGGTGATTGCAGTGGCAGGTGGGGTATCCCAAAGGGCACTCTCACGGTTCTTCAGATGTTTCCTAGATGCCATACTCACACACATGTCCAGATACATATACCTACCCAGGAATGAGGCAGAAATTAACAGCACCAGGTTGGAATTCTACAGAATCGCCAACTTCCCTCATGTAATAGGGTGTGTGGACGGGACACATATACAAATTTGCCCTCCGGCAAAGCTGGAATATCTGTTCCGCAATAGGAAATGTACCCACTCACTGAACATCCAGGTGGTATGTGACACCCATTATGTAATCACTGACATGGTAGCCAAATTTCCAGGGAGTACACATGACTCTTACATTTTCAGGCACAGTGGGATACACCAACGCCTAGAACGTGGAGAGTTTGGAGACGTATATCTCTTAGGTATTTCTGAATACACCCTGAAGCCATACACACAGGTCACTGTAGAAACCATCCATGCCCTGCTAGCATTGCTTATTTTTGCCAAACAGGTGACAGTGCATGTGCGCTACGACCATGGATACTAACCCCATACCTAACACCTAGCAATGAGAATGAGAGGCGATATAACAGTGCACATTGGAGGACCAGAAATGTCATAGAGAGGACCTTTGGACTGTTAAAGGCAAGATTCCGATGCCTCCACAGAAGTGGAGGTGTGCTCCAGTATGCCCCAATAACAGCATTCAAGATAGTTGGCGCATGCGCAATACTACACAACGTTGCCACCAGACGTCTCACCCCTGCAGACCCAGATTCGGAGGATGAGGAGCAAGAGCAACCACATCCGCAGCCTGGAGATAGAAGCATTGCAAATCAAGGCAGACAGAGACGAGGCCACATTGCAACCCAATAATTAGGAAGGTACGTGGCAACAGACACCACACTCACTAATGTCACACACAAAGAGCCCAGTTGTGTATTGGAACAAACAAAACATTTTAATAAGTGAACCTAATGATGAAAGAACATAACTGTCCGTAAGGGGCTGCACATGTCCACCCTTAATGAGGACACATTGACTGCATGTGCCTCATGAGTCCTGCAGTGTTCTTGCCTGCATCCTCCTCCTGGTTCGCCCAGCATGGCTTGTCCCAGGTGGGTCAGCTGACCCCTGACGTGTACTCCCACTCCTCAGTACAAGTGTGTCTGTGGCAGATACACTGCTGATAGTGGACCCCTCCTCACTGTCCTGACGGGTCTCACCCGTGCCCCTTGCCACCTGCCTGACCTCCAACATGTCCACTGCGTGGCTAAATGCGGCCCAGACCCCGCGCCACATCCCCTGCAAAGTGGCCCAGTTCCGCCTGCAGACTCACGGCGTCTTGACAGGCCTGAGGTGTTCATGGCAAGACGGCAAATGGACGCTGCCATACGGTCGAATCGGGTAATTAGGTGGCGCTCCCTGCGCCTTGCGCTATGTCTCTCAGCCACCAGTTCCATCACCAGTTGGCGGATTGACTGTGTAAGTTTGCTGACATTGTCATTTAGTCTTGTGAATTGTGTGTTCACATCAACCAGGTCATGTGTCATATTGTTTTCCAGTCTCTGCATTGCACCTGATATAATCCGTAATTGCCTTGTTTGCAGGCGCTGACCGGAAAGGAGGGATGCTTCAACTGCAGACATTGATGCCTCCCCTATCTCCTCCTGGGGCACCGCCTGGACTTGGACTCTGCGACGCGGTTGTGCTGCTGGCTCTGGATGTCTCACAGTGTGGCTGGGGCCAGGTGTTGTGACTCCTGCCTCCATGTCCTGTAATTCTTCTGGAGGGGACTGTGGTGGTGTTGTGCTGGGCCCTGGAATGGCTGCTGCAGCCTCCTGCACTGCCTGTGGCCTGCTGTCTTCACCCTGGATGGTGTGGCTGGTGGGGGTGTCTTGTGGGAGACCTGTGGGACATAGGGAACACACTGTCAGTCTCTAACATCTGTTGAATGCCTCATAATAAACAATTGCCGATTTGCTGACTACTGTACTACATTGCCCCTAATGCACCAATCTGGTGGTTGCTAGTCTAGAATGGAGCTAGTCTGGTTGTGCATGCTGCTGTGCACTGGGAGAGTGTGGATATAACATTTGTAGGTGTACATGCATATTACATGGTACTCACTTTTGGATGGCCCTTGCGCTGATGTGTCCAATGCTCCCATTCCTGACACAGCCTCAGGATCCAGTGTCTGCTCCACCAATTCCTCCATGGCTGTGGGTGGTGGGATGGTGGATGGGCCTCCTCCTGTGCCCCTCATTTCCCTGAGGCCCTCTGCCACCCTCTCCTTTGTCCTGGAGCGCAGGTCGTACCACCTTTTCTTTATCTCATCAAGGGTTCGGTGGCTCACCCCAATTGCATTAATCCTCTCCTGGATTTGCAGCCAGATCCTCCTCTTCTCAGTGTCTGGGACACTCAGGGCTGCCTTGCCAAATAGCTTGTCATGGTGCTGGCAGCATTCTTTTGTCAGCACCTCAAGTTCTTCTTCTGAGAACTTTAGTTTCCTTTTCCTTCCTGCACTGTCTGTGTCTTCCATGGTAGCAGCAGTTCCTCTCTCCAGGTAGTTGCACAGCAGTTTGAAAAGGGTGTGGTCCTCCCTCCTCCCAGGTGTATTTGATGACTTCCTGGTGCTGATGTCATCAGCAAGAGCCAGGAAGTGTTTTTCCAACTGTTTTGGTGCACCTGCATGCAATGTGCGGGCCAGTCGCAAATTGCGACAGCGACTCACAAATTGTGAGTTTGCTTTTAGCGAGGTCGCAAAAAGCGATCTCGCTAAAAGCAAACTCACAAACTTTGGTGCGACATAATTTGCGAGTCGCAATTTGATGTCGCTTTTTTTTCTTGCATCCCATTTTGCGAGTCGGAAATTGCGATTCGCATTGACTCGCAATCTCCGACTCGCAAAATTATTTCTACCTACATCTGGCCCTATGTGTTTTGATTGGGCGCAATTTGCATTCTTCCACAGAAAAAGTGCTTGCTCTCCAGACAACTTTGATCATTTGTTAACATTTTGAACTGTCTTTCAAGCACACACACATGCCATTACAATGCCTTAGATAACTAGAGATGTTTTTCTTTGGCAGAAGCACACTTAGAAGGAAGGCAAACAATGGCCTGCACTAATTTTTAGGGTGGGCTTGAAAGAGCAACTGACATATACGTTATATGATAACCAAGAGTTTTTGAGTCTTACTAAGAGAGGGGCTTAGCTCCACTAACATGATGGTCTCTCTGAGTACAGGATTTAATGGGTCGAATTTGTGTGCTTCCACTAAAAAGACTGCAGGTATTATAACAGGACTGAGTGGGTTATGGTGCCAAGCCAATGATCATGATTGCTCTGATCTGTTTATTTTGAAATGGTCTGATAAAGATACAAGGCTTGAAATATTTATTATGCAAAGCATATGTTAAAATTGATAGGCATTTAGTTGTGAAATGTTATTACTCTATATTAAAGCATACAGAAAGGCATTTTTTGCATGGAATCTCACAGAGTACTGTAGTAGGAAAGTGTTTTGAAGTTGGCCTCTCACTCTGGCAAAACCTGGGGGGAGTGTAATTGTAATGATTCTTGTTAGGCCCTGTTGAGAAGGAGTTGTGTATTGTTTATCTAGCTATATCTTTCTAAGTATTTGTAATTTTATAATTGTGTGCATGATGACTGCTCTTACATAAAGTGTAAAACCAATGTTAACTGGTAAAGGCTTCATCTGTTCATTGGGAAAAGCATACCAAATTTTTGAAAAAGTGATCTGTTTCTTCTGAAATGTTACGACATAGCCAGTAGACCTTACCTATTTTTGTGAAAGGTATATGTTAAAGATAATACTCTTTTTAAGGATGGTGTTGGGATAAAAAAAAACTGTACATGCTGATAGTGGTGCACCCCTGTCCTGAGTGCCCCAACTGTACTTATGTCTGTTTTTTTTCCTGTCATAGACAAGCACGGATCATGTGTGAGGTCCTGGGGTAACCTTTTTAATCACATATCACTGTAGTTGACATTTAGATGTGAACTTCTAGTCACTGCCATGGCCTGTGTAGTGTGACCATCACATTTGGAGTCGTTCCTGCTGTGCTTTCAAGAACTCCGTCAAGTCCTGAAAAAACTCTGCAGCGCTATGTGAATTTCCACGAGCGGCTGAGTTTGGGCAAGTCATGCGGTTTGCATTGATTTTCACCATGAGAATTTCTCTTCTGCTGTAAAATAAGTGCAAACAGCATCACGTAGAGCGCCAGAGGGCACTAACTTTTCTCTGCCACTCAAGTAGGTTTTCTACTCTAGCAGCAGCTACTACAATGTTAGCGTCAGCTTTTTCATCGTGAGTAGTCGCAGCCTACCGCGACCGATCATTTTTAGAAATCTCGGTCGCGTTCACCAATTTAACATTGTTGAGCGCGGGAAAAAACTCTGCTTCGCATCACTTCATGAAGTTTTTCAGAACTCCACACTGAGATGCATGTGTTTAAGTTCAGGGAGGACTTGGCCTGCCAGTTTAGGCTGCGTTTTTTCTAGTGAAGCGAGATCACAACTGATATGCATAAGGCTATGTCTAAACTGTGGTTGCATGAAGTACAAAATAATGATTGACTGGGATGTGGCTGAAGTAATTACCAGTGGTTGAGATTATTTCAAGCATTCCATCCATCACTATTTCGCATATTTCACCACAATGGCTTTGCATCATCTCACACATTAAATACACCCACTCATCTAACATTTTGAAGAAAAAAAACATTGGAATGGTGTTAGCTCTTTAACTAAACAGGCATGGTGTTGGTACTAATCTGATCCATTGAACCTCTATGTAAAGTCTCAGCCTTGCAGAGTCTTTTCAGCCACAGTAGCACATAAAAAGCCACCTGCAAGATAATCCATTAGCACAGATCATGTCCAATAGGGCTGTATAAAGATTGTCATTCCCAAACGTCATGCAATCGTCACAAATGATATGATTAATGCTCAGTAGTCGCTAAGATTTCTACATGCATGGTTTGAAGTTAAAATTCGAGACCTTCATTACATTTTGTTCCGAGAACAGAAAAACACAACATACATACAGCCTTAAAGACGTTCAGAAAACTACTCAAAAGCACTGTTTGTGCCCTTGGAAGTGACCACAAATACATTAAGTCTACTTTGGGGACTCACAACAACTTTCGAATGAGGAAAACTAGAACAATAAATTGAGACATGATAGATCCAGCTGGGAGCATAGACACAAGTTCTATGAGAGAGTAAGGTAGTTCTCTCTATTTGTTTAGGGCTTTATTCACTCTAGGTCTTATTGTAATATTTTTCACCGTTCACATCTTCTTCACTGATGAGCTGTTGCAATCAGATCTGGCAAATCTGGACGGGGACATTAAGAGAAGCTAGTTGGATGGGGAAAAAGAGGAGAGATTTACTACAGATGAAGTTCCGAAGGATGAAACAAATGAAAACGTGCATGATGCATCCTCCCAATGCATCCCTCACAGTTTTCTCTAGCCCTGACTGGAATACCTTCACTATTTTTTTACACCAACTGCTGACATAGTAAGAAATCGTATTTTAAGATCATTTCATATTGACGATGAGCGACAGGAAAGGACATCCTAGAATGTGCCAGCATTATTGTCTCACCGAATTATGTTGAGATTAGAGGACCCTTGTATGCCTATCTAAATGATGCAAATGTCTCCAGCACTCTTGAAGGATCCCAATCAAAGAAGCAGAGATACACACTTGCAAAGATAAGAAAGTATAGCTGAGACTAACTGAACCAGTCTGTAACATTGCCCTCAACGTCTTTTTTCTTGATCTAACACATAGCGACTTATTGTTGATAGCAGAATCCCAAAACGTGAAATTGATTCTTAGAAGGTGGAACAGGAGTTGTTAAATGATGGCAGGTGAATGATAAAGTCAAGGCTGACCCAGACCAGACTCGCATAATCTACCTCTTTATAAAATAATGTAAGTGCACAGTTTTCAAGGCATAATATTGAGATCCTGGAAACCGAACTGAGAAAAAAAAACTAATGATTTTTTAAACGTTACCCTATTCCACAGTTCCTTTAATAGCTTGACACACAGCAACCCAAATGGCGATGCCTCTCATAAGGAGAATCAGATTGCCAGTTGAGAATCTATCGAGTGCTTCACTGGCTTCCAGTGGATGCGGCGGTCAGGCTTATTTTTTTATTTTTTTACTAGTCAGACATTAATATTAAATCCTCCTCTCTTCTTCAAGTTTAACACGATGCAGCACTTTAGGATGGAATGCCTGAGAGTCCCTGTATTTGGTATGCTTTAAATTCTTACTGGAGTGGAGATCCTAACTACATATTGTTCTCAAAGGCATATAACCCAAAACTTGTTTTCAACTCTCTCATAGATCAGCAGGCATTTAAGGACATAAAAAGCTATATCAGACTGATTGGTCTCTCCTCATCAACAAATAGACCACAACTTTCTATTGTTTTAAGCAGTTGCAGAAATGATGACAATAATTCTTTAGGACATATTACAAAGGGAACTTGTGTATTATGTAATGCATGTTCAGGTGATTCACTTTAAATTTATCCCAGAAATTTCCGATAAGCAGGTCGTGCCATTATGGAGTTAAGAAATGAATAATAGCATGCTTTCAGCTTCGACTATGATCGAAGTCATTTTTCCAGGTATAATAAAGTGTTCATTAAATGCTGAAGATGAATAATCTTATAATCTTATGAGGAGGCTATTTGCGACCTTCAGTAATTTATTTAAGACACCGAATGGAGTTTCCCTGGTGGCACACACAAAGAATCCTGAACATTCTATAAACTCTGGTATAACTTCTGAGTTGTACATTTCATGGAACAGGAGAGTGTGATGTACGCAACTAAATGACGTTTACCAATGCTCTATATAAAAACATTCCTGGCATTTCTTCGGTCCGAAAAAAAAACCTAAGAAGGTGCAGAAATAAAGCAAGAAATTGAACAACAACCATAAAAATATTTTTTACAGTGCTGTCAGTTCAACTGAGATGTAGTAGATCAAATAGCGATACTTGAGTATAAATGTAACATTTCTATTCAAGAAGCATACTTTGCTCTTTTAATTGAATTTGCTCATTTTTTAGTACATTTAATTGAATGGACACGTTTTTGAGAGTTCTATTTAAGATAATAACAAGTAATTACCCAAATATGTAGGACTTTTTCAAGTGAGGAAGGAAGAGAAGCATCACCTAAATTGGCGAGGGTGCTGGGGAGATGGTTTCTTCTTGTGGAAAAATAAAAACGTTAGGAAAAGAAAATATCCCTATGCTACATTTTCCAACTGACAAACATACACCTGTTACGTGTGCTACTGTGTACATGTTTACATACTTGACATATCTGAGTAACAAGGGAAGCTTCGAGAGTTGCTTTTTCCTAAGAATACGGAATAGATACTGTAACAACCCATAAAAACTCAGAAATATGGTCGAAACGTACGAGTAAACCCACAGAACATTTTAAACTTTTTTGATAATGCGAGACTCTTGTCACTAATCTACGTGGAGTCTGACATCTACCCACAATTCTGTCTTACTTAGATTCATAAATCTTGCATTATGTAGATTGCAATAAATGTTATGGAACTTTACAGCAGTGACACGAGTATGGGACAAAATGCCTTGTGGTAGACGTTTTGTCCTCAGACTACCCTCCTGCAAGTATCTGTAGTGACTTTTCACAGTGAGCTATGCCCTCTCAGTCAATTTATATGAACAATACTGACAAGTAAACTGTGAAAATTTTTTTTTACATTTGCGTAAGTGTGGCAAAATGCCATGAGACATGAGGCTTTCACACAGTCCTAGTTGAGATCTCCCCTGCTGATGGGACTTAGAGCCTTTTATGTAGGTGCTCTGCTGTGTTCTTGACTCAAAAAAACAATGCATGTATTTCAACATGTTGTTGACTTGCATATTGCTTGCCAAATTAACTTATTTACCCCCTAATCTTTAGAGTTAGAAGTATTCATACCTCCAAAATATTTGAATGGCTTAAAAAATTTACTTTTGTGCGTGAAATGTTATGACTGACACTCCCAAAAAGCAACTAATGATGTGCCCTTTTATGTTGAAAAGTAGCCTTGGAGACATTAGGAGGATTAGAGTTGCTGGTGCTGGACAATCACTGGGGCTGATTTAAAAGCCCCTAGCCCCATCCTAACAACACATTAGCGTCCTTTTTATTTTATGCTAATGCGGCGTTAGATGGCCACACACGCTCTGGCATATTTACAAAATGGTGCAATGCATGCTAGCGCTCACCCTGTGTTCCAGGTCCAGGACGTAACGGTTATGTCCTCGGCACCCGAGCGGTGCAGCTAAGGATGTAACCATTACGTCCTCAGCACCCATGAGGTTAAATACAGTGCATGCATGGTGGTGGTAGGGGGCATAAGGACAGTGGCGCTGCACTGGGTGCAGTGCCACTTTTCTTAAATCAGACACACTGTTTGCTAAAATAGAAGTTGCGTTGCTTCCTCTTGTGTACATCACTGCTCAACACTGAGTTCTAGAGAGTTCAATTGTTAAGTATCTTGCACAAAATGAGGGATGGAATGAGTGAAAAAGCATAGGATGATTTTCTGGTTTGATATTTAGTGTTGTTGGAACATTTGACACATTATCCAACATTATTTCAAGGTTTCCAGAAATATTTTCCGAGGTGAGCAAGAAGTGAGCTGCGTAGTTTGGTAGTTTTAGTTAGTCTCTCTCTTTTGCAGCATGTTAGATGTCAGAGGATTTGTATTGGTGTGGAGGGGACTTTCAAATAGGTTCCTTCACTAATTGCTCATTTCAAGTCTGTCCAAGGAGGCATTAAAAGGTATGAATAGGCATAGAGAGATTGGCTGTGCTTAATCATGGCTGCAGTTTGACTGAAACAACTTTAAACCTGTTAAGCCTGCCCACGTCATTTGATACATCTATCATTCCATCTCATTAGACCATATCTCTGTGATCGGTGTAAGGGGGATAGCCTTCAAGTGTTTAAATCTTTTTTTAACTCCTCAGTCACAGGCAGTAATGTTGCACCTCTGTTCGAAACAGAGTTGCCATCAGCTTGAGGAGTGCTTCAAAGCTCTTCGCTCTTCTCACATGTTTAACAATGAAGTACGTCTTTTGGCTAAGGCCTTACTGGTAAAAGGTGTTAGAGTTTAGTAGTATGCAGATAACTCATAACTATTACTTATTTAGAATGCAACCCTTTATCCCACACTGCACTGCAACAAACACTAAGGGCCATATTTATACTTTTCGACGCACAACTGCGCCAATGCAGTTGTGCGTCGAAAAAGTTAACGCCGGCTAACGCCATTCTGAAGCGCCATGCGGGCGCCGTATTTATACAATGACGTTAGCCGGCGGCAGCCGGCGGCGCTGCCTGGTGTGCGTGAAAAAAAATGACGTACACCAGGCAGCGCCGGCGTAGGGGAATATGGAGCTTGGGCGCCAAAAAATGGGGCAAGTCAGGCTGAGGCAAAATTATCGCCTCAACCCGATTTGCGCCATTTATTTCGACTCCCAACCCCCATTGAAATGACTCCTGTCTTAGCAAAGACAGGAGTCATGCCCCCTTGCCCAATGGCCATGCCCAGGGGACTTCTGTCCCCTGGGCATGGTCATTGGGCATAGTGGCATGTAGGGGGGCACAAATCAGGTCCCCCTATGCCACAAAAATAAAAATAAAAAATTACTTACCTGAACTTACCTTATGTTCCCTGGGATGGGTCCCTCCATCCTTAGGCGTCCTCCTGGGGTGGGCAAGGGTGACAGGGGGGGTCCCTGGGGGCATGGGAGGGCACCTCTGGGCTCCTTCTGAGCCCACAGGTCCCTTAACGCCTGCCCTGACCAGGCGCTAAAAACGACGCAAAAGCGGCTGGACGTCATTTCTTTTGACCCGCCCACTCCCGGGCGTCATTTTTGCCCGGGAGTGTAAATACGGCGCACATGCCTCGGAGTCAATTTTTTAGACGGGAATGCCTACCTTGCATATCATTAACGCAAAGTAGGTGTCCACGCTAAAAAGTGACGCAAACTCCATGAACTTTGGCGCTAGACGCGTCTAACGCCAGAGTATAAATATGGAGTTAGTTTTGCGTCGAATTTGCGTCAAATAAAACGATGCAAATCCGTCACAAACGGAGTATAAATATGGCCCTAAGGTTCTTCTGCGATTGGATGGGGGGGGCAACAAAGAAAAACTGAAAGTCGACAAAACAGAGATTTCTACTGTTAATGCCAATAGCAACCACTGGCTATATCATTATGGCCCTCAGGGTTGTGCAAACCTCCATTACCACGAGCACATGTCAAAAGCTTTCTGTTTCAACCCAAATCTCTGCAGAAGTGTCATCTTGCTGATTACACCTCCAAATTCTAAGTAAAGCTGTTCCTGTGGACACTCGATTATAAGCATTCAGCAGTAACTGTCTTTAAAGGCTTCCTCAGTTCCAGACTGCCAGTCATTCAAAGTATTGCAGCCCGGTAATGAGAGGAGACCTATATTTCAGCCATGCTAGCCGACTGTTGCAGCAGCTTTATTGGTTTACAAATAAGCAGAGGGTCCAGTTTAAAGTACTTTTTATTATATAAGGCTCTCTGGAGTGATAGTCCAGTTTTTACCCATAAGTATCTGAAAAAGTATATTCACCTACGTTGGAGGCAAGAATGTTGTGTTGTTTCTAGATGCTGAAAACTAAAGATCTAGTGGCCACAGTTTCTCCTTCTCTGCGACCACACCATGGAATACTTGCTTCTGGAAACCTAGGTGCCAGCAGGTTGTTCCTGAATGTGTACATAGATTTTTACCTAATATGTATTGTGTCTACGATGCCTCCTCTGCTTTCACCTGAAGACCTCAGTATCAGCACGTGTTATAAATGTATTTAACACATTTGGATTGATTTCAGTATGTATAATTACGTCAGTTACGTTAGTTACCTCTCTATTTTATTTGTTTTGTGATGGCAAATGTTACAGATCTCTAATAACAGTGCGAGGAAATGAAGACCACTGTCAAGAAATGTTGAGAAGCGGAAGTGCTGCTGTATTTTGAGGAAATGGGGGGAGGACTTTATTGATCAATCGTATCGGCCTTAACTAGGAGTGACCAGAATGTGTACACCTTCATCCAATTGACTTGCTAGAACTCTAGGGAACGTTTTCTGCAAAGGAAATTAAGACAAATGAGGGATATGTCTTGAGAGGTGGTGCCTGTGTCGCTGCAAGTTAAGGATATTTAGTCAGTGGCTACCATCAGCACTTGCTGACTGCCTGCCTCGTCCTATCAACTCTTCTATCTAGTAATGCAAGTCGATACATACACTGTATACCTCAGAATAATAAATATATTTATTTACTATTGCTGTGAAGTAAAGGCTGTTGACAACAAATGCTGCTTAGGAGAGCATTTTAGCTTGATAAAAATATAAATGTTCTCTCACAGATTTGCTCCTACATTTGGATTACATTTCCCACATGTCAGGCATACTTACATGATTCCCAGAATACCAATAGGAAGCTCTGAAACTGCATTGTGCCACTTTGCAATCCCCTGTGCCCCATTCTGCTTGCTTCAGGCATAATGTATGCAGGGGGGTGGCGCCCGACACAGAGAGGACCGAAAGAATGTCATAGTGAAATTTACAACATTTCACTTTGCCATTTTTCATCACTTTTAAAGCCTGCACAGAGCAGGCGAAAAAAATGTGTGACCCATTTTAATCAATGGGCCTCCCTGTGCTTTGCTGCACTGGCGTCAAAATGTTTGATGCTAGTGCAGCAAAGCGCTACAATAGCATAAAAAATGTTGACACTATTGTCCTAATGACCGCCACTGTGCACCATATTGTAAATACAGCATAAACATGGTGTTGTTAGGTGGGGCAGGAGCGCCGCAAGAAAAGTAACACATCCGGACCAATCCGCTGCTTTCTTGTAAATATGCCCCAAAGTGCCTCTGGCAGTTCAAATCCACATCTTAGCCAGGTTTTGCTGTCTGATCCATGACCACATCGAAAAAAGTCACGACTGCCGTCTTTCCCAGCCTACCTGGACATAGTGGACTGTCACAGTCTGGTAGGAAATCATCAAATGATGATAATTGCACAAAACATACATACTTGATTAAAGTATTATTAACATGATGAAAATGTTATTATGTAGACTGTTAAAGTAATTTAGTGATTGTTCATTATTTTTTAGAATTCAAGTCAAGATGCTATGATGAGGAAAATGTAGATTTGTGGAGTAGGCTTCATACATCAGTTTTCCATTGGTACACAAAACCTAAAAAGTTCACAATCTGCATTATAAATAGATCCAACTAAAGTTGTAAAATGTAATTAACAAGTAATCCACGAATAAAGGACAGAAGCAGAAAGTATTTTTTTTTAATAAATAAAGTTTGGAAGAAAATAAAACATGAGAGTCATTTGGCACTGTCTCTAAATAAATCTAGGCAAAAAATGGGGCGAGCGTTATAGTGGTCACAGAGAAATAGCGAGCCGAATACTTATCGTAATTATACAATGGAAAGGATGAATTATTAAATTAGCATGTTCCTATGAAAGCAGAAGAGGCAAATTAACTATTTTAAATTATTTAAAAATCTATTTACTGATTTGTTACTTGGTCTCTTTAGGTAATCTCTCGACCGCCCAGGCCCATACAGGATTTCTGGTTACATAATGTAGCATCATGGGTGATATATCCTGCAGTGGGCATTTACTAGCTGTACAAACACCATGTTGCATTCTTCGAAGGGCTTGTAACTGTGCAGGGGATAAATAAAGGAGTATGCAATAACCCAGGTAGTTCTGTTCTCCAAAGATTAGCCTGCTGGATCCTAGTGAAATTCCGTTCACGTGAGCAAAGGTTAGTCAAACTCACAGGGGTTAAATATCATTTATTTCGAAAAAGACATCAACAAAAGCATGCAACTGTGGTTAAGTGCATGTCACTACAAAATAAACACTACCATCTGTATTTAGCTGTTCCTGCGGATGTCCCGAATGTTTTGAAGCACCTAAAATTCTGAAAAGGAAATTTGAGGCAAAAAATGAACCGACAAGTCACGTAATCTTGGTTACTTAGACGGAACAAGGAGGAGTGCTTTCAACATTATTTTAAACATGTGTATGGTTGATGCACACCTGAAGCAAAGTCGGAGTTCAGTTGAGATATTCGGTTGAAAGACAAATGAGCAAACAGCAAGATGAAGGGTGTAGTTTTGTGGCCCTAGGCCCTCATGCTACTAGAAGAAGGTGACACAGACCCTGAGGCATAGTTCTGGTAACTGGCCCCTGGCACGTGCCCCCAGCCCTTTTATTGGCAGGGCCACCTGACCGGTGACGCCTGTGTTGGATGGGTGTGGGGTGAGTGTGTAAAGCCAGCCCTTAGCCAAGTGGCTGGTGAAACACTAGAACTAGTCCAGCTGGACTCTACATTCCTCCCATACTTTATTGAGGAACAAAACAAAGTCCAACCTGTGAAAGAAAACACAATAACTAAACGCCACCATCAGTCTCTTTGCCTCGAAAAGGCAGGCTGCTATATTTCATTGGACAGTTGCAGCTGGGAGCACCCAGACATCTCCTCAGGAGTCCATGATTTAACCAGGTACAGCTGGGCACGAACACTGTGTGGATGAAGTCTGGACTCGGTGATAGTCAGATGGTTGGTTCAGTGTCCACTCATGCACTGTTGGTCAGTCCTGCGGAACTCATGGCGAGGCTGTTGGTGTATACAGTTCACTTTATTCGATTTGGGTGCATAAGGAGTGTTGGTGGAGTTCACTGCAAAAATACTTCTTGAGACATCCTGGCTTCATTACAGCCAATTCCTCGAAGACTGACAGCATCTGTGATGGTGTGAAGTCCTCCTCTGAAGCCTCGTCACATCCTGACACTTTGTCGGTGGATCAGCTTCCAGACCACCTCTCATCTGTGGATTCTTCACTCTGGAACTTCCTAGAGGCCCTTGCCCCTGGATTGCCACAGGACTGCGTGGGTGGTGCGGGCCTATGTAGGCTGCACCAAAGGAGTTGCACTGAACTCCCAACAGGGCCATGTCCAAGTCTCGTGCAACCCCAAGGGTGGATGTTTCGTGGTCGGTGCGCTTGCCAACATGGACCAGGTGTAGGTGGGCTCTCAGATGGTCTCAGGGCAATTGTCTCTCACATTGCCAGGAGGGTGTCTAGTTGGAGTTGTATTAATTCACTGACAACAGTCTTGGTGTTCTGGGACATGTTGGAGTCTTCATTGCACAGTCTTTCTGTCTCCTCTGCTTCATCGGTGGGGCAATGTCAAGTCCCTATCTCGCGCTTGGGGTGGCCCCTTGTTTAAGTTGCCAGGGAACTGCTTGTGGTCTGCTCTGGGATTGCTTGTGTGCCATGTCAGGGCAGCTGCAAGGCCTCAGAGGAGCCACTGCCCAGTCGCTCATGCAATCACAGCGGTAGATGGGTCCCGGTCACAACTCACTCTTGCCACCGAGAGCAGGATACAGGCAGGGTGAGCAGGTGGTCATTGGTTGACTGGTTCCTCAGAGCATCATAGCAACAGTGTAGGACTCCAGTCTGGTTGTTTAACTCCTCCTTTGATGGATATTGTGATGCACATGGCAATGATGGTGCTTGCCATTCGGAGACCTGTACGATGAGTGATTAATGCTAGAGTGAGGGTGACTAGAGGGACTTTGCTATAGCTATTGCAGTCTTTCTTTTCCTCATGTGCAGGTGCAACCAGTGATGCCATCTGCTTCACGCAGGCGGTGACAGGTGTCTTGTACGGTCGCACTGTGCAGCTTGGGGCAAGTACGCTGTTTGCGCTGCAAATGGCTTACATTTGGTACTCCAGCTGAGCTGTCTCCAGTGGCGTCACTGCACCCCGGTGGCTGTCTTGTCTGTGGGTGCACTCTTACTTTGTGGAATGAGTCCTCTATCTCTCCACTGTTGATCTTCCGCACTTGTAGTTCTGTGGTTATCAGGTGTTGCAGTGTGACAGGTGTGTCACACAATCTCCTCTCTTCTCTTCTCTTCCTTCTTCACGACATGGAGTCGCACCATGCTCTCTTCTCTTTCGCTGTAGCATCTGGCCACCTATCTTCCTTTTGTGTGGACCTTTTGAAGGTCAAGTCCTGTTCAAAGACTAGGGGTCTTCTCAGTATTGCGGTGGTGGCATCGTGCCACTCGGGGTGTGCAACTGTCCTCTTGCCTGATGAGTAACTGCCAACTCGGTCTTGAGGCAGTTTGGGGGAGGACACTCCTTGATCAGTCTCTTGCCAGTTGCAGGGCAGTGAGGGTGGGTCACTTCCTTTCCTGCCTCCTCTTCACTTGCGGGCACAGTGCTTGCGCCTCAAGGCAGCGCTGTCTCAGCACTAGGTTCTGCTTGAGCCTAGGCATGCTTTGCACGGTTGGTCGCTTCTCTTGACCTGCTGTATGATGGGCCAGTGGTTGCCATCTTGTGTTGCAGTAAAGCCGGCTGGCACAGCCTCATCTCCTGGGCATTCCGTCATGCTCACAGGGCTGTGTCCATCTTCTCTGGCTCCTGCTTGTGTTGTCAACTTCAGTTGCACAGCTCTCTGTGCACCACTGACATTGTCTTTTTTCCTTCTTGGCATCCTTTGTTGACTCCTGACATGTCCCTCTCTTGTCTTGTGGTGATGTCCATCACTGATGGGGCATGTGGCACTCTTTCCGTGTTGGCGGTGGAAGACGGCCGCTAGGGGCTGCGCAGACTATGCACACTCTCATAGTGCCTCACGTGGCAGTTGTGTCCTTTTTCTACCTTTGCAGCTTGTCTGGGGCAGCTGCAATCTTCTCTGCTGTGCAGTGGTTGCACACGTTGCTTCCTCTTCTGTGCCGTTTACGTCCGTGGGCGTGCTGCAGGTCTTGCGCACTCACTCTCCGGCAGTGCTGCTGTCAACTTGCAGTTGCCAGTGCTTACAGAGACTAGGGTGTATTACCTTTCTTTGGCCACTAGACGTCACTGTGGCACTGTATCTCAGTCCAGAAACAGTCTTTCCTCCTACCGGGCTTCTTTGATCGAAGCAGACGCCGGTGAGGAGCCATGCTGCCTGGGAGGAGTTCCAGGCTGGTGGGGGGTCTTTGCTGGTTCCACAGGTAAGTGCCATTTTCCTTCTCTTCTTTCTTTTCTTTTTCACACAAACGGACACTGCCTTGTGTGAAGAATCAGGCAGCTTTTACTTGTCGGGGGCGGCTCTGGGCAATAGAGTATTTTCGTTCTCTCGGGTGCATAGCAGCACCATCACACCAGTTTCCTTGCGGCCCAGCAGCCTTCTCCCACGCTGCAGGGTAGTCTCATGGTATTTCTGTGAGGGGGGGCACTGGGCACTGCTCTCCTGATTTTTTGGTGCGATTACATCACACCTTCATCTTCGCAGCAATCACAGCCGTCCTGGCAGTGCTGCGGCCGCCATGCCGCGTGGTAATTGCTTGCTGTGGAGGAGGTGGGGGGTGTGCCTCTGGGTGCTTCATTTCTTCTTTGGTGCGTGAAATCACCATTGTGCTCCTGTCGTTGTGCCTGCAGTCTTCCTTTGTGCTGCGGGCGGTGTTGCTGGGAAGGGGGGGGGCCCTGAGCCCTGGGCACTTCCCCGGTTAATTGGTGCGTGGAAGCACAGTTGGGCCTTCTCTCCCATTACGGCCGCAGCAGTCTTTCCATCGCAGTGGGCCGCTTGTTGCATATTGTCCACCTGTACTTTGTGGTTGAGGCGGGCCATTTCGCCTCGCTGCCGTTGCGCTCCCTTGGTGGCCACTTCAGCTTTTGTGCAGCCTTAGACGGGTCTCGGACCAGCCCCTGCATGCTTGGGGGACGTCCCCTCCAACGCTTCACATCTCTTTTCCTTGTTGCGGGGGGGAGGGCACACAGTATCGGAGAGGAGGCTTGACCCTTCTCTGGGTGGTACATCAGTCACAGATTACCACCCTGCCCCAAATGCAATTCCCATAGAAATCTGAGGCTCAGAAAGCTGCATATTTACAGTGAGGCATGATTTTGCAACAACATAACTGTGCATGGAAAAAGGTTGTGGGCACCGTGTCACACTTGCATTGCAAAAGGGAATCGATACCAGCCCAGATTTTGATTTTTGCTGTCAGCAGACACACCTACACAAAACACCATATCCGACAAATCACATTTATCACAGTACATCATGTAGCCTACAATTAATTGCCATTGGGTGTCTATGTGCAGAGCTGAGGGGCATAGTGAGTCATTACCTGGCTTCAGAACAACAATCCAACAAGGCCAGATGTGACCATTGATATCACTGTTCAAACAGAGAAAGAGATCAAATAGCAATCAACCGACACATACAACATGCATTCACCCTCCTGCTATCATGAAATCACATGTGACCACACATTGAAAACATCTTCTGGCAAGAGTTGCTTGGGGATGGCTGTCATGCCACCGCACCTAGTCATGTGCATCGAACACAATTTGGGTCAGGAAACACTCAATACACACTCACCACATTGTCTTAGGGCTCCAAGCCTGTCACTTAACATAGATACATGCCCATTGACTCAACCATTAATGCACACTGAGAGCACCTACAGGGCTTTGAGGAAGCAATCTGACAAACTGGGCCGGGCCTAGGCTATCTAAAGCTAAGATAAGTTGGGGGTACAGAGAAACATATGCCCGTGGGGCACTTACCTGCTCCTCTGGTGCACCACAGAACTGTTCATACTAAGGGTAGGACCTCCTCCACAAGCTTCTCCAGCTCTTCTGGTTAGAAGATAGGGGCCCTATCACCTGTTGGACAAGGCATGATTGCTCTAAGATGTGGTACACAGCAGCTCAGGTAGTGGAAGTCCTGCTGACAGCAGTGCCAAGAGTCAAGTGAGGGATTCAACAGAAGCTGTCAGCCACGTCTGCCACATATGTGACAATCACCACCCGAGCTGAGGAAACTGCCATTGGCACAAGACTGCTATTGGCAGCAATGTTATCCTATGGTAAAGTCTGCCTACTGGAGCAAGCTGGCCTAGTTTGTAGTGGGTACCTATGTTACATGCACCTTATACCAGGTCCAGTTATCCCTTATTAGTGAAATGTAGGCAGTGGCTAGAAGCAAGGCTCTCTAGAGGTAGCTATGGATGAGCAGCCATGGCTTATCTAGGAGACATGCAAAGCTCATGCAATACTACTGTAGTCACACAGTACTTACACACATGAAAGAAAATACTCAGTGTTACAGAAATAAAGGTACTTTATTTTGGTGACACAAATACTAAAAATACCATAGAGACTATACTCCCTTAGGAGGTAAGTAATACACAAATGAAATACACTAGTATGCAGATATAGGCAAGAAAACAGAAAGTGGAATATGAATGTCGGTCTCCCACCCAGGCAAGTGTAGTGTGTAGATGGGAGCTGAGAGTACTAAAAATCCCTAAAGGTAAGTACTAGAACCCACCCCAGTGACCAGGCAAGCAGGAGTAAATCACAGTAACTTTCACAGAACACACACAGAAATGAAAAAAAGAATTATGCAAAACCCAGAGGAGACTGCAAGACACCAACAGTGGATTCCTGGACAAGAAGACATGTGGAAGAAAGGGACCAAGTCCAAGAAGCACAGAAAGAGTCCAGGAAGAGCAGGAGCCCCTGCTAACCCGGATGAAGGTGCAAAAGAAGAACCACTGGTGAAGAATAAAAGTCAGCACTGCACCCAAAAAGACAAAGTCGGGTTCCTGGAGAGTGCAAGTGATGTCCCACGCCTAATGGAGGACTGCAGTCTGGTTTGCATCGTCGGAGTCCGCCAACAAGCCTTTCAGGTCATGCAAAGCTCGTGGTTAGCGTAAAATGGCACTGCCCGGGACCAGGAAGTGTCAGGTGGACTCTACCCAGGAGGGGGAGCCAGAAGGGGCCCTCTGAAAGTCAGAGAACCCACAGAAGACCAGGCAGCGCACAAAGGAGTCCCACAGCACAGGGACAGGGAAGTTGCAAAAAGGTCCCATGCAGCACTACGACAAAGGCTCCCACATCACCGGAGAACCACTCAGGAAGCTGTGCATCATAGGATAGAGTACAGGGAATCAGAGCTACAAGATGCATGAAGGATTTTGGAAGAAGGATGCCAACAAGCCTTGGCAGCTGTAAAACATGAAGTGCAGGGGGGTACTGTCTTGCGTGGGGAGGCAAGCTCTTACCTCCACCAAGGTTGGACAGTTGAAAGAGACCACTTCAGCCTATCACTTGTGATGCAGGATCCATGCAGCTCAGCAGGAGAGGGGATCCACGCAGCTGGTTGTCTTTGCAGGTGGTGCCTGCAGAAGCAGGAGAGTGACTCCTTCACCCCAAGGGAGATTCCTTCGCTCTTCTGATGCATGCTGGAGATGGGCTGTCTTCAGAGGATGCATGACCAGTAAACAGTTTCTGGCAGGAGGCGGAGATACAATGTTGCAGAAGGCCTGTTGCTTCTTTGTTGCAGCTTGTAGAGTTCCTGGGGGGTCCAGATGCAGTTTCTTCAGTGAGAAGTCGAAGTGGAGGATGCAGAGGATTCCTGCTAGAGCCTTGCAATTCGAATCTGAGCAACCACCTAAAGTAGAGACCCTAAATAGTCCTGAAAGGGGGATTGGTAACCTAACCAGTTAAGCACCTATCAGGGGAGGCCTCTGACATCACCTGCTGTCACTGGCCACTCAGATGCTCCCAGAGTTCCCTGACAACCTTAAATCCAAGATGGCAAAACCCAAGGACCCTCTGGAGGAGAACTGAGCACCACCCTTGGGGTGGTGATGGACAGGGGAGTGGTCACTCCCCTTTCCTTTGTCCAGTTTTGTGCCAGAGCAGGGACTGGGAGTCCCTGAACTGGTGTATTTATGCAATGAGGACACCAAATCTGCTCTTCAAAGCATTTTTAGTGGCTTGGGGAGGCTTCCCCTCCCAAGCCTGCAACACCTATTTCAAAGAGAGGGTGTAACACCCCTCTCCCAAAGGAAATCTTTTGTTGTGTCTTCCTGGGCTCAAGTTTTTCAAGCAACAAGAGTGCAGAAACGTGTCTGTGAGGTGCAGCAGCTGGGACTGCCTGGAAAACCTCAGAAGGCTGAAATGGCAATACTGGGGGTCCTCTTAGGAGCCCCCAGAGAGCATGGAATCATACAACCAGTGCTTGCAAAAGCCTTGGGGCATGATTCCAACATGTTTGGTGCCAAACATGCCTATGTTTGGAGTTACTATTATGTAGCTAGACATAGGTAGTGACCTATGTCCAGTACACGAGTAAAATGGCTTCCTTCCCTCATGATGTCTGGGAAAATGGTCCTAGAGTTCATGGGGGCACCTCTGCTAGTGCAGGGGTTCCCTCACACACAGGTACTTTGCACCCAGCCCTCAGGGCTGGAGGGCCTGCTATAGGGATGACTTCTAAGTTACCTGGTGCAGTGAAAATGGCAGTGAAAGGGTGCTTGCACCTTTTCACACAGTCTGCAATGGCAGTCCTGCAAAAGTCTTTGCATGGGCTCCCTATGGGTAGCAAAATATATGCTGCAGCCCATGGGGATCCCCTGGAACCCCAATGCCCTGGGTACCAAGATACAATATATTAGGGAATTATAAGGGGGCACCAGTATGCCAATTGTGGGTGAAATACTGTGTTAACAGTAACCAACAAACAAATTTAAGGTAGAGAGCATAACTACTGGGCTCCTGGTTGACAGGATCCCACTAGACACAGTCAAACACCCTGACAAACATGCCAAAAGTGGGGGTAACCAAGCTAGAAATATGCTATTTTCCTACACCTACCACCAAGATGACTTCCACTGGTGATTTTTGGTGGTTCCTAATGTCCAGTGGAGTAGGTCAGGCAGTTGCCATTTTAGAGGCATACAATCTATTTTAACGCTATTTTTGATGCGTCACAATTTGGAAAATGTCCTGACAAATCTTGAGTGCTGGCCTTGTCCTGTTATGTAGGTCAATCAGTTTAGTAATTGTTAGAAATGGGGTTTTTGGTTGGCAGTCAGGTTATCCCCTGTCCAAGCAACAACCCTCACTCTAGTCAGGTTAAGTCACACACAATCCAAAATTATCCTGTGCCCACCCTCTGGTAGCTTGGCACGAGCAGTCAGGCTTAACTTAGAAGGCAATGTGTAAAGTATTTGTGCAATAAATCATACAATAACACTATATAGCACCACAAAAATACACCACATAGGCCCTCATTCTGACCCTGGCGGTTTGTAACCGCCAGGGCAGAGGGCAGAGGAAGCACCGCCAACAGGCTGGCGGTGCTTCCGGGGCAATTCTGACCGCAGCGGTAAAGCCGCAGTCAGAAAAGGGGAACCGGCGGTTTCCCGCCGGTTTTCCCCTGCCCCAGGGAATCCTCCATGGCGGCGCTTGGGGATTCCGACCCCCTTCCCGCCAGCTTGAAGAGGCTGGCGGGAACGGGTGTCGTGGGGCCCCTGGGGGCCCCTGCACTGCCCATGCCCTGGCATGGGCAGTGCAGGGACCCCCTAACAGGGCCCCATTAAGATTTTCAGTGTCTGCTTGGCAGACACTGAAAATCGCGACGGGTGCAACTGCACCCGTCGCACCCCAGCAAATCCGCCGGCTCCATTCGGAGCCGGCTTCATCTTTGCTGGGGCTTTCCCGCTGGGCCGGCGGGCGATCTTTTGAAGATCGCCCGCCGGCCCAGCGGGAAAGTTAGAATGGTTCCCGCGGTCATTTGACCGCAGGGCGGTGTTTGGGCGGTTTCCGCCCAGCGGGCGGTGCCCGCCAGGGTCGGAATGACCCCCATAGTGTTTAGAAAAATATATAATATTTATCAGGATAATTGTAGGTCAAAACGAATAAAGATGCAATGTGAAATTGTAGAGATATCACTGAAAAGTTATATAAAGTGTCTTAAGTCTTTAAAAAGTAAACAAAGTCTCTTTCAAGCTCAAAGTACCTGGTTTAAAGTGGAAAATCTCCGCCAAGGGCCGCAGAAGAAGAGATACGTGGAAAAATGGTGTGTGCGTCGATTTCTCCTCTGCACACACGGACTTGTGCGTCGTTCCGGGAGGCTGTGCGTGGAATTCTCGTTCTCACGGCAAGCTTCACGTCGATTTCCCCTCTGGAAGTCAGGCGGCGTTGTCCTTGTGAGGCCATGCGTCGAAGTTCCGGTCGCCCCCAAGGTGTTGCGTCGATCAGCGTCGGTGTGCAGCGATTTTCTCGCCGCGGAGCAAGCTGTGCGTCGAAATTTTTGGCGCACAAAGAGTCCAAATGAAAAAGAGAAGTCTTTTTGGTCCTGGGACTTCAGGGAACAGGAGGCAAGCTCTATCCAAGCCCTTGGAGAGCACCTTTACAGCCAGACAAGAGTTCAGCAAGGCAGCAGGGCAACAGCAAGGCAGCAGTCCTTTGTAGAAAGCAGTCAGGTGAGTCCTTTAGGCAGCCAGGCAGTTCTCCTTGGCAGGATGCAGGTTCTGGTTCTGGTTTCTTCTCCAGCAAGTGTCTTAGGTGGCAGGGCAGACGCCCCGTTTTATACCCAAATGTGCCTTTGAAGTGGGGGAGACTTCAAAGAGTGGTTTAGAAGTGCACCAGGTCCCCATTCAGTTCAATCCAGTCTGCCAGGGTCCCAGTAGGGGGTGTGGCAGTCCTTTGTGTCAGAGCAGGCCCTCTACCCTCACAGCCCAGGAAGACCCATTCAAAATGCAGATGTATGCAAGTGAGGCTGAGTACCCTGTGTTTGGGGTGTGTCTGAGTGAATGCACAAGGAGCTGTCAAGTAAACCTAGCCATTCTGGCCATACTAAATATGACCTTCCTACTTCCTTCAGATCAGCAGCTGCCACTTCAGCAATGTATGAGGGCAGCCCCAATGTTAGCCTATGAAGGGAGCAGGCCTCACAGTAGTGTAAAAACAATTTAGGAGCTTTACACTATCAGGACATGTAAACTACACAGGTACATGTCCTGCCTTTTACCCACAAAGCACCCTGCTCTAGGGGTTACTTAGGTCACATACTAGAGGTGACTTATGTGTAGAAAAAGGGGAGCTTTAGGCTTGGCAAGTACTTTTAAATGCCAAGTCGAGGTGGCAGTGAAACTGCACACACAGGCCTGGCCCTGGCAGGCCTGGGACAAGGTAAGGGGCTACTTGAGTGGGTGGCACAACCAGTGCTACAGGCCCACTAGTAGCATTTAATCTACAGGCCCTAGGCACATACAGTGCACATTACTAGGGACTTATAAGTATATTAAATAGTCCAATTGGGTATGATCAAAAGTTACCATGTTTACAGGGAGAGAGCATATGCACTTTAGCACTGGTTATCAGTGGTAAAGTGCCCAGAGTCTAAAAGCCAGCAAAACAGAGTCCAAAAAGTGGAGGGAGGCAGGCAAAAAGTTAGGGGTGACCACCCTAAGGCATGTCAGGTCTAACAGTAATCATATTGGTGTTTGTTACAACACATATGACAACATAATTGGGGGCACAGCCACCACCCCATCCACCATGGGCAATCAAAGATTTGAGGCTTTGAATTACAGACAGAGTTGCAAGGTAGATGCACATATTGTGGCTGTCCTGATAGACGATCTGTACACATATGTTGAAAAGCAAGGGGGCTACTGTAGGAAAGTACCATCTTCCTTGGCATGTTACCACTATATTTACATGTATGTCAGTTTGTTTTTGCCTGTCTCACTGGGATCCTACTAGCCAGGACCCCAGTGCTCATAGTTTGTGGTCTGAATGTGCATATCTGTGTAGTGCCTAACTGTGTCACTGAGGCTCTGCTAATCAGAACCTCAGTGTTCATGCTCTGTCTGCCTTTAAATTTGTCACTATAGGCTAGTGACTACATTTACCAATTCCAATTGGCATACTGGAACACCCTTATAATTCCCTAATATATGGTACCTAGGTACCCAGGGTATTGGGGTTCCAGGAGATCCATATGGGCTGCAGCATTTCTTTTGCCACCCATAGGGAGCTCAGACAAACCTTTACACAGGACTGCCATTGCAGCCTGAGTGAAATAACGCACACATTATTTCACAGCCATTTTCACTGCACTTAAGCAACTTATAAGTCACCTATATGTCTAACCTTCACTTGCTGAAAGTTAGGTGCAAAGTTACTTAGTGTGAACGCACCCTTGCACTAGCAAAGGTGCCCCCACATAGTTCAGGGACATTTCCCTGGACTTTGTGAGTGCGGGGACACCATGACACGCGTGCACTACATATAGGTCAATACCTAAATGCAGCTTCACAATGGAATTGTCCCCCCATTCCAAATCTGGTATTGGGATGCCAATTCCATGCATCCTGGGGGCTCCACTATGGACCCCCAGCACTGCCAAACCAGCCCCCTGGGGTTTTCTCTGCAGCTACAGCTGCTGCCACCCCACAGACAGGGTTCTGCCCTCCTGGGGCCTGGGCAGCCCAGTATCAGGAAGGCAGAACAAAGCAGGTCCTCTGAGAGCAGGGTGTTACACCCTCTCTCTTTGGAAATAGGTGTTAAAGGTTGGGGAGGGGTAGCCTCTCCCAGCCTCTGGAAATGCTTTGAAGGGCACAGATGGTGCCCTCCTTGCATAAGCCAGTCTACACTGGTTTAGGGAACCCCTAGTCCCTGCTCTGGCACAAAACTGGACAAAGGAAAGGGAAGTGACCACTCCCCTGTCCATCACCACCCCATGGGTGGTGCCCAGAAATCCTCCAGTGTGTCTCAGACCTCTGTCATCTTGTTTCCAGAGGTGTCCTTGCCTCCCCTCCTCAGATAGTAATCCTGTGCACCGTGTGATCTGCAGCTGCTAGGGCTTCTGTGCACATTTACAAGAAATCCTGCATACACAGCTGAGCCTAGGTCCCCAGCACTCCGTCCCACGATGCCCAGCTCCCTGAGTTGATCTCCGGTGTCGTGGGACCTCTCTTTGCAGTGTTGAGATAACTGCCATGTTCAGACATCTTGAACCTGTGTTCATGGATTTCAGCAGTGCTTCCTTCCTGTCCAAGGGCTCTCTACATTGCTGAGGGTCCCCTCTGTCTCCTCTCCCAAGTGGCGACATTCTGGTCCTTCCTGGGCCCAGGCAGGTCCCTTTTTCTCCAACCACAACTCTTGCAGCTACAAGGCTTGTTTGTGGTATTTTGCCAAGTAGACAACTCTGCGTCCTCCAGCACGCCATGGGGCATCTTCTGCATGAAGGAGAACTTCCTACCTCCTTTTGTTGTTCTAAAACCTACAGCTTCTTCCAACCGGAGGCAGCCACTTTGCACCTTCATCCGGGGTTTAGTGGGCTCCTTCCCCCCCTGGACACTCTTGGACTTGGTCCCCTTTCTTTGCAGGTCTTCAGGTCCAGGAATCCGTCTTCAGCGCTTTGCAGTCTGTTGTGGTCCTTGCAAAATCCTTTATCACGACTTTAGTGTATTTCTGGGGAAATAGTAGTACTTTACTCTTACTTTCTAGGGTCTTGAGTTGGGGTCTCCTTTACACCCTTAGTGTTTTCTTATATTCCCAGCGACCCTCTACACACTACACTAGCCTAGGGGTCCATTAGTGGTTTGCATTCCACTTTCTTAGTATATGGTTTGTGTTGCCCCTAGGCCTATTGAATCCTGTTGTGTTCTACAGTGTTTGCACTACTTTCTCACTGTTTTACTTACCTGCTTTGGTTAGTAGTGTATATTTTGCGTATGTTACTTACCTCCTAAGGGAGTAT
Source organism: Pleurodeles waltl (assembly GCF_031143425.1). Lineage (NCBI taxonomy): Eukaryota > Metazoa > Chordata > Amphibia > Caudata > Salamandridae > Pleurodeles > Pleurodeles waltl. The sequence goes on from NC_090448.1 coordinate 1,022,141,617, forward strand.
ATCCTCTGAGATATTTTTGGCACATTGTCACTAAAATAAAATACCTTTATTTTTAGTAACTATGAGTATTGTCTTTCTTATGATATAGTAACAATATGATGTAAGTGGTATTGCATGAGCTTTGCATGTCTCCTAGTTCAGCTTTGGCTGCTCTGCTGTATCTACCTCTATCAGCCTAAGCTGCTAGAACACTACTGCACACTACTAATAAGGGATAACTGGTCCTGGCATAAGGTGTAAGTACCATTGGTACCCACTACAAGCCAGGCCAGCCTCCTACAGTTACGTATTACAAATGAGTAATTATTAGTTTTGGTGTGTGTTGTGTATCATGTTTTCAGTGACTCACATGACATGTCACAGTTTGTATGTAACATATAGGCCCTCATTCTGACCTTGGCGGTCGGCGGAGAGGCGGCGGTCGGACCGCGAACAGACCGGCAGTCAAAAAAATGGCATTCTGACCGCGGCGGTCACCGCCGCGATCGACCGCCACTTCCCCACTCCGACAGCCACGGCGGTCATGACCGACGGGCTGGAGTCTGCGCACTCCGGTCCGGCGGTCGACCCAAGACCGCCAACGGTATCATGACCCTGCTTACCACCGCGGTTTCTGGCGGTCGGGAACCGCCATGCGAACCATGGCGGTAGGCACTATCGGGGCCAGGGAATTACTTCCCTGGCACTGATAGGGGTCTCCCCCACCCCCCACTGCCCCCCGAGTCCTCCCCCCACACCCTCCACCCCCTGCCACCCCCCAGAGGTGGTACGAACCCCCTCCCCACCCCCACCCCGACATGCACATACACGCACCCCGACATGCACACACCCCCAACATGCACATATACACACCCCCTACACACACACATACACAACGGGGACACATACCCACACACATACATGCCGACATGCGCACCCGCCGAACTACACACATTGCCCATAGGCACAGCAGCACTCCCCGCCCGCATGCACGCACTCACACACCCCCTCTACACACTCACACGCACACCCCCATGCACGCACACATCACACAACACCCCCCCACCCCCTCCCCTCACGGACGATCAACTTACCTTGTGCGTTGGTCCTCCGGGAGGCGACAGGAGCCATGGGGAGGTGACCGCCAACAGAAGACCGCCAACAGAAGACCGCCACACAGAAATGTGGGTCGTAATTCTGTGGGCGGTGTTCTGCTGGCGTGGCGGTGGAGGTTGACCAGTCTCCACTTTCCCGCCGACCGCCAGTGTGGCTGCTGGCGGTTTTCCGGCGGAACGCTCCCAGCGGTCGGAATGCGCACAGCGGCATACCGCCGCGGTCGGCGGTCTTCACCGCGGCGGTAACTCGGCGGTCTTGCGAAAAGACCGCCAAGGTCAGAATGACCCCCATAGTATGTAAATTGCAAGGGATACAATGAATGACGGCCATATCTTCCTTTTGACCCATGTACTTAACCTGGGAGAAGAAGGATCAGACAGCCTCCTGTGTACCGTCCTCTTGCAGACTTGCAGGCCATGGAGGTCAGACATGTAATCCAGATATACTGCCTGGATAGGCAGAGAATCATCAATCTTTGTTGTCAGTTGGAGCCAGATCTGATGCCAGCCATCCGTCATTCAAGTAGCATACAACCCATTGCACAAGTCATGTCAGTGTCGCACGTGGCTACAGGATCCTACCAAAATACAGTGGACCTAACTGCTGGGATGTCCCAGCCTATGTTCAGTCTGGTCTTAAAGGATGTTCTCATAACACTGTTAATACACCTGGACTGCTACACTCGTTTTCCTTAAAGTGAGTATTTTTCCCATGTGAAGGCAGAGTTCTATTGTTTGGCCCTCATCCCACATGTTGTGAAGCCATTAATGGTACTGATATACCCTTGGTTCCACTGCATGGCAATGAAGCAGTCTATCAGAACAGAAAGAACTTCTGTTCCATCAATGTACAAGTAGTTTGTTTGACAGACCTCTACATTCCCCAAGTCTGTGCCCAGTACCCAGGTTCATTCCATGATACCTTCATGATGCGGAACAATGCTATTCCACAGGTGATGACACGACTGTACCCAGAGAGGGCCTTGCTGGTTGGTAAGTAACATATGTCATGTGTGTTTGGATGCTATTTCTGCTGCTAGTGAGACAATGCTCTGTACTCATGGTTGCACACATGTTTAATTCCCTTACAGGGGACTCAGCAACCAAAATCATCCCTGGTTGTTGACACCAGTGAGGAACCTAGCTACACCTGGGATATTTCACTTCAACGAGGCTCATGGAAGGACATGAAGTGAAGTGGAGCGGGCTTTTGGGCTCCTGAAGGCAAGATTTTGCAGCATTGACAAGACGGTGGAGCCCTCCTATACTCACCCGCAAAAGTGTGTAAGATCATTATGGCCTAGTGCATGCTCCACAACCTTGCCCTGAGGAGAAATATCCCATACATCCCTCATGAGGGGGAGCTGGCAGTGCTACCACTGTTTAGTGGGGTGACATCGTAGGTGGCAAGAGGTGATCAGTGAGCATGCATACCAATACATTTTGGTGAAATTTTTGTTGTTGTGACTTACCCAACTCCACTCCTCCAGAACTTCCTGTCAAGCTCTCAGGATGCAGGATGGCCAAGACTTTCTCCTCCCATTATGTTAGCTGTATGAGAGGAGGTGGGGTACGACCACCAGTCTTCAGGATCGCAAGCTGGTGCCTTGACACCATGGAACAAACCTTCCCCCTGAAATCGTTCCACCTCATTCTGATGTTGTCTCTCGTGCATGGGCAGCTGCCTACAGAATTCACTCTGTCAACATCATTTGACACATTTCCATTTTTTGAGCAGTAGCGGTTTCCTGGACTTGGCCTCCAAAAAGTTTTGGCTCTACTCCAATAATTACACCCACCATGACTCTTAACTCGTCATCTGTGAAATGGTTTTTTTGTCTGTGGTGACATGGAGGTGGAAAATAAGAAAAACATTATAATGGTTAGATGTTGTGTAATGAGGATGTGACTGGAAGTAAATTGAGTGTAGATGTTCAAATATGTGATGTGGGGGTGTGTTGAGGGTGTGGGATACGTGCTTAGTGCAAGTTATAGGGGTGCCTAATATAAATCTATGGTTGGTGAAGTTTTTGGCCACTGCTCTGGCTTGTGGTCTGCGTAGAGATGCAAAGGATTGTGGTTTGTGAAGGGGTGTGTTTTATAGTGTGGTTTGTAGGTGTGTTGAGTGTGTAAATGTGTGTCAGCTGTGTTGTTTTCAAATGCATCCAATGTGGTGTTGTGTGTTACTGTGGTGACCGCCAACCATCACGGTTTACACTGACATTGGAAGACCACCATTGTGATTTTGGACTTGTAATGGGTTGTCAGGCTGGTGGTGCTGGTGGTCAGACTGCCTATTTCCCACCCTCCGGAGTCCTGGCAGGGTGAGTTTTTTGTTTGGCTTTTGGTGGGCCTACCTGTGTAACTCTCAATATGGCAGTCTCTGAGAGAGCCTACATGGAGGTCTGGCGGTCTGACCGCCAAACTCGTAATAAGTCTCTATGTCTTCTTTTTTAAGAAAGTCTTGCACAGCCTTGTAGATGCAGTGAGCCAAATACTGGACCCTAAAATAGCCACCGTCTACCATGCCCTTGATACGTTACTGTCATTGTCCATGGCAAAAAATCCAACTCAAAAAGACCTCTGGCTCACAGCCATTCACACTTGCAATTACATTCCTCCAAGTTGTTTGCAGCTTTGTGTGACTTCTCCATTGTGATCATGGCTACTGTTGCATGCTGTCGAACTCTCTCTGAAAAATGTCTTCAGGGCAAAGACCTCGAACAGCAACTCTGGCAAATAGGTCTAGGTTGGAACGTTCCTTTTCAGGCTGAGGCCTGCCACAAACTCTAAGAAGCTCACTCGTTCCACAAAAGAAAAAGGGAGAAGGTCCAGCACCTACATTTTTGCCAGCTTCCCATAGTACACGCGCCATTAGGCTGGTTGTGGTCGTAGGGCCCCTCCAGTCTAAACAAACTTTCAAATGCATTCCTTTTTTCTAGTACGCTAGTTTATTATTCCTTGGCAAAAGTGGGTTTTGGGATTCCACCAACTAGCCCTATATGTCTCATGGGGTTGATCATTACTTGAAACACCTCACACTCACATTACATAGTGGGCTGTGGGTGATTGCAGCTCAACTGTTTTTCTGTTTCAGGTTGGCTCATTGATTGAGTCATCTGGGGGGTCGTAGAAAACCTAACCATGTGGTTATGGAGTACTCTAGAAACTATATAATTAGGAGCCTTAGGTGAAGAGTGAAGGGTTACCTCTACAATGTTTTGGGACTTAGAAAAATTGTGACTTCCAGCCACCAGAGGCCTTGTGCCAACCATAGGGCTGATCTGTTAAAGGCACAACTTCGCAGGGCTGAAAAACAGCTTCATCCTGCTTGAAGCTTCTCCACACCTACGAGAATGATCTCAGAGACTGAGGGATACATTTTATAGTTGCAAACCCTTTGATTCAGTAAATATAGGGTTTGTGACAAGAAAAGGTGTTTTCTGAATGTACTATAACCATTTAGTCTTTTAGTAACACATTATTGAATTGCTAAATGGGTTTAGGAAACTGTTGGGAATCACTGTTTGGTGGGGGCATGTTTAGAGCATGCATTCCAAATAGGGGTTCCATATAGTATGTGTCAACGTTTTGCAATCAAAATCAGATTTAAAAGCATTAATAATTTGCAGGCTACTGAACGGCTGTAGTACCAAATTTGCAATTGGAAAGAGGTCTCCATGGGACCCTTCCACTTTGTGAATGTTCCAAAAACATTTGTTTGAGTACATAGTGAGCAATTGAACCTCTGACAAATATAAAACAGTCCTGTTTGCCTTTAAGGAAATGGACTGCATGTAAACATAAAATTATGGCCAGCTGACCCCAGCAGGCCACGATCCCCCTGATGTCAGTGAACATAGTGGGTTCATTAGGTAGGTCCACTTGCGACACACTTAATTCAGTACTTTGTGACCCAATCTATTAGTACAAAGATGTTTCCACAACATGTTATAAGATTTGCAAAACTCTGGAGCACAAATTGTTAACGCTGTTCTTGAATCCTATCTTAGTATATTTAGCCCTATGTCACATGTTAGAAATTTTTACCTGGAGAAGGTGCCAAAAGTATTCAAATGATGCAATGAGGGTCTTGGGTGCAAAATGTGACTTTTCCCACTCTGGACTCTTCCTGCCAAAATGACCAGCTTCAATAGAAGCGCTCTCAAGCCAGATCTAACTTCCCTGAGACCTTTCTGCATACAGCCTAGTGCCTTGCCCTGAATTTAACTTTCCATTTTAGATTGAATCACAAGGTAAATTCCTTGAAAGGACTGTCCATCTTCGTGCATTTGACCTCAGGATTTATAACGGTCAGCCTCAAAACGATCCTAGAGCCCAGTGTCTGGCAAACATACACTATCATTGGTGCATAGCGCTTTTTGGTGCTATTTTAACTTAAACATTTTAAAAATCATATTTCCAGTTGTTATGATAAGAGTTTTGTTATTTTGTTGTCGTTTTGTTTATTAAAAATCACTTCATGTTTCTAGTTTGCTTTGGGATTTTCAGTGTTTGGTATTTTAACTTTATCACTGTTTTCAATATTTTCGTAATGCATACATTCTTTAGAAATCGCCTGCCTGACTTTGCCATAGCTACCAGAGGGTTGATCTTAATGTAATTTAGTGATTTTGGGGATCAGCATAATGGCATAGTGTTATTATTCTTTGAGGTGGACGTCCTTCCACCCCAAATAATAATGTACTTTTTTCCAACTAGCCACTCACATGTGTAGCTTAATGAATGAGTTTTTGTGAATTTCTCTTAAAAATCTTACTAAGTAGGTCCCAATTCGTTATCTTCAGACATAACCTGCTTCAATCTCTGCAGCTGAAATCAATGAATTTCCCTATGTCACCTCTTCAGTGTTCTATATCCTACATTTTGATAATTTCCGTCTTCTTTTGCATTCTCCTTCCCTTTCCTTCGGCTGTGCCAGCTGCCACTAAACCTATCTTAGTTCACTGTTGTTTTTATAATGCACCCCCTTTAATCCTGGCTACACAGGCTTTTAACGCTCTGCCTTCTGAGCCAGTGATGCTATTTTTTCAGTTATTCCCTTAATAATCTATTCTCTCCGACTACTATCTGAGATGCAAACTAGTCCGAGCTTCGTAAAGCCCTTAAACCCTCTCTGCCCCGGTTTTCCTTTGAATTATCACAATTGTGTACTTTAATGCATCATACTGAATGTCTAAGGCTCCCTCATTTTCCCGCGCTGCAGTGGGCCTATCTATGCTCCAGAACTGCCACTACACAATTCTCAAGTAATTTCAGTTGTCTGTTTCTGATTAAAGGGATGGCTGGCGGAGTTCAGATGCAGGAGTGAAGATCTCAGTTGCAAAGTACCGGAAGCTACACAGAATTCCCCTCACTTGCTCTTTGTAATAGATGTTTCCCATTAATATTTACTATGAACTTTGTGTTTTTTATATCGTCAGAGGGCATTTTAGCGTTTTACGAGGTCACCAGGTTACCTCACAAGTACTTTACTTCTCGGGGGCATATTTACACAGAAGTGGCACAGCGTGGCGCTGGGGATGTGCAGTATTTACAGAAATTTGGGACACCCCTAACGCTGCAGCTAAATTTAGCTGTCAGCTTAGGCATCATTCCACTATAGTGCAAGGGCGTCTGTGTTGAAGGGAATGATTGTTTATGTGGAGGAAAGTGTCCCTTTCTGCACAAAAACAATCTACAATGGTGATTTGTTACTTTTATGTGAGCTACCGAATGCAGCACACATAGAAGTAGCAAAGTGTCATTATTCAATATTGTTTATGTGCAGAAAGGAACACCTTCCTGCACATTAGCAATCATTAATGGCATTTTGATCTTTCTATGTGTGCTGCAGAATGCAACACACATAGAAAAAGCTAAAACGATGAGAAATAAAAGTAATTCTCCTCGTTGTGCCATGCTAATGCCACCCCAAAGGTGGCGTTAGTTTTTGGCACTACCACAGATTTATGAATTCTTGGAAATCTGGGACAGCATCAAAAGCAATCGTTGTTGCAGTTGAACGCCCACAGCAGCACCCATTGCACTCCCCTCTGCTGCAGAAAGCTTTGTCGGAGGGGCCCATATTTACAAGGTGGTGTTAAGTCACAAAAAGTGGCTTAGAGCCACCTTGTAAATATGGCGCAGTGCACAGCACCACCTGAGCGTCACAAAAAGTGACACTCCGGTAGCGCTAGGGGCATGGAAATATGCACCTAGGTGATTTGCCCAGTATCACAGGATGTTGCGCTGAGACCTGGATTTAAGCCTAGTTGCTTAGTGCCAAAGTCGGCAGCTCAAACTGCTAGGTCTCAAATCCTCTCTTAAAGTTCAGTATTTCTCTCCTCTAAATGCCCAAACACCACATGATATTATTGTTTATAAAAGGAAGTATTCGTATGGGAAAACAGATTTTATGAGATGAAAGACAAACTGCAGCAAGCAGAAAACCCCACAACTCAGCTCCATTATTCAGACAGAACAGCATCTTAATTAATTTTTCATAAGTAATCTATCAGCAATAGATGTATGCTTCAAATTGTGTCTGTTCTTGAAAGGAGGAAAGCCTTTGCATCTGATGGGAACATCTGTTTCACGGATGAAAAAAGCGTTTTCTCCCCCTGCTCTTTTGGCAAGAGGAAGGATGCTTTTGTTTGCAACATTCCAATTTACCTCATTGACTTTGTTGCTAGACGAAAAGGCGAGAAAACTGGCAATACGAAGCTATCTTCTATGTCTCTCATATTGTGCAGGTGCCAGTTTTCGGGAAAGTAATTTGCATGTTTATATGAAAATGCATATAACCCTTCTCCGGTGCCAGCGACTAACAAACCTTGCATATTACAATATGTGTCAGCATAAATATTTACATCTAGCAGTCAGAAACAAAAACGAACACTTCCCGCAGGTATTCTGTTTCCTTCTAGACAAAGATATTAGAGAAGAAGGTGAGTGCAACCTTTTGTTCTCCAGCTGATAAAATATTATTAAATTAAATGTGCGCATGAATTATGTTAATTCACAAAGCGTCCCAATTCTAGTTCGTGAATGCTGGGGAATGCTTTAGTTGCACCAGCAATAAACAGTTCGCCCGGAGCACCTACAAAAACCTGTAATGCCACATTTTATATATATGGGATAAGGTACCCCCGATGATATTGCAAGTCACGGAGGAGTTCTGTGAACATATATGGGAATGAGGCCAGATGCCGAGTTCCATTATAAGGTCATGGAATTTCGAGGTGGCTTGCAGTATCCTTATAACGTATGGTAGGTTGAATTCCTGTCTTCATAATACATGGTCACACCATCAACCTTCTCACAAACCGTTAAAATCTTTGCCGTCACTCTTCCTTATGAGAGAAATTCAGTATTTTCAGGCATGAAGAATACAAGTCAAATCTGTAGTGTATAAGTAAACACCCTAGAGAGCAGTTAGCTATTTGTTGCTAGAAGGTATTACAATCAGTTCAATGTATGTCAGGTTAAAAAACACTGTACCTTAGAAAGTGTAGATATATGTAGAGAGAATCTGTCTTTGCCAAAATTAAATCATGCAAAAAATAAGCATCTCAAAAATATCTAATTTCTGCTAATCATGTTATATCTAGAATAAACAGTTCAGAAGAAGGAAAGACAGGTTTCAGCTTCATTTTTCAAACCCCAGTTGCAATGATGCTGTTTGAACTACCATTCCTTCAGCTACTGACTCTGGCAAGAGGCATTATGAGTCACAGCTCAGACATAATATCTTATTAAAGTTGAACAGCTATGCTATTTGTTTATTACAGGCAATGTCGCAATTAACCTGTAATAAACAAATTAGAGACGTTTTTAAAAAAAGGATTAAAGGAGCGCATGCACTAGAATGTCAGGAATAAAACTGGGCAGATTTCTTTCAGACGGTTCAATCAAACAGTATAATTTCACTTTTATTGCATGAACGTTTGTCAATATTAACCTCCATAAGCGGAAACTATAGACCTGGTTTAGAGTTTGACGGATTGGTGACTCCATCACAAGACTGATGTCCCATTCACTATATTACAAATATATTATACCCTATGCCACTAATAATGGGGGATATCTGTCCCGCTATGTGAGTAACCCAACCACCAAGCACTAAATTAGCCACTATGGGCCTCATTACGGTGCCCAGCAGCCTTGCAATGGTGGTCCTACTGCCGCAGCTGTGGCTGTTTGACTGCCACATTGCAAGTTTATCAGTTGGACCCCATCAGACCGCTGTCCCTGCCAGGATCCTAGATCCCCATTGGGTAACGGTGGTCTTGGTTGCAAACAGCCAATGCGGTGCTGAACTCAGTGCTGCCCTGCTGATTACAACTTTGTTCTCCACCACAATTTTCATGGCTGTTTCACCACCATGAAAAGGCTGGTGGAAAACAAGTGCAGGAGGCCACAGGAGGGCCCCTGCACTGCTCATGCTCTTGGCATGGGCAGTGCATGGCCCCCCTTGCCCAGCACCGTTGGAATGCGCACACTCTGCTTAGCATTCTGAGGGTGCTGATTGGCTCCCTGTGAGATAGCATTGAACTCGGCTCCATATGGACAGACAGGTGTGTAAAGCATTTAAATACACCAGTACAGTAAATAAATAAGACACAACACACAGAAAAAAGCCCAAAACTATTTATAAAGATATTAAATATTTCTATATTTAAAATGATACCAAAACAACAAAAATCCAATATAGGGAACCAGACATATGATTTTTTAAAGATTAAATACAATAATGTGCTTCCTAGTGCTTAGAGATCATATGTGCCAACCTGGGACATCTGGTCACACTTGACTGGGACAAAGTCAAAGTTCAAGGCCAACCACATTGGAGCCCTGCTCGGATACATTGAGCGGGAGGCCTCGGTCCAAATTTTACTTTCTCACATAGAAACTTTACTGGAGGTTTTCTCTCTACGTCGTGCGGTCCTCTTCAGCAAGTCAATTTCAATGCAACTTCATCTGAATGCTTTTCTGCGAGGGCCCCAGTCAAATCCTGGAAGTCTGGAGCTCCAGAGCTTTCAGCGGGGCAAACCTGAAATCCTGGCCAGGTCATGGTTGAAGGTAATCGGCTTGAGTCAGGACGTCGGGTCGGTACACTTAGGGAGCTTTTTCCCAAAGTTGCTCCAAACTTCTGTAACTTCTTCCTGAAGTTCCTCTTGAGGATTTACAGTGTCCAAAACACAAATCTAAGGTTCTAGAAGCTCTGAGATGGTTCTTGGGGGTTTCGGACTACAGTTTCCACAATTCACCTGGCCACATTTTTACAAGTTCACTGTAAGCACTCCAGGCTGGGGACAGTTGTGATAGTTGGTGCAGGAAAGTTCTGTTAACCTTTTGCTTTCAGAAAGTCCAGACTTGAATCCTTTTGAAAGCAAAGGAAAGACCTTTTTGGCTGTTTTTGCAGTGTGCAACAGGTGCTGTCTTTCAGAGTACCGTCCTTTGGGTTGCAGACCAAGGATCCAACAAGGCAGTCCTTCTTCGTCTTGTGGTTGCAGGCAGCAGATATGAGTTGCAATATAGCTCAGCCACATTCATTCAATCATCTAGGAGGACAAGTAGGGGGGGCCCTGTCCAAAGAGCTGCCACATGCCACCTAAAAGCATGACAGATTCATGCAAAGTGTGATATTTTCTTGTCCCATAAAGCACTACACTTTAAAATCCAAGATGGATGCTTTTCCTCAAGAGGAGTAGGACCTGGTTAAACCAACCAACTGGTGAGGCTCATTTCCATTAACACCCTCTTCTCCAGATATCTGCAAATTCCTTTCCTTTCCTTTCCTTTCCTGGGCCTGCTCTCTATCTGTGGGGTACAATGTGAGAGGGCGTGCCTGATTGGCATTCCTTTCTGTCCTTCTTCCTTTGAAGCCCGGTTTGATTCACCCTGTCCTCTTCCTGGCCTGGCCTCTGCAGCTGAAGGCCTTTCCCCATCAGATAACCTCTGCTCAGTGCAGGCAACTTGTAATCTCATCAAAGCAGAGGGGCTAATCCTGTCAAGGTTGACCATTCAGGAGAGGCCACTAGCAGGCTGGATTTTAGCTTACTGAAAACAAAGTCCTATGACTTCCTTTCTATATTAGTCATGATCAATTCAACAGTGTTAAATTGTTGGATTTATCGTTACCAATCTTTTAAGTCCTTTCACAACACATTTAGGGGGTCATTCTGACCCTGGCGGTCGTTGACAGGCTGGCGGTGCTCCCAAGGGCATTCTGACCGCGGCGGTTCAGCCGCGGCCAGAAAGGGAAAACCGGCGGTCTCCCGCCGGTTTTCCGCTGCCCTACAGAATCCTCCATGGCGGCGGAGCGTGGGATTCTGACACCCCCTACCGCAGATGGCGTACAAAGCAGACACTGAAATACGCGACGGGTGCAACTGCACCCGTCGCACCTTCCCACTACGCCGGCTAAATTCTGAGCCGGCGTCCTCGTGGGAAGGTTGATTTGCCCTGGGCTGGCAGGCGGCCTTTTGGCGGCCGCCCGCCAGCCCAGGGCAAATCCCAAAATACCCTCAGCGGTCTTGCGACCGCGGAGCGGTATTTTGTTGGGGGAAGTCTGGCGGGCGGCCTCCGCCGCCCGCCAGACTCGGAATCACCCCCTTAGTTCCTTCCTAGCAACCCTTTTGTGAAATATTCCTATGTTATCCAATGGAACTAAGTATCTCCAAGGAGGAAAAATGAAAGGGGTAGTTTTTCCCTCACCAGGCCATATAAAACATCCTTTATAATGTCCCTGCTTATAGTTACATGGCACCCCACCCCTGGGGCACCAAACGGAGACCTTAGGTGTGACTTATATGTAAATATAAGGTAGATTATCACTTTGGAAGTACCTTTATTTCCAAAGTCGAATTTGCACACATTTTACTTTTTAAAGACAGTCTGCAAGACAGGACTGCCTTTACAAATGACAGCAGGCAATACAGCAGCACACACTCCAGTGCAGGAATTCTACTGGGCCTAATAGTTTCTCTGCCCTATTATATACTAGGGAGTTACAGGTAGTTTGAATCCCCCATGCCCTATTATCTACTAGGGACTTACAGTAGTCTAGCATTACCAATTGGAAGTGTAACACTTTACCACATACCTTTTGTTCAGAGCACTGGCCATGGGCGTGATTAGCAGAGACCAGGGCACAGTCAGGGACAGTTACCATCAGTATCAGTCAGAAAACATGGGGTGAACATGCAAAAAAATGACTTTCTCACACATAGAAACTGTTACATTGAGCGATTTCAGCTATGGAAAGCTATTCAGCTGATCTTATAGTGGGTACATAGATTCTGACCCTGATCCTTTAAGAGAAGTTGGTTAATTGTGATAATATCAGCAGGTCAAACCTGCCATTATTCTTCAGGAGAAAAATGGTCTATTTTTACTGGAAAAGGTCGTTTTTCTGTTGCAGTAAGCACCAAAATTGGCATATTATTCCTCAAAACTTGTAATTGAGTGGTATTTATTGCACCAAATAAATTCTAAATCAGCCATGTTGAATTTTATCAGGTGCGATAAATATCACACCAATTACCGGGACACTCATAATGAGAGCCACTAGGTGAATATTAATCTTTTCTTTTTAACTGTATTGTTAACAGTAGCAAAATATGTGTAACCAATGCTTCATAAGACTAGTGGCACAGCATTTTTACTAGTAGGGTGCCACCCACCCCCACTGTTCCAAAAGGACATTAATTAAATATTGATATATATTTGTGCTGTGCCAGTGAAGCAGGGTTATTTGGGCTTAGCCTCACCAAAAATTTGAGGAATTATGGTGTCAAAACATTCAACATATTTTTCAGAAATGTTTTTAACAAAGTATATGTATTAGAGGAATTTAAAAACAGTTTTAACTGGGCCTAGCACTTATGAAAATGTATATATGATTGTACTTCATTTTTCTACTTGTAAGGGGCTGAGAGAAAAATCAAACGTTAAAGATATTGCACATTCTCCTGATGAAGAAAACAGCGCTAGTCAAATAATACTGGTGCATAATGGAATGCTACTGCTTCATTACATAGGTCCCTATTCAGCAACATGTTTTCAGTCATAAATATACCTCCTAAGCCAAAAAAAACCACATGTGTACTAGCCAGTGATTCAACAAAGGATTCCTGGGAGGGCGGATGGATTTACTACTGTGGATTGCTCTCCCATGAGTGCAGAGAAATCCAGTCATTAATCCCATTCAAGAGATGGGAAGAGGGCATTCCAAGACTTGAAGCCTGATTTAGAACTCAGCAAATGGGTTACTCTGTCACAACGGTGATGGATATCCAGTTCACTGAAATCTAAATCCCATTCTATTCTACTGGATTTAAATGTCAGCGGATAGAATATTTGTTGCCATTGTGATGGTGTAATCCATCCACCAAGTTCTAAATCAGGCCCTTGGTTTGCCCTGGGAGTTTGGGAACACTCATAGGCATTTAGGTGAGTGGCGCCTCTAAGCATGTAGGTTAGCAGGCAGTCTCAAACTCTGACCTGAGCTTTTCCCCTCATGGAAGAGGTCATAATGTTACTCCTGCCAAAGGCTGTAGAAACTGTAGCAACTGAAATTTCAGGTTCCGATGGGGAAGAGCTCACATCCATATTTGAAGGGGTAATAGGGAAAGAACTTCTTCCAGTGAGGAAACATGCTTTCAAAGGGTGTTCTGGTGCTTAATTTCAGCTAGTGGCTGAAGGTTGTTTTTAGAGACTTTGGCCCTCATTACAACCCCGGCGGACGGTGGTAAAATGGAGAAAAGTACTGCCAACAGGCTGGCAGTACTTTTCCCCATAATATGACATTGGCGGTTTGGCTCAAGCCAAACTGTCAATGTACCACCCCGTCCGCAATGGCGGTAACAGCCCCTGGGCTGGAGACTTCAGTCTCCAGCCAGGCGGCCGTCACTAGCCTGCCAGAGGGATTATTACCCCGCCTACCGCCATGGTTTTTGTACCCTCCTTACTGCCACAAAAACCATGGCAATAGGCACTATCAGTGACAGGGAATTCCTTCCATGTCACTCATAGGGGCATTACCCGCCCCCTCACCCTCCCCTCCCCAAGTTTCCCCCCACCCCTGCCGTCCCACTCCAGACCCACCCCCGTCATACATGCACCTTCATGGACCATCGTATAACACTCATATACACACTCATAGCCACATTCACCCACGCATTCGTACATCGATTCACACACACACCCACAACACTGACATACATACAAGCACACGCGCCTTCACACAACACAACATACACGCACTCACACATCCATACATGCACAAACATACAACACGCAACACACACCCACATTCACGCACACACAAACATTCACACACACCCCCAAACCAACACACAACACCCCCCTCCACCCTCCCTTGTCGGATCACCCGACATACCTGGGGTTCTCCGGCAGGAGACGGGAGGGGGCAGCAGCGTCCGCCAGCAGAACACCACCAGGCGGTATCATGTGTCATGATACGGTCTGTGGCGGTCTACTGCCGTGGCATTGCTGCTGGCAGCAGCACTACCTTACCGCCATCCACCACCATGGCCGCAGCAGGAATTCTGCCATCCTTCTGTCGAAATTCCAGTTATGGTCATAATCTGGTGGATGGCTGGTAGTCGCGGCGACGGTCTTTTGGTGGCCATCGCTGTGGCAGTAGGCAGTTTTTACCACCATTGTTATAATGAGGGCCTATGTCTGAAAATGTTTGTGAACAGAAATATATTTAAAAGTATGCTCAGGTTGAGATAACAATTTCTACCATTTCTGTTAGGTGTTTTTTAATGAATAAGGATCATTTATCTTACATGATCAAAGAGTAGACAGGTTACACCAATCTTACATACTGGCCAGATGCCGCAGGAGTGATGACTTAGACTGAGGCTTCAGCATATAAATGATAAAATGCCTTCGCACAAGCAATGAAACAACAGCCACAACAGTAAGTAGTACAAAGCAAACAAAATCAGAAAAAGCTTGAAAAACCTCATCTTCATAATTCATCAAATATCAGCTTTGAATATATTTTTGAAATTTGATTCTGAAATGATAGTCATTTTGACTGAAATTTCAGCTTTCCAGTTGCTGAAAATGCATCTATTTCATTGTGAAATACAAAAGTTGCTATTAGAAATGGGGTTTCTGGTTGGCTAGGGTATGTAACTAAGTCAGGCAGAACCCACCCACTCTAATCAGGGCGGGGGAGTCACACACCCAAGATAACCCCTGCTCACCCCATTGGTGCCTTGGCACAAGCACTCAGGTCTATCCCAGAGGCAATGTGTAAAGCGATTGCACTACACACACAACACACGTGACACAATAAATACACCACAAAGGAAACACAACACCGAGTTACATAAAAATAAACTGTATTGCATAAAACATCATTAGACCAAACACATGTCAATATTACCTTGCTACACAAGCAGTTGTCAGTACATCACACAGTTACTAGTACTCTGCAAAAGCCAGCAGTAGTGACATAAAACACTTAGGTTTCTTGGTATTCTGCAATGTAAGCAGTAGTCAGGTTGTCAACATTATCTCAGGTTGTAAACCCCAGCCCCATAGATTAAATGCTGGAGCTCATGTGTTACTATTACGTGCATCCACCACGTGGGGCACAGGGACTCCTGTGCCTTGATGACTGCAATTCCGACAGAGGATGGCCCATCAGGAAGGGGTCCTCCACAGAGTATGCGCACCCTGTCCTACTGGCTGGACGTAGTAGGCCCACCACACAGAGGCAGGGCTCAAAGGAGTACGGGGGCACACACACCCCTCTCAGGTGGTGGGAAGATCTCTCCTGAACTCCCCACGGGGAACAATGTACACACCAGGTCACATGGACCTCCCATCCTGGGAAAGCATACAGAGCTCTCCAGGGCTCCTAGACCACTCTTTGGAGGCTTCTGAAGCTGTTGCCTTCCCCGCAGCAAAGCAGCAGTTCCTCCTCATGTCAGTTCATTGATCCAGCGGACAGGGCTGCAGCAGTGATTTTGGGGTCCCTACGCTACTGCTTCCCACAGCACTGCATCCTTCGAGCTCTTCAGCCACACAGCAGCCCCTCCAGGCCCAAACAGGTCACAGCGGTGCATTCTCCAACAAGCATCTCCTGCTTGCGCCCCGGGAGAGCCCCTAGAAGCACTCCTGTGTCTAGGGGGCACTCCTCAAAATGCTCCAGTGACCCAGCGGCACCTTCCTGAGTGCGTCTCGGCTGCACTCTTCTTGACTTCTCCTGCGCCGGTGGGGGGGAGGTGCACATCAACACCCAACAGGTGCTTTGGAAAGACAATCTTGCAGCACTCTCCAAGCACTAGTTACAGGGTAAAAGCAGTGTTCTTCCTGCACTTACATCAAAACGTAGAACTGCAGGGGACAGAGGGCACACCACCCAGCCCCTGGAGACAGCAAAAAAGAGGTACAGGGCCCAAACAAACAGGCCAGCACAAAGGGTTGCAGGCAGTGACAGTTCTTCCTAGTGACCCAGCAGATCACAGGTCAACACAACAGCAGCAGTCCAAAGGCGAATCCTAATGAGTTTCTCCAGCAGCATCCTGTGTCCTGTTCAGTAGTTCATTATTGTCTCTTACATGGGGAAAACCCCCTGTACTTATAGTCAGTTTTGCACAACTTTTACACAAGAGGGAGAAGAGGTTCCAACCAGTCCTAACTGGTCTCCCCTCTCTCCTCCAGCACATGCTCCAGACAATCGGGGGGGTAAACAAGACCTTTGTTTGAGGCCAGGGCACAGCCTTAACAAATGAAGGTGTGCCAGCCTCTCCTTCTTCCAGCCCTGGAAGACCAAGTAATATGCAGATGCACCTCTGTGACACCTCCACCCTCTCTGTGTACAGGCTGTCTGAAAATTATGCACAAATCCTGGCTGTCACTCTCCCCCAAATGTGGATTGGAGTCAAGCTGCAAAACACCAGAGTCATAAGCACAGAGAAATGCCTACTTTCTAAAGTGACATTTCTATAATGGTAATAAAGAATCAATCTACACTAGTAAGCAACATTTCTCACTACCATTAAAATCGTACCAAGTATATCTACCCTACGCCTCATTGATCAGACAATACTACCTAGACAGAAGGTAGGGCATTTCCAATGCGATCCTATGAGCAAGGTAGCACTCACAGTAGTGAGAAACAAAATAGGCTGTTTGTCAATACCAGGGCAGGCCACACAACCAGGTACACGTCCTGCCTTTTACATACATAGCACCCTGCCCATGGGGCTATGTAAGGCCTACCTTAGGGGTGACTTACGTGTAGTAAAAGGGGAGTTCCAGGCCTGTCAAGTAAATTTAGATGCCAGGTCCCTGTGGCAGTAAACTGCATGCAGGCCCTACACTAGCAGGCCTGAGACAGAGTCCTAGAACAAAAAGAGGTCAGAAAAAATAGGAGGAGGAAGACAAAAAGTTTGGGGATGTCCAACAGTTGCAATAAAAAAAGTCAACCTCCTGCCCTGCACAAAAAAATATCTTTGTTCTAAATTGTCACCATATGTGGTAATTCCTGTGCGGTATCCAAGCAACTGGTTTATATTTTCATCAGCTAACAATGTACAACTGTCACACAGGGAAAGGTTCTTCCTTTACCACTCACTATTATTAAACACTATGCTCGTCCGTGTAATGGCAGGGATATTTAACACGATTGCACCAGGGTTAGCCAGGACTGTGTCCAGAATGGACACAATAAGTTGAGTGTTTGCACTATTATGAGAGTGCAACTGTCATGTAACGGATAACTGCAATTTTGTCAAGGGATTGATGTAAAGCATGGACCGCTATGTTACCAATGAAATTGACGTTGTTACCAAACATGTACACTATATCAAGGATGGGCTATAATCAGGCTAGAGATAGCAAGAATGGTGCTAAATATTGCTGCTACTTCAAGGATGGACTGTAAACCATACAAATGTAAAGGAGGGGGCCCCCTGAGCTAAGTAGCCTGGCTTTGAGAGCTCCATGTCGTGGGAGAAGTAGGTCTAATGTTATGCCACTGTCTTTTCCCTGCCTCTGGCATAATAGAAATCTTGAAACAGAGCAAGGGACCTGCAGAGTAAATTATGACCTGTTAATGCTGACATTTCACTAATAAACATTCATGTATTCTGAATGTTAAAATGAATAGAAAATGAGTTAACATAGAAATATGATACACAAGTTGAAAATGTGCCTACTTGAGTGACGACCAGTAATCACAAAGTGTACTTATTAACTGCTTATTAATATAAAATGTTGAGATCATGTTTGAATTAATGTAGTCGTATGTCATATTAATGGTTATGCACTATGTATTTGTTTTATTAATAATAGGCCTTAATTTAGTCGGGTCTTGGGCCTAGTTGCACGGCCTCATGTCAACTTGCATGGCTTAGACGAATCATAAAGTGGCTTAGAGAATTAAATTGTAATTTTCCATTGCATTGATCAAATGTTAGTAGCTAGGATCCTTTCCCATGAGAACTGCTTGCTAGACTATGTTGTACTAGCTACTTTGTATAACTTAATGTGTGTAAAGGCAATGTTTCCAGGAGCGGACAATAGATGCACTGACTGGCGTATAAGCTGATACAAAATTGTTACCTGACGAGTCCAACAACGGGAATGGGAGAAGAGGAGCCAATCATCGACATGTGAATGAAGGTCTAGTAAATTCTTAGATTTGTGGTTTTACTTTCATTGGACTAAACATAAATGTACAATTCTTTGACCAATAGCAATGTGAGAAGTATTTTTAGGGAATCTAACTTAGACAGACTGCACTGAGAGGAGAATGGCCAGACGCTATATTCCTCTTAACCATTCTGAGAGAACAGCCATTATTCTTTCGGAACTGCATGAACAGACTTTGCTTTCTTAAACTATTCTGCTGCTTTTCTGATCGAACAGATGTCCAATTGACGAAGACAGTCACAGCTTGCTGAACCATACCGATGCAAGGAATAAGACGATGTTACTGATTGCTATGTCTATATGCTGAATTCTAAATGGATACCATTTCTATTGCGCAGTTATTTTTGCTATTGATTTGTACTGTAACTATAGAATCTGTTGTGGTGCAAGCTTTTATAAAATTGAGATTCTTTAGAAGATTCGGTCAACCAGTATTGTTTCTGTATGCTTACCATTTGATTTTTAAACTAAGGCCCTCATTATGCCTTTTTCCAAGATCGCTGATGCCACGAGCACCAACATACCGCCAGTGCTGGCGGTATGTTTGGCACCACATTATGACATTTCCGCTGGGCAAGCGGACATATCACCACAACATTAAAGCTGGCTCGTAATGGAGCCGGCAGCAATGTTGAGGTGCGTTGGGTGCAGCAGCACCCGTCGCGCATTCCACTGCCCGTAATTCGGGGAGTGGAATGTGCATAGGGGCTGTGCATAGGGGCCCCTGCAGTGCCCATGCCAAGTGCATAGGCACTGCTGGGGCCGCTAGGGGCTCCCCTAGTCTCCCATACCGCCAGTCTTTCCATGGCGGTGTTTACCAACATGGAAAGGCTGGCGGATTGGGACTCGTAATCCCCAGGGCAGCGCTGCCCTGGCAGATTACAACCGCTGGGACTGCGAGGCTGCAGGCTGGTGGCAGCCGGGCGATATCAGCAGTATTACCGTCGCATCTCAGCCATGGTCACAATGTGACGGTAAGTACCGCCAGCCTGTTGGCGGTACTACCGCCACATTATCGCTTCCCACCGGGGTCGTAATGACCCCCTAAGTTACATAATATTAGCATTCTTAATATAGGAAAGTAAACATTCAAACTTTTACATATAGGTGTGGTTATCCAACTTCACATGTGTGTGGCACTTTGTGCAAAAAAATTGTCCACATGGTTGTTGGTATACGGTCCCTGCGAGGTTCAAGTCTCCGGAGTATATTGAAAAGTGTATGAGACACTTGGTTTCTGTTGCAATTTGTGTAATGTAATAGGTCGATCAAGGGTTGTTAACAAGTCAGCGTGTGAGTCAAAGTGAATGAAATAATTTTCGACTGAGATCTGGCGAGTCCTATGTTCAACAGACCCACTGATCAGTTGAGAGTAAAATGTGTGGATCGAATTTTGCTTGCGAATCAGGGAAACTGAGAAAGAAGGAGTAGCTGCTAGAGTGAAACGCCGTCAGTGAAAAATCCATAAGGTTTCTGAAGCAATTGTGTTACCCTACCTGTAGTAAACAAACAAATTGGGTTTTGATTTTGTTCAGTGCTTGCAATAATTTTGCATTAGTCTAGTGTAAATCTGAGTTTAGGAGGACAAGTCGCAAGACTTTGTCAGTTGCAATACGTGTGAGTGTGACGTCATTAGAGCTGCACTGGGATAGGTTGGTTAAGGGGAAGGGTCTTGCATGGATTGGCAGACAATCGTGAGGCGCAATTGGTTGGGAAGGTCGGTGAAAAGGATTCTGGGATTATAAGTCACTTCCTGATTTGATTTAGAACAACATAAAGGTTGCAAAAATGCCATTTTTCAAAGCTTTAAAGAGTGCCTTAAGGGGAGATACGTATATTACAACGAGTATAGGTGATATTGCACTGCAAGAAGATACACCAGTTTACATTGTAATTGAAGAAAAGGGTGCTGCACCATGATTTTGGTAGAAGCAATGGTGCAAAGTGACAGAGAAAGATGGGAGTTTAGCATTTCCTGCCCAAAGAACATTTAATTTGAGGACCTTAGAGAATCTGAGGAGGTTGCTATATGATTTGAAACTCACTCCGAGACCAGCCAGAGTCAACTCCACTCTTACTGGAGTCACAAGCAATGCCAAAGTACACTCCTTTAACAGGGACACGTACTGATGAGTCAGCATTCAGGAATTATGCACCCACAAAAACCCGAATGCTAGACCAAGTCCAGATGCTGTGTATGTACCGTCATCATAGGCCCAGTCATACCATTGTTTGCCCAGGGGAAATAACAGTACAAATGGACAGGGAGTCCTGAGTCAGATTTCAATGAGGGAAGGACTCAATGAGAGTGCCAGAATAGTCTCTCCTGTGGGACAGCCATTTGATGGAACCAGATCATTGTTAGACCTTAGTCCATTCGGAGTTCCTACGGATACTGGAACAGGGTCAAACATCAGTCTGAGTCTGAAGTTACTGACACCACAGTCTCCAAGACTATCTGCACAACCAATGCCAAATACCCGGCTCAACAACATTTCACTGCAAAGTTTGACTGCCCAACAATTGACTGAAAGGTAAGATAAGCTGAATCCCCCACAGAGTACTCCTATGGGAGAGGAGTACTTGAACTATACAAAACTAGGGATGGAACGGGTGAACTTATTCAATGAACTAAGGGTGTGAACAGACTCAAACCCTACACTGAAACAGAACTAAGATACCTGTGCTTGAAAACTGCAAGGGAAGCGAGCAATGTACATCAAAAGCTAGCAGACTTGACAGAGAAATACGGCATAGAAATAGATAAAACAAAACATTTAAAGAGGAGTTACAGGTTAGATTTTGAATCAAATAATTTCGAACACATGAGATCTGCAGGAATGAAGGCACACCTTAGGGAGTTACTCCAAAGCATCCAGACGTGAGGAGCATTAGACAAGTGGGAAGGCAGATGGGTGAAGAAAAGAGACAAGAAGAAAAGGGATTCTGCAAATCTTACTGCAAATGGTCAGCAGGTTGAGGACCTGGTAAAAATTCTACCAATGAGAGTGATTCCAGGAGGGAATTTTGTCCATATCCCTTGGAGCAGAAGTGAAGTTCTGTCCTTCACAAACGATTATCCCAGATTGAGAGAGAAACCAGTAGAATGGTACCAGCAGACAGACAGGTTAGTGAAACTTGCAAAATACCTGTGGGAGGATTTGAACACTCTATCAGAGATAATAAGTCCAGCAAACGTATGGAATGAGTGCCAGAGGAGCATAGATTAGCCAACAAAAGAACAAGAGAGAGACACGATCACAGGTGCACCATCTCCCGAGGTGATGAAATACTACTATAAAGTGACCGATTTTTTTTTAAATGAGAATTTCGCCCAAAAACATTGACTGGCAGAGAATAGACAGGACAGCCCAGGAAGTGAAAGAGTCAACACATGCATATTATGAGAGATTATTGCAAGTGTTACAGTGGTACAGAAACAATCAAGCCGAAAGACATGATTCTTTTTGTGTTCAGATTTGTGGAAGGATTGAGACCTGAAATCTGCTGGATGATTAAGAGTCATTTGATTTGCTGGCAAGTGAAGCCGATTGATGAGGCATTGCAGTATTCAAAGTACTGCAGTGACAATATTGATTTGAAGCAGAGAAGTTGAAAGAAATGACGATGGCAATGCAGATTGGAGTGGCACAAACAGGAATGCAGGCAGTGCTTAATTTGTGCTTGTTGTTTCCGGTGCTGAGCACCGGCACTTATTTTTGAGGGCCGGCGCTTATTCTTCTGCCTTAAGCATGTGATGTGAGCAAAAGAAACATTTTCAAAAGACAGAGGAAGAGAAAAACAAAAAAGCTTCACAATGGTAGAAAGCAGCAAGCTGCAAGAGTGAGCTGAAGGGGCAGGGAGTGGCTTTCAATGTATTAATGAGGCCCGAGATGGCTTCAGGATATGACTGTCTTAGTACTCCATGCTTGCACATTTAATTGCAACAGCTGCACGTTTCAGAGGAGAGCTCTGAGAACCTGTGTTGGAAAATGAGTTATTGGTAAGGGCAGATAGGTACCTACACTTAGCAACAGGCCACTAACCTCCACTTAGGTCCAGTTAGGTCTCAGTAAATTAAACACAGCTCAAACCTTGGTAGCTTGGCAACGAGCAACAAGGCTTAACTTAGGAGACAGAGGGGGTCATTCCTACCCTGGCGGTCATAGACCGCCAGGGTAGGTGACGGAGGAAACACCGCCAACAGGCTGGCGGTGCTTCTGGGGGCATTCTGACCGCGGCGGAAAAGCCGCAGTCAGAAAAGGGAAGCCGGCGGTTTCCCGCCGGCTTCCCGCTGCCCCAGGGAATCCTCCACGGCGGCGCTGCAAGCAGCGCCGCCATGGGGATTCCGACCCCCTTCCCGCCAGCCTGGTTCTGGCGGTTTTCACCGCCAGAACCTGGCTGGCGGGAACGGGTGTCGTGGGGCCCCTGGGGGCCCCTGCAGTGCCCATGACACTGGCATGGGCACTGCAGGGGCCCCCTAACAGGGCCCCACATTGATTTTCAGTGTCTGCGTGGCAGACACTGAAAATCGCGACGGGTGCAACTGCACCCGTCGCACACCAGCAACTCCCCCGGCTCCATTCGGAGCCGGCTTTCTCGTTGCTGGTGCTTTCCCGCTGGGCGGGCGGCCTTTTGGCGGTCGCCCACCCACCCAGCAGGAAAGTCAGAATCACTGTGGCGGTCATTTGACCGCGCAGCGGTGTTCTGGCGGGGGAACTTTGGCGGGCGGCCTCCGCCGCCCGCCGAAGTTAGAATGACCCCCAGAGTGTAAAGCATTAAAATATCACAAAACAGTAATTAAATAAAACACAGGAAACAGTTTAAAAATCCCAAAAACAATTTATAAAAATAGATTATATTGTTATCTTTAAAATGACACAAAAACGAATAAAATCGGAAAAGGGGAACCGGAGATATGAATTTTTAAAGAATTATTGTTTTCTAACACCTAGAAACAAAAAGCGCCAATCTGGTCATCTGGTCGCACCTCGACAGGGGCAAAGTTTAAGGCCGACTGCGATGGAGCCCGGATAGGCTACAGCCCGCGGGAGGCCTCGGTCAAAAGTTTACCTTCGCACATAGACGTTTTTCTGAAGATTTTCTTCAGCGGGAAGAACCTGCGAGTCCAATTCAATCTCCTGGAACTCTTCTCCAGATATGCGTCGCGGTAGCCTTCGGTGGAGATTTTTACCTTCGGACTTAGTCGTTTTTTGGAGGTGAAAATCCTTCGACCAGGACAAACCTGGATCTTGATCCGACGTCCTTTGAGCCCTCCTCGGGCTGGCTGGGAGGTCCCGGTCAACTTTCTACATTCAGACTTAGGTGGTCATTACAACCATGGCGAACGGTGTTAAAGCGGCGGTAAGACCTCCAACAGGCCGGCGGTAAAAAAATTGCAATTACGACCGTGGCGGAAATCGCCAACAAAGACAGCCACTTTAACACTCAGACCGCCATGGCGGTACAAACAAACAGCGCGACAAACAGACAGGCGGAGGACAAAGTACCGCCCACACTATTATGACAGGCTAATCCGCCACCTTTTCCGGGGCGGATTCACCATGATAAAACAGGAATTTCAAAGGGAAAACGCTCACCTCATTAGGAACGAGGACACCATGGAACCGGAACTCCAAATTCTACCTGCAATAGTCTTCCTGCTCCTCTACCAGGAGCACGAACGCCAGCGGCGAAGACCACGGTGAGTACTGCACCTACGACACAGGGGAGGGGGGAGGCAAAATACAGGGACACACACACGCAACACGCCCACCCCCACCCTCACCCACTACAACACACACACTAATACATGTTGATACATTACAGTTACACCCCCCAAACCCCCTAGAAGAATGCAAAGACAAAAGTAAATGATTGTAAAGATTGTAATCTATTAAAATCCAGTACTCCAAAATATATATACACTATAAACAAATATATACACCAATAATGCAAGTCCAGGTATTGCACAATTTATAGTCCGTGGACCACTGGGCCCAAAATGCATGGGCGAGGCCCACACTCGATAACCGATCAAAACAGAGAGAACACTGCAGGGGCATCAGATAGAAATACAACAGGCACCTCAGGGGGAAGGGAGGGGGGGCACCTCAGCCGGATGAGTGCACGATGCCAGATCCATGAGGGGGCTCAATGCCGACTGTTCAATCCTAGGGAGCGCAAAGCCACAGTCTCTCAAGTCTCTACAGTGGGTGGTTTGCCCACTGCTATATCCTGGGGAGTGAAAAGCCACAGTCTCTCAAGTCTCTACAGTGGGTGGGTTGCCCACTGCTATATCTTGGGGAGTGCAAAGCCACAGACTCTCAAGTCTCTACAGTGGGTGGTTTGCCCACTGCTATATCCTGGGGAGCGCAAAGCCACAGTCTCTCAAGACTCTACAGTGGGTGGTTTGCCCACTGCTATATCCTGGGGAGTGCAAAGCCACAGTCTCTCAAGTCTCACAGTCTCTCAAGTCTCTACAGTGGGTGGTTTGCCCACTGCTATATCCTGGGGAGTGCAAAGCCACAGTCTCTCAAGTCTCTACAGTTGTTGGTTTGCCCACTGCTATATCCTGGGGAGTGCAAAGCCACAGTCTCTCAAGTGGAT
Source organism: Pleurodeles waltl (assembly GCF_031143425.1). Taxonomy (NCBI): domain Eukaryota; kingdom Metazoa; phylum Chordata; class Amphibia; order Caudata; family Salamandridae; genus Pleurodeles; species Pleurodeles waltl. The sequence goes on from NC_090448.1 coordinate 1,022,167,029, forward strand.
AACAGTCTCCACTGGTTCTGGAGGGGGACTGGTGCCCAGAGTGCTTCATCCTGTGAAGGACAAAGGTAGTGGATGGATCTCTCCACTGGTTCTGGCGGGGGACTGGTGCCCAGAGTGCTTCATCCTGTGAAGGACAGAGGTAGTGGATGGCTCTCTCCACTGGTTCTGGAGGGGGACTGGTGCCCAGAGTGCTTCATCATGTGAAGGACAGAGGTAGTGGATGGATCTCTCCACTGGTTCTGGAGGGGGACTGGTGCCCAGAGTGCTTCATTCTGTGAAGGACAGAGGTAATGGATGGAAGTTTCCACTGGTTCTGGAGGGGGACTGGTGCCCAGAGTGCTTCATCCTGTGAAGGACAGAGGTAGTGGATGGATCTCTCTACTGGTTCTGGAGTGGGACTGGTGCCCAGAGTGCATCACTCACCCCGTGACGGACCCAGTTGCGTCAGTGCCCCTGCTGCTCATGGGCTAGCGTTGCTTGAGTTGGCTGTGCCCTGTTCAGCGGTGCTTGAGTTGGCGGTACCCTGTTCAGCGGTGCTTGAGTCGGAGGTGCCCTGTTCAGCGGGGCTTGAGTCGGCGGTGCCCTGTTCAGCGGGGCTTGAGTTGGCGGTGCCCTGTTCAGCGGTGCTTGAGTCGGCGGTGTCCTGTTCAGCGGGGCTTGAGTTGGCGGTGCCCTGTTCAGCGGTGCTTGAGTTGGCGGTGCCCTGTTCAGCGGTGCTTGAGTCGGCGGTGCCCTGTTCAGCAGTGCTTGAGTTGGCGGTGCCCTGTTCAGCGGTGCTTGAGTTGGCAGTGCCTTGTTCAGCGGGGCTTGAGTTGGCGGTGCCCTGTTCAGCGGTGCTTGAGTCGGCGGTGCCCTGTTCAGCGGTGCTTGTGCTAGCGGTCCTTCATGGCCCAGCAGGGCTTGTGCTGGTGGTCCTTCATGGCCCAGCGGGGCTTGTGCTTGCGGTCCTTCATGGCCCAGTGGGGCTTGTGCTGGCGGTCCTTCATGGCCCAGCGGGGCTTGTGCTGGTGGGCCCTCCTGGGCAGCGGGGCTTGTGCTGGCGGTGCCCGGCCCAGCGGGGCTTGTGCTGGTGGTCCTTCATGGCCCAGCGGGGCTTGTGCTGGCAGTCCTTCATGGACCAGCGGGGCTTGTGCTGCCGGTCCTTCATGGCCCTCATGGCCCAGCGGGGCTTGTGCTGGCGGTCCTTCATGGCCCAGCGGGGCTTGTTCTGGCGATGGCCTCCTGGGCAGCTGGGCTGGGGCTGGCGGGGCCCTCCTGGGCAGCTGGGCAGGGGCTGGTGGTGGCCTCCTGGGCAGCTGGGCTGGGGCTGGCGGCCCTCCTGGGCATCTGGGCTGGGGCTGGTGAGGCCCTCCTGGGCTGATGGGCTGGGGCTGGCGAGGCCCTCCTGGGCAGCTGGGCTGGGGCTGGCGGGGCCCTCCTGGGCAGCTGGGCTGGGGCTGGCGGTGGCCTCCTGGGCAGCGGGGATGATGGCGGTCTTCTCCGCCGTGCAGCTCTTCCCAGACTTGCCAGGTTTCTTGTGGCCCTTCCCCACCTTGGGAGGTGTAACAGCTGACTCCACACTCCCACCAGGACCCCTGGGAGCGGCTTTGGTGGCTGGAGTCTTCCCCCTCTCCCGCCGGGCACTGGCCAACTTCTGATGCTTCACGGGGGGGCTGGCTGTGCTGTGGCTCTGTGCCACACTGGCTGTCCTGGTGGCCGGTGCACTCCACATACCTGTGACTACAGGCACCACTGGTCCCGGAGATGTTGTGGCGGAGGTGCTACTTCAGGACCTATGAGATGGATGGTGTGGGGGAGGTGTGGGAAAAAGGTCAAGGCTGGACAGGAAAATTCATTTGGACACACTGGGACGGGTAGCTGGAGGGGGTTTGGAAGTGGAGGAAAAGGTGGTGGTAGTAGGAGGTGTACGTTTGGTGACTTTGGGTGCAGGTATATGCGCTGGAGGCTCTTGTGAGGTGGATGGCTGTTGGGTGGGTGTGTGCCTGCGTTTGTGTATCTTCGGAGGGGGCGTCACAGACACACTGGGAGAGGACACAGGGGATGTGTGAATGGTAGTGCGGGCGGTGACTGCACGTGAGCGGGGTGTGCTGGTGAGGGACGTAGTGGCTGTAGAGTTAGTGCATGCAGGTGTGAGTGTAGACGAGACTGGGAGGGAGGAGGGAGAAGACGAGGATGGGGACACAGTGGAGGCAGTGGATGTTGGTGTGTCTGACTGTGTGTGTTGCTTGCGTGTGTGCCTGTGGGATGTGTGGTGCTTATGTTTGCCTGAGCTTCCCTTGTGTGATGAGGTGTGTGCAGGCTGGTCTGATGGTGTGCTTGGGATAGGCAGAGGTACAGGGGATTGGGTCTGGGTGGAGGAAGTTGGAGGGGGGAGGCTAGAGACGGGGACAATGGCTGCCATCAGTGCTGAGGCCAGAGTTTGAAAAGCTCGGTGAAGGGCCGCCTGACCAGAATAAATGCCCTCCAGGAATGCATTAGTTTGTTGCAACTGCCTTTCTACACTCTGGATGGCATTCAAAATGGTAGACTGCCCAACAGTGAGTGACCTGAGGAGGTCAATGGCCTCCTCACTGAGGGCAGCAGGGGTGACTGGGGCAGGGCCTGAGGTTCTTGGGGCGAAGATGATGCCCACCCTCCTGGGTGAGCGGGCCAGGGGGCGAAGGCTGAGTGGCTGCTGGGAGGGCGGTACTGGTAGGGGGGGTGGCGGCTGTACGTGTAGATGCGGGGGGCACAGATGTTGCCACCACCACAAGGGAGCTCCCATCAGAGGACGAGTCTGTGTTGCTGGTCTCAGCTCCTGTCCCCGCTGTGGAGCTCCCCTCGCCCTCCGTCCCACTGGTGAATTCCGATTCCGTAGTCTCTCCCTCCAGGGCCATGTGGGATGCAGCTCCCTTGTGCTCCGGTGCCACTGCTCCTCCGCCTGATGATGCTAATGCACACAAGAACAGGAAGACCACAAAAAGGTGGGGGACAGAATAAAGACATGTTGAGTGCATGGATTACCGCTACCGTTGGCGGACAAGACAGACACAGAGGCCCCCTGCTCTATGCTGCGCTCTTGGGCTCCACAGTTCAATTCCTGGGAAATGGCCTACAAGGCTATGGACAACATCTGCACACATAGATGACACAGGGGCATGAATAGCTGTACTTGGCACTCTACAGAGGTGGGGTGGGGTGCCACAGGGCCATGCCTTACGGAGGGGCCTAGCCTACGGAACTCGCCCTGGCCTAGGGAAACCCACAGCCCTCCTCCCCCACCCAGAAAACTCCACTGCGCACAAAGTCAGCTGAATGAAAGTGTACTCACCCCCTTGTGTCTGCTGTGATGCCCTCAAGCACCCATCCAACTCCGGGGAGGCCACCGCCAGGATCCTGAACATCAGGGGGGTCATGGTTCGACGGGCACCCCTCCCACGTTGGGAGGCCATCCCCAGCTGAGCCTCCGCTGTCTTCTTGCTCCAGCGGTGAATGTCCTCCCATCTTTTCCGGCAGTGGGTGCTCCGTCTGTGGTAGACCCCCAGGGTCCGGACGTCCTTGGCGATGGCACGCCAAATATCTTTCTCCTGGTGGGCGCCGACCTACATGAAATGTACAGGGGAAGAAGAGAAGTCATTACCAACTGCACCGTCAAAGTGAGTGGCCCCCATCCCTACCCTTGCCATGTGGCACATGCACTCACCGTCTTTCATGCACGCAGCACTCTGCCCCCTTCCTTCTTACATCCAGCCCTCTCCACACAGGCATAGCCCATACAACATGCTCCCTGTGTACTTACCTGTTTGTCTGGAGGACCGTAGAGTAGCGTGTACTGGGGGAGGACCCCATCAACAAGCTTCTCCAACTCCTCCGATGTGAAGGCAGGGCCCTTTCCCCAGACGCATGAGCCATTGTCTCTTCCAGACTGAGGTCACAGCAGCACTTGCAGTGTAGGTCCTCTCCTGTCGAAGATCAGGTATCGAGTGATTGAAGTGATAGAAAATGGCTGTCAGGTCCGCGGCGGTGCGTACCGTCACCGCCGGCGTACATCGTCATTGGCTCCTGGGACCCATTGGGTCCAATGTTAACCAATGCAGCTTTGCACCGCGGTCTTCGACCGCCTACTGCGACGGTGTACAACGCCAGCGCAGTTACCTCAGATCCCATTGTCCCACTTCAGAGGTCAGGCAGCCGCCATTTCAGGGGCCCACATGGCTTCATTTTCAACTGCGTCACACATACCTAGGCCTAGACTCAACACACATACAGGCCACCTTTTGTGAATGATTGGTGTTCTGGGTAAACTGTGGGGACGTACCTCTGAGTTGTTTGACTCTGTGCTTGCTGTTGTCCTTCATAGGCACCGTCCGCTGGGACATGTGAGGATATGGCGGCATCCTCCGGTGTACCGACCGTTGGTGGACCTGTCGACAATGGAGGAGCGACATTTGATAATCACCTACAGGCTTGACCGTGCCACAATCCAGGAACTGTGTACCCAGTTGGAGCCAGACCTGATGTCAGCAATCCGCCATCCCACAGGAATCCCCCCTGAAGTGCAGGTGCTGTCAGTGTTCCATTTCCTTGCAAGTGGCTCTTTTGAAACACCTGTGGCCATGGCATCAGGGATGTCCCAGCCTATGTTTTCCAACGTATTGTCCAGAGTGTTGTCTGCCCTACTGAAACACGTGCAGAGCTACATCGTTTTCACTCAGGTTGAGGATTTGCCTACAGTGAAAGGTGATTTCTATACCCAGGGACATATCCCCAACATCATAGGTGCCATTGATGGGACCCATGTGGCTTTGGTCCCCCCCCACAGGAGTGAACAGGTGTACAGAAACCGGAAGAGTTATCATTCTATGAATGTATAGATGGTATGTATGGCAGACCAGTACATCTCCCATGTGAATGCCATGTTCCCTGGCTCAGTGCATGACGCCTACATCTTGCGGAATAGCAGCATCCCTTATTTGATAGGTCAACTCCAGAGGCACCGTGTGTGGCTATTAGGTGAGCACCTGGAAGCAAGTCAGTGGGAATGGGTGTATGGGTCTGGGGTTATCCCTCCAGGTTAGTGTGTGTCTAACAGTTGCCCCTCACCATTTGCAGGTGACTCTTGTTACCCCAACCTGTCATGGCTACTGACCCCAGTGAGGAATACCAGGACAAGGGCAGAGGAACGCTACAATGAGGCCCATGGGCGAACTAGAAGGGTGATCGAGCGGACCTTCGGCCTCCTGAAGGCCAGGTTCAGGTGCCTCCATATGACAGGTGGATCCCTATTCTACTCACCAAAGAAGGTGTGCCAGATCATCGTGGCCTTCTGTATGCTTCACAGCTTGGCTTTGCGACGACAGGTGCCTTTTCTGCAGGAGGATGGTCCAGATGGAGGTGTTATTGCAGCTGTGGAGCCTGTGGACAGTGATGAGGAGGAAGCAGAGGAAGAAGACATGCACAACAGGGACTCAGTGATCCTGCAATATTTCCAGTGAGACACAGGTAAGAATACAATCCTGCCTACTACATGTACTTTAACACTACTACATCTCTACTGTCTGTCGTTTTCACCCAGTGTATGGTCACTGAGTTGTCACTTTCCCTTACGATTTCACAGATTTGGTTCCCACTATGTGACATCTGCTTAGATTCCTCATGGACTAGAGCTGTGGGACATAGGTATGTTGACATAACTATTTTAAAAAACATTTTGTCACTGTAATTTCTAATACACTATTTCAAAATCACAGACAAACTCCAGATCTTTTTGTGCTTTTGGTGTGTTTATTTAAATGCTCAAAATTGGAGGGGGTAGTGAAATGGTAAGGGGTGATGGCGGAGGAGTGTCTATGGCAGAGTTCAGTCTATTAGTCTCAGAGGTGCATTGCAGATATGGGCATAGGAAGTGGAGCTGGGGCAGTTTAATTATGGACAGGGTGACAAGGTGGGACAGTAGGATGACAATCAGGGTGGTCTCATTTCTTGGCGGGGGTCTTGGCATCATGCTCTGTCTTGTTCCTGGATCTCAGGGACCGTTTGCGGGGTGGTTCTCCCTCTGCAGGGGGTGGGGTGCTGGTGTGGTGGTCCTGTGGCGGGGCGTCCTGTCCACTAGTGCCGGCGGAGGTGGTGGGCAGTTCATCGTCCATGCAAGTGTCAGGGGCCCCTTGTAGTGCCACAGTGTCCCTCCTGGTGTTGAGTACTTCCTTCAGCACCCCTACGATGGTGCCCAGGGTGAAGCTGATGGTTCTGAGTTCCTCCCTGAAGCCCATATACTGTTCCTCCTGCAGGCGCTGGGTCTCCTGAAACATGGCCAGTACCGTTGCCATCGTCTCCTGGGAGTGGTGGTAGGCTCCCATGATGGAGGAGAGGGCCTCGTGGAGAGTGGGTTCCCTTGGCCTGTCCGCCCTCTGTCGCACGGCAGCCCTCCCAGTTCCCCTGTGTTCCAGTGCCTCCGTCCCCTGGACCATGTGCCCACTACCACTGCCCCCAGGTCCCTGTTGTTGTTGGGGTGGTGGGTTATCCTGGGTTCTCTGTAGTGGTGGACACACAGCTGATTGACGTGTCCTGGGGACGGAGGTATGGGCCCGCTGGGTGGGTGCTGTGCTGGTGTTTCCAGAGGGGGGAAGGTCTGTGGTGGTCTGTGCCTGTGTGAGGGGAACCGACTGTCCAGAGGACCCCGATGGTCCAGGTTGGTCATCTAGATCCAGTTGGACAGAGGTGCTGTCATCACTGTGTGCCTCTTCTGTTGGTGGAGTGGACATGTGTGGACCCTTCTGTCCGGTGACGTTGGGTAGGGGTCCTGCAGGTGTATAAAAGGATGTTTATTAAATGTGTGTGTGTAATGGTGTGCAATGGGTGGGTGACCGTGTACCCCAGTGCTAGCATTCCTGTGTGGGAGCTTGTGTGATGATGGTTTAGGGGGGTGTATGGGTATGTGCAGTGGGCATGCTTGGGTGATGTGTGTCCATGCTTTGTTGTTGCATGCAGGGCTTGGTGTTAGGATGTGTGGTTTGTGATGTTGGGACAATTGTGAGGAGTAGGGGTGCTGGGGGTGAGGGTGAGGGTGGGGGTATGTGCTGGCATGCAGGTAGGATGGGGGATGTAATAGTAAAGCTTTGTCTTACCAGAGTCCATTTCTCCAACTACTCCTTCGAGGCCCTCAGGATGCAGAATCGCCATGACCTGCTCCTCCCATGTTGTTAGTTGTGGGGGAGGAGGTGGGGGTCCGCCGCCAGTCCGCTGAACCACCTGGTGGTGTCTTGAGACCACGGAACGCACCTTCCCCCGTAGGTCGTTCCACCTCTTCCTGATGTCTTCCCGATTTCTTGGGTGCTGTCCCATTACATTGACCCTGTCCACTATTCTTCGCCATAGCTCCATCTTCCTTGCAATGGAGGTGTGCTGCACCTGTGATCCGAATAGCTGTGGCTCTACCCGGACAATTTCCTCCACCATGACCCTGAGCTCCTCCTCCGAGAACCTGGGGTGTCTTTGCCATGCCTTGGGGTGGTGTAGGTGATGTGTGGGGTGGATTGTGTGGTGATAAGTGTGGTGATATGTAGTGGTGTGTGAGTGTGTGAGGTGCGTGGAAGTTGTGTGGGTGATGGTGTTGTGTGCCTGTGGATGCTGTTGTTCTTGCTGGTGGTGTTTCTCTCTGGCCTTCTCTCTGTAAATTTGTTGTAGGGGTTTGTGGGTGATGTGGGTGTGTGTTTTATATTGTATTGGGTGTGTGGGAGTGGTGTGTGTATGTGTATCAGATGTGTGTATTTCAAATTGTCCAATGTGGTGGTGTTTTGGAGATGTGTGTATATTATGAGCGCGGCGGTGTGTACTGCCAATGGAATACCGCGGTTGAAAGACCGCCACGTGGATTCGTGTGTCATGATAGTGTGGGCGCATTTATGTTGGCGTGACGGTGGTGGTTTTGTTTTCGCCAGTTTATCACTGACCTTTGGTGTGGCGGACTTGTGTGGGTGTCTGAATTTTGGCGGATTCCGAGATGTGGGTCATAATAGCTGTGGCGGAATTCCGCGGCCGCGGCGGTGTGTTGGCGGTCTTCTGCACGGCGGTAAGCGGCTTTTACCGCCAATGTTGTAATGAGAGCCTTAGTCTCTTTTTTGGAGATTTTCTTCACCAGGACAAAACTGCAAATCAGACCGGGTCACGGTTGAGGAAAGCCGGCTAGAGTTGCCGTGGCGGGTTGGTCCCTCTATGGAGCTTTTTTTCAAAAGTTCTCCAAACTTCTCCAAACTTCTGGATCTTCTCCCAGATGTTCCTATAAGGTTCTTTTGGGGTCCACCGCTCCCCCCAAGGATCCAGAAGCTCTGAGATGATCCTTGGGGATGTGGACTATAACTCCCAGAATACACCTGGCGCAAACTCCTTTTTGGCCACTGTTCAGTGGTCAGCTGGTTGATTTCTTCAGGAGTTGGTGCAGGGGACTCTGGTTAGCAATTTTTCACCTGTAGCAAAGAGGGAGTCCCTCCTTGAACCAATTGAAGCCAGGCAAAGTCCTTCTTGTGGTGAAGTTCAAGTGAGCAGCTGGTGCAGTCCTTCAGAGTGCAGGGTCCAGGTGCAGGCCACGGGTCCAGCAGGGCAGTCCATCTTCTTCTGTAGTTCTTCCTGGTAGGGATTTGGTAGGGTTCTGAGGTGTGGGTGCAGGTCTGCCAGTTTTATCCCTGCTCCTGGGTGAAAAACAGGGGGGCCCTGGTTCTCCAATCAGGTGCAGGCTCCTTCCCCCTGTGATGACCACTTCCTGGGAAGTGTGGCAAAAATCAATCCCAGGGAGCAACATTCCTCAAAAATCCATCATGGTTGAAAGTGATTATTGGAGGTTACATCTGGCTGAGCCCACCCACTGGTGTGGCTAAAGATCCTAAACACACCCCTCTCCTGCCCTCTCCTAATCTATCAAGGGGACACCTACTTGTCTGGGTTTGCAGGATGTGGGTGTGTTGCTGGGTTGCTCCAAATGTCCATCTCTGCCTTTGAAGACCAGTTTGGCAGCCCTCCCCCTTCCTGCCTCACCATCTGCTGAGGGGAGATCTCCTCCCACAGGCACATCTCTTTGTGTGAAGCCAGGCCACTTCACACCTCATCAATGCAGCCTGGCCAGGCTGCCAGAGGCTGGCCGATCAGAGCACAGCAGCAAAAACACCGCAGGGCTGAAGTTGGCAACTTTTCAGGTAAAGTTTAAAACTCTTTACCTGAACAACTTATATTAAATCCAACAATTGGAAGTTGTGGGATTTATTATAACAATAAATTTGATACCAAACTCTTGGTATCTATTACTTAAGGGGACTTTTAAAATTAAAATAAAGTCTCCCCATTCTAGCCTATGGAGGCCATTCATTACAATGAGGGGAAAACAAATTTGGCTGTTTTTACCTCACCAGAGCTTTTAAAACTATTTTTATAAGGTCCCTGCTTATAGTTACATGGCACCCAGCCCTAGGGGCACATAGGGCACACCTTAGAGGTGACGTATATGTAAAAATAAAGTAGTTTAAGACTTTGGAACTACTTTTAATTCCAAAGTCGAATTTGCATGTATCTTTAATTTAAAAGCAGCCAGCAAGGCAGACCTGCCTTTAAAATGACACTGGGCACCTCAGCAGTGCTACCTATGCTGGGGTCCCTAAACGTACATGCCCTACCATATACTAGGGACGTATAGGTAGGTTGACGTAGCCAATTATAACTAGCCTAATTTGCATACTGAGTTTACACAGAGTACAGTCCCTGGGACTGGTGAGCAGTACCCAGGGCACCATCAGAGTTAGGAAAATACCAGCAAAAAGTGGACAATGGGGGCACAATGTTAGGGGGTCTCTGCAATCAGCCCTGTTCTCCCACAACCTGCATGTTTCTATTTACAAATTAAGCACTGGATGCAAGTAAATCTTCCACAGCAACAGCAGCAGCAACAGAAGGGAAATGTGGTATTTCAAAATCAGATGAGAGGTAGAGGTTGCGGAGGAATTGGAAACGGAAACCGTAGTCCCGATTTGGGTACTGTAGTGGTTCAGAATGATGTGCAGGGAATGAAGAGATTGTTGCCATGGCATGCTTGCGGAGGGATCAGACATTGGAAGTGGGAGTGTTCGATGATGGTACAGAAAGGTGTTGTTCCGCAAATAAGTGACATCAATTTGTTCCAAAACATGAGAGGCCAGAGAATGAGGGATTAAAATCCAAATTTTCAAAGCAATATGAATCAGATGCAGAATTTCAACCCATGCAACAGGTGCAAATGCCATGTATGCAGATGGGACAGTCACAGCCAATGCAACAGCAGGTTCAAATGGTACATAGACAGCACATCCAAATACCTCAAGCCACAATGGAGCAGCAGCAGGTGATGCTTCCTCAACAGGTCAAAGGTCCAAGATCTAACCGGAGTAATAACATAGTCCACCAATTCCCATTACACAGTGAGAATGGAAAAAACAATGATTGGGTGAGCGAGAGTTCTGACGAAGAGAAATGTCTGCTTGCAGTTTCATTAGAAGTAGATCAGAAGGGTCCATATGTGAAGGGAAAAGTAATGGGTTACAAAGTTTCATTTTTGGTTGACACAGGAACTACAGGCTCTACAGTGAGAACTGCAGAAGTTCCAAACTTACCCCTTTCAGGAACAACCGTCCAGATTGTAGGAGTAGCGAATCAGCATTTGACGAATCCAATTACAGAACCAATCCAAGTTAAAATTGGGACCTTTAAGGGTTTGCACAAATTTGTAGTTTGTGACTCAAGTCCGGTATCCCTACTGGGAAGGGATTTGTGGGTAAAACAAGATGCTCGGTTACCTGCTCAAATGATGGAATTGAGATACAGACGAACAGTGATGATGAGGATGACCCAGCCCCAGTCACAAAGTGTGAGGTAATAAATGAGGAGTACCCTCTGATTAGTTTCTTTCCAGCTTTTACAGTAAAGGATCTTCCTTCTGACTTACAGGAAACGTTTAAAGAGAAAGTTTGGGATTTGACAGGGAAAGACATTGGCCTGAAAAAAAGGAGTTGAGCCAGTTGAGGTTCCAGTACAGCCGGATGCAATTTTCCCCAGATTCCCAAGTACCACATGACACAGGACATCACTGAAAAAACTTCTCCCATATTGTAGAATTTGTAAACCAAGGGGTTTTGAAAGAAGTGTTGAGTAGCCCATGTATTTATAGTAAATGGGATTGACAAAGCCCTGTGGGAAAGTTCGAATTGTTCAGGATCTGAGAAACATATATTACATTTGATCAAGTGTTGTCCTATAGTACCAAATCCAGACATGAATTTGTTCCAGATTCCATGCAATGCTGAATGGTTCACCATTATAGAGTTGTCACAAACATTCTTTTCTGTGCCCCTTCATGAAGATAGTCAATTTCTCTTCTGGTTCAAATTTTTACATCAAGTTTACTGTTGCTGTAGAATTCCTCAAGTGTTTTCAGTCGTCTTCTATATTCAACCAGATCTTGGAAAAGAACCTGGAGTCGTTGGAAATGCCTTTCCAATTGACATTGCTACAGATGATTTGTAGATTGCGTCCAAAACAAAGGAAGAGTGAAAACATGACACAATCGCCTTCCTGAACCATTTGGGAAAGAATGACCTTAAAGTGTCTACAACTAAATAGCAATACAGTCAGAACGATTGAGAAGGGGTTAGGAAGATATCTAGAGAAAGAGTCACAGCCATATTGCAGGTGAGTCCCCCAGCCTTACAGAGAGATGTCAGGATGTCTTTTGGATGGTAGGCTACTGTCGACAGTGGATGAAGCTTGACCACCCCCCTCTTCTGAACTGACTCTGGAGCTGCCATGCCAGGGTACTGAGCTGGGGGGCCTGGGGCTCAGGGGCCCCACTGCACCACTGGGGCTGTGGGAGCCTTTGTTATGCCACTGTCCAGGTGAGAACACATCTCAGGTGCCCTGAAGAATCCAGTAGAACTGTAATATTTCAACGTCATAAAGTAATGCAAATGCAAGTAAATGATAAACCCTCTGTAACAATGGTATTCCATGCAGTGTAGAGGACTGACAGCATATTAAGGTGAGTCCTTGGACTCCTTTGATGTTGCATTCTGCTTTCTCTTACATTACTTTGCTAAGATACCTTCACCATGACTGGAAAATCGCCATTTTTTGATCTTGGAACTGATCTACACACAATACCAGTCTCCCTTATGTACTACTTCATTGATAATAATGTAATTGCTGCTAAGCCCTCGATTAATGCATGGCACTATTGCTATTGTTGTTCATCTTATGAACCCCATGATTTTGAATGCTGGTTTGCTTAGTGGACTATAGTGGGATACAAAAGAAAGAGTTGTAGCACACTGACATTCAAAAAGACCTCTGAAGGGCTCTACGAAGTGATGCAGTGATGTTCTTAACTAGACACTCATAATGGCACATGTTTGACATGGCTGCTACTCAGCTTCGAATGACTTATCAGGACCAGACCTTTTAATTGGATCCCCACTTCAGTTCAGTTCAGAGTCCTTCAGGTGCAGACTTTACTTCTTTGAAATCGATCACCTATCACCATTTCAACATACAATACCACTTTATTACCTTTTACGAGCTTGTTATGGAATAATAGCCCTGTAATACTTGACTTCCTTATTGGATCTTCTGATTCGCAAGTCTACAAACCACTAAGTCTACCAGCCTTGATAAAGTCCAGAAAGACGAAACATGTTCCGGCTGCCATAGATGTCTTGTAGAATTAACTGTTTAGGGTATTCATAAAAATCCTGAAAGAACAATAAACATGAAACTTTGAACTTTGATTTCAAAACCAATGACAAATGTAATATTCCCTTGAAAGAATTTGCAATATTTTTGTGTGCGCATGAACGGCACCATGCTGCACGCCAGAGGGTTTTGCTGTTCAAGTTGATTTTGTTGCCTCTCGAGTATATTCCCTACTCTACCAGCATATTTCTCACTGCAAACATTTGTGACCGACTGCAACCGTTCACGGTGAGAAAGTGTTGCCGGGTGTCCCCTCGCATCCAAAAATCATGCTAGGATATTCCAATTCTTGCTTGCCCTTACCATCTTACTGTTGGTGAACCACGCATGAGAAAAAACGTCACCACGCAATATTTGGCAGAATTTGACCAGAACTCTGAGTCACAAGGTCGAGTAGTCAAAATTCCACCAACTCGGCTGTTGCAGTGGAATTTATCACCCACTCCTACCTGAGACTCACTAACTTACCATGTTTACATGTTCTTTTTAATACTTTCATTCCTTTAGCTAAGATGTGCAGCCAAGTATTTGTCACTGCTACTACTGCAATAGCAATGACCATCGAGGGACCTGAGCCTTTGAGAAGCTACTCTGTAGCCAGTATGTGCAAGTACCTCTACTTCACTTACTTCAATGTGCTGGTTGTATATGTGTGTGAAGAAACTGATTAATGAGGACAGACAGAGAGGCCCTATTATGTGTGCTATGTTGCTGCATGCTCACCCAAAAAAACTGATAAAGAGAAGTTTGGAATTTATTATGTTTGATAATTATTGCCTACTTTGAAAATACGGCACAAAATTTGGATTTTGGAGCTTACTACACCAAAAGTCTCACGTTCTGTATCCTGGTACATAGCAGGCATTCAAGTTCATTAAATCCCATTAGATGTGACCTACTCAAATGTTATGGTGGGGTGCAAACGTCACAGCACTTGCTATTTACTGGGTGATATAAACAATGAACCACTAAGAATTGTAATCAATAGGTTGCACAGGAATCTCTATTGATCGTGTGACTCGTAATCAATTCTAGAGTCTCTAATGGTGGACTGCTAGAATAACAGGAAGTTGAATGGTACAGAATACAAGTGTATTTGCGAATGTACTTAAACCCATTGCAAAAACAAAATACCCTTAATAAAATAAAATTAATCATATACACCATAAAAAATACTAGTTCCTGACATTTTCCCATTTCCTGCTGAGACTTTCCTTAGCAAGCAATCTGCCAGTCTCCAAGCAAAAGTTCATGAAGTGTTGTGAAAATGGCCCAAATCGCTACAAGCACCAAGGTGTCCACCCAATGCTTGAATTTGGAGGGTAGGAGAAAGGTAGCTACTGAGGGGCAGATGTATGGAAAGTGGTGCTGCACCTAGTGAAGCGCCACTTTCCCTGCGCCCCTTAGTACCCCACTACCGCCACCATGTGTGCGCCATATTTAAATACACGCACCACAGTGCAGAGTAGGGAGCAATAGTGTAATTTCTCATGACGCTTTTGATGTACTCTGCAGGAGTAGCACCAAGATATTGGCGCTACTCCTACAGAGTACATAGGGCCACATTCTAAAGAATGGAAGCCCCCTTTTAACGTCTGCTCTTGAGCAAGTGTTAAAAGGACCATAAAATGGTGTAAGGAAATAAATTTGTCAGGCTCTCCTAATGGGGGAATGCCCCCTTTGCATGCATTGCAGCACCCTGTAAATACGGCATGGGGATTTCAGCCTTGTTGGGCCACATTCATGTCTAAAATATTTACTTTAATGTGGCGCAAGGTGGCGCTAGGGCATTATAAGTATGCCCCTAAGCATATACAAGCTTTAAAATAATGAGGAGAAGCAGCAGATATTATTTACCTGAAAAAAACAACATGCTATACTTTCTCTACCTATAAGAAAGATATACTATGCAAATAACCTTATGTAAAGTATCATGGGCCAGTCCGCTGGGCAAATTTCCGTACTTATGCCTAATATTCCATCCATCTCCTAACGGCTGAATCATGAATTAGCAATCTCAGTGCCAGGATGCCAAAATACTTGAAATTTGAAAAGACCCTGCATTGCACCTCTTTAACTGAGCCAAAAAATGCCCCCATGTCAGGACCACAACTTTTTTTATTGGTCCTTGCTGCTTCTGTTTCAAACTACTGCCAGGACCTTTTGTTCACTATCTTTATACAATCTACCAGTGCACAGTTTAATCATAGATCTGTAGGGTTAAAACATGAAACGACTGCCTCTCTGCAAGATCTTAGACCTTTCACATTCAAGTCTTTGTGTAAGATGTTCTGACAGTCTTTCGGGGTGGCTTTACAGAGACACAGCACATGTGTGCAGAGTTTGCAGAGTTCCCCACTATCTTTTCTTTTCCACAAATTTGCTCATTCTTGTAGTTGGTAAAATGTTTCCACTAAATACCCTTGAGGAGATGCTTTTATTTTGTTATTAGGGGTTCACTATCCGTGGCTCCTCTTAGCCAGTGACTGCTTGTCTTCAAGAAGAAACAGCGCTTTGCTGTTTAGTTTTATTAGCCTTTTCTGCTCACCGTGGCCCAAATTAGAGGCCAATATGGACAAAAAACCCAGGGAGATGAGCAACTTCTGTAGATAATCTCTATTAGGTGAGCAATACCGCCCCTATATTTCCAGCCAAACATTATAGCCCGAGGAGGCCTCTGCCGTAAGTTTATAGGTATGGCAACAGTTCATGAAAGCCGCCTTCCTGGCCAAAGATTCATTTTTCAGGCCGAACTCTAGCCTAATTGGTACCAGAGACATATATGGTAGAAGGTAGAAATGATTTTAAAACATTGTATGACTGTATTTTCTAGAACAGTTATGTCCCGACCCCTCAGAGCCTCGCTCCCGTAAGTTAAAGTTGGGAGGACCTTATCTTTAGCCACCTCCAGAATCGAGCAAAGCAAGGACCCCTTCATTTTTCTGGCAAACAGTGCGAGGGCTTTGCTTTTCTTCTTAATTTCCTATAGTTGTACTGTAAACCTCGCATTAGAGTTGAATTAAACCCTAATGTATTTATATACATTCACTGATTCAACCTTTGCGTTTTCCAATTTCCAATTATGGCTGGTCAGTTTTTTTTCCATGGAATATTAAGGTGTGTGTTTTTTTCATATTTATGGCCAACCCATTTTCTTTTAAGTATTTCAAGGTTGGGTCAAGAATACTTTGCACCCCCACTTTTGTTCTGCTTATCAGGGCTAAATCGTCTACATACAATATACTTGATAACAAGATTCCTTCCATTTTTGGTACATGACTATTGACTTTGTTTAGTACCGGCGGAAGATCTTCAAGGGATAAATTTAAAAAGTGTCACGGCCAAGACAAAACCCTGTTTTGTCCTTCTGTTGTTGGTATCTTCATGGACAATCGGGAGCCATCCCTACATTTAATCCTGATCCATGTATTTGAATGTACCATTTGTAGTGCTCTTAAAAGACCCAACCCGGCACATTCCAAGCCACTAATTTTGGCCAGAGTTTGCTGCGGTTTACCTTATCGAATGCATATTTATAATTAATAAAGCATAGATGAACAGGTTGCTTATATAACACTGCAAAATTGCTCAGCAAGTATAGGGCCATGATATTAGTTATTGACCCAGTTTTTTGGTGAAGCTAGTCTGATTTAGTGGGATTATGATGTTTTCATCAGCCCAGGTATGTAATTCTACCAAAATAAATCTTGCAAAATATTTAGCTTCATAATCTATCAGGCCCACTAAGCGTTAGTTTTCAGGTTTACCCTTGTAGCCTTCTTTATATATTGGAGAAATCACAGATCCATTTCATGAGGTGGGGACCCTTCTGCTCTCTAGAACAAAGTTATGGAGCGGTTCTAACCTCTAACCTCCTTGCCCAGTAGGATGGATCTTCTTTGAAGACTACTCGGACACTCCTGTTTGGCGCTGGGCCCCTTTTCTGCGCCCTTATTATAATTTGCTTTTTGATGTTCTGTGCGCAGATTAGTAAATTGGCTGCAGTCTGATTCTTCAAGCTATAAGGAGATTTAAGTATTGGTTCAATAATCTTTATTGCAGTGTCTGTGCTTCAGGCTCCTCCACAAATTGATAAATTAGATGCAGTCTAAATCTTTAGGCTATAAGGAGGCTTAGACCTTGGCTCAGCAATTACCGATTCTGTTGATGGGTTTATGCTTGGGCCTGCTATGCAGTTTGTCCATGAATGTAGCTTCTCATCTCAGTACGGATACTCATGACCTTTATCCCCAGTCCTCGAACATCTGCGAGGCACAAACTGTAGCTCTTGGGGCAATATTCCTCCTGGTAGCTCTAATGTTGCCTGTTAGGATATCTTCATTTGTGCTCCACCTTGCGAGTTGAAATGTTCAGCCAGAAAGTGGGTCCAGGTGGCTTCGGAGATGTTAGAGCCTGATACCCTGATTACGGGGTTGTTACTGTTTTTCACCATCTACCAGAATCTGGTTGAGTTGTTCCTTTTTATATCCTGTAGTAATTCTGCCCAGAAGGTGGCACTCCTTGGGCCTGATTCACAAAGGTAAACTTAGACGTTTGGTCTCAGTTTATACCAAAAGTCTAAGCGGCAGATTTATGAAAAGTGACACGGCACCACTTTTATTGCCCCCCCTTAGCACACCCTTATGCCACCATGCGTGCACTGTATTTAAAATACAACACACCATGGTGTTAGTCAGGGGGACTAGCATCATCATTTTTTACACTAGTCCGACACCTTTCAGGATTAGCTTAAAAAATGATTACGCTAATCCTGCTAAGCACCCAGAGGCCCATTGAACACAATGGGAGCCTCTTTTTAAGGCCTGCTCTCAGCAGGTGTTAAACAATGCAGCTAAAATTATGCATGTGTTTTTTCAGCCCCCTTAGCGCCGGAACGCCCCCCTTGCATACATTATGCCTAGTACAATGTGCCACTTTGTAAATTTTGGGGCAGCATTTTTGTCCTTCCAATATCAAAAAATGATGCTAATGTGGTGTTGGAATGGCGCTAGGCCCACATCAATCTGGCCTAAGTTTACAAATTTGAGGAATTCACAAGGGACCTTTATGACTCGTATCTTTATATCTTTATGTCTGCACTCGGGGATCTTCGCCTTGAGTGCGGACATAAAGATACTACTCGTAAATGCCCTTTGTGAAGTCCCAAAAAACCTAGACTTAGACATTTGATCTAAACATAGACCAAACGTCTTTGTTAATCGTATTTCATAAGATTTCCCATTTCTGCCTCTTAAGTCCTTTTTTGCCTTTTATAGGCTGCTCCCTAGGGCAGGGTTGCTTGGCACAATCCGCAGAGCCCTCCAAAGTTGGTTAATTCACTTTGTTATCTCCCTAATATGATGGTTCCTCTTCACAATACTAAAAGGGAGATCCGTGCATCCTTGATTTTGTCCTCTTGCTACTGTTGCATAGAGACCAACACATTCAGTTATAAACTGCTCCCAGATCATTAGGGGATTCTCCAAAGCACTGTTCATATCTAGAACCTCCTTAGCCCCTTTGAAGAGAGGTGCCAGGAAGATAGGCATGCATTTAATCCTTCTATTACTGATTGTGTAGGGTATTATATCACGCTCAACTACTGGATCATACATTCCAAATGTGAATGAGAGACTTAACTCCTGTGGGCGATGGTCACTCGTGATTTTTTCACAAGGCCAAACGAGGTTACTTGTTGCATTAGCAGCAGGCATAGCAGAGCGTTGTCTATCAGAGAGACGGCTGTTTTGGAATGACATTACATCCCTTGAGGTTTGTCACCAGTGAAGCAACCATTCATAACTCGAAGTCCACAATGCTCTAGGTTCCCTAATAACGGCGGGTCTTTCTATCAATTTTGCAATGCGTAAACTCGCTTGCTGTTTTATGCCCCAGTATTGCTATTGGGTGATCACAATTTCATTTCATTGAGCTGTGCCCATCAGGCACATGTTGAAGTCTCCTGAGAATAAAAGAAGTGTACTATCCTGCTCGCCTTGTAGATTCACAAGCTTTTCCATCAGGAAGGCCGAGAGCTCCAGTCCTGCTTTTTTACTAGGATGAATATAGACGTTTACTATTACCATTGTGACAGGGAGAACAGCAAAAGTTCTCAGGGTCAGTTTCACTAACTGCAGTCCCTTCTCATTGCATTCCAATTACTTACCCCTCATTTTAGCAGTTGTTGAGAAATATGATGCAAAACCCCCAGCACCAGGTCTCCTGTAATAATAATATTCGAAAAGAATGTAAATAACATAAAGACTGTGGATCACCCAATTTGCTAATAAGACCATCAATATCCCATGAAGAGGTTCGTAGTCTACTTTTGCCCTGAGGATCTTTCTGTTCCCCTTGTCCTTAGAGCTTCATGGTTGTGTGTAAAGCTCCAGCGAACCAACCCTATTCTGGTTCCATTCTGTCTTGTTGCTGGGATTTCAGTATTTTGGGGGTCATTCCAAGCCCGCCGCCCGCCAAGCGGGAACCGCCAGAAGACAGTACCGCAGTCAAAAGACCGCGGCGGTCATTCTGGGTTTCCCACTGGGCTGGCGGGCGACCGCCAAAAGGCCGCCCGCCAGCCCAGCGGGAAACACCCTTCCACGGGGAAGCCGGCTCCGCATGGAGCCGGCGGAGTGGAAGGGGTGCGATGGGTGCAGTAGCACCCGTCGCAAATTTCAGTGTCTGCTAAGCAGACACTGAAATTCTAAGTGGGGCCCTCTTACGGGGGCCCCTGCAGTGCCCATGCCATTGGCATGGGCACTGCAGGGGCCCCCAGGGGCCCCACAACACCCCATACCGCCATCCTGTTCCTGGCAGCCGAAACCGCCAGGAACAGGATGGCGGTATGGGGGTCGGAATCCCCATGGCGGCACAGCAAGCTGCGCCGCCATGGAGGATTCCCCTGGGCAGCGGAAAGCCGGCAGTACACCGCCGACTTTCCGTTTCTGGCCGCGGCTGTACCACCGCGGTCAGAATGCCCAAAGGAGCACCGCCAGCCTGTTGGCGGTGCTCCCGCGGACCACGGCCCTGGCGGTTTTTACCGCCAGGGTCAGAATGACCGCCTTTATCTCTAGTCAGTGTTTTGATCTGTCCTGATGATATACTTAGGACGATGCTCAAGACCGAATAGAAAGGTTTTTTCTCCATTTAATTTTGGTTCCTTGCTCTTTGGGCATTCAAGGGTATAAGGGTACCTGATAGACTTGGGAGTAGATATCAAAATACCTCAATTTTTGAAAGTTTCTGCCTTGTGCAACTCCCCCTGTGCCAGTTCTTCTGAACACCATGTAACTCTAGTGTATTCCCTGAGATTTCATAGGCCTGGATTTAGGAACTCAATTGAATGAATATCTTTCAACATAACATTCCCCAGTGATGGAATCATGTGAGTGAGCCTCAAAATGTTGCCTCTTTTCAAAATATCAAAGGAACCTTTCGAAATACATTCATTTGTGCTCCTGACTGATATGGAGCCATTTTTTTGCATCCTCTTCAACCTCACCAGAGGCCCTCTGCATCCCAATGCCAACTCTAGCCTCTGTTGGATCTTCATTGTGTGCATTTAACAGCTGTTTTTTAGGAAACATGGAGGTAGGGAAGCCATTGTTTTTTGCCAAGTCGTATCCCAAAGAGGTACTGTTTGGTCTTGGGTTTTGAGTTACAACAACCGCATCACTATCAGACTGGTTACTCCAAGACTGAAGGAACTGCCGGCTGTTTGACAGCATTGTGTTATGAGTTGTCTCAGAGGGCCATTTAATTCTGTTGTTCCATTTCTTAATTGTCCTGTTGGATACTCTCTCAGGCCCGAGCTTTGTTATATTCTTTTGGCAGCTGTTCATGAACCTTGATTTGAGACGGCCTCTGCTGGTTTTTGGGCTGTCTATAGTAATAAGTAACCTTGGTCTACCTAGTGTACATTCAAAACTTTTTAAATCACTCCTTTAACAAATTTGGCACCATCCAGAGTAGACAGCATGGAGGGAGCTTCACAAACAGGAATAGAATCAATGTGGTCAAACCTTGTTCATTTTTACTGGGATCCAAAGCAAGGCAGCTTGGTGTTTGAATCACTATTCTTCCTGCATTTTTGTCATCTTCACATTGTTTGTGAAGCTCTATTTTGTTGCTTTGCCCCTCTTCTATGGCTAGCATGTCAAACCTCTCGCTGCAATTTCTTAAATTGTTGTCCTCTACTGCTCGTAGAGTAGATGGTACTGGCTGATCCGCAGGAGACTTTGGGGTGAACTTCCTGAGAGTCTTGGGATACACAAGTAGCCGGTTTACTATATTGAGGTTTTTGTTTCACCCCTTTCTCCTTTTGCCTCGATTAAATTTTTCCTTTGAGCAGTGCATATTGGACTCGCGTTCTGTAATTGCATCTTGTACTGCTGGTATATGAGTTGATAAAATACCTAGGGCCTCTCCCCCAGGATATCTTATTCCGTGGCAGAGTTAAACATGATGCTGCAACTTGGGCTACTTCATTGACACCCCGAACTATCCCTAAAACTCCTTGGTGCGTGCTGACCCCCTCATAGTAAGCAACTCACTCCACAGTCAGTCTGGACATCTGGTGCTTTAGACTCTATCAGTGCCAGACTTACTCGTAGCTCGCCAAGGAGCAGGGTCCTTGTCTCCGGAAGGGTCACAAATTTATCTATGGTAGGCAACAATTGCAATCCGCCACACCCCTTGTGAGTCAGCTTGTACTCTTCTGATCAGGCTGTTAAGACTGTCAATTTTCTCATCTGCTCCTGGGATGAAAATAGCCAAGGTGTTCAGCAGACTGATCTGAATGTCCATCTTATTTTCCTGATAAGTGAATTCCTCTATGTAGCTTTGAAATATTCTGAGGAGTCGAGTACAATGACCAGTTCTCTCAGACGGGCTGAGGCTGTTGTTAGGTGGTACATCTTTGCCATACGTGTTGAACAGAGTTTCCCACTCTTTAGTATTATTATATGTTGACTCTTTAGCTGAGCCCAACGTTTCCTCGCTTGCTATCTCCCCATCCTTTGAATCTACATGATTAGTTTTCCTAATCTGTTCATCCTCCTGGGTAGTAGTTTTATTTGGTGTATTTCTTTATTTCCTTCCAGGCATTTGTCACCTGATTTCTTCTTCCTCCAGGTGGCTTATTAGCTGGGATAGTTCGACCACTCCTGGAGATGAGCTGAGAGAGTCTGTGGAGAGGCCCTGCTCAGGATACTTTTTTGACTGCAACTGGAAGTTGTTGTGAGCTCTCTCTGACTTTTTCAAATGCTTCACTTTAGTCCCATCAGAAGTTGTTTGGGATTCAACCTTGGCAGGACTACGAAGAGCTGTGCTGACTGGGTCCTCTGGGAGCACCACGACATCTTGTGAGACCCCCGCTCCTTGCCCACAGATGTGTAGTTGCATTCCCAGGGAACACTCCTGTTGCTTTATCAATGCAATAAGACCTGTGAAGTTACTGTTGCTGGAGTCTTTTAACAATGTGAACTTCATAGTTATTTTTTGTTGCGATGGGATGGATTCAATGCTGGGTAATACAGGATATGGAGCCTGCACCATACACCTTCGTTGGGCTCTTACCACTATTGGTAAGGTGGTTGGGGCAACTATTCTTTTCAATGCACTCTTCTTTTGCCTGCTCTCATAAGTTTTGCTCCTGGAGATCCAACCAACCAAGAGCTACTTCATGGTGGGTAGCTGCCTTGCTTTTGATCCCAGTAAAAATGAACAAGGTTTGACCACATTGATTCTATTCCTGTTTGTGAAGCTCCCTCCATGCTGTCTACTCTGGATGGTGCTTAATTTGTTTAAGGAGTGATTTAAAAAGTTTTGAATGTACACTAGGTAGTCCAAGGTTACTTATTACTGATGCAGCTCATAAATTCGGAGCAGTTTTCTCATTGTATACACTCCAGGTGCAAATGTAGGCACTATGATGACTGCTTGCACTGAAATTGATGTAGACTGTAACATGAGCTGTGCAGGCTATGTGGAGAGACTGGTTGGAGAGACTGTGGTGCTGACTGTGTAGCTGAATGAAGCTGGTGAGGCCCCTGGAGACGGGAGCTCGCCATTGACCACAAGCCGCTTCCAGAGCTTGCTAGGCCACCTCTGTAGTCAAGGAGCTCAACTAAGTGTGGTAGATCTAACTACCACTCTTCCCCAGTCTTCAACAAAAGCTCCCTGTGCTCTTTAATTGGGCCCTACCAAGAGTGCATCTCGTTTATACCACTCCTCCCGCTGCTGCCATATTTAAATAATGCCCACCTACACCCGCTCGAACCTGCTCATTTGCTGCGTGCAGTAATTCGATCAAACCTGTCCGAGTGGGGGCCGGGCACCAAAATCAAAGGCTCCTGGATCTGCACCAGAAGTCAGAGTGCCAAGGCCAAGTCCGGGCCAAACACCGAGCTGGGCTAAGGCTGGTGAGCCCTCTGCAACATGCCATAAGCAAGTTGGCGGCCAGGCGAGACCAGGGCTGAGGGCTGAAGGTCGAGGATGACACAACAGCAACCTCAGCCGACAAAATAGAGGGCAGGAGACCAGTAAAAGGAAGAAGGTGGTATTTGAGGAGCTGCAGGTGGGCAGGTGGACAGGTGAGGCAGGAGGTTGAAGGTGGAGAGCAGCAAGAGGTACAGGAGTGGAAGGAGGGAGTGCAGGAGCTGGAACCAGGTCCTCACAGCGTCTCCACAGGTCTGTTTTGGCCAGGAGCCGAAAGTCAGAACTGTGAACAACCATGCACAAGATCCTAAAGGGCACTATTTTGGAAAATGTTGAATGGTAGAGACTATAAAGCTCATGTTTAAGAGGTAAATCTGCATACGTTAAGACAAGTTCTTCAATGAAGCATATTGATTATATTTAGAAGAAGTGCAATGCCTTCGAAGATATTATGGGCCAGATTATAATAGTGTTGTGCCACCCTTGCACCAGACAAAGGGGCGCAAGGATGACGCAACACTAAAGTCATATTTTGCATGCCACACAAGGCCACCTTGCATGGCTATGCATGGCTTAATAAATGTGGAGTAACGCAAGGCACCGTAAATTGTTGCTTTGCGTTACTCTGTTTAATTAAGGTTTTCCATAGGTGAAGCGTGGGTGCTCCCATGCTTCCACTCATGAATTTTGGCACATTTTCCAATTTACCATTAGTTGTAGACCTGGGAATGCATCAAAATGCTTTGCCTCTCTAGGGGAGGTGTAACTAGACGAAAAAGCTATGTTTCTCCCATTTTTCTACTTGTGCTGCATTCTGCAGTACATACAGAAAGAAGAAAATGCCTCTGAGGATTGTTTATGTGCAGTAAGGTGTCCCTTCCTGCACAAAAAGAATCCTGCCTACAACATAGAGACCTTTGCACCATGACCCAAGGGGCTGCATTGGTTATAGGCAGCCAGAAGTGACCTAGTGCAAGTAAATGACATGAATGTGCCATATAATGTTAAATATTGTGCATTCCTGCCCTTTCCCCTTCATGTAATGCACTGAGCAAGGTGGCAAGTATGATAAATCTGGGCCTTTGTGTAGTCTCACATGGGGAAGTACATTACATCTGAGAAGACATACTCCAGACTCTGGAAGTACCACAAAAACTGAGATGCACATAGAGGTTAGAATCTACATTCAGTTTGAGGTTAGAATTAAGAGACAGCAGTCAATGGTGTGACATTAGCCCTTGCAGCCCCCAAGTTGTGGGGGGGCCCGAGCTCCAGGGTGCCCCCTCAGCACAGCTGGCACTGTGCACCAGTGGCAGATCCCAAGCCTGAGAGCTCAAGTAGGTCTGGTGGCCCCCTCAATGTGCTTTTCAGGGGTTCCCCCTCAAGTTTCATTAGGCCACTGACAATAGAAGATACATCCAGCTTAAAGCCTAAATACTGTATTGTCTCTCTGTCTTCCCAAGGGAATGAGGCAAATACTGAGCAGCACTCATTGGTGTAACATGCATATTTCAATGTGTGTGCATGCATATAGGACTGAAAGAGAAGGAGGTTGTGGTAGTTGATACATTCACATTCCTGCAATAGTTGCAGAGAAGACCCTGCTTTAAAATTTTAGATCAGTGCCACTAAATAATACAAAATGTTAGTTGCTATTCACATGCCATATACAGATGGTGTAAAGATGGAAAATGAGCCACAAAGACTGTAAAAAACAGGAGGCAAAGTCTTCCCACATGCTCTTCTCAGACACATCACTGGCCCATGGCAGCTGCTAAAAAGGCTATACTGTGATGCACGTCACTGCAATGGCTCCAATCCATGCAGCAGCATCGATGAGTTGGTTCTCCCCAGGTTGCGCCACTCAGCAGAGGAGATAGATTGGTTCCACAGAATCCACATAGGATGTCAGATAGCCCACTTCCAATGCCCCAGGACTGGGTGGCACTATTTGGCAGGGTAGACTCACAGATGGCAGATTCCAGGTGAAGGTGCAAGGTTGCTATAAGCCTGTTGTCTCCCTGAGACTTCTGACCAGGAGGCCAGCTAAACAGCCCTTGGATGCACTCTGGGGTTCTGGGTTCAAGAAATACAGGTCTGGTCCTTCTTACTGAAGCAAGAGGGCATCAGTTCAGTACAGCAGAGCAGCATTCCAGCTGAGTACCAGCTCTTTCAGCAGCACAGCAGTCCTTCTTCCTGGCAGAGTATTTGCAGGTACAGAAGTGTATCGAAGAGGTGGTGTCTAAAGTCCAATACTTATACCTGGTACATCTCCATTGGAAGGTGGGAGAAGTTTCTAGAGTTTCTAGAATTTGCCTTTGAAGTCCCCAGGTATCCTGCCTTTCCTGTCCTGACTCAAGACTAACTACGGGGGTATGCACCCCTTTATGTGAAGGCAAGGCACAGCCTACTCAAGTGTAAGCAGGGCTGTGTACAGCTTCTCCCTCCCATCCTGCCACTGATGGCCGATTAAGGCACACCTATGGTCTCTATTGCATGTGGCTGTCTAGGAGGATACACAAAGCCCAACTGCCAGCTACACCCAATCATGTGACCCAGAGACAGGCTACAGACACTAATAGCTAAGGCAGGAAAATGCCAACTTTCAAAAAGTGGTATTTTCAAAATTGCAATTTGAAATCTGGCTTTACTAAAAAGAGAATATTTCTTTACAATTTCAAAGACACCTAATATGAACTTAGTTACCTGCTCCCATTTGACAACTATGCCTTGTCAAATGTAATAAAGTAACTCCAATGATATCTAATGGAAGAGGTAGGCCTTACAGTAGTGAAAAACACATTTACAAGTTTTTTACTACCAGGAAATGTAAAACTTAAAAGTACATGTCCCATTTTTTAAATACACTGCACCATGCATTTTGGGCTTTCCAGGGCCTAACCTAGGGATGACTTATATGTATTAAAAAGAAGGACTGGGCCTGGCAAAAGGTTTATTTTGGGAGGTCAAAATGGAAGTTTACAATGCACATGGATGCTGCAATGGCAGACCTAAGGAATACTTAAAGAGCTATTAAAGTGGGTGGCACAATCAGTGTTGGATGCTTATTAGTAGCATTTCATTTTTAAGGCCCTGAGCACAGGCAGTGCCACTTTACTAAAGATTTACTAGTACATTAAGTATGCCAATTGGGTAGAATACAATTCCAATTATGGAAAAAACACACACAGTTTAGCACTGATTAGCAGTGATAAAGTGCACAGAGTCCTAAGGCCAACAAAAGCAAATTCAGCAAAAAGTGGAAGGAAAAATGCAAAAGGCTTGGGGGTAACTCCGCAGAGAGTGTCAGGTCCTACACCAGCCTAATTAGATTGAAGTCCAAATACTCTAGAAACATTAAACTACTACTTTCCTTATAAAGAGCCCCTCCATATTAATGGGTTAACATAATTAAACCTATGTCACTTTTTTCACTGAAGGGTCCTATACAATTCTGATGAAGACGCTGCAGAGAAACAAAAAGGTTTAGAAAGCATTGACATAAAGGCAAGACACAAGTTCAACAAAACAAACCCTTTAATAGTGTTGAGATGATTTATACAAACAAACCTAAATGTATAATTTTCTTAGTGAACCCCACCACTATCAAACTTAATCTAGAGTTTTAGTTGATTAAAAGAGACTTTTGCTGATAGTGGTAAGACATTTGACCCCATAACATGGCCATAACTCAATGTATTTAGGATTTAGGGCCTGATTTAGACTTTTTTATTACTGCATTTGCATCATTTTTTTACGTAAAAACAGCGCTAAAAAAGTAGAAATCAGGCCCTTAGTATGTTGTAATCTAGCTGATCTCTAGTGTGAAATATTATTTTACACAGTAACGTCTGCACACCAATGTGTGCTATGACATATCAAAAATGAATAATTGGTATAAATATGTTCCACAAAGTTGTAAATAAGTCTCATCAAGCCCCCGTGGATATTTGGGTCAAACCTCAGTAGATATCAGGGTCCATTACATCCCTTAGCTGCTAAGACTTTTCCATCCAAGCATAGGGACATTTTTCTGGATTTGTATGGCACTTTGTGTTTAGGTCTGTATAACTGTTTTCCACAAAGTTACCCAGGCCAAAGTTGCATTCTTTTCCTCACATCATTGGGATCCCAAAGGTACCCATGGTTTGTGGATTCCCTTGCAGAGAATGGAGAGTATAGCTAAAATACATCATACTATTGATTTTTGTTGGACAAGTGGAAATGGTGCTGTGCAAGATAGTTTGTTTTTTATAAAAATGTCATAATTTAAAGGTTTGCTCTGGTAAGATCAGAGTCTTCACAGCTTTCAGGAATACACAAACCTGTAAAATAAACAATGTTTGTCACAGTTAATACATTTTTCTAACTGATCTTTTATTATTCCTATTTTTATGAGGTTTCAGCTTACTTTCCAGTTTGTGTTTTTGTTTTGGTGTAAATCTGTCAAGCAGGTCCCAGTGTCTGAAAGCAGACCTTTCATTTCTGTTCTCTGCATGTGTGCAGGAAACAGGGATGAAAGGTTTTCTTTAGGAGCCACGGAGCTGCTGTTAAAAGCATCTCCTTGGTTGCTGAAGCAATGGGACTGCAGGAGAGGCTTTGAAGCTTCTGTCATGATCCCAGATAGCCCGCAAAGGGAATTTTGTTAAAAATATTTTTTTAAAAATAAAATAAAAAAATAAACATGTAGGGGCCACAGGGGAGATCCTGAAGGCTCCCTAACCGTCCCAGATAGCCCATTAAGGGCTACAAAAATAGAATTAACAAAATTATTGGCTCAGTGTGAAGGCCACAGACCTTCGCATTTAGGGTTCGAGTCCAGCCGGACTCGATTCCCTCTTTAATTTTTGTTCACACTACAAATGCTTATGGACCACACGAAAGGGTAGTTTACTTTTAAAAAATGGCAAATACATGTTTCTTTTTAAATTGTGCAGAAATATATAATTCTAACTATAAGGTGTACCAACACCTAAACAACTCTCATTCTCTCTCCCTCTCACTTTCTTTCTCTCGCTCTCTACCTCTCTTTCAATCTCTTTCTCCTACTCAACACCCACTCAGACACTTATGTACACACTCAAAGACCCACTCAGACACTCTTGCACCCACTCAGACCCTCGTCTCTGATGTACGCACTCAGACCCTTGTCACTGATGTTCGCACTCTCAAAAGAAGACAGGCACTCTGACAGCCACTCTCACCCCGATACACCCTCTAACACCTATTCTCACACCCAGAAAGGCCGCAGCCAACTACTGCCATTCATGGCCAAAGGGCCGTGCACAGCGTTGGTTTGGGTGGTTGCCCCCCGGGTATTGCTGCATGCTACACTTTGGCCAACAGCAGTTTTGTGTCAAAAAGAATAACGCCAGCTTGCACCATTCCAGGACGACTGTCAAATTTATGGAATAGTGTAATCCGGTGCAAAGAGTGGGCTAAAGTCATGGAAAATTACGTTAGCCAGGTAGGGTGGCGGTATGGGCGAATGGTTTTTTGCACCAAAAAATGATGTTAAGTTAGTTAGAGTAAAAAAAAAAAATGACTCTAACCAGCCTAGCATCCTTTCTTGACGCAAAACCATCCATACCACATGACTCCTGTCTTGTGAAATACAGGAGTCATGCCCACCACCTACTGGCCAGCACAAGGGACAAGGGTCCCCTGGGCATGGCCATTGCACCCAGTGCCATGTATGGGGCCCATTTCAGAGCCCCCAATGGCACTTCAAAAATAAATGTAAAATTCTTACCTCTACCTACCTGGTATGGGGTCCCCCATTCAGTGGTGTCCCTCTGGTGTGGGTGGGGGTGTTCCTGGAGCTTGGGGAGGGCACCTGTGAGCTATTTCCATGGTGTTTGACCATGTCAATGGGTCCATATGTGCCCTAACGCCTGCCTTGACCCACGCGTTAAATAATGGCGCTAAGCAGGCTTAGCGCTATTATTAATGCCCGCCTCCCTCCCGTGCCCCGTTTTTGCATGGGAGGATAAATAAGGCACTAGGGCCTTAGAGTCATTCTTTGGCAGGGAACGCCTACCTCGCATCTCATTGATGCAAGGTAGGTTCACACATCCAAAAAATGATTTTAACTCCAATATTTTGGCACCTGCTGGTATATAAATATATGGAGTTAAGTTTGTGCTCAATTATCTTTAAACAATGACGCTAATTCAGCGCAAACAGAGTATAAATCGGGGCATAGTCTGTTAATTTTGTTATTTGTCTTCTTCTTTGCAGGAAACCCTGTAGTCTTGGTGTTCTGGTTCATTTGGTGTCTCCAGCAGACCTTGGGAAACAGACAGGAAAATAGGGATCAGGTAAGAGACTGCTTTTAGGGGAGTTAAAGGAAGTGCCAGTGAGGGAATCAAGGATCCTAAAAAAAAAGCAGGTGCCATGCACTGGTGCAGTAGGTACACTCAGTTTACTTTCCTGAGGATTTCCTAGTGATTTTGCGTACTGTCATGCCCAGAACTGCCCAGAACATGCAGGTGCAGGTAGTGGGTTTTGCGGAGCAACAAATCATCACCACATTCCCCACCGTTTTAGCCTCACCTGGTTTCTCTCCCTAATTCAT
Organism: Pleurodeles waltl; assembly: GCF_031143425.1. Lineage (NCBI taxonomy): Eukaryota > Metazoa > Chordata > Amphibia > Caudata > Salamandridae > Pleurodeles > Pleurodeles waltl. The sequence continues at coordinate 1,022,196,781 of NC_090448.1, forward strand.
CAGCCCTGCCCTCCACCAGTGACTGCATAAACATGACCGTACCTTTGTCAGGCACATTCCTCCTGGGACGTGGCGGGAGTGTGTTTCCTGTAGCATTCTCCTGCTGCTGTGCTCCGTCTTGTTTCGGTTCTCCACCCTGCTTCTCCTGGTGTGCTGATCTCCAAAATCCTGTCAGCATTCTCCTCTCTAGCAGTTCCTCGCATCTTGCCTGCTCCTTGCTCTGCTCCAACCACAGCTACTGTTAGAGCCACCTCCTTTTCTGCCAAGCCATTTCTGCGGTGCATGCCCATGATGTCGCTGGAGTGCCTTCCTGTTCACTCCAGGACATGCCCCCAGGGTACTAGATAGGTGTGTCAGGCAGTATGGATCTCTTCCCAACATGCCTGTCCTGTCACATTGTCCTTGGAATCCACTTCTTTATTTTAGATACAAGTATGAGCAGCTGCAGTCCTTCAGGTCTCCCCACAGGTCTCAAACAGCAGGGGTAATCCTTCTTCTGTTCTTCCATAGGTCCATGGTGTTCAGAGGAGGGTGACAAGGGATGCCATATTTATGCCTGGCACTGGATTGTGGCTAGGGGGTGACTTCTGGCTCCTCAATAACCAATGTGGTAAAAGCTCCAAGGGGGTTAACCTACTAACTTTTGCAGCATTTCCTGTGTGTCCTACTTTAAACAATCCCACAGAGCCCCTCTGTCACTAAGACCAAGATGGAGAAAGTTGTATCTCTTTGTGCAGAGCCTGTGTGCCCACCCAGAGATGTGACCATTGCAATGAGCAGGCCCCTCCTCCTTTGCACTTCAAACTAGTTGTCATATGTGTTAGACCTGGATTCCTTTGGTGTTGTTTCCCCAGACTTTATTTTCTGACCATCTGTTTTGACTGTGTGCTTAACTTAGTTTTTGTTGGTTTTAGGACTCTGGGCACTTTACCACTGCTGTCCAGTGCTAAAGTGGATATGTTATGTGTCTAAGACATGGTAACATTGGCTTCTCTATGGTGGCATATTTGATTTACTAGTAAGACCCTAATAAAGTGCACTATGTGTGCCCAAGGCCTGTAAGTCACATGTTCGCAGCACTGGTTGTGCCACCCACTATGGTGCCTTTCAAACATGCCTCTGGTCTGCCATTGCAGAGCCCCTTTGTGCAGTTTAAACTGCCATTGTGTCCTACCAAGTGTACCATTTTGCTGGGCCCAACCTTCCTTTTTATTACAGTACGACACCCTTAAGGTAGGCCCTGGTTAACCCCAAGGGCAGGGCGCAGTGTATTTAAAAAATTGGATATGTACTTTTAAGTTTAGCATGTCCAAGTAGTGAAAAAAACATAACTTCATTTTCACTATTGCAAGGACTGGACTATTTCCCCTATAGGCTAGTATGGGATTTGCCTTAAAACATAATTTAAGTGTAATTTCCAATTGGGAAAAAATAGAAAAATTTAGTTTGGTTTCTCTGCATTTGGAATTTAAAAACACGTCTTTGGTTTTTAAAGTACAGGTTTTAAAATGCCACTTTTAGAAAGCTGGAATTGTCTTCAAACTATTTATGGTCTGTGTAAGGTTAGGCAACAGATACCTTTGTGAATTCCATCCAGACAGGCATAACAACAGGACACTCAAATTCCCCTGCATTCCATCTGCATACTGATGAGTCTTCTTGAGCGAGAAGGGTGGAAGGGCTCTCACTAACTCTTCTTCAAAGGGAAGTGGTCTGATCCAACACAAGGAACTGATAACACCCCACAGACCTCATTGCAGACAGGACTAGGCTGAAAGGGAACCAAGGCACTTTAAATCCTCTCTTTGACGTGTCCCCCACTTCAAAGGCACTTTTGGATATAAGTACTGGGCCTCTGACACCATATACCTAGAACACTTTTGGACAGAGGACATTCTACCAGAAAACAAAACTGCAAGGTTGTCAGGAGACACTACCATCTTGTTGTTTGCCCTGTTGTGTTGGCCTGCTTCCTGCTCCTTCTTGCCTGGGATTGAGAGGACTGGATCTGACTCTCTACATCCTGCAATCTAAAGTTTCTCCAATAGCCTGACTGAGCTTACCTCTTCTTTCTGAAGTCTCAGGGATATCAAAGACCACCTGCATCTTGCTTCCAGCACTTGGGGCTCATCTGCTGTGAAGTCCTTCTCTGCCAAGTGGTGTCAAATCCAGTCCTGGGCCCTTGGAGGTGAGTGTGGTGCTGCAACATAAGACCGGATGTAACAACATTGGTGCTTCACTTGGAAATGAAGCATCCTGCTGCAGAAACACTGATTTTGCCACTGCCTGCACCAAACTCATGCACTGACTGCATGACACAACAACCCCGACTTAGAACGCAGCTGGGCTTGTCTGCCGCAGCACCTTCACATCTGAATCAGTGCTCATTGCTTCGGAACCTCGATGATACTCCCACATTGCCCGATCAGGAAACAACGCATCGCCTGTGAATGCAGCACATACCCTCCTTGGATCAACGCATCGGTATTGAGCCTCAACACAACCAAGGTACTGTCAGAAGGTCTGCGTGACTCCTGTACCCAGCCTGCGCTCCATTAATTATGGTCAGAATGAACTTTTGGATTTGCCCTGGTCCAGGGCAACCAAATAGTCCTGGGTAGTAGCTATTGTCTTCTAAGCACTGCATTTTGATTTAATCTTTCCAAATGTATTACTTGGCTTGTGTATGTTAGAGTTTTGTCATTTTGGTCTTGTTTGACTCAGATAAATATTGGCTATTTTTCTAAATTGGTGCGGAGTCCTTTTGTAGTGTTTTCACTATGTTACTGTGAATGTGCACAAATACTTTACACATTGCCTCTTTAGTTAAACCTGACTGCTCTGTGCCAAGGTATCAGAGGGTGAGCACATGTAAACTTTTAGGGGCATTTTTAAGGGCCCCTAGAGCCATTCTAATGCCACATTAACGTCATTTTTTTATGCTAATGTGGGGTTAGAAGACCGAAATCGCTGTGCCATATTTACAAAGTGGCACAATGCACGCACTGTGCCACTTTGTAACCCTTTGCGCTACATTTTGCCTGCGCCAGGCATAATGTATGCAAAGGGGGTGTTCCCCCATGAAGGGGGTCTGAAAAATGGTGCAAAGAAATCTAAGAGATTTCTTTGCATTATTTTTTCAGCACTTTTAACACCTGCTCAGAGCAGGCATTAAAAGGAGACAATGGACCTCGGGTGCTTTGCAGGATTAGCGTCAAAACTATTTACGCTAATCCTGCAAAGCACAGGACTAGTGTCAAACATTTTGATGCTAGTCCCCCAACTACCGCTGTGGTGCAGCATATTTTAAATACGGTGCACACATGGTGGCATTAGGGGGGCACTCAGGGGCTCAAGAAAAGTGATGCTGCACTGTGTGCAGCGCCTCCACTTTTCTTAAATATGTCCCTTAGTGTGCCTCTTACTTGCCCTATTTAGAACTGTGGTCCCTACTTGACAGAGTGCAAATCTCTGCCAACTAGAGACCCTATTTCTAACAATGTTATTTATGCTAAGGATAGGAGAAGTAATTCAGAGTAACATGTTTATTAACTGTTACCAATGAGTAAGCAGGACATTACTTTTCTGAGTTTACAAAGGCCTGATTTAGAGTTTTTATGGAGCGTGGATTCCATCGCAACAGCAAGAAGGTTCCCTGGCAGCCAAACGTAAGGTCTACCTGCCTCACTTAGAATCAGGCGGACCTTCAGTGTGTCGACAACAGAGAGTACTCTGTCTCCGCCACCATACACCTCCGACGGCTTGAACGAGGTTGCCAGATGTTTTGCCATTTGTCTGCTCGCCCTATTTAGAGTGGGCAAACAAACGGCATGTTTTCACTCTTGTGTCATCTCCAAGTAAACGATGGTGGTAAGGGACAGTGAAAACTTTAAATGAAAACTCTCATGGCGAGGGAGTCATTTACTTTTATTTGCAAAAATAAATTTCCGCTCTGGGATTTTATTTTTTAAAATAAGGAAAAAACGCAAAAGTTTGAGATAGGGCTCGGTCTCGTTGACATGGGATGATGCATAGTTCAATCACCAAAGATTACATCAGGCCCTAAGCTTTTAAAAAACTATTGTGACATGCAGTTTGTGTACTTCTATGTGTAAAGACCCTCTGTAGTGAATAATAAGTATTATCACAACTATTCTAGAATCCAAATTGCAGCCTTATGCACATTATGTTTAGCCACGTCACCGTCCAGAAAACAATCCTACGCATGGTTGCAAATAGCGATGTACCTGAATATTGTTTTGAGTGGTACACTTTTCTGGGTCTTCCGGGCCTACATTCGTCATTTGTTTTCAGAGAGCCTTTAAGCATACTATTATTCTTAGAGAAGAAAAGAGGCAGTCGAGAAAAATTCAGATTAGCCCACATATTGAAAACACACTTAATGCGAAGACAATCCTCTACTTGATTATATAGAAATGCAGCTCTAAAAAAAGCAAAACAGTTGATCAAGCCAGTACAGATGTTGGGGAAAAAGATAAGTATTGTGCTGCATGTCAACCTGTCATGCTCGGTAGCACACAATCAAGGAACAGCTGAATCAGACAAAACCACAACCATAGAAATAATTTAGTAGTGGCCTTCCGATCAAGAAGAACAGAAAATGAGTTTCCAAATGAACTCCCAGTTTTTTTTATATGATCACACTTCAGGAAAAAATGCCGTCTCAGGTCTCACCACTGCAGAACATATCTTCTACTTAAAATATCTCACAAAATGACAGGTTGTTTTAGGGGACACGTCATTGAGAATGGCCTCGTCAATGCCAGGTTTTGAAACTAAAAATGAAGCGAATCAATTACACCTGGCTTGCACATACAGTGACATACACCATTATTACAGATAACTAACGTACTAATAATTTCTATTTTTACTCACTAGTACATTGCATTGTGAAAACAAATGTTCAACACAAATGAGAAATCAGACCTAAAATATATATATATTTTTTAAGAAACGCTGAGCAAAATATGCCTGAAAGAGTAAATCTGGAAGCAGCATTTCTAGTAGTCAACCAGTCATATTTTCAACCTTTTCGGGAACTATGGTGAATAAGTGGTGGAAAGATTGTTTCTTTAGCTTGTTTACTACAAGACACCAGTTTAGAAACATAGAGAATATTGATCTGAGTAAACCAAGATCAAAACAACAAAAATTCAATAAGTTGAATCCGAGATATATATTAAGACCATCAAAACGAGTGTGGTGGTCTGAGGACCAACATGGTGGAGGTGGCTGATGCACCGCCATGGCCCCGGCAGTGTAGACCGCCATATCATGAGCACGGGGATGGAACCAACAAAACACATCCAAGTCGTCACCCAAAACGCCATTGCGGATGAGCCACCGCAGCAGGCGGCAGACATATCCAGGCTGGCGGTGAGGCTGTTTCCCACAACCCTATTACGAGGCTGCACACCGCCAGGATGTCCGGGGTGGTCGCACTGCCACGAGAACCCTGACAGAAACAATGCACTGAAAAGGGAACACTCACCTTCAGGAACAAAGGCACATCTGCATGTGCCATGGCATGTGAATTGCAAGTCTTCCCAATGCTCCTGCTGGCCATTGAACTCCAGGACCAGCGACGGCGACGAAGACACCACCCGTAAGTACACCCACCAAGCACACACTGGAATGTGAATAACATTAGTGTACACGCAGTACACACACCACAGAACAGCAAGCCACACCCACACAAAGACGCAAACACACACTCATACCAAAAAACACACACACATACACACACGCCAAATCGCATACCCATGACACATCCATGTGGAAGAAAGCCAGGACAAGGTTGCCTCCATTGACACCAACGGTGCAGTGGTGCAGATAAAATAAAAAACTTAAAACAAAGAATAACTATGTACAATGAGGCCCAACGACCAGTCCAAAAATGTCCATTGTGCCCCAACAACACACGGCACTGAATGAGGCCCCAAAATGACTCCTGACTGCAAACTGATGGCCTCCACTGGGCAGGGGCATCAATGGTGCAAGCAGGCACCTCAGCAGTGAAGGGGGGGCAGTGGTGGGGGGTTTAGGTTTGGAGGGGGTCCCTGGGTTTGGGCTTGGAGGGGGGGTTCTTGAATTTGCCCTTGGAGGGGGGTCCTTGGGTCTGGCCTTGAAGGGGGGGTCCTTGGGTCTGGCCTTGGAGGGGTTCCTTGGGTTTGGGGGTGTGTGTAGCCTTTGACTTTGTGTTTGGTTGAGTGGGTCTGGGTTTGGCTTTGGGAGGGGGGACTGTGGACTTGGTGGGGGTGGATGTCTTAGGCGGTGGATGGGCATAGCTACCACCAGGGGAGGACTGGGAGGTGGAAGGCAGGGGTGTGGGGAGGGTAACAGGGCACTTGGGGGGGCAGGGACTAGGTCACCGGCAGGGCACAGGGAAAATTCTCGCAGGAAATGTTTTTTGGGCGCACAGGGACGGTCATGGCAGAAAGGTATGGGAGTGGAGGTAGAGGGAGTGGTTTTGAGGTGTGTATGTGGTGGTGATTTGGGTGCAGGTGCATGCATGGATTCCATGTGTGTGCTGTGTGACTGTTGGGTGAGCGAGCGTGGGCGTTTAGATGTAGTGGGAGGAGGGGTGGAGGAGATGCAGGAAGATGGCAGGGGGATGTGTGAGTGTATGTTGTGGTGGTGTCTGCAGGTAGGGTGGGTGTGCTGCATGTGGGTGTGTTGACAGTCATGCTGAGTGCACATGTGGTGTATGGGGTGCATCTATGCAGGTGTGATATTGTGGTAACAGTGGCAGTGAGGGCACTTGTGGCAGGATCTGGGACCGTAAGGTGGTGACTGGAGGTGTGAGTCGTGTAGTGCCTGTGGGGGGGGGTGGGGGAGTCGGTGTGGAGAGTGGATGTTCTGATGTCTGCATCTGAATGTTGTGTGTGTGCATAGCGTTGGTGGCATTTGTAGTGTTTATGTTTGTCCTTCCGTACCATGTTGGTTGATGTGGATGCATGTGGGTCTGAATGTGTGCCTTGAATGGGTGAAGGGAGAGGGATGTGGGAATGGGAACAGGTAGCTGGAGAGGTGACGGAAGACGAAGGGACACTGGCTACCGTCAATGAGGAAGTCAGAGCCTGAAACGATCTCTGCTGGCCAGTCAGGGCACCTTGAATGCCTCCCAGGAATGCAATGACCTGCTGCATCAGTGATGCCAGTCCCTGGATGGCATTCAGGATGGGCGACTGTCTAACAGAGATGGTCCTCAGGAGGTCATCAGCCTCCTCATTGAGGGCAGCAGGTCTGAGTGGGCAGGAGCAGAGGTATCTGGGTGAAGGAGATGCCCACCCTCCTGGGCGAGCAGGCATGGGCAACTGGGTGGTGAGCTACAGGGAGGGCGGTGCTGGAAAGTGGGGTGGTGGACAAGGATGGTGCTGGCGTGGTCCCAGATGGGTCTGCCACCATCAGGGAGCCACTATCGGAGGAGGAACCTGAGGATGGCGTTGTCAATCCTGTCTCCCCTGTGGCACTCGCCTCACCCTCTGTCCCACTGGTCCCCTCGGCTCTGCTGGATTCAGCCCTCTGGCTCCTGTGGGCTGCAGCTACCCCACTCGCTGTTGCCCCTTCTCCTTCATCAATTGATGCTGATGCACACAGAGGCAGTGAAGGAGGGGGACGGAGGGTGGGAGGGAGAGAGACAGGGTGCAATAGGTCAATTCCAGCACAACAGTCACACAGAGTAATAACATCATCATCTGCTGCCCTGCCATCTCAAGCCATGCCCTCACCTATACATGCTACAGCAGTGGGACACCATTGGGGAAACTACTGCTATGCTGATGTCAAATGCTGATGGTGGTATAATTGCACCCATGTACTTGAGGTGAGTCATACTAGTCACACTTGCTCAGTACTTGGCAACTACACATGGGCGTTTGTGTAAACAATTACTGAATCAACTGAACCCTGCATGGGTAGGTAGCATGCCTCCACCCTCGCCCTGCCACCCAACACCCGCGACCCCAATACCGCGGCCCTCAAACGCAAACAATGGCTAGATGACTGCGCCAATACCCTTGCTCCACTTAGGAAATCAACCAACATCGGCACCAACAAGAAAGCACTCTGGTTCACCGCCGACCTCCAAGCGGGAGTGCCGGAAAACCAAGAAAATCTGGCGGCAAGAACAAACAGAGAGCAACCACGCCGCCCTCAAGACTGCCATCCGCAAGCAACACCAGTTCATCCGGACCACCAAAAGATCATTCTACAAAGAACGAATTGACAACAACGCACACAAAAGCAAGGAGCTCTTCAGCATCATCAAAGAACTCACCAACCTGAAGTCCTGTTCTGCCAACCCCCCGCTCGCAAGACCTCTGCGACTCCCTCGCCACCATTTTTTACTGCAGGATCACGAACATCCACGGCAGTTTCGCCTCCCTGATCCCCACGACTACTGCTGCCAACGCCAACCCCAACGCACCCAACCACACCAACCTCCTGAGTGCCTGGACCCACACCAACGACGAGGAAACCACCAAGACCATGAGCACCATCCACTCCTGATCACCCGCTGACCCGTGCCCTCACCATGTCTTCAATATAGCCAGCCAGATCATCGCCCTCCAGCTCCGTACCATCATCAACAGCTCCTTCAAGACCGCCACCTTACTGGAGAGCTGGAAACACACCAAAGTCAACTCCCTGCTCAAAAAACCCAAGGCCGACCCCGAAAACCTCAAGAATTACCAACCCATCTCCCTACTCCCATTCCCAGTGAAGGTCATCGAGAAGATAGTCAACAGCCAACTATCACGCTTCCTGGAGGACAACAGCCTGCTCGACATCTCCAAATCTGGCTTCCGCAAGAACCCCAGCACCGAGACCACTCTCATCGCTGCTACCGATGACATCAAGATCATGTTGGACAAAGGTGAAACCGTGGCCCTCATCCTCCTTGACCTCTCGGCAGCCTTCAACACCGTCTGTCACCATACACTTCGCACACGCCTCCATGACACTGGAATCCCCCACAAGGCACTGGACTGTATATCATCCTTCCTCTCCGGCAGAACTCAGAGAACCCGCCTCCCTCCGTTCCTGTCAAAAGCTACCAAGACCATCTGCGGAGTACCCCAAGGATCCTTTCTCAGCCCCACTCAGGATGCTGGTAAGATCCTTCAGCATCCCTGCGATGGAGGTCATGGTGGTGTTAAGGGTCTGTCATTGCTGCATGGCCTCCTGGTGGTATTTCCCCTGCAGCCTCTGGTTATTCTGCATGGTTGCGAGGATTTGGCCCATTGTGTCCTGGATTAGGTTGTATGCACACAGGACTTGGGAGAGGGCTGCATGAGTAGTCATTTTTTGTGGCTGTCCCATCCCTTGTCCCACAGGTACCCTCCCACTACCCCTGGCCCTCTATGGCTGTGCCCCTGGCACAGTGTGCCCACTCACTTTAACAGCAGAACCTTCATTTTCTCGGGTCTGTGCCCCTGTACTGTGGGGAACACTTCTGACTGAGCTGTATCTAGGGCACTGGTTTTGGTGAAGAGAGGCTGGCTGCAGTGTAGTTTCCACTTGGGAGGGGAAGTCTGGTGTGTTCAGGGTGGGGCTGCTGGGTGTCTAGTCAACCCAGATGGGCCAGACATGTTATCACTGTCCAGACATCCACTGAGGCCTTCGTCTTGGGAGGGCTATCTGACCCTGGCATCCGCTGGGGGATGGAAGTGGCAGCAGGACCTGTGGCTGGAAAGTAAGAGAGTTCTATTCTGGAGATGTACTTGTTGGCCACATGGTGTGATGCATGGTGTGGCCTGACCTGCTTCCCAGTAATGACAGTGACAGCTGCTGTAATGCAGACAATGTTTGGGGGATGTGGATTGTGCCATTGTTTCCATGTGTCATTGAGGGTTGAGAATAGTGTATAGCATTGCTGTCATTGCCATATTTTGTGACGCAGTCAAGGCAACCACTTGGTGTGACATGTGGTGTGGTTTACCATGCAGGTGTTCCACCGTGAGGTGGGACTGTGATCCTCTGATGTGTAGGAAGTGATGCACTGTGGGAGTTGTGGTGTTTGGCATTGTGTTTGGTGTCCATGCATTTGGGGGTGGCTGTGTGGGGATGGTGGCAGTGGGGCGGTGTTGCATGCAGGGGTGTGGGATGCCTGCCAGGATGCAGGAGTGTGGGATGAGGTAGATTGGGGAATGATAGGTGGTGGAGACGCATACTGGGCAGGAGTGGTTGGTGCCTGGCTGGTGTTGTTGACTTACTAGAGTCGATCCCTCCGATGATTCCAGTCAGGCCTTCTGGATGCATGATGTCCAAGACCTTCTCTTCTGAAGATGTTAACTCAAGGGGAGGAGGTGGCGGCCCACCACCAGTCTTGTTCGGTGCGATCTGGTGCCTGGACTCCTTGGGATGCACCTTTCCCTGTAGCTCGTCCCACCTGTTCCTGATGTCCTTCCTCAGGTGTGGATATGTGCCCACTGAGTTGACCCTGTCAACGATCCTCTGTCATAACTCCATATTCCTGCCCAACAATGTTTGCTGCACCTGGGCTCCAAACAGGTGTCTCTCTACCCTGTGGATTTCATCTACCAAGAACCCTCAACTCATTGTCAGTGAATCGTGGGTGCTTTTCAGGTGCCATGGTGTGGGGGGTTGTAGCGTATGTAGGGTGCAGTGTGGGGTGGTTGGTGGGGTGGGGGTATTTGGATGTGGGTGCAGGTGGATTGTGGTATTGGTATGTGAGTGTGATGTGTGCCTAGTACAATACGTGCAGTGGTGTAGTGTGTGCTGAGTGTGCAGTTTAAGGTTGCCTGGGGAGTATGGCATTTGTGTGAATGGGTTGTAGCGATATGTGGTTCTCTCTGAAATCACATGGTATTGTCGGTGGATGGGGGTGCTCTATAGTGCCATAAGCAGGTGTGTGTGGTTTGTGTATGTTGCTCAGGTGTGGGGTATTCAAACTGTCCAATGCGGGTTTGCCTACTATTGGATGTGCCTTTTTGAACCGCAGCAGTGCATACCGCCAATGGTATTCTGGCGTGCATGAACTGCTGGGCAGAGAACTGATACGTAATTGGGTGGACGGAATGGTGCAGGTGAGGCAGTGCTGGTGGTTGGACAGTCAACTGTGCACCGTCGGCAGTGTTGGATTTGTGGCAGTATTGGGGCGGTTTCACTTTAAATTTGACTCGTAATACGGCGGTCACTGTGCCGCTAGCACTGATGGTATGGTGGCGGTATTCTGCACGGCGGTCTTGCCCGGAAACTGCAAAACTTGTAATGAGGGCCTAAATGGGAAAACAGTGCTTAGAAATCAAAAGCGAACAAAAGGTTACTTGAGGTTGCGAGGGACCAGTGCAAATCCAAAATTCAGGCCAACTACAATGGAGAGGAGGCCGGCTACAAAACTCACGTAGGGTCAGGTGAAACAGTATATTTGACAGAGAAATGTGTAAATGGTGAGGGCATGATGCAGCAATATTTTTGCCCCACTCGGGGCACTGCGTCATCGGGCTCTGTGGAAGGGAATGCCATGTCTCATCATCAGGCCGACTAGAGCATCGTTTTTGGGCTGTGCAGTCTGTCAATCCACTGTCGTCGAGCAGCTGCTGTGTCACCGTTGATGTGCTATGCACCAATTAATTCCTTTACTTAGGGTGATGCATCACTATCTGCAGGTTTTAGCTGCAGAACCCACTTCTGAGCTCAGGAAAGGAGGGGGCACCTCGGGCAAGGGTAGGACACACAAATGGCAGAGTCCAGCATCACCAGGGGAGTTGCAAGCAGTCTTTAATGTCCCTGAGACTGCAGAAGAACAGGGGGCAAGCCAAAAAGCCCTTGGAGATTCTTGGCTTCAAGCAAGTAGAGAGCAAGTCCAGTCCTTCTCACTGTAGACAAGAAGCAGCAGGCTTTAGGCCAACACAGCAAAGCGAGTAGCAAAGTGGCAGTCCTTCCTATAGCACAGCAAGCAGCAGGCCAACACAGCAATGCTGTTGCAGAGTGGAAGTCCCTCCTGTCAGCCCAGCAGTCCTTTTTCCGGGCAGTGTGTCCTTGGTTCCAGTAGAGATCTGATTTGCTGGGGTTTGGGGTACAGGACTTATACCCAAATGTGCCTTTAAAATGGTAGAGACTTCAAAGAGGCCTTTGAAGATCACAAGGTCCCTGCCCTTCCCTTGCCTGTCGCAGACACTCTACAGGGTGTTATGCAGCCCTTCGCATGAGGAGAGGCACAGCCATATTCAGGTCCGTCAGCTGCTCCCAACCATCTAGTCCAGGTAGACCTATAAGCCGGTTGATGGGCCATCAGGATGCACATTTCACACAAACTGTCTGTGGCTGTTTAAAGGAAATGCACAAAACCCATTTGTCAACAACCTCAGATGTGTTTTTAGAGACAGGCAGAGGGACAGAATGGTTAAAGTAAGAAAATGCTAACTTTCTCAAGGCGGCACTTTCAGACCTACAATTTAAAATCCAACTTCACCTTAAGTTGTGACTTTCAAGAGTCCAGAGACACCAAATTCCATATTTAGATCTTTTTCCAATTAGACATTTTACTCAAAAGATGGTTTAAGGTAATCCCAAAGCTATCTCATGGGAGAGCTGGGCCTTGCAATAGTAAAAAACAAATGTAAGACATATTTTACAATCTCAACATGTTAAACTTAAAAGTATACGTCCAACTTTTTAAACACACTGTACTCTGCACGTGGGGCTAACTAGGGCTAACTATGGCCTACCTTAGGTTGAATTACATGTATTGAAAATGAAAGTTTTGGCCTGGGAAGAGTGTACAGTGCCCAGGTCAAAATGGCAAATAAAACTGCACACACAGGGTCTGCAGTAGCAGGCCTGCAACATGTTTGCAATGTCACTGTAGAAGGTGGCACAATCAGTGCTGCAGGCCCACTAGTATCATTTAATTTACCGGTCCTGGGCACATATAGTGCCCTTTGATAGGGACTTACAGGTTGATTAAATATGCCTATTGTGGGGAAGCCAATGTTACCATGTTTAGAGTACAGAACACCTACACTTTAGCACTGGTCAGCAGTGGTAAAGTGTCCAGAATCAAAAAAGCCAGCAAAAAATAAGGCAGAAAAACAGGTCAGAGGGCAAAAAGTTAGAGGAATCCACACCAAGGATGCCAGGTCTAACACATACACACAAGTTCAACAAAAGTAAGCTCAACTTACACGTGTAGAGCTACTCATTTCATGGACAACGTTATAGGAGTGGTCAAGCAAAAAAAACATAAATTGATGACTACATATAAATTTGTGCCTTTTCACAAACATATGAAATGATTTTCACAAACGTTTGCATTTTTGAAATTATAATGGAATTTAAAAGACCTAAGCATTCAAAAAGTGGAGACATGTGTTCCATTAAAATGTAAACCCACTGTCACATGGCTAGGAAACAAGGGGAACATTTTCTTGGATATAAGGTTATCTCGAAAAAGAGTTATATATTTATTTTACAGTTCATTGTTGCTTCAAGGCATGAGGACGTGCTGAAAAATAAATATGCTGGTGTACCCAAAAGAAAAAAGTCCAAATAATCCAAATGCTTATATATTTTTTATTTTTCTTCTGATATCCTTTATTTATATTCATAAAACCATATACAGCCTTAGCCAACGTATTTCATTAAGAAAACAAACTTCTTCACGGCTGTAATACAAATATCAACAGAAAAATGATTAATATGAGAACAGAAAAAAAAGGAAAATTAAACTAAACAAACACAGTAAAGCATAAGTATGGAGAAAATACTTCATAACAAGCAAAATGTGAAAGCCTATTGCTTTATAAGATAAACATTATGGCACTCATTCCAACCCTGGTGGTAAATGGCGCCTACCACAGTGCTGACGGCCACCAACATACCATGACCGCGGTGGTATACCGCTACGGATATTTTGACCCACACAGAGAAATCCGCCACTATACAGACACCCACACAAGGCGGCCAGACCAAAGGTCAGTGATATATTGGCGGTACCAAAACCCACACCGTTAAGCCAACAGGAATACGCCCACAGTATCAGAATCCACAAATCACCGCAGCGGTCTTTCAACCACTGTAAACCATTGGCGGTACACACCGCGGCACTCAAAATACACACACACAAAAAAAACTACACCACATTGGACAATTCAAACTACACACATCTGACACGCATACACACACCACACCCACACACCACTATAAAACACACACCGACATTACCCAGAACCCTCTCAATGAAAACAAATATTGCCAACAGAGAGAGAGACAAGCCTGGAGCACCCACCCAATCTGAGCCACAGAACACCATCACCCATACACCATCCACGCACCTCACAACACACACCACAACACATCACCTCACACATCCACACACATATCACTCACACCACATCCATGGCACCCCAAAGACACCCCAGGTTTTCAGAGGAGGAGCTAAGGGTCATGGTGGAGGAAATCATCCGGGTAGAGCCACACCTATTCGGATCACAGGGGCAGCAGACATCCATTGCAAGGAAGATGGAAATATGGCAGAGAATTGTGGACAGGGTCAATGCCATGGGACAGCACCCCAGAACAAGGGATAACATCAGGAAGAGGTGGAACAAACTATGGGGGAAGGTGCGTTCCATGGTTGCAAGACACCAGGTAGCTCTCCTACAACTAACAACATGGGAGGAGCAAGTCTTGGCAATCATGCATCCTGAGGGCCTCGCAGGAGTAGCAGGAGGACTGAACTCTGGGAAGTCAAATCTTTACTATTATATCCCCCACCCTACCTGTATGCCATCACAAACTCCTACCCCTACCCTCACCCCATCACTCCACCACCTCAAATATACCCCACTATCACAACCCACTCATCCCAATACCAAGCCCTGCATGCCACACCAATCCATGGACCCCCATCACAGCCCTGCATCGACACCCATCACCACAGCATGCCCATTAGAGAAAATTACCTATCCCACAAAATCACCACTCACACAAGGCAAAGCTGACAGCGCCATCACAACCATACAGGGAAACACACCCATGGACAAGATGGCACACGCAGATACAATAACACTACATTTGCATCCCCACAGGACCCCTACTCAACATCACCGGAGAGGAGTTGCCAGCTACATCCAGTCCACCCCAGAAGAGGCCCACAGTGATGACAGCAGCTCTTCACGCCTGGATCACAATGACCAACCTGGCCCATCAGGGAGCTCTGGACAGGCCGTTACCCTGCCACAGTCCCTTACCAACACACAGCCTCCCCCCTCAGGAAACACCACCACTGCACCCACCCAGCTGGCCCATGCCAGTGGCAGTGGGCACACAGTTCAGGGGACAGAGGCACAGGACAACAGGGAAGCTGGGACGACTGCTGTGCGACAGGGGGAGGACAGGCCCAGGGAACCCACTCCCCACGAGGCACTCACAAACATCCTGGGAGAAAACCACCATTCCCAGGAGACCATAGGCCAGATACTGGCCAATTTGCAGGAGACCCAGCGGCTGCAGGAGGGACAGTACCTGGGGATCAGGAAGGACCTCAAACACATCTACACCATCCTGGTCACCATTGCAGGGGTGCTGGCTGACATGGCCAACACCATGTGGGAGCAATGGCACACCAACGGGCCACTGACACTAGCCACACCGATGAACAGCCCTCCACCTCCGCCGGCGCTAGTGGACAGGAGGCCCCGCCACAGGACCAACAGGCCCCCAGCACCCCACTCCCTGCAAACCACCTCGCAAATGGTCCCTGCGATCCAGGCAGAAGCCAGAGAACATTGTCAAGACCCCCGCCAGGAAATAACACTCCCCTTAGTGTCGCCCTTGTGTCTCACTCTGTCACCCTGTCCACCTTGAATTGCATTACTCCCTGTACTATGCCCCATTGGACAATGCACTTATGATACCAAGAGACTGGACTCTAACTGGACATTCCTCCACCATCACCCCAGTCCATTGCACATCCCCCTCTAATTATTAGCACTTAAATGAACACCCTTGGAACAAATCTGGAGTCTGTCAATTGATTGCAATATGTATAAGTACAACATTCTGAAAACATTGCAATTCATATGTACAGTAAATAATACATTGGTATCACCTTTAGTGGGCAGCAGTAAACATACCAGGAGCCAGAGTGGGCCACAGAGATCTGAAAATAGAGATGCCAAGGGGTACAGTAAGTGGCCATAGACATAGGGAAATCAGGCTGCCCTGTTCAATGTCCAACAGAAAACTGAAAAGTAAAGTGAAGTTACTGTGTCTTAGCTGTGTGTCACTCGAAGTACTGCTGTATGATATGACTTCTGTTGTCCACATCTTCTTCCTTTGCTGCCTCTTCCTCACTGTCCACAGGCTCCACCGCTGCCACAAGACCATCTCCAGGCTCATCCTCCTGCAGAAAAGGCACCTGGCGTTTCAAGGACAGGTTGTGCAAGATGCAACATACAACGATGATCTGGCACACCTTCTTGGATGAGTAGTATAGCGATTCACCTGTCAGTTGGAGGCAACAGAACCTGGCCTTCAGGAGGCCGAAGGTTTGCTCAATTATCCTCCTTGCTCACCCATGTGCCTCACTGTAACGTTCCTCTGCCAATGTCCTGGCATTCCTCACTGGGGTCAGTAACCATGAGAGGTTGGGGTAACCAGAGTCACCTGAAAACATCGAGGGGTAATTGTTAGACACACACTAACCCTTAGGGACAACCCCATACCCAGACACCAACATATACTGGGTGGGAACCTTGAGCTCACCTATTAGCCACACCCGGTGTCTCTGGAGTTGGCCCATCACATATGGGATGCTGCTATTCCTCAAGATAAAGGCGTCATGCACAGAGCCAGGATACTTGGCATTCACATGGGAGATGTACTGGTCAGCCAAACACACCATCTGCACATTCATAGAGTGATAGTGTTTTCTATTCCTCAACACCTGTTCATTTCTCCGGGGAGGGCGGAATGCTACATGTGTACCATCAATGGCATCAATGATGTTGGGGATATATCCCAGGGCATAAAAGTCAGCTTTCACTATGGCCAAATTGTCCACCTGTGGGAATACGATGTAGGTGCGCATGTGTTTCAGCAGGGCAGACAACACTCTGGTCAACATGTTTGAGAACATTAGCTGAGACATCCCTGATGCCATGGCCACTGTTGTTTGGAAAGTGCCACTTGCCAGAAAATGGAGCACTGACAGGACCTGCACTAGAGGGGGGATGACCAAGTCTGCAGGCTAGGATAATGTGTCTGTTATCCATTGTTGCAAGGTCCACCAGGAGTCTGTACACTGGAGGATTTATCCAGCTCATATTCATCCTCAGTGGTTGAAGCCTATGGAGGAAAATGGTGAGCAGAGGGTCATATTCACACATCTACTGCAATAATTATGCATCTCTTCATTTACAGAACCAGTATGTGAATCTGAGCGTCAGATGATGTGCCAATGTCTGCTGTGATGCAGTTAGGTGCCATCGCTTGTGCCCCCCTGAAATGGCAGCTGCCTGAACTTTGTGGAGGGATAAGTGGAAATGAGGTAAGTCCGCTGGCATTGTGCGCCGTTGCGGTAGGCGGTCGACGACTGCCACGCAACTTCGCATTGGTTATCATTGGGTTCCAGGAGCCAATGGCGATGTACACCTGCGGTGACGGTACGCACCGCCGTGGATGTGACTGCCATTTTCGATCTGTTCACTCACTTGCTACCTGACCTTCAACAGAAGATGACCTACACTGCAAGTGCTGCTGTGACCTGTGTTTAGAAGCGACAATGGCTCATGTGTCTGGGGAAAGGGCCCCTGCCTTCACTGCGGAGGAGTTGGAGAGACTTGTGGATGGGGTCCTAACCCAGTACACTTTACTCTATGGTCCTCGAGACAAACAGGTGAGTACACTGTGAGCATGATGCATGGGCCATGAATGTATGAATTGCAGTGTGTGTAAGACCTGTGTAGGGGTGGGTATGAGGGGTCCTGGCCAGAGTGCTACATGTATGCTGGTCAATGTATGTGCAACAGTGGATGGAAGATATATGGTGGGCCATGAGTGTGACGGTCTGGATGGTATTACTAATCCCTTCTCTGCTTTATTGTTCCTGCAGGTCAGCGCCCATCAGAAAAAGGGTATTTGGCGTGCCATCACCAAGGAAGTGCGGACCTGGGGGGGGTCTTTGACAAGCGGAGCACCCACTGCCACAAACGGTGGGAGGATCTGCGACACTTGGCAAGGAAGACGGCGGAGGCCCAGCTGGGATGGCCTCCCAACGAGGAAGGGGTTACCGTCGTACCCTGAACCCCCTGATGTTCCACATCTTGGAGGTGGCCTATTCGGAGTTGGATGGGTGCTTGAGGGCATCGCAGCAGCAACAAGGTGGTGAGTACAAACTCAGATTTATGATTTGACGCACGTTAAGGTTTTACTTGGGTGGGGATGTGGACTGTGGGTGCCCCTAGGCCAGGGCAAACATGGCAGGGTAGGCCTCTTGTTGGGCAGGCTCTGAAGCACTCCAAAACCAATGGTGTTAGTGGGCATCTACTACTAGGCAGGTTCCTGTGGGTTTTAGGTGTAAAGCTAATGGTGTTATGCCATTTTCCCCCATGGGCTGGTGACTAGCATTGTAACTGGTAGTGCATGGCCTAGTGCATAGGGCAGCTCCCTGTGTGTTGTGTACGTCAACGGTAGTTGTGTTGCTGGCATTGACCAACTGTATCCTCTGTCTCCCCCCCCTTTTTGTTTTGTCACCCTGTCCTTGTGTGCATTAGCATCATCTGGCGAAGGAGCAGAGGCACCGGCGACGGAGGGAGCTGCATCCCACATGGGCCTGGATGCCAAATCCACTAAGTGTGAGGGCACAAGTGGGATGGAGGGCAAGGGGACTACCACGACGGAGACAGGAGTGGACACTACACACAGCGACTCCTCCTCCGATGGACGCTCCCTGGCGGTGGCGGACACCTCTGTGCCCACCCCAACAACAGGTACAGGCGCCACCCCACCTTCCAGCACTGACCTCTCAGCAGCCCCTCAGTGTTTTTCCCGTGCCCGCTCACCCATGACGGTGGGCATCTCCTTCGCGCCAGGCTCCTCAGGCTCTGCCCCAGTCAGCCCTGCTGCCCTCAGTGAGGAGGCTATTGACCTCCTGATATCACTCACTGTTGGGCAGTCAACCATACTGAATGCCATCCAGGGTGTCGAGAGGCATTTGCAACAAACAAACACATACCTGGAGGGCATTCACTCTGGCATGGCGGCCCAACAGACAGCATTTCAGGCTCTGGCCTCTGCACTGGTTGGCAGCCGTTGTCCCTTTCTCTAGCCTCCCCCCTCCAACTTCCTCTCCCCAGTCCCAATTCCCTCAACCCCAACCTATCCCAAGCACACCTTCAGACCAGCATTTACCCAAATCAACACACAGTAGTGACTCAGGCAAACACAAGCACCACACTTCATCTCACAGGCACTCAAACAAGCACCATCCCCATGCAGACACACCAACATCCACTGCCTCCACTTTGTCCCCCTCCTCCTCCTTGTCCACCTCCCTCCCAGTAGCGTCTCCACTCACACCTGCATGCACTACATTCTCATCCACTACTTCCATCACCAGCACTCCCATCACTACACACCCATCACTGGCAGTCACCACCCCCACATCCATGCCCACATCCCCTATGTCCTCTCCCTCTGTGTCTGTGACCCTTTCTCCCAAAGTACACAAACGCAAGCACACACCTACCCAACAGCCACCCAACTCCCAACAGCATCCAACTCATGCACCTGCACACAAACACAGCAGACAGACACCTCCTACAACCACTCCCTTTCCCTCCACTCCCAAACCTTCACCCTTTTCCCACCCCAATGTCTCTAAGAAGCTTTTCCTAGCCAACATTGACCTGTTCCCTACCGCTTCCCCCCTCCCATCCTTCCCCTCTTGCCAGGGTGGCCAGAACCCAGCCCAGCACCTCAGCCACCAAGTCCACATACGCTGTGGTTTCTGCACCTGTCATAGACTCAAAGGGGGCACCCGTCAGGCCAGCCAGTGTGCCACCAGCCCCTGCCAATGAAAAGAACATTCCGCCACCTGGCAAGGTGAAGAAGGGGACACCATCCAGTAAGAGGAAGAAGCCACAACCACCCAGCAAGGCCACGTCAAAAACTCCAGCTGCCAGACCCAAGGTGACACCATCATCTGCCAAGGGCAGGAAGAGGCAGAAAACACAAGCCAAGGCACTTCAGCCATCCAAGCCTGCAGGTGAAGGCCTGGTGGCTACCAGCACAACAGCCAGCACTGCCACCTACACTACGCCCAGCACAGCCATCTGCACCACCGCGAGCACTGTCAACAGCACTGCCACCTGCACTGCTGCAAGCATCACTACTGTCAGAAGCAGCAGCCCCAATGGGCAGCCATCCGAGGCTGCAGGTGAACGGCTGGAGCCTCCCCCCACCACTGGCAGCACTGGCACCTCTACCATGGCCAGCACAGCCACCTGCACTGCCGCAAGCACCGCCGCAAGCACCACCACCTGCACCGCTGACAGTAGCACCACTGGCAGCAGCAACAGCCCCAATGGGCAGCCGTCCGAGGCTGCAGGAGAAGGGTTGGAGCCTCCCCCACCACTGGCAGCACCCCCAACACCACCCGCACTACCACCATTGTGCAGCCATAGCCCCCGGCAGATGGACTGTATCCCTGCCTCCATGTACCATCATGCATCCTGACCACTGCACATCTCGTGGCTCTGACACTCAGGTGAGGGACTGTGACCTGGCACCCCCCAATTGCTGCATCACTGGGCACACAGCCCCCTCCAGAACCAGTGGAGAAAGGCATCCATTCACCCTATCCTTGGCAGGATGAAGCACACTGGGCACAAAGCCCCCTCCAGACCCAGTGGAGAAATGCATCCACTCACCCTATCCTTGGCAGGATGAAGCACACTGGGCACAAAGCCCCCTCCAGGACCAGTGGAAGAAGCCATCCACTTGAGAGACTATGGCCTTGCACTCCCCAGGAGCAAGCAGTGGGCAAACCACCCACTTGTGAGACTGTGGCCTTGCACTCCCCAGGACCAGCATTGGGAAAACCACCCACTTGAGAGACTGTGGCCTTGCACTCCCCAGGACCAAGCAATGGGAAAACCACTCACTTGAGAGACTGTGGCCTTGCACTCCCCAGGACCAGCAGTGGGAAAACCACCCACTTGAGAGACTGTGGCCTTGCACTCCCCAGGACCAGCAGTGGTAAAACCACCCACTTGAGAGACTGTGGCCTTGCACTCCCCAGGACCAAGCAGTGGGAAAACCACCCACTTGAGAAACTGTGGTCTTCCACTCTCCAGGACCAAGCAGTGGGCAAATCACCCACTGGAGAGACTTGAGAGACTGTGTCCTTGCACTCCCCAGGACATCACTGTGTGCATAGAGCCCCCTCCAGGAGCAGTGGTATTGTACCATTGTCTGGCTGAGGTGCCCCCCGTTCCAGTTCCCCCTGAGGTGCCTGTGTGTTTTAGACCTGATGCCCCTGCAGTGTTCTCTCCATTTTGAGGCAGTAGTCAAGTGTGGGCTTGTCCTATGTGTTATGGCCCAGTGGGCCACAGACTATTTTTGTGTGGACATTGTCCCTCATTTTGTATATATTGTAAATATTGTACATACTGTTTATTTATTTATGAAAAAAATTCTCTTGAATTCTAATATAACACTAATTTGACTCAATTCCTTTTGTCCTTGCATTCTTCCATAGGGTTACGGGGTGTATATGTATTGTTGTTGCACATGTTTGTGTGTATGGTGTTGGTGGTGAGGCTGGGGGTGGGGATGTTGCGTGTTGCGTGTGTGTGTGTCACTCTCTTTTTCCTTCTCCCCTCCCCTGTCTACTAGGTGCTGTACTCACCGTGGTCATCATCGCTACCGTTGGTGCTCCTGATATATGAGAAGACACACCAGCATGGGGAAAACCTGCAGCTCTGGCGCTCCATGGTGTCCTGGTTCTTCGTTGAGTGCCGAGAGATGAGTGGTTTCCCTTCCAAGTACTGTTTTCGCTGTGCTTTTGATGGCATTGGTACCGCCCCAGAAAAGCTGGCGGATGGGCAGGTTGTAATCAGGTGGGCGGTACATTGTCTTCCGTCTAGCTGTTGGCGGTGACTGCTGCAGTGTTTGTTGCTACCGCCGTGTCGGTCGGAGTGTTAAAGTGGCCGTATGTGTTGGCGGTTTCCGCCGTGGTCCTGATCCCATTTTTGTTACCACCGTCCTGTTGGCGGTATCACCGCCGCTATAACACCGACCGCCAGGGTTATAATGAGGGCCTATATGTCACAAATAGTTCATTACTATTCCAAACAGAGGGAGGATGACGTTTACATCATTCAAATACTACTCCTTCCAACTAGGGAATTCTCAGTGATAATTTCTTGTTCCCCGTTTCATGCACAATAAATTGTGTCAACAGAACTTACAGTGAAAAGCTTAATGATCACATACCTTTGTAATTTATTAATCCTTATATTTCTGATAGTCTAGTGATTATGACAAATCTAGGAAGTCGTTGTTACAATGCAATTTCAGGCCCTGGTATGTTTCATTCTCATATGAAACTTTTTAAAATCAATCTTCATAGTGGTCATGCATTGGCTACATCCATGTAGTATGGATCTACACCCATATAGACACATTTTAAAAGTAAATGCATAACAAACATCAAAATCACACTCTAAAATGCCATTTTATTTAATAAATTCCTTAGTCAACTCACATCTACAAATTATTATTTGTTCCGGGTTAATTGTACCCCATATTAATTCTAAATTAAATTACCAAACATTTAAAATTAACCAACCATTCATACACCCTTCACCATTAACAAAATGACACAATCACACTCACTAATAATAAACCAAATACAAGTCCCTAATACATTTTTCCAATCCAATTATGTCAATGAATCATTTAAACCACAAATACCCCAGCCTTCATTTCCAAGGCTATGTAACACACCGTGTTGCTATTATAGCACCATTCGAAATACCCAAAACACATGGGAAAACTTATATTCAGTGATTATTCTAACAAACGTAAATATACTGTCATTGCCATCACCAGAAAGCTGATGCAACGTAACATCAACCAGCAATCAACTCCAAAGCATCTATCATATTCTTAACTGCAAAATTCACAACCCAAATACTCTGAAATTGCCAACACATCATGAAAGTGATACCTGGGTCTGCATCTCTCATGGATGTATGACGGAATACCAAATATCATTATAACAAAAAGCTTTATAACACAAGCGTTACAATGAAATTGCCTTTCCAATGAAGGGCTTTTACAACGAGATTTTGTACAACAAATATGCCTTTACAACGAAATCCTTCACCACAAAATGTAAGTATTTAACAAGTATAAACCTATAAACCCTATATATATATATATATATATACACACACACACCCATATATATATATATATATATATACATATGTGTGTGTGTATATATATATATATATATATATAAACAACCCGGTCCGTTCACAGCATGCTCCAACAGCTGGTGCCTGCATCAGGGATGGACCAATTCCCTGTAATATGTTTCCTCCAAACAAAGTTAAGTGACACTCCAAGAAATTAAATATTCCTTCAAAATGCTTCCTATGCCGGAAGAGGAATAAAGATTTAAATTCACCTCCCCTCATGGAGTGCCTGTCTTCCTTTGAGGAAAGGAGAGAGTATGGATTTTGAGATGCAGAGGCACGCGTCACGATACAGGTACCACCGGCGTTCAGGAACAGGTGAGGCAACACCATCATAGAAGTGTTTTATATATATATATATATATATATATATATATACACACACACACACCTTGTAATAAATCCTTTTCCACCCTAAATTTCCCTTACCACCCACAAAAACTGCTAACCACCCTAAACACTAAAATGTTTCTTACCACACAAAATCCCATATCCACCCTAACCCCTAAAGTGTCCCTCACCACAAAAACCTATACCCACCATAAACCCTAAGTATTCCCTTACCACCTCAAACCCATACCTACCCTAAACCTTACAAAATTCCCTTACCACTCAAAAACCCAATACCCACCCCAAACCCTAAATGTTCCCTTGGCACCCAAAAATTCATAATCACCCTGATCCATAAAAAGTTCCCTTACCACCCAAAAATCCCATTCCCACCATCAAACCAACAAAAAACCACTTACCACCCAAAACCCACCTTAAAACCTGAACATTCTCTTACCACCCAATCTCCCATACCCACCCTAAACCCTAAATATTTCCTTATCACACAAAAACCTATCCCCACCAAAAACCCTAAAAATCCCTTATCACCGAAAAGGCTATACTCAACCTAAACCATAAAAATTCCCTTACCACCCAAAAACCCATACCCACTCTAAAACCTAAAATTTCCATTACCACTCAAAAACCCATACCCAAATCTAAAATTTCCCTTATTCCCAAAAACCTACATCCACATTAAACGCTAAAAATTCCCTTACTACCTCAAAATCTATACCCACCCAAAACTCTAAATTTTCCCTTGCCATCCAAAAACCCATACTCATTCTAAAACCTAAATTTCCCCTATCTCCCAAAAAACCATACCCACCCCAAACCCTGAAATATATATATATATATAAACATACATGAATATATTTTAAAGTTGTTTACTTACCTGCAATATACTTACATTTCCCATGATTTTCATTGTAAAAGGCACCTGTTATAAAGGCATAATCGTTTTTAAAAATTTCATTATAAAGGCCTTTGATTATAAAGGTATTTTCATTATAAGCCCTTCGTTCTAAAGGCTTCCCGTTGTTTAGCCTTGGTGATAAAGGCTGCTTCCCATCTCATGTTGTAAAAAGCATTTTACATCCCGACTGGCGAAAAGAGTCTCCGGCCTCCTTATATATTTTGTTGCCACTTCTCTTATTGGAAACACCCATCTGCTTGAAATGATCAAAATTACCCAAGGTATACAAATCCAATATGGCTGCCATCTTAAAACTGTGAAAAGAAGAGAGGGACACATTCCTAGAAACCCTATTCTTTCCTATGGTGTTTTTATGAAGCACGTTGATGCCTCAATCACTTGATTATACCACACCAACATTTATATCACACAAATAGAAACTTTCAAATGAGTTCTGTCCTAAATTTCTTATAAAGTTGACAATGACAGAAACCCATTTGAAGTTACCAATAGCTCTAGAATGACAACCCATGGGTGCCACATCGAGAGTATGTATCACCATTCGAGAGAGTTAAACCAAAATTTGGTGTCAACAGGTCTTAATTAAACAAAGACCACAATCACAATCATTAAGTTCACCCGTAAGCATAAATATCCTTTACACCATATTTGAATGTTAATAAGAAGAGAGAGACACGTACATGAAAACCCTTTACTTTCCTATGGTCTATCTCCTGAACGGAATGATGCATCAAATGACTTAACTACATCACAGAATCAATTATACACCACAAATGTTTCATAAAGTAGTTCTGGTAATGTGGGAAATGGCCTGACTGAAGCCTTCGAGAACACCGAATGTTCTTGAACACACTAGAGAAACTGTGCCCTAGGTATCTCAGGAAGAAAAGAGGATAATTGAATCTAAATCTGGAACAACTGTTTTTGGGAAACCAAAAAAGGTAAATGAACTACACTGGCTTTCCACCACACACAGAGACACGCTTTGGACCCAATATGGGACACACAGTGCTCCACTAACTTACACATTCTCTTTGAAAATGTAGAAGTCAAATTAATACTATGCTCCCATTTAGTGGCCCAGAAGCACATGTTTCGGAAGGTTGCCTAGAACCTGAGCTACATATCAACTGAAGAAGTCGTTAGCCATTTCCATGAGACAAAACACATACCGGCTAGATCCTGATTGAAGTGTATCAGAAGAGTGCCAAAAAAGAACATCTAATTATACTATCCCTTCAAGATATTGTGCGTGATTTCTTCAGGAGTGTTCACAATTCCTATTGAAAAGTTTGGGATCTTATTCCCAATTTGAAGAGTACTCGAAAAGCTGCTCCTCCTCTTTGCTTAGCACTGTATGACAGACAAATCAGACTTACCTCGCAATAGCTGTAACAACTGGGAAATGACCGCACTGGCAATACACTGGCCCCTAATTACGTATTCAATATTTGAAGGAAAACCTGGAGCAAACTCTCCTGGTGAACAAAAAGAGGCATTTGATTTACGGATAAAATACAGATTCCATGTTGAGCCAGACAATGAGTCAGTCATGTTACCTTGAGAATCCCTGAAGAGTGATACAAGACACAAGAGACCAGAACAAGAAAAACCGATAAGTGTATTAGGTAGATGGGAAGATAGGTTTTACAATCCTGTGAAAAATAGACCTGCTTAGTAGAAGGCTAATACAGAATCTGATACAGAGCAAACAGAATGGTATGAAGCTGCTTAATCAATAGCAGTATCCACAGAAATTAACCAACCTAGAACCAGTCAGAAATCCTAAATAGATGAAAAACAAACAACTGAAAAAAGGAAAAATAAAGAATATCAAAGTGTGAAAGGATGTCATGCTACATCATCCACAAGAAAGCATAACACCCACAGTACATTTGTAATTGTTTCATATTCCCAATTGGCTTTTCTCTCACCTTATTTAGACTTGAGAACATTTTGTTTTTGCCATGGTGAACTGTGATGAGTGGCTGTTGGAAAGTGGATTATTGGTAAGGGCAGGTAAGTACCTACACTTGGCAATAGATCACTAACCTCCACTTAGGTCCAGTTAGGTTACAATAAATTAAACCCAACTCATCCCTTGGTAGCTTGGCAACGAGTGACAAGGCTTAACTTAGGAGACAAGAGTATAAAGCATTTAAAAATCACAAAACTGTAAATAAGTAAAACAGAAAACATAATAAAAAATCCAACAGCAATTTATACAAATAGGCTATGGCGGTCATTATGAACATGGCGGGAAAGACCGAAGACTGCCGTGTCGGCGGTGAACAGAATCCCGCCGGTGGCGGCGAATGGAAACCCGCCATTTAATGATTGAAAAACCCAACCCTGATAAAAAATCCCAGACCACCACTCCCCACCAGGACCCTGTTGGTGGGAATCTTGGCCCACCCCACCCCACCCACGCCAAGCACACCCACATCCCGCCCTCCAAATAGTGATGCACAAATCACCTCGGCGGACAGTGGAAGCCGGACGACCATTGGCGGCTGTGACCGCCACAGGCGGCAAGTGGGCTCAACAGCAACAAGTGCTCACATTGGCTAGGCCCATCACCCACACACCTGACACACATCCAGAACACCTTAAAACACCCCCAGACACACCCCACAATACCTTGCAGCGAAAGCAGGACCAGAAGACGGAGAGCACCAGAGCCAGACAGAGAACGCTAGCATACAGGACACGCATGTCAACCCACACAGGAGCACCCATACCCTGTCCCCAGTCCCAACGCCATCCACCACCCTCACCATGCCCCCCCAAAAATATACATTTCACCAAAAGGGAGCTAAGGACCATGGTAGACGAGATCCTGAAGTGGAGCCACAAATATTCAGGTCCGACGTGCAGCACACACCCATTGCGCGGAAATTGGAGCTGTGGAAGACCATTGTCAACAGGGTGAATGCAGTGGGAGACCATCCACGCACCAGGGATGACATCCGCAAGAGATGGAATGACCTGTGGGGGAAGGTCCATGGCATGGCATCCAGGCACCACATCGCAGTGCAGAATACTGGGGGAGGACAGTCACAAACACCACACCACCGGACTACAATGACTGGGAGGAGAAGGTACTCGCCATCCTGCACCCAGCGGGACTCACTGGGCTCACTGGAGGAATGGACTCAGGTAAGTGATGTACAATTACCCCATATACAACACATCTGCAATGCATGCACCACCCCACCCCACCCATACCCACCTCGACCCACACCCCACCCAGACATTACCCACCACATCCACCACCCTGCATTACCCACAACTCAATACCAGGCCCACATCACTCCCGCTGTGCACAGCTACCCACCCCTGCACGTACCCACAATGGAATAATACCCCCCACCACAATGTAACCCCACAACTGCCACTAAATGCAATGACAACCTCACAAAGGCACCCTGGAAGGCCATTGAAAGTCGCACAAGCACAAAATTGCACAGCTCTGCATACCTCAAACCCTCAGGCATATGTAACAGACATTTCTATGTCCCCCAACAGGCACCACCACCCATGCAACCCTAATGGAGGAGACAATGAGTACCACAGCACTCCAGGGAGACAGAGGCACATCACAAGACCTTGGCGAAGGACCCCTGGACACTGATGAGCAGGCAGACCCCTCACACAGCCCTGGATGCTCACCATGCAGCAGCCCCACCCAGGAAACCACTGTCTCCACTAACACCCAGTCAAGACCAGCAGGCCAGGGGAGGAATACCCACACCAGTGGACCCAGGGCACAGACAGGTGGAACACAGCTACAGAGGCCACAGTCTCCCACTCCCAACATACAGGAAGGTGAGTGCCCCAGTACAAGTGGCACGTCAAGACCTGTGCAGGGGACACAGGCACAGGGGGCTAGGGCAAGTTCAAGTGCCCCAGTGGGTCAGGGGGTAGGACACCGGATGGATGCAGCAGCCCAGGACGTAATTGCAGAGGTATTGGAGGCCTACCAACATACCCAAGACAGGTTGGCACAGATTGTGTCCACTCTGGAGCAAAATCAGAGGATGCAGGAGCAACAACACCAACAGGCCATGGAGCAGTGGAAAGAACACAATGCCACAATGGCCACCATTGCTGGAACACTGCTGCAGTTGGTCAACAAACAGTCAGACAGCCACACCAGACATGAGGCCCCCACAACAGCCCTGGACAACCAGCAAAAGATGTGCCAAGCAGCAGAAACAGCACAGGAAATACCCTCCCAGGAATCACAAGGGCCAACCATGCCACCCCAAGAAGCTCCACAGCAGGCGCCCTGACGTAGTCTCAGGCCAAGAATTGGCACTGGAAACCCAGCTAAGAACAAGCCCCACTCCAACAATTGACACTGCTACTACTGCAAAGAAACCATCCCACCCATTCACCAACAACACTTAGCTAAGGGCAAATTGAAGTACTATACTACAAATAGGACCCACCTATGACATCCAACAGGGCTGCCCCCAAGTCGGTTTTGAGGACACCCAACCCGTACCACTTCCATCACTGTATTTAGCACAATTCACTGTATTTGACCAATAAAGCCAATTTCTCTCCTGTAACACTGTCCCGTCTTCAATGTTAAACAAAGTGGAGTATGGATGCAACTGGCAGAGAACAACTTTATTGTCAATTTGTGCTTGGTGGTGGTAATGTGTGTTTCAAATTAGGCAAGGAGGGAATGCATATATTGTCTGTCAGTACCATGCAGAAGAGGTCCATGTTTCGCCTATCATGATCAATCCCCCCTATATGACATGGCACACTGACAGTGTCAGTCACTAGCCACAATTACAGGCTTAAGTCCCAGACAGTTATTGGAAGTAGAGTTGTATCAGTTGGTTCCTGGAATTGACATCTTCCCCTTCCTCATCCTCACCATCCCTCTCCTCACCTCCCTGAGGTAACGGATCAGGACCTACAGCACCCTCCACCTCCAAAAGGGGGATAGAATCTCTCACAGCCATGTTGTGCAGCATGGAGCAGGCCACCACTATTCTACACACCTTATCAGGCCCATAGGCCAGGGACCCCCCAGAGATATGTAGACACCAGAATCTAGCCTTCAGGAGACCTACAGCACACTCTATCACCCTCCTAGTACGTCCATGGGCCTCATTGTATTTCCTCTCTGCATCCGTCCTGGGATTCCTCACTGGTGTCAGGAGCCAACGCAAGTTTGTATAGCCAGAATCACCTAGAAAAAGGCTCAATACAGAGTCGTCATTGTAATGTCCCTTAGTCAGACAGGCAGTTTTTCTGCAATGTGTCAGTTAGTGACAGGCAAACTTACCTATGATCCACCCTCTGTCCTCTTGTAGTTGTTCCATCTTCTGTGGCACACTACTGTTCCTCAAAACAAATGAATCATGGACTGAACCCAGAAACATGGCATTCACATGGGAAATGTACTGGTCTGCAATACATACCAATTGGATGTTCATTGAGTGAAAGTTCTTCCTGTTTCTGTACACCTTTTCACTCACTCTTGGGGGGATGATAGCTATGTGGGTGCCATCGATGGCACCTATGACATGGGGAATGTTTGCAAAGGCATAGAAGTCAGACTTGATGGCAGGAAGGTCAGCACTTTGGGGGAATCGCACATAGGATTGCAGATGTTGTACAAATGCATTCAGAAATCTTGTCAGTACCTGGCTGAACTTTAGCTGTGAGAAACCAGCACCCATGCCCACTGTCACTTGAAATGAGCCTTTGGCCAGGAAATGGAGTGCGGAGAGCACCTGCACCTCAGTTGGAATGGCATGCTGATTGCGATTTCCGGGAGTCAGTGCAGGATCCAGTAATGCACATAGGTCCTGAATAGTTGCATGTGTGAGTCTGTAAGTGATAATGATCTGATGCTCCACCATGGTCCCCATATCCACAAGTGGTCTGTACACCAATGGTGCCCTTCCTTGCCACAAGGGTCGGTACCTATGAGGGGTTACAAAAAGGAGTGATGTGCACACATACATTGGCATGTTTGCTAAATACATGGAGTGCATTGTTCAAAGTAGTGTCTGTACAATAACTGCAACCTGACAGCTGTACATGTACATCACTAGGAGAGAACAGAGTAAATCATGTGTGCTAATATACACAATGGATAGAGGCCTAGGTGCTTCATGTGGCTAGTAGGCCCTGCATTGTGAGTAGTATGAATTTCAAAATGTGTAGGTGATGGAAAAATGTCTGCCCACTGTAGTTCTGCCCCTTCGTTGTGGAAGTGACCTTATACCGCTAGCGGTTGACGTCACAGCGTACGGCGGTGTTGACCGCTGTTCGCACCCTCATTGGCTAACATAGTTGCCAATGGGGAATCCTGGTGTATCATGATTGCCGCCGGCAGTGATGGTGCATACCGCCACAGAACATACGCACGTTCGTCATCGTTTGATCACTTGACTCCCTGATCTCATGCGGACAGGTACTCCACTCTGTGTACTGCTGTCGCCTGCCTCTGGCTATGGATGTTCCACTTGGTGCAGGGGAAAGGGCCCCGGCCTTCACCCAGGAAGAACTGGAGAAGCTAGTGGAAGGGGTCCTGCCCCTCTACGACAGACTCTATGGACGGCCAGAGGTACAGGTGAGTCCGGGTTTGGGGGGCACTGTGTGAGTAATGGATGGAGTGGATTGCACATATGTATGCTCCTGTGAGCCAGGATGGGCCATGGTGCATGGAATGCTGCGTGCCACTGCCCTGCATGTCTGAGAGTACTGTCAGTCCTATGTTTGACAATCTGCCAGCTGTTCCCATTGTGCAAGTGCCTGACCTCTGTGTTCCATTTCTGTGTCACCCTACTAGGTCAGCATCCACCAGAAGAGGGCACATTGGCATGCCATCGCCAAGGAGGTACGGACCCTGGGGGTCTACAACCGGTAGAGCACCCACTGTCGAAAGAGGTGGGAGGACCTGCGGAGCTGAGCGCGAAAGATCACTGAGGCCCAGCTGGGGAAGGAAATCCTCCCAACGTGGAAGGGGTGCCCATCGGGCACTGACCCCCCTCATGCATCAGATCCTGTCGGTGGCGTACCTAGATCTGGATGGGTGCTTGAAGGCTGCACAGCAGTCACAAGGGGTGAGTACTCACAGATCATACTTCAGCCTGGAAGGATGAGTGTGTGTGCGATAGGGCTCATGCTGCTTAGAGCAGGGAATTAGACTGGTGTCCATCTACTGCATGTTCCCCAAAGGGTGTAGGGGTGCCCCTCTCAGGTTTCACCTACCTCAGCTCCAATACTATTTCAGGGGATGGGTATAGGTCAGTATTCTGCTCAATAGTCAGGGGCATGTCCATGGGCATAGTGCACGGTGCTGCCTGTTGGGTGTGTCTGCTGGGTGGGTGTATGTCTGGCCATTGTATATCAGCATTCAGCTATTTACAAGTGTCTCTCCTGTTTTGTCTCCCCATCCTTGTTCTCTTGTGTTGGTTTGGTACAGCATCAACATCAGGCGAGGGAGCTGAGGCACCGGCAAGTGGGGAGGCAGCGGGCCACGGATCCTCCGAGGCAGAGACAACGGACTCCCAGGGGACCAGTGGGTGGGAGGGTGAGGGGACTTCCACGGGGAGGCTACTACCACAGAAGGTAGTGACTCTGAGACCTCTTCTGATGGGGGTCCACTAGCGGTGGTGGACCCTAGTGGACACACCACTACTGTGAGATCTTCCGCCACCCCCATACCATCACCACCCTCCCTTCTGCTCCCCACCGAGTTGCCTGTGACTGCCCACGCAGAAAGGTGGGCATCTCCTTCGCCCCAGGCACCTCCTCCCCTGCCCCAGTCAGCCCTGCTGCCCTCACAGAGGAGGCTATTGACCTCCTGAGAACCATCTCTGTAGGGCAGACAACCATTATCAATGCCATCTAGGTTCTAGCATCAGAGGTGCAGCAGACCAATGCCTATCTGGATGGCATTCATGGTGCTGTGCCTGCCCTACAGAGATCTTTTCAGGCTCTGGCCTCCTCTTGGATGGCAGCCAGTTTCCCTGGCCATTCCGTTCCCCCTCCAACCTCCTCTATCCCTTCCAGCACCTCATTCCCTTCACCCGTCCAAAGCACACAATCAGACCCACTGACAGGCACATCAAAACACAAGCACCACACCTCCCACCACAAGCATTCACACAGCCAACAGACACCTACACACACAACAACGTCCACTTCCCCCAGTGTGCCCACCTCTTACGCCTCCCTGTCGGTCCCCTCAACATCAACACCCTCATGCACTGCACCTTCACTCACTGTTACTGCTCCTCTTCCTGCACTCACCGCTATAGCAAACAGCCATACATGCACCCCATACACCACACCTTCACTCACCACCTCTACTGTAGCTGACACATGCAGCACACTCACCAGACTTGCAGACACCCACCCAACATACATCCACATTAGCTGTCTGTCTTCTCCCACTGTGTCCACCCCCCACCTCCCAAAACACACAAACGCACCAAGACACCCACCCATCAGACATCCACCACACCACAGCATACTTAGCAGTCACCCGCACCCACTACATGCACACCTCCACCCCATACATCAACTCCCTCTGCCTCCACTCCCACGCCCTCATCCACGCCCACCCCAATTGCTCCCAAGAAACTTTTCCTCTCCCGTGCAGACCTGTTCCAACCCAATGGCCCACCCTGTCTTGTCCCCAAACGTGCCCACCTCCTTGCCCTTTCCGCTCCTTCCACATCACAGCCCACCCCAGTCCAGCCTTCCTATTCCCATGCCCCTTCCCAGGTGACGAAGAAGGCCCGCTCAGAGCCTAGGCCATCCAGCTACACCCGAGCCAAACAGTCCCTACCCCCTTCAAAGGAGAAGCCCAGCCCCTCCAACCTCCTCAAGCAAGTCAAAGTCCCACCCCCGTCGACAATCCCCACCCCTGTCCCCCTGCCCCCCTTCCGTGAGGTGCCTGGATCCCCATATGGTGCCCCGTTCTGTGGAGTACCCAGCATTTGTGGAAGTCAGGTGTGGCCAGTTGTGGCCAAGGACAATGTACATTTTATGGACTGGCCATTGGCAATGTTGGCACTGTTTAGCTCAGTGAGCTACTAATTAAAGTTTCTGTGAGGCCCGTGTTTGGGCTGCACGCAGTCCCACCCTGGTGTTTGTTTTAATTTTGTATGGGTATGGGGCTATTGTAGGTACTATGGTCAAGTTGCAGTGGCCTTCGGTCGGGTATGTACCTCTTGGTGTGGGGTGTATGACTTATGCTGCTGTGAAGGGTTGGGGGCGTTGCAGAGTGGGTGGAGTGGGTGGATATGTAACTGTGCCCTTTCCTCCCTTATGTCGTAGGTTGTAGTACTTACCGTCGTCGTCTTCGTCGGTGGTCTCGGTCATGTAGGTATATGGCAAGGAGCAAGGCTGGCATGATCAGCAGCTCTCTGTCCATGGCTGCCGCTGCACGGTTTGTGGAACTCCAGTGAGTCTTTCCTTCTATTTGTTTCATTTCCGCCTGGCTTTGTGTGGCGGGGGTTCCTGCCCCGGAACTTGCGACGGAATGGTGGTTCATAATTTGATGGACGGGTTGGGCCTTTCTGACGGCCCGTGGGCGGACTCTGCCGTCGTCAGCGGGACTCCTTTCCTGGTGGTGGGTGGTGAGCAGGATGCGTGTGTTTCGTTTGGTTCATTATTTGGCGGTCCCACCTGCTCCTCTGTTGGCGGTTTCTACCACCACCGCCGGCGGAGTGGAACAGACCACCAGGTTCATAATGAGGGCCTATATTTTTATCTTTAAAATGACACCAAAATGATTAAAATTGGATAAGGGGAACCGGAGATATACATTTTTAAAGAAGTAATATTTTCTAGCTCATTGAAGCAACTAGCACTCAAAGGGTTAAAAAAGGTGACACTGGACAGGAACAAAGTCCAGAGTTCAAGCCCCCCATCAGGTAACATTGTTACACTTACTTTCAAAAGTGTTTCTTGATTCAGGAAAGTGGTCCACAGCACCAGCCAAGGGTTCAAAGACTCTGGGTTGCCTTTTGGAGTCTGGGACTACAACTCCCACTATGCACCTCTTTAAATTGTGGAGTTGCTCCAAACATCTCTAAATGTCTGGATATTCTTCCAGAGGTCCTTTTCTGGGTCCTTGAAGTGTTCACAACTTGATCAATGGTTCCAGAAGCTCTGAGTTGCTCCTTGGGCGTTGGGACTACAATTCCCAGAATGCACCTGGTCAGAATCCTTGAATGGCCAATGGACGCTGATCACCTGGGCTCTGCTTGCACGACATGATGCAGGGGACTCTTGGAAGCTCCTTTGTACCTGTAGCAAACAGGGAGTTCTTTCTTGAAGCAGTAGAAGGCAGGAAAAGTCCTTTTAGTGGTGAAGCCCAAGAGTACAGCTGGTGCAGTCCTTCGGAGTGCAGTGTCCAGGTGAAGATCAGGGGTCCAGCAGGGCAGTGCTTCTTCTTATTTGTCTTGTTCCTTGTAGGGATCTGAGGTGTAGGTGCAACTTTGCATATTTATTCTTGTTCCTGGGGTGGAAAGCAGGGGGTCTGGTTGTCCAATCACAGGCAAGCCCCTTCCCTCTTTGATGACCTCTTCCTGGGAAGTGTGGCAAAAATCAATCCCAGGGAGCAACATCTTCAAAAATCGTACATGGTTGAAACAGCTTTTTGGAGGTTAGATCTGGCTAAGCCCACCTACTAGTGTGGCTAAAAATCATAAACACACCCCTCTCCTGCCTTCTCCTAATCTAATCAAGAGAGCACCTAATAGTGTGGGGTTGCAGGAAATAGGGGTGGTCCTGAGCCGCTCCAAATGTCCTTGCCATGCATTTGAAAACCAGTTTGGCTGCTCTCTCCCAATCCTGTTTCACCATCTGCTAAGCCAGGTCTCCTCGCCAGGAACATCCTTTGTGTTCAGCACATGCCCCTTCACACCTCATCAAAGCAGCCTGGCAAGGATGTCAGTGGCTGCCCAATCAGATAATGGCATACAGAGCTGAAGTTGGCAACTTATAACTCTTTAACTGAACTAGTTGTACTAAAACACCAATGGCATGTTCTGGAATTTATTATAACAATTAATTGTCTATTATGGGGACTTTGTTAATTAAAATAAAGTCTCACCATTTTAGCCTATGGAGGCCATTCACTACAGTGAGGCAAAACACATTTGGCTATTTTACCTCACCAGGGCTTATAAAACAATTGTATAAGGTCCCTGCTTATAGTTACATGGCACCCAACCCTAGAGGCACTTAGGGCACACCTTAGGGGTGAGCTATATGTAAAAATGAAGTAGCTTAAGACTTTATAAGTACTTTTAATTCCAAAGTCGAATTTGCATATGACTTTAATTTAAAAGCAGCCATCAAGGCAGGCCTGCCTTTACAAATGACCTTGGGCACCTCAGAAGTGTACCTGTGGGTGCACCACCTATGCTGGGGTCCCTAAACCTACATGTCCTACCATTTACTAGGGACTTATAGGTAAGTTGACATAGCCAATTATAATTAGCCTAATTTGCATACTCATTTTGCACAGAGCACAGGCCCTGTGACAGATTATAAGTGCCCAAGACACGATCAGAGTCAGGAAAACACCAGTAAAAAGTGAAAAATGGGGTCAAAAATTAAGGGGGCCTCTGCAGTCAGCCCTATTTTCTTACAGTTGAGGAAAATTAAAACTCTGAATTAGGCCCTTGTGTAAAATTCTGCGTTGCTGGTGGAGTTTGCAGAATTCAGATACTGTGCTGTATGAGTACCATGGAGTTTCAGAATTCCACATTCTGGTGAAGAGTAGAGTTTGTTTGCGTGTGCGAGGTTTGGTTTTAGCACTTGCTCAGAAGCACATGATTCTCAAGACTTTGCATTTACCCACGCTGCTGCCAACCATGACGTGGTCCAAAACAGTCCTGCTTGCGAGCACGAATGCACCTGAAGTAGATTTTCTACTTGAGACACATCTAAATGTAGCCAAAAAATAATTTGTTGTAGGATTTCTTCTCCAATGGACCTTTCAAGCTGTTTTTAGATTGAGAAGCCTTTTTTCTATTACTTCAAACAGGAAGGAAGTGCCCCAGAGGCTCCAACTTCCTGTTCCTGTCCAGCAGGTTCCTCTCAGTGCTGTGTCCATCTCCTGTTCACTTTTCACTTGGATTTCAAGGTGAAAGGATCACTCCGTTTGTCTCCTGGATATACGTGTGGTTTAGGGACTTTGATTTTGTGAAATAAAAAACATACGTTCCAAAACTATTGAATAAGGGCATTGTTTGTTTTCTTGGTCATGCACCAATATTTCTTTGTACTTTAATTTGCTTTTAAAAATGTATAGTAGAGGGTGGCCTGGAGATTAGATATGGGCCTAGGTATTCATTTTGCATTTCATTGCTTTTTCATCTTTTGTAAAGAAAAATTGTTGCACAGCTCAATATTTGTCCTTTTCTACATGCTTGTAACATTTGCAATATTTTTTTACTATGTGGCCTAGATTTCAAAATGTCCATCTAGCCAGTAAGCCAAGTACTCGTAGTCATCAGTGCATGAAATAAATATTTCAATTGTATATGTTTTTAAAACTACATTTAGGGCACAGATGGCGTTGGATTAAATAAGAAGTGTTGGCTATTGTTTGCATTGCATTTTTCTTGCAAAAAGTGTATACTTTGTATGGTAATATTTGATGGCATAGGAGGATGTATGTGTTGTTGTTGTG
Source organism: Pleurodeles waltl (assembly GCF_031143425.1). Classification (NCBI taxonomy): domain Eukaryota; kingdom Metazoa; phylum Chordata; class Amphibia; order Caudata; family Salamandridae; genus Pleurodeles; species Pleurodeles waltl. The sequence goes on from NC_090448.1 coordinate 1,022,234,216, forward strand.
AAGTTTTTTATAACTCAGTAAGATTTTCTGTTTTGCATTGTTGAATTAATATTAGTGTGTGTGTGTTTGTTATTGCCCACCATTTGTCTTTTTTCTCCATATCGTGTGGCCAGGGGCAATTGTGTGTAGTCTATGTCCTTAGGCTTGCATGTGTTCTTTGTTCTCCATGCCTTCTGACTACCAGAGGTGTCTCTTTTAAAACAGATAAAGATAAAGCAAAGAGCTATAGCTGCATGGTGTACTGCCTAATTTGAAAAAAAAACTATGGTGTGGTGGTGTGGTTTGACTTTACACTGTTTGATTAAATTGGTATTTCTTAAATAAGTAACCATCCACACTAAAAGTGTATATGTCTGTAATATTTCACCCTGCAACAATGCCACATTTCACTAACTACATGTTTTTCTTGCTTTGTTGCTTTCAAGTGCACAAGAGAGGAGACGTCACATCACCTGCAGTACTGCCAAAGCAAAGGCCTGTACAGTTAAGTCCTTAAATCTCTACCACTTGTGCGGCTTAGTGCCACCACCAACTGAGAGCTTTAAGAGGGCCCCAAAGGAAGTTGTTCCCAAGAAAGTGATCAGAGAAAAGAAGCAGCTTTTCACCAGTGATGTTCCAACCACAATCTTTTTCGGGAGATGTGTGCTTGTCACTCAGGCCTTCAGAGAAGCACCTGGAAACAGCACTCCTGCATATACAGCACCACCCCAACCCAAGCCCTAGACCATGTCTGCCAGCGAGACAGTCACTGCAATCAAGGCAATGCCAACAAGCAGTGATGTTGGATTGGATTGGTCTATTTTGCAACGTAGTACCCAATCATTTCAGGAAACAGAGCACAGTGGACAGCATCTACAACCAGCAATGGCAGATCTTCCAGATGTTGGAGCAGAACAGGAGGTCAAGCTTCCTGCTGAGCAAGAACCTCCTCTTTTAAAATCAATGCTTCCCAGATCACTAACCAGAAAAAGGAAGGGTACTACTCCATCATCTTCTCCAAACACTATGGCCCTCATTACAACCCTGGTGGTAGGCAATAAAGTGGTGGTAATACCGCCAACAGGCCGGCAGTAAAAAAAATGGGATCACGACCACGGTGGAAACCAGCAACACAGACAGCCACTTTAACACACCGACCGCCACGGCAGTAGCAACAAACACAGCGGCAGTCACCACCAACAGACATGCGGAATACAATGTACCGCCCACCCCATTACAACCTTCCAATCCACCAGCTTTTTTGGGGCGGTACCAACACCTTCAAAAGCACGGCAGAAACAGAGTTTGGAAGGGAAACCACTAACCTCTCGACACTCAATGAAGAACCAGGACGCCAATGAGCCAGAATTACAGGTCCTACCCTTGCTGGTCTACCTCCTCATACACCAGGAATATCAAAGGCGGCGGTGACGACCACAGTGAGTACTGCACCTAGCACACAGGGGAGGGGGAGGAAAAAGAGAGTGACACAAACACGCAACACCCCCACCTCACCCACAACACCATACACACAAATACATGCAGCAACAGTACATTTACATGCCGTTACCCCCGGAAGAATGCAAGGACACAAGGAATAGAGTCCAATCAGTGATATATTAGAAATAGGCAGATATATACGTAACAAATATAAAAACAGTATTTACAAATATTTACAATATATACAGAAGGCCGTATATTGTCCTTTGCAAATGTCCTTGTGCCACTGGGCCAAAAATCACGGGCCAAGCTCACACTTGACTCCTGCCTCAATGTGAAGAGAACACTGCAGGGGCAACAGGTCGTAAACACAGAGGAACCTCAGGGGGATTGGGAAGGGGGGCACTTCAGCCAGAAGATGGAATAACGCCACTGCTCCTGGAGGGGGCTCCATGCCCACAGCGATGTCCTAGGGAATGCAAAGCCACAGTCTCTCAAGTCTCTCAAGTGGGTGGTTTGCCCACTGCTTGGTCCTGGGGAGTGCAAAGCCACAGTCTCTCAAGTCTCTCAAGTGGGTGGTTTGCCCACTCCTTGGTTCTGGGGAGTGCAAAGGCACAGTCTCTCAAGTGGGTGGTTTGCCCACTGCTTGGTCCTGGGAGTGCAATGCCATAGTCTCTCAAGTCTCTCAAGTGGGTGGTTTGCCCACTGCTTGGTCGTGGGGAGTGCAAATCCACAGTCTTTCAAATCTCTCAAGTGGGTGATGTGCCCACTGCTTGGTCCTGAGGAGTGCAAAGGCACAGTCTCTCAAGTGGGTGGTTTGCCCACTGCTTGGTCCTAAGGAGTGCAAAGCCACAGTTTATCAAGTGGGTGGTTTGCCCACTGCTTGGTCCTGGGAAGTGCAAAGCCACAGTCTCTCAAGTCTCTCAAGTGGGTGGTTTGGCCACTGCTTGGTCCTGGGGAGTGCAAAGGCACAGTCTCTCAAGTGGGTGGTTTGCCCACTGCTTGGTCCTGGGGAATGCAAAGCCACAGTCTCTCAAGTGGGTGGTTTGCCCACTGCTTGGTCCTGGGGAGTGCAAAGCCACTGTCTCTCAAGTGGGTGGCTTCTCCGCTGGTTCTGTGTGGGCGTTGTGCCCAGTGTGCTTCATCTTGCCAAGAATAGGGTGAGTGGATGCATATCTCCACTAGTTCTTGAGGGGCCTTTGTGCCCAGTGTACTTCATCCTGCCAAGGATAGGGTGAGTGGATGCATATCTCCACTGGTTCTGGAGGGCGCTTTGTGCCCCGTGTGCTTCATCCTGCCAAGGATAGGGTGAGTGGATGCATATCTCCAGTGGTTCTGGAGGGGGCTTTGTTCACAGTGTGCTTCATCCTGCCAAGGATAGGGTGAGTGGATGCGTATCTCCAGTGGTTCTGGAGGGGGCTTTGTTCACAGTGTGCTTCATCCTGGCAAGGATAGGGTGAGTGGATGGCTTCTTCCACTGATTCTGGAGGGGGCTTTGTGCCCAGTGTGCTTCATCCTGCCAAGTAAAGGGTGAGTGGATGGCTTCTTCCACTCGTTCTGGAAGGGGCCTTGTGCCCAGTGATGCAGCAGTTGGGGTGTGGTAGTTCACATTCCTTCATCTGGGTGTCTGAGGCATGAAATTTGCAGGGACCAGGTAGCATGATACTCCATGGAGGCAGGGCCAGACTCCATCCTGCGGCGACTAAGGCTGCAAACTGGTGGTAGTGCTGGTGCTGGTGGGGGTGCTGCCAGTGGTGGTGGGAGGCTCTAGCCCGCCTCCTGCAGCCTTGGACGGATGCACACTGGGGCTGCTGCTGCTGGTAGTGGTCCTACTGTCAGCGGTGCAGGTGGTGGTGCTTGCGGCACGGATGCTGGCAGTGCTGCCCGTGGTGCAGGTGCCAGCGCTGCTAGTGGTGGAGGGAGGCACCAGCCCGTTTCCTACAGCCTCGGACGGCTGGCCACTGGGGATGCTGCTGCTGACAGTAGTGGTGGCAGCGGCGGTGCAGGTGGCGGTGCTTGCGGCGGGGATGCTTGCGGTACTGGCCGCGGTACAAGTGGCGGGCTGTCGGTTCTGATGGTGGCCACCAGACCCTCACCTGGAGCCTCCAACGCATGAAGTGCCTTGGCTTGGCTTCTCTGCCCCTTCCTCACCTTAGCAGATGCTGCTGGGACCTTGGCTCAGGCAGCTGGAGTTTTGGAGGAGGCCTTGCTGGGTGGGTTGTGCTCCTTGCCCTTGCTGCATGTAGTCCCCTTCTTCACCTTGGCAGGTGACGGAATGGTTTGGTCCTTTGCAGGGGTCGTGGCACACTGGCTGGCCTGACGGGTGCCCCCTTTGATCCTCTGGGATTTGCAGGTACCACAGCGGACGCCGACTTGGTGGCTGAAGTGCTGCCCTGGGTTCTGGACACCCTGGCCCGAGGGGAAGTACAGGGGGGTGAGGGGTAGGGAACAGGTCAATGTTTGCCAGGAAAAGTTTTTTAGACACACTGGGACGGGAAGATGGATAGGGTTTGGGAGTGGCGGAAGAGGGAGTGGTTGTAAGAGGTGTCTGTCTGCTGAGTTTGGGTGAAGGTGCATGGACTGGATGCTGTTGTGAGGTGGATACCTGTTGGGTGGGTGGGTGCTTGTGTTTGTGTACTTTGGGAGGAGGGGTCACAGACACCCTGGGAGAGGACACAGGGGACGTGTGCATGGTTGTGGGGGTGGTGACTGCTCATGAGGGGTGTGTTGTGATGGGCGTGCTGGTGATGGAGGTAGTGGATGAAGATGTATGCAGGTGTGAGTGTAGACGCTACTGCGAGGGAGGTGGGCAAAGAGGAGGAGGAGAACACATTGGAGGCAGTGGATGTTGGTGTGTCTGCATGGGTATGGTGCTTGTGTGAGTGCCTGTGAGATGAAGTGTGGTGCTTCTGTTTGCCTGAGCCACTTTTGTGTAGTGATTTGGGTGAATGCTGGTCTGAAGGTGTGCTTGGGATTGGGTATGGGTAGAGGAAGTTGGAGGAGGGAGGCTACACACAGTGACAAGGGCTGCCATCAGTGCGGAGGCCGGAGATGAAAATCTCTCTGTTAGGCCTCCATGCCAGAGTGAATGCCCTCCAGGTATGCATTTGTTTGTTGCAAATGCCTCTCGACACCCTGGATGGCATTCAGTATAGTTGACTGCCCAACAGTGAGGGATCTCAGGAGGTCAATAGCCTCCTCACTGAGGGCAGCAGGGCTGACTGGGGCAGGGTCTGAGGTACCTGAGGTGAAGGAGATGCCCACCCTCCTGGGTGAGTGGGCACAGGAAATACGCTGAGGGGCTGATGGGAGGGCAGTGCTGGTAGGGGGGGTGGCGGCTGTACCTGTTGTTGGGGTGGGCACAGAGGTGTCTGCCACCGCAAGGGAGCTTCCATCGGAGGAGGAGTGGCTGTCTGTGGTGTCCCCTCCTGTCCCGTCGAGGTGCTCCCCTCGCTCTCCGTCTCAATGGTGCCCTCACCCTCGGTGGATTCGGTCTCCAGGCCCATGTTGGATGCAGCTCCCTCTGTTGCCGGTGCCTCTGCTCCTCCACCAGATTATGCTAATGCACATAAGGACAACGTGACAAAACAGAAAGGGGGGGAGAGACAAAGGAAACACTTGGTCAATGCCAGCAACACCACTACCGTTGGCGTACACAACACACAGGTAGCAGCTCTATGCACTAGGCCATGCGCAACCATTTACTAAGACAGTCACCAGCCCATGGGGTACAACGCCTAATGCCATCATCTGCACACCAGAAACCCACAGGACCCTGCCCAGTAGTAGATGCCCACTAACACTATTGGGGTAGGAGTGCAACAAGGCAACCCCAACAAGGGACCTACCCTGCCATACCGGCCCAGGCCTAGGGGTATCTACAGCCCACATCCCCCACCCAGGTACCTCCTAACGTGTCAGGTTTCAGATTCTGTACTCACCCCCTCGTGGCTCCTGTGATGCCTTCAAGCGCCCATCCAACACAGGCTGGCCACCGCCAGGATGCAGAACATCAGGGGGGTCATGGTGCGATGGGCACCCCTTCCTCGTTGGGAGCCAGCCCTAGCTGGGTCTCCGCTGTCTTCTTTGCCCTGCGGCACAGGTCCTCCCATCTCTTGCGGAAATGGGTGCTCCGTCTGTCAAAGAACCCCAGGGTCTGCAACTCCTTGGCGATGGCACGCCAAATACCCTTTTTTGTGGTGTGCGCTGTCCTGCAGGGAAAAGACAGCAGAAAAGGAAATTAGTCACCCGTCCGGACTGTCAGACTCATTGCCCACCAGATTCCACCGATCCCCTGATGCACATACACTGTCCACCTTACATTCTGCACTCTGGGCAGGATGCCCGTGCCCCCCCCACATGTGGCTTACACACACAGCAATCCCTACATTCATGGCCCACGCATTATGCTCTCAGTGTACTCACCTGTTTGTCTGGAGGACCATAGAGTAACGTGTACTGGGGTGGGACCCCATCCACCAGTTTCTCCAACAACTCCGCAGTGAAGGCAGGGGCCCTTTCCCCAGACACATGAGCCATGGTCGTTCCAGACACAGGTCACATCAGCATTTGCAGTGTAGGTCCTTTCCCATTGAAGGTCAGGTAGCAAGTGAGTTGATAAATAGAAAATGTCGGTGACTTCCTCAGCGGTGCATACCGTCACCACCGGCCTACATCCCCATTGGCTCCTGGAACCCATAGGGCCCAATGATAACCAAAGCGGTTTTGCGTGGCGGTCATCGACCTCCTACCACGATGGCACACAACACGAGTGCAATTGCCTCATTTCCACTTGTACTTTCTCACAGGTCAAGCAACCGCCATTTCAGTGGGCACAGAGCATGACACTTAACTGCGCCACAGCAGACATTGGCACATCAACTGACTCTCGAGTTTACATACTGTTCCTGTAAATTAAACAAATCATCAGTAGTGCAATAGATGTGTGAATATGACCCTCTGCTCACCGTTCTCTTCCACAGGCTTCAACCGCTGAGGCAGAATATGAGATGGTGGCATCCTCGGTGTACAGACCCCTGGTGGACCTTGCGACAATGGAGGACAGACACATTATCATTACCTACAGACTTGATCATGCCACAATCCAAGAACTGTGTGCCCAATTGGAGTCAGCTATCCGCCAGCCCACAGGAATCCCGCCTCTAGTGCAGGTCCTGTCAGTGCCCAATTTGCTGGCAAGTGGTTCCTTCCAAACAACAGTGGCCATGGAATCATGGATGTCTCAGCCAATGTTCTTTAACGTGTTGACCATAGTGTTGTCTGCCCTGCTGAAACACATGTGCTGCTACACCGTGTTCCCCCTGGTGGAGGATTTGGCGACAGTGAAGGCTGTCTTTTTATGTCCTGGGACATAGCCCCAACATTATTAGTGCTATTGATGGTACACATGTGGCATTTGTCCCCCCCAGAGAAATGAACATGGTTACAGGAATAGAAGAAGCTATCACTCCCTGAATGTGCAGATGGTGTGTTTGGTGGACAAGTACATCTCCCATGTGAATGCCAAATATCCTGGCTCTGTGCATGAAACCTTTATCTTGGGAATAGCAGCATCCCATATGTGATGGGCCAAATCCAGAGGCACCGGGTGTGGCTAATAGGTGAGCCAAAGGTCCCCACACAGTATAAATTGGTGTATGGGTATGGGGTTGTCCCTAAGGGTGAGTGTGTGGCTAACAGGTATCCCTCGATATTTGCAGGTGACTCTGGTTACCCCAACCTCTCATGGCTATTTACCCCAGTGAGGAATGCCAGGACAAGGGCAGAGGAACGTTACAATGAGGCACATGGGCGTACAAGGAGGATTATAGAAAGGACCTTTAGCCTCCTGAAGGCCAGGTTCCATTGCCGCCATCTGACAGGTGGATCCCTATACTACTCACCCAAGAAGGTGTCCCAGATCATCGTTGCATGTTGCACAACCTGGCCTTGAGACGGCAGGTGCCTTTTCTGCAGGAGGATGGGCCTGGAGTTGGTCTTGTGGCAGCGGTGGAGCCTGTGGACAGTGAGGAAGAGGAGGCAGAGGAAGAAGATGTAGACAACAGAACCAATATAATTCTGCAGTACTTTCAGTGACACACAGGAAAGACACTGTAAGTTCACTTTACATTTCTGTTATCTGTTGGACATTGTACAAGACAGCTTGTTTTCTTATGTCTATGGCCACTGACTGTACCCTTTGGATTCTCTATTTTCAGATCTCTGTGCCCCACTGCAGCTCCTGCTATGTGTGCTGTTGCCCACCAAAAGTCATCCTAAAGTATATTTCACCATACATTTTGGTTGCAATGCTTTGAAAATGTTGTACTAATACATTTGTGAATCATTTGACAGACTCCAGATTGGTATTTGTTCCAAGGGTGTTTATTTAGGTGTTCATAAGTAGAGGGGGATGTGCAAGGGGCTGGGCTGATGGTGGAGGTAAGTCCAGGGTAGAGTCCAGTCTCTTGGTATCACAGGTGCATTGTCCAATGGGGCATAGGAAGGGGAGTAATGGCAGTTCAAGGCGGACAGAGTGACAGAGTGGGACAGAAGGGTGACAATCAGGAGAGTCATATTTCCTGTCAGGGTCTTGGCAATGTTCTCTGGTTTCTGCCTGGATCACAGGACTGTTTGCGGGGTGGTTCTCCTTCTGCAGGGGTGGGGGTGCTGGTGGCCTGTTGGTCCTGTGGCGGGCCTCCTGTCCACTAGTGCCGGCGGAGGTGGAAGGCTGTTGCTCAGTTAGGCTAGTGTCAGGCGCCCGGTGTTGTGCCACTGCCTCCGTCATGGTCTTGCCCATGTCAGCCAGCACCCCTGCAATGGTGACCAGGATGGTGTGTATTTATGTTAGGTCATCCCTGATCCCCAGGTACTGTCCCTCCTGCAGCCGCTGGGTCTTCTGCAACTTGGCCAGTATCTGGCCCATCGTCTCCTGGGAAAGGTGGTATGCTCCCAGGATGTTGGAGAGTGCCTCATGGAGAGTGGGTTCCCTGGGCCTGTCCTCCCCTGTCACACAGCAGTCCTCCCAGCTTCTCTGTTGTCCTGTACCTCTGTTCCCTGAACCGTGTGCCCACTGCCACTGAACCCAGGTCCCTGATCGTCCTGTGTTTGTGGGGTTTCCTGGGGTCCCTGTAGTGGTGAACACTCTGCTGATTGACATGTCCTGGGGACAGTGGCATGGGCCCGCTGGGTGGGTGCTGTGCTGGTGTTTCCTCAGGGGGAGACTCTGTGGTGGGTTGGTACTGTGGCAGGGGAACCGACAGTCCAGAGGTTCCGGATGGGCCAAGTTGGTCATCCTGATCAAGGGGAGCAGAGCTGCTGTTGTCACTGTGGGCTTCTTCAGGTGGGGGACTGGATGTGGCTGGCACCTCCTCTCCGGTGACGTAGAATATGGGTCTTGTGGGGATGTAAATGCATTGTTAATGTGTCTGCGTGTGCCATCTTGTGCATGGGTGTGTTTCCCTGTATGATTGTGATTTCCCTGTCAGCTTGTCCTTGTGTGAGTAGTGATTTTGTGGGCTGGGTGAGTCTCTCTACTGGGCATGCTGTGGTGATGGGTATTCAGAAAACCTGGGGTGTCTTTGGGGTGCCATGGATGTGGTGCGAGTAATATGTGTGGGGATGTGTGGGGTGATGTGTTGTGGTGTATGCTGTGATGTGCGTGAATGGTGTATGGGTGATAGTGTTCTGTGCCTCTGATTTAGTGGGTGCTGCTGGCTTGTCTCTCTCTGCTTGATATCTATTTTTTCGCTGTAAGAGGTTGTGGGTAATGTGGGTGTGTGTTTTATATTGGATTGGGTGTGTGGGTGTAGTGTGTGAATGTATGTCAGGTGTGTTTAGTTTGAATTGTCCAATGTGGTGTAGTTTTGTAAGTGTGCATGTATTTTGAGCGCGGCAGTGTTTACCACCAATGGTTTACCTGCGTTTGAAAGACCTCCGCAGTGATTTGTGGGTTGTGATACTGTGGGCATATTCCTGTTGGCGTAACGGTGTGGATTTTGCTACTGCCAGTTTGTCACTGACCCTTGGTGTGGCGGACTTGTGTGGGTGTCTGTATAGTGGCGGAATTCTCAGTGTGGGTCATAATACCTGTGGCGGAATACCACCGCGGGCACGGTATGTTGGCGGCCGTCAGCACGGCGGTAGGCAGCATTTACAGTCACGGTTGTAATGAGGGCCTATGTTTGATGTCAATGATAGTGACATGGAATGGACCCTGGTAGAGTCCAGGAGATGCCAGGAGATGCAAGGGAAAGGAAAGGTTCCAGAAAGCCTTAGGTCATGGAAGGGGATGATGGTGAGGATGGCGACAATGAGACAGTCATTGTGGAAGCCGGCAAAGAGAAGTCCAAAATTATTATCCAACTTGCTCCGAGGGATATGGCACAGGCAGAAACACAAGCTCCCACATTTATAAAGCCCCAGCAGAAACCTACACCAACCAGTACCTCAGTAGAAGTATGCATTGCAGAGAGGCAATTAACACACCTACCTACCTCCAGTTCTTTTTCAGGCATCGGCAGTGGCCCAGGAAGAAAGCACTCCTCCCCAGTTTGGGACTTTTTTATGGCTAGCAAACAGGAGCAGAAAATTGCTGCATGTTCCATTTGCCGAACAAGTGTTCATCGAGGTAAACCTGGTTCACATTATGGTACTGGAGACCAAACGATCCATATGGAAAAACATCACGCAATCCCGTGGAAGGAGCACCTTAAACAAATGGCTGAACTTAGTTGAGGTGGTGAAGGCGAGGAGAGCAGGCAAACATCAGGTGCAACTGCTCAAATCATGGTGAAAGGTGAGGAAGAAGAGAGTGACATCCTCACTCAAAGCAGACCTGTCCACAGCAGTGCACCAGAATCACCTGCCTCAGCGACCTCACAATGGCACAGGAAGACCTAGAGTCAGATGGAGACATCATGGCATATGGTGTCTGCACCACAATACACATTGAGTCTACCCCCACCTATATCTCAAATGTTGCCTGCGTCAGTGGCCCAAGAAAAGAAGAAATTCCAGGATACTATTAGGGTAGTTTTAGGCAGGAGGGGCCCTGCGACTGCAACCACCCAATGGCACATTTGTACAATGGGAAGCTGGCAAATTTTTTTAGAACTGGACCTCCCCCTTTTGCTTTTGTGGAAGGAATGGGCTTCTTAGAGTTTGTGGCAGCCATCTTCCCAAAATGGAAGATTCCAAGTCAGACTTATTTTGCCAGAGTTGCTATTTCAGAGCTGCATCACGATGTGCTGCGATTGGTTGGACAAGCTTTGCAGCAAAGTGTTGTCCACAATATCCACCTGACAACAGACATATGGACCAGTTGTCAGGCTACTGATTACATGTGCATCACTGCACACTGGATCTCTTTTGTGGGGGCAAAACAAAAGCTATCTACAGGTCTTGGACCTGAAGACATTTTTTAGGGCATTCAGCGGTATGCAACAATAGCTATGTTCACCATGGGGAAATCACATACAGCTGCCAACATCTTAGATACATTTAATAGCAAGGTGACTAAATGGCTGTGACCCAAAAGTCATTAGTTGGATTTGTTGCCACAGAAAATGGCACTAACATATTCAAAGTCATAACAGACAGTGGCGTTTTAAGGGTCCTGTGTTTGGCGCAATGCATCAACCTGGTTGTGCAAGACCTTCTAGAAAAAAAGACATAGGTGGTCATTACAACCCTGGCGGGCGGTGTTAAAGCGTCGGTAAAACCACCAACAGGCCGGCGGTAGAAAAATTGGAATTATGACCGCGGCGAAAATCGCCAACAAAGACAGCCACTTTAACACTCAGACCACCACAGCGGTACAGACAAACAGCGCGGCGGTCACCGCCAACAGACAGGCGGAGGACAATGTATCGCCCACAGTATCACAACCTACCAATCCGCCACCTTTTCCGGGGCGGATTCACCGCGGATAAAAACACGGCAGAAACAGGAATTTCGATGGAAAAACGCTCACCTCTACACACTCCACGAGGAACGAGGGCACCATGGAGCCGGAACTCCATATTCTCCCTGCGATAGTCTTCCTGCTCCTATACGAGGATCATCAATGCCGGCGGCGAAGACCACGGTGAGTACTGCACCTACGACATAGGGGAGGGGGGAGGCAAAAACACAGGGACACACACAACCAACATCCCAACCCCGACCCTCACCCACTACAATACACACACCAATGCATATCTATACATTACAGTAACACCTCCCAACCCCCCCCCGGAAGAATGCAAAGACAAAAGGAAATGATTTGAACCATTGTAATATATCAAAATACAGTAAGCAAATATATACATATATATATACATAATAAACAAAATATACACCACGATTAGTAGTGCAGGTATTGCACCATTCATAGTCCGTGGACCACTGGGCCCAAAATGCATGGGCGAGGCCCACACAAGATACCCGATCAAAATGGAGAGAACACTGCAGGGGTATCAGATCGAAATACAACAGGCAGCTCAGGGGGAAGGGAAGGGGGGGCACCTCAGCCGGATGAGTGCACCACGCCAGATCCATGAGGGGGCTCCATGCCCATTGATGTATCCTGGGGAGTACAAAGCCACAGTCTCTCAAGTCTCTACAGTGGGTGGGTTGCCCACTGTACCATCCTGGGGAGTGCAAAGCCACAGTCTCTAAAGTCTCTATAGTGGGTGGGTTGCCCACTGTTCCATCCTGGGGAGTGCACAGCCACAGTCTCTCAAGTGGATAACAGTCTCCACAGGTTCTGGAGGGGGCTTTGTGCCCAGAGTGCTTCATCCTGCCAAGGACTGAGGTAGTGGATGCCTTTCTCCACTGGTTCTGGTGGGGGCTTTGTGCCCAGAGTGCTTCATCCTGTGCAGGACTGAGGTAGTGGATGCCTTTCTCCACTGGTTCTGGAGGGGGCTTTGTGCCCAGAGTGCTTCATCCTGCCAAGGACTGAGGTGGTGGATGCCTTTCTCCACTGGTTCTGGAGGGGGCTTTGTGCCCAGAGTGCTTCATCCTGTGCAGGACTGAGGTAGTGGTTGCCTTTCTCCTCTGGTTCTGGAGGGGGCTTTGTGCCCAGAGTGCTTCATCCTGCCAAGGACAGACGGAGTGGATTCAAGTCTCCACTGGTTCTGGAGGGGGACTGGTGCCCAGAGTGCTTCATCCTGTGCAGGACAGACGGAGTGGATGCTGTTCTCCACTGGTTCTGGAGGAGGCTTTGTGCCCAGAGTGCTTCATCCTGCCAAGGACTGACATAGTGGATGCCTTTCTCCACTGGTTCTGGAGGGGGCTTGGTGCCCAGAGTGCTTCATCCTGTGCAGGACTGAGGTAGTGGATGCCTTTCTCCACTGGTTCTGGAGGGGGCTTTGTGCCCAGAGTGCTTCATCCTGCCAAGGACTGAGGTAGTGGATGCCTTTCTCAACTGGTTCTGGAGGGGGCTTGGCGCCCAAAGTGCTTCATCCTGTGCAGGACTGAGGTAGTGGATGCCTTTCTCCACTGGTTCTGGAGGGGGCTTTGTGCTCAGAGTGCTTCATCCTGCCAAGGACTGAGGTAGTGGATGCATTTCTCCACTGGTTCTGAAGGGGGCTTTGTGCCCAGAGTGCTTCATCCTGTGCAGGACAGACGGAGTGGATGCTGTTCTCCACTGGTTCTGGAGGGGGACTGGTGCCCAGAGTGCAGCACACACCCCGTGACGGTCCCAGTTGCGTCACTGCCCCTGCCGCAAATGGGCTAGCGGTGCATTCCATGGTGGTCTTTGCCCTGTTCAGCGGTCCCTGGACTGTTCAGCGGTCCTTGAGTTGCCAGTGTCAGACCTGTTCAGCGGTGCATTCCATGGCGGTCTTTGCCCTGTTCAGCGGTCCCTGGCCTGTTCAGCGGTGCTTGAGTTGCCAGTGTCAGACCTGTTCAGCGGTGCATTCCATGGCGGTCTTTGCCCTGTTCAGCGGTCCCTGGACTGTTCAGCGGTGCTTGGTTGCCAGTGTCAGACCTGTTCAGCGGTGCATTACATGGCGGTCTTTGCCCTGTTCAGCAGTCCCTGGACTGTTCAGCGGTGCTTGAGTTGCCAGTGTCAGACCTGTTCAGCGGTGCATTCCATGGCGGTCTTTGTCCTCTTCAGCGGTCCTTGGCCTGTTAAGCGGTCCTTGCCAAGACGGTCCTTCATTGCCCAGCAGGGCTGTGGCTGGTGGTCCTTCATGGGTCAGCTGGGCTGTGGCTTGCGGGCCCCTCCTGGCCAGCTGGGCTGTGGCTGGCGTTGGCCTCCTGGCCAGTGACAATGGGGCTGGCTTCCTGGGCATTGACTCTGGCGGTGGCCTCCTGGCCAGTGACGATGGGGCTGGCGGTGGCCTCCTGGCCAGTGACAATGGGGCTGGCCTCCTGGGCAGTGACTCTGGTGGTGGCCTCCTGGCCAGTGACGATGGGGCTGGCCTCCTGGGCAGTGACTCTGGCGGTAGCCTCCTGGCCAGTGACGATGGGGCTGGCGGTGGCCTCCTGGCCAGTGATGATGGGGCTGGCCTCCTGGGCAGTGACTCTGGCGGTGGCCTCCTGGCCAGTGGCGATGGGGCTGGCGGTGGCCTCCTGGGCAGCGGGATGATGGCGGTCTTCTCTGCTGAGCTGCTCCTCCCAGACTTTGGAGATTTCTTCTGCCCCTTCCCCACCTTGGGAGGAGTCACAGCTGAGTCGACACTCCCCCCGGGACCCTTGTGGGCGGCTTTACTGGCTGGTGTCTTCCCCCTCTCCCACCGGGCACTGCCCAACTTCTGGTGCTTCACGGGGGGGACTGGCTGTGCTCTGGCTCCGTGCCACACTGGCTGGCCTGGTGGCCGGTGCACTCCACATACCTGTAACAACAGGCACCACTGGTCCCGGAGATTTTTTGGCTGAGGTGCTAGTACGGGACCTATGAGTTGGAGGGGGGGTGGAAAATAGGTTAAGGGGGGACAGGAAAAGTTGTTTGGACACACTGGGACGGGTAGCTGGAGGGGGTTTGGGAGTGGAGGAAGAGGTGGTGGTTGTAGGAGGTGTAACTTTTGTGGATTTGGGTGCAGGTGCATGGGCTGGAGGCTGTCGTGAGGTGGATGGCTGTTGGGTGGGTGTGTGCCTGCGTTTGTGTATCTTGGGAGGGGGCGTCACAGATACACTGGGAGAGGACACAGGGGACGTGGAAATGGTAGTGGGGGTGGTGAGTGCACGTGAGCGGAGTGTGGTGGTGGATGTGCTGGTGCAGGATGTAGTGGCTGTAGTGGTATTGCATGCAGGTGTGAGTGTAGACGAGACTGGGAGGGAGGAGGGAGACGAGGAGGAGGGGGAAACAGTGGAGGCAGTGGATGTTGGTGTGTCTGTATGTGTGTGATGCTTACATGAGTGCCTGTGGGATGTGTGGTGCTTATGTTTGCCTGAGCTTACCTTGTGTGGTGAGGTGTGTGCAGGCTGGTCTGATGGTGTGCTTGGGATAGGCCGGGGAACAGGGGATTGGGTCTGGGTGGAGGAAGTTGGAGGGGGAGGCTAGACACAGGGACAATAGCTGCCATCAGTGCTGAGGCCAGAGTCTGCAGGGTTCGATGAAGGGCAGCCTGACCAGAATGAATGCCCTCCAGGAATGCATTTGTGTGTTACAATTCCCTTTCTACACCCTGGATGGCATTCAAAATGGTAGACTGCCCAACAGTGAGGGACCTGAGGAGGTCAATGGAATCCTTACTGAGGGCAGCAGAGGTGCCTGGGGCAGGGGCTGAGGTGCCTGGGGCGAAGGTGATGCCCACCCTCCTGGGTGAGCGGGCACGGGGCGAAGGCTGAGGGGCTGCTGGGAGGGCTGTGCTGGTAGGGGGGGTGGCTGCTGTACCTGTAGAAGTGGGGGGCACAGATTTTGCTGCCATCACAAGGGAGCTCCCATCGGAGGATGAATCCGTGTTGCTGGTTGCAGATCCTGTGACCGCCTTGGTGCTCCCCTCGCCCTCCATCCCACTGGTGTATTCTGAGTCCGTGGTGTGGCCCTCCATGGCCATATGGGATGCAGCTCCCTCGTGCTCTGGTGCCACTGTACCTCCGCCTAATTATGCTGATGCACACAAGAACAGGGAGACCACAAAAAGGGGAGGGGACGACAGAAGAAAGACAGGTTGAGTGCATGGCTTACCGCTACCATTGGCGGACAATACAGACACAGCAGCCCCCTGCACTACGTCGCGCTGTTGGGCTCTACAGATGTAATTCCTGGGATATGTCCTACATGGCTATGGACGACATCTGCACATGTAGATGACACAGGGGCATGACTAGCTGTACTTGGCACTCTACAGAGGTGGGGTGGGGTGCCACATGGCCTGCAATATGGAGGGGCCTAGCCTACGGAACTCGCCCTGGCCTAGGGAAACCCCCAGCCCTCCTCCCCCACCCAGACACCTTCACTGCGCGCAAAGTCCACTGAATGATGTTGTACTCACCCCCTTGTGTCTGCTGTGAGGCCCTCAAGCGCCCATCCAACTCAGGGTAGGCCACCGCCAGGATCTGGAACATCAGGGGGGTCATGTTTCGATGGGCACCCCTTTAACGTTGGGAAGCCATCCCCAGCTGAGCCTCCGCTGTCTTCTTGCTCCAGCGGCGAATGTCCTCCCATCTTTTCTGGCAGTGGGTGCTCCGTCTGTGGTGGACCCCCAGGGTCCGGACGTCCTTGGCGATGGCACGCCAAATACCCTTCTTCTGGTGGGCGCTGACCTACATGACATGTACAGGGGAAGAAGAGTAGTCATTAACAAGTGCACCGTCTAAGTGAGTGGCCCACATCCCTACCCTTGCCATGTCGCACATGCATTCACAGTCCTTCATGCATGCAGAACTGTGCCCCCTTAATTTTTACAACCAGCCCTCTCCACACAGGCATAGTTCATACAACGTGCTCCCAGTGTACTTACCTATTGGTCTGGAGGACCGTAGAGTAGCGTGTACTGGGGGAGGACCCCGTCCACGAGCTTCTCCAACTCCTCTGCAGTGAAGGCAGGGGCCCTTTCCCCAGACGCACGAGCCATTGTCTCTTCCAGACCGAGGTCACAGCAGCACTAGCAGTGTAGGTCCTCTCCTGTTGAAGATCAAGTATCGAGTGATTAAACAGCTGGAAAATGGCGGTCACGTCCGCGGCGGTGCGTACCATCACCGCCGGCGTACATCGTCATTGGCTCCTGGGACCCATTGGGTCCAATGTTAACCAATGCAGCATTGCGCCGCGGTCTTCGACTGCCTACCGTGACGGTGTACAACGCCAGCGCAGTCACCTCACATCCCATTGTCCCAGTTTAGAGGTCAGGCAGCCGCCATTTCAGGGGCCCACATGGCCTAATTACCAACTATGTCACACATACCTAGGCCTAGTCTCACAACACAAATACAGGCCACATTTTGTGTATGAATGGTGTTCTGTGTAGGCTGTGGGTACATACCACTGAGTTGTTTGACTCTGTGGTCGTTGTTGTCCTTCCTAGGCACCGTCCCTGGGACATGTGAGGAGATGGCGGAATCCTCCGGTGTACCGACCGCTGGTGGACCTGTCGACAATGGAGGAAAGAAGTTTGATCATCACCTACAGGTTTGACCGTGCCACAATCCCGGAACTGTGTGCCCAGTTGGAGCCTGACCTGATGTCAGCAATCCGCCATCCCACAGGAATCCCCCCTCAAGTGCAGGTGCTATCAGTGCTCCATTTCCTGGCAAGTGGGTCATTTCAAACAACAGTGGCCATGGCATCAGGGATGTCCCAGCCTATGTTTTCCAACGTGTTGTCCAGAGTGTTGTCTGCCCTTCTGAAACACATGCGGAGCTACATCATTTTCCCTCAGGTGGAGGACTTGCCTACAGTTAAAGGTGACTTCTATGCCCTTGGACAAATACGCAACATCATAGGTGCCATTGATGGGACCCATGTAGCTCTAGTACCCCCCCCCACAGGAGTGAACAGGTGTAAAGGAACCAGAAGAGTTATCATTCCATGAAGGTACAGATGGTGTGTTTGGCAGACCAGTACATCTCCCAGGTAAATGCTATGTTCCCTTGGTCTGTGCATGACGCCTACATCCTGCGGAATAGCAGCATCCCTTATGTGATGGGTCAACTCCAGAGGCACCGGGTGTGGCTATTAGGGGACTCTGGTTACCCCAACCTGTCATGGCTACTGACCCCAGTGAGGAATCCCAGGACCAGGGCAGAGGAACGCTACAATGAGGCCCATGGGCGGACTAGGAGGGTGATCAAATGCACCTTCGGCCTCCTGAAGGCCAGGTTCAGGTGCCTCCATATGACAGGTGGTTCCCTATTCTACTCACCAAAGAAGGTGTGCCAGATCATCGTGGCCTGCTGTATGCTTCACAACTTGACTTTGCGACAACAGGTGCCTTTTCTGCAGGAGGATGGTCCAGATGGCAGTGTTGTGGCAGCTGTGGAGCCTGTGGACAGTGATGAGGAGGAAGCAGAGGAAGAAGACATTGACAACAGGGACTCAGTTATCCAGCAATATTTCCAGTGACACACAGGTGAGAATACATTCCTGCCTACTAC
Source organism: Pleurodeles waltl (assembly GCF_031143425.1). Taxonomy (NCBI): domain Eukaryota; kingdom Metazoa; phylum Chordata; class Amphibia; order Caudata; family Salamandridae; genus Pleurodeles; species Pleurodeles waltl. Next base: position 1,022,252,159 of record NC_090448.1, read on the forward strand.
AAGTACTTTCACACTTCTACCTCTATCCTGTCTGTTGATTTCAACCAGTATATGGTAACTGAGTTGTACATTTCCCTTACGGTTTCACAGGTGTGGTTTCCAATGTGTGTCATCTGCTTAGATTCCTAATGGACTTGAGATGTGTGACATAGGTATGTTGACATTACATTTGAAACAGCATTTTGTCACTGTCATTGCTAATACACATTTTCAAAATCACAGACTGACTCCAGATTGTTTTGTGCTTCAAGGGGGTTTATTGAAGTGCTCAATATTGGAGGCGGGTTGTAAAATGGTGAGGGGTGATGGTGGAGGAATGTCCATGGCAGAGTCCAGTCTATTAGTCTCAAAGGTGCATTGCCCATATGGGCATAGGAAGTGGAGCTGGGGCAGTTTAATTATGGACAGGGTGACAAAGTGGGACAGTAGGATGACAATCAGGGTGGTCTCATTTCTTGGCTGGGGTCTTGACATCGTGCTCTGTCTTGTTCCTGGATCTCAGGGACCGCTTGTGGGGTGGTTCTCCGTCTGTTGGGGGTGGGGTGCTGGTTTGGTGGTCCTGTGGCGGTACCTCCTGTCCACTAGCGCCGGCGGAGGTGGTGGGCAGTTCATCGTCCAGGCTAGTGTCTGGGGCCCCTTGGAGTACCACAGTGTCCCTCCTGGTGTTAAGTATTTCCTTCAGCACCCCTACGATGGTGCCCAGGGTGGAGCTGATGGTTCTGAGTTCCTCCCTGAACGACAGATACTGTTCCTCCTGCATGCGCTGGGTCTCCTGAAACTTGGCCAGGACTGTTGCCATCGTCTCCTGGGAGTGGTGGTATGCTCCCATGATGGAGGAGAGGGCCTCGTGGAGAGTGGGTTCCCTTGGCCTGTCCGCCCCCTGTCGCACGGCAGCCCTCCCAGTTCCCCTGTGTTCCTGGGCCTCCGTCCCCTGGACCGTGTGCCCACTGCCACTGCCCCCAGGTCCCTGTTGTATTTGGGGTGGTGGGTTATCCTGGGTTTCCTTTAGTGGTGGACACACACAGCTGATTGACGTGTCCTGCGTATGGAGGTATGGGCCCGCTGGGTGGGTGCTGTGCTGGTGTTACCAGAGGGTGGAAGGTCTGTGGTGGGCTGTGCCTGTGTGAGGGGAACCGACTGTCCCGAGGCCCACGATGGTCCGGGCTGGTCATCTGGATCCAGTTGGACAGAGCTGCTGTCATCACTGTGGGCCTCTTCTGTGGGTGGGGTGGAGTTGTCTGGACCCTCCTGTCTGGTGATGTTGGGTAGTGGTCATGCAGGGGTGCGAAAGCATGATTATTGCATCTGTGTGTGTCATGGTGTGCAATGGGTGGGTGACTGTGTACCCCAGTGCTAGCATTCCTGTGTGTGGGCTTGTATGAAGATGGTTGAGAGGGGTGTTATGGGTATGTGCATTGGGCATGCTTTAGTGATGGGTGTCCTTGCTTTGTTGTGTCATGCAGGGCTTGGTGTTGGGATGTGTGGTTTGTGTTATTAGTACATTTGTGAGGAGTTGGAGTGATAGGGGAGGGGGCAAGGGTGGGGCTCTGTGATAGCATGCAGGTAGGGTGGGGGATATAATAGTTAAAGGTTTGACTTACCAGAGTCCATTCCTCCACCGACTCCTGCGAAGCCCTCCGGATGCAGAATCGCCAAGACCTGCTCCTCCCATGTTGTTAGTTGTGGGGGAGGAGGTAGGGGTCCGCAGCCAGTCCTCTGAACCGCAATGTGGTGTCTTGAGACCACGGAACGCACCTTCCACCGTAGGTCGTTCCACCTCTTCCTGATGTCGTCCCTATTTGTTGGGTGCTGTCCCACTGCGTGGACCCTGTCGACTATTCTTTGCCATAGCTCCATCTTCCTTGCAATTGAGGTGTGCTGTACCTGTGCTCCAAATAACTGTGGCTCTACCCAGACGATTTCCTCCACCATGACCCTGAGCTCCTCCTCCGAGAACCTGGGGTGTCTTTGCCGTGCCATGGGGTGGTGTAGGTAATGTGTGGGGTGGTGTGTGTGGTGATAAGTGTGGTGATATGTAGTGGTGTGTGGTGTTTTGTGCGTGGAAGTTGTGTGGGTGATGGTGTTGAGTGCCTGTGGCTGCTAGTTTGTGGATGGTGGTGTCTGTCTCTGGCCTTCTTTCGGAAACTTTTTGGTCGTAGGGGTTTGTGGATGATGTGGGTGTGTGTTTTATATTGTATTGGGTGTGTGGTGTGTGTATGTGTATCAGGTGTGTGCATTTCGAATTGTCCAATGTGGCGGTGTTTTGAATGTGTGTGTGTATTTTGAGCGCAGCGGTGTGTACCGCCAATGGAATACCACGGTTGAAAGACCGCCGCGTAGATTCGTGGGTCGTGATAGCATGGGCGTTTTTCTGTTGGCGTGACGGTGGAGGTTTTGTTTTCGCCAGTTTTCACTGACCTTTGGTGTGGCGGACTTGTGTGGGTGTCTGAATTTTGTCGGATTTCGAGATGTGGGTCGTAATAGCTGTGGCGGATTTCCGCAGCCGCGGCTGTGTGTTGCCGGTCTTCTGCGCGGTGGTAAGCGGCTTTTACCGCCAATGTTGTAATGACCCCCATAGTCAGCAATATACTGACCACCTGCAGACAAATCTGTGCTCATTTCAGCCATTCTTTTGAGGCGTGAAGCAGTTGTGGATTATTCAGCATGGTAACAAAGTACCAGTTAATGCCCTGATACAGGAGGTGCCAACACATTAACCTATTATATGTTGCAACATCTGTTTCAGCAGTACTGACAGATCGATGGCCATGCCATTTTAAGAGGAGGGGATGCAACTGGGAAAGCTATGGCCATGGATGTGGACAAATGGGGCCTAGTCAAGTACCTGACACAGACGCTGCTCCCTTTTGAGGTTTTCACACGGAAAGTTATCAAGGAGGACAGAGATGGGCTAAGCTATCCCGTTGTTGCATCTGCTACAGGAGCAGCTAAAGAAGGTTTCTGAAAGGTTTGCATTAGGATTTGTGAATGAAAACTCAAATGCACATGCCTTGGTTGAGAGCCTAAGCTATCGCTTGACTTGTAATGCAAGGCTGCAAAATGAAATGATCAAGTCCAAAAAGTACATCTGTAGCGCCCTACTCGATCCCCTTACAAAAAACATCTTCCCACTTTCATTCCTTTTCTGAAGGAGATGTTTTGAAATACAAGGGGTGGATTGTTGATCAAGCCAGAGAACTGGAAGAAGAACTGCTGGAACTTACAGTCTCACTCCACAGTCCTGGGATGCCACCTTCAACTTCCAGAAAGTGCATTCTTGTCTCACTAATCTGACCCAACCTCTACATTTGCTTGGTTTCAAGTGGCAGGGCTTTGCAGAGGGAGGCAAAATAGGTTAAGCAAGGGGCAGCAACAATGACAATTAATGGAATGTTTCAGGAGTATCTGGATGACCCAAAAGAGGCATATGTGGATCAAACCCCATTGGTGTATTGGTGTATTGATATGGGAAGATGCGCCAATGGCCAGAGCTCAGCAGGTTGGCGATAGAGTACCTGGTTTGTGTTGTAGCCAATGTATCTGCTGAAATGTGTTCAGTAAAAGCTGGCACAGTTGTTACAGTGAGAAGGACCACTCTTGCGCATCAAAACCTGGAGAGATTAACCATGATCAAAATGAACCAGCATTTTATGCCACCTGATTACATTGTTCCCGAAACACCACAGGAGGAGGAAGAGGATGATTGGCCAGAATCAAGTATCTTTGCTGACAAACTTCTCGGTGAACCACATGAGTTTGAGGACAAACTCTACTTCCCGGACTGAGTATGCCAGGGCCACCATAGACCTTTTTAATTATTTCTCATTGAACTTCTTTCTTAATGTATTTCTTTGCAAAAAAATAGCTAATGAAAATTGTTTGTGTCGGACTTGTGCTGCTCCACCATTTACAATAATCACATATATGCCAGACTGGAGTTGGACCCTTGTACAGTGAAGAAGCCCACAAATTCCCTTGTATTTGAGACAATGCCTGCCTCCCTCACATGCCATTACCTATCTTTTTTTCTACTTTTACATCATCTAGCCTGGCTGCATCAGAAGATCATTGATTAAAAGACTGCCAGTGCCTAATTCCAATGTGCTGCTACTATCAAAGAGCAGGTAATATTTTTTATCAATCACCATGCTTGGATTTAAAGAGGTAACTACTAACTATTCCCCCAAGGAGTGGTTAGAAATTGAGTGAGTGATGATTGATGATGCATGTGGTGGCTGAAGGTGAGGAAGGGAGTTCAACAAATTTGTAAACTCGATTTCAATGATTTTCAATGCTTGGGGGATGATGGTTAATAATTTTTTTCCTGAAAGTGATTGGCTTTTTAAACGTAGCACAATTTACCTGCAGGGTCCACTTCTTTTTTCTGGTTCCTCAGAGACCAGACCAGTCACTTTAGTCACCAAACAAAAATCTACACAAAATACTCACTGTATTTGTTCTTCAACACCAGGGCAGCACTACACAGGTCTACCTCGCTGAGTTTGGGACTGGAATGAAGTTACTCAGAATCAGGAGGAGGAGGGGGAGGGTAGAAGGACTCAGGGTGGGACTACATCAATAGCTAGGAGGAGAAAGTTATCGACTTAAAGAGAAACCATGATGATGGCGAAGACTCTGAGGCCTAGTACTCACTCAGCTCTGTGGACTGAGATAGGTGCGTTGATTTGGGAAATGCTGCTGTGTCCGTGTTTGCTGCATTGCTGACTCAAATGTGAAAATCCTTTTTAAGTTTTTGCTCTGTCTCTGAGTCTTCTTGGTACAATCCAGACTCCTCATGAAGCTTACCTAGCTTCCTTTTGTCCTTCTCTTTTACTCTGTAATACAGTTACAGTTTTTCAGTACGCAGGCCTTTTCTTAACCCTCTCCTGCACAAACAAAACTGTGTGAAATCACAACACTCTAGATTACCTATCGGACAGGTTCAGCCAGGGCCCCAAGAGTGACAGACATTCCAAGAAGAATGGAGATGCAAAGCCCAATTTGGCAATACAGTATAATTTTCCTTTAAGCAGTCATACATTTTAGAACTGGATGGGTTAAAACTCAATCTCCATAATTTGTACTTATCAAACCTATAAAACGTTGCTTTTATAGGTATACTATCCTGGGTCTCTATGGGCCAGAAGGACTGTTTGCAATGCATTTAACTAAACTGTGTCATACTCATCCCTTCATCGTTTCCTTCTACAACAGATTGATGATGGTCTGTTGCTCAGCACCCCAATGAATATTGTAGTGGATTCTTTTGTGCACTGTTTCCCTTTGTCACACCTTTCCACAAGTTCCATTTCCTATCTATTCACACAGCCCATAACCCTCTTCCCCTGGGCTGTGTGATTTATTGAGATGTAAAGTAATTTCAAACCATAAATAGATATCACACATTTGCTGGGGTGGATGTAGTGAAAGTGATACCAACTCACTGCATGACCTTCCATTATCTGAGCAATAATCTACACCGGCCCCATCAACATCTTCATTAAGGCCTTGTGTTGTATGTTGCTTAAAGGCTTAAACTTGTCCAACCACTCCTGATTCTGAGCATACTTCTTCTGACTTGAGGATTTGATTTCCTAAGTTTATTTTTAAAATACTAACTTAACACTGCTTAGAAAAAGTTAATATTGCTAGCTTTTATAATCATACCAGGTCTTCTTTGTTGTCTGTCAAATACTGTTATTGTGGTAGTCGGGTCTCAGTCTCCCTAAAGTTATGATAAAATATATGACCTACTAACTCTCTGTTTTCTTTCAATCTAGTTGACAGTGATGGAAACACTTTGATTAATTCTGTAGTTGGAGTTTGCATAAGTGGGAGTGGCATCTTGTGTCTCCCCTGTTAGTGCACTAGCCTGCTACAACTACTACCACCCCCTTAGGATACTAACTTGGGTAAGAAGACTGGGGTATTAACCTTGCTTCACCTATTAAGGCAAAGGAAGATCAATGGATTGAACTGTTTTGTTAGTGATTAACTTCTACTCAATAAGATGTTTTTTGTGTGTGTCTAGGTTTTGTAGGCAAGATAGGCAATGACAATCATCCCCTTGTGGTCAGTATAGCAGCAGAGGGCAGAAGAGCAAGGGTTATAAGTGAATGACATACACTTATTTAGCAGAGTTAAAAAACAGGTTAGACTAGAAGACAGCAGTGCTAACTAAAACACCAAAATAAACATTTGAGGCATAAATGAAGTAAAATATCCCCTTCTATTTTTAACAAATAGAAAACCCACCCTTTTCACCCACAACAGGCCCACCCCTCTCCCCAGACAAAGAGCCCCATCCCCAAAACGTCCAACAAAAGTCGAAAGTGAAACCTGGTCCCAAATACCTCTCCATCCAAATAAAAAAGGAGAGCATAAACCAAATAAACAAGGCAAAACTAAAAGTAGTATAATAGCGGGCATTGGTAAACGTTAGGGAAATAATAATAATAAATATTAGGACTTACTAGGATGAGCAGAGCCCATGGCAGAGGTGCAGGTGATCGGCACCTCCTCCTCCCCAGCTCTTCCCTGTCTCATCTCGGTGTTGCCCCTCTTCTTGCCCTTGGATGATGATGTATGAAATAAGATAAAAAAATTAGTGGTACAGTTATTCTCTACTAAATCATCACAACGGGCTAACGCAGTAACATTGTACTTATTTAAATCAGATTGATTATCATTGAGTTGGCTATACTAATCGTAAAATCCTTATTACATATTTCCTTAATAAAAACTACATTTGGAACTAATGAATTACAATGAATTACCTTTGATTCTATTTTCGTTTCTCAACCCTCTTGATGGACCCCTATTTTGTAAAGCATAGATGCATACTAGTAGTGTGAAAATGCTTTGGACTGTATGAGCTACATAGATAAAAGTCAAAGAGAACACTAACTCACTGATATCACTAATAATAATGCTCATAGGAGGACAGAGGAGTCTGCATTGCAAGAACTTCTTGGATAATCAGCCAAAGCGAGCACCGATGAGTACAATTAGGTAGCACTGAGCACCTGTTTATCTCAAACTAGATCACGTAATAATATATTATTCTAAACATAAGCTAAACGTAACTTACCTCTGAGTGTGGGCAGCATGCTATTGGGAAAAAAAATTAAGTATTGTAGAACACAAACACAACAAATAATATAATTAATACTCATCCAAGCCCTGGAATCTCGATGCCTAGCAGCTTGAGGAGGTCCTGCTTTCAGTCAAAGATATCTGCCTAGCGGTGCATGAGCTGCTGGGTGGTGCGCTGGACCTGGCTGGTGTGCTGCACACACCTGTGCACCCTCCCCCAATGTGGCTGACACTCCCACAGAGGGTACCCACTGCCAGTCCTGCCGCCTGCTACCAGCATAAAAAACAATGCTGCACAAAAAAAAACAATGCTGACACCTCCACCTCACAAAAGATGGGGTGGGCTGCACCCTTTGGCAGCACTGCTGCTCACAAGGTAGGCTGCTCCTGCTGCTGACTGCTTAGGAGGACCTGGCACTGTGACTCCCCTGCTTCCCTGCTCGCTGGCAAAGCCCTGCTCTGCCATGGCCTGGGTGGGGCAAAGATAAAAAAGAAACAGCAAAGAAGGAAGGAAGAAATAAGGAAGTAAAGAGAAAAATATACAAATCTACAAAAAAGTCACAAAAACACAAATTTTCTTTTCTTTTAAATGTGAAATACACAGAAACAAAAACACACACACATACAATAAATAAAATTGAGGGTTAGATTATTTGGGAAGGCAAAGGATTGAAAATATGCAGAACAAATAATAAACAGGCCTAGCACCATGAACAGAGTAAGAAACAAGGTGGCCGCGCCCATACGAACTGTGTGGTGCTGTTCACATGTCAGTTTGAATTTAAGACTGAACTTAGCATTGCCTTTGACATAAAATGCAATGTGAACTGGCATGATGGAAAACTCTGCCTGCCCTCACAACTCTGCAGAGGATGGCAGAGTGTTTTAACCACTTAAGTTATGCGTGCTGAAACTCCAGGACCTCCACCCACCCTTAGTCTGAATATGAGTCATGCAGAGAACTTATTACAGAAGCCCAAAGGGCAGAAACCCATGAATTCAATATTTTAGGTTATCATTGGATACCTGAATCATAATCATATCATTGTCAAAAATCGAAATGGTCAAATCATCAAAGTTTGGAAAAGGGTTACAGAAATCATGTGATGAGAGACTTTTATTTGGATGAAAAAGGACAATGTCTGGGTACTATTTTTAGATAATTATATTAGCCAAAAATAAGAGTCTCAGGTTAAACCTTGAGCAGAGGTTGTTTGAAATTGTAAGCAGCTTTCTTTTGGAAAGGTAAATTAATGATTAGTACTCCTGGGACAAATTGAACTGTACTCTGTTTTTGTGTCGCAGACATAATGAACAGGACAGAAGCTATAACAGTAGTCAGGGGGGTGGTTATGCAGCAACAATCTTCGAGGACAATGAACCAATAACAAGAGTTATGCGAACAACTGTCTGGAAGAGTAACATTGCATCGATAGACATAATTAATTTGCCAAACAGGCAAGCAATTAACTTGTATATAAATGCACTACTGAAATATATCACTGGCATATTGAAATTATTGAAGAAAGAATTTGAAACATTATAGTTTAATGGTGACTGTAGGATGTTGAGTAAGAGCTACATGTTCCTTTGAGTGTTTATGTTAGAAAAGTTCCAAAAGAAGTGAAGTTGTTCTTTTTCTCATGTTATGCACCATTCATTGGTTTGAGGGAAGGGGACGGTAAATGTCACCAAAGGTTGAGTGCGTTGCTCCTGTGGTGTGATCAATGTCCCTTGGAGTAGTAGAAGTTGTTTGGTAAAGCTAACATAATCGTGGAGGTATGACATGTCATTTAGAAGGTTATCTTTAGGTCATATAATAGTGCCTCAATTCCTTATATTGAGCCAAGTTCGAACATTCATACTTGTATAAGTCTCTTCTTTAATTTGCTCGAGTTCATTCAAAGCCACATTGCTAATACCTAAATCATTCATTTATTTTTATAGTTTCGTGCAGCTATGATATTGGGGCTATATGAATCGAAAAGACCCCAAGTGCTATGGTGTGCTTTTGAGTATAAAGGCTAAGCGGAAAGGGAAGACCCATTTGCAGGCGATACCTGTGCCATGAAACATGTAATTGTGGTTTACATTGTGGTTTACATGTCTGATATTTAGGATAGGGTGGATTGAGAATTGTCCGAAATACCAGGAAGTGGTTATTTCTGCACTAGATATCAAGATTCTGCTTGAGCCCCTGCTAGAATCGATGTAAGGTAGCATATTCTAGTAAGGGCATTTTGTGTGAATCCTTTTCTGATCTAGAAGGCAGAGAAGACACTGTGGCCCTCATTACAAGTCTGACGGTCGCATGACCGCCAGACTCATGGTGGTGGCATGGTCGAACCACCAGTGGTTGTCATCCGCCAGGGTAGTGCTGCTTGCAGCGCCATCCTGGGGTTTGCACCGCCATGGAAAGGCTGGCAGAATGGGGGCATCAGGGGCTCCTGGGGTCCCCGTTGCACATTCCACAGCCCGAATTACGGGAAGTGGAATGCGCGACGGGTGCTGCTGCACCCGCTGCACCGCCACATTGGCGCCGGCTCCATTAGGAGCCGGCGTCAATGTTAAGGCCCTGTTCACCGCAGGGCCGAGCAGCCAGCCCTGTGGTGAACTCCTAATAGGGCCAGCGGGGTTCAGGCTGCACAGGTGACCCGAAGGCAGAAAGAGTTTGGTGGGAGGCCTCTGCCGCCTGCCAAACTCGTAATGAAGGCCAGTGTTTTCTGCAAAGCAGTAAGTCAGATGAACCGCTGCAATGGTGAAAAGCCAATTGTCTACTGTATTCACCATTGCTGGTATGCTCCTGATGCCTAGTTCTGCCTGTGTCAATTTTTGCCAGGTATTTATCTCTGAAAAGGCAGGCTTTGCTGCACCATATTTCTATGGAATTTCTCTAGAATTCATGCTTTCTTTAGTGATGAGTACACAAGACGAAAACATTACCTTGCAAAGCAGCACTTACTAGTTAATTTGAGAAATGAGAGATCGTAAAGCAAGCCCTCTGGAAGTGTGCACATGATGCAGAAGAGACCACATAGTGTGAGGCCAAGACATCTCTTAAAAAGTATGCACTCAGTGTCAATGATTTCTTGGTTTGTGCTACATAAAGGTTAGGGCCTTATATAAGAACAGTGGTGCTTCACCCAGTGCAGCGCCACTTTTTTTGTGCCCATTAGCGCCTCCCTAATGCCATCATGTGGGTGCCACATCTAAGGTACTTTGCACCATGGTGGTAGTTAGGGGAGCTAGCGTCACAATTTGGGAGCTTTGTAGGATTAGCGTAACGAATGCTGACGCTAATCCTGCAAACACATTGAGCTCATTGTATACAATGGTGTGCCTCCTTTTAACGCCTGCTCTGAGCACCCCCCAATGTCGTAACACCCCTTTTGTATACATTATGCCTGGCGCAGGCATAATATATCGCAAAGGGTTACAAAGTGGCGCAATGCATGCATTCCGCCACTTTGTAAATTTGCTGCAGCGATTTTGGCCTCATTTGGCCACATAAGCGTAAAAAAAAGACACTAATATGCCACAAGGAGGTGCTAGGTTCTCTTAAATCTGCCCCTTAGTGTCTGCAGTTGTGCTATATAAAAAATAGTGCCTTTAGTCCTGACACTTTTTCTGGTAAACTAGTCAGTGACCCCTCACCATAAAACTTTTGATATATAGGCTAAGACCCTTCAAAGAGCTTCCCACAGGCAGGGAAACAGATCTACTCATCATATACATAACCTTGTGCTCTGTAAGGATCATCCATGATCTTGTAGAAAGAAGAAGGTCAAGTACACTGACAGATGTCACCTTGCCACTATTAACACTATCCCCACCAACCGAAGATTACATTTGCTCCCCATGCAGAAATCGGGCAAATGGGTCTCATGGACCAGAGCAGTGCCATGTTGAAATATCAAAGTGTGGGTATCCCATATCAGGGTGACCCTGGGACTGTGGACATCCCCGTTTTCTAACAGAGTACATAGGCTGGATATTTAGATTTTCACCTAACCTGTCACTGCTGACCTTGCCATCCCCTGCATGAGATTAGAGTTTACTGATCACAGTTTTGAAGTCTGGTACCTTAGATGTTGAGTTCAGACTGGAGCAGTGTTACACTTTTATGGCTTCCGAAATTGTTCCAGTCTCTTTATTGAGTTTAATCTATAAACTAGATTTTAGACACACGTTGGAAAACAATACAGTCAAGAAATAAGAGTCTAATAGGACGCACAGCTAGTCATCTCCCTGTTTCACTATGACCTTTCAATACATTTTTGCATCTAATGTGTTATTAACAAATGTACTATGAAGTTTCAGGTTGTGTAAAGTTTAGAAATAATCTAATAGTCATCACACATCCCCTCTTATGGTCCATACCAGGAAAACAAAACATGTAACTATGTGAAATGCATAATATTAATGAAAACGTGAACAGTGACAATGAACATGCAAGTAGAGTTGTGCAAAACTACTTAAAGGAAAGCTAGCCATAAAATCTGTGAGGGTGATTCCTTTGTCCTAAGCTGGGAGGGGGCACCTTTCTGAACAAAGAAAAAGGAGGATATCTTTTCAAAGCCAAATTATCTGGAGAAGATTGTTTATCAATGACCTGGTAAGCAGCTACTTCTTCCTTAGAAGACCATGTTGCAATGTCCCCTGTGACATTAACTAGCCTTCCAACATAACACCATTGTCCACCCTCCACATTAACAACCTTGCCTCCTATCTCCAGAATACAAATAGGATTAGAAAACTTATAAAACCCCTTTCTTAACAAGAGAGGCTCATTGATTCTGACTCACTCACCAGAAGTAGTGCATGGCCTCGTAGTCTTTGGTCAGAGTATCAACAAGCAGAAGGCTGTCATTGTTACACACATTTACCATCCAACTTGGATGAATCCCCCTTGCATTAACTCAAAAAGAGATTTATTTGTGGGTATATATGGGGTGGTGCAATATACCCACAGCATGCATCTAACAGCCTCACACACAACCCACTTGCAACAGTAAGCATTTTGACCACATTTTACCAACATACGTTTAAATCACTCAACCATTCCAGTACTTTGAGGCTAGCTTAAAGTAGTCCTCACATGCTTCACATCTGACTCAATCAAATAGTCACTATAAGTTTGATAGGTATACTGGATGCAATTATCTGTGACCATCACCTTAGGAACACCTTCCTTAACACCTTCCTTAACAAAAATATCACATGAAAAACACAGAACTGCCTCAGAAATGGGTCCAGTGAGAACATAACCTCATCTCACATCTACAAGTGGTCAATCATCATTAACATATAGCTACATTTCACAGGCAAAAAGTGGAAAGGCCCTAAATAGGCCATAAATAATCAAAATTTACATTTTGCTATGCTGTATCAGGGTACAGGTTGTTCAGCGTATGAGGCTGCCATGAGATTGAGTGACCCTCCCAGCACACTGCCCACAATCATTAACAAATGTCTTAATTTCAGTTTCCATGTGTGACCACTAATAGTCTTCCTGAATTATTTTTATTTTAAGTGTGCTGCCTAACTCTCCACTCCAAGCTGCTTCTGTGATAGCTCATCAGTAATTTTCCAAGGAATGTAAAGCTTGTTCAATATTACATTCCCTTGGCCACCACCTAAACATCAAATTGAGTACATCCTGTAAAATGTCTTTGTGAGACAGATCAATCTTTCTCTCCTCCACACAATCCCTCACACCACAGAACCAACTTGGCAGTTAGCAATAGTGCATTTTTCAAGTTCATCATTGTCCTTATGTAAATCATCAACCACAGGAAGTCTCTAAAGGCAATCAGCCTGCACATCACGTCCCCCCAGGAATATTCTTAGTTTTGAAACTGTATTCCAAAAGCTTGGTGAATGATCTGCCATGTTGCAGTGTTTTTTGTTTATCTTAGTACCAATATTATATCAACTAAGGGGCTAGGGTCAAATTTAATTACAAATAGGTGCCCTCAAACGTAAGAAGAAAACTATTCCATGCCCCCACACTCTAACATCTCTTTCTTAGTGACTGAGTATCTACACTGAAAAGGTCTCAGCAATCTAAAGGCAAAATCAAAGGTGTTGAAGGTGTCCTTCAACTTGTGGAAGAATTGTGCTTGAACCATAGGCACTAGCATTCACAGGCATGGATCCAACTTTCTTTTCAGAGAAAGATTGTAATGTAGCTGCTTCAGAGATTAATATTTGGATTTTCAAAACTGCTACGTTGTGGTCATTATTCCATTATTGTCACTGCTGTGGTGGCCTACAAATAAAAAGATATGAACCCGTTTACGATTTTCGTATAACTTTTGTGAGAACTGGCTTTAAACATCTCAGAAGGCATACATCCGAGCAGATTTACTAAGCTGTCACACAAAGCAGCACATACATCAAAGTTGCTCTGCTGAATTGCATGCGAAGGAGAGAGAAATGTTGTGTTGTGCATGATTTAGAAAATAACATTTCTGGATCCCCGAGGACTCCATATCAGTGAGATGTAATCACTAGAACAGAATGCAATGAAAACTTGGTTTGGAATGTTGGAGTTCATAGGTACACACAGAGGAATAAATACATGTGGTTTGCAGCTCAGTGGGTGGCCTAGTCATTCAGCGGGACACTACAACTGGTGAAGAAGATAAGATAAATAATCCAAAGAAGAAAGTGCTTTACTGAAAAGTTTGCTGTGGTCCAAGCAAACTGCTTGTGCATGCCACATGTGCCTTCATCAAAATGCTGAGTCAACAGTTGGTGTATGTACAGTCAAAGTACAATTCCAGCTATGTGTGAAGCATGTGAATGTCTAGGGAGCTTCAGGAAGAGTCTACACATTGTTGGTCAATAGGACATGACCAAGATCATACGGAAATGTACTACGCTGCCAAGCAAAATAAAGGTATACATTGTACAGAGTATTAATGCTGAAGGCGGATTCAACCAGGTTTACCAAGCGCAGTTAAAGACAATTATCATTTATCAAATAGTGCTGCAAACAGATATGCTGCAGGGAAGAAATCAACAGTATGTAAGAAAATACAAATTGGAGTGTACAAAGAATACATTAGATGACTTACCGAGCCCATTAAACAGAGTCATCGTACCACAGTTGACGATGGTCCCGAGAGAAGTGTCTAAAGTTGTGCTAACAGAGTTGTCCTTATTTGCAGTGGCGATAAAATTTGCAGAGGCTTTTCGGTTGATGGAACCCATCAAGGATGACCCAGAGGCTGGTCCATCACATTGCCAGGGCTGGGCCATGAACGGAAATGATCCTCTTTTCCAGTCAAAGGTACAAGAGAGAGTTCCTGTTCTGACTTCACTAAGTTCCACATTGGTCTATAATGCTGCCACCTTCCTGAAACCACCACCACCTTTCAATACCACCAAAAAGCAACATATTGGCAATAGATGGACTGCCTGAATAGAGATATTTGAAGATTTTATTGAGGCACTTCAAGAGACTGATTAAGGGAAAATTATCAAACATCTCAATAATCTTGCTGGTGATGGTGTGAAAGAAGTCATAAAGAAAATTCCAAGAACTGGTGAAGATATGACATAATGTCAGATTAAAAATGTTTGAATCTCAAATTCAATCCAGTACCAATCGCGGATTATGAATGCTTTGTTTTCAGTCAAGAACGTCAAAGAGTTTGTAAGCAATCAATGAATTTGTGGAAAGACTCAGCACACTCATCAACCACTGTAAGTTCAATTAATTTAATGATGAAGAAGCCATGCGTCTTAGAGTAATTGATGGATACCTGTCCAATTTATGCAGATGACGAAAGCTGAGAGAAACTCTTAGGGCCTGATTTATGAAAAGTTTTTGACGCAAAAGCGGCTTAAACGTACACAATATAATTATATTTTGCAAGTTTGCGCCGCTTTTGCGTCAACAAATGACGTAAAGGCTGCACTAACTTTTCATAAATCAGGCCCTTAGTCTGGAGTGAGTGTTAATGGCTGCCAGAGCTGAGAAACATGCTGAAAGACAAACTACTGGCATAGAGGCTGGAAGTGCCCAGAGCAAGTCAGTCATGAGTGTGAAAAGTAATTTGAGGCAAAAGGCTGAAGGACACAAAGTGATGCCTACACGCAAAAAAGGTTGTGTTTCAGATCTGGGTTTGCATTTTCACATGAAGGAAAGTGTCCCATTATTGGTCAGATATGCAAAGGCTGTAATAAAGAGAACCATTTTCTGCCAATGTGCAGGGCGAAGGAAAACGTAAGTGCAGCATGGCTGAAAACAAAATAGCTGCTAGAGCATTCCAGAAACAACGTTCAACACATGCCTGCAAGGCCAAGCGGCAACATCAGTTGAGGCAGTAGTTACTAAACAAAGTTGATTGTCATTTCAGTCATTCTCAAACAGTTCTTCCACCTTAATAATAAGTGCAAGTGAAAAAAATTATTATACAATGTCAGTGCTCACTTCCGAAAAATGTGCACATGTTGGACTGGTCACCTGTGAGGAAAAAAGTCAATCAAAGAAAAATCAACGTATCAAAGCAATTAAATCTTACACTTTCCAAATATTAAATTGAAAATAAGTGGATGTTCAATACCTTTCATTATTGATAGTGGCACATCAATAAATATAAATCCTGAAGAGAAGATGATCTGTGTCAGTTACTGTGGCTTACGCCATACAAGACTAAAGTGTGTACTTGGGCTGCATCAACACCCCCTAAAGAGTAAATGTTTATTTGTAGCAACAGTGAAACATAAGAAAGCCAAAGTAAAAGCACAGATCCATGTACTTCAAGGTACAACGGCCGGCAGGTGCTGCTTGCTGCTTTCAACACAGCCGCTAACATAGGACTGATTTCTCAGAATTGCAACATGAATGCTTATCACAAAATAGTAAATCAATTCCCTTCACTGTTTCATGGATTAGGAAAGTTAAAGACTATGAAAGTAGAGTTGCATATTAATGAAGATGTCCATTCTATTGCTCAGAGACATAGACAAGTTGCTCTTCATTTACAATGAGGTGTTGAAAAAGAACTTGAATCATTACATAAGCATGACATTATTGAACGTTCCACCAGTCCAAAGCCATGAGTTTCTCCCATAGTAGTAGTGCCTTGAAAGGACCGCAAAGGAGCTGGGCGCATATGCATCAACATGAGTCAGGCGAACAAAGCAATTGAACGAGAACAACATCCAGGTTCCCACATTGCTGACATGATAATATGATTGAATGGTGCCAGATTCTTTTTTTGACCTACTTTGAATAAAGGCTATCGTCATTGGAACCCGAAGAAAGCTGCAGATATATTCCAACCTTTTCCACACATGTTGGTTTGTTTAAATGCAAGAGACTTAGGGAGTCATTTACAAGGCCCTAGCTTCACACTGCTCCACTAGAGCGTAATTTTTGTTTTACGCCAGGCCATATTTACAAGTCCATGCAAAGCCACCAGTCGTGGCTTTTCATAGCCTTGTAAATATGGCCCTCCTTCACCCATAACGCTGCATGAAAATGGCATTCCATTGGTGTTGCTGTGGGTGTTCCCATGCAACACCCATGGAACCTGATGGAATCTGTTGCATTCCCAGATATACAAGCTGGGAATGCATCAGATTCATACATCACCTCAGTGGTGACGTTACCGTGGAGAAGCAGAGAGAAATAACATTATTTCTCCTCATTTTTTCCTCTTTAGAGGAAAATGCCATTAATTACTATTTATGTGCAGGAATGTGTCCCTTCCCACACATAAACAAACATCCTTGCAATGCCAGGTCCCTTGCTGCCTGCTTTGGCGCTAGGCATCCGTTTGTGCACCAACACAAAGGAAAGTACAAGGATTCATCGTATTTCTGTAAATAATATGCATCCCTGCAGTTTTGAAATGACGCAGAACAGCAAGCTGGCTTGCAGCACCACACTGTGTCATTCCCCGTGAATGAGGCCCACAGTTTTGTTGTGTCATCAGCTGCAAAACCTTTCTAAGACATCATACAATGCATCATACAGCCTGTTGTGAATGCAATCAGTCGTAGTGATGAGATATTTGGTTTTGAATCTACACACAAGGAGCACGATAGAGCCCTCACATTAGAATGATAATTACCCAGTGGTGCAGATTTAACCTTAAATGCAGGCAAGTATGAGTTCAACAGGACAAAACTGCAATTCTTTGACCATATCTTTTCTAATGGGATTATGATGCCTGATCCTGAAGTACAAGCTTTGACAAATGCTGAACCCCACAAGATGTTTCAAAGGTGCACTCTTTTCTTGGACTGGCCAGTCACTGCTCAAAATACATAAAAGACTTTGCCATTATTAGTGCTCCATTACAAGAGTTGACAAAGAAAAAATTTCTTTCCAATGGTCAAAAGAATGTGAGAAACGTTTCAAGAGAATCAAACTTGCCATTGAAAATGATACCGAAATGGGGTACTTCAATCCAAAGCTTCCTACAGAGGTTGTGGGCAACGCTAACCCAGTTGTGTTAGGTTCTATACTTGCACAGCATAGTGGATGCCCAAATGCTAGACAGCATATTGTGGCCTCTGCTAGTAGAAGTTTCTCTCAAACAGAAGGTGCTTATTCACAACCAGAAAAAGAAAGTTTGGCTGTAGTATGAGCTTGTGAGCATTTCCATGTCCTCCTCTATGGAAAGCCTTGTACGTTGGTGACTGATTATCAAGATTTGCAGAAAATGTTTGGCAATCCAAAAGCCATGATGCCTCCTCAGATTGAACAATGGGGAATACGATTGCAAGAGTACAATTATACAACTGTGCATTGACCAGGAAAAGATCAGAATCCTGATATATCTAGAGAGTGGCTACACAAGGTCACAGTACTCCATTCAAGATGAGTGAGGCTTACATTAATTTCATTGTCAAGTCAGATACAACAGCTGCTGTATCATTAGCCTAGATTGTCACTGCCATGATTCATGATAATACACTATTGAAGTTAAAAGACATAATTATGCATCAGTTGTGGAACACACATATTCAACCTCTAAGTAATAATGGAATCAGAAGTACAAAAATATCAAAAATGAATTGTCCATAACTCAGGAAGGAGATATATTGTGGGTACTGAGGATCCTGAGAGTCTACGGCAAAACGTGATTGAAGTGGCTCATAAAGGTGGTATTGTTGCTGCAAAGATAGCTCTCTGAGACCGAGCGTAGTTACCATACTTAGATAAAAGAGTTGAAAGGGAATTCAAGGTCTGTCACATATACAATTGACTGACTACGTTCTCAACATAATTTGAACATGTCAGAACTCCCTAAACATGCCTGGGAGAGAATAGCCATGGATTTCTTTGGTCCACTTGACAATGGACATCATTTAATGGTGAGTGTAGATGAATATTTGTGTTTTCCTTTGGTCGAAGATCTTCCATCCAAGATACATGTCCGAGTAATCAAAAAACTTGATGGCATCTTTGCAACATGAGACACACCCACCATTGTAAAGTCCAACAATGGTTTATTGTTAGAAATGGGGTTTCTGTTTGGCTAGGGTAAGCACCTAAGCCAGGCAGAACCCACAACTCTAGTCAAGGTAACTAAGTTACACACCAAAGATAACCTGTGCTCACTTTCTGGTAACTTGGTGCAGAGCAGGCAGGATTATCACCAGAGGCAATGTGTAAAGCGCTTGTGCTACACACATAGCAACACAACGAATACCACACAAAAAAGACCCCACACTGGATTATATGAAAATATATATGGTGTATTATACATAAACTTAGACCACAATAACATGATTCACTAATAATGTGCATATTATGCCATCACTTAGATAGTACTCGTTATCCTGAAAAATGTAAGGCAAAACGACATTCAATAAATAAGTACCTTGCCGGTAAGGCAGTTTCAATGACACAAATCCAAGTATTGCAGTAATTTCACATAAGTAATTATAGGTATTCCAAGAGTATCATGTAAGCAATCCTATGTATTGCAGAAATAACACGTCATTGTTTCAGAAAGAAAATCTCGGGCCTAGGAGTCCCTGCGCCCCATTAGTCCTTTTAAAGTGACTTTCCTTTCCCAAGCCCAAACCAATAAGCCTTGGTTAAGTAGTGTTCGTAATGCAGCGTCATTCAACTACATGAACCACAATATAGACTCATAGGATGCAGATGCACCTGATCTCCTACTAGTTTAATGATTGTAGATTCTGTGAATTTCCATGGAGATGATCCCATGCCTCTCTCAGGGTTCTCTAAGGAGGTTTTACCCCCAACAAGCAATGCCACCAGGTCGTGCACAAAGTAAGGAGGGAGAGGGGAACTAGCTTCAACACATGTGAGAGACCTCGCTTGGTCCCTCGCTACTGTGCACCCTTGTCCACCTCCTGAGAATGTGCAGGGCGGCTGCTACCATACAGTACCTTGATCGCGGCCCACGTGGTGGAGATATCTTCTCTGGGCCTTGAAGCTCAAGGACGGGATGTGCTGGGCTGGACAGCACCTTACAGCCAGAGTAGCATGCAAGAAGTCTGGCCATCCTGGGTTGTCCTCTTTCCTTGGAGGTAACATCGGCAGGCTGCGATGAACACACAACTCCTCTATGTGGCACAAGTATCATGGGGGAAGTCCACGTTATCCAAGCAAAGCACTGGATGGCATGCAATTCTGTTGTGTACAGTCCGAAGTGATGCTTCCAAGAGCAGGCTCCTGCACAGGTGGTTAGTCAGGTGAAGCACTAGTTTCTGGCCTTCGAAGCACTGATTTAGTAGAAGCAACTGTGTTGGTCCACTGCCAGACTTGCAGATTCCTGGGACCCATGGCTCGGATGACAAGGGGTGATTTCTGATGGCCTTGGGATTCCTGCAGACCAGAAAACCTAGGACTCAAGCGGAGAGCTGGCAGCAAGCCAGCTCACCCAGGTAACTTACAAAGTGGCAGTCCCTCCTTCAGCCCTGCAATTAATGGACAGCTGGCAGTACAAACAAAGTAGGGATGGTGGTTTCTCCTGGCAGCACAACAGTCCTCCTAGCAATGTGGAGATGAGGAGTCAGCCATGTCTGGTTACATGTCACACGCATTGTCTAAAAACACAGGGTCAGAGCCTCTGTATTTATCCTTAAAATTGTCTTTGATCAATGGGTGACTTTCAAGGAACCCTTTCAAGTGCACAACAATCCCTTTCAACCCAGCCCTGGCTCCAGAGGTCAGTAGGGTGCAAATCAGCCCCTTGTGTGAGAGCAGATCACAACCAAATTGACATGGAAACATGAACCATCTCTCCCTCCCCCAGCCCAGGAATACTCTCAGTACGCAAATTAATGCAGATGTATCCTGTCACACCGAGACCTTCATGTGTTGTGACTGTCTAGAGAGTATGCACAAAGTGTAGCAGTCACACAGGTCAGAAGTGGATTGGAGACAGGCTGCAAAGCACAAAGAATTATAAGCAAAGAGAAATGCCAACTTTCTAAAAGCGACATTTCTAAAATAGTAATGTAAAATCCAACTACACAAATAAGTAGTATTTATTGCTATCATTTTGAACGTCCTAAAAATCACAAAGCTCCTTCTTTCTGATCAGGAACTGCCTCTTAAAAGTGATAAGGGAATTCCAAATGCTATCCTATGAGAGCAGCAGACCTCCCTGTAGTGGAAAATGAAATAGGCTGTTTATTACAACTACGACATGCAAAACATAAAAGTACATGTCCTACCTTCTACTCACTCAGCACCCTGCCCATACAGCTACCCAGGGCCTACCTTAGGGGTGACATGTGTATAATAAAAGGGACTTTATTGCATGGCAAGTAGTTTTAAATGGCAAATTCAAATGGCAGCAAATTGCACACACAGGCACAGCAGGGGCAGGCCTGAGTCAGGTTTGAAAGGCTACGTCTGTGGATGGCACAATGAGTGCAGCAGGCCATTAGTAGCATTTAATTAACAGGCCCTGGGAATAAAGCGCACCACTATACACAGGAGTTACAAGTAAATCAAGTCTGCCAAACAGGTGTAACCCAGTGACATTATAGTTAGGGGAGAGAGCACATGCTCTACCATTGATTAGCAGCTGTAAAGTGCCCAGAATCCTAAAACCAACAAAAATAAGGTCAGGAAAAAAGGAGGAGGAAGGCAAAATGTTTGAGGGAAACCCTTCAAAAAGGGGCTGGCTCAACATGCACCCTTCAACAGTAAAGAATTTAAAAGATTACAACCTTAGGGCCACAGGTCAATGGAGTTGTTAAGAGTTTCATGAGTATGCCAAAGAAAGCAGTTCAGCGTTCAACACCCCCACTCAACCAGTTCTGTCACTTTGACGTTCAGGAGAGCAATGGCAATGAGGTTGCCTCAATAGACCACTGAAAGAAATGAAAGTGAAAACATGATTTGTACAAGGGACTCGGTTCACAAACAGAAAATTAAAGTTTATGCAGACAAGAGATGACGTGCAAAGGACCTCTCACTCAGAAAAAGAGATTTGGTGATCTCTTAACAGTTACACAAATGAAAATCTGATGTTTTTATGATATGGAACCATTCCAAGTAGATTCTACCAAAGGACACATGGTGACTGCCCAGGAACCTGGGAAGTCTATTACCAGCCACTCTTTTAATCTTCAGGCCTTTATCTCATTGGTCTTTGACTCAAGATTGTGACAAAAAAACTCATTCTAAACTCAGTAACTGTTGCTGATTCCTCACCATCACTAGCAATTTGAAGATGACAGTTCACAACTTCCAGTAATCAGATTGGGTCGACTGATGAAAGCAACACGAAAACTAATTGAAGAGATATAGTTGTACATCTTTTGATACTTAGATATTTCTGTATGTCCAATGATTTGCTAAAGTTTAAAAAAATGTCATTAACAGAAGGGGAGATGTTGCATCTGGTATGATTTAGAATGGAACCTTTCTGCCTCTTTGGGGACTATGTATCAGTATGACGTAATTGCTAGAATGGAATGTAACAAAAGCTTGTTTTAGACTGTTTGAGTTCACGGGTACATAGAGAGATATAAAGATGTGTGATTTACAGCTCAATGTGTGTACTAGTCATTCAGTGGATACCAGGTTGGGAAATACGCTACAAGCAGGGCATTACAATATCTACTAAGAAATGACACTCCTGCTCTCTTGCCTAGCACTGGCAGACAACCAGGCTGTCTAGCATCACACATCTTTCCATCATAGTGCAAATGCATCCACGTGAAACCATAGGTTTTGTACAGGAAGGCTACCATTCCGACAAAATAATATTGGCCCTCATCATGACATTGGCGGTAAATCCCACTTACTGCCATGCTGACTGCCGCCAACATACCGGTGCCGCTGCGGATATCCGTTCACCATATTATGACACACATACACCAATCCGTCAGTATTCAGCCACATACACAATTCTGCCAGACAAAAGGTCAGTGATTAACTGGTGGTATCAAAATCCACATAGTTATGCCAACAGAACTAAGCCCATCACATAATGACCCATGAATCACCACGGTGGACATTCAATGGCGGTAAACCATTGGCGGTACATATTGCAGCGCTAAAAATACACACACACAAACAAAACAACTCCACATTGGACAATTCAAAAAACACATACCTGACACCCATACACACACCACACCCATACACCCACACCACTATAAAACACACACCCACAATATGTCAGACACAGAACAATAACACAGCATTTACATCCCCACAGGTACCCCAGCCAATGTCAGCAGAGAGGAGGTGCCAGCAATATCCAGTCCTCCAGCAGAAGAGGCCCACTGTGATGACAGAAACTTTGGTCTTCAGGATCTGGATGACCTATCTGGCCCATCAGGGACCTCTGGACAGCCGGTTACCCATGCCCAGTCACACACCACCATAAAGCCTCCCCCATCAGGAAACACCACCACAGCACCCATCCAGCATCCCCATACCTCTGTCAGGACAAGTCAATCAGCAGTGTGTCCACCTCTGCAGAGACCCCAGGTTACACCTCATACCCAAGACAATCAGGGACCTGGGGTCAGTGGCAGTGGGCACACCGTTCAGGGGACAGAGGCACAGGCCAACAGGGACACTGGGAGGACTGCTGTGCACCAGGGGAAGGACAGGCCCAGGGAACCGACTCTACAGGAGGCACTCTATGGGATCCTGGGAGCATATCAACATTCCCAGGACACAATGGGCCAGATCCTGGACAATGTGCAGGAGAACAGGCGGCTGCAGGAGGGACAGCACCAGGGGATCAGGGAGGACTTCCAGGCCATCAACAACACCCTGGTCTCCATAGCAGGGGAGCTGGCAGACATGATCAATATTATGAGGGAGGCAGTCACAGAACAGCAGGCCCCTGCCACTAGCCAGACATCTGAATTGCCTTCCACCTCTGCTGCTGCTAGTGGACAGGATGCCCCGCCACAGGACCAACAGGCCACCAGTACCCTTCCCCGTACAGAAGGAGAACTACCCCGCAAATGTTCCCTGCTGTCCAGACTGAAGCCAGAGACACTTGCCAAGGCCACAGCCAGGAAATGAGACTCTCCTCATTGTCACCCTTGTGTCCCACTCTGTCACCCTGTCCACCTTGAACTGCTACAATAGACTGGAAAAATACCCTGGACTTTGTCCATTATCACCCCAGCCCATTTCACTTGCCCCTCTTTTACCTAGCACTTCAATAAACACACTTGGAAAAATAGACGTATAGAGTATGTCAAATATTTCACATATACATTTAACCAGGTTCAAACAATGCAATTCAACTGTTACAGTAAATGAGCATATGTTAATGACCTGTATCTGGCTGCAGTGTTCAGACCAGTAACTATTGTGAGGCACCAACATCTGTAAAATGAATTGCCAAAGGGTACCACAAGTGGACATCGAGGTGGGAAATAACAGCATGCCAGTGCCAAAGATATAAAAAATAATTGCAATGAAATGTGAAGTAACACTGTCTTACCTGTGTGTCATTGGAAGTACTGTCTGATGACTGTTGTTCTGTTGTCCTCATCCTCATCCTCTGCCTCCTCATCCTCACTGTCCACAGGGTCCACTGCTGCCACACGGGCATCTACAGCCTCATCCTCCTGCAGAAAAGGCACATGGCTTCTCAGGGCAAGGTTGTGCCGCATGCCACTATTATTTGTGAGACCTTCTTGGGTGATTAGCACAGGGATCCACCTGTTAGATGAAGGCCCTGGAACCTGGCATTCCTCTCAGGGGTCAGCAGCCAAGATAGGTTGGGGTAACCAGACTCACCTGCGAATATTGAGGGACAACATTTAGCCACACACTATCCCATATGGCTCACACCATACCCATACATAAACATGTACTGGATGGGGCCCGGGGCTCACCTATTAGCCACACCCTGTGCCTCTGTAGTTGGCCCATCACATTTGGAATGCTGCTATACCTCAGGACAAAGGCACCATGGATACTTAGCATTGATGTGGGAGATGTACTGGTCCGCCACGCACACCATCTGTACATTCATAGAGTGGAAACTCTTTGGATTTCTGTACACTTGTTCATTTTGATGGGGTGGGACAAATGCAATATGTGTACCATCAATCGATCCTATTATATTGGGGATATGTCCCATTGCATAGAACTCGGCCTTCACTGTGGCCAAATCTTCCACCTGGGGAAATACAATGTAGCTGCACATGTGTTTAATCAGGGCAGTCAACACTCTTATCAGCACAATTGAGAACATTGGTTGTGACATTCCAGCTGCCAAGCCGGCTGTCACTTGGAAAGAACCAGTTGCCAGGAAATGGAACACTTGCACAAGAGGGGGGATCGCGGTGGGGAGACGGATAGCAGATATCAGGTCAGGCTCCAATTGGATACACAAATCTGTGATTTTGGCCCTGTCCAGTCTATAGGTGAGGATAATGTGCCTGTCCTCCAGTGTTGCCAAGTCCACCAGGGGTCTGAACTTGGGGGTATGTCTCCATCTCCTCTTCATCTGCAGCGGTAGAAATCTATGGGGCAAAAGAGCGAGGAGCCAGTCACAAACTGAACAATCGGGCTACAACAGAACATTGTATGCTGTTAATTTGTAATGGATCAGTGTGAATTCTCCAGTATGTCCAAATTTAGACAGTGATGCAGCAATTATCCAGGGCTTGCCCCCCCTTCCCTGAAATGGCGTCAGCCTGTCCTGTGTGGAGGGACAGGTGGAAGTGAGGTAATTCTGCTGACGTTGGGCGCCGTTGCGGGTGGCGGTCAGGAACCGTCGTGCAACTCCTCATTGGGTAATAATGGGCCCTATAGGTTACAGTGGCCAATGGTGATCTACGCCGGCGGTGGCGGTATGCACTGCTGTGGACGTGACCACCATTTTCTATCTGATTCCTCACTTGCTACCTGACCTTCAACAGGAGAGGACCTACGCTGCATGTGCTGCTGTGACCTGTGTCTGGAACCTACCATGGCCCTTTGACTGGGGGAAGGGCCCCTGCCTTCACTTCAGTGGAGTTGGAGAAACTGGTGGATGGGGTCCTACCCCAGTACGGACTGCTGTATGGGCCTCCAGACCAACATGTGAGTACACTGTGGGCACGGTGCATTTGAGTACACTGTGGGCACGATGCATTTGGCATGAGTGAATAGGGTGGTGGGTATAAAGGCCTCGTGTAAGGGGGGTGGGTGGATGTCCTCTGGGTGGCGTATTGGTTGTGTGCTGGGCCATGTGTGTGCAAATGGTGATGTGAAGGGGTATGGTGGGCCCTAGGTGTACCAAGCAGGACTGTCTGACTAATACTATTTCCCTGTGTGTATTGCACTTCAGGTCAGCGTCCAGCAAAAGAAGGGTATATGGCTTGCTATCGCCAAAGAGGTGCAGACCCTGGGGGTCTACTGCAGACAGAGCACCCACTGTCAGAAACTTAGGTAGGACCTGAGATGCTGGGTACGGAAGACGGCGGAGGCGCGGTTGAGGATGGCCTCCCAACGAGGAAGGGGTGCCCTTGGAACCCTGACCACCCTAATGGCCGGCATACTGGCAGTGGCCTATCCTGAGCTGGATAGGGGCTTGAGGGCATCACAGCAGCCACAAGGGGGTGAGTACAGTGTCCATCATTACTACTAAAGCCTGGTGGGGAGGTATCCGGATGGTGGATGTGTGTCAGTTTGTTCCCCTAAGCCAGGCCTGACATTGCAGCGTAGGTCCCCTGGTGGCTAGGGTGCAGAAGCGCAAATTTAGCTACCTAGCTCACAGGCATCTATTACTGGTCAGGGCTGTGTGGGTGCCAGTTGTGCTTCATTTGTAGTCAGAAAAATTATAACACTTTCAGATTGAAGCATACCTCTAACGCCACTGTGCCAGCAATGCCTGATTCTCCCATCCATCCACCCATCCATCCATCCATCTTTTCAGTCACAAAATCATCCATCAGTTTATTATTTTGCCTATCAACCCATTCTTCCATTCACCCACCCACCCATCATTTCCTCCTTTCATGAATCCTTTTACCCATTCATCCATCTAATCACCCATCCAACCTCTCATACTCAAACATTTCCTTCCATCCTGTCACACTTCTACCCACCATCTGTCTGTTTGTCTGTCTGGCTGGCTAGCGATCTACCTACTCATCGACCTATCCCTTCAACTTTTCCTCTGTGAATACATCTATCCACTTAATCTTCATCCATCCATCCTCACATGTATTCATCACTACCTCTATTGTTTAATTCATTTAACCATCCATCCTTCTAGCTGTCACTGCTTAAACCATTCACCATTGAATCATTTGATCATTTAGGTGATCATTATGAACACTACGGTGACAACCGCCGTGTTCATGCTGGCAGTCAAAACACTGACCTCCAGCGACCCCGGAACCCCCCTGGCCAAATTATGAACATTTCTGTTGGCAGGAGGGCGGAAACATTATTTCCGCCCGCCGGCTCACAGAAAAGCCCGGCCGGGACATTGACATCGGCTCCACATGGAGCCGCCGTCAATGCCTCTGTGCGGCAGGTGCAATTGCACCCATCGCGCAGATCAGGGCGACGGGGCATTGCACCGGGGCCCCTGCAGTGCCCTTGCAAAGTGCATGGGCAGTGCAAGGGCCTCCAGGGGTGCCCCAGGGCACCTCCTCCGCCAGCCTTTAGTCTGGTGGAAATGGGGACATTATCCACAGGGTAGCACAGCTACCCTGGCGGATAGTGTTTCCACTCACCATCAGGCTGCCTGACAGCGGAAGCCTGTCGGTGAGTGAGGGCCGCCAATGGGGGCCCTCACCCTGTTCAGAAAATGGCGGGTTGGCCAGCCATGCCAGCTGGTGGTTTCAGCCACCAGTGCCGGCATGGGGGGCCAACCAGCCATGTTCATAATGAGGGCCTTGATCTACCCATTTCCATGCATCCATCAATCCATTGTAATTATATTTATATAGCGCTTACTACCCCTTACGACGAATCAAAGCGATTTTAGGCAAGTAGCATGCTAGTCTGGAACCCAAAAGTATTAATGGGGGATTAGTATAGGGTAATATGAGTACAGTATAAGCATAGGAAGGTATAATTCAATTTGAGCAAAGGACACAAGTCTGTTATTTTGATTGAATACAATAACAGTGGCATTGAGGAGGGAAGAATCCATAAGTGTTAATGGGGAGATCATAGTACCAAGATGAGATTTGGAATGAGTGAAGGAGCGATGGAGGAGGGAAGAATCTGTAGAAAGGGATTGGGAAGATCTTTGTAGTAAAATGGGGTTTGGGATGGGTTAAAGGATTGATAAATGAGAGATAATTTAGCAGGGTTTTTTGGGAGATCATAGTAGTAAACTGAGGTTTGGGTGGAGCCAGGAGGATTAGAGGAGGGAAGAGTCTAGGAAGGGTTATTCTGGGGATCATACAAGTAGAATGTGTTTCGGATGAGTCAGAGAGTGGAGATTGAGGATAGATCGATAGAGGTATAAGGTGATGGTAAGACAGACTAAAGCTTTCGAGAGATTTGTTTTTTTTCTTTTTTTTTTTCATCTTCTACAGTAGGACTAAAGTAATAAATACACAGATATATGATTACATGGTGAAGAAATATATGTGTAAGGAATATAATATATTGAGATTTCAGTTGTATCTTATAAACAGACTTAATGGTTTCAGTATTTGAAGTTAATTTATGCATGTACTTTTGTAACAATATTTTGGCCCTCATTATGAACATGGCAGCAATTACCGCCGACTGCCTTGGCACCGGTGAATAGAAGACTGCCAGTGGCGGTGAACAGCACACCGCCATATAATGATGCCAAAATCAAAAAGCTCCAAAAATCCTGCACCCTCTAGCCACCTCCAGGGCCCATGATGGCAGACAGGCTGTGCACCTCACCCCGCCACCGCCAAGCAGACAAATCCCCCGCCCACCAAATATTGATGCACAAATTACAGTGGCAGATAGTGGATGTTGAACAACCATTGGCGGTACGGACAGCCAGCAATGGAACCCAACAGCAAGAAATGCACACATTGGCAAATATGAAACCCACACACCTGACATACATCCACAATACCATACAACACTCACATACACACACCAACAATCCTTTGCAATGCCAATAGCACAAATGAGACTGACAACACTACACGCATACACTGAACACAACATAAAAAAAGTCACACACACATATACACAAAAGCACCCTCACAAATACACCTGTATCACCACACCCATAACACACACCATGGTTCCCCCTAAGTACCCACGCTTCACAGATAGGGAGCTAAGAACCATGGTGGATGAAATACTGAAGGTCGAGCCACAACTTTTCAGGGCACAGGTGCAGCAGACAACCATCGCCAGGAAGATGGAGTTATGGTAGACAATTGTCAACAAGGTCAATGCAGTGGGAAACCATCCACACACAAAGGGATGACATCCGCAAGAGATGGAACAACGTGCGTGGGAAGGCGAGGTCTATGGCATCCAGGCACAACATTGCGGTAAAGAAGTCTAGTGGAGGACCCTCCCTAAACCTCCCGACCACACCGACTGGGAGGAGAAGGTATTGGCTATCCTGCACCTGGAGGGCCTCACTGGACTCACTGGAGGACTGGACTCAGGTAAGTCAACTACAATTACTTTATATCCACCACACCTGTAATGCATGTACCACCCCACCCCTCCAAATACCACCAGGACCACATCCCCACCCAGGCCACAACATTCACATCCAGTCACCCTGCATTCCCACAAACCCACTCACAGGCCCACATCCCTCCCCCTGTGCACAGTCACCTACCCCTGCAAGGATTCACAGTGGCACTACGGCACCCACAATGCACCTCCACATCCCACGCAAGATGAACTGATAATCCCACAAAAGGTCCCTGCATGGCCCGATAGTCGAATAAACAGCACAAAATAGGGCAGAGCTGTGCATCCATTTTTGAATCAGTACATGTAACATACATGTCCATTCCCCCCCACAGGCACCACCACCCATGCCATCCGGACGGAAAGGCCAAGAAGTGCCATCTCCCCACATGGAGACAGAGGCCCCACTCAGGAGACTGGAGAGGGATGTATGGACAGTGAGGATTACCCTGGCCCATCACACAGTCCTGGACTGTCACCCTCCAGCAGCCCCACCTAGGATACCACTGACACCCCTACCACTCAGCCACCACCATCAGCTCTGGCCAAACGGCCCCACACCAGTGTCACCAGGCCACAGTCTCCACCAACCAACAGGCAGAATGATGATGTCCCCAGTGCAAGTGAGGCTGCCAGACCTGTGCAGGGGGCACAGGCACAGGGGGCAAGGGCCAGTGGGAGGGCATCAGTGGCCCAGGGGGAGGCAAAATGATGTATGCTGCAGCCCAGGAGGTGATCATTGAGGTCCTGGGTGCATACCACCATGCCCAAGATAGGATGGGCCAGATCCTGGCCACCCTGGAGAAGAATCAAAGGCTGCAGATAGCACAACACCAAGAGGCCATGGAGCAATGGAAGCAGCTGAATGCCACCATGGCCACCATTGCAGGGGTGCTGCAGCACCACTACCCTAGCCAGCCTGAGACTTCCACCCATCTGGAAACCCCTACCACTGCCCAGGACACAGACCTGCCATCCACATCTGCAGCAGCTCTGGACTGGTGGTACTGGCAGAGGACACCCAGGAGACCAGCACCCCTAGCCCTGCAGCCCAGCACCAGTCACTCAAATGTGCCCTCAGATCCAGATACGGCACTGGAACACCTGCCAAGACCAAGGCCCCCACCAACAAGTGACTCTGTCCTGAACTGTCTCCCAAGTGTGCCACTGTGCTGCCATGTTGATCCGCCAATACTAACATACCAACTAGCAAGGGACATATGGACCTATACCCACTGCCACCAATCACTGAGCCCATGTACTTGTATGGATATGCACCATGAGCCCACTCCTTATCACTGTAGACCACACTTATGAAATTGCGACATGTAATAAAACACATCTGCACCAACTCGTATGTCCCCTGTCATTATGAATTTTACAAGTGTCAATGTGTATGCATTAGACAGTCAATTCCATAACCATACCTTTATTGCAGGAATAGTACACCATGCACAACAGTGTCTAAAGTAGGTCTAAATGTATACCATTACTGTTTCCCTGGCACAAACCACTTCAGGTTACAGTGTCAATGATAACAGACACCTCATCCCCAATCAAATGTGTCAGACTAACATTAGGCAGTGCAGACAACAGCATCAATGAACAATACCTCATAGTCACTGGAAGTATAGTCGGATCAGCTGATTCCTGGAGTTGACATCTTCCCCCTCTTCATCCTTACCATTACTCTCATCCCCTCTCAGAGTTTGCAGGTCTGGATGTACAACACCTTCCTCCTCCAGAAGGGGGATGGCTCTCCTCACAGCCAAGTTGTGCAGCATGCAAAAGGTCACCACTTTTGGCTGGCTAGGGCCATAGCACATGGATACCCCAGAGAGATGGAGCCAACGGAATCTGGCCTTCAGGAGACCTACAGCGCGCTCAATCACCCTCCTAGTACGTCCATGGCCTCATTATAACTCCTCTCTGCATCTGTCCTAGGATTCCTCACTGGTGTCAGGAGCGATTGCAAGTTGAGTTACCCAGAATCAGTGTGTGTGCAATAATGAGTGATAGAGGACCTCAACATAATGCCATAACTTGCATACAGGCTGGTTGTCAGCTATGTACAGATCCAGTGTTATACACACTCACCTATGAGCCATTCTCTGTCCCCTTGTAGTTGTCCCATCAAGTGTGGTACACTGCTTTTACTCAGGACAAAGGAATCAGGGACTGATCCTGGAAACCTGGTATTGACATGTGATATGTACTGGTCAGCAGTACACACCATCTGTATATTCATTGAGTGGAAGTTCTTTCTATTCCTGTACACCTGTTCATTCACTCTTGGGGGGATGAGAGCTATGTGGGTTCCATCAATGACACCTATCACATGGGGGATGTTATCAAAGGCATCACATCCAGACTTGATGGCAGGGAGTTCAGCCCTTTGGGGAAACCCGACATATGTCTACATGTGTTAGACAAATGCATCCAGGAATTTGGACAGGATGAGGCTAAACACTGGCTGTGAGAACCCTGC
Organism: Pleurodeles waltl; assembly: GCF_031143425.1. Lineage (NCBI taxonomy): Eukaryota > Metazoa > Chordata > Amphibia > Caudata > Salamandridae > Pleurodeles > Pleurodeles waltl. The sequence continues at coordinate 1,022,283,829 of NC_090448.1, forward strand.
ACCCATGCCCACTATCACCTGAAATGAGCCCGTAGCCAAAAAATGGAGTCCAGATAGCACTTGCACTTCAGTAGGGATGGCATGCTGATTCCGATTATCAGGTCTAAGTACAGGATCCAGTAAGGCACATAGCTCATGAATTGTCACAAGATTGTGTCTGTAGGTGACAATGATGTGACATTCATCCATGGTTTTCAAATCAACAAGAGGTCTGTACACAGATGGGGCCCTCTCTCGCCACATGGGTCTAAACCTATGGGGGAGGAATGAACATATATTAGGGGCACACATACACATGCAAAACAGGTCATGAATGAACAACTGGTGTGCAATACGTGGGTTACACACACAAGCTATGTATAATGTATAACGTTAGGCACATGTGTACAGAGATACCTCTGTTCTAATGGCATGCCAGTGTGGATACATTTCATGAGATGGGTGCATGTGAGGATCAGTCACTCATGTGAGCATGCGACTAAGGGCTGGGATTTGTAGGCCCTGAATGGGGCCCCTGACCAGGATGTATGTACGTGGTGCTACCAAAATGGCAGCCTCCTGCCATCCAGGTCTGAGGGGGTGGAAGTGACATCATTCCGCTGGCTGTAGTAGACATGGAGGAAGGCAGTATTCACCACTGTGCACCCATTCATTGGTTTCCATGGTTGTCAATGGGGAACTGGGCCTATTGTGATCGCCGCTGGCGTTGACGGTGCACACCGCCGCAGAGCGCACGCCATGTCTTCACACCAATTACACTTGTCTCCCAATTCCTGTGCATGCAAGTACTCCACTGAATGTGCTGCTGTGTCCTGACTCTGGTTAATCCACGGGCCCCAGCCTTCACCACGGAGGTGCTCGAGAAGCTGGTGGACGGGGTCCTACCGCTGTATGCAAAGTTATATGGCAACCAGAGGAGCAGGTGAGTTGGCGGTTGTAGGAAAGCCCTCCTTTTTGGCATTGTCACCCCCAAACGTTTTGGACAGGTACTGGTGGTTACTGACTCTTGGCTGTGCCCTAGGTACTGATGACCAGTCCCAGGGCCAGTGCTCTGTGTAAAGTAGATATGCAAATTAGGCTAATTATGATTGGCAAAATTAACCTACCTATAAGTCCCTAGTATATGGTAGGGCATTTAGGTTTAGGGGCCCCAGCATAGGTAGTGCCCCCATAGGTGCACTGCTGAGGTGCCCAGTGTCCTTTTAAAGGTAGGACTGCCTTGCTGGCTGCTTTTAAATTAAAGTTACATGCAAATTCGACTATGGAATTAAAAGTATTTCCAAAGTATTAAAGTACATTATTTTTATATATAGGACACCTCTAAGGTATGCCCTATGTGCCTCTAGGGCTGGGTGCCATGTAACTATAGGCAGGGACCTTATAAAAATAGTTTTATAAGCCCTGGTGAGGTGAAACAGCCAAATTTGTTTTTCCATCATTGTACTGAAAGTTTCCTTAAGTAACAGACATCACACGTTTGGTATCAAGTTATTTTTTATAATAAATCCCACAACTTCCAGTTGTGGGATTTAATATAACATGTTCAGTTAAGGAGTTTTAAACTTTACCCGAAAAGTTGCCAACTTCAGCCCTGCAGTGTTTATGCTACATTGCTCTGATTGGCCAGCCTCTGGCAACCTGGCCAGGCTGCCTGGATGAGGTGTGAAGTGGCCTGGCTCAACACAAAGAGATGTGCCTGGGGGAGGAGATCTCCCCTCAGCAGATGGGGAAGCAGGAAGGGGGGGGGCTGCCAAACTGGTCTTTAAATGCAGGGAAGGATATTTGGAGCAGTCCAGCAACACCCTCACATCCTGCAAACCCAGACAATTAGGCGCCCCCTTGATTAGATTAGGAGAGGGCAGGAAAGGGGTGTGTTTAGGATTTTTAGCCACACCAGTGGGTGGGCTCAGCCAGATGTAACCTCCAAAAATCACTTTCAGCGATGATGGATTTTTGAGGAATGTTAGTCCCTATGATTGATTTTTGCCACACTTCCCAGGAAGTGGTCATCACAGGGGGCAGGACCCTGCCCCTGATTGGAGAACCAGGACCCCCCTGTTTTTCACCCAGGAGCAAGGATAAAACTGGCAGACCTGCACCCACACCTCAGATCCCTATCAGATTCTAAAAAGAAAGAACTACAGAAGAAGGACTGCCCTGCTGGACCCTTGACTTTCACATGGACACTGCACTCTGGAGGACTGCACCAGCTGCACACTTGGGCTTCACCACAAGAAGGACTTTGCCTGGCTTCAACTGGTTCAAGGAGGGACTCCCTGTTAGCTACAGGTGAAAACTTGGTAACCGGAGTCCCCTGCACCAACATCTGAAGAAACCAACCAGCTGACCACTGTTCAGTGGGCAAAAAGGAGTTTGCATCAGGTGCATTCTGGGAGTTGTAGTTCGCAACCTCAAGGAGCATCTCAGAGTTTCTGGAATGCTGGGGTGAGCTGTGGACCTCAAAAGACCCTTAAAGGAACATTTGGAAGAAGATCCACAAGTTTGGAAAAGTTTGGAGAACTTTTGGAAAAAAGCTCCATAAAGGGACCGACCCACCGCGGCAACTCTAGCCGGCTTGCCTCAACCGTGGCCTGGCCTAATTTGCAGGTTTGTCCTGGTGAAGAAAATCTCTGAAAAAGTGACTAAGTCCAAACATAAGAAGTTGACTGGGACCTCCCAGGCAGTGTATCCGAAGAGGGCTCAAAGGACGTTGGATCAAGATTCAGGTTTGCCCTGGTCGAAGGACTTTAACCTCCAAAAAATGACTAAGTCCGAAGGTAAAAATATCCACTGAGGGCTCCCGCAACGCGTATCCGAGGAAAAGTTCCAGGAGGTTGGATTGGACTGGCAACTTGGTCCCACTGAAGAAAATCTCCTGAAAATCGACTAAGTTCTAAGGTAAACTTTTGACTGAGGCATCCCGCGGGCTGTAGCCCAGCCGGGCTCCATTGCGGTTGGCCTAAAACTTTGACTTTGCCCCGGTCGAGGTGCGACCAGATGACCAGATTGGCACTTTTTGTTGCTGTGTGCTAGAAAGCTTTAATTCTTTAAAAATTCATATCTCTGGTTCCCCTTATCCGATTTTATCTGATTTTATTTGTTTTGGTGTCATTGTAAAGCTCAAAATATTTTCTATTTTTATAAGGTGATTTTGGATTTTTAAACTGTTTCCTGTGTTTTATTTAATTACTGTTTTGCAATTTATGAATGCTTTACGCTCTGTCTCCAAAGTTAAGGCTTTTCGCTCGTTGCCAATCTACCAGGGGTTGAGCTAGGTTTAATTTACTGAGACCTAACTGGACCCAAGTGGAGGTTAGTGGCCTATTGCTAAGTGTAGGTACTTACCTGCCCTTACCAATAAACCATTTTCCAACAGCTGTTCTCTTGCTTGGATGTGTGTGATGGTGGGGGATGCCTGCATGCATGTGTGCTCGATATATAACTGCACAGGCGTAGATTGTGTGGTATGTACTGTTTGTGAGTTGGTAAAATTATTCTGTGAAGTTTCCGTCCCATAGGGGATGACATGTCAGCTGTATCAGATGCCAATATCATGACGTCAGTTTTTCTTCTCTGTGTGTCCCATACACGTCTTCGCCCATCAGAAGAAAGGCCTGTGGCAAGCCATCGCCAAGGAGGTGCGGACCCTGGGGGTCTACAACCGGCGGAGCACCCACTGCAGGGAGTGGTGGGAGGACATGGTGCTGGGCCAGGAAGACCTATGAGGCCCAGCTGGGGAAGGCCTCCCAACTAGGAAAGGAGGCCTGTCGGACCCAGACCCACCTAATGGCCCGCATTCTGGTGGTGGCCTATCCGGATTTGTATGGACGCTTGAAGGCAGCACAGCAGCCACAAGGGGGTGAGTACCAACACTGTTTATTACTACTTTGATGGATGTGTTTGGGTGCTGTGGTATTTATTCTGTCTAGTGCCAGGCAGTCTGACAAGTGTGTTCCTGCACTCCTGCCCCCCATATACACGGAAATGGTGTGGGCAGGTGTCAAGGTCCAAATAGGCCCATGGGGGTTGATCTTCCTGTACCCCTGGATGCTTTGTGGTCCCATGGACTAGTAGGTGAATTGGCTGGACATGGTCCCCCATGTTTGTAGTCCACACAGTTCACCAGGTCCGTGTTTCATGTGGAAGATGAGTTGTATGCTGGGGTAGTGGCCACTAGTCAGGGGCATAGTCATGACTGTTGTTGTAGGTGCTGGGTGTAGGCGTGTGAGCTGGATGTGGTTGTGCGTGCACCAAGTATGTACATTCATTCAGGTATTTCTAGATTTCTTTCATGTTTTGTCTCCCCACCCCTGTGCTCTTGTGTCCTTTGTGTACATCAGCATCATCTGGCGAGGGAGCAGTGGCACCGGCGAGTGGGGATGCAGCGGCCCACGGTTCTAAGGTGACAGAGTCAGTGGAGCCCAAGGGGACCAGTGGGTTGGAGGGTGAGGGGAGTACCATGGGAGTGGCAACTACCACTGGCGGTAGTGACTCTGATACCTCCTCCGATCACAGCTCCCTGGTGATGCGGGACCCTATTGGGCCCACCCATTCTTTGTCATCTTCTGCCACCCCCATGCCATTTACACCCTCCCAGTTGTTCCCCACCCAGTTACCCGTGCCCGCTCTCCCAGTAGAGTGGGCATCTCCTTCGCCCCAGGCACCCCATCCCCTGCCCGAGTCAGCCCTGCTGCCCTCACCGAGGGGCTATTGACCTCCTGAGGACCATCTCTGTAGGGTAGACAACCATTGTGAATGCCATCCAGGGGCTAGCATTGCAGATGCAGCAATGCAATGCATACCTGAAAGGCATTCACTGTGACATGTCTGTCCTACAGAGATCTTTTCAGGTCCTGGCCTTCTCTTTGACGGCAGCCAGTGTCTCTGCTCTTTTCGTCCCCCCTCCCACCACCTCTACCCCTTCCAGCACCCCACTCCCTTCACCCATCCCAAGCACACGTTCAGAAAGCCATGCACACAACTCACCACACAGGAAGCACACAGACAAACACAAGCACCACACTTCCCACCACAAGCATACACAGACCCAACATACAAAGGCACACAAAACAACATCAACTTCCCTCATTGTGTCCACCTCTCCCGCCTCACTGTCTGTTACCTCAACATGCACACACACAAGCACTGCACCCTCAGTCACTGCCTCTGGCCCCATTCTTTCAGTCATGGCAGCATCTCACATCCAGCCATCCACCCAGACACCACACCTACACTCACCACAACTACATTGACTGACACATGCAGCACACTCACCAGACCTGCAGACACCCAGACAACATCCATGTACACTGGCAGCCTGTCTTGTCCCACTGTATCCATCCCTCTCCTCCGAAGACATTCAAACATTCACAAACACCCACTCAGCACACATCCACCACTCATTAGCATACAATACAGGCACCTGCATCCACGTCCAGCACACCTACACCTGGTACTAGCACTCCCTATACCTCCACTCCCACATCTTCCTCTAAATCCACCCCAACTGCCCCTAAGAAATGTTTTCTCTCCCGTGTTGACCTGTTTGAACCCACTGGCCCACCCCGTCTTGTCCCGAAAAGTGCCAATCTCCTTGCCCAGTCCACTCCTTCAACGCCCAAGTCCGCCCTAGTCTGCCCTTCCGATTCCTGTGCCCCTTCCCTAGGGAGGAAGAAGCACCGTGTTGCCCCAGGTCCCTCTGCCAGCCCCCAGTCCAAGTCCACTCCACCACCTTCCAAGGGCAATCCCAAACCCCCTCCACCTCCCAAACGTAAACCCAATTCACCCATTCCAGACCTAAGTCCCCACCCCGCCACCCCCTGCCCCTGTTCCCTGAGGTGCCTTGCTGCCCCATTCATGTCCCTTTACAGTGGAGTACCCTGTGAACATGTGGGAGTCAAGTCCGGCCTATTTAGGCCCTTCAGGGTTTTCAGTATGCACTGGCCAATGGCCTTATTCGTTAATTACTTTTGTTTATATGTTATTTAAGTTTGAGTGCCCAGTGGTGCTGTTGGCAGAATATGGGGACGTTGTTCATCGTTTCATTGGGGGGGTGTGTGGTGTGCACATGTGTATACTTTGGTGCAGGTCTTTGTTTCCTTGTGTTGGGTAAGTACTGCTTATTCTAGTGTGTATGGTGTGTGATGGTGGGAGGGGTTCGGAGTGTGTTGCAGGGTGTGTGGGGTGTGTGTGTAACTGTGTCCTTTCTTCCCATGTGTACTAGTTGCGGTACATACCGTTGTCGTCTTCATCGGCAGTCATGGTCGTGAAGGTATATTGCAAGGACCAACAGTGGCATTATTTACAACTCTCTCTCCATGTCTACTTCGGCATGTTGTGTGTGCCTATCGTGAGTGTTTCCTTTTATATTGTTTGTTTCCGCCAGGCTTTGCGTGGCGGTGGTTCCCGACCCGGAACTGACAGTGGTCTTGTGCTCCATTATTTGGTGGGCGGGTAGGACCTTTCAGTCGGCCTGTGGGTGGCCTCCTCCTTGTTCCTCGCCACTCCACTGCTAGCGGTGTGTGGCTAGTCCACTACTTGTTTCTCAACGCGTTTCGACTGACACAGCAGCCTTGGTCACGTGACCAAGGCTGCTGTGTCAGTCGAAACGCGTTGTGTGTAGATTAAACTGATCTTTTTTTGTTCCTGAAACCCGAGTGTGCGAGTATTATATCTATTTTCCTTTTGCTTAACTAATTTCCGACTTGCTCGTACCGGTTCTCGCACCACCCATTTGGGCTGATTGAGATCTTATTTCGAGCATTTTTGAAGTTATATATATATATATATATATATATATATATATATATATATATATATATATATATATATATATATATATCCTCATACATACTGTACACCTAAACAGACACAAACATGCATGTACAAATATATATTTTAACATAAAATAGTTATTATACCTATTTGTACAGATACATACATATATCTAGATATATACATATAATGGAATAATACATTTCTATAACGTTTGCTGTTTGAGTATGGTGGTTATGTAGGAAAGAGTCAACTCTTGAGTAGTCTTCTGAAGATGAGATAGTTACCCATGGATCTTCTATTTGGGGAAAACAATTCCATAGTTTGGCGGATTTAATAGAGAAGGGTGCACAACATATTGTCTTTCGCTAGTATGATGGTGTTTTGAGGCAGGATGCCAATCTTGAGCAAAGGCTTCTTTTTTGAATGTAGATGATAGTTTTTTCTGGGGGCACCTCTAAGTTGACCTCTGCATGCATTCATCAATAAATCCATCATTAGCATCAGTGAGGGTTTATTGATACAAGATGTTCAGTATCAAGCATCCCTATTTTAGGGAGGCCATCATGTAACTGGGGAACTTGTATTGGCCAGAGTCCAGCACATGTACTTAAAAATGGCTTCCCTTGTTCACTCACTATGTCTAAGTATCAGCAAAGACATAGCAGGGCATGTCTGCTGTTGCAGATATGTCATCACATGTAATCTAACGCACCCTGCCTTAGTGCTGTAAGGCCTGCTGTAGGGGTGGCTTACAAATATTGCACGCAGTGTTAGGGGACATAGAACACAGGCTGTGTGTCATGCCATGTTTTCACTTTTAGCTACACCAAGACATTCAGCCTGCAATGTTAGTTGGCTTGTGCTAGGTGAGGGGTCCCTGAGGGTAGCACAATACATGCTGCAGCCCTTCGGGACCCTCTTTGGTACCCATGCCATAGGTTCCAGAGGTACCATCTAACAGGGACTTCCAGGGATGCCGAAGAGGTTGCCAATTGCTGAACTGCACAATTTTAGGGGAAAAGATCTGGCACTTGGGACCTGGATAGAAAGAACCCAGTGCACTTCCGGTCACAATTGCATAATATACTGGGCAAAAGTTGGGGTGACCATGTCAAAAATGGGCACTTTCCTACTCCCCACCATTGCAGAACCACCGCAGTGACTCTGGAGACAGTCCTCTGGAGATCCCCATTGTGCTGAAACCACTGTCTGCAGAGGAACCACTGGAGGGTCCTCATGTGCCAGTGTGTATGGTTGACCAACAGAATGCACCAGGCTAAGAGACCTAGTAAGACATTCAGGACTGGAATCATTGCTCCATTCTGAAACATTGGCGTTGTAGCCGGAACGTCCAGATTCTTCAGAGGAGTGAAGGCTCGACTCACCAGTACTCCAGTTCTGCCCCTAGGAACAAGGTGCACTGATAGGGCTCTAGGTGAGATTTGGGTTTGCCCAAGTTTAACAACTACTGAGTCATTAACCACAAGTGACAACACTAATTTCGGACCATTGGTTTTGATTGGCCAATCATCCATGTAAGGGAATACTTATACTCTCCAAACCTCTGGGATTAGTTGCAAACACTGCCATCACCTTTGTGAAGACTGGGGAGCGGGAATAAGACTTGCAAACTGATAGCGTTGAGGCCCCATGGTGAATCAGGAATACTTTCTGCGTGACTGCCGAATAGGGATGCGAAGGTGTACATTCTGCAAGGTGATTGAAAGCAAACAGTCACCGTTCTCCAGCACAAAAAGCATCTGAGCTAGAGTCAGCATTTTGATTTTTTCCTACCTGAGAAACCAGTTCAAAATCCTGAGGTCTGAGATCAAATGCAAAAGACAGTCCTTCTTGGGAATCACAAAATAACATGAAAATAACATCCCTCACCCCTATCCTCCTCTGGAAAAAACTCCACTGCACCTTTGAAGCACAGATTGTGCCTCCAGTTGGAGGAGTTGGTCAGCCCAAAAAAATACCACTCAACTACTTCCAAATCTATCATTCCCAACACCACTTCTTTTCTTTTACTCATGTATTATACCAACAAAATCCCTTCCAGAGAAGGAACCTACTACCCACGATATTGTTGCACCGCCACATGTCTGCAATGCTGATTCCACCTGGTCATTGCAGTGTGAACCCTGCATATCATATATCTGGTTGTCTGTAACCACTGAATCATTTGTGTTGCCCATCTGTCACTGTTGAATTTTCAGTGCATGCAGGGGGTTGGACCTCTCTAGCTTCTAGATGCGCTCCAGAATATTTACCCTGCCAGCCTTCAATCAATACATGATTGAAGGTTGCTCACCTACAGCTTAAAACTAAATCTAGAACTACAACCTTGCCCTCTATGGGATGGTTGGAAAGTCCACATGTGAAACTATTTCTCACTCCATGAACAGATAGCTTATTGTAGCACATCAGTAGCTACTTCTTATGCTCTGATGAGGTTCCATGGAACTTTCCAAGTGGACTCATAAGTACATATTCTTTGTTCTGCCTATATCTGGAAAAGGTTGTTGAATGAGGGGTCAGCTATGTGTAGTGTGTTTTGGTGTTGTACATGAGGCCAGAGGATGGCTATGCATTGACTGGAGCGCAACATGTGCACTGGGTAGAATGCAAATAGTTTGAGTAATAGTTTTGCTCACTGCATATCAAAACAAATCTATTGCAGCAGACCCTCAGCTATCAGGACCACTTCTGATTGACCAAGCAATCTATATCATGATAGGAATTCATCCAGATAGGTGGAAGCTCAGCTGAAAGTTTCCTGGAGTAAATGGTTGTGTGTGACTTTATAGGACTTTAGAGAGTTGATGAGTTAGTGCTGGCGTAGTATACCACAGTGGTGGGTCTTTAGTGGAAACATTGTAGCCTAAAAACAATCAGATATACCAAACAAACAGTTCTGCTAGATCACCCAAAAGCTTAAATTCCACAACAAAGTTATAATAAGAGGGTTTCTTAGGTCCAACTAGAAGACTGAGTTCCAGTGCAATGATGACAATACAAAGTAAGCAATAACTTGCCACACTATTAGATCAATTTGAACATCCTCTTTGAAAGGAATGCGATCACTAGGCTGCACCCAGAGTTAACTAGTGCAACCCTTGTTGATATCTCTCATGCAATCATGACCATATTTATAAAGGCATCAAACTGAAATCCTAGTTAGTTGTGAGATAATCATATGCTCCTGCACTGTGACAACCAGTCCGTAAGATTATTCAGACATCAGGAGCGAGCTGAGACGTCCACATAGGTGTAGAAGTAGTAGTTAATCGAATAAAGAAGCAGCAGTTAATCCAATAACAAGACCTACTGAGGCCATAAGCACCAGAGTGGATGTATTAAGAATAAAGCTCAGAAAGAAAGAGATGATACATGTATACATCACACTCTTCTCCGCAGGAGGAGCTTAAAACGATGTCACAAAAAAACAAAAGCACTTGCTTTTTTCCCAGCCATCCTTTCTGACATTGGAAACAAAATCTCCAAGGTGTGAACCTTCCCCAGTACAAAACACGATCAACACATAGAGAAAACTGATAGAGTTTCTTGACTACAGGGGTAGAAAGGCACAGCTTACCCTAAGAATACAAAAAATATAGTATTTTAATTTTAAACTAGAGTGGCCTTTTCTGACTGACTAACAGATTTGGTAAATCTGACTGGGCAAGCAGTACAATAAATATCAAGAAAAAGAATAGTTAAGTAGGGGGAAAAACGCAGTAGAGAATGAGATGGGGAAACAAGATAATATACAGTGAAGGAGGAAATCAGTGAATAAGGCAAAATAAATACAAGAGAACTAAGCACAATACGAGGAGCAGGGCAATAAAAGACGTCGGTGTCAGTAAAATTGCATAATTATCTGCTGCAAGTTAAGTGAGATCCATCCCAGGGTCAGAGATTGTTAGGGGTGAAAGCAAAATACTGAACGCTAAAGTGGGACTTAACTAATAAAAATATTGCTGGAGATGAACATTCAGCTCTGCATTAACACTAAGGAGAAAGAAAAGGGAAGGGGAAAAGCATGATGTGTTGTTTGCACAGGAACAAAACTGCAAGTAAGGTAGATGCCACAACAATAGAATGACAAATCAGTAACCACTACAGACTTAATCAAATTTCCATGCCTCCTACTATTCGCATTATATAAGATCATTGCTTGGAACGTTAGAGGTCTACCGAGTGAAAGCAAAAAGATTCTGCTGTCCCATTTTCAAATAAAGTGTGCACCATGCTACAAAGAACCCCTGAGTAAGAATGGAGCACTGTATTAGATAGATTTCAGCACAGTGGATGGGGAAGGTAAATACATTTGACAAAAAAGTCACCATCGTGAATGGAAAGGGAATTGATATTTGAAACAAAAACATAAGAATGGCCCTAAATTATAACCCCTAAAGGGCAGGAGGCATTGCATCCATAAGAAAAGGGGAAAATATTTAAGGTAGCATTAAGATTTTGATGGACGGAAAAGTCAATCTGCCGAAATACGGATGGGGAGGTTGACGCCATTGTGGCTGCCTCCCCGCCAGGCCATTTACGAGTATACTGCTGGATCAGCGTGCAGAAACCTCAGTTTCTGTCTGCTGGCCCAGCGGGAAACAGCCTACTGCATTGGCTCCGGCTCATAATCGAACCAGCAGAAATGTTGTGGTGCCCAGGGTGCACAGGCAAACTTGCAAATGTTCAATTTCTGCAAAGCAGACAGTGAACATTGCAACAGTGCTGTCCAGGGTGGCCCCTGCACTAATCATGCTAAAACCATGGGCAGTACTTTGGCTCCCTGGATCCCTCTGCACCTGTTTTCTGACATCCTTTTCATAGCTGTGGTACCGCCATGAAATCGCTGATGGAGAACAAAGGCTGATCAGGACTGCCGGGACGACTAATCCTGCGGTGCTGGCGGTCCAACCTCAGCGAAACTGCTGTGGTCATAATGTGGTGCTCTGACCGCTGCCTTGGTGATCCTGAGACCACCAGGTTTGTAATCAGGCCCTTACTGTCTAGTATTTGAACAAAGGTGAGTCAAAAATATATTAAGGTCTTACAGTGGTTGTGGTCATATTACTTACTCTCACAATATATTTTGACAGGCTCTCTCAGCACCTATTAGTCACACTATATCTGAAAGCGCAACACCACCCCTGGTGTTTGAAAAAATAACTACATATTCTATTTTTGCACCAAATTAAAGTACCCGCCATCAAACAACATCTCTCCTGATATTTTATAATCTCAAATCAAATTGTATTATTATGTTTATACTCCATCTTCCCTCAAACTACACTGAATCAAGATGGGTAAAGTTTTTTTAATCAGTTTGCTGTCATCACTTTAACTCCATCTCCCTAATACTAGTCCTTTACTCTAACCTTCACTTCTCCTTGCATCTCTAAACTAGATTTTTCTGGCATTTGTTGCACATACTAAATAAATACAAATGCATACTAAGAGAAATAAACCAGAAAGACATTAAGCATTATCAGGACTCAAAAAATCTAGTGCACTCTCTATGGCTACTGAGATTTTATCAGGTTGAGCTATTTTTCGGACCTACTGGGCTGTTCTGGCCAAAATAAATGAGCAATAAAGATGCCTTTAAATCTTATTCTCTCTTGACAGTTTTGCTATCTTTTCAAGGACAGAGGTCAAATTCAGTTTGTCTTTTTACTGTTATGTTACATGTACTACCTGAAAAATAGTGTTTACTTTTTTCTCTTACTACAGTTAGGTGATTTTGTAAAGTGAGCTGTCATTGTAAAACAAAGGGCTGTAGGATGTCAGTTTGTTTTCAACACACAACGTGTAACTAACATCTAAATAAATAGTACAAATATTTCAAACTATATTAGGAATTACAAATTAATTTTTTTGTAATTCAGAAGTATGATGCACCGATTTAAATAGGAGCAAAACAAATCAGAACACTCCACCAGGTGATGCCCAAATGACAAACACCTGCAGGAACTTGATTTCCAACCGTAACTACAGTACACTAGTAAGTTTCATCAGTAAAACCATATTTCACTTGGAAAGTTTGTGGATATTTCAATGTAAAACATGCTAATTGGAAATGACAGTATGCTACCACTCCTACTTTAGTTGCATATTCATTAAAAGGGCTAGTTTTGAACCATGAATAGAGAAACTTTCTTGTCCCGCCCGATGACAATGCAGCTAATGAACTAAAAGCAGGGCCACAGGAGTTATGCAGCAAGAGAGGTCCAAATTATGTGGCAGAGTTGAGTCCATTTTGCAGCAAGAAAAGGCAACTTGTGAGGCATAACGCAACACATTTTGCAATAGTTTTACTTCATTATTTTGCCATTTTTATACTTGGTAACTCTCTTTGGACATTGAGTGCAAACCATTTGAAGTTGAGAAACCTTTTTTGTTAATATATGCAGATTATGCGGCAGATGATGGATTATGTGATAAAAACAGAAAATGTGTAATTATATGAAAATTGCCACTGCAACACAATCTCATAACTCCAGTGGCCCTGACTAAGAGGCAAGTCAGGGGTCATGTGTATCCTATATGCAGCTAGATTTGTATTATGTATGAAGCAAACATTTAGGCCCTCATTTTAAGTCTGGCAGTCCTTGGACCACCAGACTCACGGTGGCGGTCTTACCATAGCCGGGCCGACGGTAAAGACCACCATATTACGACTTTGGTAGTTTGGCCGAAGCCAAACCACAGAAAAGCCGCCCATACCACCAGGGCAGTCGGAGCATCTCCGGCCCGGTGGTAGCTGTAATACCGCCATCGGTATTTCAACTCGGCAGACCGCCAGAATTTTCATGGCGGTCATGCACCTGTTGACATTAATCTCCATTCCTGTCAGCAGACACATCCCCACACGACCACACACCTACATTCATGCACCCCCACTCAGCCACGCATTCGCTTACACACACCCCTACACACTGGCACCCAAACACAGACTCAGATACACCCATTCACTCACACACGCACTCAGACACCTACACTCACATGCACACACTTAGACACATACACTTGAATGGACGCACTCAGACACACACACTTGCATGCATGCACTCAGACACACTCTTCCGCCTCCGCATTCACACAAACATATATGCACTCACACACACCCTAACAACACCCCTTCCCCCTCAGCGTACACGTGCTCACATACACACAACACACCCTCAGCATGCAAGCACTCACAAACGCACGCACAGACATCCCCTCCCCCTGCATTCATACACACACGTAGACAGCACACACATTCACACAACACCCCTTCCCCCTTTTGGATGATCAACTTACTTGCTTTGGCAAGGTGGCAGTCCAGGAGGGGATGGGTCCCGGCGCTTTCCACCGCTGGCACCACACCACCATACAGGAAACCGCCACCCTGTATTGCGGATTGTAAAATGGTGGGTGGCGTCCTGTTGGTGTGGTGGTGCTGGCTGTGGAAAGCACCTCTATTATGACGTTAGCCAGGCCGACGGTGTTGGATTTCTGCCTGAAATCAGGCAGAAATCAGCACAACATCATAATAGGGTGATCTTCAGACCTCCGCAGCTACCAAAGTCGTAATCAATCAATCATTCAATCAATCAGTATTTGTACAGCATGGCTACTCATCCAGGAGGGTCTCAAGGCGCTGGAGGGAGGGGCCTCATCTGAAGAGTCACGTCTTGAGGTTCTTCCTGAAGATGGTGAGCGACAGGCTTTGTCTGAGATGCAGGGGGAGGTTGTTCCAGCTCTTTGCTGAAGTGAATGTAAAAGAGCATCCTCCGGTGGTGGTTTAGCAGATGCGAGGGACGGTTGCCAGGGCCATCTGGGCGGGCCGGAGGGATCTGGCTGGGGTGTGAAAGGAGACGCAGTGGTTCAGGTTGGCTGGTCCTGCATTGTGTATGGCCTTGAACGTGTGGGTGAGTAATAAGTAATGTAAAGTAATGAACACCTTAGTCTATTAAACAAGAGTTTTGTGTAAGGCAGACAGGCTGCACCCAACATATTTGAAGGTGCTATCATAAAGTATAATAAAGAAAATCGAGACTCAGTGAATTAAAATATGTGCCTTTTTGATTACATAATTTGAAACCAGTTTATAGGTCAAGAGCTTTACAGTTAGGTTGAGTAGATTATTTAAGTCACTAGACCTGCAGGTCTAGAAACATTTGTATGATTTTTTGAGGCCTGATTATGCTGGACAAGAACAATTGACAATTGGGGGCAGATCATCCTCAATAAGGCAGTACATTTTAGTCACAGCCTTAGCAGGGCTCAGGGACAAATCTCACATCTCAAATGGTACCTTCAGTTTATGGATGAACACTGCTACTGCACAATTGGTTGCTTCAACTTTATTTAGGAATGACTATTGGGCTGATCTATATTCTTAAATGTAGCATCTGATGAGTTTATATAATTTATTACTTATGGAATTTAGGCTAGAACTTTAAAAAGATTAATTACTTGTAAACATCAATTGAGTCAATGCAGTGTGTGCAAGCAGTCATAGACTTCTCAAGCAGGTAACGAGGGAGGTAAAAGATTAGAACTGAACAGTGAATTGACACAAGAAATACTGTTAGGTCCACAGTATCTTTTATTGAAAATATTAAGCACTTTAATGTAATATAGGTTTACCAAGGTTTATCAAAGTTCAGTGTTAATATGGAGGTGCTATGACCCCCCCATCCCTTTCCCAGGTTACACCCCTTCCATAAGGGCTAGGTTTCCTACTACTACCGTCCCTACTCCATCAGAAAATTAGGCAATGTTAGGCTCAGATTCCAATGGCTCAAAAGGATTTTGTCAAGCATCTTAGTTAATTGTATATCATGGTTTCTTCATGCAACAGTCTCACACTGGGATGTGAGATTCTACCACCAGCATCTGTCCCTTCTCCCTCTGTGTAGGCAAAGCTGATCAAGTATAGTTGTGTCTCTGCAGGAGAAACCACTGAGGCAGCCTAGCTTCAGGACAAGGTTTGCAGATCAGTCTCAGGGATGTGAAGGAGTCCATCTAGCTATCTATCTAGCCATACATCCATTCTTTGATATATATTACTTTCACCAGTTGTTCATTTAATTTGTTTATCGATACATTCACCTATCCATGCCTTTACTCATCTATCCATCCATTCATCCATCCATCCAAACTCTTATCAACATTTGCATCCTTTTCCTTCCATTAATTTATCCTTTTTTCCAAAAATCCATCCTTCCTTTCATTATTCATCTTCAATTCATCCCCACCTATCTATTTATCCATGGGTCCATCCATTATCTGATCGATGCCTCTGTCTATCTAACTGTTTACCGTTCTATTCACTCTTTTATCAATTCATTCAATTGTTTACCTATCCATCCATCCTTAAATGCTCCCATCCATCCACTACCTTATCCACTCTTTCATTGGTTTAACATTTTTTCCTTCCTTCACTCACCCATCCTTTTACCATTCTCACTGTAGAGTCTTGCTCACTCCATGTTTGCCTTTTAAGACTTGAATACCTGTTGCATACACTTACCTGGAGCTATAACACCGGGTGGAATTACAGCCAATTCTTAATGAGAGCCTCAATATTTTGCTGCAATCAGCTGCTGAAATCGAATTTTGTTTGTGGCTAACTACTACGTCATGCAGTGTGGAATTGTTCTCTGTCGTAAGTTCCTTAAGGTAGACCTACCGGGTGTCAATTCATCAAAATGCTAGGGTAGCAGAAGTAACTTCACAAGTCATTTGACCTTTACTTTGACTCACACAGACATTTACACAGACACACACATTCACACACTCTTTCTCAAATAAAAACACTGTCAATGGCAAGCATGCATACAACATAAATTGAAAAGCATTTTTTACTTATCTCAGCTGCTAGATAGGGTCATATTCTAGCTAATTGAAATCCTCATTTTAGTGCACTAATAGTGATTTTTTATTAGAAAAACGTGACGGAAAAACAGGAAAGGTGAGCTCCAGCAGATGTCCATTAGGATGAGCTGCCCTGCGTTCCAGGTACTGATTTTGCAATCTCTGAGTCCAGGGATCGCAAAAGCAGTGCCAGAGGTCAAAAGGGGCAAGCCAGGGGTCACAGTTGCCACTCCTGGGGACCCCTAAATGATGTCTATGGTTAGAGGGTTTAGCTGTAGAATAAAGAGGGAAGTGCTTAAATACTGAATACATGGCCCCTCGGATGAATTTCAGTCTCAACAAAGTCTAGCAGGGTAGAGAGTGGAGGTTGCGGAAGACTAGGCAATGGAAAGTCAGGAAGATAGACCACCAGCAGCAGTTTCTTCTCGAGGGCAGTGGGAGCGTCACCCCCCCACCCATTGTGAGCCGAACAGACAAAATTTAAATGACAATGAAATGCTTTCATTACCCTTTTATTTTTACCTACCCAGCGCGCACCAGCTGGGTGTGACCTCTGCTGCCAGGATGCTCCAGAGTGTGCATGCCACTTTGGCCGGCTGTTTTGCACCGGCCAAAGTGACAAGCTCACTTTGAAGCTCTCCACTCAGCTGCCTTAAGACATCTGGGTGAAGACCCAGCACAGGTCTTTAGGGCCTGAAGGAGTGTCCAGCCAGGACACTTCATTCAATCCAGGCACTCCTCTCATGCTGGTTAAAGCATGAGAGCAGTGTCTTTATTGGTTAAGGCATCTCTTCCAACATCGATGAAGGAGAAGATCACCAAGGAGGATGCACAGCCTGTGGGAAAGTGCAGTGTTTTATTTCAGTGGTGCATGTGTGTGTAATGCATTTATATGTGTAATGCATTTAAGTGTCATGGCTTGGGCTTTTGGAGGGAGTGGTGCTTTACATTGGGGTTTTGGAGGGGGGAATTCTTTTTTTTTTCAGAAGTGGTGGGGCATTTCTCTTGCCCCACCACTTTCAAAAGGTACCAGCCACCACAGTAGTTTAAGGATGCTTTTTATTTGTGGCTTCATAGCTCCTCATATTAAACTCCTTACCTGTTTAACACCTCAGAGTTGTAAACTGGCTAAGTACAGTTTGTACACCCGATTCTGCATCCTTCACCTTTGGTATTTTTTCCGCTCCTTGGTTCCCTTTTTTATTTCTTGACTTTTTATCCTCTATGGGCTTGCTAGTTTGTTTGTGTCATATTGTGTCAGGAGTATGACAATCCACTGCTGAATTAGATGCCTGCTCTCATAATGAGTCATCCACCTTGCATTCCGTGAGTTTATGGAACATGCTGAGGCTAAGGTTTTATGTGAATCTTCACCTGAAAGCCTATCTGTTTACTGACCTCTATGTCTTTTTCGCACTTAATCAGCTCATTCTTGTAACATCTAATAGTGAATAGTTGGGGCTAGCAGTAATTAGACAATACTCCACCCTGGGTTTTACTGATACCACCCTGCAACAGTAAACTTTACTTGTTTTCTATTTCTCTTCCCCATTTTCTCCTTCCTTCTCTTGTGATGAATATCATTCTTCATTATCTCCAGCTAAAGTTGAGGCTAGCTGGGACTCTCAGGGGATCTCTAACTCTCAGCGGATCTCTGAGTTTGTCCAAAGATTGACAGTACTCCATCGTCATAGCCTAGGCACGATCCTAGTACTCTCATTAACTCTTACATGTAGTTTATATTGCCCTCATTCATACCATTAGATTAAATCCATGTCAATGCAGTGAGAGTGACCAGAATTGTGTCTAAATAAGATGTCCCATATTACCTTTTGCAGTGCTTTATTTGCCTTGCCAGAACAATACTACAGCTATGTGTCAAAATTTTATAACATTTGCAAGAGGGTCCAAGGTATTTTGGAAGTTTGGCACCTAATATTCTTCAGCATATGATGTGACATCATTAACTGTGCTGCCTCTGCCTTTCTGGTGCAGTAGTTGTACTGTGGCATCCTCTGTATTGTGTTTTCCTGAGGTCCTTTATGATTTGCAGCTGCTCTTTCCACAGTGTGAGTGATACCTGTTGTAATGCCTCCATCTCTTGGCCCCTGTTGGTGCTTTAACTTCAAGAGATACTGTCACATCACTCAAGTTGTTTGGTGCTAAAGGCCCTACCGGGGAGATATCTGAATACATAATGAAACTACATGCACTGACTACCCCTGAAGGGCTATTAAAAAGACCTTTTGCACAGCACTCGTGAGTGACGTACCTCACTGTTGTTTTATCTCACAAGGAACCCCAGGGGATCTCATCATTAAGTCCTTGCATATCCTTCTATAAACATATATGCAGGAACTTAGGGCCCTTAGGGTATGGAATAGCAAGGGAGATCTAATGGTAAGTCATAGGAGTGACATGACTAGTTTTACATCTGAGTGGAATCATGTGAGCCCTTAGTATGACAGTGACTGACTGTGAGCGATGGCAATGAGACTTTCCTATAGTCTATCTTGCAGTGGAATAATGGGAACTAAATATCCCAGTTTGCCATGCAATGACGTTCATGCTCTCACATAGCATGTACTATGTGGTACCCCAACAAGGCAGGATCTGCTTTAAAAACTCCAATAAGGATGAAGGAGCATGGTGGTTTAGCCTGCTCTCAGGTGCATTTCTTCTAAAATGTTGGGATTATGAGTCTATCCACATCAGACTGAGGACTGAGAACTAAATTTCCCAGCCTCCTGTGCGTTCAGTGATGCACACACTTCCGTCTTCAATGTAGCACAAACAGGTTCTCCGGCTGAGCGGGTTGAAAGTGAAATTTTCTAATGCTCCACATGACAGGTGTGATTGAGACACACACCTTTGGAGGGTCACACAGTAGGAGTTATGTAGATGGCATATGTGGCCTCTCTCAGATGCAGAATATTTACTGTGTGAAACCGTGGAACCAATCCTCGAATTGAGGATTAGGGACACAAGCCTTAATGCAGCCGTCTTGACACTGGCATAAAAACACTGCTGTTGCATTCATAAGGCTCAATGAGACGGCTGGTCACTAGGGATAAGGTAGGATCTTTATGGTCATTTCTCCTTGATAAAGTAAGTAAACAGAGGATTACTACCCATGATTATATACTGGTTGTTATCTATGAGAAGGGCAATCCTTTTTCAACAAATGATAAGGGTACTTTACACCACAACACTTGAATATGTATCTGATATACTGGAGTATACATCTATTTCTCTTACTGTTTAGAGTGTGACTACAGGAGACACCCTCCCAGAACTGACCATGAGGCAATACCACATTAGTTACTATGTAAAAACCTACAGACGAAATGTACATTTTTGTCTCTCCATCACATGCATCCTGTCACCGTTGAAAGCATGTTGCTTTAGATGTAGTGATGTGTCACTTGTGCCACGTTTTCATTTTTATGTCTCTTTGAAACTTAAAGAGATTATTGCTAGACAATTGTGCTGTCTATACAATGCAAATCACACATTTTACAATTGTCCACTATGTTGCTACTGATCCCCCTTTTAACCTGCTTTTTATTTATACGCCAGGTAAAATGACCTGCCACAAGAGAGGCAGGTCCTCTCAATTCTGTTTCACACTTTAACCCTAATGAATAAAAAGGATCCATATTAGAAGCCCTGATGAATGCCCAAAACCTAGTTAGGCTGTTCAAGGGCAGAAGCATGTTGGTGGCACTGTAGAGAGATGTAAGGACCTTGACACCCACTAACATCCTCTGAGTATACTTTATAGTATTTTATATATCCCTAGAGTACCACCAAATACTTTGTAGATACTCTAAGGGTTTTTTAATATATTAGTGGTTGGATCTCAGATGATTATCCAGAAAAAAATAATTTTAAAGAACTCCCTCAAGACAGTCCAACTTGAGGATGAGTCTGCCTGGAAGTAATAGCTTTTCTGAGTGGGATTAGGAGGTCACCACATTATTTTGTATTTAGGATGTGTAACTAGAAGCAGATGTGGGCTGGGTTCAGCCTCTTTTTCTCGCTAAGTGCTAGCGATAGTGCTGTATGAACACCTTTCTCACTTCACCTTGTTTTTTTTTTCATTGTGCTTGGCTGCGAGTCTATGCATTGAGTCCTAACTTGTAATTGTTCTGTGCTCCATGTGTAATTTTTTCTGCATTTGTCCTGTTATACATTTTCTATTATGTGAATATAAAGTAACTGGTGGTAACATGCTTCAGTTCACTGTCAGAATGGGGATCTGAATTGAGACATTAACCGATGACATTGTATAAGCTGCCTTGTCTTCTCGTTGCTCTATATCATTTAGCCATGTATCATCTAATGATATGGGTCCTGTTCAGAAAAGGCATTTTGGCGTACTTAGAGCAGTATTCCTGTAATGCTCTTTTACATACTTTTATGTCTTTAATAACTGGCCAAAAACATCTAAAATGGGAGTATTCTGGGACCAGTGCTCAATAGGTGCTGGGGTCTAAAATCTTTTCAAAAGCCCATGAACTGTGCTATTGAAGGTCAGGGTCTTGAATACCAAGGCATAGTTACCTTCATTCCACCTTGTGCCTCTTTTGTGGTTTTCTTTCTTTCTCTATCTTGTTCTGAATCAAATTTTGGTGAGCAAAAAAGGTGCCAGTATACACAAATGAGTGCTAGTGGGCCCCAAATGCAACCACTGACAGAAATTAAGCTCTGTCTAAGAACATTCTCAAATAATTAGTACAAATACAGAGAACTATACCCTCTTTGCACCTATAATAAGACAGAGTTGGATGTTTTGGTGCTGATTCACAATTGCACAAATGATTATGTAAAAGAATAAACTTGTAGTGTTCATTTCCATACTCATAACTTCTTTTTTGAATGGGCACCTATGTGTCCTTCATAGGGAAATACTGGAGTGCTCCATGGAGTGTTCCATGGTACTGAGTGTGCCTTTTTTGGACACAGCTGATGCAAAGGTAGTTGCACTTAACAGCTCTACTGCATGTAAATGCAGATGCATTGCTGCTTTAGGAAGGAAGGCACACTGAATGGTGAACATTGCTATCCATGTTTAACAATTTCAGCAGGTGGTTGCTGTACAGATTGAGGAAGGGAACATTAAACAAATTGCATTTTATTGTTGTAAATAGCATGTTTGAGTGTGTGTGCATATGTGTGTGTGTTTGTGTGTCTGTCTGTCTGTATGTGTATGTGTGTGTTTGGTTAGATAAACCTGCCTCTCATATGTAGCCCTGGTGCTCTATGCAAATGAGAAAATAGGTTGTAGGTTGACTGTGATGCAAGCCGTGGTTAAATAGGAACCACAGTTCTTTGTCAGGGTAAAGCACAAGAAGACTCCTAATAAACCTGTGCTCAACCTCTGGTAGCGTGGCACACAGCAATCAGGCTTAACTTAAAGGTAATGTGTAAAGTATTTATGTAACACTTCAAACAGTAAAATAGTGAAAAACCTCTCAGAAAGGATCCTACACCAGCTTAGAAAAATACAACTTAATGTACTAAATAAAAAAAGATCAAAATGACAAAAATCAAATCAGCAAACTTGAAATTTGAAAGAATGAACAGTAGTATAGGGCATAAAAGTAAAAGTCCCAACCGGGGATAACTAGTTGTGCTGGACCAGGTCAAGGTCAGAAGGTTCTATGCAAGGGGCCAGCTATGAATAGAGAAAGGTATAATCTAGGCAAGGTTTCTCTGTGAGCAGCCGTGACGTGTAGTTTGGTGCTCACAATCACTGATCTTTGACGGTGTTCGCAAGGATTTGGAGCCACACAGAAGAACCTTGCCCAGGTTTTTTGTTTCTTTATGCGTGACTGGCCCCTTGCATAGAATCCTTGAAGAGTCCTTTCTTTTCGGAAGGTACCCCAATGACTAGACTTGAAAATTGCTTTAAGTGAGTCCAACCATTGTGGTGGATCTCATGCTTTGTACTAATAGACATCTGTCACAGAAGTACCATCCTTTAGGTGCTTCCCATCTCTATTTCTTCTTCCTGATTATGACCCTCTATAAATAAGTGTATGGGGTTGAAATGTTGTGACAGTAATAGTGTACTATTTTTATGTGAATTGGAGCTTATCACTCTGTTCCTGAGTGGGAATTGAACATCTATTCATTCTTATCAGTCACTATTCATTTACACATACTGTATAGCACTAACGCAAGTCATACTCACTTATTTCACTTTCACTGTGCTGTTGCGTTGTCGGGAGTACCTCTTTATCTTTAAATGCCTTCAAGTGAGAAAGCTTCATGATTTTCTCTTTTGATTTTAACATTAATTAATTGATTAACATTTTTTATTTTTTCATTAACACTAATCATTGAATAGTTATGTTCTATTACCGAGGAAGTTGAGGTTTACACTACCCCCTTCAGGGACCACAGTTTACTGAATTGCCCAGGTCCCTGTGCTAATGGGTTGCCCCTTATTCTTTAAACATGTGAGCTTTCTCAAAGTTGCATTTTCAGAATTGCAATTCAAAATTCGACTTCATCCATAAAGTAGGATTTTAAATTGTGATTTCAGAGGCACCAAACTTGGAGGGGTTATCTCTTTCTATTTGGAAATTACCCATATAAAGAATAAAATTGCAATTCCAGTGTTAACCAATGGAAGAGATAGGCCTTGCAGTGGTGAAAACTGAATTTAATAGTTGTTTACCACCACCACATGTAAAACTAAAATGTACATGTCCTATTCTTGAAAATACATTGTGCCCTGCCCTCTGGGCTGTACAGGGCCTACCCTAGGGAGAACCTATTTGCAGGGGTGGCTCCTCCATGAGGGCAGAGGAGCGTTGCCCCCCTCCAGCAGCGGCAGCTACAAAACCTTTACAAGGAAAGGATAACACAGGTAGTGCACTTTACCATGGACTTAGAAGTAAATTAACTATGCCAATTGGCTATATGCCTAGTGCAGGCAGCATGTAGCGCTAAAAGTTACAAAGTGGTGCAATGCATGCATTGTGCCACTTTGTAAATTTGGCGCTGCGTTTTTGTCTCGTTGCGCCACATTAGTGTAAAAAAAAGTACACTAATGTAGCGCAAGAAGGCAATAGGGGCTCTTGAATCTGTCCTTTGTGTCTTACTTGACAGGATTTCATGGAGGTGTTACCTCTAATACTGGACCAGTAACACCCCACAGAAACAACTTGAGTGCTGTCATTATGGTCAGGCGAATCGCTTACTAAGCCTCATATTGCCATGTCTTACTTGCTGTTGTTAGCTGAAAAAACACTTGATGATCTTTTAAAAATAAAGTGTCTACCACTTTTAAAAGTAGTAAATCAATCATGTATTAAGGGTTAGCTCGAGCCAGCAATTGCTGTAGCTATGCAGCGGTTTGAGAGTTCTGTGGGCTGATTTGGCTGGGGATGAAGGGAGAAGAAGCTGACCACGTTGATCCTTGGGCCTTAACTTTTGTGCCTCTGCATCTATGGTTTTCCCGAGTGAATATCTGCAACCAGTTAAACCGAGTCTGATGTTTTCAGGCATGACAGACTTGGATCAGGAAACACCAGACAACGGGTACTTGTCAGGAATGGTGCTCTCCGATGTAGCATATGATTTAGGTCCACATTTTTTTTGGTTCACGTACTTTACTGTAGAAAACGTCAGGACAGAAGTATGTAGTTGGCCTGCTCTCTGGATTGGGGGTGGGAGGGTACATTGCAGGTGAAGAGCTTTCAGCAATACTAGACACATTCCAGACAACCCATTAACAAAGTAGTATTCGTTTAGCTAATTTCAAATCCAGTCACACGAGCAAGATAAACCTGAAAAAAATCCAGCTATTGTGATTTCTTTTATCACCGACACAACCTAGTTCGTGTTAATCTGACAGAAGCTTGAGTTTATGCGCATGTTTTCACCTTCCGCACGATTTAACCAGGAAATGACGTATTTTTCAAAATGCAAGATTCTAAGTGATTGCCTTGCTGTGTATCGTCCTGCTTTCGGGACTCTTGCCCTATGATGGAAACTGTGACTCTTTCATGGGCTCATCATTACATTACCAAAGGTCTGTCTTATGCTCCATCATCATATTGTAATCTTTATAGGTCGCTATGAACATAACACTTTGCACGTGGTAGGAATTAATTAGTTTTTCTAGATGTAAAACTTCCAAGCTGATTTTTTGTGACAATGCTTAAGACTAATGATCCTACTGTTGGAGTGAAAGGTCCAAGGGAGGCGATTTCTCATTTCTTGACAACAAGGTATTTAGGCCAACATCCAAAACGAAAATTGATTAAAATGATTCGCAATTATTTCACCTCACGATTCAGGCATTCACATTTTCCCAGTGCACGACAGCATTTTTCAAATACATACAAGTTCAGAATAATAAAATACACTGTAGATGCAGCCCACAACAAAGTGCATAAGAAATATTTATGTGTGCCACTGGGGGGGGTGCATGTGTGTGTATGTGTGTGAGCGTGTGTGTATTTGTAATATATATGCAAATATTAACTAGTGGCAACCGTCATTAGGTAGTTATAGTTAGGACCTGGGCCCATATTTATATTATTTTAGGGCCGCTTTTGTGTTGCTTTTTGATGGCAAAGCGGCACAAACGTACAAAATACAATTGTATTTTGTAAGTTTGCTCCGCTTTTGCGTCAAAAAATTATGCAAATGTCGCGCTAAAAAGGTATAAATATGGGCCCTAGTTTCTACAGGAAATTATGTTTTTATTTGCCTATATGTTTAGCGCAGCTTGATGAAACTTCACGGAAATTTCCCAAAAAATTGACAGTCAAGTGAGCTGCTGTTTGGAAAGTTTATAGGGGATCCGTCAAGCTGGGTCTGATACAAAGGGGAGGTGAAATTTAGAGCATTTTGAATGTTAATTCCCATTGGAACAATTGAACAGTGATAGCGCCAAAACCACTGTGTGGAATGACACCAAATTTGGCAGTTAGGTAGCTGTTGGTCCAGAAAGAGCCCTTGTGCTATTTGGTGTAAATCCATTTCGTAGTTTTTGAGAAATTGAAGAAAATCCAAATTCTGATACATAGGGATGCAAAGGATATGTGACCCCTCCCTATCTCATGCTGAGATCTGATTGGTTGTCAACACTTCAACAGATAAATGTTGGCTGCCAAGTTGGGACTCAGCTTGAGCCAAGTCTCAGACAAAAATTTGAAAAAAAAGAAAAGGGGCCAGGGTACAGACACCCTGACCCCTTAGCTCTGGTGGTGGGGTCCCAGAGGGACACCCCAGGGCTAAAAAGCACTTTTTTTTAAATTTAACCTCTTAGCTGCTGGGCCTTCCCCCCCCCCAGTGCTGAGCACTTTTTTTGCCTATTTGGGGTAGTTCGTGCTTAGACCTTCATAACCTTTTGTGCACATAAGCTATCCATGCCAAATTTGCGTCCATTTTTTCAACATCCTAGGGATTCTAATGGTACCCAGAGTTTGTGGTTTCCCCTGAAGGAGGCCATGAAATTAGCCAAAATATAGTGAAAATGTCGTTTTTTTAAAAAAAATGGGAAAAAAGGGCTGCCGAAGAAGGCTTGTGGTTTTTTCCCTGAAAATAGCATCAACAAAGGGTTTCTGGTGCTAAAATCACCATCTTCCCACCTTTCAGGAACGGGCAGACTTGAATCAGAAAACCACATTTTTCAACACAGTTTTGGCATTTTACTGGGACAAACCCCATTTTTACTATTTTTGGTGCTTTCTGCCTCCTTCCAGTTAGTGACAGGAATGGGTGTGAAACCAATGCTGGATCCCGGAAAGCTAAACATTTCTGAAAAGTAGACAACATTCTGAATTCAGCAAGGGGTCATTTGTGTAGATCCTACAGAAAATAACAGCTGAAATAAAAAAATATTGAAAGTGAGCTGACAAAAACAGCCATATTTTTCCACTTTTTACTCTGTAACTTTTTCCTGCAATGCAGATTTTTTAAAGCAATATACCGTTACAACTGCTGGACTCTTCTGGTTGCGAGTATATATTGGGGTTGTAGGTTCATCAAGATCCCTAGGTACCCAGAGCCAATAAATGAGGTGCACCTTGCAATGGGTTTTCATTCTATACCGGGTATTCAGCAATTCCTTTACTGAAATATAAAGAGTGAAAAATAGGTATCAAGAAAACCTTTCTATTTCCAAAATGGGCATAAGATAAGGTGTTGAGAAGCAGTGGTTATTTGCACATCTCTGAATTCCGGGGTGCCCATACTAGCATGTGAATTACAGGCCATTTCTCAAATAGACGTCTTTTTTTCACACTGTCTTACATTTGGAAGGAAAAAATATAGAGAAAGACAAGGGGCAATAACACTGTTTTGCGATTCTGTGTTCCCCCAAGTCTCCCGATAAAAATGGTACCTCACTTGTGTGGGTAGGCCTAATGCTCATGACAGGAAACGCAACATGGACACATCAAATTTTTACATTGAAATCTGACGTGTTTTTTGCAAAGTGCCTAGCTGTAGATTTTGGCCTCTAGCTCAGCCGGCACCTATGGAAGCCTACCAAACCTGTGCATTTTTTAAAACTAGACACCTAGGGGAATCCAGGATGGGGTGACTTGTGAGGCTCTCACCATGTTCTGTTACCCAGAATCCTTTGCAAACCTCAGAATTTGGCCAAAAAAACACTTTTTCCTCATATTTCGGTGACAGAAAGTTCTGGAATCTGAGAAGAGCCACAAATTTCCTTCCACCCAGCGTTCCCCCAAGTCTCCCGATAAAAATGGTACCTCACTTGTGTGGGTAGGCTTAGCGCCCACGAAAGGAAATGGCCCAAAACACAACGTGGACACATCACATTTTTTAACAGAAAACAGAGTTTTTTTTTGCAAAAGTGCCTACCTGTGTATTTTGGCCTCTAGCTAGGCGGCAACTGGGGAAACATAGCAAACCAGCGCATTTGTGAAAACTAAACACCTAAGGGAATCCAAGATGGGGTGACTTGTGGGGCTCTGACCAGATTCTGTTACCCAGAATCCTTTGCAAACCTCAACATTTGGCCCAAAAAACACTTTTTCCTCTCATTTCGGTGACAGAAAGTTCTGGAATCTGAGAGGAGCCACAAATTTCCTTCCACCCAGCATTCCCCCAAGTCTCCCGATAAACATGGTACCTCATTTGTGTGGGTAGGCCTAGCGCCCACGAAAGAAAATGGCCCAAAACACAACGTGGACACATCACATTTTTCCACAGAAAACAGAGGTGTTTTTTGCAAAGTGCCTACCTGTGAATTTTGGCCTCTAGCTCAGCTGGCACCTGGGGACACCTAGCAAACCAGTGCATTTTTAATAAACTAGACACCTAGGGAAATCCAAGATGGGGTGACTTGTGGGGCTCTGACCAGGTTCTGTTACCCAGAATCCTTTGCAAACCTCAAAATTTGGCCAAAAAAACACTTTTTCCTCACATTTCGGTGACAGAAAGTTCTGGAATCTGAGAAGAGCCACAAATTTCCTTCCACCCAGCGTTCCCCCAAGTCTCCTGATAAAAATGGTACCTCACTTGTGGGGGTAGGCCTAGCGCCCACGAAAGGAAATGGCCCAAAACACAACGTGGACACATCACATTTTTTAACAGAAAACAGAGGTTTTTTTTACAAAGTGCCTACCTGTGGATTTTGGCCTCTAGCTAGGCGGCAACTGGGGAAACATAGCAAACCAGCGCATTTGTGAAAACTAAACACCTAGGGGAATCCAAGATGGGGTGACTTGTGGGGCTCTGACCAGATTCTGTTACCCAGAATCCTTTGCAAACCTCAACATTTGGCCCAAAAAACACTTTTTCCTCTCATTTCGGTGACAGAAAGTTCTGGAATCTGAGAGGAGCCACAAATTTCCTTCCACCCAGAATTCCCCCAAGTCTCCCGATAAACATGGTACCTCATTTGTGTGGGTAGGCCTAGCGCCCAAGAAAGAAAATGGCCCAAAACACAACGTGGACACATCACATTTTTCCACAGAAAACAGAGGTGTTTTTTGCAAAGTGCCTACCTGTGGATTTTGGCCTCTAGCTCAGCTGGCACCTGGGGACACCTAGCAAACCATTGCATTTTTGAAAACTAGACACCTAGGGAAATCCAAGATGGGGTGACTTGTGGGGCTCTGACCAGATTCTGTTACCCAGAATCCTTTGCAAACCTCAACATTTGGCCCAAAAAACACTTTTTCCTCTCATTTCGGTGACAGAAAGTTCTGGAATCTGAGAGGAGCCACAAATTTTCTTCCACCCAGCGTTCCCCCAAGTCTCCTGATAAAAATGGTACCTCACTTGTGTGGGTAGGCCTAGCACCCACGAAAGGAAATGGCCAAAACACAACGTGGACACATCACATTTTTTCACAGAAAACAGAGGTGTTTTTTACAAAGTGCCTACCTGTGGATTTTGGCCTCTGGCTCTGCCGGCACCTGGGGAAACCTAGCAAACCAGTGCATGTTTGAAAACTAGACACCTAGGGGAATCCAAGATGGGGTGACTTGTGGGGCTCTGACCAGGTTCTGTTACCCAGAATCCTTTGCAAACCTCAAAATTTGACCAAAAAAACACTTTTTCCTCTCATTTCGGTGACAGAAAGTTCTGGGATCTGAGAGGAGCCACAAATTTACTTCCACCCAGTGTTCCCCCAAGTATCCCGATAAGAATGGTAGCTCACTTGTGTGGGTAGGCCTGGTGCCCGCGACAGGAATAGATCACACGACGGTCAATGTTGGTCCTTACATGAGGCAGCTGTTTACCCTGGGGTGATCCATTCCTGACGCAGGCACTAGGTATAGGCACTCAAGTGGGGTAGTGTTTTTATCAGGACAGGTGAGGAATCACTGGGTGGTAGGAATTTAGTGGATCCCAGCATATTCCTGTAGTTTGTGTGACAGAAATTCGAGAAAAATAGAGTTTTTATTCAACATTTCAGCTTTGCAGGGTATTCTGGGTAAGAAAACTTTGGGGAATCCACACAAGTCACACCTCTGTGGACTCCCCCAGATGTCTAGTTTCCAGAAATGTTTGGGTTTAGTATGTTTCTCTATATGGCCGCCGAACCCAGGACCAAAAACACAGGTGCCTGCCTTACAAAACCAGTTTGTTTTGTGATAGATTGTCTCCACAATACGATTTGGGCGGTGGAATTTGGGGCTGATCTAAATTGGGGAGCTCCCAAGATAGTACTCTCTCTCTCTGATTGCCGCCGCATTCACCTGCTCTCTGGGTTGGGCTAACCCACTATTACCACGTTGCACAGACTGTGCTTGCGAAGGGAAAGCAGGACTCGAATGGGACTCCTCCGACTGAAAAATCACTCCCAGAGTCTGCACGATTGTCCTACCCTCAGATGCTGTCTCAGTATCTGATGTCTCAGTCTCTGATCCTATATCAGAGCTGTCCTCTATAACCCAAGTGACGGCAGTAGTCATCCATCAAGATGCCATCTCTGCTATTGGCTAAACTGCTGCTCTAAAACACTAGCCTACGTAGACAATCACAAAATCGATGGTGTGTGTGAGATACGTGCAACAGTAGAGGCCACCTTACCTGCGCTTCTTCCCTCAATCAGCACGTTCTTTCAAGACACTCAAAAAACACCTTGTCACATACCATTCGTCACAGTCTTTAGCACCTCCTGCGCCCAGTCCAACAATCATTATTGGAGCTCCCACTCCCTCCTCCTCGGATTCCCTCATTACCGCCCAGCAAAAGTGCCCTTCATCTCTCCATAGCCGCCCCCCACCCTGCACATAAATTTCATTTGTATTATAGCGCAGGTAATGGTTGACTTTACTAATGTATTCAGCTATTGACATAAAATACAGATTTGCTCTTTGCAGTAGGCATATAAACCTTCTGCGCTTCTTTATGGCACGAAAACTGCCACTAGACAAAAGTCTGATCCTTTTGTAGCAGAAACATAATCACAATACTTACTTGACTTTTTTATTGCTGCCTAAAAGCTACAGTTTAAATGTGTCAGTTGAAGTATGTGCATTGCTTTGAAGACGCAAGCTGCAACTGCAAGACAACTGGTGGCAAATATATATATATATATATATATATATATATATATATATATATATATGTATATATATATCACTTTTCTATCTCTATATAGATCTATCTCTATATAGATATATCTATCTACATAGATATCTATAGATAGATCTATATTTTTTTTGGTAGTTGTACGGTTTCCTTGGGGGCCAAAATGGCCCCCAGGGAAACCCTACAACTACTAAAAAAAAATATTGCTACCACAGGGGGTCGCCCTGCCTCGGGCGACCCCCTGTCCATTTCTATTTTTTTTTTATTTATTTTTTTATTTTTTTATTATTTTATCAAATTTAGCCCCGGGGGGTGCGCGATCGAAAGTGATTTAAAAAAAAATATGCTCCTGGGGGGGGGGGGGGGCGTTTTCCGAGGGGGCCGACCCCCCCAAGTGAAATCCCTGGTGTCTAGTGGTGTTTCCTGTGCTGCAATCGGGGGCCAGGAAACACTTTCAGGAAGGCCTCGTAAGAAAGAGGAGAGTCTCCCCTTTCTTACGAGGCCTTCCCGAATCTGGGGAAGGCCGTTTAGGGCCATTTTCCCCATCGGAGCAGGAAGCGGCCGTAAAATCAACAAGGTGACGTCATTGCGCCTTGCGGCGCGCTGATGTCACAAAGGGGCGGGTGGGGGTCGGGGGAGACACAGAAAAGCTTCTGTGTCTCCCGGGGATTAAAAATAAAAATAAAAAATCCTCAGGTGCAACGCACCCGAGCATTTATTAACCCCCTCCCTGGTGTCGGCCACTGGTCGTGACCCGCACCAGGGAGGTAGTGTGGGCATCAGCCAGTGGCCGACGCCCGCACCCAAGGGGTTAAGGCAGGAGTCATGTTGGATCTGCGAATCCACCATAAATAATAATTAAAAAACAAAACAAAGCACAGGCTCCTGCACTTTGTCTTTCTTAAGCCCCCGGAAGGGCCAAGTCCCAGGGACATTCTTATCATAATGTAGGGTGAGGTGGGCTTCCTGGATCTCTCCCATTACCCTGGGGGCCGCCACCTCCCTGGGGTTTATAAGAAATAGGGAGGGGGGCAGCATGCCCCCGCTGCCCAGGGGACCACCACCTCGCCAGGGCTTTCATATAATATGGTGTGGGGGTTCCGCGTGCCCCCTCTGCCCCGGGTACCACCACCTCCCTGGGAATATCATGTTGTATGGCACCGGGGAAGGAGCGTGCCCCACCAGAGCCCCGAATACCACCACCTCCCCTTGGCAAATAGTAAAAAAAAAGAAAGGGCATCTGTTTCAGACCCCCAAGCCCCAGGGTCCACCACCTCCCTGGGGCTACTTTTACATTGGAGGGGTGCCACGCAATTCCCCTTGAGGAACCGCTGATGGCCTTGGGGACTGCAACCTGCGCAGGGCTCGCTCTTCCTATGCCCCAGGGTGCCCACCCCCAGGACATAGCTGGTGGCTGTGGCTTAGCTGCAGCTTTGACAGCTGCAGCCAACTCACAGAAAACACTTGGGACCTGTCAAACAGGTCCCCCTCTCAAAAAACGGAGTTGTCTTCTCTGTTTCCTGCATGCAGATATGCATGAAGGGAACAGAGATGAAAGCTTTGCTTCAGTAACCAGGATGCTGCTACTTAAAGTAGGTCTTTGGTTGCTGGAGCAATGGGAGCACGGGGGAGGCCTTGAGGCTTATTTATTTTATTCATACTTGTGTATAAGGGGAGCGCCCCCTTGAGCAAGGGCCGATCCCCAGTGCGCCAAATGATTTTTAGGCCATTTCTGCCCCCAGACACCAGGGAAATTTGTTTTTGTTCATTTTTATTGTTTTATGTATGGGGAGCGACCCCTTAGGCAAGGGTCGTTCCTGGGGGGCCAAATTATTTTTAGGCCATTTCTGCCCTCCCCCGGGGGGCAGATCGTCCTAATATAGTTAGGCTGAAACCACAAAGACACCAGGGTTTTTTTTTTTTTCTATACTAACGCATAAGGGGAGCGGCCACTTTGGCAAGGGCCGCTCCCCGGGGGGGAGGGGCAAAATATTTTTAGGCCTTTTCTGCCCCCCTGGAGGCAGATAGGCCTAATATAATTAGGCGGATCTGCCCCCAGGGGGGCAGAAACCTCTAGACACCAGGGATATATATATATTTTTATTTACTTTATGTTTTTATGTATGGGGAGCGACCCCTTAGACAAGGTTCGCTCCCCTGGGGGGCGAATTGTATTTAGGCCATTTCTGACCCCCTTGGGGGCAGCTTGGTCTATTTTTCTTAGAACAGAAACCTCTAGACACCATGTATTGGTGTGTGTGTATGTGTGTGTTTTTTTTGGGGGGGCAGCCCCTAAGGCAAGGTTCGCTCCCCATGGGGGCACATTACTGCTGGCCATAACTGCCCAAAAGGGGGGCAGAAAGCCCACCAGAGACCAGGGAAGATTTTTTTTCAAAATAAGAGGTTTGGGGGTATGGCCATACCCCAACCCTAAATAAATGGGGCCAAAGTTGTTGTGCCCACCAGTGGGCAGATTAGGCAATTACCCCCGACAGAAAGGCTACTAGATGCCAGGGAATAAAAAAAATAAAAGAAAATAGTGGGGTGGAGGCTACCAACCAGTATGCGCCTGGTTATGTCCCCACCCGAATTGAAGGGACTAACAGTCTTTCAGCTCTCCCCCGCACACTAAAACATCTTATCCCATGGCAAGCAAGAGGACATTTGATTATTTTTGTTTTTTGTTTTACATTTGGGCCATGAGAGCTTGGTAACTCTCAAAATCGTCCCACTTGAAATGGTGAGGGCTGCACTTTTTTTTACTTTGGGACGCACCATGTTGAAAAATCTACAAGACCTAGACACATCTGAAAACTAAACATCCAGTTGATTCCAGGGTGGTGTGCTTTACATGCACCCGCACCATTTCCTTACCCACCATGCCCTGCAAACCTGCAACTTTGCTGGAAAACACACATTTTTCCCAGATTTTTTGTGATGGAACCTTCCAGAATGTACAGGAATCCACAAAATTCCTACCACCCAGCACTGTCTCATCTATACCAATACAATTTCTGCTGCACTTGTCAGCCTAAAGATGTTTTTTTTTAAACTGTCCTTTTGGACCCACTTTGGTTCCCCCTCAATTTCAACGTGTTTTTGTCTCTTCCCTGTCACAAGCACTTGGCCCACCTACACAAGTGAGGTATCATTTTTACCGGGAGACTGAGGGGAACGTTGGGTGGTAGGAAATTTGTCCCGGTGCAGTGGTCCCACACAGAAATGTGGGAAAAATTTGATTTTTTAGCTAAATTTGAGGTTTGCTAAGGATTCTGGGTAAGAAAACATTGTGGGATCCACACCTCCCTGGCCTCCCTCGGGTGTCTAGTTATCAGAAATGTCTGGGTTTGGTAGGTTTGCCGTGATGGCTGCTGAGCCCAGGACCAAAAATGCAGGTGCCGCCCCCATAAAAACAGGTAGTTTTGTGTTTGATCATTTTGATTTGTCCAGATTGTGTTTTGGGGCATTTCCTGTTGCGAGCACAATACCTATCACACAAGTGAGGTGCCATTTTTATAGGGAGACTTGGGGGAACGCTGGGTGGAAGGAAATTTGTGTCTCCTCTCAGATTCCAGAACTTTCTGTCACCGAAATGTGAGGAAAAAGTGTTGTTTTAGCCAAATTTTGAGGTTTGCAAAGGAGTCAGGGTAACAGAACCTGGTGAGAGACCCACAAGTCACCCCATCTTGGATTCCCCTAGGTCCCTAGTTTTAAAAAAAGCACAGGTTTGGTAGGTTTCCCTTGGTGCTGGCTGAGCTATAGGTCAAAATCCACAGGTAGGCACTTTGCAAAAAACACCTCTGTTTTCGTTGGAAAAATTTGATGTTTCCACGTTGTGTTTTGGGGCATTTCCTGTTGTGGGCACTAGGCCTACCCACACAAGTAAGTTATTATTTTTATCGGGAGACTTGGGGAAATGCTGGGTGGAAGGAAATTTGTGGCTCCTCTCAGATTCCAGAACTTTCTGTCACCAAAATGTGAGGAAAAAGTGTTTTTTTGCCAAATTTTGAGGTTTGCAAAGGATTCTGGGTAACAGAACCTGGTGAGAGCCCCATAAGTCACCCCATCTTAGATTCCCCTAGGTCTCTAGTTTTAAAAAATGCACAGGTTTGGTATGTTTCCCTAGGTGCCGGCTGAGCTATAGGCCAAAATCCACAGGTAGGCACTTTGCAAAAAACACCTCTGTTTTCTTTGAGAAAATGTGATGTATCCACTTTGTGTTTTGGGTCATTTCCTGTTGCAGGCACTAGGCTTACCCACACAAGTGAGGTACCATTTTTATCGGGAGACTTGGAAAAACGCTCGGAAAGGAAATTTGTGGCTCCATTCAGATTCCAGAACTTTCTGTCACCAAAATGTGAGGAAAAAATGTTTTTTTTGCCAAATTTTGAGGTTTGCAAAGGATTCTGGATAAAAGAACATGGTGAGAGCCCCACAAGTCACCCCATTCTGGATTCCCCTAGGTATCTAGTTTTTAAAAATTCGCAGGTTTGGTAGGTTTCCCTAGGTGAAGGCTGAGCTAGAGGCCGAAATCCACAGGTAGGCACTTTGTAAAAATCACC
Organism: Pleurodeles waltl; assembly: GCF_031143425.1. Taxonomy (NCBI): domain Eukaryota; kingdom Metazoa; phylum Chordata; class Amphibia; order Caudata; family Salamandridae; genus Pleurodeles; species Pleurodeles waltl. Next base: position 1,022,319,090 of record NC_090448.1, read on the forward strand.
TCTGTTTTCTGTGGAAACATGTGATGTGTCCACGTTGAGTTTTGGGGCATTTCCTGCCACAGGCACTAGGCCTACCCACACAAATGAGGTACCATTTGTATCGGGAGACTTGGGGGAACATAGAATAGCAAAACAAGTGTTATTGCTCCTTGTCTTTCTCTACATTTTGTACTTCCAAATATAAGACATCTATTTGATAAAAGCCCTGTAATTGTAATTCACATGCTAGTATGAGCACCCCAGAATTCAAAGATGTGCAAATAACCACTGCTCCTCAACACCTTATCTTGTGCCCATTCTAGAAATACAAAGGTTTTCTTGATAACTATTTTTCACTCTTTATATTTCCGCAAATGAATTGCTGTATGCCCAGTATAGAATGAAAACCCACTGCAAGGTGCAGCTCATTTATTGGCTCTGGGTACCCTAGAGTTGTTGATGAACCTGAAAGCCCTATATATGCCCGCAACCAGAAGAGTCCCGCAGACATAACTGTATAACACTTTCAAACATCTGACATTGCAGGAAACAGTTACAGAGTAAAACGTAGAGAAAAAAAGCTGTTTTTTTACCTCATTTTCAATATTTTTTTATTTCAGTTGTTATTTTCTGTAGGAAACCCTTGTAAGATCTACACAAATTACCCATTGTTGAATTCAGAATTTTGTCTACTTTTCATAAATGTTTAGGCGTCTGGGATCCAGCATTGTTTTCACACCCATTTCTGTCACTGACTGGAAGGAGACTGAAAGCAAAAAAAATCGTAAAAATGGTGTATGTCCCAGTAAAATGCCAAAATTGTGTTGAAAAATTGGGTTTTCCGATTCAAGTCTACTGGTTCATGAAAGCTGGGAAGCTGGTGATTTTAGCACCACAAACCCTTTGTTGATGCCATTTTCAGGGAAAAAAACTCAAGCCTTCTTCTGCAGCCCTTTTTTCCCATTTGTTTTTTTAAACAACATTTTCACTGTATTTTGGCTAATTTCTTGGTGTCCTTCAAGGGAACCCACAAAGTCTGGGTACCTCTAGAATCCCTAGGATGTTGGAAAAAAAGTATGCAAATTTAGCGTGGGTATCTTATGTGGACAAAAAGTTATGATGGCCTAAGCGCACCCTGCTCCAAATAGCCAAAAAAAGGCCTGGCACCTGAGGGGAAAAGGCCTGGCAGCGACGGGGTTGGAAAAAACACAGAAATTCACTTAAAAAAACTAACATTACAGGGGCATTATAGTTAGGATCACATTTTAAACACAATTAGAGTTATATAAAGTCACTAAAAATTCATGCCCTAAAGTAACTACAACCCACACCTTCACCAATCACTGCTAATTACCGCACAAATTACAGCACCCATGACATCTTTGATAGCATCATTGATAATGTCACAGTATTATTTGCAGTAACATTTTTGACAAAAAATTGTGCATGGGGTGGTGCAAGTTATAGTTCCCTTGTGGCATGAGTCCCTGGGGCAATCCATACATTGTTTGGAGGAGCCCCACAGCCCCCCTGAAACCCATTGACTGCCACCTCCTTAGGTCAACAATAACATATGGGAAGGGGGTCCATCACGGACCACCAGTCCCAGGGTTCACCACCTCCCCAGGGCTAAATTTAAAAGATAGGAGGAGGCCGCACAGCCCCTCACATGGGGCCATAGATGGCCCTGGGGACTCCCACCCCGAGGGCTGGCTCCTGTTACCTCTCAAGGAGCTCACCCTCAGGAGGTAGCTGTTTGCTTTTGCTTGGTGGGAAATGACAGCTCCCACCTACCAAAAGCAACTCCACTTTCAGCAAATGAGAGCTCTCAAACAGCCCCGGCCTTAGGAAAGCAACGTTTTAGTCTCTTTCTCAGAATGCACATATGTGTACAGGGAAAGAAATGAAAACATTGCTTCCACAAGCAGGGAGCTGCTATTTAAAGCAGGTCCCTGCTTGTGGGTGCAATACCGAATCCTGCAGAATGCGAGGAGCTGGCTAGGACCACAGAGGCCTTCAGGCTCCCCCTGAGGTGCTGTCACTCTCTCTCTCTCTTTCTCTCTCTCTCTCTCTGTCTCTCTCTCTCTTCCATCCCATAGTGGTATGGAAGAGAGAGAGAGAGAGATTGTTATTGCAACGGTCTCTCTAAACAATTACTTCAAAGTTTCACACCAGCAAGATGTTTGGTTTGAATGTTATAGTTAGTTAGGGAAAGGGTTGGACTTGGCTGGGGTTAGATTTACTCCTCCCTCTCCTGTCTATGCAATAGCAGGGAAAGCATTGGACTTTGGAGTGGTTTAATTCACTATTCCCACTACAGTCTAAGCAACAGTAGGGAAAATGTAGGACTCTGGAGGGGTTAGATTTACTATTCCTACTCCAGTCTGTTCAACGGTAAAGAAAGTGTTAGACTTTAAAGGGGTTACATTTATTATTCCCACTTCAGTCCAAGCAACGATATTGAATGCATTTAACTTTGGAGGGGTTATATTTACTATTTCTACACCAGTCCATACAACATTAGGGTAACTGTTGTGCTGAGGAAGGGTTCGATTTATCATTGCCACTTTAAACAGTGCATCAGTAGGGACAATGGCAGACTTTGTAGGGATATATTTACTATTTCCACCCCAAACAGTGCAAAGGAATGGAAAGTGTTGGACTTCAGAGGGGTTAGATTTACTCTTCCCACTCCAGTCCATGCAATAGCAGGGAAAGCATTAGACTTCGGAGGGGTTTAATTTACTATTCCCACTTCAGTCCAAGCTACAGCAGGGAAAGCAGCAAACTTTGGAGGGGTTACATTTACTATTCATACTCCAGTAACAGCAAAGATAGGGAAAATGTTGGATTTCAAAGATATTTAATTTACTATTTCTACTCTAAACAGTGCAACATTAGGGAAGTTGTTGGACTTCTGAGGGGTTAACATTACTATTCCATCTCCAAACAGTGCAACAGTAGAAAAAGTGCTGGACTACAGATCAAATAACTCCCGACTCTATAAATTACTATTACTGTATAAAGTAAAAATTATAAACCACTTGAAATTGCAACCTATATTTTTAAAAATGAATAACAACTATATAAGCAATAGTAACAGATGCATTACAATTAAAAATGTATTAATATATGAACTAAAACAGGTAAACATAATTGAAAAATCTTTTTACACCTGTATTACTGAAAATTACATTGATAACAATGATAGTCTTCAATACAATATTACTTACCTAAAAAAATGATATTCTTAACAATGATATTCTTGCATCACAAATTTTTTGCATCACATTGTTTGATTTCTGATATTTCTGTCTCCTGATATTTATAACTTGATATTTTTCCAGATACCCGACTATCCGCTACTACACTTTATGCTTTTCCACTATTTAGCACTCCATTCTATGTCACTCCACTGTACGCCACTACAATCAATGCTCTTCCACTGTAGACTTCTCTGTTGTACACTACTACACTGTATATCACTCCATTCTACAGTGCTCATCTCTACGTCACTACACTCTTCGCTATTCTAATCTATGCCATTTCACTCTACACCACTCCATTGCACTTTACTCTACTGCACGCCACTCCACTCTACTCTGTTCCAGGCTATGCTATTCCACTGTGCGCCACTCACTTTACCTCACTCCAATTTACACCGCTCCACTGTGTGCAACTCCATTCTATACTATTCCACTCTATGCAACCCCAATCCATACTACTCCACTCTACCCCACTCCTGTGTATCCTATTCCACTGTGTGTCACTTCACTGTACACCACTTCACTCTACACCACTCCACTCTATGCTATTCCACTATGTGGCACTACACTATACCTCACTCCACTCTATGTCACTCCACTGTACACTATTCCACTGTGTGTCAGTCCACTCTACCACAGTCCACCAAATGCCACTGCTTTCTGTATCAGTCCACTGTAATGTTTTCCACTCTATGCTGCTCCACTCTATGCCACTCCAGTCTACTCCATTCCGCGGAACACCAATACACTAAACACCAATCTACTGTACGCTCTTCCACTGCATGCAACCCCACTGTATGATCCTCCTCTCTATGGTATTTCACTCTATGCCACTCCACACTATGCCACTTCACTGTACATTACTCTACTATATGGTATTTCACTGTACACCACTCCATTCTATGCCACTCAACTCTCCAACACTATACTCTACTATGCATCATGGTGTGCCACTCCAATCTATGGAATTCCACTATATGTCACTCTACTCTATGTCACTCCACACTACGCCATTCCACTCAATGCTACTCTACTCTATGCTACTCCACTCTAATCTATACACTCTACACCACTCCACTCTAAGCACTCCACCCTATGTCACTGCACTATATGTTATTCCACTTAACCCCACCGCACTCTATGCAACTTCACTCTATGGCATTGCACTCTCTGCCACTCAGTCTATGCCACTACACTGTACGCAGATCCACTCTACTCTATTCCATTGTATGCAACTCATCTCCACACCACTGCACTAAATGCTATTCCACTCTAAGCTATTTCACTCTATGCCACTCCAAAATATACAGTATTCTATTCTACATCACTCCACTCTACTCCACTTCACTTTAGGTCATTACACTCTACACCACATCACTCTATGCCACTCCCCTGTATGACACTCCACTATATGTTATTATACTCTATGCCACTCCAAAGTATACACTATTCTATTCTACATCACTCCATTCTACACCACTTCACTTTAGGTCATTGCACTCTACGCCACATCACTCTATGCCACTCCACTGTATGCCACTCCACTATATGCTATTACACTCTATGCCACTCCAGTCTCAGCCACTTCACTGTATGCTATTTCCCTGTAGGCCACTACCCTGTATACTGCACCACTGTATGGCACTTTACTCTATGCTACTCCACTGTACACTATTGCACTGCATCATACTCTATGCCACTTTACTCTTGCTGTTCCACTGTATGCTATTCTACTGTATGCCTCTTCACTCTACACCACTCCACTCTACGTCACTTTGCTCTACGCTAAATCACTCTATGCCACTCCTTTGCATGCCACTCCACTCTACTCTATTTCCCCGTAGGCCACTCCCCTGTATGCTGCATCACTATATGCCACTCAACTCTATGAATCTAACTTACTTCATAAGGAAATTCTATTGGATACACCTTACACTACCATTCTTTCATCTCCCTAGAAGAGGATGTCATAAAAATATTCATGTTGTGGAACTCATAAACTCCTGGAGGGGTACAAAAATACTTATCATGACACACTAAGGGGTCCTGCAATTCTCTCCCGAAATATCTGTGCATACCAATAAAGTTACATACAAATACTCATATTATGAAACTCTTGGACCCATGGAGTAAATCAAAAGTACTGACCAGAACACACTAATGGATCCCACAATTCCTTCTTGAAGTACCCAAAAGAGAGTAGTTTAAAATTATTTTGCTAGGGATGACCTCAGTCAGGTCCTCCTTGTGTGTTTCCAGGGTAAAGATCAAAAACACTTGTCTCTTCCTGCTGTTTGCTGTTGGATGCCATCCATTTGGAATTGTGATTTTTTTCCCCAAAATCATCTACTTAAAGAGTAGATCAAAATATGCTAAGGGTTTCCACAATTCTCTCTCAAAGTGCTAGTGAGAGAGTGATTAGTTAGTATTTCCCAAGGGATAACCTCATACAGGCCCTCCTTATATGTTCCTAGGGTAAAGATCCAAAACATTTCTCACACAATTGTGTCTCGTCCAATTAGTATTCTGATTTTTTTTCCAAAATCATTGAGATTAAGGTGAACCTGCATACAATGTTGTAACAAGGGGGCAAACTGTTTTAAATTAAAATTGCAGGATTATATTCATAAAATCTAATGTGAAATGTGCATCCAATTTTTCCTACATATCCTAATCTCCCTAACAAAGAGTGATATAAACTGCATTAGATGTTTACAGTTAGTCATTTTTTTAAAGTTCATCTGTCTTTCCTTGGTTGTAATCTCTGTGGTTACAATAGTGTTTTTGCACACATAACATTGTACATATCTATGATTCCCCACCCCACTCTACACCACTTCACTATACACTGTTCCTCAGTATGCAACTACATTTTATGCCACTCAACCTATACTGTACATTACTCAATTCTCTGTTATTCCACTCTATGCACATCCACTCTATGCCACTCTATTCTATATTATCTCACTGTATGCCACTCCACTGTATGCTACTCCATTATATGCTACTCCAGTGTATGCTATTCAACAGTACCCCACTCCACTATACACGACTCCAGTCTAGGCAACGTCACTGTATTCTATTCCATTGTATGCTACTCCACTGTATGCTATTACACTCTATGCAACTCCACTCTATGCTATTTCAATATATGCAACTACACTATACCGTGCTCCACTCTATGTAAGTCCAGTGTTCGCCACTACACCCTATGCCACTCCAGTCTATACTATTTCATTGGATGTCACTCCATTCTGTGTCACTCCATTCTATGCTATTCCACTATAAGCCAATCCACTTTATGCCACTCAACTGTACGCCACTCCACTACATGGTATTGCACTGTACGCCACTCAATTTGATGCCATTACATTCTCAGACACTTGACTCTATGCTAAATGACTGTCCGCCACTTTACTCTACATTACTCAGCTATATGCCACTACCTTCTGCACAACAACACTCTACGCCATGAGACTCTATGCTACAATACTCTGTGATAAAAACACTGTCCAATACAACTCTATAGAGCACTGTACAACTCTGCCCTCTACTCTACTCCAGTCCATGCCATGTGCATTCCACTTGACAGCCCTCTACCTTACTCTAAAGCACTGTACAACTCAACTAAACTCTACTACACTCCATGTAATTCCACTAAACAATACTCTACTACAGTCAATGCCACTATACAACACTGTAGTCCACTCTATGCCACTCTATTCCACTCTACTCCACTCCACCACAATTTGCCCCATTCTGTTCCATAAAATACTGCTCCACTCTACTGTACAACTTTACTCTATGTCACACCAATCAATAACACTGTATGCCACTCACCTCTACAACACTCTATGCCACTCCACTGTACCATACTCTACCACACTCTATTGTGCTCTATGAAAGTCCAGTCTACAACACTCTACTACACTGTATGCCACTGAAAAACACTGCACTGCACTCTATGCCCCTACTCCCCACTGTACAACACTTTACTCCAGTCTATGCCACAATACAATATTCTACTCAACTCTTAGCCACTGTACAGTACTCTACTCCAGTCCAAGGCACATTATGCAGCTCCCTCTCTAGCACTCCACCCTACTTTATTCCACTTTACTCTATAACTTACTAGCCCACTCTACTCCACTGTACTACACTATACTCAACTCCACTGTACGGCACTCAATGCCTCTGAATTATCAACACTCTACACAACTATACTTGATCACACTCTACAACACTGTAATGTATACCCCTCCACAACATTCTAGTCAACTATATGCACTCCAATCTACAACACTGTCAAACACTTTATGACACACCACTCCACTGTACACTATTCCACTGTATACTACTCCACTGTATACCACTCAATTCTACAATACTCTGCTCTATGATACTCCACTCTACACAACTCCACTCTTTGCTTTTCCACTGTACGTTACTCCACTCTACTCACCTCCACTCCATGCCATTACACTCTACTCTGCTATATAATGCTCTAGTCCACCCCTCCACTCTATCATATAATACTTTACTCTATAGCACTCCACTATACAAGTGTACTTCAGTTTATCTAAGTGTGCACCACTCTAGTTTTCTCTATGCCACTGTACAACACTCTACTCTATCTATACCACTGTATGCAACTACCTCTATACTACTTTACCCCACTTTACTGCACTTTACTTTAGACACATGACAACACTCCATTCTACTCCAGCACTTCACTCTACACCAGTACACTCTATGCCACTCAACTGTATGAGACTGTATGACACCACACTGTACCTCACACCACTTCACTGTAGAACACTCTAATCCACTCTGTGGTTTACTCCACTTTTTGACACTCTATGACATGCCAGTCCTCTCCACAGTACTCCAGTCTATGAGACTTTCCCACACTTTGTGATATGCCAGGTCACTCTACTTTATCCGACGCCACTCCATTAAGCTCCACTCTACTCTAGTCCACTGTACAATATTTTATCCCACTCTTTGTTACTGTTTGACAATCCATTCTATGCTACTCCACTTTCCTCCACTGAACATAACTCAACTCTACAAAACTCTTCTACATTGTATCCAACTCTACAACACTATACGACACTCTATCCATACACGCCACTGTACAACTATGCACTCCAGTCTGTGCTAGTATACTCCTCTGCACAACACTGTACTCCATTATATGACAATTTCCAACAATCTACAACACAGCACTCCACTCTGCTCTACGGCACACCACTCCAATATATGACACTTTACTCAACTCAATGCTACACCACTCTACTCTACACCACTCCAAGCCACTCAACTCCACAACACACAAATCTACTCTATTCTACTTCACTCCACTGCACAGTACTTTACCTCATTGTACCCGTCTGTACAACAATCACCTCTATACTGCTCTAGTGTACGACACCCTACTCTACTATATGCAACTCCACTCCACAATACCCTCCCACACTGTATGCTACTCTATGACCTTCCATTCCACTGTTTGCTCATCTGCTCTATGCTACTATACTACACTGAACAAGACTATAGGACACACCACTCCTCCCCTCTCTACAACACACCTCTCCACTATATGACACCACTCTCCACTGTACAGCACTCTCCCCCACTGAGTGGCACTGTACCACAGTTCACTGTGTAATATATCACTCTACAACACTCCACTATACAGCACTACAGTGTACAAGACTCTTTGCCACTCAACTGTACAGCGCTCTACTCGACAGCAATAAACTATATAACACTGTACTCGACTGTACTCCCCTCTATGCCACTAAATTGTATAACACTCAATTCCACTGTATGTCACTCACGCCCTCATCATGCACAGCTTTTTCTTCAAAAATCTGACTGCTAATGTTTCATTTATACTTTTAAAGACACTACAGAAGTTGTCATGACTGCTGTAATATCTGGATTAATTAGCAGTGCATGGCACGGGTGCGAGTTACAGTTACCTTAGGGTGAGAATTATAGTTACTTGAAAAAACTCTAACTATAACTGCCTATTTTCTATGGTTTTGTACGAGTAAATTCAGAATCTTACTACAATGACCCTGTCACCTTTGTTTTTTCAGTGAATTTCTAAAGTTTTTTTTAATTCTATTTCCTAACGATGAAGTCCCTATAACCTTTGTTGTTTTAAGTGAATTTCTACAGTTTTTTTTTTTCAAGTAAAGTAATTTTCATTACTATACATTAATCCAACAACCACTGCACACAGCCTTGGCGATGTGCGGCAGTAGTTGGCCGCAGAACCTTCAACCAGCCCCTATAACAACCCAACTCAGTGCTGAGCACAGCCAAAGGCTGTGAGCAGCAGGGGCTGGTCGCAGGGCCTGACTAGCAGCCAACCCCTATAATCACCCACCCTCCATGACCCCCCCCCCGAAGAGCGATTTCAGCCCCAGGGAACCCATCCACTCGGGCCCAGCCTAAACATTTAATTTTCGTTTGCAGAGGGGGGCCACACACACCCCCGCAGACTGATCTTGGCCCCAGGGACCCCATCCCCTGAAACCCGGCTTATACATTTAAAAGTTTTTAGGGAGTAGGGTTGTGCAGCACCTCTCCGCAAGCAGATCTCAGTCCTGGGGATCCCATCCCCTGAGGCCTGGCCTAAATAGTTTTTTTTTTAGGGGAGAGGGGCCATGTAGATGCCCTCACCAGGCTGATTTTGGACCTGGGGACCCAACCCCTCCATGGGTGTAACCTAATTTGTTTTCATTTTTGTGGGAGGAGGGGTACACAGACCCCCTCCCCAGGGCAATCTAGGCCCTGGGGACCGCAAACCCCAAGGTGGGACTAATTTTTTTTTGTTGTTGAGGGGGTTGGGGGACGATCTTGCCCCAAGGACCCCATCCCCCAGGGCACCCAGTCCCAATGTTGTGGACTGTGGTGGCAGACTGAAAGTCCCCACGGTTCCAGCTGGCGCCCCATCTCCTGCAGGAGCCAACGTTGCTGTCACAGAAAGGGAACTGCTCTTTGAGAACAATTGCTTCCTCTGTCTCCACGTCTCCTCCTCTGTGGGCAGGGAGACAGAGGACACCTCTGCTCACAGCCAGGGAGAGATGTTTCACTGCTCTCCCTCACTGCAAGCAGTGTTTGCTGTGACTCGGTGGCAGCTGTCAAAGCCACCAAGCCACAGCACACAGCTATGTCCCGGGGTGGAAACTCCAGGACAAAGCAGAGGGTAGCGGTTCCCAGGGCCATCTGTGGCTCCTCATGTCCATCATCCTTTTGTGTTGCTAAAGTTGCCCTAAGTGGGAAGGGTATGCACAGACATGGGTCCCTTGCTCACTGTGCCACTGGATTCAAGCTAGCCTGGCTGATGAAGGGTGATACCCTGAAATGGGTCCCAGGATGCTTGTTTCCGGTCCAGGAAGGACCCGGCCTGGCAGTTCGGGCTGGACTGTTCCCATGAGGAACAGGGTCAAGATTGATTTGCATATGGCTGGGTCCAAACTGGGCTGGCATGGTGAGCAAAAGAACAAAGGATTAAACCCATATCTGTGACTGGGGGTGAGTGTTTCCATTGTTAAGCACTCCGTCCATCATCCTTTTGTGTTGCTAAACGTGCCCTAAGTGGGAAGGGTATGCCCAGACGTGGGTCCCTTGCTCACTGTGCAACTGGATTCAAGCTAGCCTGGCTTATGAAGGGTGATACTCTGAAACTGGTCCCAGGATGCTTGTTTCCAGTCCAGGGAGGACCCAGCCTGGTAGTTCGTGCTGGACTGTTCCTATGAGGAACAGGGTCATAACTGATTTGCATATGGCTGGGTCCAAACTGGGGTGTCATGGTGATAAAAAAACGATGGATTAAACCCAGATCTGTGACTGGGGGTGAGTGTTTGCATTGTTCAGCACTCCGTCCATCATCCTTTTGTGTTGCTAAAGTTGCCCTAAGTGGGAAGGGTATGACCAGATGTGAGTCCCTTGCTCACTGTGCCACTGGATTCAAGCTAGCCTGGCTGATGAAGGGTGATACCTTGAAACCGGTCCCAGGATGCTTGTTTCCCGGCCTGGCAGTTCCGGCTGGACTGTTCCTATGAGGATATGGCTGGATCCAAACTGGGGTGGCATGTTGAGCAAAAGAACGATTTATTAAACCCAGATTTGTGACTGGGGTTGAGTCCTTGCATTGTTCAGCACTCCGTCCATCGTCCTTTTATGTGGCTCCCCTCCTAAGTAAATAGCCCCAGGGAGGTGGTGGTCCCCAGGGCTGAGGCAGGCCAAGTGGCTCCCTGCGTACAATTACATGTTTGCCCTGGGGATGTGATGGTGTCTGGGGCTACGGGGGGCCATGCAGTCCCCCCACATAAAACTACAGCAATGCCCTGGGGAGGTGCCAGTCCCTGGGATGCAGGGAGGGTGTGCAGCCCCTGCATACAATTACAGAAATACCCCGGGGAGGTGGCAGTCCCAGGGGCTTCAGTGGGAACCCCCACATAAAACTACAACAATGTCCAGGGGAGGTGGCAGTCCTTGGGCTGCAGGGGGCTACGCAGCCCCACCACATAAAATTACAGAAATGCTCTGGAGAGATGGGGATCATTGGGGCCATACAAAGCCAAGGAAGGGGGTCCTGTGTGCCCCCTACTTATTTATCACGTAACCCCAGGACCTGGCCCAACCGGGAGCTTAAAAAAAAAGTGAGGAAGCCCACAAATCTGTGAATTTGCAACATTTTTATTTCTTTAAAATGCTTTTTTGCCCTGGTGAAGTCCCTCTGGGACCCCAACAACAGGGCTAAGGGTTCTGGGTATCTCTACCCTGGTGCCCTTTCATTGTTTTTGTACACTTTTTTTGTGGGGCTCAGCTGAAGCCGAATTCCAAGATGGCTGACAACACTTCCTGGATGAAGTGTTGGCAGCCAATCAGAGCTATGCATCTCTCTGCACAAGCTTGTCATTATTTGTGACGTCATCGGGAATGTTCCACCCCCTAGATACACAAATATATTTTCCCTTTAATATTTCCAAAACTACTGGATTGATTGACACCAAATAAGTGAAAGCATAATCTGCGTACCGAAAGCTAGCTTTCTCTCAATTTTGGTTTTAATTCCATCCAGTGGTTCGGGCTGTAGTCGTGTCTAAAGGTCCTATGGGAACTGACATGGGAAACACAACTTTTTTGACCCCTCCTTTTTCTTGGCCCCAACATGTTGTACATCTGAAGTTTCGGGGTCATACGTCAAGCGAAGGCTGAGAAAAAGGGGGGATGGTCAAGAAAAGTGTGTTTCCCATTATAATTCCCATAGGGATTTTAGACACCACTACAGTCCAAACTGCTGATGGAATAACATTAAATTTGGCAGGAGGGAAGCTCGTGGTCCAGAAAGAGTGCTGTTGGTATGTAGTGTAAATCCGTTCAGTAGTTTTGGAGGTATTAAAAGAAAAAAATATATAGAAATCTTGAGGTGTGAAGGATTTGCAAATAATAATAACATCATACAGGGAAATGCTGAGCTCTAATTGGCTGCCAACATTTCAGTCAGGAAGTGGTGGCAGCCATCTTAGGACTCGGCTTCAGCCGAGTTACAGGATAAAAGATTAAAAAAAAGAAAAGGGGCCAAGGTAGGGACACCTTGACCCCTTACCTCTGGTGTTGGGGTTCCAAAGGAGCCCCCAGGGCAAAAAAGCACATTTTAAAAAACAATTTGCAGCCAACTCACAAGAAATGTGCACATTTGTGGCCTTTTGTTTTTAAAGTGGGGTCTCTTGTGCTTCTTTTATTACAGCCCACAGGTGGGCCAGGTGCATTTAAAAATAAAGGAGGGGCGCATGGGGCCCCTCTCCTGGACATATTTATACCCTAGGGACTGCCTCCTCGCCAGGGCTAACAATCAAATATATGCAGGGGCACACATCCCCCACAGCTCTGCAGACCGCCACCTCCCCGATGGAAACTTCAATGTTGGAGGGGGGCTCTGTAGCCCCCTCATGGAGCCAATGGCCCTGGGGACCGCTTCACCCCAGGACCAGCTCCTGCTATGTCCTTAGGAGCCCACCACCAGAACATAGCTTTGACAGCTCCTGCCAAGTGAGAGCAAGCACTCCAGTTCCACCAAGTGAAAGCTGTCAAACAGTACTCACTTGCTGGAAGCAGAGGTTTCCTCTGGTTTCCTGACTGCAGATATGTGGCACGGCCCCCTCCACACAAAAAAATAAAATGATTAGGATGGGGATGAAAGTGGCCGGGAAGAGGGGTGGCACAATCCCTCCAAATTAATATTAATTACGCAACTGGGTCCTAGAGTATAGGCTCCCTGGGGCAAAAACCAGCAGAGGGTAGGGGTTTTGTGCCCACCACTCCAAAAATATTTTTAAAACTTTAAGCTGGGCCCTGGGGAATGGTGTCTAAGGGATCGAAGTTTCCAGATGGAGTGGGGCCTCATCGCCCCTCCTCATGGAATTAAAGTGGGGCTCAGGGGATGGTGTCCCCTGGGCTAAAATCAGCTGGGGGATGGGGCTGCATGGTCCCCCTCCCCCACAATGCATACTTAACTAACAAGGTAGCACTTACTGACTAACCAGTAGAAAGTGCTCCAGTTGGATAGATATATTGTATAAACTGTGGACTCTTGTTGGATAACTGAGCAGGTGAGTGTCAGTTCTGGCCGTGATGCTCATTTCACAGAAATTAAACCTCAACAGGGAGCACTTACAAATATGAATGTATCAGGAGCCCTAGTTGAAGCTCCACCTCTGTAAAGGGCAAATGATCCTAACTCCTAGGCTTGGCGAAGGCAAAGCAAATGTGCTTACTCTGCGATATCATATTGAAAAACAATCTGAAATCCTTTCTGGAGGAGAATGCATCTTTCATCTAGTGGAGTACAATCAGACATTCTCACACCCACTCTCACACCCACATAGACACTCTCACATCCAGACAGACACTGCTGCAGCCACTCTCACACCCAGAGATAGACTCTCACACCTATTCTCACACCCAGAAAGACAGGCCTTGTAGCAACTCCTGCTGTGCATGGCTCAAGGCTATGCACAGTGTGGGCTTGGGTGGATATGGGGTTGGCAGCAGGGACTGGCCACAGGCCAGGCTCTGCAACCAAGCCCCTCTGCACACGGCCAAAGACCATGCCCTGCATAGGGTTAGAAGGTTTTAGAGGGTTAGCCGCATGCCCTGTGGCTCACCCATGCCACGCATGGCGGAAGGGCGTGAGCAACAGTGGTTGGATTAACGTATAGTAATTAAAATTACTTTCTGTTAAAAAAAATAGATATTCACTGAAAAAAACAAAGGAAATAGAATTAAAGAAACCTTAGAAATTCACTTAAAGTAACAAGTAACTATAACTCACAGCATGAGATAATTATAGCTCGCACACTCGCCATGCACTGCTAATTACCCCAGATATTACAACAGTCATGGCAACTTTTATTACAACAATTAAAGTATCAATGAAAGATTAGAAGTCAAATTATTGAAGAAAAAACTGTGCATGGTGGGGTTGCGATGTATAGTTACCTTAAGCTCCGAGTTATAGTTACTTGAAATAACTCTAACTATATCTGCTGAATTTCAATGGTTTTGTACTAGTGAAATCTGAGCCTAACTATAATGTCTCTGTGCCCTTTGGTTTTTTAAGTGAATTACAAATATATATATATATATATATATATATATATATATACTGAACAAAACAAAAGGTTTTAGGGACATTATAGTTAGACTGACATTTAACACATGTACAAAACCATAGAAATTCAGTGATTTCACCTAACAATTACTTAAGCCCCGGCAATGTACTGCTTGTGACCTCACATATTACATCCCTCATGACATGTTCAGTGACATCATTGATGACGTCACTGATGACATCATCCATTGAGTGTGAGGGTTGTGTAAAATTATGTGAGACTTATAGACATATAATAAGATGCTGTATAAGTTAAATTATTGTTTGGTGTATTGCAAGTAAAGGGTGATATTATTAAGTACTATGTATATAATAAGGGCATGTGAGTGGTTGTGAGTGTTTCTTTGGGTGTGTGGGTGAGTGGGTCTGTGAGTGGGTCTGCACTAACGGAGTTTTGCATCAAAAAGTTTAGCACTGGCCTGCACCATTCCTAAGCACCAGCCCATAGCCATATTTACGAAATGGCGCAAGCCTGTGCAAAGGTTGGGCTAGCTTAAAAAAAAAGACCTTAGTGTGGCGGGGTGGCGGTATGGGAGAAGGGGGTTTTGCACCAAAAAAAATGACGCTAGGCTGCCTCTAACTAGCCTAGCATTATTTTCTGATGCAAAACCTTCCATAGCACATGACTCCTGTCTTTATTAAAGACAGGGGTCATGCACACCACCCCAATGACCAGCACAGGGGGCCAGTGCCCCCTGGGCATGGCCATTGCACCCTGTGCCATGCATGGGGCCCCAAGTTGGGTCCCCGATGGCACTTCAATTAAAAATAAAATAAAAACTATACTTACCCTACTTACCTGGGATGGGGTCTCCATCCTCCAGTGTCCCTCTGGTGTGGGTCGGGGTGTTCCTGGGGCTTGAGGACCTATTCCATGGTGTTCAACCATGGAAAAGGGTCCACAGGTCTCCTAATGCTTGATCTGACCCAGATGTCAAATAATGAGGCAAAGCAAGCTTAATGCCTACCTTGCATCTGATTGACACTAGGTAGGTTCATGCATCTAAAAAAATGGTGCAATTGTCAATATTTTGATGTTAGACGTGTCTAACATCAAAATACAAATTTGGAGTTAGTTTTATGCCGAATTTGCATTAAAAAAATTACGTAAATGTGGCGCAAATGGATAATAAATGTGCCCCAAAGACTTTTGCCATTTGTACATCAAAATCTTTAAGCATAGGATTGAAACAGTGTCATCCTCTCGGAGCTGTAAAATGACAAAATCCATTTACCACTCCAGGCACGGTATTAAAGCTTTGGACTAGTAAACTACCATCCAAGCCACACTCACCCCTCATGCACTCATTCACTTTCACCAACAGACACGCATTCACACAAACATACCACCACGCACTTACTTCAACAATCAAACACAAATGCAAACACACACGCAATCACACTTACATTCACACATGCATACACACTTACATTCACACACACATACTCAACACCCTCCTCCCCTGTCGGACGATTGACTTACATGTCTGGCTAGGAAGTCGTCCGCCGGGAACAGGCGCTTTCACTGCCAGAAGCGCCCTGTCACCAGGACACCTCCATGCTGTATTACTGAGTCAGCTGTGGAATTGCCTCTGCACCGCCGACTGCCAGCACGACTGCTGAAGAATTTCCACCCAAATTATGGCAGATATCCTTCAGTACTCATAATATGGTAGTTGGAAGGCGGCCAGCAGTGATGGTCTTCTGGCGCCCGCGGCTTCGGCGCTTTGTGTAAAAGACCACCAAACTCAAAATGACCACCAAAGTGTGTATTGCATTCAAATATCACAAAACAGTAATGCAATAAAACACAGGAAAGAGTTTAAAACTCAAAAACAAATTCATAAAAATAGTAAATAATGTTCTCTTTAATTTATCGGGACGCACCTTGACTTGGGCAAATTCAACATTTAAGGCTGACTATGATGGAGCCCTGCTTGGTTACGCCAATCGGGAGGCCTCGGTCAAAGGTTTACCTTCGGGCTTAGGGCTCGATTTAGAGTTTGGTGGATGGGTTACTCTGTCTTAAACGTGACAGCTATTCCGTCCGCCATACTACGATTCCCATAGGCTATAATGGGGTCATAATCTGGCAAACGGGATATTCATCATGTTTGTGACAGAGTAACCCCCTTCACCAAACTCTAAATCAGGCCCTAAGTCTTTTTCTTGAAGATTTTCTTCAGGGCGACAAAGTCACCAATTCGACCTCCCTGGAGCCCTCTTCGGATACGCAGGAGACCTCGGTATAGAATTCTATCTTCAGACTTAGTCAATTTTTCAGGACAGAAATCTTTGTCTGGGCCGAAGCTGAATCTTGATCTGATGTACCTGGAGCTCTCTGCGGACACACTGTGCAGGAAGTCCTGGCCAACTTTTTACGTTCTAGCTATGTTACTTTTTTGGACTTCGGACGACCCTTCACAGCAAGCTGATTTTGGGTCGACTTTGCGGATTGCCTTTCCAGGAACCCCTGGTGAAATCCTGGAAGTCTGGCACTCTGGAGCTTTTCAGCAGGACGAACCTGTCAGTCAGGTCGGGTCGTGGTTGATGTAAGCCGGCTTGACTCACAATGTCTGGTTGGTCACTTTATGGAGCTTTTTGCCAAAAGTTCTCCATTCTTCTCCAAACTTCTGGATCTTCTTTCAGAAGGTCTTTGCATGTTTTTTAGGAGTCCAAAGCTCACCCCAAGGTTCCAGAAGCTCTGAGTTGATCCTTCAGGGTTAGGACTCCTACTCCCAGAGTACACCTGGCTCAAATTCCAAAATGTCCACTGGGCAGTGGTGAGCTGGTCAGTCCCTTCAGAATTTGAAACAGAGGTCTCTGGTTGGCTATTTTTCACCTGTAGCAAGCAGGGAGCCCCTTCTTAAACCAGTTGAAGCCATGCAAATACCTTTTTGTGGTGTAGCCCAAGAGTGCAGCTGGTGCAGTCCTTCAGAGTGCCATGTCCAGGTACAGGTCAGGGGTCCAGTAGGGCAGTCCTTCTTCTTCTGATGTTGTTCCTTGGAGGGATCGGGGGTGTGGGTGCAGCTCTGCCAAATGTATCCTTGCTCCTGGGGTGAAAAGTAGGGGGGGTGGCAGCTGTCCAATCACAGGCAGGCTGCCACCCACTTGCATGACCACATCTGGCCTTGTTGGACTGTTGTTGTGAAGACAGGTAATGACTCACTATACCCCTCAGCTCTGCACATAGGCGGACTATATTAATTGGCCCTAGGCTATATGATGTACTATGATGCAATACATTTCTTGGGCAAGGTGTATTGTGTATGTATGTCTGCTCAGCCTGAATAGGAGGGGGCCTGTGTATTGTCACTCACTCCATTAATGAACATCTGGGCTTGTATTGATTTCCTTTTCCACTACAAGTATGACAATGTGGTCACTGTCTGAATCCCTGGACAGCATGTGATGGTGCCACATCATTCCTCACAGCCATTATGCTGCTTCTTGGGCCCATGTCCCATGATTACTATGGGAATTGCTTTGGGGCAGGCTCATAATCTGTGACTGGTGTACTCATATCATCCCTGACAATGCGTGTCACATAGCCTTGACAGATCCCTTGATCCCACAGCCTTGCTGTCTCTTTCATCCAGCGCTGATTTGTCCAGTGCAGGTGCCTTTCAATTTTGACATTGCACATTTGCAGGCAGTGTGCTGTTGTGATGTGACATGAGTTTGGACTCAGTGCTTATGACTATGAAGCTGAAAGTCTACAATGCATGGCCGGTTTCTCTTTCAGTACTATAGGTTTTGTGAATACGTGTAGATGTGTGTACCTTAATGTTGATGTGACACACATGCCACCTCCATCAGAAGTAGCAGGTGCCTGTATCTGTATCTGCACTTGTCCACACATGGACAGGCTTGCCTCTTTGTGTGCTCAACACGTCATTCCCTTCAATGTGGTCAAAGCACAATGGATCTGTATGTAGGCTTGCTGTGACACGTCAGGACTATATGGAGCGGGGTGACATTTAGAGGTGGTGGATGTTTCTGTCTATTGTATGCAGGGTGCTTTACGTGTCACCTGCCACTTTGTGAGATATGTGCCATCTTGTTCCTGGTCAATGTAATGTGATAGGCTCATGTCCCACCAGAATGCTTTTCTACCTGGTCAGTGCAGGGCCTTAGCTGCGGTGTGTGTAGTGCACCCTAATGGGGAGTTTTTGCAGTCATGTCCTTGTGTCCAACGCATGCTATATGCCACGGGTGGCAGGATGGTCAGGACAGGATGTCATTAGCCAGGTGCATTTACATGTATGTGACTCAGCCATTTCCTAAGGGACTTGTGGACATAACAATGTGTCTTGTCATTTGCATCCAGGCAGGTCAATGCCTATCAGATGAAGGGGATTTGGAGAGCCATCGCCAAGAAGGTGCAGGCCCTGTAGATCCAGAGCTGCGGAGGAAGAGGTGGGAGGCTCTGAATGCTGGGCCCTGAAAACTGCAGAGGCCCATTTGAGGATGTCCTCTCATCAAGGAAGGGGTGCCTGTCGGACCATGAACCCCCTAATGGCCCACATTTTGGCAGTGGCCTACCCAACCTTGGATGGGCATTTGAGGTCAGTATAGCAGCCACAAGGCGGTTGAATTGTGCAGCATGGAGCAGATATGACTGTGTTTAGTGTTCAAATGAACTGTTTTAACTGCCCTGGTGGTTGTTAAGTCCCACCAACAGATCACTCCTGACAAATGTTACAGTTCAAAGGTAAGTAGGATGTGGGTCACTGTCCTCTGTCATATGTCTGGGGATATGTGTAGGTTGACGTCTGCAAACCAGGTGCAAGTTTTCTTCATTGTGTTCTGGGTGCTGGTGCCTTGCAGCAGACTGTGATACATTGGTGTCCATCATACATGTGACATGACTTACATGGTTAAATCTTGGCAGTTGTAGCATACTACTTTCCCTTGTCAAGTGGAAAATGTTTATTGTCATGGGTGATGTGTCATTGATGTAGCAAACATACCTTGTGACAACTTGTCTGCATGTCGTCCAAGGATACATATCTATGCAGTAGATGTAGACCTGTGCTAGCCATGCAGATGAGATGATGTTGAGAAAATCTTACATATATGTTCATGGGGTTCTGTTGTTGTTATGATACATCTGCAATGGTTGGACAGCTACTGTGATGCCCCAGACAGGACTGTGTCACCATATTACGTAGTCAGACATTCATGCCTCATAGAATGTCATTAATCTTGTGTAACTGTAGCAGCTATGATAGAAATGAAAGATAGGGGCAGGGTGTTGATCCACTTGATGATGATTTGTACTCTTCATGTGGCATGAAGGTTGTCAGTCCACAGCATCTGTGTGTTGATTGAGAATGGTGTCCTGACTGCATGGATGCATCAAGGATTGACTTGCAGTGAGGTTTGCATGACATGTGTTCGGGGTCAGGGAATCATCCACAGACAGATGCCATGCTTGTCATGTCTCAAATGTGGGTAGTGCTGTTGTTTTTCACTGTGCATCAATTTGGTATCCTCCTCACAGTGATAACAAAGTCAGTGTCCCTCCTTCCTGCACAGTAAAGTTGTCTAATATAACCATACTCATAAGTAAACATGGAAATGAGTGTGAGACATTGCTGGGGGATATCCTGGGCCTAACTGGAACATTCATGTGTGTAATCTGGATACATCTCTCCATGAGGTTTGGGACAGGACTTCATTATTGTTCCATGCATAACCACATGTGGTGCACATCTGGGTGACCTTGCTACTACCTCCTTGACTCATTTTGAAAAGGTGTGATTTGTGGATCTGTACATTGTTGTGAGGTGTCCATTGTAACATGGATGTTTCGTGTCACCTAATCCAGGTATGGCATGTTTGAACCAGTGCTGTCTGCCTTTCCTTACCATCATCACTTGTTGTTGAAAATTCACATTGGTGCATGTTTGATGTGTGGCTGGGCTTGTGTAAGTGTAATTGGTAAGGAACCTTACAAAGGGATCCAATTGTTTGGTATTGGTTCACTGTGGTGTGCTGTGTGTGGCACAGTTTTGGGGTGGAGAGGTCACCTAATTGTGTTATGCTTACTGTGGTAGCCTGACTTCATCCATGCTATTGTAGTTATCTGAGGACAAGATTTGCTCATGTATTACCATTGTAATTCCGGATGGCATGCATGGTTTTGTATTGGCACATGATGGTGCCACATTGCTATCAGCTCATGCTGTGGGCCACTTGACATGTTGGTATATTTGAACTCTCAGAGTTGTGATTGATGCGCCAACATGTACATGTTATGACCTTACTCCACTTTCTTTCTACAACCTTAGCACCAGCAGGTGAAGGAGACGTGGCTTAGCCAAGTGGGAAAGCATCTGGCCACGGGACCTCAAGTCATAAGACCACCGACAGCGAGGGACCCTGGGGACTGGAGAGTGAGGAGAGTGTCATGGGGAAAACAGATCTGGTTCTCCATCATCAAGTTCGTTCCCATGAGGCCACTCTCTAGTGGTGGTGGACCCATCATGGACCCCCCAGTACCATCTTTGTCCACCACCCCCCAGTTCTATCACCGCCCTCCCTATTGCTCCCCACAAAGTTAGCCGTGCCCGCTCACCCAAGCCTTTGCTGCAGGTATCTCTGCCCCAGCCCTGCTGCCCTCAGTGAGGAGGCTATTGACCTCCTGAAGTTGATCTTTTTGGGTCAGACAGCCATCATGAATGCCATCCAGGGACCGACAACTGAAGTACAGCAAAGCAATGCATTCCTGGAGGGCATTCACGGTGCAATCTCTGGCCTACAGAGATCATTTCAGGCTTTGGACTCCACACTGATGGCAGCCAGTTATCCCTTGTCTTCCGTCCCCCATCCAACTTCCAATTCCAAATCCCCCCTCCCCTGGCCCACCCAAAGCACACAGACAGACTCCCATGCATCCACCTCAATGGACAAGGCTAGTGCACACAAACATAAGCAATACAAGACATACCACCGCCAACTTCCTCTGACACACCCCAGCATCAAACACATGAAATCTGGCACACCTACAACCACTATATCAACAGTCACTGATCTATCCACCACACCTATCAAACCTGCAACACAATTCCAGCAGACCCTCAGACATCTACCCCAGTAACCACACCCACAGACACCACAACCACAGACACACCTACATGCAGCGCATCCACCATACCTGCAGTCACCCCCCAACAGACACCCACCTACACCTCAAGGCATCCCCCAAACCTCTACCAACCCTCAGCCCAAAACATATAAATGCCCTCATTCACCCACCCAACAGACACCCAGCACACCCAAGTACACCTCCCACAAACACGCACCGAAGACATCCTCACATACACATCATACAACCACTCCCTCAACATCCAAATCCTGACCTCCTTCTGATGACCATCCCCGTGTGTCAAAAAAAGTTTTCCTTTGTGCCCTTGGCCTTATCCCTGTTCTCCCCACCCCTGTATCACCTCCAAAAGGTCAATTTCCCTCCCCAAGGCTACTCCCTCCACCTCCAAGGCCACACCTGCCTTCATTGCAAGCACCCTTGCCCCATCCCCACCAAGAAGAAGATGGCCCCTTCCAAGAAGTTTCCCCAGACCCAAACCCTCTACTCCAAAACCACTCATCCTCTCTTCTGCCCCCCCCCAGATAAACCCCAAGGTGCCTGCCTGCCCCTTGATGTCCCTATCTGTGGAGGTTACTTCACAGTCTGGAGTTAGGTTTGGGGCCCTGGACTGTGCCTTTAGGCCCTTGGATTGCAAGGACTAGCCTATGTCCTCGGACTTTGAATTTCTGCACTTTTTTATATAGTAATTAAAACCCAACCTGTTGTTGGTGTTTTGGATACAGCTTTGTCCTACATTTCCTTCCCTATGTGTCTATTCTTCCTGGCTGACATTGATTGTGTGCCTGTAGTTATGTGTGTTTGTGCAGCTTGCTGCTCCATGTGGTGTGTTAAGAAGTATGTGAGATTGTGTGCAGTGCTGGTACCCCTAAGTGTAGGGTGTGTGTTGTGTGATGGGTATGTGCATATAGATTGAATGTTAGTGTTATGGCATTGTGTTGTGTTTTTAGTGGTATGTGTTCCTTTTTGTGTGGTGTGATGTGGGCATGTATGGTCTCTGACTTGTCCCCTGATATGTCTATTGTCTGCATGTGATGTGTGTGTATTTTTGAGTTGCGTCAGTGCAGACCTGAAGATTACTGAGTTGTGATAGTCTGTTGGCCTTTTTGTGCCTCAGAGGAACTGCTTCAGTCTGTGTTGCCTGGCATTGGCGGCGGACTGCTGACACTCCTCTATTTCCTCACCTGCTAAACTCATGATGCTGCGGTCCACTACACCAGACTGTTGGCAGTTGAACCACCAACATCGCGGTCACGGTACTGCCAAACATTAATTAAGCCACTTAGGCCCTCGTTATGTCACTGGTGTTAAATCACGGTGATGGCCGCCAACATACCGCCGCAGTGGCATATATCCGTTCACCATATTATGACACACACACCCACCAATCAAACAGAATACTGCCACATCCACAAATCTGCCACACCAAAGGTCAGTGCTAAAGTGACGGTCCCACCACCCATACCTTTATGCCAACAGAACAACACCCATCACATTATGACTCACGAATCACCATGGCGGACATTCAACTGCGATAAACCATTGGCAGCATATACTGCAGCGCTCAGAATGGACACCCACATAAAAAACAACACCACATTGGCCAATACTTAAAACACACACCTGACACTCATAGTCACACCACACCCACATACCCATGGCACTATAAAACATACACCCATATTACTTACAAACCGTTATGAACACCAAATGCCACCAGGGACCGAGAAGAAGAACACAGAGACAATTAGACACACACACCACTCACACACCCCTCACGCACTCCACATCACACAGCCCAACACATTACCCAACACACCCTCACCAACACACATTACACAACACCCATGGCACCACAAAGGCACCCGTTTCACTGAGAAGGAGTTAAGGGTCATGGTCGAGGAAATTGTCAGGGTAGAGACCCAGCTCTTTAGAGCAAAGGTACAGCAGATTTCCATTGCAAGGAAGATGGGGCTTTGGCATAGAATCGTGGACAGGGTCAACGCCGTGGGACAGCACCCAAGAACAAGGGACAACATCAGGAAGAGGTGGAACTACCTACGGGATAAGGTACGTTTCATAAACACACAGTGAGGCCCCCCTCGTATTTCTTTGTTAAATAACAAATTTAACACAGTTTATCAATTTTAGCAATCAAACAGGTCAAAATTCAAGTGAGTAAGGTTCAAGTGAACGCAATCTTAAATATCACGCCAGTCTTTATAGAGTCCAATTCCATCCAGGATTTATTGGATCACATCTTCTGATAATCAATAAATTTCATGAAGATACATCTTGAGCCATACACATTGAGCCAACACGTGTTTCATCTTGGGATAATCCTTTTGTCCCCAACGACTTCTTCAGGGCTTACCTCAAAAAATCTTGAGTTATTTTAAAGTGTCCTTATTTTGACTGTGAAGCACATCTGATCGATATATCTCGAATTCTAGTAGTTCATGAGTATTTTGAAGTCCGTATATTTCAAGGCTCCTACAGTTGTGAACGGATCAAATGAGGTGTTCCCATATTAGGGGAACGCTTTCAAGCGAGGTACATTTCATAGCAGCAGAACACCAGCTAGCCGTACATAGGACTGGCGGTGGACCCCCACCTCCTGCCCCACAGCTCACAGCATGGGAGGAGCAAGTACTGGCATTACTGCATCCTGAGGGACTCACTGGAGTTGCCGGAGGACTGGACACTGGTGTGTCAACATTTATCACCCCCTCCAATACCTGCATGCCATCTCACACCCACATCCTCTCTCCCATCAATCCACTCCAACCCACACACTGCACCTTCACATCTCACTAACCCCAATGCCAATCCCTGCATGCCATACCAATGCATGGACACCCCTCCCAGCCCTGCATGGACACCCATCACTAAAGCATGCACAGCCTAGGGAAACTAACATACCCACAATACATCACCACACCCAAGCAAAAGCTGGCAGGGCAACACCAACGATTCAGGGGAAGCAAGGGATGTACAAATGTCATACACTTGATACATCACTTACATCCCCACAGGTACCGCAGCCAATGTCAGTGGAGAGGAGGTGCCACCAATATCCAGTCCCCCAACAGAAGAGGCCCCCCAGTGATGACAGTAACTCTGGACTTCTGTATCTGGATGTCCTTTCTGGCCCATCAGGGACCTCTGGACAGCCGGTTACCCAAGCACAATCACAGACCACCACAGAGACTCCTCCATCAGGATCCAACACCACAGCACCCACCCAGCGTACCCACACCTCTGTCCCCAGGACACGTCATTCAGCAGTGTGCCCACCTGTACAGGGACCCCAGGCCACACCTCATACCCAAGATAAACAGGGACCTGGGGTCAGTGGCAGTGGGCATACAATTCAGGGGACAGGGCCACAGGCCAACAGGGAAACTGGGAGGACTGCTGTGGGCCAGGAGGAGGACAGGACTGGGGAACCGACTCTCCAGGAGGCCTCTCCAGGATCCTGGGAGCCTACCAACATTCCCAGGACTCGATGTGCCAGATCCTTGACAACGTGCAGAACAGGCAGCTGCAGGAGGGACAGTATCAGAGGATCAGGGAGGACTTGCAGGCCATTAAAAACACCCTGATCTCCATAGCAGGGGTGCTGGCAGACATGGCCAATATCATGAGGGAGGCAACAGCCCCCCAGCGGGTCCCCACCACTAGCCAGTCAACTGAACTGGCGCTAGTGGGCTGGAGGTCCCGCCACAGGACCCACAGGCCACCAGCACTCCTCCCCCTGCAGAAGGTGAACCACCCTGCAAACATTCCCTGTGAACCAGACAGAAGCCAGAGACACTTGCCAAGACCACCGCCAGGAAATGAGACTTTACTGATTGTCCCCTTTGTGTCCCACTCAGTCACCTTGTTCACCTTGAACTGCCATTGATCCCCATCCTATGCCCTTTTGGACACTGCGCCTGTGCTACAAAGCAACTAGAACAATACCCTGGACTTTCCTCCATCATCACCCCATTCCATTGCACTTTCTCCTCAATTTCTTAGCACTACAATAAACACCCTTGGACAAAACTCGACTACTAGTATTTCACGTACTGAAAATGTGTATTGATGGAAACAGCTACATCCATTGCAGATGAACTGTACATTGTGAGAGCATAGAAATGATGACCTGTAGCTGGCTGTAGTGATCACATCAGGACATTGTTGTCAAATCACCAACATCTGTGAAATGATAATCAATAGGTGACAGTAAGTAGAGATAAAACGTGAGTAATGCCATCATGCCACAGCCACACACAATACACCAATAGTCATAGAAATGTGAAGTTGCACTGTCTCACCTGTGTGTCATTGGAAGTACTGATGGATAACTGATGTTCTGTTGTCCACATCCTCATCCTCTGCCTCCTCATCCTCACTGTCCTCAGGGACCACTGCAGCCACAGGGACATTTCCAGTCTCCTCCTCCTACAGAAAAAGTACATGGCGTCAAAGGACCAGGTTGTGCAACATGCAGCATGCCACTACTATCTGGCTGACCTTCTCGGGTGAGTAGCACAGGGATCCACCTGTCAGATGGAGGCATCTGAACCTGGCCTTCAGAAGGCCGAAGGTTCTCTCAATGATGCTTCTGGCCCACCCATGTGCCTCATTACAATGTTCTTCAGCCCTTGCCCTGGCATTCCTCACAGGGGTCAGCAGCCACAATAGGTTTGGGTAGCCAGAGTCACCTGCAAATAGTGAGGGACTACATTTAGCCACACACTATCCTATGAGGTTAACATCAGAGGCATACACTAACATGCATCAGGTGGGGACCAAGGCTCACCTATAAGCCACACCCTTTGCCTCTGTAGTTGGGCCATCATATTTGGGATGCTGCTATTCCTCAGGGCAAAGGCATCATACACCAACCCAGGATATTTAGCATTGATGTGGGAGATGTACTGGTCCGCCAGGCACACCATCTGCACATTCATGAAGTGGAAACTCTTACAATTCATGTACACCTGTTCATTCTGACGGGGAGGACAAACGCAATATGTGGCCCGTCAATCGGCCCAATAATATTGGGATATGTTCCATTGCATAGAATCCTGCCTTCACAGTGGCTAGATCTGCCACCTGGGGGAAAGCTATATAGCTGTACATGTGTTTTACAAGGGCAGACAACACTCTTGCCAGCACGATTGTGAACATTGGCTGTGACATTCCTGCTGCTAACTTGGAAAGAACCTGTTATCAGGAAATGGAGAACTGATAGCACTTGCAGAAGAGGGGGGATCCCAGTCAGTCTGGCTCCAACTGGGCACACAGCTCTGTGATTGTGGCACTGTCCAGTCTATAGGTGAGTATAATGTGCCTGTACTCCAGTGTAGCTAAGTCGACCAGGGGTCTATACATGGGGGTATGTCTCCATCTCCTATTCATCCACAGAGGTAGGTACCTAAAGGACACAGGAGTGAGTAGGATGTCAAAACTTAAACAACTAAACCATAACAGCAGTCCACATCGTGCACTTATGTATTAGGACAGTGTTATTTTTGAAGTATGTGCTTATTTATCCTGTGATGCAGCAATTCTCAATAGGCCTGTTCACCCCGTCTGAAATGGCGACCGCCTGTCCTGTGTGGATGGACAGGTGGAAGTGAGGTAATTCTGCCGACGTTGGGCATCGTGGCAATAGGCGGTCATGCACCTACGTGCAATTCCACATTGGATAATTTTGGGCCCTATGGAGTACAGTGGCCAATGGGGATGTACGCTGGTGGTGATGATGTATACCGCCGTGGACGTGACTGCCATTTTCTATGTGATTCCTCACTTGTTTCCTGACCTTCCACAGGAGAAGATCTACACACATGTGCTGCTATGACCTGTGTCTGAAACCTACCATGGCCCGTGTGACCAGGGAAAGGGCCCCAGCCTTCACTTCGGAGGAGTTGGAGCGACTGATGGATGGGGTCCTACCCAAGTACGGACTGCTGTATGGGCATCCAGACCAACAGGTGAGTACACTGTGGGCACAATGCATGTGGCATGGATGCATAGAGATGTGTGTGAAGGCATTGTGTATAGGGGATTATCTGTTGGTTGTGTACATGTTGTGAGCTGGGCTATGTGTGTGCCAATGGTGACGGAAACGGGTATGGTGGGCCACTTGTGTGACATGCTGGACTGTTTGTTTAATGGTGTTCCCCTGTCTGTATTGCCTCTGCAGGTCAGCACCCATCAAAAGAAGGGAATATGGCATGCCATTGCCAAGGACGTGCGGACCCTGGGGGTCTATGACACCTGTGGGACAGAGGGCGAGTGGAGCACCACGGCGGAAACATGAGATGACACAGACTCAGATACCTCCTCCGATGGAGCTCCCCGGTGGTCCTAGACACCTCTGTGAACACCCCAGCTGCAGGTACAGCCGCCACCCCATTCCAGCACCGCTCTCCCAGTGGCCCCTCAGCGAGTTGCCCGTGCCCGCTCACCCAGTAGGGTGGGCATCACCTTTGCTGCAGGCACCTCAGGCCCTGCCCAAGTGAGCCCTGCTGCCCTGAGTAAGAAGGCTATTGACCTCCTGAGATCTATCTCTGTAGGGCAGTCACTCCTTGTGAATGCCATCCAGGGGTGGGCATCCCAGATGCAGCAATGCAATGCATTTCTGGAGGGCATTCACAGTTGATTGGCAGCCGAACATAGCTCGATTCAGGCTCTGGCCTCCTCTCTGATGGCAGCCATTGTCCCTGTTTCTACCATTCCCCCTCCAACTACCACTTCCCAGTCCCACTTCCTTCAACCCCAACCCATACCAGGCACACATACAGATGAGTATGCACACAAAGCAACACACAAGAGTGACACAGGCAAACACAAGCGCCACACTTCATCCCCCAGGCACTCACACAAACACCATGCAGTTGCAGACACAGCAACATCCACTGCCTCCACTGTCTGCCCCTCATCCCTCCACCACCTCCCTTCCAGTCACATCCACACTCACACCTGCATGCACTACATCAGCATACACCACCAGCATGAACACACCAAGCAGAACACACACCTCACTAGAAGACACCTCCACAACATCCATGTACGCGTCCCCTGTGTCCTCTCCCACTGTGTCTTTCCTCCCCCTAAAGGACACAAACGTAAGCATTCACACACCCAACAGCTACCCACCTCACATTAGGATACTGCCCATGCACCTGCACCCAAGTCCAGCAGACATACACCTCAAACAACCACTCCCTCATCCTCCACTCCCATTACTCCTCCCTCCTCCCTCCTCCCTCCTCCCTCCCCACCATCCCTGAAAAGCTTTTCCTTTCCCAAATGGGCTTCTTCGCCTACTCCTCCCCCCCATCCTGCACTTAAGGGCAGAGTACCAAGGACACAGCCCAGCACCTCATCCTAACAGTCCACAGAGACAGTGGTAGCACCACCTACTCATGGTGGTAAGGATACCCGACCTCTATCACAGAAGGGGAAGGAGCCAGCACCACCAGGGAAGAGTGCGAGGGGGCCTACTGCACCAGGGAAGAGTATGAAGGGGCCTGCTCCACCAGGGAAGAGTGTGTAGGGGACTGCACCACCAGGGAAGAGTGTGAAGGGGCCTGCACCACCTGTGAAGAAGGGGAAGGAGCCTGTACCACCTGGCAGAGAGGGGACGAGCCCATCCACTCCTGCCAGGTAAGGTAAGGGATCCACGTTCCATGTAAAGGAGGAGATGAGGCACTCTATGCCAGCGGAAGTTGTCAGGCTGACACCTCCACCATTACCAGCTGTCACAGGTCCCCCACCGCTAGCTGTGGAAGTGCAGCCATCACTGAGTGCAGAAGCTGCCCATGAGGCACCTCCAACCACCACCACAGTGCAGCCATCAGACAGTGCAGAGGCTGCCCAGGAGGCTCCTCCAACCACCACCACTGTGCAGTTGTCACTGCCAGCGGACACCATGTATTAAACCGTCCAGGGTCTGCTATGTGGGCTGCCCCCTCCAGGACCAGTGGGCAAGTCACCCACTTCAAGGACTGTGGCCTTGCACTCCCCAGGACAAAGAAAAATGGGCATGGAGCCCCCTCCAGAAGCAGTGGACAAGTCACCCACTTCTAGAGACTGTGGCCATGCACTTCCCAGGACAAAGAGAAATGGGCATGGAGCCCCCTCCAGAAGCAGTGAGCAAGTCACCTACTTCAGAGACTGTGGCCTTGCACTCCCCAGGACAAAGAGAAATGGGCATGGAGCCCCCTCCAGAAGCAGTGGGCAAGTCACCCCCTTCAGAGACTGGGGCCTTGCACTCCCCAATGCAAAAAGAAATGGGCATGTTGCCCCTCCAGAAGAAGTGGGCAAGTCACCCACTTCAGTGACTGTGGCCTTGCACTCCCCAGGACATAGAGAAGTGGGCATGTTGCCCCCTCCAGAAGCAGAGGGCAAGTCACCCACTTCAGAGACTGTGGCCTTGCACTCCACAGGACAAAGCAATGGGCATGTTGCCTCCTCCAGAACCAGTGGGCAAGTCACCCACTTCAGAGACTGTGGCCGTGCACTCCCCAGGACAAAGTAATGGGCATGTTGCCCCCTCCAGAACCAGTGGGGACATTCCTGTGTTCGGTGGAAGTGCCCCTTCATCCCCCTGAGGTGCCTTCCCACTAGTAAAAATTATGCCCCTGCAGTGTTCCCTCCGGATGTGTCAGGATACATGTTGGGCCTTGGACTGTGTCCTGTTGCCTTGTGTGCCCTCATTACTTTGGACCGGGCAATTCACCCCAAGGTTCCAGAAGCTCTGAGTTGCTCCTTGAGGGTTAGGACTCCAATTCCCAGAATGCACCTGGATCAAATCTAAAAATGATGACTGGTCATTGGTCAGTTTTTTCTGGGCTTGATGCAGGGGACTTTGGTCAGCTCTTTTCTACATCTAGCAAACAGTGACCATGTGCAGGCTGGGGTCCAGCAGGGCAGTCCTTCTTCTTCTTGTCTTGTTCCTGTAGAGATCTGAGGTGGGGTGCAGCTCTGCCAATTTTATCCTTGCTCCTATGGTGGAAAGCGGGGGGGCTCTGTCCAATAACATGCATTCCACCACCCTCTTGAGTGACCACTTCCTGGGTAGGGTGGCAAAAATCAATCCCAGGCAGCAACATTCTCCAAAATCCAAGATGGCAATAATTCAATCTTAGAGTTTAGGTCTGGCTGAGCCCACCCATATATGTTGCTAAGTTTCCCTTAATGCACTTTTCCTTAATCTAATCAGGTGGTACCTGGCTGTCTGAGTTTGTTGGAAATGGGGAGGTATAGTTGCTGTCCCAAATATCCTTCCTTCCTTTGAAGACCAGTTTGGCTGCTCTCTCCCCATCCTGTTCTACCACCTGCTGAGGCAGATCTCCTCCCACCAGATGCTCCCTTTGGTTCAGCCCATGCCAATTCACACCTCATTATGACAGCCTGGATCAGGTGCCAGAGGCTGACCAATCAGAGAAGGGCACTGCAGAGCTGAAACTAGTACCTTTTAGTAACAGTTCTAAAACTCTTTCTAGGTACAAGTTATATTAAATTCAACAGAGGCAAGATGTTGGATTTGTTATAACTTTTAGTTTTATACTGAACATGCCATATTTTGCTCCTTCCTATGAAAAATTAGACATTATTTTAAATAAAGTCTCTCCATGTTATCCTATGGAGCCCATTCACTACAATGGGTAAAAACAAATGTAGCTATTTTTCCCACACCAGGGCTTATAAAACATGTGTTCATGCTTATAGTTACACTGCACCCAGCCCTGGGCGTACCTTAGGAGTGACTTATATGTAAAAATCAGGTAGCTTAGGACGTTGGAAGTACTTTTAATTCCAAAGTCGAATTTGGGGTTAACCTTAACTTAAAAACAGCCAGCAAGGGAGGCCTGCCTTTAAAATTACACCGGGCACCCCATCAGTGCACGCATGGATGTACTACCTATGCTGGGGTCCCTAAACCTACATTCTCTACCATATGCTAATGATTTACAGCTAGGTTGATACAGCCAATTACAATTAGCCTAGTTTGCATATCCATTTTAATCAGAGCACATGCCCTGGGACTATTTAGCAGTGTCCAGGGCACCATCAGAGTCAGAAAAACACCAGTATAAGAGAAAAATGGGGGGAAAACAGTTAGGGGGCTTCTGCAATCAGCCCGGTTTTCCCACAATTTGAAAACTCTGAGCTTAATTCACAAAGGTAAACTTTTTGTATAAGTTTACACTTTTTCAGTATTCACAAAATGGCAAGATCACAAGTGTGGAATCTCATGCCTATCATTTTTATGCTAGGTTTTTCGCCCCAACTGCCTAAATTTCCATTGTTTTTGTGGTAGGTTCTCTACGTCAACTGCATAACTTTCCACACTCATAAACTTACTATTTAAAAGCAGCTTGTCAATACTGTAAAAGCATAAACTTACACAAATGAGTACGTTTACTTATGTGAATCAGGCCTAATGTAGAGATTTATGAAGCCAATGAACCTCTGACCAATTTAATACTTTTCGTTTAGTGAGGGACAGAAAATTCCTATTAACGCATCTCGGTTCTGTGCAACTCTATGTATGCTTTGAGGTCTGTTACCGAATTTCTAATTATTTGACTTTGTAATACTGTGATAAAAGTGGACATAGCCATGCTAGACTAGGTTTGAGATGCTTCTTTGATGTGCTGAGTCGTGAGAAAGAGAACTGATGTTCTCCATTGTGCGAGTAATCTCTCCTAGATTGAAATTGACTAGCATGTTTATAGTAACTAACTCTCCCTCGTTAATGATTGCTCCTATTAACGTACATTCAAAGTGTCGAGAATGTTTTTTCGCCGATAAACTTACATTCATTGTCTTCGCATCATTGTGGAAATTATCCAACACCTTTCTCTTTCATAATGCAGGTTTGATCACTACAGTCATTAATTCTGGTGTTTCCGTGCCATCACCAGTATAAGTATTAATCTACAGTAAAAATGAATGATATGCAAGGATGAGACAAAGAAAGCTCCAAGCACTACCGCACATAAAATCTCAGGTCTCTCCCCAAAAATCATTCTCACATGGCAGAATAACGATTTATTATTGTTGTTGTGTTCAGCGGTTTTTGCCTCGATGTAGAGAATTGAGGAGGCATGAGGTTTTTTAGTAGGTGGTTCCTGTATCTTCTAGTCAAGGCTGTTCAGTGTTGAGGCCGCAGCTGAAGCACCAACCTGACATTTCCACAATGCAAGAACTACCCTGACAAATACTGGACATTTATTAAACTTGAAAATTGTAATGGTTACCTAGCGCCCCTACTTTATATCTTATAATTGTTTTGCAGACGTTATTTTTCAACAAGTTACATCACACGATATCATCACCGTTTCATTCCATTTTCTCTTCAGACACAGCAACACCTTAACGGTACCTGAAATTCTTTAACTTTTAAACTTGTCAGGATTTTCATATATGATCCTACCAGCCACACGGAAAACCAAGAGAGGTCAAAGATGTTACTTACCAGTACACTAGGTACTTGATGGGCGATGGAATGCTGGGCCCCAGGACCCTTTAGTTTTTAGGAAGCTGAAGACGAGTAGGCACTCCTTAAGACAAAGTAGTACAGGCTGTACCTGAGTCCTGTAAGAAACAGCAATCAATGTTGCAAAAAATATCTCTTAATCCAGGAAGAGTTGATTTGTTATCAAGACACAATAGATTGAATATAAGACATACAATATACAATGATTAAACAATACAGTGCGCAGTGAAAAGATAACTTGATAACATAGTGCTGCAGACAATTTACTGATAAACTCATAAACCGGTGTTCATGAACCGAAACACTGTAGGGGCCATTTTACTAACTCCATTGTGTATTATGTTTAGTGGTACTATAACAGTACTACTACAGTACCACAAAATGCTATTCACAGACCTACAAGTGGAAATCTCCACCTCCACCTCTCCTATCTTTTCTAAGGTGAGACCCTCATACATGTACATTTACTATTTAGTAGTAAATGCAGGGGAAGGATGAGTGGTTGGGAAGAGGACGTACCTATAACTAAATCAGAGAATTTAGGAGGAGTAAGGAGGGGGTTTGGGAGAGTTAGGGGTGGGGTTTAGGGAGGGACATGCACCTACCCACAACAGAGTGAGCACATTGCTATTCACAAACTGCACTTCTAAAGTTACTACAGAAAAAAACAGATCTAAAGGAGTGGTAAATTACTTCAAGTCAGAGCTGTAGGACGTGCAATAACACACATGACCAACCACTGGCATTCCAACACCCTCCCTTTGAAAATAATGGAATTAACATCTTGAAATAAATCCCCATTTAAAATAAGGTGAAATTAAATTCAATTATTTAAAATAGTTATAAATATAAACAAATATCATTTACTATTTAATAGAATGTAATGTTAAAAATCTAAAAAACATTTTTTGTTTAAGATATGTTTACAATCTTTTTTAAATTATAAATAAACACAACACTATTATATTTAAAATATACATAAATCACATGTAATTCAGTCCATACATTGCTTTCAATAATTGTGAATGTGTAGTACAAATGTTTTTTTACTTTAAGTGTGAATTTATTTTGTAATTTAAAATTCAGAAAAATGTGGTTTATTTCATTTAATATAATTCATTTAAATTAATTAAAGATTGAATTTAAAGTTGTTATGAGTACTGTAGAATTTGTAATGTATTCTACATTTGAAAAAATATATAACATTTTTATTACATACAAACATTTTAGAATTACACCATGCATATGAAAAACAGATTTGTTTGCATTCATTTAGATTTATTTATTTATGTCTAGCTGTTTTAAATAATTTAATTTATTGTAACATTATTTCCTATGAAGTTTTATTTTATTTCCCTACCGTCTTTATTTTCTAAGGGAGAGTGTTGCAGTACCAGTGGTTTAACATGTGTGATGCTGGACTTACTACTGTCTCTTTTTGGCAATAGTACCTTACACTCACAGACATGGCTCCATCCCCTGTTTCAAAGGTGTAAAAGTAAATTGGACCTCTAACTTACTCACAAATTTAAGATACCTTTGTGAATTGCCCCCTAAGTAACATTCACCACCACAAGATGGTTACTAGCACTGGAACTCACTCCCAAACATGTAAAATTTGCAATCAGTACCTGGTCATGACACTGTACTGCAGATTGGAGGTTTGCAAACTTCTTGCTAAAACCCATTACTAAAGTGGGGAGAGCAGACTGCTGTCTAATCTAAAAGCACAACAGTGTGTGACCAAATCCGACATTAATTTACCCACAGAAACCACATATACGTATTTTGAATCAGTTGACATGCGGGCTCGCTGGGGTTCTCAACACTAAGGGGATCAGAAAAGCAATAAAAGTGGCAGAGGAAGTAAGTGTGCTCACTCTGTAGTCACTATTCAGCTAACTGCCACTCGTTGGAGTTGGTTCTTGATGCAGCCTTCATCTTGTCGTTGTGAGGAGCAGAGAGGCCATTTATGCACTTTGTCCATGTCTCTGGATGCCTTAGTCTGGCTTAAGGCTTTCACTAAGGCATTGTTGGTGTTGGGATCTAGCCTAATACTAGTGTGGATGGATGGGTGGTTGGTCATAGAATGTTGGGGGTATTGTCATGAATAGAGTGGAATGTATGTATTTGAAAGGGACCAGGCAGTCCTGTTACAAAGATGATTTGCAATGTAAATTCCAGGGGAGGCAGTTCACAGTTATGTAATCATTGTCGGCATAGGACATACCTGTCCCTGCCATCACCAACGTGTCTTGCGTCTCGACTTCAGTGCGTATTCTCCCATTGCGGTCCTGACATCAGGTGGCAAGCAACCATCACAGTGACCACGTGGGAAGCTGACGCTGTATTGCTTGACCTTGCTTAAAGCTAATTACACCTTACTGAAAGCCAGCACACATGTGCCTGACTCTGCTGCTGTCTGCTCCACTGCGATTGACGGCACATTGAAATGTGCTGGTGCCATTTTTAGCATGTACCGAGTGGAAGCATTGTAATTATTAGGTGACCTGCACACTTATAAGTACTTTTTGATATCCCATACAATTTGTGATATGCACACCTTATTGATTTACTGAACAGGTCTCAAGTGGAACTATGATGCACACACCTGTATATAACATTCCTGTATATCCATAGTGTATTCATGATCTCCATAGGTGAGCATTGCATGCACATCAAATTGCTGTGTCATATCCAGTGACACGCACACCTCACACCACCAGAAGACTTGGTAAAAAACAAAGTTTGGGCCTGATTAACAGTTTGGCGGTCTCACCGCCATTCCGCCGCTGCAGCTGTCCGAGCTACGCCGTGGGGTCAGCTGTCTTTTGCATGCCATATTTAGATGTCACCGCTAGTCCAACAGCCGTATTTCTGGCAGTGGGGGGCCGGTACAGGATGCGGTCAGCAATTCAAGAAATATTTTTCAGATGTGTTGTTGCAGGTGGATAAGTTTTGAATAAATAAGTGTAACATGTACACCTGTGCATGAGATCTGTGACAATATACCTTGTACAAGTACTTTTCAATTGCTGGAGTCTGGACCATATGTGCCCAGTCCAGTCAACTGGAGAAAAATTCAAAACATGCTTACTTGGATTTTGGCCCTGACTGGGTTGTTTTCTTCGGGGTCAAGATGCTGCTGTGAAGAGGGCCCTCGAAGAAGGGGTCCACGTTGGAGGCTGAAAGGAAAATAAGGAGTGAGTTTGTACCCCATTTCCTTCGATTCCACCATCTAAAATTTAGGGCCTAATTTAGAGTTTGACAGACGGGTTACTCCATCATAAATGTGACAGATATCCCGCCAGGCGTATTATGATCTCCATAGGCTATAATGGGATCATAATACAGCTGACGGTATATCCTATATACTACAATGGTGAAAACAAAATTGGCTGTTTTTCCCTCACAAGGACTTATGAAACATATTTTAGAATGTCCCTGCTTATATTTACATTTCACCTAACCCTTGTGGCACCTAGGGCAGACTTTAGGGGTGACCTACATTAAAAAACAAGGTAGTTTAAGACATTTTGAAGATACTTTTATTCCAAAGTCAAATTTGGGGTTAATATTATTTTAAAAACACCCAACATGACAGGCCTGCCTTTAAAATTACACAAGGTACCACAGCAGTGCACGCATTGGTGCCCTAACTCCACTGGGGTCCCTAAACTTAGATGCCCCACCTTACACCAGGGACTTACAGGTAGGTTGTCAGAGCCAATTATAATTACACCGAGTATGCATATACCTTTTAAACAGAGCACTGGCCATGGGTCCGGTTACCAGCACCCATGCCACAGGCAGAGTCAGTAACCACCAGTATCAGTCAAAATATGGGGAATATCAGGGCCAAAAGGATGACTTTCTCATTCACCTTATGAAGAAGGACCCAGTGATAGGGAAAGTAGCCAAACAGAGAAAGGCGAGAGTGAGGAGGGAATCGCTATTCAACAGTAGCCCTGAAGTTACTACCTCAAAAAGCACCACTTGAATAGATCACATTTCTGGGTTCAGGAAATCAGCAAAAGTAAAGCCTGTCAGCATAGTAGAGTTACCAAAGATATTAAATAACCCCTTACCAAAATAAAAAAATGTATACGAGATAATTTCCATCGTAAAACAAGCAATGCTGTGTACATTTTATAATACCCTTGTGAATTAGTAGACAGCCCCATGCTCCCTGTCCATAAAAGAATATTGCAGCATTTATTATCCATTAAAAATAAGGACAGGACATACCCTGTGGCCAGACCATTTAAAGAACAGCACCTAAGTGATGTTGAATCATTTACTTTGTAATTGATGCAATTCCACCTGACATCAGAGGGGAAGACAGGGAAAAAACTTTGAGGAGGCTAGAATCAAGATATATTATAGAGTTAAATACAAAAGGCCCGAGCAGTTTAAACATGGAGGAGAATATGTTCAAACACCTGTAAAAGGAATTTCTTTCTCAAAAACCTGAGGTCACATTGTTCATGATTTTACCATGGGTGAAAGATTGGTATTGCATTGTTCTCTCCAAACAATGACTTGAAAGTGTGACACCAGCAAACGTTTTCATGCACAGCAACACAGAGTCAGTTCTAGCTCATTGGTAAAGCTTGTGAACTGTTATTCAGTGGGTTGAAGTTTCAAATCCTGGTAGCTCATGGCAGTGTGTGATTTATTTACACGTGTTTTGAATGTTAAACATGCCTAGTGATAGAACATTTATATCTTTTTCCAATCAGAATGTGTGCCCTGGCTGTCAACATTATGACTCTGGTGGTGAGTGATAAAGTGGCGGGAATACCGCCAACAGGCTGGCGGTAAGTATCGACAAATTATGACCATGGCGGTGATAACTCCCATGGACAGAAAATGTACCACATTAAGACACACAAAACCGCCACCTTTTCTGGGGCGGTAGCAAAGCCAACAAAAACCTGGCGGAAACAGATCTCAGAAGTGAAAGGACTCACCATCGGAGACACAGGGAAGACCCACGCTGCCCTGGAGCCAGAACTGCAAGTTTTCCTGATGATTGTCTATGTCATGCTCCACCTGGAACACCAACGCCAACGAATATGACAACAGTGAGTACAGTTGCCTACCACACAAGGGGGGGGTGGGAGGAAAACAAGAGTGACACACGCACACATGACACACACCCGACGCACTCACACACATCATACACACAACCAGCTGCACACAAAAAACAATGGCACACAACACACGGCATAACAAAACAAACACGGACCACAATGCTGGAGTACCGACAATGTATTAGCATAGCAAAACCCACCACACACATCAAATATATACAAATGTCCATAAAGGGCCAATGCCCAGTCCAAAGTCATGAGGGCACACAATGCCACAGGGCACAGTCCAAGGCCCAACCTGTATCCTGACACATCTGGTGAGAACATTGTATGGGCATCATTTTGCAAGTGGGAAGGTACCTGAGAGGCACCTAAGCCAAAAACGGGAACTTCCCCACTGGTTCTGGATGGGACTCCATGCCCATTGCTTTGTCCTGGGGTGTGCAAGGCCACAGTCTCTGAAGTGGGTGACTTGCCCACTGGTTCTGGACCCCCTAGATGGTGGCCTACATGGTGTCCGCTTGCGGTGACGGCTGCACTGTGGTGGTGGTTAGAGGAGCCTCCTGGGCAGCCCCTGCACTCACTGATGGCTGCACTTCCACAGCTGGCGGTGGGGGCCCCGTGACAGTTAATGGTGGTGACGGTGTTACCTTGACAGCTTCCGCTGACATAAAGTGCATCGTCTCCTCCATTCCATGGGTCCCTTATCCTTCCTGGCAGGGGTGGATGGGCTCTTTCCCTCTTTGCCTGGTGGTGCAGGCTCCTTCTCCTTCTACACACCTGGTGCAGTCCCCTTAACGTCTTCACAGGTGGTGCAGGCCCCTTCACACTCTTCTGTGGTGGTGCAGGCCCCTCCACACACTTCCCTGGTGGTGCAGGAATCTTCACACACTTCCTTGGTGGTGCAGGACTCTTCACACTTTTCCCTGGTGGTGTAGGCCCCTTCCCTGACTTTCCTGGTGGTGCTGGCTCCTTCCCCTTCTGTGATGGAGGTTTGGTATCCATACCACCACGAGTAGGTGGTGCTAGCACTGTCCCCATAGACTGTTTGGCTGAGGTTCTGGGCTGTGTCCTTGTACCCTGCCCATACATGCAGGACTGGGGATAGAGAAGAGGTCAAATTGGGAAAGGAACAGCTTTTTAGGGACAATGGGGCTGGAGGAAGGAGGAGTAATGGGATGGAGGATGAGGTAGTGGTTGTTGGAGGAGTATGTCTACTGGACTTGGGTGCAGGTGCATGGGCTGTATGCTGATGTGAGGTGAGTGGCTGTTGAGTGTGTGAATGCTTGCGTTTGTGTCCCTTAGGAGGGGGGACAGACACAGTGGGAGAGGACACAGGGGACGCATGCATAGATGTTGTGGAGGTGTATGCCATTGAGGTGTGTGTTTCGCTTGGTGTGGTGATGCTGATAGTGGATGTAGATTTATGCCCTCATTTGAACATTGGCGGGCGGAAGTTGAAACCGCTGGGCGGCCGCCAATGCTGCAGCACTTCCGCGGGGTCTATTTGGAGATCCCTGATGGGCCGGAGGGCGGAAAACTGGTTTCCGCCTGCCGGACCAGAGGGGATCTTGGCCGCAACACAGGAGCCGGCTCCAAATGGAGCCGGCGGTGTTGCGGCTGTGCGACGGGTGCAGTTGCACCCATCGCGCTTTTCACTGTCTGCTATGCAGACAGTGAAAAGCTCCATGGGGCCGTGGCAGGTCTTTGACTGCCAGGGTTGTAATGTGGGCCATAGTGTTTTGCAGGTGTGAGTGTGGACATGACTGGGAGGGAGGTGAAGGAGGAGGAGGGAGACAGTGGAGGTAGTGGATGTTGTTGTGTCTGCAACTGTATGGTGTTTGTGAGAGTCCCTGTGGGATGAAGTGTGGTGCTTGTGTTTGCCTCTGCCACTCTTGTGTGTTGCCTTGTGTGCATGTTCATCTGTATGTGTGCCTGAGATGGGGTGGGGTTGAGAGAAGTAGTATTGGGAAGTGGTAGTTGGAGAGGGAACAGTAGAAACAGGGACCATGGCTGCCATCAGGCCTGAGGTGCCTGGGGCAAAGGAGATGCCCACCCTCCTGGGTGTGTGGGCACGGGCAACTCGCTGAGGGGCTACTGGAGGGTGGTGCTGTTACGGGAGTGGCAGCTGTACCTGCAGCTGGGATGGTCATGCAGGTGTCTGCCACCACCGGGGAGCTCCCATCGGAGGAGGTATCTGAGTCGGTGTCGTATCCTCTTGTCTCCGCCATGGTGCTCCCCTCTCCCCCCGTCCCACTGGTTCCCTTGGCGTCAGTATACTCTGCCTCTAGGGTCATGTGAGATGCAGCTCCCTCTGTCGCTGGTGCCCCTGCTCCTCCGCCAGATGATGCTAATGCACACAGGGACAGGATGACAGAACAAAAATGTAGGGGAGAGAGAAAAAGGAAACACTGGGTCAATTGCTGCACCAACACCACCGTTGGCGTACACAGCATCCTCACACACAGGGAACAGGCCTAAGCAATATTTATTGTACTACCAGTGATATGTTTAGTCACCAAGGCATGATGAGGAACACACGCCGCCAATTGCAGTACACCTGGGACCCACAATAACCTGCTTGAAGGTGACTACTAACAAGCTAGGTTACCTGTATTTGCCGTGCAACCATTACCCTTCAGAGGACCCATGCTGCAATGTCGGGCCCTGCCTTAGAGGCACCCACTAACACACAACCACCACCAGGATACCACCGCACCAGCCACAGTATGTAATGATACCCCCTGTACTCACCCCTTGTCGCTGCTGTGTTTCCCTTAAGTACCCATCCAGCTCAGGGAACACCACCAACAGTTTAAGGGCAATCAGGGGGGTCAGGGTCTGACAGGCACCTCTTCCTCTTTAGGAAGCCATCCCCAGGTGGGCCTCCGCAGTCATCCGTGCCCAGCGTCTCAGGTCCTCCCACTATTTCTGACAGTTGGTGCTCCACCTGCCATAGTTCCCCAGGGTCCGCACCTCCTTGGCAATGGCACACCATATTCCCTTCTTTTGATGGGCTCTGACCTGCAGAGGCAACACAGACAGGAGAACACGAGTAAAAAAACAGTCCAGTCTGTCATTCAAATGGCCCACCATACCCGTTTCCATCACTATTGGCACACACATAGCCCAGCCCACAACATGTACACAGCCAACAGATAATCCCCCCTTAAACAATGCCTTCACACACATCTCACTGCATCCATGCCACATGCATTGTGCCCACAGTGTTCTCTCCTGTTGGTCTGGATGCCCATACAGCAGTCCATACTGGTGTAGGACCCCATCCACCAGTCGCTTCAACTCCTCCGAAGTGAAGGCTGGGGCCCTTTCCCCAGTCACATGGGCCATGGTGGGTTCCAGACACAGGTTACAGCAGCACATGGGGTAGGTCTTCTCCTGTTGAAGGTCAGAAAACAAGTGAGGAATCAGATAGTAAATGGTGGTCACGTTCACGGCGGTGTACACCGTCACCGCCTGCGCACATCCCCATTGGCCACTGTACGCCATAGGACCTAATATTATTCAATGAGGAATTGCACGGTGGTGCACGACCGCCTACCACCACGACGCCCAACGTCGGAGTAATTACCTCACTTCCACCTGTACCTCCACACAGGACAGGCGATCGCCATTTTAGAGGGGGGTGAACAGGCCTATTGAGAATTGCTGCATCACAGGATAAATAGGCACATACTTCAAAATTTACGCTGTCCCAATACATAAGTACATGATGTGGACTGCTGTTGTGGTTTAGTTGTTCAAGTTGTGACAGCCTACTCACTCTTGTGTCCCTTAGATACCTACCGCTGCAGATGAATAGGAGATGTAGACATACCCCTGAGTACAGACCCCTGGTGGACTTAGCTACACTAGCACAGGCACATTATACTCACCTATAGACTGGACAGAGCCATAATCACAGAGCTGTGTGCCCAGTTGGAGCCAGACCTGATCTCATCTATCCGTCATCCAACTGGGATCACCCCTCTTGTGCAAGTGCTATCAGTTCTCCATTTCCTGGCAACTGGTTCTTTCCAAGTGACAGTGGGCATGGCAGCAGGAATGTCACAACCAATGTTCTCAATAGTGACGGCAAGCGTGTTGTCTGCCCTGGTAAAACACACGTGCAGCTACAAAGCTTTCCCTCAGGTGGAAGGTCTGGCCACTGTGAAGGCCAGATTCTATCCAATATTATTGGGGCGATTGACGGGACACATATTTTGTTGGTCCCCCGCTAGAATGAACAGGTGTACAGGAATCATAAGAGTTTCCACTCCATGAATGTGCAGATGGTGTGCCTGGTGGACCAGTACATCTCCCACGTCAAAGCTAAATATCCTGGGTCGGTGCATGATGCCTTTGTCCTGAGGAATGGCAGCATCCCAAATGTGATAGCCCAACTACAGAGGCACAGGATGTGGCTCATTGTTGAGCCTTGGTCCCCACCCAGTGTATGTTAGTGCATGCCTCTGATGTTAACCTCATAGGATAGTGTGTGCCTAACTATTGTCCCTCACTATTTGCAGGTGTCTCTGGCTACCCAAACCTATTGTGGCTGCTGACCCCTATGTGGAATGCCAGGACAAGGGCTGAAGAACGTTATAATGAGGCATATGGGCGAACCAGAAGGATCATTGAGAGGACGTTTGACCTTCTGAAGGCCAGGTTCAGGTGCCTCCATCTGACAGGTGGATCCCTGTGCTACTCACCCCAGAAGGTCTGCCAGATAGTAGTGGCATGCTGCATGTTGCACAACCTGGCCCTCAGATGCTATGTACTTTTTCTGCAGGAGGAGGACACTGGAAATGCCCCTGTGGCTGCAGTGGACCCTGAGGACAGTGAGGATGAGGAGGCAGAGGATGAGGATGTGGACAACAGAACATCAGTTATCCGTCAGTACTTCCAATGGCACACAGGTGAGACAGTGCAACTTCACATTTCTATGACTATTGTTGTATTCTGTGTGGCTGTGGCATGATGGCATTACCCACTTTTTACCTTTACTTACTGTCACCTATGGATTATCATTTCACAGATGTTGGTGATTTGGCAACAAAGTCCTGATGTGATCAGTACAGCCAACTACAGGTCATCATTTTTATGCTCTCACAATGCACAGTTCATTTGCAATGGATGTAACTGTTTCCATCAATACAAATTTTCAGTACATGAAATACTAGTAGTCGAGTTTTGTCCAAAGATGTTTATTGTAGTGCTAAGAAATTGAGGGGAAAGTGCAATGGAATGGGGTGATGATGAGGAAAGTCCAGGGTATTGTTCCGGCCTGTTTCTAGCACAGACTCAGTGTCCAAGGGGACATAGGAGGGGGAGCAAGGCCAGTTCAAGGTGGACAAGGTGACTGAGTGGGACACAAGCGGGACAATCAGAAGAGTCTCATTTCTTGGCGGTGGTCTTGGCAATTATCTATGGCTTCTGTCTGGTTCGCAGGGAACGTTTGCAGTGTGGTTCACCTTCCGCAGGGGGAGTAGTGCTTGTGGCCTGTGGTTCCTGTGGTGGGGCCTCCTGCCCACTAGCAGCAGCCGAAGTGGAGGGCTGTTCAGTTGACTGGCTAGTGGTGGGGGCCTGCTGGTGTGCTGTTGCCTCCCTTATGATATTGGCCAAGTCTGCCAGCACCCCTCCTATGGAGCTAAGGGTGTTGTTAATGGTCTGCAAGTCCTCTCTGATTCCCTGATACTGTCCTTCCTGCAGCTGCCTGTTCTCTTGCACGTTGTTAAGGATCTGGCCCATCGTGTCCTGGGAATGTTGGTAGGCTCCCAGGATCTCGGAGAGTGCCTCCTGGAGAGTCGGTTCCCTGGTCCTGTCCTCCCCTGGCTCAAAGCAGTCCTCTCAGTTTCCCTGTTGGCCTGTGCCCCTGTCC
This sequence comes from Pleurodeles waltl, assembly GCF_031143425.1. Lineage (NCBI taxonomy): Eukaryota > Metazoa > Chordata > Amphibia > Caudata > Salamandridae > Pleurodeles > Pleurodeles waltl. The sequence continues at coordinate 1,022,363,627 of NC_090448.1, forward strand.
CCTGAATGGTGTGCCTGATTGTATAGAGTATGAGGTGTGGCCTGGGGCCCTTGTACAAGTGGGCACACTGCTGATTGACGTGTCCTGTGAATGTAAGTGATGTATTATGTTTCAAGTGTATGACATTTGTACATCCCTGGCTTCCCCTGAATCGCTGGTGTTGCCCTGACAGCTTTTGCTTGTGTATGGTGATATACTGTGGGTATGTTAGTTTAAAAAATGCTGTGCATGCTTAAATGATGGGTGTCCATGCAGGGCTGGGAGGGGTATCCAAGCATTGGTATAACATGCAGGGCTTGGCATTGGGGTTAGTGAGATGTGTGGGTTCAGTGTGTGGGTTGGAGTGGATTGAGCGGAGTGAGGATGTGGGTGTGAGATGGCATGCAGGTATTGGGGGGGTGATAAGTAATAAATGTTGACTCACCAGTGTCCAGTCCTCCAGCAACTCCAGTGAGTCCCTCAGGATGCAGTAATGCCAGTACTTGCTCCTCCCATGCTGTGAGCTGTGGGACAGGAGGTGGGGGTCCACCGCCAGTCCTTTGTATGGCGAGCTGGTGTCTTGCTGCTATGGAAAGTATCTTCCACCATAGGTCATTCCACCTCTTCCTGATGTCGTCCCTTGGTCTTGGGTGCTGTCCTACAGCATTGACCCTGTCCACGATTCTCTGTCATAGCTACATCTTCCTTGCTATGGATATTTGCTGTATCTTTGCTCCAAAGAGCTGTGGCTCTACCCTGACAATTTCCTCCACCACACTTAACTCCTCCTCAGTGAAACGGGGGTGCCTTTGTGGTGCCATGGGTGTTGTGTGATGTGTGTTGGGGAGGGTGTGTTGGGTAATGTGGTGGGGTGTGTGATGTGGAGTGCGTGAGGTGTGCATGGGTGTATGTGGTGTGTGTGTCTAATTGTCTCTGAGCTCTTTTTCTCAGTCTCCTGGTGGCAATTGGTGTTCGTGAGTGGGTGTATTGGTGTGTGTCTTAGAGTGGTGTGTGTGTGTGGTGTGTGTATGGGTGTCAGTTGTGCGTACTTGGTATTGGCCAATGTGGTGTTGTTTTGTATGTGCGTGTCCATTCTGAGCGTGGCAGTATGTACCGCCAATGGTTTACCGGTGCTGAATGTCCACTGTGGTGATTCGGGGGTCATGATAGATGTTGTTTTGCTGGCGTAACGGTATGTGGTTTGGGACCACCACTTTATCACTCACCTTTGGTCTGGCGGATTTGTGTATGTGGCTGTATTCTGTTGGATTGCTGTGTGTGTGTCATAATATGGTGAACCGATATCCGCCACCGTGGCAGTATGTTGACAGCTGTCAGCATGGTGGCAAGTGGGATCTACCGCCAGGGTCATAATGAGGGCCTATATCTGGACACTTAAAAGAAAAGAGTCACCTGTGGCCTAGTGGTTAAGGTCTCAGACTATCCCACTGAAAGTTGTGGATTCTAGTCTACGTGTGTCTCTGGTAATTTCCCTACTTGAATTCATTTTCAACTTCAAATATTTAATGTACATATAAAAATGGAAATGTCACTCCTCTTTTACTTGACTAAAGCACATTCCTTTTCAAATTGTCTGAAAATATCTTATTGTAAGTATATCATTCAGCAAAACTTAAACATCTCACTGTCTCTCTCCCTCTGTGACTCCTTCTCTCTCTCTCTCACAATTTCTCTTTATTAGTCTCTATAAACCTTAGGGTACAAGTTATAGATACGTTCAATAACTCTAACTCTAACATATTGATTTCCATGGTTTTGCATGTTATGCATATATATGTATTTTTGCCAAACAAACAAACAAAAAAAAAAAATAATAAAAATATATATACTGTATATATATATATACATATATATATATATATATATATATATATATATATATATATGTATATATATATATATATATATATATAAATATATATATATATATATATAGATCAGATAAACTTCACTTGTTAGTATGATCATGCTGCTTAAAAAATTTAGAACATTTTGAAAACAAAAAGAATAAATCATTTGAGGTGTCATCAGTGATGTCATAAATTATGTCATAGAACATATCATGTTGATTTAATATGTAAGGTCATAAGCAGTGAGGCATTCAGCAGATGCCGCACATGGGGTGAATTATCGGCACTCAGGGAGGACGCTCCACACTCGGACCGATCATCCGCACTTGGTGCGGATTATCCACACTCGGGGTGGTGCTCTGCATTCGGGCGGATTATGTGCATTCGGGGCACTTTATCCACACCTGGGGCAAATGCTCTGTATTTTAGCCGTACGAGGTAATCTTTCATACTGACACACCTGTGTCAGTGCCTACCATCCCCCCACCCAGCTCAGGCTGTAATGCCTTAGCCCAACAGTCAATCCCAGTCTTACTGCACACATAAAAGCAGAGCTGCCACAAACAAACCCTTTAAGACCTTTCAACATCTCACTGAATGTGTTTGTTGATTTAGCCCTTGAAATGCAACAGGACAACCTGAGGAGAAGGAGGAGGAGTAGAATAGAGAAGATCTTTAGACAAAGGATAAACCTCTTTGGGATGTCCAGCCAAGATGTCATGGACATATACCATGTTTCCCCTGATGTCACCTTTGAGGGGGTTTGTGATTGGGAGCAGGATCAAAACTCTGTGACCTGTCACTCCCATGCCATTCCAGCCTATGTCAAGATCCTAGCAGCTCTCCGTTTGTTTGCTATGGGGTCATTCTAGAGTGTCTCCAGTGATCTTATAGGCATCTTTCAGATCCAATGCTTACGTCAGGTACTGAGCTGCATCAATAGGAGAGCCCTTCTCCACATACAAATACCCTATACACTGGCCAAAAAGCAAACAGTAGCTAGGGATTTCCCTCTCACATCCTGTTTCCTACATATGCTGGGTGCAATTGATTGCACTCATGTGGCTCTTAGCCACCTTGCTACAATACACACATCTTCCTCAACAGACACCCCTAGCACTCCATCAACATGCAGGGTGTCTGTGATGTCAGTGGTAGCTTAATTAATGTGCATGCAGTGTTCCCAGGCAATACCCATGACAGCTATGTATTCTACAGGTCACCTGTAGCCCGGTGGATGGCAGCGGGAGAATTTGGCAACATGTGGCTACTGGGTAATTACCAAGCACAACACAAGTATGATCTGTAGAATTCTTCTTCAATATACACAACCAACATCAAACACTAATCCTCATGCCACCACCATGCTCTCAAAATACACAGCATGTACCATTCCATACACCATGTAATGTACAGAAGCAAAAGGGACCTGTACAAACATTACTCCATTTCCATTCTCAAGCGATGCTGCTTATGCTGTCCTCTCATCTCCTCACGCCATACAGACATGCAACCACTGTACCTCACTGGAGGTACAAAAGTGCACACAGACATACAGGAGCAATCATTGAGTGCAGTTCTGGTCTCCTGAATTCAAGATTCAGGTGTCTTTACTGTAGAGGCGGGTGCTGCTGTACTCCCCTCAAGTTGTGTGCAAGATTATAGCAGCCTGCTGTGTTTTATCCAACATAGCATTAAATATTGGCTTATACATACCTCTGGACCCTCATCTAGGTCTGAATTTTGGCAATTGGAAAATTGCACAAAACAGGGGGCAGGGTATGCAGGTGTATGGCACTTTTTTCAACTGAGCAGAATGTTGTGTCATGACCATCATGAGGTTTGCAGTCTGTTGTCAATGGTGATAGTTGGACTTTTTACATTCTGTCCACAAATTCCAACCTTAGACTACTTTTCAAGCCATACATGATGCATGTAAACAACAGCTGGTGTCATGTGTCAAAAACTTGACCATTTAATACTTTATATGCGCATGTCAGGGATTATTGTGGACAGCGTCTCTATGGGCTCCATTGACTCGGGGGAACAAATGCCTGCTTGTGTGAGACCTCCCTAGATAATTTCACAAGGGAGGTCTGATTCACAAAAGACCTCTGCTCTCAGGGAAGAGAAGCCACATCAGACGGTGAGTTTCTCTACACAAGGGGGAATCATTGCTATGAGATTTTGCAGTGCAGAGATCCTGCCCCAAGTGCGGAGACTTCACCACAACTGTGGGGCCTATGTCACGAGGGCAGAGGCTCTTTGTGAACCAGGTCCCTTGTATGTGTGTGTGTGGCAAATCATGTGGCAATGTGGCCATATGTCTGTCATGTGTAAACCATGGTACAAGTAGACCAGTGTAGAGACATGGATAGTCCATGCTCATAGCTGCCATGTTTGGCTGCTGCTCATGTGATGTGCCAATCCAGGCCTATGGTTAATTATAGTAGAAACTGGGACTTGCGTTCCTGTTTCACTATGGAATGACTAAGACTACAAGTCCCAGAATTCATCCTGATCATCTGGCCTGGATCAGCACATCATGAATGGACCAGGGAAACATGGCAAGGATGTAGGATTAGAAACATTCTTCCTCATGAATCAGACTATAAATACCTACTGGTCACATTCAAAATGGTTAGCCAATTTTCATTGTGTGTAAAGGAGAATGTATCACATATGCAGGTCTAATGTACCCCTATATTGAAATGTCACTGTCTATTGTGAACTCAAAAGGTACCTTGCGAGATATATGACATGGGGTGGCTGCTACTTTCTAAGCAGGTAATGTTGTACTAACACACAAACCCTGCTTTAATGGTACATCTAGGCCTATTGCAGGTAAAAAGTCACACTACACTGCAGCACGCAGTGAATAAACTCAATTGGCCATATTCCACAAAGTGCCCCAAGTACGCACAATTAACCGGTTGTGTGCCCAGGACGAGGTGATCTCGTCCAAGGTGCCTGTTCCCGGATGCCTTGGACTAGATCACCTCATCCTGCTAAGGACCTCCGGGGGGAGCGCTAGCGCTCCCCCCGATGACCAGGCACACCCCTCTCCTAGGCAGGGATCGAAGAGGAATCACTTCCCCTTCCACCCCTGTCCCCCCGTGACTCCGCTGTGGCATCTGATGACGTCAGCGCGCTTTCCCGCGCTAACCTCATCAGATGCCTTTCCTCCCGATCGCCCTCCTCCGATCACGTGGAGGGGGCAGAGAAGCCTGAGAGGAGAGGAAAGGTCTTTCCTCTCCTTTCAGGCTTCTCTGAGCATTTCTGTTGCAGAAATGCCACTAAACACCAGGGATTTTTTTTTGTTTTTTTTTAGTTATTTAAAATAAGGGGAGCTGCCCCTTAGGCAAGGGCCGCTCCTCAGGGGGGTAATTTATTTCTTAGCATTTCAGGGGGGGCAGAAATCCACTAGACACCAAGGATATTTCTTTTTATTGTTTTTTTAATTTTTTCATGTTTGGGGAGCGATCCCTTGGGCAAGGGTCGCTCCGGGGGGGGGGGGGGGAACATTATTAGGCCATTTCTGCACCCCCTGGGGGCAGATCGGCCTTGCGATCTGCCCTCGGGGGGGGGCAGAAACCACTAGACACCAGGGAATATTTTTTTGTGTGGGCTATTTCAAGTAAGGGGAGCGGCCCCTTGGGCAAGGGCCACTCCTCGGTGGCAAATTATTTCTAAGCCATTTCTGCCCCCGGGGGGGGCAAAAAACCACTAGACACCAGGGATATATTTTTTTTTATACTAACGCATAAGTGGAGCTGCCCCTTAGGCAAGGGCCACTCCCCGGGGGGTGGGCAAAATATTTTTAGGCCATTTCTGCCCCCACTGGGGGCAGATCGGCCTAATATAATGAGGCGGATCTGCCCCCGGGGGGGCAGAAACCTCTAGATACCAGGGATATATATATTTTTTCATTTACTTTATGTTTTTGTGTATGGGGAGCGATCCCTTAGACAAGGGTCGCTCCCCTTGTGGGCAAATTGTGTTTAGGCCATTTCTGCCCCCCTTGAGGGCAGATTAGCCTATTTTTGTTAGGCCAATCTGCCCCCAAAGGCGGCAGAAACCTCTAGACACCATGGATTGGTGTGTGTGTATCTGTGTGTTTTGTTTGGTGGGGGCAGCCCCTTGGGCAAGGGTCTCTCCCCATGGGGGCACATTACTGTTGGCCATAACTGCCCCCCTTGGAAGGAGATTGGACTATTTTGGAAGGCCCGAAAGCCCACCAGAGACCAGGGAAGATTTTTTTTCAAAATAAGAGGTTGGGGATATGGCCATAACCCCACCCCAAATAAATGGGGCCAAAGTTGTTCTGCCCACCAGTGGGCAGATTGGGCAATTACCCCCGATCCCCACCCCGGGGGGACAGAAAGCCTACTAGATGCCAGGGAACAAAAAAAATAAAAGAAAATAGAGGGGTGGTGGCTACCAACCAGTATGGGCCTGGTTATGCCCCGACCCACACTGAAGGGGCTAACAGTCTTTCAGCTCTCCCCCGCACACTAAAATATCTTATCCCATGGCAAGCAAGAGGACATTTGATTATTTTTGTTTTTTGTTTTACATTTGGGCCATGAGAGCTTGGTAACTCTCAAAATCGTCCCACTTGGAATGGTGAGGGCTGCACTTTTTTTTACATTGGGACGCTGCCATGTAGAAAAATCCGCAAGACCTAGACACATCTGAAAACTAAACATCTAGTTGATTCCACGGTGGTGTGATTCACATGCCCTGCAAACCTGCAACTTTGCTGGAAAGCACACATTTTTCCCACATTTTTGTGATGGAACCTTCCGGAATCTGCAGTAATCCACAAAATTCCTGCCACCCAGCATTGTCTCACCTATACTGATAACATTTCTGCTGCACTTGTCAGCCTAAAAATGTTTTTTTTCAAACTGCCCTTTGGACCCACTTTGGTTCCCCCTCAATTTCGACTTGTTTTTGGCTCTTCCCTGTCACAAACAATTGGCCCACCTACACAAGTGAGGTATCATTTTTACGAGGAGACTGAGGGGAACGTTGGGTGGTGGGAAATTTGTCCCAGTGGAGTGATCCCACACAGAAATGTGGGAAAATGTGATTTTTTAGCTAACTTTGCGGTTTTGCTGAGGATTCTGGGTAAGAAATGATTGGGGGATCCACGCAAGCCACACCTCCCTTGACTCCCTCGGGTGTCTAGTTTTCAGGAATGCCTGGGTTTGGTAGGTTTCCTTAGATGGCTGCTGAGCCCAGGACCAAAAAAGCAGGTGCCCCTCCGCAAAAACAGGTAGTTTTCTATTTGATAATTTTGATGTGTCCACGTTGTGTTTTGGGGCATTTCCTGTCGCGGGCACTAGGCCTACCCACACAAGTGAGGTACCATTTTTATTGGGAGACTTGGGGTAACACTGGGTGGAAGGAAATTTATGGCTACTCTCAGATTCCAGAACTTTCTGTCACCTAAATGTGAGTGTTTTTAGCCACATTTTGAGGTTTGCAAAGGATTCTGGGTAACAGAACCTGGTGAGAGCCTGACAAGTCATCCTATCTTGGATTCCCCAAGGTCTCTAAATGCACAGGTGTGGTAGGTTTCCCTAGGTGGCGGCTGAGCTAAAGGCCAAAATCGACAAGTAGGCACTTTGCAAAAAACACCTCTATTTTCTTTGTGAAAATGTGATGTGTCCACTTTGTGTTTTGGGGCATTTCCTGTCGCGGGCACTAGGCCTACCCACACAAGTGAGGTACCATTTTTATCAGGAGACTTGGGGGAACGCTGGGTGGAAGGAGAAATTTGTGGCTCCTCTCAGATTCCACAACTTTCTATCACCGAAATGTGAGGAAAAAGTGTTTTTTTTGCCACATTTTGAGGTTTGCAAAGGATTCTGGGTAACAGAACCTGGTGAGAGCCCGACAAGTCACCCCATCTTGGATTCCCCTAGGACTCTAGTTTTAAAAAATGCACATGCTTGGTAGGTTTCCCCAGATGGCGGCTGAGCTAGAGGCCAAAGTCCACAGGTAGGCACTTTGCAAAAAACACCTATGTTTTCTTTGAGAAAATGTGATGTGTCCACTTTGTGTTTTGGGGCATTTCCTGTCGTGGGCACTAGGCCTACCCACACAAGTGAGGTACAATTTTTATTGGGAGACTTGGGGTAACACTGGGTGGAAGGAAATTTGTGGCTACTCTCAGATTCCAGAACTTTCTGTCACCTAAATGTGAGGAAAAAGTCTTATTTTCGCCACATTTTGAGGTTTGCAAAGGATTCTGGGTAACAGAACCTGGTGAGAGCCTGACAAGTCACCCTATCTTGGATTCCCCTAGGTCTCTAGTTTTAAAAAATGCACAGGTGTGGTAGGTTTCCCTAGGTGGCTGCTGAGCTAGAGGCCAAAATCCACAGGTAGACACTTTGCAAAAAACACCTCTGTTTTCTTTAAGAAAATGTGATGTGTTCACTTTGTTTTTTGGTGCATTTCCTGTCGCGGGCACTAGGCCTACCCACACAAGTGAGGTACCATTTTTATCGGACGACTTGGGGGAACACTGGGTCAAAGGAAATTTGTGGCTTCTCCGAGATTCCACAACTTTCTGTCACTGAAATGTGAGGAAAAAGTGTTTTTTATCCACATTTTGAGGTTTGCAAAGGATTCTGGGTAACAGAACCTGGTGAGAGCCCGACAAGTCACCCAATCTTGGATTCCCCTAGGTCTCTAGTTTTAAAAAATGAACAGGTTTGGTAGGTTTCCCCAGGTGGCGGCTGAGCTAGAGGCCAAAATCCACAGTTAGGCACTTTGCAAAAAACACCTCTGTTTTCTTTGAGAAAATGTGATGTGTCCACGTTGTGTTTTGGAGCATTTCCTGTCGCGGGCACTAGGCCTACCCACACAAGTGAGGTACCATTTTTATTGGGAGACTTGGGGGAACGCTGGGTAGAAGGAAATGTGTGGCTCCTCTCAGATTCCAGAACTCTCTGTCACCGAAATGCGAGGAAAAAGTGTTTTTTCAGCCAAATTTTGAGGTTTGCAAAGGATTCTGGGTAACAGAACCTGGTGAGAGCCCCACAGATCACCCTGTCCTGGATTCTCCTAGGTCTCTAGTTTCGAAAATGCACATGTTTGGTAGGTTTCCCTAGGTGCGGCTGAGCTGGAGGCCAAAATCCACAGGTAGGCACATTGCAAAAAACACCTCTGTTTTCTGTGGAAAATGTGATGTTTCCACGTTGTGTTTTGGGGCACTTCCTGTCGCAGGCCCTAGGCCTACCCACACAAGTGAGGTACCATTTTTATCGGGAGACGTGGGGGAACATAGAATAGCAAAACAAGTGTTATTGCCCCTTGTCTTTCTCTATATTTTTTCCTTCCAAATATAAGTCTATTTGAGAAATGCCCTGTAATTCACATGCTGGTATGGGCACCCCAGAATTCAGAGATGTGCAAATAACCACTGCTTCTCAACACCTTATCTTGTGCCCAATTTGGAAATACAAAGGTTTTCTTGATACCTATTTTTGACTCTTTATATTTTAGCACATGAATTGCTGTATACCCCGTATAGAATGAAAACCCACTGCAAGGTGCAGCTCATTTATTGGCTCTAGGTGCCTAGGGTTCTTGATGAACCTACAAGCCCTATATATCCCTGCAACCAGAAGAGTCCAGCAGACGTAACAGTATATTGCTTCCAAAAATCTGACATTGCAGGAAGAAGTTACAGAGTAAAACGTAGAGAAAAATTGCTGTTTTTTTCACCTCAATTTCAATATTTTTTTATTTCAGTTGTTATTTTCTGCAGGAAACCCTTGTAGGATCTACACAAATTACTCATTGCTGAATTCAGAATTTTGTCTACTTTTCTGAAATGTTTAGGTTTCTGATATCCAGCATTGGTTTCACACCCATTTCTGTCACTGACTGGAAGGAGGCTGAAAGCACAAAAAATCATAAAAATGAGGTATGTCCCAGTAAAATGCCAAAATTGTGTTGAAAAATTTGGTTTTCTTATTCAAGTCTGCCTGTTCCTGAAAGCTGGGAAGCTGGTGATGTTAGCACCGTAAACCCTTTGTTGATGCCATTTTCAGGGAATAAACCACAACCCTTCTTCTGCAGCCCTTTTTTCCCATTTAAAAAAAAAAAAGGAATTTTTCACTGTATTTTGGCTAATTTCTTGGCATCCTTCAGGGGAACCCACAAAGTCTGGGTACCTCTAGAATCCCTAGGATGTTGAAAAAAAAGGACACAAATTTGGCGTGGGTAGCTTATGTGGACAAAAAGTTATGAGGGCCTAAGAGAGAACTATTCCAAATAGGCAAAAAAAGGCCTGGCAAAGGAGGGGGAAAAGGCCTGGCAGCGAAGGGGTTAATATGGACTATCTCTGCGCACACCCAAGGCACTTCTGTAGTACAGAAAGGTATGTAGACACTTGTCCTACCCTTTCTGTAATACGGATACCTCTGGTGTACATATAGAGCCGCACTAGCACCAGCAGGTGTCCACACATTAGCATGGAGCATAGCCTCATGCAGATGATGGAATCCCTTTGCCACTGCACCAATGCCCCATATTAGAGACCATCAAAGAGAGTCCCAGGACGTACACCAACAGTGTGCCACTTAAAAAGTGGGGAACTATCAGTGCATCTCCTGATGGCAGCCCTCTGTATGTGAGAAAGGTGGTATCAAGGACCCCACAAACACTCCTTTGCAGGTGGGTGTAGGCACTCACTGCACATGCCTCCAAGGGCATCTCTAATCCTGCTTAAATGTGCATGAAAGTTGACTCCTGCACAGTGCTAAACAGAGTGGTTGCTTTACGACAACTCCTTTTTTTACTTGACTGCGCTGCCCCCAGGCCAGCGGAGGTTTGCAGCTGCACTGGGGGCATTGCATTCAATGTAATAGAGCACACTTTCTTGGTCTGCACCTTTTTCAACTCCGCTGTGGTGCAAACAGACAAAGTATGTCTTATATGTATTAAGGCCCCAGTTATTAAGGTGTACAGCAGCACAAATCTGGTTCTCTGGGTCCACATAATGCTGAGACTACCTATCAACCATCCCCTCAGTGAGTATGTTGATATCAGTAGCACTGAATGTGTGTGTGCCTTGGCCTCAGCTTCCTCAGCCATGTTGGGTGAGGTGGGTTCAGCAGTGCAGCTCGATGGCAGAGGATCCTGCTTGGAGGTGAGGCTGACTCTGAATGACCATAAAATGGATGTCTGCCCCTTCATGTATTGAAGGGGATTTGGAGTGCTGCTCTCTACTGATGATGGTCGAAATCCCGAAACACTTATATGGACCTAATTCACAATTGACCTCAGCACTTGAAATTCTCCAAGTGAGGGGCCTCTGCCACTAGTGCAGAGGCCTTTTGCAGAGCCAGATTGGCCTTAGTGGAAATTGGGCATTTCCTCCAGGGGCTGGAGTAGGGGCAGTTTTGTTACTGAGAGTCTGAAATGGTACTGCAATATCGGCCCCCAGTAACAAAAGCAGCAATCATGTGTGAGAGAACATGGCTGATTGCAAAGGCCCCCTAACCTTTTGCCCCCATTTTCTACTTTTTGCTGGTGTTTTCCTGACTCTGATGGTGCCCTGGGTACTGCTAACCAGTCCCAGGGCCTGTGCTCTGTGTAAAATCAGTATTCAAATTAGGCTTATTATAATTGGCTAAGTCAACCTACCTATAAGTCCCTAGTATATGGTAGGGCATGTAGGTTTAGGGACCCTAGCATAGGTAGTGTACCCATAGGTGCACTGCTGAGGTGCCCAGTGCCATTTTAAAAGCAGGCCTGTCTTGCTGGCTGCTTATAAACTAAAGTTACATGCAAATTCGACTTTGGAATTAAAAGTAATTCCAAAGTCTTAAACTACCTTATTTTTACATATACGTTACCCCTAAGGTGTGCCCTATATGCCCCTAGGGCTGGGTGCCATGTAACTATAAGCAGGGACCTTTTAAAAATAGTTTCATAAGCCAATGCGGCTGCAATACAGCCGCGGGCATCAGGAGATCCCCGCCGGCCCAGCGGGGATCTCGGCCGCAACGCAGGAGCCGGCTCCAAATGGAGCTGGCGGTGTTGCGGCCGTGCGATGGGTGCTGTTGCACCTGTCGCGCTTTTCACTGTCCGCATAGCAGACAGTGAAAAGCTGCACGGGGCAATGGCAGGGCATGGGCAGTGCAGGGGCCCCCAGGGGCACCGCGACTGCCCATACCGCCAGCCTTTTCCTGGCGGTTCAAACCGCCAGGAAAAGGCTGGCGGTGGTGGGACTTGTAATCTCCTGGGCAGCGCTGCAAGCAGCGTTGCCCTGGGGGATTGAAACAGCTGGGACCAATGTGGCTGGAAACCACCAGTCCCGGCGGTGCGACATCGGCGCTTTCACTGCGGTCGTAATACTAGGGATTTCACCGCCAGCCTGCTGGTGGTGAAATCCGCCACAACAACCCTGGCGGTCCAAGACCGCCAGGGTTGTTATGAGGGCCTAAGTCCAAAGGTAGGAAGTTGACCGGGACCTCCCAGACAGCGTATCCGAGGAGGGCTCCAAGGACGTCAGATCAAGATCCAGGTTTGCCCCGGTCGAAGGATTTTCACCTCGAAAAAAACGACTACGTCTGAAGGTAAAAATCTCTACCAAGGGCTCTCGCGATGCGTATCAGAGGAAGAGTTCCAGAAGGTCGGAATGGATTGGCAGGTTCGTCCTGCTGAAGAAAATCTTCAGAAAAACTAGTAAGTCCTAAGGTAAACTTTTGACTGTGGCCTCCCTCGGGCTGTAGCGAGCGGGGCTCCATCGCGGTCAGCCTTAAACTTTGACTTTGCTCCGGTCGAGGTGTGACCAGATGACCAGATTGCCACTTTTTGTTTCTATGCGCTAGAAAGCAATCATTCTTTAAAAATCCATATCTCTGGTTCCCTTTATCCGATTGTATTCGTCTTTGTGTCATTTTAAAGCTAAAAATATTTCCTATGTTTATAAATTCATTTTGGATTTTTAAACTGTTTCCTGTGTTTTATTTCATTACTGTTTTGTGATATTTGAGTGCTTTACGCTTTGTCTCCGAAGTTAAGCCTTGTCGCTCATTGCCAAGCTACCAAGGGTTGAGCTAGGTTTAATTTCCTGAGACCTGACTGGACCTAAGTGGGGGTTAATGGCCTATTGCTAAGTGTAGGTACTTACCTGCCCTTACCAATAACCCATTTTTCAACAAAGCATAATCCACATACTTATGTTTCCTGCCTCCTTGTGGGGGCTGGTCTGACAAAAATACCAGTGCTGCTATGGGTTCCCAGTCCGACTCTGCCCGTTTGCGGTCAGGCCCTTTGTGTCCAGGGATAAACATCATTACCCGCCCCAATCTTGTTGAAACACTACAGTCTACTTTAATATAAGTGCCAAATGTTGACCACATGTACCATAATGCAAAGGGCCAAACTGTTCTGGGATGTAATTTAGTGTGTACCTATAAACTCCTCCCTTCCTGAATTGGACTTCCTGCCCTTCTTCACATTTTTCTATTTTAACTTCTCAGAACTTATTTTCCATCCCGAGTGTGGAGCCTCTACCCGAGTGCGAAGTTTGCACCTTGGATGCTGAAAATACTCTATGAGTGCAGATACTCCGCACTCAGTGCAGAGATTCCAAAATTGGGCTGAAACCCGCTGTATTTATCCAGGAAATGACACAGGGAAAATACAAAGCAGGAAGCTCATGACAGGAAGTTGCAGACAGCCATTTTTACGTCATTCTGTGTCATCCCCACTTTCACAGATCCTCTGCCATCCTGCTGCTCTGGCCTCCTACGTGGCTGAGGCACCTGATGAGAGGACACCCCTTCCCTGAAGCTGAATTGGACATTTTAGTTGAAGGAGGTGATTGAAAATTACCCTCAGCTTAATGGGGGTCCAGCGGACCAGCTGAGCAATGCAGTGCGCGCCTATCTCTGGAACAACATTGCAAAGCACTGCACTGCAGCGGGTGTGTGCCACCGGCAGGCCAGGACATGCTACAAGCACTAGGAGGACCTTAAATGCTGGGCCCATCTAAAGGCCCAGGAATTACTGGGCCCGTCCTTCCAGCCCCTTGTGCACAGTCCCTGCCTTACACCACTGTATAGGAGGATCCTGAGGGCAGTCTGGCCAACTCTTCTTGCCTAGCTGGAGGACGTTGAGCAGCAGATACCTGGTAAGTGCATGGCTTGCATTATGTGCCTGGTAGTATGATGTGAGTTGTGACAGAGCTGTACCATCATATGTCTCATATCACTGTTCACATAATCTGAGCAATTGCTGTACTAATCATAAGGCCAGTGCCTCATTGGAGTACATTGGATGCAGTGTAGTGTATTGACAGCTACTGGGGAAATGAGCCTCACACTTGTATCTGAATCAACAAATGTAATGTCATCATTCGTGAACCAAGGGACCTATTAATGCTGTGTGCAATGGCACAGGAATGGGCCAGACAATGCCCAGTGTGTGGACAAGAAGCTTGTAGGTGTTGGATGTGGTCTCATGCATGCTTTTTGTGTGTGTTTTATAAGTGTAAAATATTGTTAGAAATGGGGTCTCTGGTTGACAGTCAGTTTGCACTTTGTCCAAGCAGGGACCCTCACGTTAGTCAGGGCAAGGGAGATACACACTTAAGATAACCCCTGCTCACACTCTTGGTAGCTTGGCACAAGCAGTCAGGCTTATCTCAAAGGCAATGTGTACTTGTACCAGCACAAAAAGTAATACAATGGCAACACTACAAAATGGACACCACACCAGTTTAGAAAAATAGCCAATATTTGTTTAACCCAAACAAGACCAAACAACAAAAATCCAAAATGTGTATGTAAAGTTAGGAATACTCAAAAGATTAGATTATTTCTCTATAGAAAACAATGGAAACATTGTTGTTACACAAAGTACCTGGTTTGCATCAAAAATAAAGCCGCAAGGGTGAGCATGCATCAAAAAAGTCAGCTATGTGTCGATTCCTTGCTAGCAAGTGAGGCAGTGCATTGTTTCTCCTTCGGTCGGGTAGGAAATGCATTGTTTTTCTCTAATGCAATAGAGTGATGCATTGATTTCCTGATGGGACACCTTGGGTCCACAAGGGTTCACGTTGGTTTTGAAGCCCAGCAATGATGCATGAGAAATCCAGTCGCACAGTGATGGAAAACTCGCTGTGTGGGGCTTGCATCGTTTTCAGCAGCAGCAAGTGGGTGTTGATAATGTTTCCAGCTGTGATGCAAGTGATGTGTTGATTTCTTAGCCACGATGCAAGTGGTGTGTTGATTTCAGGCGCTAAGCAGGTTGCGTGTCATTTTTAGAGTCGCGTTGCAGGTGGTGAGTTGAAATTTTCCTCACACAGCTTCCTGTGCGTTGATTTCAGTCCTTGTTCTACCAGTTTCACCTTCAAGGGTCCAGGGACTGGATAGGGTACCACTTGGCAGGACAGAGGTCTCAGCAGAGAGTCCAGGTGCTGGCAGAGGAAGTCTTTGATGGCCCTGAGACTTCAATATAGGAGACAAGCTCAGTCCAAGCCTTTGGAAAAACTTCTCAAGCAGGAATATACAACAACATCCAGTCTGTGTCCCCATTCACAGGCAGAATCAGCAACTGCAGTTTTGCCCAGCAAAGCACAGCCACAGGTATGGGCTGCACGTCTCCTCAGCTCTTCTCCTTGGTAGAGGTTTCTCTTGGTTCCAGAAGTAATCTGAAAATCTGGGGTTTTGAGTCCACTACTTATACCCCTTTCTGCCTTTGAAGTAGGCAAACTTCAAAGGGAAGTCTCTGTTGTTGACAAGACCCTGACTTGCCCAGGCCAGG
The DNA here is from genome assembly GCF_031143425.1 of Pleurodeles waltl. Lineage (NCBI taxonomy): Eukaryota > Metazoa > Chordata > Amphibia > Caudata > Salamandridae > Pleurodeles > Pleurodeles waltl. Next base: position 1,022,379,274 of record NC_090448.1, read on the forward strand.
CCCCAGACACATACCAGGGGGTCGGAGACTGCATTGTGTGAGGGCAGGCACAGCCCATTCAGGTGTAAGTGTCAGCTCTTCCCTCCACTCTAGTCCAAATGGCCCATCAGGCTATGCAGGCTACACTACAGCTCCATTTGTGTCACAGTCTAGTGGAGATTCACAAACAGCCCAACTGTCAGTATGACCCAGACAGGGAATACACAAGCCGGCAGAATCACAGAATGGTTTAAGCAAAAAAATGCCAAGCTTCTAAAAGTGGCGCTTTTTAAACAGACAATTTAAAAGCCAACTTTACCAAAAGATGTATTTTAAAATTGTGAGTTCAGAGACCCCAAACTCCACATCTCTAGATGCTCCCAAAGGGAAACTACACTTAAAAGATATTTAAAGGCAGCCCCCATGTTAACCTATGAGAGAGATAGGCCTTGCAACAGTGAAATCCGAATTTGGCAGTATTTCGAACACCAGTATTTAAAACACATCAAGACATACTACCTTTACCACTACACCCTGCCCATGGGGCATCCTAGGGCCTACCTTAGGGGTGCCTTACATGTTTGGAAAGGGAAGGTTTGGCACTTGCCAGGTCAAATAAGCAGTTTACAACTGCACACACAGACACTAAAGTGGCATGTCTGAGACTTGTTTCCACAGCTACATCTGTCGGTGGCACAATCAGTGCTGCAAGCCCACTAGTGGCATTTGATTTACATGCCCTGGGAAGCTCTAGTGCACTTTACTAATAAATCTAATATGCCAATCATGGATAAACCAATCAGCAATACAATTTATTCAGAAAGAATATGCACTTTAGCACAGGTTAACAGTGATAAAATGCTCAGAATCCTAAATCCAACAAAAATGAGTCCAAAAAAAAGGAGGAAGGAGGCAAAATGTTTGGGGATGACCCTGCAAAAAGGGCCAGTTCCAACAAATATTATTTCATGTCCTTGGAGTAAACGTTGACTTTGGAATACTTGTTTCACACAAAATGGTAACAACATTTCCAAGGGGAACCAAATGCACACATCTTCCCAACAGTGGCTTGTATGTCAGATTTAATGTCTAGCTAGCTGCACTAACTATGCACACATGCCAACTAGTTTACAGCACTAATAAAAAGTTATGACATGCCAAATGTGGCACTTGCGATGCAGATTATCTGATGTTGTCAGGTTTGTAATTGTACACACACTCAAGCATTTGTGTGGAATCAGACCATGCTACACATCAGTTGACATTTGATCATCAATTAAGACTGTACATTACAGGATGTTCATAGAGACATGCTTTAAGTGAAGGCAGATCCATCCATCTCCACTAGTAGACTGACATTGGAAGATGACTATGTAACAAGGACAGGAAAGACTAGGTCTAAATTCACAAAGGCAAACTTTGTGAATCAGGCCCAATGATTGCAATACTGCTGAAGGTGAGGATTGATCACCATAGAAGTGTGTACTTTCCACAGTTGTGACAGATGTCAATGTGTGAGTTATGGCAGAACATCACAGTGATATTACACATACCCTTTGGCGCCAAGTCACATCTAATTGGTTAGTGAGATCGAAGGAGACCAAAGTCAGCACTTGCTTCATGTTCTTATGTGCCTTGCCCTGAATTGTACACCAATTGCCTAATGTTCTTACTTCTATTTCAGTAGACCCGGTTGGCCAGGAACACCGGAGAGAAGACCAGAGGCAGAGAAGGGCATCCTTGGGACATTGATGGGCATGGCCTCTTTCATCCACTGTAGAGAAGGAGGAAGGGCCTGATAAGTCATCAAGTCATCAAGCAAGGGGGTGCCCACCCAGACATATGCTACAACAACTGCTACAGAATGGGTGAAGGCTGAGGACACTGTAGGGGGGCAACAAAGTGAACACCTTGGGCAAGGGAAAGGATTTTTGACTCTCCTCCTGACACACATGACCAGGACACAGCTGAGGTGTCCCCAAAGCAGGATCAACCAACAGCTGGGCCTGCCACTGATACCTCCCTATCTCTTGAGGCCCCATCAGGGCACCCAGCTGTACCCCCCTGCCACTAGTCCCCATCTAAGTGAATGCCCAGTTGACCAGAGGAGCATCACTGTCCCTGACACTCCCCACCCCTCATTTGTGACCCAAACCCCTCAGTGTATTGTCACCCCTGTGAATGCATCACAGGAAGGGATGGTGGCTTCTGAGGGGGAGGCAGGTATGTCCTCTCAGATCCTACTGCAGATCCATTGTGAACTGCGTATGTTCTGAGAGGAACATGCTCAGGACATGTCCACCCTCAATGCCACTCTCACTTCCTTGGGCGCAGCCATGATGTCTGCCCTGTCCCAGCGACCATCCCATACCATCCTCCATGTGTCTCCCTGTACATCAATGCACACTGTTCCCCCTCGTGCCTCTTTTACTCCTAATATGTTGCAGTCCTGTCAGGTGTCTGGTCCTACACTGGCCAGCCGGGATGAGGCCACAGAGGCAGAGGATCTGGTCATCATGCAGAAGGAGGATGAATAGAATGATGAGTGACAGAACTATGCTTAGGAATTGGACATTTTTTACCCCTTAAATATAGACTGATTCCTGTGATGTTTCCTGACATGTTTTATTTATTTTGTCCAACCAAATTCCCTGCCCATTTTTCTTGAAGTCCATTATTTAATTTTGTTTCTCCCTTCCCAATGGGCAGTTTTTTTAAAGCATAATTTTCCTCAATTTTATATTTCAAAAATCTTCATTGTATTGGCTGGAATCAACGTATGGAAGTAAATGTCTGGATTGGTTTAGCTATGCTTTCAACATGACACCTTTGTACACAGATGGTTCTACTAATAAACACATCTTACCCACTTTTATCAACACATATATGTCATACAACCACATAAAGCAATTGACCCTTATCAACTTTATCTCAACTCAATTCATATGTGGAATATGTCTTTTATTTACATAGTTTTGTGAAAACATTTTTACACCGTTCATGGGGGATCTCTCTTGTGACTTCTCAATTTTGGTAGTGAGGATCGCTTTGAGGAGACACATTTCCTTGTGTTCCTCAGTGCAGGTGGGTGTGGTGCCTGGGCCTGTGCAGGTGGAGGAGGTTCCTGGACAGGGGGTGGTGGTGCCTGTAGAGGTGTGGGAGCTTTCTGGACAGGGGGTGTTGGTGGTGCCTATACAGGGTGAGGTACCTGGACAGGGGGTAATAGTGCATTTACAGGTAGGGAACCTTCCCTGACAGGGGTGGTAGTGCCTGTACAGATGGGTGAGCTTCCTGGACAGGATTGGTGGTGCCTGTGCAGGTGAGGGAGCTTCCTGGACAGGAGGTGGTGGTGGCTCTACAGGGGGCTGAGGTGCCTGGACAGGATAAATGGTGCCTGTATAGGGGAAAAGTGCATGGACAGGTGGTGGTGGTGCCTCTACAGGTGGGGGAGCTTCATGGGCAGGGGGTGGTGGTGCCTGTACAGAGGGAGATGGCTGGGCAGGGGGTGGTGATGCCTGTACAGAAGTGGAGGTGCCTGATCAGTGGGTGGTGGTACCTTTATAGGGAGGACATGTCTGTGCAGTGGGGGCATGTGCAAGGGGAGTTTTGCGATTGAAGATTGATAGGGGCCCTATACAGGTTTTTGTCATTAGGGGCTAGGTGTGAGGTGCAGGTAGATGTATTGGCTGCCCTCCATGGTACGACTGTAAAGACTGATTTTAAATCAATTAAAATTTTCCCTCCATCATCTTAATGATCAATGCCTGGAGTCTTGCACTCTCTTTCCTTTGTGTGGCCATGATATAATGTAACCTCTTTGCCAAATCTGCAATATCTGGGTCATTCTTTGGACCAACTGTGGTACCTGGCACATGTTCGGTAGTGAGTCTGACATGTCATACAGTATAGCCCCTATGGCACAAATCCTACCTCAGAATGCTTTTGGAAGAAATGCTCCTCCTACTCTCAACCATGAACATCTGGCAGCGCTCTCTGTCTGAGATGGCCTCATATGAGACCGTCAAGTCCACCAGCAGGGGCAGGATAGCAGGTGGGAGGTTGTGGGGAGGAGATTTGTGCCTAGGAGCTCCCTGCTCCTCATAAGGGCTGGCATGTACCTCAGATGTTGGATAGAAGACCTGGGAGGCACTGCCAAGGGAGGAGTGAGTAAGGGAACCAACATATCTGACCTGGATGTGAGGGCTGTGAGGAGATGCTGGTTATGTTGGGGCATGTGAGGAATAGGCAATCCTTTGGGGTGTAGTAGAAGGCACTATGCAGAGCAGGTGTAGGCTCAGATGGTATGCTGCATAGACCAACAATATTGGCAGGGGATTGGCCTCTCCATCCATTGAAAACAGGGCGTGATCTTCATCCTCCTCTACTTTCTCTTCCTCCTCTTCCACAGCTCTGGCAGTTGACAAGGCAGCTTGAAAGAAGAATGGGCTCTCCCCTTGGACTGCTTGTTGCCCACCACTGGTGGATGGTCCTTCCTCCTGACTCATTTAATTGTTCTCAGCACCTGTAAGACAGAGATTGTAACAGGCTAAGTATACGCCTTTGAATATCATGCGGTACAACAGAAGGATTGAATCGACTTATCTTTGCATCAACCGATAACACACATGTGACCTGGTTTATTGAAACCTACACATGACACGACAGCTCACACTGTGGCATTGAGGTTTTCAATGCAGATGAACAATGAAAAAGCAAACTCACCAGTTCCAGCCACAGCTCTGTGTGGTATTGAGATCCCCCTTGATGTCAGCTGCTGGGCCTGGCTCCTCGAGTGTGTAACCAAAGATATGGTCTTTGATCCAGTAGCTTGTGAAGGAACTGTCACCATAGTTGATGTTCTGCATGATTATATGAGAATATGTACACTTGGCACACACATCACTGATTATGTTGGGGACATGTGATAAACCAACTTCAGATTCAATGTCAAAATGGCCATGTCTGCTAATGGCCTTGCACAATGATTTAATCACTGTGCATGAGTAGGGGATCAATGGTCTGCTACACTATATGGCATGCTTACCTGACAGATGGATGGTGGTGGGGTTCACTGTTTCAACCAGGATGTCTCCCAAACCCCTAGATTATGTCATCTGTACCTCTGAGGTAGTTCTGGCAGCAGCTGTAATGTAACATACATGGGCATATCTAAGTACAAAGGATGATGGTGATGATTCAACATGTATATGTAATAGGTATAGACCAGTGATCTACAAGTTGCAGGTAGTTGGCCACATGAGTGCCTCTTGAGCCTTACTTGCAGCCCCCTGGTCAACAGCAACTCTGGTCAGCTGCTAATTCAGCATAGCTCTTATACCAAACAGGTATCACACTTACAGGCACACATGTACTTCAAGGTTACTGAGAGCTACAGTACGGAAATAACTAGGGTGTCCTGTACTCCCTACCTTTGGACACATCTTCATTTTTAGTGGCATCATGCATCAAACGTATGATGTGGTCTCTTCAAATTTTTAAAGGAGTTTTCCTAACATGCGCAGCTGATTCACCTTTTCACATCAGATCATGTCAGTGCATTGCAGAGTACAAGTTTCATATACACAATTATCTACCAAGGTTTGGCAAACATTCATTCTACTACATCCCCCCTCCACCCACTGGGACACCACTACCCATTGTGGACTGGGATGTCAACCATTTCTGCTGTGCCCTTTTTTTCTTGCCTGTGTTCCCCAATAGACATTGTTAGAAATGGGGTCTCTAGTTGGCAGAGGTATTCAACTTCGTTCACATAGGGACCACAATCCTAGTCAGGATAAGTCATACACTATTCACATGATCCTGTGCCCACCCTCTGGTAGCTTGGCACTGAGCGGTCAGGCTTAACTTAGAAGGCAATGTGCAAAGTATTTTTGCAATAAATTATAGAGTAACACAGTGAAAACACCACAAAAATTAACCACCCAGGTTTAGGAAAATATATGATACTTATCTGATTAAAATAAGGTGAAAATGGTAAAGATTCAATAAGCACAAGTTGAAATATCACTTTTGAAAGTCTTTTGGTTTCCTTAGGTATATGGTTTGCGTCAAAAATAACACGCAAATAGACCGTAGAGGAGGAGATGCATGGAAAAATAGTGTCCACGTCTGAATTTCTGGTGTGGTGCCGATGATGCACAGTTTTTTCCCACGCTGCAAGGGGCATTGCGTTCTTTTCTGGTGCAGAGTCTTGATTCCTCACTCTGATGCAGGTTTCCTTTTGATGCCCAGGGACGATACGTGGAAATCTCGGGCATGCGGGATGAAGCCACAGGTGTTGCGTCGATCCGGTAGGTGATGCATCAAATTGTCCATCACAGAGCAGGCGCTGCGTTGATTCTTTACTCAGGAAGCCAGGCTATGTCGTGCTGGCTCACTGTGCGTCGATCGGGTAGGGATGTGTATCAAATTTCTAGTCACAATGCAGTTGCTGCATCGATCTTTGCTCGGGAAGTCGGGCTGCATCATTCCTATCGGCTGTGTGGCGATTTTCTCATTGCAGGGCAGGCTGTGCATTGTTTCTGGCAAGCTGTGCGTCGATTTTCTGCACACAAGGAATTCCTTCAAGAGATGAAGTCTTTTTGGCCCTGAGACTTCAGAAAACAGGAAACAAGCTCAAAACAAACCCTTGGAGAGCACTTCTCAGCAAAGGCAGAGGACAGCAGGGCAACAGCTAGGGCAGCAGTCTTTCTCAGCAAAGCAGTCAAGATGAGTCCTTTGGGCAGCAAGGCAGTTCCTATTCACAGGTTGCAGGTTCAGGTTCAGAAGTGTCTGATTTGGTGGGGTCAGAGACCCAGTTTATATACCCAAAAATGCCTTAGAAGTGGGGAGACTTCAAAGAGAGGTTTTAAAGTGCACAAGGTCCCATTTCAGTACAGGTCCGTCTTCCAGGGTCCTAGTAGGGGGGTTGGCAGTCCATTGTGTAAGGGCAGGCCACTAGCCTTTAAAATGTAAGTGTCAGGTCCTCCACCCTCCCAGCCTAGGGAGACCCATTCAGTATGCAGATGAGTGAAGTTGTGACTGAGTATCCTGTGTTTGTGGTTATCTTGGTGAAATGCACAAGGGAGCTGTTAACCAGCCCAGACATAGAGTGGAGACAGACTGTAAAGCACAGATGGATTTTCAGTGCAGAGAAATGCTCGCTTTCTAAAAGTGGCATTTGAAAAAGTAGTAATATAACATTCAACCTCACCAATAAGCAGGATTTTGTATTACAATTCTGACTATACCAAATATGATCTGGTTACCCCTTCCTGATCATGATCTACCACTCACACAGTATATGAGGGTAGCCCTTATGTTATCCTATGAAAGGAGCAGGCCTTACAGTAGTGGAAAAAGAATTTAGGAGTGTTCCACTACCAGGACATTTAAAAAACACATGTACACGTCCTGCCTTTTACCCACATAGCACCCTATGGGCTACCTAGGACCTACCTTAGGGGTGACTTATGCGTGGAAAAAGGGGCATTTAAGGCTTGGCAAGTACTTTTAAATGCAAAGTCGAAGTGGCAGTGAAACTGCACACACAGGCCCTGCACTGGCAGGCCTGAGACATAGTTAAGGGGCTACTTATGTGGGTGGCACAACCAGTGCTGCAGGCCCACTAGTAGCATTCAATCTACAGGCCCTGGGCACATATAGTGTATTCTACTAGAGACTTACAAGTAGATCAAATATGTCATTTGGGTATGAACCAATGTTACCATGTTTAAGGAAGAAAGCATATGTACTTTAGCACAGTTTAGCAGTGGTAACATGCAGAGTCCTAAAACCAGCTAAAACAGTGTCAGAAAGGTGGAAGGAGACAGGCAGAAAGTTAGGGGATGACCAACCTAAGGCTGGCAGGTCTAACATTCACGAACAACATCATGGTCTATTTTACCTGACACTGGATACAGTTATGTACAGCACATATCCTGAAGCCCTGTATTCCATGGTTTAGTCATATGTGAATATGGCAAAGTGAAAAAGCATTGGTCTAGGATCACCCAATTTGGTCATTTGGAGAAGCTGGCCTGAACCCCACCTTAACTGGCTTCATGTTTTGTGCAGTTCAACAAGTAGATGTATATGCTTTGCTGTAGGAAAGTACCCTCTTTTTGGCATCTTACCCCCAATTTCCACCTGATGTCAGTGTGTTTTTGACTGTGTCACTGGGATCCTGCTAGCCAGGACCCCAGTGCTTATGGTTTCCACGCTGTTTGTCAGTGTGTTTCTCTGTTTTCTAAATTGTCAATGGAGTCCTGATAATCAGAACTCCAATGCTCATGCTCTCTCTGTTCCTAAATGTGTCACTACATACTAGTGACTCTGTATTTCACTCCAAATTTGCATACTTTGACCCCCATTATAAGTCCCTAGTATATGGTATATAGATACCCAGGGCGTTGGGGTTCCAGGGAATCATTATGGGCTGCAGCATTTCTTTTGCTACCCATAAGGAGACCATACAAAGACTTCTTCAGGACTGCCATTGCAGCCTGTGTAAAATAGTGCATGCACTACTTCATGTCCTTTTTCACTGAACCAGGTCACTTATAAGTCACCTATATTTCTAACCTTCTGACCTTGAAGGCTAGGTGCATAGTACCTGTTTGTGAGGGAACCCTTGCACTAGCAGAGGTGCCCCCACATCATCCAGGCCCATTTTCCAGGACTTCGTGATTGCGGGGACACCATTATAAGTGTGCACTACATCCAGGTCAATACCTATGGTCATTTAAGGTGTCTAACAACTGGGAATTGTACCCCAATATTGATTCCAGTATTGGTTGCACAACTCTATGCACTCAGGGGGCTCCACCATGGTCCTGCGGTGCTGCCATACCAACCTTCTGAGGTCTTCACTGCAGCCCCAGGTGCTACCACCTCACAGACAGGCTTCTGCCCTCCTGGGGCTTGATCAGCTCAATCCAAGGAAGGCAAAATTGTATATTTCCTTTAGGAGAGGGGTGTTACACCCTCTCCCTTTGGAAATAGGTTACAGGCATGGGAGGGGTATCCTCCCAGAGGCTCTGGAAATGCTTCGAAGGGCACAGATGGTGCCTCTTTGCATAATCCAGTCTCCACCAGTTCAGGGTCCCCCTGCTCGGGTGTGAAACTGGACAAAGGAAAGGGGAGTGACCTCTAGCCTGTCCATCACCACCCCAGGGGTGGTGCCCAGAGCTCCTCCAGAGTGTTCCTGGGTTTCGGCCATCTTGCTTTTAGGATAGTCAGGGAACTCTGGGAGCATCTAAGTGGCCAATACCAGCAGTTGATGTCAGAGATCCCTCCTGATAGGTGCTTACCTGGTTAGGTGACCAATCCTCCTCTCAGGGCTATTTAGGGTCTCTCCTCTGGGTGTTTCCTCAGATTAGGATTGCAAGACTCCTGCACAAATCCTCTGCATCCTTCACTTCATCTTCTACCAACGGATTAACCACTGACTGCTCCAGGAACTCTACAAAACTGAAACAAAGACGCTAAGACAACTTCTGCAACATTGTATCTTCAGCTCCTGCCAGCAACATCAATAGTTTCCAGGTCATTCATCCTCCAAGGACTGCCTGTCTTCAGCCTGCACAAGAAGAACCAAAGGAAACTCCTGTGAAATGACGGAGTCACTTCCCTGCTTCAGCAGGCACATCTCTGCAGCGATGACCTGTGGCTTGGTTTCCCTCTCCAGATGACAGGAGTGGATCCAGCAACATGGGTGGTGGACTAAAGTGACTCCAACAGTCCCAACCTCCAGCTGTCCAACTTTGGTGGAGGTAGGAGCTTGCCTCCCCGTGCAAGACAATACTCCAGTGCACTGATTGACTTGCAGTTGCCAAGGCTTGTGTTTGACCTTCCAAGAAGTTCTTCATGCACAGCACAGCTTAGGCCCACAGCCCTCTATCCTGTGATGCACAGCTTTCTGAGTGGTTCTCCAGCGGCATGGGAATCCTTTGTGTCGTGCTGCATGGACCTCCATTTGCACCTCCTTTGTCCCCGGGCTGTGGGACTCCTGTGCGTGCTGCCTGGTCTTCTGAGGGCTCTCTAAGTTGCTGAGAGCCCCCTCTGTCTTTCCCTTCTGGGTAGAGGGCACCAGGTCCCTCCTGGTCCTAGGTAGTGCCATTTTCCACTAACTGTGAGCTTTGCGTGTGCCAAGGCTTGTTGGTGGAATCCAGTGACACAAACCAGACTGCATTCATCCATCCGGCGTAGGACATCTTCTGCACCAACCAGGAACCCGCATCTGTCCTTTTTGGTGCAATACTGACTTTGTCTTCTCACCGGTGGATCTTCTTTTGCACCTTCATCCGGGTTAGCAGGGGCTCCTGTTCTCCCTGGACTCTTCAGTGGTTCTTGGGCTTAGTCCCCTTCTTCCACAGGCCCTCATGTCTAGGAATCCATTGTTGGTGTCTTGCAGTCTCTTCTGTTTCTTGCACTTCTATCATGACTTCTAGTAAGTTTTAGGAAACTTGCTGTGTTTTACTCCTGCTTTCCTGGGCTCTGGGGTGGGGTATTTTACTTACCTTTGGCGTTTTCTTACACTCCCAGCGCTCCGCTAAACATTACACTTGCCTAGGTGGGAAATCGACTTTCGCATTCCACTATTTTAGTATATGGCTTGTGTTCCCCCTAGGCCCTTTGCAACCTACTGTCTTTTTCACTATTTGAACTGTTTTCCTGCTGTGTACTTACCTGTTTCTGGTTACTAGTGTGATTTACTTACCTACTAAGGGAGTGTAGCCTACAAAGTATTTTTGCCATTGTGTGACTAAAATAAAGTACCTTTATTTTTGTAACACTGAGTATTGTCTTTCATTTGTATAAGCACTGTGTGATTACAGTGGTACTGCAAAAGCTTTGCATGTCTCCTAGTTCAGCCTTGGCTGCTCTGCCTACAGGTACCTCTAGACAGCCTGGCTTCTAGACGCTGATTACATTTCACTAATAAGGGATAACTAGACCTGGTATAAGGTATAAGTATCTTTGGCACCCACTACAAACCAGGCCAGCCTCCTACATTTGCCTCATATACACCCACATTACCAGCCACAACCCCTCTCCCCAACTTCAAGCCTGCTAGCATCAGTGCACCCCTCATTCACATAAGTACTTTAGCTTTTGGGCCCTGGGTTTTTGTCAGCAAGAAACCATCTCAGGGACCTACATACCAGAAGTGACAACTCGTCTCCATAAGAGACCTGCCAGCATATTTATGAGCCCCTCGACCCGCAGGAGCATCACTTTTTTTGTGACTCGGGCTACGCACACTACTAAATAATATCTATGAGGCCACGCCAGGCCACTTTGCATGGCTTTGACTGGCCTCCTAGCTATGGTGTGAGGCAAGGCTGTACAAATCACTCTGTTGCCCTACTCTACTCTTAGCTGGTGTTACATGAGTATTGTGGGGGGTGTTCCCACACAACACCTATGGATTTTGACACTTCCCAAGAGTGGCAGAACCATAGAAACCGGGGGCCGCACAAAAAACGTACACCTCCTGAGGTGAGGAACAATGATTTGTAACGTATAGGTTTGCTGCAATTAACTATGTCAAACCCACCTATATGAGGGCCAATATAAACTCTTAGGTACACCCACATTTTGAGTCAACATCCATCAGCCAACATTTCAGGATGTGGTATATTGTTATGAGTCATATGTGAGTATATAGAGATGAGTGACAACAGTGATATTAGACACACAACACATACTGCTGACATTTATTCCCCTTTGTATGAGCATACGCATTTGGTAAAGTCATTTTAGGTATAATTATTAGGGTCCAACATCCGCCAAGTGTGTGGTACCTCACCAGATGTCCCACCCACAAATGTAGCAGAGATCACTGCAAGCTGTGTATTTCTGGATGTCAAGGGCCTACAATGATATGGGTGTTTTCAGTTTACGTTCTAGTTGACATGTGATACACAACATTTCCTAGTTCCTTTCACAGGTTTGGCACTCTTTTTGGATGCAATGTAATGTATCAATGAGTTGACTGATCACCATGTAGAAGTTATGGTTCTCTACTGGCCATATTGACGTACTAGTTTCTGTGGATGGTATGGGTTGATGTGCTCCATGACGTTGCCTCCCTGATCGTGCAGGGACCTCTGCTCCAATGTGTGACTGTACTCTGACTGTATGTGGCAACTAAAGGGAAAGGTCATCAAATTAAACCAAGTTATTTTAACTTGTGCAACATGTCACATATGTACACAATTGCATTTATATGCCAACAGCAGTAGTGAGTGAACGAGAGACATTATCTATTGTCATTTACCAATGTTAAGTGGACGAGGCAGCAGTGATGGGCCACTGTTTTGGTCTGAGGAATTGGAAGTTGTCATTGCCATTACAAAGGATTCTGGGATCTGTAGTGCAATGTACTAAATGAGACCCTTGACGGTCTAACTCACCATCCAAAGTGCACATACTTGGGATAGCATTCATGGTCACATTTGTAGGATTGCACAGACATTGATCATTTTGTGTCATTCTTAGTATCATCACATATAACCTGGCATCACATTGAGGTCATCACTCACAGCCAGCTCATGATGCAGGTTGCGGTGTATGGTAGAGAGGATAACCTCTCAGGTGGGCTGAGTTGGAGTCTAGTGTGTACACTTGAAACAGCTTTGGCTAACCTGCTGTATTTCACCTTCGCCCCCCTCTTTTTATCTTGCCATTTCTTTTTAATGTCAGTTACAGTGCGTATATCTTCCCCAATGCAGTGACAGCCACGGCCAACTGCTGCATTAGGGCTGCCTTCTGTGAGGAACTGCTGCTGGAGGGTGGGAGACCATGAAGTCTTTTGTAGTTCTTCATTATGAATTTGAGGATCATGGTGGTATCCTCCTCTGTGCAATTTATCTTCCTCCTGAGAGGTAGGAAGTCTTCAGAGCATTTAGAGCAGGCAGGCGGAGTGTTGTGGAAAAATCAGAGCCTTGAATGTGTGCTGCTTCTATCTGCGCTAGGAGGCCTGCAAAAATGGCCCAGTGACATTTTTTTTAATCACTGAGCCATTTTTGGCATCATTTTTAATGCCTGCTCAGTACAGGCCTTAAAATGATGCTCCCATAGTAAACTATTGGCCTCCTTGCACTTTGCTGCAATAGCGTAAAAAATAGCGTTAAACAATTTGGATGCTATTGTGCTAACGACCGCCATGGTACACCGTATTATAAATACTGCACAACCATGGTGTTGTTAGGTGCGGGAAGAGGGGCGCAAGAAAAATTGAGCATTATAGCTGATTCTGCACTTTTTCTTAAATATGGGCCATAGTATCTTACATTGTTGTTTTAATACGCTAATTTCAACGGGAATACGCAAATGTGCAGAGTTCACTTCAAGAATGCTTCTTTTTTTTAAATTCTCTCTTCCTGTTTTTTTGTTGTTGTCATTTGACCTAAATGTTGCCGTATTCACCTCCATTCTGTTCAGATAACAATATCCTTGGACTGTTTGGAATATTCAGCGCTGAGTTTTCATAATTTGCAAAACGCACAATCATAACCACAGTATATGTTAATAACGAGACACCCCTTCAGCCCATGAGTGACTTTGGAATAGAGTGTTGTTGGACCTCATTCACATTTAATGCGTTTTTTCGTTGAAATGCCTTCTGTTAATAAAACTGCTGAGGAATATGCTGACTATGCAATAATTCCCCGAGTAATATAAAATAACTTTCTACAAGGATGAAACAAAGAACGGACACGTTAATATAAAACGTAGCTCTGCAGTTTTTAATCTACCAAGAGCTCTCCATCTCATTTACCTTTCTTTATTTAAGTCTCTTATAAATGTCACCTTTTTCATTACTGTAGGAGATAAATGAGAATGCCTGCTGCCCTTTTATTCCTCCTCACTGAAGCATGAAATGTCAGATATGTTTTTGGAAAGCCCTTATGGAGGACTCTTGCCAGCTTGCCTTGTAGGCTGAGAGCTATGTGCTTCCTTTATGCAAGAAGAGTTCCTTCAACTACAACATTCCCACGTACTTTTTTTAAACATTAGACAAAATACATAGGTACTGTGACTCGTTCGAACGCTAGTAAAGTTAAAATGAATCTCTATTGGACTGCAGTAAAAAAGTGGAATTTGTAAAAAAGAAAGAAAAAGGAGAAGCGTCCTGTCTGTTTTTTATCTACAGTATCTAATTTACTTTATTTAAATAGGAATTGCCATCGTAATTTAAGTTATATTACATTTTATTTGGCAATTGTATAGATGTTGGTCGTTAGTCACATGAGTATTAGGGTGAGTCACTGAAAATAAGAGCGAGCCATAGTAAAATAGCTCAGGAGAAATAATGGCAAAATAAATAGAGACCTCTGCAACACAGATCCAGAGTTGCGTTATGAACAATAAGTCACTGTTAAGAAATTGGTTTGGGTCCCTACGTTTGCACCAATGCAGTTGGACTTTACTGATTTATGATTTTCCTATCATTGGCCCTTAGTTGCCATTAGCGAAAGGCATATTCAATAAAGGTATTCATATATTAGAATATGATGAGGAACTAGCAAAACATGTTTTTTGCAATATTCTCGTTTAGGATCATCTTGAAAAAATATTCACAAAGGGCCTGTATTACTAAACATTTTTGTGTTTGAAAGCCCTGCGATTTTCAAAATCTTAGGGGTTTGTAAACACAAAAATATTGTATGCAATATATTAAATTCTTTTTGCGAAACCGACAAGCGCAATGTGTATTCTGATCAATTTATAATTGTTCTTAGGAAGAGATGTGAAAGAGGCGTTGTGAAAAATTCATTTCTTGGTTGACTGGGGTGTGAGCCCTGCTCAAGCAGCAATGACAATCCTTGTCAGGGTAACGCACAAGCAATCTCCAAATTACCCTGTGCTAAATTCCCTGGCAGATACACACAGAGCAGTTAGGCTTAACTTAAAGGAAAAGTATACAGACAGAAAAACAGGGAAAACCCCACACAAAAAGATCCCACACCAAGTTAGGAAAATAGAGCAACATTTCTTAAATAAAACAACAATAATCCATTCAGTAAAACCGGAGATGCTGAGGCCCAGATTTAAAAGGTCCTTGCACCTCCTTGCGCCACATTTGCTTGATTTTGTATGACGCTAATGTGGCCCAACAAGGCCAAATTTGATGCGCCATATTTACAAAGTGGTGCAATGCATGCATTGTGCCACCTTGTAACCTCTTTCTCCATATTATGCCTGTGCCAGGCATAATGTATGCAAGGGGGGCATTTCACTGCACCATTTTTTGTGACTATTTTTTAACACCTATACAGAGTAGGCATTAAAAGGGGCCATTCCATTGTTTTCAATGGACCCTTACGTACTGTGCAGGATTAGCGCCAACATTTTGATGCTAATGCTGCAGAGTACATCAATAGCAGCAAAGATGTTGATGCTATTGTATATTAAATATATAAGGGGGACTAAGGGGGAACTAAGGTGCACAAGAAAAGTGGCGTTGCATTGGATGAACCGCCACATTTCTTGAATTCGACCTAATATTGAAAGAATTTAGTGAACATAGGGACTCATTTACGAGGGCATATTGACACACTGCGCCATTGGAGCATCATTTTTTTTATGCTCCAGTCAGGCAGTGTGCCATCCCATATTTAGAAGGCCATGCAAAGCCACCTAGCAGAAAACTGGGTGAAAGGGGCATTCCATGGGTGTTGCTATGGAGGTTCCAATGCAATACCCATGGAACGCTAAGGAATCTGATGCATTCCCAGATTTACAAGCCTGCAACGGGGAGAAATTGCTTTATTTGTCCCCACTTTTTCCTCTGCAGCACACATAGAAAGAGGAAAGCAACTCTAGTGATTGTTTTTGTGCAGGAAGGTGTTCCTTCCTGCACAAAAACACTCATCCCCACAATGCAGGCAGTCCCATAGTGCCAATAAGCACAAAGAGCCAGCTCCGGATATCTGATCATGCTTTACCGGGTCAAATTAAAAAAGCTGACCATAATAAAGAGCAGGTCAGATACAGACCCAGGTTAGTCCAGCTGAGGTTCTACCTTCTCAGGTTTGTGCCAAGAGTCCCTTTTGCATTGCAGAGGGCCTTGAACTGCAGGGAGAGCATAGCTGGATGTTGTCAGTGAAACACGAGGATCTGGCAAGTGACGCGGGCGGACACTGCTGGATCTTAGCAGTGGTGGAGTGAGAAGAGTTGGGCTGGCGGAGCTTCATGTAGATTTGTGGTGCGAGCAACGAGGCCTCTGAGAAAACTGACCCATTTACAGTCACTCAGAACTCAAAAGCTTGCTTTCAGCACCTGTAAGCCAGGTACAGGACCCGAGAGTCTCCACTTCGGGGTCAGGAACTTGCTGCAGATCTGGTTCAGGATGTTGGAGAGCCTTTAAATGTGCCTAAGGCTCAGATGAGGAGGCGAGCCCTTGGCATCACATTGGGGCCCTAGGTTGAAGATGAAGTTTCAGGACCAGTTCTTCTTCCTCAGGCAAGAGAGCAGCAGGTCAGCACAGCATGGCAGCATATAATTTAGAGTAGCAGTTCAGCAAAATGGAAGTCCTTGTAGCAGGTCCACAGGCCTTCTTCCTGGCAGAGTATCCATAGGTTTAGAAGTGCACTGAAGAGTTGCGGTTTGAGGTCCAATATTTATACGCAGTTGTGCCTTTGCAGTGTAAAGAAGCTTTTAAAGGTATGCCTTTGAAGTGCACAGACACCCTTCTTTCCTGGCCCTGGCTCCAGACTAACTACAGGGGCTATACCGCTCTTTGTATGGTGACATGACACAGCCTATTCCACTGTTAGTGTGGGTGGACCCAGCTCCTCCCACCCATCCTGCCAAGGATGGCCCATCCAGTCACATCTAAGCTCCCCATTGTGGGTGGTTGTCTAGAAGGAATATACAAAGCCCAATTGTCAGCTGCACCCAGTCATGGGACCCAGAGACAGGCTGCAGGCACCAAATGGCTAACGCAAGAAAATGTCAAGTTTCTAAAAGGGGAATTTTCACAATTGCAATATAAAATCCAACTTCAACATAAGCTAGGATTACAAATTGTGATTCCAGAGGCACCAAACATGAACTAGTCACTTATTCTCATTTGGAAATTTCACATATAAAATGTAATTAGGTAATTCTAAAGTTATCCTATGGGAAAGGTCGGCCTTGCAGTCCTGATTTTCACTACCAGAAAATGTAAAACTTAAAAATACACTGCACCCGACTCTTGGGAATGTCCAGGGTCTCCCTCACGGACGACCTCTATGCATTAAAAAGGAAGGTTTGGGCCTGGCAAAAGGTTTATTTTTCCAGGTTGAAAAGGCAGTTTAAAATTGCACACACAGGCTGAAATGGCAGGTCTGAGACATTTTTAGAGTATTGCATAAGTGGGTGGCACAATCAGTGGTACAGGCGCACTAGTAGTATTGACATTTACAGGCACTGGGCACAGGTGATGCCAGTTTACTAGGGACTTACAAGTCAATTAAATATGCCAGTTTCATTTAAGCCAAGCTAACATATTTTAAGCAGTGAGCAGAAGCACTTGAGCACTGGTTAGCAGTAGTAAAGTGCCCGGAGTCCTAAGGCAACAGAAACAAATTCAGTAAAATAGGAGAAGGAATATGACAGGTCTAGAGATTACCTGCAGAGAAGGCTAAGTAGGGCTAAGTCCAATAGGCGTTTCCTAATTGTGAGTCACAATCTTATGTATCAATAGTTTGTGACCCCAAATAGAAACTATTGATCATTTACCAACACCATTAAGGAAGTCGTAACCGATTTGTAAAGAGGGAATTGTCTACTTGGGCAAAATTCCTGTCTGTGCGTCATGGCATGCGACCCTGGGAGGAGAAAGCAATAGTCCTTTGTACAACGGCCTTCTAAGTCAGATGTATTTCCAAATGGAAAACATTAAATGTAACTTCAGTTCCTTTAAGGAATAGTGGATGCAAATATGGGTATGGTGGTTTGCTGTTCCTTTCAAACCAGCATCCCTGTGTTAACATCCAATTACAGAGGTTTGCGATCACTGACCTCCCTTTATAATACTCATTAAGCAGGTTGTTCTGTGATCCCTGTTACTGGAGATTTCAGGACCGCAAAATCAGAGACTCTACACAAAACGTTGGTGCACAATTTGGATCCACCTTTTACAAGCTGTCTCTTAGTTCATCGAGCCCTAAGAGAAGAACACTACAATATGTGCATCGCCACTAATCACAGCAGCAACCACGCACACACACAGATGATTAGGTGCATAGGTCACAGATGTGTGGCTGTAACTGTGCAAATGGAGGTCTGTAAACCAATTTATGCAAAAGCGCACACTGTTCTTGAGCCCCAAGTATTTATTTGATCGCAAGAGAAGAAGCAGTAAAGGGCAGTATGTCTTTGATTAAGGGCTGCTTCTTCGCTGCTGACCCGGAAATAATCTTATGTCAGTACATGACTAGCAGCCATTTCCGCCTCAGCACTACACAAGCCATTTCATGACCTATACCTCACAATTGTTGTCTTGGGCACAAGGCGACAAAAACGCCTCTGGCAGTAAAGTCTGGTTGCATTATGGTTTAAAACTCAGGCACACACAGCGAGTATTCATCCTTTATCAATTCTGAAATTATCCACTGGGGTTGTAAATCTTTCACTCGTAGGCCATTTCAGTAACTGATAAGAAAGCACAATAATTCCATTGACTGATAACTGACCTTTCTGAAAGTGCCTTTCAAAGGGCTGCCCTCAGAAATGTACTTGATTCTGTTCTGCATGATGATTCACAAAAGCTAACCTTTGCCAAACCTAACAGTATGTTTCTTCGCTGATAAACTGAGAGAAGGTGAGTGTTGGAGTGTGTTTTTTAAAAGCAATATTAACACGAAAAGCGTGCAATATATTGTGTGATGAAGCCGCATAGAAAACGTGTTAACATAGAAAATAATACACACGTTTGAAATGTGCCCACGGGGAGTGGCTGCCAATGTAAACGAAGACTAATGAAAAGCTTGTTAATTCTGAATTATTATGCAATAATGTTTTAAATTTGTATTAGCATATCATAATTAGAGCTATGTGTTAAGAGTTTGCTTATTAATTAAAGGGCCTTAGCTTAGCGAGGGTCCGGGCCTAGCTGCCTGGCCTCGTATTAAACTGCATTTTCTAACGTGTAATGTGCTGTATTTTCTGAAGTACACGAAGCTGTGCTTTTCCAGAAGTTAACAACAAAAGGCAACTCATTACTTGAAATAAATGCACATTCTAAACATGTAAGAATAAACTTATGAGTGCTCATACACTGACACACATCGTTGCCTTGATGTGTAATTCCGGGTTTACAATAGTAGACCCGTTTTAATAATGAACAAACAATTCAGTGGGGCACATCAACAATCAATGTCTATGCTTTTATAATATCATAATGAGATGACAAGAGAGATCCTCGTATATTCTAACTAAAATGCTAATTAATATATCTCCCTTTCCTGAATGTGTAGACAAACAATAATTAACCAAATAAGAAAACATGTAACCATGTAAAACTAACCAAACAGACTATGTCCATGCAGATAGAAAAAAAAAATGAATACAAAAAAAACAAGTATATCTCATATTATACACATAAACATATACACATATAAACACAACATATAGAATAGGAATGAAAAGCCATCAGCCGACACGTGTTTCGTCCTGACTGGACTTCGACACGTGTTTCGTCCTGACTGGACTTCTTCAAGGCTGAGAGAATCACAACAAATAACAATCAATTACAACAGATATATATGTACAATATATACAAACATTAAAAAAATATATATATATAATCAAATGTTTTGTCCTTTCATTTTCCAAAATACAAAAACAAATAAATTCTTTGGTCAATTGAATACAAAAGCTCTTATATATGCATATTATTTGTAATATTTCTCTTGATTAAAAATTTAACAAGAGACTTCAGAGGAAAGGTAGAACACCACCACCACACAGCCTCAGTGGTAAAGTATTTATTTGAAATGTCCGACAATATAGTATAAAATATTTCCCATGTCCCCAAGAGTGGGTCTGTTAAAGCCACAGCGATAGTTAACCATGCAACATGCAAGCCCAAGTGTAAATGAATTTCTTTTTTGTTGGCATTCAATCACTTTTATATCTAAAATTTCTCTTTTTTCAAAAATAAACCACTTAATACCCAGAATAACCCCTCCTTGTGTAATAGTGAGGAAAATGAATCTAATGAGTATATACCTTTGTTCACTTCTATGTCCGTATATTCATATCCCATTTATCATCCTCTACAAAGAAGGGGGGGGGGAACTGATAATTTTATTATTCCCCTTTCGCTTGGCAGAATTTATTTCAGGGAATGCCAATATAATGTATTGTAGTGCAATTACTGACCTGTTTTCAATCACAGTCAGTTACTTCCTTGCTGTCTTCGAAATAAATCTAAGTTACGGGCATCGCATACCTCATGCATTAAGGAACCAACTGAAATACAAATAAAAATAGCTCTAGTATCCTCTCTAGAAAGACCTCAGTTCCTATGTAATCATCTTTGTACCAATGTCTCCACGCTATCCTGGTAATGGAGCCAACATTCTAATAATGCTCCATTTTTCATTAAGTTACATAAGACACATTTCCCAGACTTCTGCCATACACTTACCTATAAGCCTCTCTTTCTGTTCTTAAATTGCATCCCAGTTCTATTTCCCGATATGTCTCGGCTAGTGCATCGAGGGCCCCTGTACCTCGCCTCACTCTCCCTGACTTTTCCAAGGTAAGTGCAAGTCCCTCGCCGGCATTTTGCGCGCCGCGTTAATACTCAAACAAAGTTAATTAGCAGCAAAAACGGACTAACGCCTGCCCTTAAAACCGCGGCGGCCATTTTGAAGTGGTTCATATTTAGTGAATGCTACCACAAAGTAAAGACGAATTATCGTCTATAGCCTATGTAAACATTTGGGAACGGCGATTTGTATATTCATATCCTTCGCCGTCATTTTGAACGCCGCGTTAGTACTCAAACAGAATTCATTGGCCGAAAAAACAGACAAACACCTACCTATAAAACCGCGGCGGCCATTTTGAAGTGGTTCATATTTAGTAAGTACTACCACCTAATGAAAGCGGATTGTCGTTTGTAGCCTGTGCAAACATTTGAAAGCAGCGATTTCAATATCTCACATCCTTCAACTAGTACACCAGTCGTATTTAACAACCTTAAGCGAACAATGAGCACGGATTTGCACCTAGTCCTAATGACTACAGCGGCCATTATCAAGAGATTTATGCTTACTAGAAACTATTGAACAACGCAGATGAAGGCCTGTCTACTGCATATAACTACGGCGGCCATTTTTAAATGGCAATCACCATATGTCACATATAACATTTCGATAATAAACTTTACAGCAGTAAACTTTAAACTTTATGAGAGAGTGCAAATTAGATCTATTTGTCAACCAAAGAAATACATTTTTAACCATCCAATATCATGATGGCAAAGTGATTTCTACCCCCAGTTTGTACAGAAATGTCACATTAGTAAACATATAGAGTGAAGCCGTGAACGGTCCCCCCAACATATAGAAAATTCGAATGAGAAAGGAAAAGACCCTCCCGATCTGTGAAGAATTACGATATAGAATGGATGTTAACAAAGTTAGTAACTCATATCCTTTGTGTGTTATGCTACATCCATAGTATGCAAAATAGATACATTCAGAGGAAATGGTACAATTCCTCATCCAAATTAATGCCCATTTCAATCGTTCTTAATTTAATAATCCATTTTGCTTCATTTTTTCGCAAGTCCAGTGTTCTGTTGCCACCCCAGCGTTCATCGGGATTTGATTTATACCCATGTATTTTACTAATGGAACCTCAGTTACTGGATGTTTATCTTTAACATGCCGTACTAGCGGTGATGCTATGTCATGATTTCTTAAGGCTCTGATATGTTCTTGAATACCTTCCTTCAAGGGCCTTATTGTACTGCCCACATATATCTGGCCACATATGCATTCCAATATATATACCACAAATTTCGTATTGCAGTTAATAAAGGTGGAGATTTTATATCTATCACTACCATTGTAGCTGAATTCAGTGGTTTTATGCAATGCCATACTACACATATTACAATTCCCACACCTGTAGAAACCTGCAATTTTTTTAGGAAGCCATGTTGCTTTACTTTCCATTAAGGGTGGTAAAAAACTTTTACAGACTTCATTTCTAATGGTTTTACCTCTTTTGTGGATCATTTTAGGTTTCTTAGGAAGTATAGCAGCAAGTGTCTCATCTGTCTGTAGAACATTCCAATGTTTACATAGAATGTGATATATGTTGTGACTATTTTGGCTATACGCCGTACAAAAACTCATTGCTCTGTATGATGAACTGTCTCGCATCTTTGTCTTTTGACCCAGTAGGGTAGTTCTACATGTTAGATCAATCTTTTTCCTTGCTGTTTTAATGATACGCTTGGAATAGCCTCTCTGTGCAAACCTGTCTTCCAATTTATTTAATTCTATGTTACATACATTGGGATCACTACAATTTCTTTTCAGTCTAGTCATTTCCCCAAATGGGATGGCTGAAATTTGACTTTTGGGGTGTGCACTTTCCGCATGTAGTACCGAATTGCAGGCTGTTGGTTTGCGGTAGATTTTCGTATAGATCTTGTTATCTACGATGGATATCTCTAGATCTAAAAAGCAGACTTTGTTCTTACTGAATTCATACGTCATTTGGATATTGAAAATGTTACAATTGATGTATTCATAGAATTCCATTAATAGTTGTTCCGATCCAGTCCAAATCATTAAAACATCATCAATATATCTTCCCCAGAAGAAAATGTTGTCAGTAAATACAGAGGGGCCCTTCTTCCAAACATGTATTGCTTCAAAGAAGCCCATATATATATTCGCATATGATGGAGAGAACCGTGAGCCCATAGCTACTCCTTGTGCTTGCTTAAACCATTGCCTCTCATGTAAAAATACATTATTTTCCAATGTAAATTCAATCATACATAGTATCATATCCGTGTGTTCCATATGTGATGCAGATCTCCCAGACAGAAAGTGCCGCACTGCTTGTAAGCCCTTATCTTTGGGAATACATGTATATAGAGAAGATACATCTAAGGTGACCAGCATCATATCTGGAGTCCAATTCACGTCCTCCAGCTTACAAAGAACATCCTTCGTGTCCTGTAGATATGAAGGGATGTTTTTCACAACAGGCTGCAAATAACTACCAATGAACTCGGAAAGTCTCTCCGTAGGCGCTCCTATTCCCGATATTATGGGTCTGCCTGGTGGTGAAATGGCACTTTTATGTAATTTGGGTAATACATATATACAAGGTGATGTAGGATAAGGATTGAGAATATATTTAAATTCCAAATCAGAAATTAACCCCTGATTGCACCATAAGAATAACAGTTTTTCCAGTTCATCAACAATCTTTTTAATGGGATTACATTGCAATTTAACATATGCACTACTATCCGCTAGTTGTCTATCTATTTCTTGGACATAGTTTGCTCTATCTAAAATAACAATGTTTCCCCCCTTGTCTGCCTCTTTAATCACTATATCATGATTACTTCCCAGTTCCTTAAGAGCCAATCTCTGTTTTTTTGTTATATTGAATGATTTGTGAAAGTTGCCACATTTAATTTGTTTTTGCAGTTTATACAAATCTTCTTTCACCAATCTCCCAAACACTTCTATGACATTATTGCTGGGTAACTTAGGGGTAAAACTAGACTTAGGTTTGAGGCCACTATTTAGAGATGTATCCTGAACAATTTTGAGGTCATTTAATAGGTCTAGCCTGTCCATGTTGTTATAATCCATATTTTCTAAGGTGAGTAAAAGCTCAATGTCTGCAATATCTTTGATGGTATAGTTACTCACTGTAGTACTCATTATGGTATCGTAAATTGTTTCTGTATGCTTTTCTGTCTTGTCTGCAAAATATTTTTTGAGTTTCAATTGTCGAAGAAATTTTAAAAAATCAATATGTACTTGCGTCATGTCACAAAGATTAGACACACAAAAGCCCAATCCTTTACCTAACACCTTTAGTTGTTCTTCAGTGAGAGTATGTTTGGATAAATTCACAATTGAAATGCTGCTACAATCCTGTGCAGCATCTACTAACTTTTTATTAGATGCAGGTATCAATTGTTCTTGATTTTGTTCCTTGCTGCTCTGGTTTGCATCCCTATAGCTGGTTGATTTTTGACTTCCTCTTCTCCTTTTGCCTCTACGTGTTTTGGCCTTACATTTTGAAAAGGCTGGTTGTAAGCATACCTCTTGTTTCCTAATCTGTACCTTTTTGCTTCCTGTAAAAAACTATTGGTGGGCATTTGGTCATCATTAGGATTTGAATTGGTATTATCACTTGATATACTAGTGCTGTCTGATTCATCTGATGTTATTGAAAAGTCCGATTCATGGGTCACAACTCCCAATGTGCCCTTCGCATTTATAGCTTGTCCTTTATGAATGAAATTATCAAATCTCCTAGCGAACGTGTATATTCTACCACTTTCATAATCTCTATCATCTCTTCGTAATTTTGACATTTTTTTGTTCTTGATATACATCTGATGTTTATCAAGCACTTCTTTCAAAATCTTGTCATTTTTTATTTTGACATCTGGCAAATTTAGGGCCTTGATTTCATTTTCTAATTCCTGTATGTCTTTTAGTAATTTTTCCCTTTTTTCCTCCGCATGTTGTATTAAAATTGTCATCATACCTTTCGAAGTATCGAAGAGCAGTTGTTCCCACTCCAACATGTGTTTGACTGACAAGTCGTCAAAAGTAGGGAATATAATTACTCTCAGGCCCCGAGGGACCTTTTTTTCTGTGATGTATTTTTTTAAAACTGTGGCATCCCACCATCGGGATAGTTCCTGTTTTTTCAATTTTTCTAAGCGTAGGTATTTAGATCTCATACCTTCTGGGCAATTACCTATACCTTGGGCAACATTACTAGTATTTGAAGTGTGTGAGAACATAGCATGAAAGATCTTGTCTCTCTCATCATCAAACATTGCCATTTTTTTAGGAGTGCCTATTCAGCTACCCCTACAATATTGATCTAGTATTTTTCGAAGTGCAAATAATCAATATGAACATATACAATCAACAACAAAAGGCAACTCATTACTTGAAATAAATGCACATTCTAAACATGTAAGAATAAACTTATGAGTGCTCATACACTGACACACATCGTTGCCTTGATGTGTAATTCCGGGTTTACAATAGTAGACCCGTTTTAATAATGAACAAACAATTCAGTGGGGCACATCAACAATCAATGTCTATGCTTTTATAATATCATAATGAGATGACAAGAGAGATCCTCGTATATTCTAACTAAAATGCTAATTAATATATCTCCCTTTCCTGAATGTGTAGACAAACAATAATTAATCAAATATGAAAACATGTAACCATGTAAAACTAACCAAACAGACTATGTCCATGCAGATAGAAAAAAAAATTTAATACAAAAAAAAAAGTATATATCATATTATACACATAAACATATACACATATAAACACAACATATAGAATAGGAATGAAAAGCCATCAGCCGACACGTGTTTCGTCCTGACTGGACTTTGACACGTGTTTCGTCCTGACTGGACTTCTTCAAGGCTGAGAGAATCACAACAAATAACAATCAATTACAACAGATATATATGTACAATATATACAAACATTAAAAAAATATATATATACATCAAATGTTTTGTCCTTTCATTTTCCAAAATACAAAAACAAATAAATTCTTTGGTCAATTGAATACAAAAGCTCTTATATATGCATATTATTTGTAATATTTCTCTTGATTAAAAATTTAACAAGAGACTTCAGAGGAAAGGAAGAACACAACCACCACACAGCCTCAGTGGTAAAGTATTTATTTGAAATGTCCGACAATATAGTATAAAATATTTCCCATGTCCCCAAGAGTGGGTCTGTTAAAGCCACAGCGATAGTTAACCATGCAACATGCAAGCCCAAGTGTAAATGAATTTCTTTTTTGTTGGCATTCAATCACTTTTATATCTAAAATTTCTCTTTTTTCAAAAATAAACCACTTAAAACCCAGAATAACCCCTCCTTGTGTAATAGTGAGGAAAATGAATCTAATGAGTATATACCTTTGTTCACTTCTATGTCCGTATATTCATATCCCATTTATCATCCTCTACAAAGAAGGGGGGGGGAAATGATAATTTTATAATTCCCCTTTCGCTTGTCAGAATTTATTTCAGGGAATGCCAATATAATGTATTGTAGTGCAATTACTGACCTGTTTTCAATCACAGTCAGTTACTTCCTTGCTGTCTTCGAAATAAATCAAAGTTACGGGCATCGCATACCTCATGCATTAAGGAACCAACTGAAATACAAATAAAATTAGCTCTATTATCCTCTCTAGAAAGACCTCAGTTCCTATGTAATCATCTTTGTACCAATGTCTCCACGCTATCCTGGTAATGGAGCCAACATTCTAATAATGCTCCATTTTTCATTAAGTTACATAAGACACATTTCCCAGACTTCTGCCATACACTTACCTATATGCCTCTCTTTCTGTTCTTAAATTGCATCCCAGTTCTATTTCCCGATATGTCTCGGCTAGTGCATCGAGGGCCCCTGTACCTCGCCTCACTCTCCCCGACTTTTCCAAGGTAAGTGCAAGTCCCTCGCCGGCATTTTGCGCGCCGCGTTAATACTCAAACAAAGTTAATTAGCAGCAAAAACGGACAAACGCCTGCCCATAAAAAAGCGGCGGCCATTTTGAAGTGGTTCATATTTAGTGAATGCTACCACAAAGTAAAGACGAATTATCGTCTATAGCCTATGTAAACATTTGGGAACGGCGATTTGTATATTCATATCCTTCGCCGTCATTTTGAACGCCGCGTTAGTACTCAAACAGAATTCATTGGCCGAAAAAACAGACAAACACCTACCTATAAAACCGCGGCGGCCATTTTAAAGTGGTTCATATTTAGTAAGTACTACCACCTAATGAAAGCGGATTGTCGTTTGTAGCCTGTGCAAACATTTGAAAGCGGCGATTTCAATATCTCACATCCTTCAACTAGTACACCAGTCGTATTTAACAACCTTAAGCGAACAATGAGCACGGATTTGCACCTAGTCCTAATGACTACAGCGGCCATTATCAAGAGATTTTTGCTTACTAGAAACTATTGAACAACACAGATGAAGACCTGTCTACTGCATATAACTACGGCGGACATTTTTTAATGGCAATCACCATATGTCACATATAACATTTCGATAATAAACTTTACAGCAGTAAACTTTAAACTTTATGAGAGAGTGCAAATTAGATCTATTTGCCAACCAAAGAAATACATTTTTAACCATCCAATATCATGATGGCAAAGTGATTTCTACCCCCAGTTTGTACAGAAATGTCACATTAGTAAACATATAGAGTGAAGCCGTGAACGGTCCCCCCAACATATAGAAAATTCGAATGAGAAAGGAAAAGACCCTCCCGATCTGTGAAGAATTACGATATAGAATGGATGTTAACAAAGTTAGTAACTCATATCCTTTGTGTGTTATGCTACATCCATAGTATGCAAAATAGATACATTCAGAGGAAATGGTACAATTCATCATCCAAATTCATGCCCATTTCAATCGTTCTTAATTTAATAATCCATTTTGCTTAATTTTTTCGCAAGTCCAGTGTTCTGTTGCCACCCCTAGCGTTCATCGGGATTTGATTTATACCCATGTATTTTACTAATGGAACCTCAGTTACTGGATGTTTATCTTTAACATGCCGTACTAGCGGTGATGCTATGTCATGATTTCTTAGGGCTCTGATATGTTCTTGACTACGTTCCTTCAAGGGCCTTATTGTACTGCCCACATATATCTGGCCACATATGCATTCCAATATATATACCACAAATTTCGTATTGCAGTTAATAAAGGTGGAGATTTTATATTTATTACTACCATTGTAGCTGAATTCAGTGGTTTTATGCAATGCCATACTACACATATTACAATTCCCACACCTGTAGAAACCCGCAATTTTTTTAGGAAGCCATGTTGCTTTACTTTCCATTAAGGGTGGTAAAAAACTTTTACAGACTTCATTTCTAATGGTTTTACCTCTTTTGTGGATCACTTTAGGTTTCTTAGGAAGTATAGCAGCAAGTGTCTCATCTGTCTGTAGAACATTCCAATGTTTACATAGAATGTGATATATGTTGTGACTATTTTGGCTATACGCCGTACAAAAACTCATTGCTCTGTATGATGAACTGTCTTGCATCTTTGTCTTTTGACCCAGTAGGGTAGTTCTACATGTTTGATCAATCTTTTTCCTTGCTGTTTTAATGATACGCTTGGAATAGCCTCTCTGTGCAAACCTGTCTTCCAATTTATTTAATTCTATGTTACATACATTGGGATCACTACAATTTCTTTTCAGTATAGTCATTTCCCCAAATGGGATGGCTGAAATTTGACTTTTGGGGTGTGCACTTTCCGCATGTAGTACCGAATTGCAGGCTGTTGGTTTGCGGTGGATTTTCGTATAGATCTTGTTATCTATGATGGATATCTCTAGATCTAAAAAGCAGACTTTGTTCTTACTGAATTCATACGTCATTTGGATATTGAAAATGTTACAATTGATGTGTTCATAGAATTCCATTAATAGTTGTTCCGATCCAGTCCAAATCATTAAAACATCATCAATATATCTTCCCCAGAAGAAAATGTTGTCAGTAAATACAGAGGGGCCCTTCTTCCAAACATGTATTGCTTCAAAGAAGCCCATATATATATTCGCATATGATGGAGAGAACCGTGAGCCCATAGCTACTCCTTGTGCTTGCTTAAACCATTGCCCCTCATGTAAAAATACATTATTTTCCAATGTAAATTCAATCATACATAGTATCATATCCGTGTGTTCCATATGTGATGCAGATCTCTCAGACAGAAAGTGCTGCACTGCTTGTAAGCCCTTATCTTTGGGAATATATGTATATAGAGAAGATACATCTAAGGTGACCAGCATCATATCTGGAGTCCAATTCACGTCCTCCAGCTTACAAAGAACATCCTTCATGTCCTGTAGATATGAAGGGATGTTTTTCACAACAGGCTTCAAAGAACTATCAATGAACTCGGAAAGTCTCTCCGTAGGCGCTCCTATTCCCGATATTATGGGTCTGCCTGGTGGTGAAATGGCACTTTTATGTAATTTGGGTAATACGTATATACAAGGTGATGTAGGATAAGGATTGAAGATATATTTAAATTCCAAATCAGAAATTAACCCCTGATTGCACCATAAGAATAACAGTTTTTCCAGTTCATCAACAATCTTTTTAATGGGATTACATTGCAATTTAACATATGCACTACTATCCGCTAGTTGTCTATCTATTTCTTGGACATAGTTTGCTCTATCTAAAATAACAATGTTTCCCCCCTTGTCTGCCTCTTTAATCACTATATCATTATTACCTCCCAGTTCCTTAAGAGCCAATCTCTGTTTATTTGTTATATTGAATGATTTGTGAAAGTTGCCACATTTAACTTGTTTTTGCAGTTTATACAAATCTTCTTTCACCAATCTCCCAAACACTTCTATGACATTATTGCTGGGTAACTTAGGGGTAAAACTAGACTTAGGTTTGAGGCCACTATTTAGAGATGTATCCTGAACAATTTTGAGGTCATTTAATAGGTCTAGCCTGTCCATGTTGTTATAATCCATATTTTCTAAGGTGAGTAAAAGCTCAATGTCTGCAATATCTTTGATGGTATAGTTACTCACTGTAGTACTCATTATGGTATTGGAAATTGTTTCTGTATGCTTTTCTGTCTTGTCTGCAAAATATTTTTTGAGTTTCAATTGTCGAAGAAATTTAAAAAAATCAATATGTACTTGCGTCATGTCACAAAGATTAGACACACAAAAGCCCAATCCTTTACCTAACACCTTTAGTTGTTCTTCAGTGAGAGTATGTTTGGATAAATTCACAATTGAAATGCTGCTACAATCCTGTGCAGCATCTACTAACTTTTTATTAGATGCAGGTATCAATTGTTCTTGATTTTGTTCCTTGCTGCTCTGGTTTGCATCCCTATAGCTGGTTGATTTTTGACTTCCTCTTCTCCTTTTGCCTCTACGTGTTTTGGCCTTACATTTTGAAAAGGCTGGTTGTAAGCATACCTCTGGATGTAGCATAACACACAAAGGATATGAGTTACTAACTTTGTTAACATCCATTCTATATCGTAATTCTTCACAGATCGGGAGGGTCTTTTCCTTTCTCATTCGAATTTTCTATATGTTGGGGGGACCGTTCACGGCTTCACTCTATATGTTTACTAATGTGACATTTCTGTACAAACTGGGGGTAGAAATCACTATGCCATCATGATATTGGATGGTTAAAAATGTATTTCTTTGGTTGGCAAATAGATCTAATTTGCACTCTCTCATAAAGTTTAAAGTTTACTGCTGTAAAGTTTATTATCGAAATGTTATATGTGACATATGGTGATTGCCATTTAAAAATGGCCGCCGTAGTTATATGCAGTAGACAGGTCTTCATCTGCGTTGTTCAATAGTTTCTAGTAAGCATAAATCTCTTGATAATGGCCGCTGTAGTCATTAGGACTAGGTGCAAATCCGTGCACATTGTTCGCTTAAGGTTGTTAAATACGACTGGTGTACTAGTTGAAGGATGTGAGATATTGAAATCGCCGCTTTCAAATGTTTGCACAGGCTACAAACGACAATCCGCTTTCATTAGGTGGTAGTACTTACTAAATATGAACCACTTCAAAATGGCCGCCGCGGTTTTATAGAAAGGTGTTTGTCCGTTTTTTCGGCCAATGAATTCTGTTTGAGTACTAACGCGGCGTTCAAAATGATGGCGAAGGATATGAATATACAAATCGCCGTTCCCAAATGTTTACATAGGCTATAGACGATAATTCGTCTTTACTTTGTGGTAGCATTCACTAAATATGAACCACTTCAAAATGGCCGCCGCGGTTTTATGGGCAGGCGTTTGTCCGTTTTTGCTGCTAATTAACTTTGTTTGAGTATTAACGCGGCGCGCAAAATGCCGGCGAGGGACTTGCACTTACCTTGGAAAAGTCGGGGAGAGTGAGGCGAGGTACAGGGGCCCTCGATGCACTAGCCGAGACATATCGGGAAATAGAACTGGGATGCAATTTAAGAACAGAAAGAGAGGCATATAGGTAAGTGTATGGCAGAAGTCTGGGAAATGTGTCTTATGTAACTTAATGAAAAATGGAGCATTATTAGAATGTTGGCTCCATTACCAGGATAGCGTGGAGACATTGGTGCAAAGATGATTACATAGGAACTGAGGTCTTTCTAGAGAGGATAATAGAGCTATTTTTATTTGTATTTCAGTTGGTTCCTTAATGCATGAGGTATGCGATGCCCGTAACTTTGATTTATTTCGAAGACAGCAAGGAAGTAACTGACTGTGATTGAAAACAGGTCAGTAATTGCACTACAATACATTATATTGGCATTCCCTGAAATAAATTCTGACAAGCGAAAGGGGAATAATAAAATTATCATTTTCCCCCCCCCTTCTTTGTAGAGGATGATAAATGGGATATGAATATACGGACATAGAAGTGAACAAAGGTATATACTCATTAGATTCATTTTCCTCGCTATTACACAAGGAGGGGTTATTCTGGGTATTAAGTGGTTTATTTTTGAAAAAAGAGAAATTTTAGATATAAAAGTGATTGAATGCCAACAAAAAAGAAATTCATTTACACTTGGGCTTGCATGTTGCATGGTTAACTATCGCTGTGGCTTTAACAGACCCACTCTTGGGGACATGGGAAATATTTTATACTATATTGTCGGACATTTCAAATAAATACTTTACCACTGAGGCTGTGTGGTGGTGGTGTTCTTCCTTTCCTCTGAAGTCTCTTGTTAAATTTTTAATCAAGAGAAATATTACAAATAATATGCATATATAAGAGCTTTTGTATTCAATTGACCAAAGAATTTATTTGTTTTTGTATTTTGGAAAATGAAAGGTCAAAACATTTGATGTATATATATTTTTTTTTAATGTTTGTATATATTGTACATATATATCTGTTGTAATTGATTGTTATTTGTTGTGATTCTCTCAGCCTTGAAGAAGTCCAGTCAGGACGAAACACGTGTCGAAGTCCAGTCAGGACGAAACACGTGTCGGCTGATGGCTTTTCATTCCTATTCTATATGTTGTGTTTATATGTGTATATGTTTATGTGTATAATATGATATATACTTTTTTTTTTGTATTAAAATTTTTCTATCTGCATGGACATAGTCTGTTTGGTTAGTTTTACATGGTTACATGTTTTCTTATTTGGTTAATTATTGTTTGTCTACACATTCAGGAAAGGGAGATTTATTAATTAGCATTTTAGTTAGAATATACGAGCATCTCTCTTGTCATCTCATTATGATATTATAAAAGCATAGACTTTTCCAGAAGTTATGTGTGTGTGTAGCCATAGTAAATTCTTTCTAATGAGAACCGACTTGCTCAAGGCAACGTTCTTGCTGAATGCAACAGAGTGTAATTTGTAACAGGTTCAAGGTTAACTGTAGTAGGAGAAAACAATGGAGACACTGACTGGAGGGCAAAGTGTAACTTTTCCTACCTGACATTCCAACCGTTGAAGACGTCAATAACATGAACCAATCCGCAACATGAGAACTGTGGTTTGTGGAAAATTCTGGCAAGATGCTTAACAATTATTGGACAGAGATAACAATGCACCAATTATTATCCAATGAGGAGTTATGGGCTAATTAGACAGTTTTGATTTAATGGAGAGACCTAAGAAGAAATGGGGAAACTTCACTTTACTCACTCACAGAGACTTTCGCACTTTTCTTGCTTTGTCCTATTACTAGGAAGCATCCTACCCATCCTTGCCTGATACTTACTTCTCCTCCATATGAGGGAAGGACCTATTTCTTAGCTATGCTATATTCAGACTTTGCCCCGTCCCACCTCTGCTGATGGCAAATCGACTGATGTCCTGAGGACGAAGACTGATGCCGTTTGCTGATCTGTTGGATTGGTAACTATCTGATGCAAAATTGTAATTGTCTGTTTGCCTTTTCTTTCTAGGTACCAACTGCTATTTTGATAGAGGCCTTAGTTTAGATGTTTTCCAAATTTATGTTTTTCTAAAATGTTTGCATGAAGCCCAACATGCTGATGCTAATTTGAGGTTAGTTAAGTTGTTCATAATATCTTATGCAAATAGACAAATGACTGAGTTCTTGCTTTGTTGAATCACGCATTACTGAGACTTTGCTAAATTGCTTCATATTAATGATGTGCCTAATACTGAGTGAATATTCTCTATGCATTGATTAATTGTGTTCTAATTGCTAATTAGGAGAGTTTCTTTATTGCTAATGAGATTAACAGAGATGACATTAGATTGTAATCAATAGGGAAATAAAATATCCTAACACTTAATTAAACTGGTGTGGTTATTCATGACTGAAAGGTCATGGTGTGTTCAACTTATTGATTCTTACTAAATGTTATTGGTTAGTTTGTTGGTTAGTTAGAGTAATTATTGATTGATTTATTGGTCTATTGATTTGTGATGCCAAAAAGACATTTCGTACTGGGAAGTCCCCGAACGTGGTCCAAAGGTTTGTTGACCTAAACGCGTCTCCTTGTAAGTTTACTTATCAAGGCTCTGAGGCGCTAACATGAGCACATATGGCAACCCATTTGTCAAAATTACACGTCTAACAAAAACGTTATATGCACTTTTGATACATGTCTTCCGGTTCTAATCGCAGTAAATAATATAAATTATTCTTCCTTGGCAGGACTAGAAATCCAAACTTTCACATCACCACATAAGTCAGCAAAAACATGCGCCTAGACAATCCTTGCTGACTTGTGAGGCTACACACTTAAATACATTTTCAAGTCGATATTCTCTATTTTCATATGCTAGAGTGAAGCTTGTCTTTGAAATTCCTCGTGCTACTTGTATCTACCCATAGCACATAGAGAGAGTAACTTTTAAATATTTGTTCATCCTTTTTACTCAGGATGAATTTTTTTTAAATACCACGATCAAACGGGTTGAAAGTACAGCTGTACTGAAATTCTGTGCAAACATCTCTATCATATAGTCCTGCATAATATGACCTACTTTTCCTGTAAAATGGCGGGTGTGAGAAAATGCCCCTTTTCACGAGGTCACCCCTATGTTTTTGCTTAATTTTATTGATGGTTTTGGACTATACTAGCTGGGGCACTCCTGTCCAGTACCCAGTGTCTATTCTCTGATCCCTAAAACATAGAGAAATCGGCCAATCCCTGCCCAGGTTATTTAATTCTCTTATAAGGTGAGTATAGTATATGGTGTAGAAAATAGAACTATGGCTTGGGAAGTTAAATGTTACCTGTCGGCTGCATGACTTATTTCAGCGGCGGCTGCTGCCATTAACACTTGGTGGGGCAGCATGCGGAATAGGGGAGGGATGGTGGAATAAAAAAAGAAAAAAAAATACTTACCTATTGCTGCTGGTTGCCGCCTCTGTGTTCCTCTGCTCCAGCTGCCTGGGGGCTTCTCTGCTGTCCTCCCCACCCAATCCAGATGGTATGAGCAGGCTGAAATGGCATTCATTTAGGGAATGGAAGAATGCACTGGTTCTCCACTCGTCTTTGCAGCACAGCATGTGTGGAGAGTTCTAAGTGTGCATTTCTGTTTGGCCAACCTAAGACGGCTAGCCAAACAGACATGCACACTTACAATGCACTTGCCACTTCTCCTGCCTACTTCTGATAAAGAGGATCACCCAACCCCACCCCACCCCACTCTAGACTCAACAGACTGGCTAAGTGAAAACTAAAATGATACAATAGTTTTATTGTCATTTTATTTTTCTGCTTTCAGCTGCCTTTCAGGAGTGGGGCAACTCTCCTCCGCCATAACAGAGGGGCCGTCCCCGACTTATTGTGCTATCCACTACGGTGACAAGGAAAACATGAATTCGGTGAAGACTGACTGCAACAACTGAAACCTGCAGCCTCATCGGTCTAGGTAACCCTTTTGACGGGAAAACCTTAATTTTGAATATTAAGTCACCAGGAACCTACAAGATAGGCTGCATACTATTACATTTATTATTAGCATATCCTGACAATAACAGGGCCTCAAAAGCTATTTTCACTGTTGAAGGCCCTAACTGTGCTGTGAGAAAATTGGAGTACAGGTTAAAATGTTAAAATATCAATTCTGCTATATTGAGTTTGGGAAAAGGTTGAACATTATTTCATCCACTCTTTTTAAAATGTATTAAAAACCTAGTTCAAAGGTGGAGTTGGATATTTATTAACTAATTGGGAAATTTTACTTTTGCCAGCACATTAGCTTTCCAGTAGTAGTCAGTCTTGATCATCATAATGTTTAAGTGTTGTCCCAGGAACAGCACAATACACCACTAGGAATGACAGCTTGACCTGAATGGGCAGGGATGACTCCATTCTGTTGGCACAAAAGTTAAAAAACCCACCTGACAGGTCTGATTGAGGCGCATGTAAAACGTATGCATTATTGAAAGGGATACAAAAAATCAGAACACAGTTCTGACATATTCTCTATGTAGTTGCTGAATGATGCTGTCTTCTGTTTTATTGGGGACAAGGACCTGCTACAATCTGGATTTTAGTGTTAGATGTGGAAAGACACTGGTGATTTGCATAGTATCATTCCATACACTTACACAAAGTATCACAGTTCTAGTTTAGTGTGGATAAAGCCTGCTTGCCATAAAAGAAGTAGGAACTACTGAAAAAGGAGATACGATTGCCCTTGGACTTGTTTGACCCATTAATAAGGAAATGGCCAGTAGTAACCTCTGCCCAGTAGCCAGTGCCAGGCATAAATGTGGCACTATAAGGCACCAAACTTAGACCAGAGAACATTTTTTGTATCTGTGGAAGAACAGAAGAAGAAATGCAACTACTGTTTTATACCTGTGAGGAGATTTGAAGGGCTGGAACTGAACCCAGTTGTACCAAAGACGAAGGAGAGGACTTCAGGGGTCTGTTGGCTAACCTCATGTGTGGCTACAGAGGTGCAGCAAGCTGCATGAGGACTTTTTCCAAAGGTGTCCTGCTGTTCAGTAGTAGCTGAATCAGTGATGATCTGTGCTATTGGCCTCTTCTTGACACCCAGTGAGTCTCAATGTGCCTCCCCTGTCCTGAGGTCAAGGGGTCTGTAGAGGAGTACTCCTATGGTTGTTTGTGCATCAGAAAAAAGTTTGAAAACTTTAGAAAACTTTTCCTCCAGAGCTTTAGTGAGATCCACCGGCAAAAGTAGTGGTTCCACAGTGTCAGACTGAATTTCAGCTACATCTCATGTAGAGATCTCTGCATCCCCAAAATAATTACAAATTTCCATTCTGCATTAGGACTTGGAAACTTGTCAGCATGAAATCTCCCAAACATCAGAGTTCCAGCAGAACTGACTTGCTTCAGATGCAAGCCTTCAGATTCAAGGTGGTGACTACAATTTTATCTATGGCCTACGTGGGGAGGAATTTTATTTTCAAAAAGTGACAAAATAACCATTCAACATTGGAACCAAGAGGAAATGTCAACATTTTCTTTAAAAGCGCCTCCTTTTGAAGTGGGGCTTACAAACATTTTTGACTTTTTCTTTTTCAGAGGTTCATCAGGACCAATCCACTTGGTGTATCCAACTGAAGCTCCTCTGCATTCAGTCAGAAATTGCCTTTTAGTCCTGATTAGTGTTACCTTCAACTTCCATTGGCATTTTATTTTTCTTGGTGTTTTTTCCACTTAATTATTTGAAAATGTATATCTTCAGGTCCCATAATTGGATTCCTGTTGCTTTCTTATGAATCTGCTTATTCTCTGTTCCTAAATTTAGAGGCTGAAGTAGAATATTTATGGCGCTGTGTTTCAAAATGTGGTTTGGTTCTACTAAAAGCTTTCCACATTTTCTTTATGTTACCATAGCTACCAAGGGTTGAGCCCAGATTTAAATTATTGAAATGTTTTACTGGACCTAACAGGTTAGAGACTTTATTGCTTGCACTGAACTCCCATTCACCCCAATCACACAGGGGAACCATTAGGGGACAATTAACAGCTGGACAGTGACCTTTTCAAAATAGTAATATAAAATTTGATTTAGCCATTATGACTTGGAAACTTGTCAGCACAAAATCTCCCAAACATCAGAGTTCCAGCAGAACTAACTTGCTTCAGATGCAAGCCTTCAGATTCAAGGCGGTGACTATAATTTTATCTACAGCCTACGTGGGGAGGAATTTTATTTTCAAAAAATGACAAAATAACCATTCAACATTGGAACCAAGAGGAAATGTCAACATTTTCTTTAAAAAGTGCCTCCTTTTGAAGTGGGGCTTACAAATATTTTTGACGTTTTAACTTTCAGAGGTTCATCAGGACCAATCCACTTGGCATATCCAACACAGGCCAGCGGAAAAAAAATTGGAATTACGACCGTGGCGGAAACCGCCAACAAAGACAGCCACTTTAACACTCCGACAGCTACGGCGGTACAAACAAACAGCTCAGCGGTCACCGCCAACAGACAGGCGGAGGACAATGCACCGCCCACACTATTATGACAGGCCAATCCGCCACCTTTTCCGGGGCGGATTCACCGCGGATAAAAATACGGCGGAAACTGGAATTTCGAAGGGAAAACGCTCACCTCTACACACTCCACGAGGAAGGAGGACACCATGGACCCGGAACTCCA
Source organism: Pleurodeles waltl (assembly GCF_031143425.1). Classification (NCBI taxonomy): domain Eukaryota; kingdom Metazoa; phylum Chordata; class Amphibia; order Caudata; family Salamandridae; genus Pleurodeles; species Pleurodeles waltl. The sequence goes on from NC_090448.1 coordinate 1,022,417,160, forward strand.
AATCCTACCTGCGATAGTCTTCCTGCTCCTGTACCAGGAGCACCAACGCCGGCGGTGAAGAACACGGTGAGTACTGCACCTACGACACAGGGGAGGGGGGGAGGGAAAAAACAGGGACACATACACGCAGCACGCAACACCCCCACACCCCCTCACCCACTACAACACACACACTAATACATATCTATACATTATAGTTACCCCCCAAACCCCCCGGAAGAATGCAAAGACAAAAGTAAATGAGTGTAACCATTGTGATATATCAAAATGCAGTACGCAAAAATATAGATATTTACACTATTAACAAAATATACAACAAGAATAGTAGTTCAGGTATTGCACCATTCATAGTCCGTGGACCACTGGGCCCAAAATGCATGGGCGAGGCCCACACAAGATACCCGATCAAAATGGAGAGAACACTGCACGGGCATCAGATAGAAATACAACAGGCACCTCAGGGGGAAGGGAAGGGAGGGCACCTCAGCTGGATGAGTGCACAACACCAGATCAACGAGGGGGCTCCATGCCCATTGATGTATCCTGGGGAGTGCAAAGCCACAGTCTCTCAAGTCTATACAGTGGGTGGGTTGCCCACTGCTGCATGCTGGGGAGTGCAAAGCCACAGTCTCTCAAGTCTATACAGTGGGTGGTTTGCCCACTGCTGCATCCTGGGGAGTGCAAAGCCAAAGTCTCTCAAGTCTATACAGTGGGTGAGTTGCCCACTGCTGCATCCTGGGGAGTGCAAAGCCACAGTCTCTCAAGTCTATACAGTGGGTGGTTTGCCCATTGCTGAATCAAGGGGAGTGCAAAGCCACAGTCTCTCAAGGCTATACAGTGGGTGGTTTGCCCACTGCTGCATCCTGGGGAGTGCAAAGCCACAGTCTCTCAAGTCTATACAGTGGGTGGTTTGCCCACTGCTGCATCTTGGGGAGTGCAAAGCCACAGTCTCTCAAGTGAATAACAGTCTCCACTGGTTTTGGAGGGGGACTGGTGCCCAGAGTGCTTCATCCTGTGAAGGACAGAGGTAGCGGATGCATGTCTCCACTGGTTCTGGAGGGGGAATGGTGCCCAGAGTGCTTCATCCTGTGAAGGACAGAGGTAGTGGATGTATCTCTCCACTGGTTCTGGAGGGGGACTGGTGCCCCGAGTGCTTCATCCTGTGAAGGACAGAGGTAGTGGATGCATGTCTCCACTGGTTCTGGAGGGGGACTGGTGCCCAGAGTGCTTCATCCTGTGAAGGACAGAGGTAGTGGCTGTATCTCTCCATTGGTTCTGGAGGGGGACTGGTGCCCAGAGTGCTTCATCCTGTGAAGGACAGAGGTAGTGGATGCATGTCTCCACTGGTTCTGGAGGGGGACTGGTGCCCAGAGTGCATCACTCACCCTGTGACGGTCCCAGTTGCGTCAGTGCCCCTGCCGCTCATGGGCAAGCGGTGCTTGAGTTGGCAGTGCCCTGTTCAGCGGTGCTTGATTTGGCGGTGCCCTGTTCAGCGGTGCTTGAGTTGGCGGTGCCCTGTTCAGCGGTGCTTGAGTTGGCGGTGCCCTGTTCAGCGGTGCTTGATTTGGCGGTGCCTTGTTCAGCGGTGCTTGAGTTGGCGATGCCCTGTTCAGCGGTGCTTGCCCTGTTCAGCGGTGCTTGCCCTGTTCAGCGGTGCTTGAGTTGGCGGTGCCCAGCCCAGCGGTGCTTGATTTGGCGGTTCCCTGTTCAGCGGTGCTTGCCCTGTTCAGTGGTGCTTGAGTTGGCGGTCCTTCATTGCCCAGCTGGGCTGGAGGTCCTTCATTGGGCAGCTGGGCTGTGGCTGGCGGGGCTCTCCTGGGCAGCTGGGCTGTGGCTGGCGGGGCCCTCCTGGGCAGCTGGGCTGTGGCTGGCGGGGCCCTCCTGGGCTGAGAGGATGGGGCTGGCGGTGGCCTCCTGGGCTGCGAGGATGGAGCTGGCGGTGGGCAGCTGGGCTGTGGCTGGCGGGGCACTCCTGGGCAGCGAGGATGGGGCTGGCGGTGGCCTCCTGGGCAGCGAGGATGGGGCTGGCGGTGGGCTCCTGTGCAGCGAGGATGGGGCTGGTGGTGGCCTCCTGGCCGGCGAGGATGGGGCTGGTGGTGGCCTCCTGGGCAGCAAGGATGGGGCTGGCGGTGGCCTCCTGTGCAGCGAGGATGGGGCTGGCGGTTGCCTCCTGGCCGGTGAGGATGGGGCTGGAGGTGGCCTCCTAGGCAGCGAGGATGGGGCTGGCGGGGCCCTCCTGGGCAGCGGGGATGATGGCGGTCTTCTCCGCCGTGCTGCTCTTCCCAGACTTGCCGGGTTTCTTGTGGCCCTTCCCCACCTTGGGAGGTGTCACAGCGGAGCACCGGGACCCCTGGGAGCTGCTTGGGTGTCTGGAGTCTTCCCCCTCTCCCGCCTGGCACTGGCCAACTTCTGGTGCTTCACGGGGGGGCTGGCTGTGCTGTGGCTCCGTGCCACACTGGCTGTCCTGGTGGCCGGTGCACTCCACATACCTGTGACTACAGGCACCACTGGTCCCGGAGGTGTTGTGGCTGAGGTGCTAGTTCGGGACCTATAAGTTGGACGGGGGGAATAGGTCAAGGCTGGACAGGAAAAGTTTTTGGGACACACTGGGACGGGTAGCTGGAGGGCGTTTGGGAGTGGAAGAAGAGGTGGTGGTAGTAGGAGGTGTACGTTTGGTGACTTTCGGTGCAGGTGCATGCGCTGGAGGCTGTCGTGAGGTGGATGGCTGTTGGGTGGGTGTGTGCCTGCGTTTGTGTATCTTTGGAGGGGGCATCACAGACACACTGGGAGAGGACACAGGGGACGTGTGTATGGTAGTGGGGGTGGTGACTGCACGTGAACGGGGTGTGCTGGTGGGTGTGCTGGTGAGGGACGTAGAGGTGGAGAGGTAGTGCATGAGGTGTGTGCATAGACGAAACTGGGAGGGAGGAGGGAGACGAGGAGGAGGGGAACACAGTCGAGGCAGTGGATGTTGGTGTGTCTGCATGTGTGTGATGCTTGCGTGAGTGCCTGTGGGATGTGTGCTGCTTATTTTTGCCTGAGCTTCCCTAGTGTGGTGAGGTGTGTGCAGGCTGGTCTGATGGTGTGCTTGGGATAGGCAGAGATACAGGGGATTGGGTCTGGGTGGAGGAAGTTGGAGGGGGGAGGCTAGACACAGGGACAAGGGCTGCCATCAGTTCAAAGGCTTGGTGAAGGGCCGCCTGACCAGAATGAATGCCCTCCAGGAATACATTTGTTTGTTGCAACTGCCTTTCTACACCCTGGATGGCATTCAAAATGGTAGACTGCCCAACAGTGAGGAACCTGAGGAGGTCAATGGCCTCCTCACTGAGGGCAGCAGGGGTGACTGGGGCAGGGCCTGAGGTGCCTGGGGCGAAGGTGATACCCACCCTCCTGGGTGAGCGGGCACGGGGCGAAGGCTGATGGGCTGCTGGGAGGGCGGTGCTGGTAGGGGGGTGGCGGCTGTACCTGTAGATGCGGGGGCACAGATGTTGCCGCCACCACAAGGGAGCTCCCATCAGAGGACGAGTCTGTGTCGCTGGTGTCAGCTCCTGTCCCCGCCGTGGTGCTCCCCTCGCCCTCCGTCCCACTGGTGAATTCTGAGTCCGTTGTGTGGCCCTCCATGGCCATGTGGGATACAGCTCCCTCGTGCTCCGGTGCCACTGCTCCTCCGCCTGATGATGCTAATGCACACAAGAACAGGGAGACCACAAAAAAGGGGGGGAACAGAAGAAAGACATGTTGATTGCATGGATTACCGCTATCGTTGGCGGACAAGACAGACACAGAAGCCCCCTGCACTACGTCACGCTCTTCGGCTCTACAGTGCAATTGCTGGGAAATGGCCTACAAGGCTATGGACGACATCTGCACACATAGATGACACAGGAGCATCAATAGCTGTACTTGACACTCTACAGAGGTGGGTTGGGGGGCCACAGGGCCATGCCTTACGGAGGGGCCTAGCCTACGGAACTCGCCCTGGCCTAGGGAAACCCACAGCCCTCCTCCACCACCCAGACAACTCCACTGCGCGCAAAGTCAGCTGAATGAGAGTGTACTCACCCCCTTGTGTCTGCTGTGATGCCCTCAAGCGCCCATCCAACTCCGGGTAGGCCACCGCCAGGATCCTGACCATCAGGGGGGTCATGGTTCGACGGGCACCCCTCCCACGTTGGGAGGCCATCCCCAGCTGAACCTCCGCCATCTTCTTGCTCCATCGGCGAATGTCCTCCCATCTTTTCCGGCAGTGGGTGCTCCGTCTGTGGTAGACCCCCAGGGTCCGGACGTCCTTGGTGATGGCACGCCAAATATCTTTCTTCTGGTGGGTGCTTTCCTACATGAAATGTACAGGGGAAGAAGAGAAGTCATTACCAACTGCGCCGTCAAAGTTAGTGGGCCCCATCCCTACCCGTGCCATGTGGCACATGCACCCACTGTCTTTCATGCACGCGGAACTCTGCCCCCTTCCTTCTTACAACCAGCCTCTCCACACAGGCATAGCCCATACAACATGCTCCCTGTGTACTTACCTGTTGGTCTGGAGGACCGTAGAGTAGCGTGTACTGGGGGAGGACCCCATCGACAAGCTTCTCCAACTCCTCCGATGTGAAGGCAGGGGCCCTTTCCCCAGACGCACAAGCCATTGTCTCTTCCTAACCGAGGTCACAGCAGCACTTGCAGTGTAGGTCCTCTCCTGTCGAAGATCAGGTATTGAGTGATTATACAGATAGAAAATGGCGGTCACGTCCGCGGCGGTGCGTACCATCTCCGCCGGCGTACACCGTCACTGGCTCCTGGGTCCAATGTTAACCAATGCAGCATTGCGCTGCGGTCTTCGACCGCCTACCGCTGCGCAGTTACCTCACATCCCATTGTCCCACTTTAGAGGTCAGGCAGCCGCCATTTCAGGGGCCCACATGGCCTAATTTTCAGATGAGTCATATATACCTAGGCCTAGTCTCAACACACATGCAGGCCACATTTTGGGTATGATTGGTGTTCTGTGTAAACTGTGGGTACATACCTCTGAGTTGTTTGACTCTGTGCTCGCTGTTGTCCTTCATAGGCACCATCTGCTGGGACATGTGAGTAGATGGCGGAATCCTCCGGTGTACCGACTGCTGGTGGACCTGTCGACAATGGAGGAAAGAAATTTGATAATCACGTACAGGTTTGACCGTGCCACAATCCAGGAACTGTGAACCCAGTTGGAGCCTGACCTGATGTCAGCAATCCGCCATCCCACAGGAATCACCCCTCAAGTGCAGGTGCTATCAGTGCTCCATTTCCTTGCAAGTGGGTCTTTTCAAACAACTGTGGCCATGGCATCAGGGATGTCCCAGCCTATGTTTTCCAACGTGTTGTCCAGAGTGTTGTCTGCCCTTCTGAAACACATGCGGATCTACATCGTTTTCCCTCAGGTGGAGGATTTGCCTACAGTGAAAGGTGACTTCTATGCCCTTGGACACATCCCCAACATCATAGGTGCCATTGATGGGACCCATGTGGCTTTGCCCCCCCCCACAGGAGTGAACAGCTGTACAGAAACCGGAAGAGTTATAATTCCATGAATGTACAGATGGTATGTTTGGCAGACCAGTACATCTCCCATGTGAATGCCATGTTCCCTGGCTCAGTGCATGATGCCTACATCCTGCGGAATAGCAACATCCCTTATGTGATGGGTCATCTCCAGAGGCACCATGTGTGGCTATTAGGTGAGCCCCTGGAAGCAAGACAGTGGGAATGGTTGTTTAGGGTTATCCCTACAGGTTAGTGTGTGTCTAACAGTTGTCCCTCGCCATTTGCAGGTGATTCTGGGTACCCCAACCTGTCATGGCTACTGACCCCAGTGAGGAATCCCAGGACCAGGGCAGAGGAACGCTACAATGAGGCCCATGGGCGAACTAGGAGGGTGATCAAGCGGACCTTCGGCCTCCTGAAGGCCACGTTCAGGTGTCTGCATATGACAGGTGGATCCCTATTCTACTCACCAAAGAAGGTGTGCCAGATCATCGTGCTCTGCTGTATGCTTCACAACTTGGCTTTGCGACGACAGGTGCCTTTTCTGTAGGAGGATGGTCCAGATGGTGGTGTTGTGGCAGCTGTGGAGCCTGTGGACAGTGATGAGGATGAAGCAGAGGAAGGAGACATGCAGAACAGGGACTCAGTGATCCAGCAATATTTCCAGTGAAACACAGGTGAGAATACATTCCTGCCTACTACATGTACTTTTACACTACTACCTCTATCCTGTCTGTCGTTTTCACCCAGTGTATGGTCACTGAGTTGTCACTTTCCCTTACGGTTTCACAGGTGTGGGTCCCACTGTGTGTCATCTGCTTAGATTCCTCATGGACTAGAGCTGTGTGACTTAGGTATGTTGACATTACTATTTCAAGAACATTTTGTCACTGTAATTGCAAATACACTATTTCGAAATCACAGACAGACTCCACATCTTTTGGTGCTTTAGGTGTGTTTATTTAAATACAAAATACTGGAGGGGGAAGTTAAATGGTGAGGGGTGATGGTGGAGGAGTGTCCATGGCAGAGTCCAGTCTATTAGTCTCACAAGTGCATTGCCCATATGGCCATAGTAAGTGGAGCTGGGGCAGTTTAAATATGGACAGGGTGACAAAGTGGGACAGTGGGATGACAATCAGGATGGTCTCCTTTCTTGGCGGTGGTCTTGGCATTGTGCTCTGTCTTGTTCCTGGATCTCAGGGACCGTTTGCGGGGTGGTTCTCCATCTGCAGGGGGTGGGGTGCTGGTGTGGTGGTCCTGTGGTGGTGCCTCCTGTCCACTAGCGCCGGTGGAGGTGGTGGGCAGTTCATCGTCCATGCTAGTGTCAGGGGCCCCTTGTAGTGCCACAGTGTCCCTCCTGGTGTTGAGTACTTCCTTCAGCACCCCTACGATGGTGCCCAGGGTGGAGCTGATGGTTCTGAGTTCCTCCCTGAAGCCCAAATACTGTTCCTCCTGCATCCGCTGGGTCTCCTGGAACTTTGCCAGTACCGTTGCCATCGTCTCCTGGGAGTGGTGGTAGGCTCCCATGATGGAGGACAGGGCCTCGTGGAGAGTGGGTTCCCTTGGCCTGTCCACCCCCTGTCACACAGCAGCCCTCCCAGTTCCCCTGTGTTCCTGTGCCTCCATCCCCTAGACCATGTGCCCACTGCCCCCAGGTCCCTGTTGTTGTTGGGGTGGTGGGTTATCCTGGGTACCCTGTAGTGGTGGACACACAGCTGATTGACGTGTCCTGGGGACGGAGGTATGGGCCCGCTGGGTGGGTGCTGTGCTGGTGTTTCCAGAGGGGGGAAGGCCTGTGGTGGCCTGTGCCTGTGTGAGGGGAACCGACTGTCCCGAGACCCCCGATGGTCCGGGCTGGTCATCAAGATCCAGTTGGACAGAGGTGCTGTCATCACTGTGGACCTCTTCTGTGGGTGGAGTGGACATGTCTGGACCCTCCTGTCTGGTGACTTTGGGTAGTGGTCCTGCAGGGGTGGAAAGGCATGATTATTGCATCTGTGTGTGGCATGGTGTGCAATGGGTGGGTGACCATGTACCCCAGTGCTGGCATTCCTGTGTGTGAGCTTGTGTGATGATGGTTTGGGCGGTGTATGGGTATGTGCAGTGGGCATGCTTTAGTGATGGGCGTCCATGCGTTGTCGCGTGGGCTCTCATTATTCTAAATGAGACTACTGGATTTCTAGGTAGCAGGATCTATAACAGTGTGGGGGACTGAGTCTGACCCACATGTAAAGAACTCTGTCACCCTAAATCCGGTTTTTGCTCCGGCTAACTAGCAGTGCCTCATTTCTCCCATGTGGAAGGAATGATTTGGCAGCCGAGCGCATGACATCTTTGGAACTTCTCAGGGAAGTCGTGGTTACTCAGATCCAAACCAACTCTCTTATTTCCAATATGATCTCATATACAAATGACAAAGACAGTATAAGTTTTATATAATGTTTTAATAAAACGACTGTATTTTAGATATTAAGGCGTGAGCCGCAATAACCAGAACGATACAACACAGTAGGATTGTAATAGTTACCAGGAGAGTAAAACATAAAAACAAAGCTATCATATTGTCAAACAGTTTCTACTCTCCCTCTGCTTGTTTTATCTAGAGCACAGCATGTTAAGCTTCTAGCTTGCCTATTAGAATCACTGTGGAGACATCAGCCCTCATACCTGAGCAAAGACCTGTGATCTTGGTTCAGCATCTGCAACGAGGTAGTCAGCGTCAAGTTGTGGTTCCCTGGTCGGAATCTCCCTCTTGCGTGTATTGGGACAAGGAAGTGATTTTATAACTAACATGTCATTGTGATCACAAAAAGTCCCTACGCAGGAATGCCAAGTCTAAACTCTTACCACGTCTATCGGCAATGTACCAGACTGTATCCTTGACTGAAGCACAGAGTAAATATGTTATGGAGAACTCCAGTGCTGAAGTAGGCAAAACAGTGTGATATGAATAAAAAACAACACAGTAGAACTGGCTATTTGAAAAATAACAGTACGAAGCCTAATAAAAAGCATGTAGAGCAAAGTGCACAGAGGCTCTAAGCTGTCAGCAAATGAATAAAATATATTCAGGGCAAAGTGCACAAAGGCCTAAAGCCTGAAGCTAAAGCGCAATGAATACGTAAAACTAACCACACTACACCCTCCCCTTGTCGGTAGCAAGTGGTTCCAATAATAAAAAAGGACGCCCTAAATATAAACAATACCTAAAACAATTATTTCGACAAGGTGAGAAGACAACAAAGTCATAAATTTAGGTAACATGTGATCATAAAGCCAAATTCAATATAGTGTCAATTTCGTAAAAATCCAATCGTCAGATAGAAGCAATAGAACGCGGGAGTTCCTCCACTTCGATATATGTCAATATCCGGAACAGGTATAGCAGAAGTGTTCACTGTGGACAAGTCTCTTCGAACCATATGAGACGGAAAATGCGGTTTTAACACAGTCTCCACGTGCTCAATGTCAGAGCGATCAGGAAGAAAATGACCATGTATTATCAGGAAAAAAGTAACCACAAATCCCAACCATAATAAAATAGTCATCACGACCAAAAACAGCCAAAAATAGTTCCAAGGAAAAACAAAATATGTTCGTTTAAGCCATCCCAGCAGCCGTCGTGGACCGTGGACAGAAGACATCGAGGACGAGGAGCCGGACCCATCATTATCAGCGTCGTTGAAGCAGCCAGAAGCAGTTCTAGCAAACGGTGCAACTGTGAACGAAGAAGCAGATGGAGGCTCTCGCCGTGGCACGCTATAAACCACATGTTCAGAAACGTCAGTAGAACGTACAGCAATTTGATCACAAGATTCCATATTAATCGCCGTCGGTGGAACAATCGCAAGATCATCATCCACCTTCCCCAAGCTCGGAGAGGAAACAGTGTCGGTGAAAATCACCTGCAGCGGGACCTCTTCCCCAGTAGTGAGAGGGATTCCGGAACTACTGGGTGTCCCTCTTGGTCTGCTGTGCAGAATCGGCCACATGTTGTAACTTGACATTATCAATGGAAACAAAGCGATTTCCTTTGGCCCCTCGCAGCGGCGGTAAAATCACAGTTCTCGTGCCGCTTACCTCTAACACAGGGACAGGTTCTCGATAAGAAGGACCAAATTATTTTTTAACTGCGACCTTTTCACGCACTAGACCCCCAATCCTGGGTATCCAACCAGTAGGTGTTACTGGCTCATCCTTAATTCCTGAGGAGGCAGCACTGGCAGAAGAGTCATCTTCACGGAATTGTTGTAAATCCTGCAAAACAGTGACACGATCATTTATGTCAAAGGGTGTATCTGCCGCCTCCACACCAGGACCATCTAGATCAGGAACATACATTCGTGTTCCAAACAGGCACTCATATGAAGTACGACCCCCCAGTGACCTTCTAGGCAAGTTATTAAGTGCTCTCTGTACTCCATATAGATGGGCTAGCCAACCACGACCCGTACCTATAACTCTGGCCGTTAAGGACTGCTTTAAATCACGATTTAAACTCTCCACGACAGAATTTCCCTCGGGATGAAATGGAGACGAGAATTGGAGTTGGACCCCCAACGAAGCCATGGTGTCCCTGAATGCCTTAGAGGCAAAAGCAGGGCCCTGGTCCGAATGAAAAGCCGCAACTGCAAATATATCGACAAAGATGCGCAAATCTTTAATAACAGTTAGAGCGTCAGCCGAGCGTTGTGGCCATACCCATACAAATCTTCAGCACGAATCTACAGCAACCAATATATATTTGTATGCACTATCTGGTGTCAGCGGACCACAATGATCCAAGTACACACACTGTAATGGTTTGTTTGAAATCAGAAGGGGCGTCTGCTGCGGGCGTCTAGCGGACGATGCTTTAATTTGTTGACAAACGTCACAACAAAGGACATACTGCTTCGTCTCTTTATAGAGACCAGGCCACCAGTAACGAGCCTGTAAAAGTGAAATTGTGGCAGCCACCCCAGCATGTGCAGAAGCCACCCCCTCATGTGCTGCAGAAATCAATCGAGGTCTCTCAATTTTATTGGGAATTTCACGTACACCAATGCCTGGAATTGTAACAGTAGCATTTAGCGCACCATTCAAGCAGTAACTATATTTTGAAGGAAATCCTTTAGGAAAGGGCGTGCCATCAGCCGTAGCCTTTATGGCAGCCGAAATTACTGTGTCTGGTTTGGAACTCGAACGAGTCACTGCGGCCACAGTGGCGACAGCCACTGCCGATTTCGCGGCTTCATCAGCCAAAGTATTCCCAGCAACGTGTATTCCAACGCGCTGGTGTCCAAGTGTATGCACAACATGGACTTTAGGAAGCGTTTCCTTCAGATCCGCAACCTTACCCCACAACATTTTATGCTTAATGGTGTTGCCTTTAGAATCTCTAAACCCATTCATCTTCCAATAGTTTAGATATTCGTTGAAAGACTGCACACAATAGTAGGAGTCACAGACCAGCAAGGTTAAAAGTGCCGGATCCGCGTGCTCCAACGCTAACAATAGAGCTTTGAGCTCAGCCAGCTGTGCCGTGCAATCTCCCAAGGTTTTAGTATAAGTATGTCGGGGGCAGAACACTTCCCCCTCCATAGTGCCGCTCACCACCGCACATGCAGCAGAATACTGTTGTTTAGTCCCAACCGCTGGTTGCGCAGAGCCATCAGTATACATGACCACTTCATATTGGTCAATAGGCAACGTACCAGCAGGAACAGGGTATTCTATTTCGTATTGAAGAAATTCTTGAGTCTGCAGTTTAGGGTCAAATACAAAATCTACATCAGTGGCTGTCAAAGACGTAGCCCATTGTATCCATCGCGGGTGTAAAGCCTTCAAATTTGGAACACTCACTTTTGTAACCGCCTCTAAGGCCGGAATTGGGGAAACGACAACAATGCGTTGACCCTGGGCCAGCGGTCTTTCTTTAATGACAGCCATCTGTACTGCAGTGAGAATTTTCTCAGTTTGTGCAAAACGCTGCTCTGCAGCAGAATACAAGTGAGACTTGTATGCAATCGGGACTGTCTCCCCTTCATTAAAGGTGACATAAGTAAACCCAACAGCCCCAGGTATCACCCTGATGACTAAATGTGTCTTATTGTCCTGTGTGTGTAAGTGTTTAACTGCTAAGAGATCACTCTGTAATTCTCGTAGTATGTGTGTATGTTCAATCGTCCAAAATCTACTCGAAAAATTCGGGTGAATCAACTCGTATAAGGGTTTTATACGCGTCGCATAATCAGGAATGTAAGTTCTGCCAAAATTCAGAAACCCCAACAATGACTGGAGCTTCTGAACCGTAATAGGAGGCTGCAATAAAGCACATTTCTCCAAAAAATGTGGCGCTAGGCTCTTGCCCTCACTCGACAACTCATATCCCAGGAAAATGACGCTGAGGAAGGCAATCTTTGATTTCTTAAAATTAAACTTATAGCCAATATCAGCAAACCCTACAACAATGCGCGATACACGCCTTAGATGTTGCAGAATCTCATCATCTGTCAGATATATGTCATCAACATATGATAATGCTTCAGGGTCGAACTCATGCAGCATTTCAGTTACACGAGCCGAAAACAGTCCTGGGCTATTCTTATACCCCTGAGGCAAACGACAATTTTTTTTCTGAGAGCCAAACGCACTGAAACAGGTATAGTCCCGACTCTCGGGCGCTATATTCTGGCAGAAAAATCCATTCGAGATATCCAATGTTGTTTTGTATTTTTTACGCCCTATATTATTCATAAGCGCTGCGCTATGTGAATTCTGTATTGCATATGTGCGTGTATGACTATTCAAATGTCGGTAATCCACCACTATCCTATATGAATGGTCCGGTTTAGCAACCGGAAACAAGGGATTATTCATCGGCGAGACACAGGGCTCAATTACACCCTGATACTCCAATTGTGTAAGAATTTTTCTAACCGATGCCCTAGCTTCAAATTTGATAGGATACTGCGGTTGTGGCTGAGGTTCGCCCTTTATCGGAATTACATGATAAGGTGATTGTCTGTCCCACCCCACGTTATTTCTATACAAGGCGGGAGCCTGTGCTAGAGCCCATGATTTACTATAGGACTCCGCGAGTTCTCTCGGAACAAGTGGTGAGAAGGAAGGTGTAATAACCTCCTCCCCAACTGGACAGTCGCGAACAAAGTCAGGTGGCCAATCTTGTTCGGCCAACAGAACATCATATGATTTTACCACATGGTCCCAAAAAATGGCGTTTATAATACGGTCAATGTCCCCTTCCAATCGCAGAGTCACTTCATATACTCTATCAGGATCAGAGACACGCATATCCGCCGTCTCGACTTGTATGAAGTCATCAGTTGCTTTCACCTCCAGATGCTCTAGAAGACTCCGGCGAACTATTGTGACCTATGCCGCGCTGTCTAACAGTGCTAACGCCCATGTCTTGTTCGTCAAGAGAACTCTCTTCTTGAGTGGCATGTCTAACTGAGACAGCTGCCACTTTCTTCTTTTTAAATTGCTGTTTCTGTTGCAGCGGTTTCTCTTCTTGTTTAATAGAAACCTCCGCTGAGCGTTGTGAATCCTGTCTCGGTTTCACGTACTCCGTCCTCTGCTCTGACCGCCCACTCTCTCACTTCTCTTTTCCGAGGAGTCCTGAAAGGAACGAGATTGGCGTGTATCAGTATATTGATATCTATCAGGCGTCCTCAAAGTATCCCTATTCCTGAGATTATACTTATTCTGTGGGGTCTCCGGTCGCGGAGACTGCCCACCATCTTTCTTAGGTGTTTGCTGTTTCTTTTCCCAGCGCTTTTTCGAACCCTCAGGTTGTTGCTGTTTAGCATTTTCTTTATTATTTTTACCCTGTAACTGGGGTTTTTGTGGTCTAGCCCCTAGGCCATCACGACCAATACTAGAATATGATTCCGCTATTATTCTCGTAAGCTCCCGCTCCTGATTAAGCAGCGGTACATCCCGAAGACGCATACGCACTGCTAGTGCTACTGCCTCTCCTTTGAGATTACTCAAAATAATAGAAGAAACTGTGGCAAAATTGCCCAGCAACTGCATGCCCAAATCCAAGGCAGGGGCAGCCCCATATTCATCCTGAATCTGTTTAAGTACGTCCGGTAAATTAGCTAATGTCGGTGTACCGTGTGCCGTAGTGTAGAGCGCGGCAAACACCGTGCCCCAGGTATTACAAAGGTCCACCGGAGGAACCATCCCGTACGGCAAACACATCGTCAAAATTCTATGTTTATCCTGAGGTCCCGTATGGGGAAATACTGCTTCCAGCGTATTAATTTTTTGCGCCAGCCAAAACGGAGTCTCCTCTCGTTTAGCCGGTACTTTACCCATAACTGAGTGTACAGTGGCCGTATTAATACCCGGAACCACAGCCTGTGGGTGCGCTGGAGCAGCACGCGCTGCATTCGTATTTAATATCTGCATTACAAACTGAACTAATCGTCTATATGTAGCCGTTAATTCTGTATATAAACGGCGAACTTCAGCCACTGCCAATTGAGCAACCGCAGGATGTGGTGTATATGTAGCCAATAAAGGCCAGGTAGGACCATCATTACTCAGTGGACCTAACCTAACTTGTGCTATTGAGTGTGGGAGGGCGCCATCAAGCCAATTATGGTGTTCTTGATAAGATAGAGGTATTTCTAAATAAGCGTAAGCCCTGTATTGTCCAGGGACATTCGCAACTGTGTATTCGTGAAAAGTATTTGTTCCCCCATCCACTGCTGGAAATGCGACCCAAGAATAAAAAAGTTCCGTTCTATAGGCTGCATGGGCGTCCACCACAAAACTGACTGGACCCCCCTGGACTGTCAGTCCATGTGTCAATAGATGTCCCGTGAGCGGATGTCGCATATTAAGTGCTATGTTCACTACATTAGGATTCGCCATTTTATAAAAAACGGCTTCAGGTCAGAGAAGGCACACCAATATCGGGGTTTTTTCCTTTCAAAGTTCAAGCTTGAACAACCAACCACTAAGCAATCGGAAGCACCTATGCCGTGGCGGCGGAAACCCTCAGCCCCACGGACGTCTCCATATACGGAACCGAGGAGTCAAAATATATATGAGACCAAGAGAGTCAGTCGGACGTAATCATTAGAGCCAGACCAAACGTTGGCGGCGCCATGTCGCGTGGGCTGTCATTATTCTAAATGAGACAACTGGATTTCTAGGTAGCAGGATCTATAACAGTGTGGGGGACTGAGTCTGACCCACGTGTAAAGAACTCTGTCACCCTAAATCCGGTTTTTGCTCCGGCTAACTAGCAGTGCCTCATTTCTCCCATGTGGAAGGAATGATTTGGCAGCTGAGTGCATGACATCTTTGGAACTTCTCAGGGAAGTCGTGGTTACTCAGATCCAAACCAACTCTCTTATTTCCAATATGATCTCATATACAAATGACAAAGACAGTATAAGTTTTATATAATGTTTTAATAAAACGACTGTATTTTAGATATTAAGGCGTGAGCCGCAATAACCAGAACGATACAACACAGTAGGATTGTAATAGTTACCAGGAGAGTAAAACATAAAAACAAAGCTATCATATTGTCAAACAGTTTCTATTCTCCCTCTGCTTGTTTTATCTAGAGCACAGCATGTTGAGCTTCTAGCTTGCCTATTAGAATCACTGTGGAGACATCAGCCCTCATACCTGAGCAAAGACCTGTGATCTTGGTTCAGCATCTGCAACGAGGCAGTCAGCGTCAAGTTGTGGTTCCCTGGTCGGAATCTCCCTCTTGCGTGTATTGGGACAAGGAAGTGATTTTATAACTAACATGTCATAGTGATCACAAAATGTCCCTACGCAGGAATGCCAAGTCTAAACTCTTACCACGTCTATCGGCAATGTACCAGACTGTATCCTTGACTGAAGCACAAAGTAAATATGTTATGGAGAACTCCAGTGCTGAAGTAGGCAAAACAGTGTGATATGAATAAAAAACAACACCGTAGAACTGGCTATTTGAAAAATAACAGTACAAAGCCTAATAAAAAGCATGTAGAGCAAAGTGCACAGAGGCTCTAAGCTGTCAGCAAATGAATAAAATATATTCAGGGCAAAGTGCACAAAGGCCTAAAGCCTGAAGCTAAAGCGCAATGAATACGTAAAACTAACCACACTACAGCCTCCCCTTGTCGGTAGCAAGTGGTTCCAATAATAAAAAAGGACGCCCTAAATATAAACAATACCTAAAACAATTATTTCGACAAGGTGAGAAGACAACAAAGTCATAAATTTAGGTAACATGTGATCATAAAGCCAAATTCAATATAGTGTCAATTTCGTAAAAATCCAATCGTCAGATAGAAGCAATAGAACGCAGGAGTTCCTCCACTTCGATATATGTCAATATCCGGAACTGGTATAGCAGAAGTGTTCACTGTGGACAAGTCTCTTCGAACCATATGAGACGGAAAATGCGGTTTTAACACAGTCTCCACGTGCTCAATGTCAGAGCGATCAGGAAGAAAATGACCATGTATTATCAGAAAAAAAGTAACCAGAAATCCCAACCATAATAAAATAGTCATCACGGCCAAAAACAGCCAAAAATAGTTCCAAGGAAAAACAAAATATGTTCGTTTAAGCCATCCCAGCAGCCGTCGTGGACCGTGGACAGAAGACATCGAGGACGAGGAGCCGGACTTATCATTATCAGCGTCGTTGAAGCATCCAGAAGCAGTTCTAGCAAAAGGTGCAACTGTGAACGAAGAAGCAGAAGGAGGCTCTCGCCGTGGCACGCTATAAACCACATGTTCAGAAACGTCAGTAGAACGTACAGCAATTTGATCACAAGATTCCATATTAATCGCCGTCGGTGGAACAATCGCAAGATCATCATCCACCGTCCCCAAGCTCGGAGAGGAAACAGTGTCGGTGAAAATCACCTGCAGGGGGACCTCTTCCCCAGTAGTGAGAGGGATTCCGGAACTACTGGGTGTCCCTCTTGGTCTGCTGTGCAGAATCGGCCACATGTTGTAACTTGACATTATCAATGGAAACAAAGCGATTTCCTTTGGCCCCTCGCAGCGGCGGTAAAATCACAGTTCTCGTGCCGCTTACCCCTAACACAGGGACAGGTTCTCGATAAGAAGGACCAAATTATTTTTTAACTGCAACCTTTTCACGCACTAGATCCCCAATCCTGGGTATCCAACCAGTAGGTGTTACTGGCTCATCCTTAATTCCTGAGGAGGCAGCACTGGCAGAAGAGTCATCTTCACGGAATTGTTGTAAATCCTGCAAAACAGTGACACGATCATTTATGTCAAAGGGCGTATCTGCCGCCTCCACACCAGGACCATCTAGATCAGGAACATACATTTGTGTTCCAAACAGGCACTCATATGAAGTACGACCCCCCAGTGACCTTCTAGGCAAGTTATTAAGTGCTCTCTGTACTCCATATAGATGGGCTAGCCAACCACGACCCGTACCTATAACTCTGGCCGTTAAGGACTGCTTTAAATCACGATTTAAACGCTCCACGACAGAATTTCCCTCGGGATGAAATGGAGACGAGAATTGGAGTTGGACCCCCAACGAAGCCATGGTGTCCCTGAATGCCTTAGAGGCAAAAGCAGGGCCCTGGTCCGAATGAAAAGCCGCAACTGCAAATATATCGACAAAGATGCGCAAATCTTTAATAACAGTTCGAGCGTCAGCCGAGCGTTGTGGCCATACCCATACAAATCTGGAGCACGAATCTACAGCAACCAATATATATTTGTATGCACTATCTGGTGTCAGCGGACCACAATGATCCAAGTACACACACTGTAATGGTTTGTTTGAAATCAGAAGGGGCGTCTGCTGCGGGCGTCTAGCCGACGATGCTTTAATTTGTTGACAAACGTCACAACAAAGGACATACTGCTTCGTCTCTTTATAGAGACCAGGCCACCAGTAACGAGCCTGTAAAAGTGAAATTGTGGCAGCCACCCCAGCATGTGCAGAAGCCACCCCCTCATGTGCTGCAGAAATCAATCGAGGTCTCTCAATTTTATTGGGAATTTCATGTACACCAATGCCTGGAATTGTAACAGTAGCATTTAGCGCACCATTCAAGCAGTAACTATATTTTGAAGGAAATCCTTTAGGAAAGGGCGTGCCATCAGCCGTAGCCTTTATGGCAGCCGAAATTACTGTGTCTGGTTTGGAACTCGAACGAGTCACTGCGGCCACAGTGGCGACAGCCACTGCCGATTTCGCGGCTTCATCAGCCAAAGTATTCCCAGCAACGTGTATTCCAACGCGCTGGTGTCCAAGTGTATGCACAACATGGACTTTAGGAAGCGTTTCCTTCAGATCCGCAACCTTACCCCACAACATTTTATGCTTAATGGTGTTGCCTTTAGAATCTCTAAACCCATTCATCTTCCAATAGTGTAGATATTCGTTGAAAGACTGCACACAATAGTAGGAGTCACAGACCAGCAAGGTTAAAAGTGCCGGATCCGCGTGCTCCAACGCTAACAATAGAGCTTTGAGCTCAGCCAGCTGTGCCGTGCAATCTCCCAAGGTTTTAGTATAAGTATGTTGGGGGCAGAACACTTCCCCCTCCATAGTGCCACTCACCACCGCACATGCAGCAGAATACTGTTGTTTAGTCCCAACCGCTGGTTGCGCAGAGCCATCAGTATACATGACCACTTCATATTGGTCAATAGGCAACGTACCAGCAGGAACAGGGTATTCTATTTCGTATTGAAGAAATTCTTGAGTCTGCAGTTTAGGGTCAAATACATAATCTACATCAGTGGCTGTCAAAGACGTAGCCCATTGTATCCATCGCGGGTGTAAAGCCTTCAAATTTGGAACACTCGCTTTTGTAACCGCCTCTAAGGCCGGAATTGGGGAAACAACAACAATGCGTTGACCCTGGGCCAGCGGTCTTTCTTTAATGACAGCCATCTGTACTGCAGTGAGAATTTTCTCAGTTTGTGAAAAACGCTGCTCTGCAGCAGAATACAAGTGAGACTTGTATGCAATCGGGACTGTCTCCCCTTCATTAAAGGTGACATAAGTAAACCCAACAGCCCCAGGTATCACCCTGATGACTAAGGCCCTCATTCTGACCCTGGCGGTCGGTGATAAAGCGGCGGCCAAGCCGCCAACAGGCCGGCGGTCTAAAATATGCAATTCTGACCCTGGCGGGAACCGCCAACACAGCCCGCCAACTTAACACTCCGCCCGCCACAGCGGTACAAACAAACAGCGCGGCGGTTCCCGCCAACAGCCAGGCGGCAGACAATGTACCGCCCACCCTATTACGACCCACCAATCTGCCACCTTTTCCGGGGCGGGAGCACCGCCGATAAGAACACGGCGGAAACAGACTACGAACGGGAAAACGCTCACCTCTACGCACTCCACGCGAGATTCCGGCAGTATGGAACCAGAGTTGCAGGTCATCCCTGCACTCCTATTCCTGCTCATATACCAGGAGCACGCCCGGCGGCGCGGAAGACATCGGTGAGTACTGCACCTACGACACAGGGGAGGGAAAAGATTACCGGCACACACCCACCCACACCCACTACAACACACACATCAATCCATTCCCACAGATCACTGTCACAACCCACAAACCACCCCCCTCCGAAATAATGCAAAGACCAAAAGAAGAGATCATAAACGGGCAGATATATTGAAATATGTACACCAGTAATCCCAATAAATAAATAAACTATGTACAAAATATATACAGCTACTAAATGTAGTCCAACCACTGTCCGTGGATCACAGGCGTCCTGTGCAAAGGGGCAAGGCCCAGTCCCACGACAAGAACTCCACGGAGAGAACACTGCAGGGGCATCAGAAAGAAAATAGGACAGGCACCTCAGGGGGAAGGGAAGGGGGGGCACCTCAGCCACTTGAGTACACGACGCCAGATCCACGAGGGGACTCCATGACCACTGGGCCATCCTGGGGAGAGCAAAGCCACAGTCCAAACAGTCCATACAGTGGGTGGCCTGCCCACTGGGCCATCCTGGGGAGAGCAAAGCCACAGTCCATACAGTCCATACAGTGGGTGGCCTGCCCACTGGGCCATCCTGGGGAGAGCAAAGCCACAGTCCAAACAGTCCATACAGTGGGTGGCCTGCCCACTGGGCCATCCTGGGGAGAGCAAAGCCACAGTCCATACAGTCCATACAGTGGGTGGCCTGCCCACTGGGCCATCCTGGGGAGAGCAAAGCCACAGTCCAAACAGTCCATACAGGGGGTGGACTGCCCACTGGGCCATCCTGGGGAGAGCAAAGCCACAGTCCATACAGTCCATACAGTGGGTGGCCTGCCCACTGGGCCATCCTGGGGAGAGCAAAGCCACAGTCCATACAGTCCATACAGTGGGTGGCCTGCCCACTGGGCCATCCTGGGGAGAGCAAAGCCACAGTCCAAACAGTCCATACAGTGGGTGGCCTGCCCACTGGGCCATCCTGGGGAGAGCAAAGCCACAGTCCATACAGTCCATAACAGACCCCACTGCCACTGGAGGAGGCAAGTTGGCCAGAGGACATCCTGCAGCCCTGCCCGAGATAGATCCTGCCCTGCCACGTCTGCCAAAGGGCCAGCGGTTCGTGCCTTGAAGGGCCCAGTTCAGCGGTTTCTGAGACGGCGGGGCCCAGTTCAGCGGTCCTTGCCCTGAAGGGCCCAGTTAAGCGGTTCTTGAGACGGCGGGGCCCAGCGGAGCGGTGCTTGAGACGGCGGGCCCAGTTCAGCAGTCCTTGCCCTGAAGGGCCCAGTTAAGCGGTTCTTGAGACGGCGGGGCCCAGCGGAGCGGTTCTTGAGACGGCGGGGCCCAGTTCAGCGCTCCTTGCCTTGAAGGGCCCAGTTCAGCCGTTCTTGAGACGGTGGGGCCCAGTTCAGCGGTCCTTGCCTTGAAGGGCCCAGTTCAGCGGTTCTTGAGACGGCGGGGCCCAGTTCAGCGGTCCTTGCCTTGAAGGGCCCAGTTCAGCGGTTCTTGAGACGGCGGGGCCCAGTTCAGCGGTTCTTGAGACGGCGGGGCCCAGTTCAGCGCTCCTTGCCTTGAAGGACCCAGTTCAGCGGTTCTTGAGACGGCGGGGCCCAGTTCAGCGCTCCTTGCCTTGAAGGGCCCAGTTCAGCGGTTCTTGAGACGGCGGGGCCCAGTTCAGCGGTCCTTGCCTTGAAGGGCCCAGTTCAGCGGTTCTTGAGACGGCGGGGCCCAGTTCAGCGGTTCTTGAGACGGCGGGGCCCAGTTCAGCGCTCCTTGCCTTGAAGGGCCCAGTTCAGCGGTTCTTGAGACGGCGGGCCCAGTTCAGCGCTCCTTGCCTTGAAGGGCCCAGTTCAGCGGTTCTTGAGACGGCGGGGCCCAGTTCAGCGCTCCTTGCCTTGAAGGGCCCAGTTCAGCGGTTCTTGAGACGGCGGGGCCCAGTTCAGCGGTCCTTGCCTTGAAGGGCCCAGTTCAGCGGTTCTTGAGACGGCGGGGCCCAGTTCAGCGGTTCTTGAGACGGCGGGGCCCAGTTCAGCGCTCCTTGCCTTGAAGGGCCCAGTTCAGCGGTTCTTGAGACGGCGGGGCCCAGTTCAGCGCTCCTTGCCTTGAAGGGCCCAGTTCAGCGGTTCTTGAGACGGCGGGGCCCAGTTCAGCGCTCCTTGCCTTGAAGGGCCCAGTTCAGCGGTTCTTGAGACGGCGGGGCCCAGTTCAGCGCTCCTTGCCTTGAAGGGCCCAGTTCAGCGGTTCTTGAGACGGCGGGGCCCAGTTCAGCGGTCCTTGCCTTGAAGGGCCCAGTTCAGCGGTTCTTGAGACGGCGGGGCCAAGTTCAGCGGTTCTTGAGACGGCGGGGCCCAGTTCAGCGCTCCTTGCCTTGAAGGGCCCAGTTCAGCGGTTCTTGAGACGGCGGGGCCCAGTTCAGCGCTCCTTGCCTTGAAGGGCCCAGTTCAGCGGTTCTTGAGACGGCGGGGCCCAGTTCAGCGGTCCTTGCCTTGAAGGGCCCAGTTCAGCGGTTCTTGAGACGGCGGGGCCCAGTTCAGCGGTCCTTGCCTTGAAGGGCCCAGTTCAGCGGTTCTTGAGACGGCGGGGCCCAGTTCAGCGGTTCTTGAGACGGCGGGGCCCAGTTCAGCGGTCCTTGCCTTGAAGGGCCCAGTTCAGCGGTTCTTGAGACGGCGGGGCCCAGTTCAGCGGTCCTTGCCTTGAAGGGCCCAGTTCAGCGGTTCTTGAGACGGCGGGGCCCAGTTCAGCGGTTCTTGAGACGGCGGGGCCCAGTTCAGCGCTCCTTGCCTTGAAGGGCCCAGTTCAGCGGTTCTTGAGACGGCGGGGCCCAGTTCAGCGGTCCTTGCCTTGAAGGGCCCAGTTCAGCGGTTCTTGAGACGGCGGGGCCCAGTTCAGCGGTTCTTGAGACGGCGGGGCCCAGTTCAGCGCTCCTTGCCTTGAAGGGCCCAGTTCAGCGGTTCTTGAGACGGCGGGGCCCAGTTCAGCGCTCCTTGCCTTGAAGGGCCCAGTTCAGCGGTTCTTGAGACGGCGGGGCCCAGTTCAGCGGTCCTTGCCTTGAAGGGCCCAGTTCAGCGGTTCTTGAGACGGCGGACGGTCTATGGCCAACTGCTAATTGCCTGGTGGTGCTCTCCTGGGCAGCGGGGATGGTGCTCCTTCACTGCCCACCTGGGCTGTGGGTGGTGGGGCCCTCCTGGCCAGCTGGGCTGGGTCCTCCCTGGGCAGCGGCTATGGGGGTGGTGGGCTCTCCCGGGGCAGCTGTGCCGGTTCCTCCCGGGGCAGCGGCTATGGGGTTGTGGGCTCCTCCTGGGCAGCAGGCCTGCTGCCTGACCTCTCCGACTTGCTGCCCTTGCCCTCCTTAGTCGTCGGCCTGTGGCCCTTTCCTCCCTTTGGAGCTGTGGCTGGTGACTGTCTCTGGGTGGTGTCCGGTGGGGATGTAGAAGGCGGGCTCCTGCGGCGCCCCTTCCGCCTTCTGCTCCTCTTCCCAGGGGGTGGGCTGGCTGTCCCCTTGCTGCTGGGCGAAGATCCAGACATGCGGGCTGGCGGGCTCCAATACCCCTGCACCCTTGTCAAGGGGGCTGCAGGGCTGGTGGTGGCTGAGGTGCTCTTCTTACCCCGACGAGAAGGAGGGGGGGGCTCAGGGTCAGGAAAGAAGTTAGTAGTGGCGAGGAAGAGCTTCTTGGGACAATGGAGAGTGGTAGGTACAGTGGGAATGGGAGTGGAGGGAGAGGATGTGGTTGTAGGTGAGTCACGTTTGCTGTCTTTGGGTGCAGGTGCAGGAGGGATAGGCTGTCGTGAGGTGGATGGCTGTTGGGTGGGTGGGTGGCTGCGTTTGTGTGGTGTGGAAGAGGGGGTGACAGACACAGTGGGAGAGGACACAGGGGACGTGTAAATGGCAGTGGGGGTGGTGACTGTACGTGTGTGGACTGGAGTGGAGGGTGTGCTGGTGATGGAAACACTGGCTGATGGTGAGGTGAATGGAGGTGTGAGTGTAGACGTCACAGGGAGGGAGGAGGGAGACGAGGAGGTGGGGGTCACAGAGGTGGTAGTGACTGTTGGCATGTCTGCATCGGAATGTTGCGTGTGTGAATGTCTGCGTGATCTGTGGTGCTTATGTTTGGATGAGCTTCTCTTGGGTGTTGAGGTGTGTGCAGGCTGGTCTGATGGTGTGGGTGGGACAGGCAGAGGAACAGGAGACTGGGAGGAGGGAGTTAGTAGAGGCAGGCAGGAGACAGGGACAATGGCTGCCGTCAGTGCTGAGGCCAGAGCCTGGAACGATCGCTGATGGGCAGCCTGACCCGAATGAATGCCCTCCAGGTACGCATTGCTGCGATGAACCTCCCTCTCCACCCCCTGGATGGCATTCAAAAGGGTAGTCTTTCCCAACAATGAGCGTTCGGAGGAGGTCAATGACCTCCTCACTGAGGGCAGCGGGGGTAACAGGGGCAGGGCCTGAGGTGCCTGGGGCGAAGGAGATGCCCGGCTTCCTGGCAGAGCGGGCATGGGGCGAACGCGGAGGGGCTGCTGGGAGGGCGGAGATGGTGCGCTGGGTGGCGGCTGTACCTGTAATGGCGGGGGGCACGGATGGTGCCACCCCCGCAAGGGAGCCCCCTTCCGAGGACGTGTCCGTGTCGCTGCAGGGTCCAGTCGTCCCCGTCGTGGAGCTCCCCTCGCCCTCCGTCTCACTGGTCCAGTCTGACTCTGTGGCATGGCCCTCCTGGGCCATGTGAGATGCAGCTCCCTCCTGCCCCGATGCCACTTCTCCTCCGCCTGATGATGCTGATGCACACAAGCACAGAAAGACAAACAAAAAGGGGGGGGGAGAGAGAAATAAAGGGATATTGAGTACATGGATCTCCGGTACAGTTAGCGGACATGACAGACACAGATGCCCCCTGCACTAAGTTGCGCACTTGGGGTCCGCTACGCATTCCGTGGAACATGCCCTACACGCCTAGAGTTGACAACTGCACCCATGGATGACACGGCCCAGGGATGGCTGTACTGACAAACTACTGAGGGTGGTGGCTGGGGACACAGGGGCTTACGGGGGTGCCCAGCCTACAGATATCGCCCTGGCCTAGGGGGACCCCCAGCCCTCCTCCCCCAACCAGACACCTCCACTGCGCGACAACAGAGTAGATAATGCTTGTACTCACCCCCTTGTTTCTGCTGTGCTGCCCTCACGCGCCCATCCAATTCAGGGTAGGCCACCGCCAGGATCCGGAACATCAGGGGGCTCAGTTGACGGCAGGCACCCCGCCTACGTTGGGAGGCCATCCCCAGCAGAGACTCGGCGGTCTTCTTGGTCCCGCGGCGGATGTCCTCCCACCTCTTGCGGCAGTGGGTGCCCCGTCGATGGTGGACCCCCAGGGTCCGGACTTCCTTGGCGATGGCACGCCAAATCCCGATCTTCTCATGGGCGCGGACCTATGTGACACGTACAGGGAGGGAGAAATACCACGTTCAAGTTTGTCTGCATTTTCCTTTCCAGTGGCCCAACGCCCCCCATCCCCGCCAGGCCCCCCGCCATGACCCCCGCCAGGCCCAACATGCCCCCCATCCCCGCCAGGCCCCCCGCCATGACCCCCGCCAGGCCCAACATGCCCCCCATCCCCGCCAGGCCCCCCGCCAGGCCCAACATGCCTCCCATCCCCGCCAGGCCCCCTGCCAGGCCCAACATGCCCCCCATCCCCGCCAGGCCCCCCGCCAGGACCCCCGCCAGGACCCCCGCCAGGCCCAACATGCCCCCCATCCCCGCCAGGCCCCCCGCCAGGCCCAAAATGCCCCCCATCCCCGCCAGGCCCCCCGCCAGGCCCCCCGCCAGGCCCAACATGCCCCCCATCCCCGCCAGGCCCCCCGCCAGGCCCAACATGCCCCCCATCCCCGCCAGGCCCCCCGCCAGGCCGAACATGCCCCCCATCCCCGCCAGGCCCCCAAGCCAGCCAGTGGCCCCAAATCCATATTGAATTAAACTCACTTGTTGGTCTGGAGGACCGTAGAGTAGCGCATACTGGGGGAGGACCCCATCCACAAGTTTCTCCAACTCCTCTCCAGTGAAGGCAGGGGCCCTTTCCCCAGGTGCAGCAGCCATTGTCCCTTCCAGACCGAGGTCACAGCAACACTTGCAGTATAGGTCCTCTCCTGTGAAAGTTCAAGTCGCAAGTGGATAAGTAAATAGAAAATGGCGGTCACGTCCGCGGCGGTGCGTACCGCGGCGGTGCGTCCCGCCACCGCCGGCGCCCTTCGCCATTGGCTCCTGAAACCCATAGGCTTCAATGTTAACCAATGCGGCTTGGCGCCGCGGTCTTGGCCCGCCGCCCGCCGCGGTGTGCCACGCCAGCGCATTGACCTCACATCCCATTGTCACACTTCACAGGTCAGGCAGCCGCCATTTCCAGGGCCCACATGGCTCAATTTCAACTGCGTCACACAGGCCTAGGCCTTGCTTAGCCACTCAGACATGCCATTCACTGCATAGAGAATCGTTTACTGTGCTAGCTGTGAGTACGTACCTGTGGGTTGCTTGACTGTGTGCTCCATGTTGTCCTTCCTAGGCACCGTCCGCTGGGTTGGGCGAGGAGACGGATGAATCCTCCCGTGTACCAACCGCTGGTGGACCTGTCGACAATGGAAGAACTCCACATTATCCTGACCTACCGACTTAACCGTGCCACTATCCATGAACTGTGTGCCCAGCTGGAGCCCGACCTGATGTCCCCCATCCGCCAACCCACAGGGATTCCCCCTCTGGTGCAGGTCATGTCAGTACTCCATTTCTTGGCAAGTGGGTCATTTCAGACAACCGTGGGAATTGCTTCTGGGATGTCTCAGCCCATGTTTTCGAAGGTGTTATCCAGAGTGTTGTCTGCCCTGATGAAATCCGTGAGGAGCTACATCATTTTCCCTGAGGTGGGCGAATTGGCTACAGTGAAGGGTGATTTCTACGCCCTTGGACATATTCCCAACGTAATTGGTGCCATTGATGGGACCCATGTGGCTTTGGTTCCCCCAAGAGACAGGGAGCAGGTGTACAGGAACAGAAAAAATTACCATTCAATGAACATCCAGGTGGTGTGTTTGGCTGACCAGTACATCTCGCATGTAAATGCCAAATTCCCTGGGTCAGTGCATGACGCCTACATCCTCAGGAATAGCAGCATCCCTTACGTGATGGAAAAGCTATAGAGACACCGTGTATGGCTAGTGGGGGACTCTGGGTACCCCAACCTGTCGTGGCTACTGACCCCAGTAAGGAATCCCCGGACCAGGGCAGAGGAACGGTACAATGAGGCCCATGGGCGTACTAGGAGGGTGATCGAACGCACCTTTGGCCTCCTAAAGGCCAGGTTTAGGTGCCTGCATCTGACAGGTGGATCCCTAATGTACTCACCTAAGAAGGTGTGTCACATCATCGTGGCCTGCTGCATGCTTCACAACCTGGCTTTGAGCCGCCAGGTGCCTTTCCTGCAGGAGGATGGTCGAGACGGTGGTGTTGTGGCAGCGGTGGAACCTGAGGAGAGTGACGAGGAGGAAGACGACGGGGCTGAAACAGACAACAGGGACAGAATCATTGAACAGTACTTCCAATAGGACACAGGTAACATTTCAAAGATAATTTAGTAAATGTTAACTACTCTCCAGCATCTCTGCTGCCTGTCTATTTGCCCCAGTGTATGATGACTGAGTTTTGGCTTTTCCCTCCCTATTTCAGATCTGGGGTCCCCACTACGAGTCCTGTGCTTCGTTTCCCCATGGACTACAGCTTTGTGGCAGCTGTTTGTTGACTTCACCATGTACAAGGACATATTTGCACTGTCATGTCAATTACAATCTATTGAAATCACAGCCAGACTCCAGATATTTTGGTGCAAAATAGGTGTTTATTTAAGTGCTCAAAATGGGATGGGTGGTTTCAAGTGGGTGGGGGCTATGGTGAAGGAATGTCCATGGCAGAGTCCAGAGTAACAGTCACACAGGTGCATTGTCCAGAGGCCTGTGGAGAGATGGAGCATGGGCAGTTCAAGGATGGACAGGGTGACAATGTGGGACAGTGGGATGACATCAGGTGGTATCCATTGCTGGCGGGGGTCTTGACATCCTACTCTGTCTTCTTGCGAGATCTCAGGGCCCTCTTGCGGGGTGGTTCTTCTCCTGCAGGAGGTGGGGGTCTGGTGGGCTGCTGCTGTGCGGGGGCCTCCTGTCCACTAGCGCCGGCGGAGGTGGTTGGCTGTTCTTGGTCCAGGCTAGTGGCAGGGGCCCTTGGGTGTTGTTGAGTGTCCGCCCTGTTGTTGACGAGGTCCTGCAGCAGCCCTACCATGGTAACCAGGGTGGTGTTGATGGCTCTGATGTCCTCCCTGTACCCCCGATAGTGTTCCTCCTGCAGTACCTGGATCTCCTGGAACCGGGCCAGTACCGTCGCCATCGTCTCCTGGGAGCGGTTGTATGCTCCCATGATGGTGGTGATGACCTCGTGGAGAGTGGGTTCCCTGGGCCTCTCCTCCCCCCCCTGTCGCACAGCTGCCCTCCGAGTTCCCCTGTTTCCCTGGGCCTCTGCCCCCTGGCCGGTGTGCCCACTACCACTGCCCCCAGGTCCCTGTTGTTGTTGGGGTGGTGGGTTATCCTGGGTGCCCTGTAGTGGTAGACACACCGCAGATTGACGCGCCCTGGAGACAGAGGCATGGGCCCGCTGGGTGGGAGCTGTGCTGGTGTTCCCAGAGGGGTTTGGGTCTGTAGTGGCCTGGGCCTGTGTGAGGGGAACCGACTGTCCAGAGGTCCCCGATGGTCCGGGCTGGTCATCGGTGTCCAGGTCGACAGAGCTGCTGTCATCGCTGACGGCCTCTTGGGTGGGGGGTGTGGATAATTCTGGCCCCTCCGCCGCGGTGTGTTGACGGTCGGGTCCTGCAGGGGTATAGAGGTATGGTTATAGTTTCAATGTGTGGCATATGGGTGTATCTGTGGGTTCTCGTGTCCCCAAGTGCTGGCATTCGTGTGTGGGGGCTTTGGTGAGGGTGGCTTGTGGGGGGGATGTGTATATGCATTGGGCATGCTTTGGTGATGGGTGTCCATGCTTAGTGGACGCATGCAGGCCTAGGTTTTGGGATGTGTGGGTTGTGATGGTGAGACATTGGCGGGGAATAGGTGTGCTGGGGGTGGGGGTGAGGATGGTGGTGGGGGTGAGGATGGTGGTGGGGGTGAGGATGGTGGTGGGGGTGAGGGTGGGGGTGAGGATGGGGGTGGGGGTGAGGGTGGGGTTCGAGGATGGGGGTGAGGGTTGGGGTCTGATTTGGCATGCAGGTGGGGGGGAAGCAGTATTGAAGCTTCAACTTACCAGTATCCATTCCTCCGCCGACTCCTGCGAGGCCGTCAGGATGCAGGATGTTCAAGACTTCCTCCTCCCATGATGTGAATTGTGGGGGTTGAGGTGGGGGTCCTCCGCCAGTCTTCTGCACGGCGATGTTGTGCCTGGATACCATGGAACGCACCTTCCCCCGTAGGTCGTTCCATCGCTTCCTGATGTCTTCCCGATTTCTGGGGTGCTGTCCCACTGCGTTCACCCTGTCGACAATCCTCTGCCATAGCTCCGTCCTCCGGGCAATGCTGGTGTATTGTATCTGTGTGCCGAACAGCTGGGGCTCTACCCGAACGATTTCCTCCACCATGACCCTGAGTTCTTCGTCTGTGAAGCGGGGTTGTCTTTGGGGTGCCATGGGGTGGTGTGTATGATGTGTGGGGTGGAGTATGTGTATTTAAGTGAGTTGAGTGTGGTGGTGTGTGTTGTTTTGTGTGTGGATAGTGTGTGGGTGATGGTGTTGAGTGGCTGTGGCTGTTATTTTTTGGATGCTGGTGTCTCGCTCTTGCCTTCTTTACAAATTTTTTAGCGTAGGGGTTTGTGGGTGATGTGGGTGGGTGTTTTATATCGTATTGTGTGTGTGGGAGTGGTGTGTGTATGTGTATCAGGTGTGTGGGATTCAAATCGTCCAATGTGGCTGAGTTTTGTTCGTTTGTGTGTATTCTGACCGCGGCGGTGTGTCCCGCCAATGGAATACCGCGTTTGAATGACCGCCGCATGGATTCGTGGGTCGTAATGGCATGGGCGTATTTCTGTTGGCGTGACGGTGGAGGTTTTGTCACCTCCACCTTTCCGCCGACCGCTGGTCTGGCGGTCTGTTGTGGCGGTCGGATTTTCGGAGGTTTGCCTTCTGCGGGTCAGAATGACCGTGGCGGGTTTCCGCGACCGCGGCGGGATTATGGAGGATTTCTGACCGGCGGTAGGCGCCTTTTACCGCCGAGGTCAGAATGACCCCCTAAATGTGTCTAATTGTCCCGTGTGTGTAAGTGTTTAACTGCTAAGAGATCACTCTGTAATTCTCGTAGTATGTGTGTATGTTCAATCGTCCAAAATCTACTCGAAAAATTCGGGCGAATCAACTCGTATAAGGGTTTTATACGCGTCGCATAATCAGGAATGTAAGTTCTGCCAAAATTCAGAAACCCCAACAATGACTGGAGCTTCCGAACCATAATAGGAGGCTGCAATAAAACACATTTCTCCAAAAAATGTGGCGCTAGGCTCTTGCCCTCACTCGACAACTCATATCCCAGGAAAATGACGCTGAGGAAGGCAATCTTTGATTTCTTAAAATTAAACTTATAGCCAATATCAGCAAACCCCACAACAATGCGCGATACACGCCTTAGATGTTGCAGAATCTCATCATCTGTCAGATATATGTCATCAACATATGATAATGCTTCAGGGTCGAACTCATGCAGCATTTCAGTTACACGAGCCGAAAACAGTCCTGGGCTATTCTTATACCCCTGAGGCAAACGACAATGTTTTTTCTGAGAGCCAAACGCACTGAAACAGGTATAGTCCCGACTCTCGGGCGCTATATTCTGGCAGAAAAATCCATTCGAGATATCCAATGTTGTTTTGTATTTTTTACGCCCTATATTATTCATAAGCGCTGCGCTATGTGAATTCTGTATTGCATATGTGCGTGTATGACTATTCAAATGTCGGTAATCCACCACTATCCTATATGAATGGTCCGGTTTAGCAACCGGAAACAAGGGATTATTCATCGGCGAGACACAGGGCTCAATTACACCCTGATACTCCAATTGTGTAAGAATTTTTCTAACCGATGCCCTAGCTTCAAATTTGATAGGATACTGCGGTTGTGGCTGAGGTTCGCCCTTTATCGGAATTACATGATAAGGTGATTGTCTGTCCCACCCCACGTTATTTCTATACAAGGCGGGAGCCTGTGCTAGAGCCCATGATTTACTATAGGACTCCGCGAGTTCTCTCGGAACAAGTGGTGAGAAGGAAGGTGTAATAACCTCCTCCCCAACTGGACAGTCGCGAACAAAGTCAGGTGGCCAATCTTGTTCGGCCAACAGAACATCATATGATTTTACCACATGGTCCCAAAAAATGGCGTTTATAATACGGTCAATGTCCCCTTCCAATCGCAGAGTCACTTCATATACTCTATCAGGATCAGAGACACGCATATCCGCCGTCTCGACTTGTATGAAGTCATCAGTTGCTTTCACCTCCAGATGCTCTAGAAGACTCCGGCAAACTATTGTGACCTATGCCGCGCTGTCTAACAGTGCTAACGCCCATGTCTTGTTCGTCAAGAGAACTCTCTTCTTGAGTGGCATGTCTAACTGAGACAGCTGCCACTTTCTTCTTTTTAAATTGCTGTTTCTGTTGCAGCGGTTTCTCTTCTTGTTTAATAGAAACCTCCGCTGAGCGTTGTGAATCCTGTCTCGGTTTCACGTACTCCGTCCTCCGCTCTGACCGCCCACTCTCTCACTTTTCTTTTCCGAGGAGTCCTGAAAGGAACGAGATTGGCGTGTATCAGTATATTGATATCTATCAGGCGTCCTCAAAGTATCCCTATTCCTGAGATTATACTTATTCTGTGGGGTCTCCGGTCGCGGAGACTACCCACCATCTTTCTTAGGTGTTTGCTGTTTCTTTTCCCAGCGCTTTTTCGAACCCTCAGGTTGTTGCTGTTTAGCATTTTCTTTATTATTTTTACCCTGTAACTGGGGTTTTTGTGGTCTAGCCCCTAGGCTATCACGACCAATACTAGAATATGTTTCCGCTATTATTCTCGGAAGCTCCCGCTCCTGATTAAGCAGCGGTACATCCCGAAGACGCATACGCACTGCTAGTGCTACTGCCTCTCCTTTGAGATTACTCAAAATAATAGAAGAAACTGTGGCAAAATTGCCCAGCAACTGCATGCCCAAATCCAAGGCAGGGGCAGCCCCATATTCATCCTGAATCTGTTTAAGTACGTCCGGTAAATTAGCTAATGTCGGTGTACCGTGTGCCGTAGTGTAGAGCGCGGCAAACACCGTGCCCCAGGTATTACAAAGGTCCACCGGAGGAACCATCCCGTACGGCAAACACATCGTCAAAATTCTATGTTTATCCTGAGGTCCCGGATGGGGAAATACTGCTTCCAGCGTATTAATTTTTTGCGCCAGCCAAAACTAAGTCTCCTCTCGTTTAGCCGGTACTTTACCCATAACTGAGTGTACAGTGGCCGGATTAATACCCGGAACCACAGCCTGTGGGTGCGCTGGAGCAGCACGCGCTGCATTGGTATTTAATATCTGCATTACAAACTGAACTAATCGTCTATATGTAGCCGTTAATTCTGTATATAAACGACGAACTTCAACCACTGCCAATTGAGCAACCGCAGGATGTGGTGTATATGTAGCCAATAAAGGCCAGGTAGGACCATCATTACTCAGTGGAACTAACCTAACTTGTGCTATTGAGTGTGGGAGGGCGCCATCAAGCCAATTATGGTGTTCTTGATAAGATAGAGGTATTTCTAAATAAGTGTTAGCCCTGTATTGTCCAGGGACATTCGCAACTGTGTATTTGTGAAAAGTATTTGTTCCCCCATCCACTGCTGGAAATGCGACCCAAGAATAAAAAAGTTCTGTTCTATAGGCTGCATGGGCGTCCTCCACAAAAGTGACTGGACCCCCCTGGTCTGTCAGTCCATGTGTCAATAGATGTCCCGTGAGCGGATGTCGCATATTAAGTGCTATGTTCACTACATTAGGATTCGCCATTTTATAAAAAACGGCTTCAGGTCAGAGAAGGCACACCAATATCGGGTTTTTTTCCTTTCAAAGTTCAAGCTTGAACAACCAACCACTAAGCAATCGGAAGCACCTATGCCGTGGCGGCGGAAACCCTCAGCCCCACGGACGTCTCCGTATACGGAACCGAGGAGTCAAAATATATATGAGACTAAGAGAGTCAGTCGGACCTAATCATTAGAGCCAGACCAAACGTTGGCGGCGCCATGTCGCGTGGGCTCTCATTATTCTAAATGAGACTACTGGATTTCTAGGTAGCAGGATCTATAACAGTGTGGGGGACTGAGTCTGACCCACGTGTAAAGAACTCTGTCACCCTAAATCCGGTTTTTGCTCCGGCTAACTAGCAGTGCCTCATTTCTCCCATGTGGAAGGAATGATTTGGCAGCCGAGCGCATGACATCTTTGGAACTTCTCAGGGAAGTCGTGGTTACTCAGATCCAAACCAACTCTCTTATTTCCAATATGATCTCATATACAAATGACAAAGACAGTATAGGTTTTATATAATGTTTTAATAAAACGACTGTATTTTAGATATTAAGGCGTGAGCCGCAATAACCAGAACTATACAACACAGTAGGATTGTAATAGTTACCAGGAGAGTAAAATATAAAAACAAAGCTATCATATTGTCAAACAGTTTCTACTCTCCCTCTGCTTGTTTTATCTAGAGCACAGCATGTTAAGCTTCTAGCTTGCCTATTAGAATCACTGTGGAGCCCTCATCAGCCCTCATACCTGAGCAAAGACCTGTGATCTTGGTTCAGCATCTGCAACGAGGCAGTCAGCGTCAAGTTGTGGTTCCCTGGTCGGAATCTCCCTCTTGCGTGTATTGGGACAAGGAAGTGATTTTATAACTAACATGTCATCGTGATCACAAAATGTCCCTACGCAGGAATGCCAAGTCTAAACTCTTACCAAGTCTATTGGCAATGTACTAGACTGTATCCTTGACTGAAGCACAGAGTAAATATGTTATGGAGAACTCCAGTGCTGAAGTAGGCAAAACAGTGTGATATGAATAAAAGACAACACCGTAGAACTGGCTATTTGAAAAATAACAGTACGAAGCCTAATAAAAAGCATGTAGAGCAAAGTGCACAGAGGCTCTAAGCTGTCAGCAAATGAATAAAATATATTCAGGGCAAAGTGCACAAAGGCCTAAAGCCTGAAGCTAAAGCGCAATGAATACGTAAAACTAACCACACTACAGCGTTGTTGTTGCATACAGGGCTTGGTGTTGTGATGTGTGGTTTGTGATATTGGTACGTTTGTGAGGAGTTGGAGTGATAGGAGTGAGGGCGAGTGTGGGGGTATGTGATGGCATGCAGGTAGGGTGGGGGATGTAATAGTTAAGATTTGACTTACCAGAGTCCATTCCTCCACCGACTCCTGCGAGGCACTCAGGATGCATAATCGCCAAGACCTGCTCCTCCCATGTTGGTAGTTGTGGGTGGGGAGGTGGGGGTCCGCCGTCAGTCCGCTGAACCGCCTGGTGGTTTCTTGAGACCATGGAACACACTTTCCCCCATAGGTCGTTCCACCTTTTCCTGATGTCCTCCCGATTTCTTGGATGTTGTTCCACTGCGTTGACCCTGTTGACTATTCTTCGCCATAGCTCCATCTTCCTTGCAATTGAGGTGTGTTGCACCTGGGATCCAAATAGCTGTGGCTCTACCCGGACAATTTCCTCCACCATGACCCTGAGTTCCTCCTCCGAGAACCTGGGCTGTCTTTGCCGTGCCATCGGGTGGGGTAGGTGATGTGTGGGGTGGTGTGTGTGGTGATAAGTGTGGTGATATGTAGTGGTGTGTTGTGTGAGGTGCGTGGAAGTTGTGTGGGTGATGGTGTTGTGTGCCTGTGGATGCTAGTTTGTTGATGGTGGTGTCTCTCTCTGGCCTTCGGTCGTTAATTGTGGTCGTAGGGGTTTGTGGGTGATGTGGGTGTGTGTTTTAGATTGTATTGGGTGTGTGGGAGTGGTGTGTGTATGTGCATCAGGTGTGTGTATTTCAAATTGTCCAATGTGGCTGTGTTTTGTAAGAGTGTGTGTATTTTGAGCGCGGCGGTGTGTACCACCAATGGAATACCGAGTTTGAAAGACTGCCGCGTGGATTCGTGTGTCGTGATAGTGTGGGTGTATTTCTGTTGGCGTGACGGTGTCGGTTTTGTTTTTGCCAGTTTATCACTGACCTTTGGTGTGGCGGACTTGTGTGGGTGTCTGAATTTTGGCGGATTCCGAGCTGTGGGTCATAATAGCTGTGGTGGAATTCCGCGGCTGCGGCGGTGTGTTGGCGGTCTTCTGCACGCCGGTAAGTGGCTTTTTCCGCCAATGTTGTAATGACCCCCTAAATGTACATGCCTTGCATTTTAAATACCAAAGGATCTAAATTAGGGGTGAGGTATAAGCATTAAAACAGAAGGTATAAGCCTGTCAAAAGTTATCTTTTGCCAAGTAGGAATGGCAGTTCAACACTGCACAACGGGGCTACAGTAGCAGGCCTGGAAACATGTTTAACAGTACTACGTTAGTGGGAGACGGAATGAAAGCTGC
The DNA here is from genome assembly GCF_031143425.1 of Pleurodeles waltl. Classification (NCBI taxonomy): domain Eukaryota; kingdom Metazoa; phylum Chordata; class Amphibia; order Caudata; family Salamandridae; genus Pleurodeles; species Pleurodeles waltl. The sequence goes on from NC_090448.1 coordinate 1,022,451,848, forward strand.
AGCTAACTAGTAGCATTTTTTTTGCAGGCATTGGGTAGAAGTGGTACCTTATACTAGGAACTTACTATCACATTCATACGATGTATACCAATTTTAATACATTTATAAAGGAGAGCAAAAACACTTTATCACTATTTAGCAGGGGTAAAGTGCATAGAGTTCAATGGCTAACAAAAATAGGGTTCAATAAAAAAGACAAACAATCCTGTGTGAACCTAAAAGAAAGGAACATTTCCAACACAAGTGAACAACAGAAAGTGAGTGGCTTTGGGTCTGTCTATAGACAGCTTTAACCCTATACCAAAACTCATATCATCAAAACACAAAAATGTACAGACTCTTGATTTTGGGTCAGCCCACTTAAGTCATCACATGTTTAAGGGGTCTTTCACATATTTTAAAAGCCCATATTTTGAAATAGTGACTGTAGAAGGACTCCATATCTTGCGTCTTTAAAGCACTACTCTAATATCACATATACCATGCAAAGGGCAAGTAGATAAAATCACTTGTGGCATTTAACTCACTTGCCTAAAAATATTTAAGACAAAAGATAGCACTGAGATAAGAAGATGTACTTCCCATGTCCCTTGCCCTAACCATTCGGATCATGGAAATACTTTGTGAAATTTATTGACACTTGAAAGTGAAGAAATAACGCTGCTCTGCTATTCAACCACAGGTCATCATTGGTATACCTTTAAATCCTGATATGACTGCAATTTGTTTTTGCAGGACAGCTGTTTATTCTGTCCCCTTTCAACTTAGGGTAAAAGGTAAAACCCATTATCAAGTTGTCTTAAAATAGGAGAGAATGTGACATAATGGCCAGAGATAGCAACATTGGAACAGGAATACTGGTTTAGAGTCTCAGGACTTCATTACGACCTTGGCGGAGGGGATTACTCTGTCCCAAACAGATATCCCACCTGTCATATTACAGGTCTCATTATATTCTACAAAACGTGTAAAATGGCAGACGGGATATCCGTCACTTTTGGGATAGAGTAATCTCTCCGCCAAGGTCGTAATCAGGCCCTCAGTGTCAGATAACTTCCTATGATTCTGAAATCACTCTTGGTGGTAATGGCCCCATCATAATTTTTTCGATGGACTTCCCTTTCACTTACTAGGTGATCTGCCCGCCCTCTATTTAGATTCTGGTGGTTCGAGGGAAAAAAAAAACATCGGAGTGCCCTCGACTTCACCAGGTATGTTCATCCTTGTTGATCGCACCATAGGCAAAAGCAGCTGTCGGAGGGTGGGCCGCCAGTTTGCCCACCGGACCAATCACGATCTTCCTTCCCTCTGATGTAACTGTGGCGGGAAAACCTCAACACCTGAGTTGGTGGTTTTGAAGGGATAGAAGGCAGAAACTCACCATTTCTGTCTTTCCCACTTCCTTTTCCACCGTGGACCCGATCTTCCAAGTACTGCCTCTACTACTGCTACTTGATGATGAACAAAATCAACACCGCCTTGACTAGAATCAACAGTAAGCTCCACTTTTACCTATTACCTTTTGACTTGTCTGTTAACATTTGTACTGGAAGTGTGAATTTTTAAATCTCTCTTACAGGCAATAGCATACCAATGTGCAATGCATATGTGTGTCATGTTGATGTTTAGGAAATTTAAAGACACACACCTGTATGATAACATTGTATTCCTAAAGTTGGTGCAAGTTGCCTTAAAATAAATGTACACTTACATAATAAAGGATATCAATCAAAAATATAAAAAATCACCATGCAGGTGTGTTTAAATACATTTAGCAAATTGTCAAATTATAAGCATATGCATTCTACATCATTGGGATAAGTGCAAAGTAATGTGATTTAGACATTGCACATTTTCAAGGTGTAACATTTAACTTATTAATTACCTGCCAAATATATGTAAGTTCCAAATTTGAATAATTCAACATATTCATCCCTGCAACATTTCACCTTGTCTAGTCCAAGTCCTGTATTGTATCCAAATTCAATAGTTTAGTTATTTTTTAAAGCATTTTGTAATGCATATGTGTTTATTCTAACGAACAGTCCAGGTGAAATAAACACACCTTTAGTAACACTTAAAAAAATAATTTCAAACATCGATTTGTTCCTACAAGTGTCCATTTTTATAATGAATGGCTGCACCTAAATACAAATGACCACAACATGCTATTTTAACCGGTCTATGCACTTAACCAAGTAAACATTAAAACATGTTGTTTTTCCTGCCACAATGGTGATAAAAATATGTACCTCACATTTTAGTCAGAAACATTGCTAGGAATAAAACAACTGCCAAGGAAAATTAATGGCAGGACAAACTTGGTGAAATCAAAATAGTGATTATTTAACTAATGAGCTGTGTCTCTCAAATGAAATATGTTGAAAAATAAAACTACATTTATAAACAATGCCCAGTGCACTATTGTGCTGTAGCACTTAGCTTGTCTCCTAAACAAGTGCCAAGGGGAACCTCCTAAGGAAGGGGCATCTAATGGGCACAGAGCTAGCACCTCATTTAACCTTTGTGAGAAGGTGGAGTTTGAGTTTGGGTGATCTTGGTTTGGGAGGGCTAGTTTCTGGTTTGGGGGTTAGTTTTGGCTTTAGGCGAGGTGGTTTGGTATTTGGAAGGGGTCAAGGCAAAAGCAAATAAAATATCTTCATGGGAAATCGGGTAGGATGGTTGGAAGGAAGTTAAGATTGGGAGGTAGAGAGAGTGGCAGTGGGTGATGTGAGTGTGTCTATTGAGATTGCAGTTGCCTCTGGGTCTGATGTATGTTGTGTACATTTGGGGGGGTGTTGGGAGGTCGCAGTCAGTGAGGAGGCTAGACCTTGAAATGACCTTGATATTACCTCTATAGGCCAGACATAGCACTGTGAATGCTTTCCAGGTATGCTACCATTTTTTGCATTTGGCAACAAGCCCCTGGATGGCATTACGGTGTGCAGTCCGGACTACTAAGATATTCCTTAAGAGCTCAATAGCTTCCTCACTGAGCACAGCTGGGAGACAGGGGTAAGGGAAAGCTTCAGCAAAGAAGATGCCACCCCATTTAGGAGGGCGGATTCAGCTAACTGAGGGGGAGTAAGCAGAAGGGTGGGGATGGTTATTTGGGTCCCAGACAAGGGTGCAAGTGAAACAGTTGCTTAAGGGTCTGTCACCACTACGGACTGATCGCTTGTGGCGGCCTCCAAAGATGATGATGTTGATCTGGTGCCTTCTAGTCCAGTCCCCTCACCTTGGATCTCTCAGTGTCGGAGGTCTTGGTACCCGAACCACAGTGGCCAGCTTCTCCTCTGCCTGCTCCTGATGATGCTGAAATGACAAATACATAGTTTTATTGTATCAGTGTAAATAGACCTGATCATGAACATTGATCACAATACATTTTCCAAGTTTGCATATTTCACCTATGTCAAGGCTCTCAAACTTTGGTTCTTTATTATCATTATCACATGCATGCAAGGAACATTATCAGAAACAATATGGACACAGTTTTGTAATTCCCAATGATAGCTCATATATCATGTTTAACCTTGTCTATTATCCATTTTTCTGTGCAGGAACTGTTTAACACCTCTGAATGATTGGGTTTTGTTGTTTAGAATTTTGGACGTATGTCACCAATCAAGGATATAGTCTAAAAATCTGCAATATTTTTACTATCAAAAAGTAAAATATAAATAAATGTGTGTCAACAAATACTGCAAGTTTATATCACCATTTGTATAAACTTAAAGCCTGCTTCTTTTGTTTGGGCATTTCACATTGGTAACACTTACTTCAAGTAACTAAACTATATTTCAAATGTAAAAGAGAGTATGTATGGATTACGCACTGAAGTAGTTTATTAATGTGTGACACACTATTTAGATATCTATGCTGTGAAACAATGGAAGATAAATATTTTGTGGCGATTGACATATGACTTCAACAGCATACGTAAATACATAGGGCTTGATAAATTTCTAATCCACTTCAGTACAGAAGAAAAACATTTTCAGATTTGACTTTTAAATATAAGTAAGGACCTCTTTACTAGTTTGAGGGTTGGACCTCCAGACCGCCAAGTTGGCGGTGCTGAAAAGGCTGCTATTTAGGTGGTCTTTCCTACTGCACTCTTATGAGTTATACTGGCAGGACAGCTGATGACCAAACAAAAAAGGCAGACCCGCAGCAGTGAGGAGGCCTGGAAATAGTGGTCCCACCTCCATCACCATCAGCACTGCGACCAAACCACTGACCTTATCACAAGCAGACAGTCGCCATGGCAGCCCCCCATGGTGGTCAGCCAATGGCAGTCCAAACCACTGCAGTCTATGGTCGCTAAAGTAATACACAACTGAACATTGGATGAATTTTAAAACAACACAGCTGGTACACATTGCGACACTGGATACACCTGCAAAGAACACTATAAAACACACCCCTTCACACACCATAATCCTTTGCATGAACCACAACCAGCACGCATTGATTATTATACAGACTAGGCACCCCTTGTTTCACCATCCCATTGAACCCTGCACACACTTTTATCCATTCATACCCTATTGCACTTCCCCTGATAAGGAAGTCACTGTCATCTTTTTTTTTTGTTCCACCATGTCACGTTCCAAAAATCCCTGTTTTTCTGAGTATGAGTTAAGAGTCATGGTGAATGAAATCCAGCATACTCCCCTCAGTGGGACAATGGAAATGTGGGACAGGATAGTCGTCAGAGTCAATGCTTTAGGCACAACCCTGCACACAAAGGAGGACATTAGGAACAGGTGGAATGATCGCAGGGACAAGGTCCATTCCTTTGTCTCCAGGCACCAGCGGCAGGCCAAGAAGCCTGTCCGTGGCTCTTCCAGTGCCCTATTGCATCTCATTCCCTGGAAGGAGAAGGTCTTGGCCATCCTGCATCCTGAGAGCTTGACAAGAATACCTGATAGAGTGGAGTCTGATAAGTCACAACTCAAACAATTTCACCAGAATGCTATGTCATGCATGCCCACAGCTTAACCTTTTCCACTTTTACCTTCAATCCACTCACCTGCCCAGGGTCCACCCCTACAAAGACCTCTATTTGGCAACTTACAATTGAAGTGTACTGACTTGGGGAGATGCCATTTGTATAGTGTGTGTAGCACAGGGACTGACATAACTACAACTGCTAACAGGCAATGTTCCAAGACTCCAAACACTAGAACAGTGGTCACTTGTCCACAAATAACAAATGAACTTCACTCACCTGGGAGGATACCATTTCTCAAGTATGCAAAGTAGAGAGTGTCCTGACTGCAACTCCCAGGAGGCACTATTCCTGCAACTACAAACAATATCACAGTGGTCACATGCTACAATACATCTGTTAGTGAACTCTCAATTGACTCACCTGGGGGTAAACAATGGTCAAGTGTGTGTAGTAGAGAGAGTGGCATGACTGTATCTCACAGGATTCACCATTTCAGCAACTCCACACACCAGAACAGTGTTACCTTGTACAAAGACCATTGCCTGGTAACTCACAATTTAAGTTTACTCAGCTGGGAGGAGTCCATTTATCAGATGTTGGAAGTAGAGAGAGTGACACGACTACAAAGGCCAGGAAGACCCTGTCTCTGTAAAACCAACAATCAGCCCACTGTTCGCTTATCCAAATATCATTGTTTGATAACTCTCATTTGAAGTGTACTCACCTGGGAGGATAACATTTCTATAGTGTGTGCAGTAAAGACTGCAACTGCCAGAAGGCACCATTTCACCAACTCAAAAAATGCAGCCTAGTATTCAGTTCTCCAAATACACTTCTTTGGAAACTCACAAATGAATTGTACTCGCCTCTGGGGATGACATATATCAAGTGTATGAAGTAGAGGGAGTGACATGACTACTAATTCCAGGAGGCTCTGCCTTTCTAACTCCAAACGCAAGCCCAGTGTTTACATGCCCAAACACCCTTGTGTCTTAACTCTCAAATGAAGTTAACTCATCTGGGAGGATAACATTTGTATGGTGGCGGGAAGTAGAGGCAGTGTCCAGAATACAAAACCCAACAGGTCCTGTGTTTCTAACTCCAACCACAAAACTAATGTTCACATAAATCCTACTATTTATGAACTCTCAATTGAAGTGTATTCACCTGGGAGAATAACAATTGACAAGTGTGTGTAGTATAGAGAGTGATCTGACTGCAACTCCCAGGAGACACTGTTTCAGTAACTCCAAATACCAGACCAGTGGTCACTTCTCCAAATACCCTTACCTGCTAACTCTCGATTGAAGTTTACTCATCTGGGAGTGACTAAGGGCCAGATGAATCAAAGTACTGTATAGCATTTCCTAAATAGCAAATTTTAAGAAATCTCTATTTGAGAAATGCAAAATGGTATGTAAGAAAATAACGATTCACTAATAGTGATTTTTTTTTAATTTGCAAGGGAATTGCTATTATGGAATGGGACTCCATTCATCCCTATGGGTCTGAAGGCCCATATGTGGGAATGGTTTTGCATATCCTAATTTGTGAATTCCTTTTAGGAATTCACAACTTAGGTAATGCAAATCCAGGGGTGCTGGGGGCCTAAGGCCCCCTTTAATGTATCCCCCTCAAATAAATGTGCACATGTAAGCACACACATGTCCTAGGGGCATGTGTGCATTGCCTGGAACTTTAAAAAATGCATTTTCAATGCATTATTTATAATTGCACATGGTTACTACCAACTTGGAGTTGGTGGTGATTGCATTTCCTAAATGCCAAGCTTGCATTTAGGAAATGTATGATACATGTGCATAGGTCATAGCAAGTAGGTATTCTCTATTTGCAATTTCCTTTTTCCTATTCCTCGGTGAAGAAGACATTCCTGGAAATCTAGACATGGAGGGCAGTTCTGGACCATCCAGGCATCATGGTCAGACACCGACAGTGAGTCTCACTGTGGCCATATCAACACTTCCCGACCTGGTTGCCTCAGTATCACAGGCAACCATTAGCCCCCCAACCTGTGTACTGAGCACAGTGTCTACCATCTTGTGCCCCCAGTCCTGAATCCTGATTTGCAGCACAACACTTCAGACAATGAGGGTCTAGGAACAGTGGCAGAAGGCATCCTGTGGCAAGGGCACATGCCCTTGTGGGTAGGGTACGTTGGAGGGATGCTGTGGGCCAGTGGGGAGAGACCAGTGGAGCTGCTCCTGGCCAGGACACCATCAGCCATGTCTAGAGAGTCTATCAGAAGCCCCAAGGCGTGATGACCCAGGTCTTGACCAAACTCTGGGAAAATCAAGTGGCTACAGAGGGACATGCCTAGCAACATGTGAGAACAGATGGAGGCCCACAATAACAACATGCCCCCCCAACAGGGATGATGAGGGACATTCACACAGCCCTGAGCAGGGCCTTTCCAAACCAATCTTCCCCTTCCTTTGGCTCATCAACACCAGGCACATCTACATCGGTGCCAGCCACTGGAAAGGGGGCCCTGCATGTGGAAGAGGCCAGCCCAGACACCTCTGCATTGGTAGCAGCAGATCCCCACCATCATGCAAGCGGGGACATCCGACGAAGAATCCAGGAGGCGCGGATGGTAAGACACCAACCACTGCCAGCAAATTACCCCTAAATGAACTCCTTTGTGTGCCACACATTCACTCTGCTGAGTGATCTTAAAGAACCAGCCTGTTACAATGGGAGAAGTACTCTGGACTTTGGACACCAATGGTGGGGCATCTATTTCAATAATTTAATTGACCATGAATGATACTTTCTTTTTTTTCTTTTCTGTCCAAATTGTAATTACTGCATCAGCATAGTAATAAATCCAACCATCACAAACTCATGGTCTGCTTGCTTAATTTCAACATTTTGCTATGAAGAAATGTAAAACCATATGAACCATACGATGAAGACATCACTTATTTGTGCAAAGAGGGATATGTTATAGGTACGCAGTGTACTGCTCAGGATTACAACCATTACACACATAAACATCAGTACAAGTGTCTGGTCACACCAAACATTTTATTCCAGTGAATAGCACATAGGCTGTCTATATGTCTGGACCTTTTTGACTCAACAATGTGTGACTTATACTGAGTCAAAGTACATATTACATGGTACAGCCCCAGACCATGGAAGGGAGGGATTTGTCAGACATTGTCCTGTAGAATGGGCAAACATTAAAGTGGATGATGTCAGCAGCTTGAGCCTTATCACGTACCACACCAATGTAATCCAACATCACATAATCTGAGATGCAGACAGATGGCAGTACAACAGTCCCTGATCACAGGCCCATCATAATCCAATGACCATGCATCTGGTGGTATGACACAAACATATGCCAGTGTTGTGGCAAAGGTACTGTGCCCTGCAATGATGAAACACATCTTCAGCTACATGCAGGTCATACGGGAATAGTTTAGCCAATGTGAAGTGTGGATGACTTGATCGAAATCAAGGACTACATATTTCATGCCCCCATGATGACACGCATGATACAATTGGCCCAATACAACACACTAAACAAGTCCAATGTGCACCTATGACCTTCCACCCAAACACTGTGCAAGGTTCCTTGGCGCAAGCCTCATACACTTCAAATCTGTAACCTACATTACCTGGAACAATCCATGTCCACTTTGTATGTCTGAACAGTATCAGATACCTACTAATGTCACAACCCTGACATGTCCACATCAGGATGTCATGGTGAAGGTACCTGTACAAACATAAAACTAAAAGTATAGGCTTAAAAACTTACCTATTACACAAATCATTTAGCAAGGAACAGGAAATGTAAGTACATTGCAAGGAAATTGACACAAACAAAGCAACATCTTCAAGGCGGGGATATGTCAAAGGGTAACTTTGCAGGCAGCCTATGGTTGAATATTGCAGAGTATCAATTCCTTAGTTGTTGCTAAAACATACATTCTCACAACTACAGTTCATTCTACAGTCAGAGTCATTACATCGCATGACATACTTACACTAATGAAACATAGCTGTTGTCAGATCTTCCCACAAGTGAGCTCCTTCCTCTTCATCATTGTTATCCTCACTTTGCATTTCAGGATTCTCACTTGGTGGCACTGCAGGATCCCCCTCCTCTGGGATGTATGGATATTCCTCCACAGGGCAATGTTGTGAAGCATGCATCATGCCACAGTGATCTGACACACTTTTCTAGGTGAGTAGAGGAGGGTTCTACCAGTTCTTACCAGACACCTAACTCTGGCCTTCAGGAGCCCAAAAGCCCGGTCCACTAACTTATGTGTGCTTCCATAGGCCTCATTGAAGCAGACTTCCCCTGGGGTAGTCGGATTCCTTAGTGGTGTCAACAACCAAGGATGGTTTGGAGACGTGGAGTTGCCTTTTAAGGATTGGGACATATGTGCAACATGAGTCATTCACTTCATGATTGTAGCACCTGACACTGCACACATACAAACATGGCAGATGTGACTTACCAACCAGCCAGGCCCTCTCAGGATACAGTTGTGACATAAATGGGGTATGGTGATGTTCTGCATTATAAAGGAATCATGGACTGAGTGTGTATAATGTGCACACACATGAGAAACGTTGAGATCCGCCACAGACAACTTGCATGTTGATGGAATGGAAGTTCTTTCTGTTGTGATAAACTTGTTCATTGGCCTGTCATGGGACAAGCCAACATGTGGGCCATCAATGGCCCCACCCACATGTGGGATAAGTGCAAACCCATAAAAATCAGCTTTCAAATTAGCTCAATCTTCATGTCAGGGAGACTGGATATAGCTGTCAAGTTGTTTCAACATTGCTGAGACGAATTCCTTCAACACCAGACTCAACATAGGTTGGGACATACCAGCAGATAGCGCCACTGTATGCTGGAAGGACCCCGATGATAGGGAATGCATACTGACCTGACTTGTACAATGGGTGGTAAGCTTCTTGGAATACTATAGCTGGCATCAGATATGGCTCCAACTGACAACATAAGTCCATTATTGTTGCCTATCCAGGTGGTAATATGTTATTATGTGCCTTTGGTCCATTGTCTGGAGGTCTGGCAGTGGACAGTAGACAGGAGGTTTTCACATGCTCCCTCTCCCTGGGTACCTATGCATGACAAGAAATTATTTCTAACATTAGTCAGTATGTCCACAGCAACATACATGATGCATGTCAATGATATCATGTGACAAAGCATTTCTGAATGAATAGACATAGCAACCAGTACAAAGTACAGCTGCAAATAATACAATGGTCACATCTACCCCCTATGGTTTTCAACACGTGTATCCACAACATGGATATGGACCAAACTCAAAGATGTGCAACACAATTGCACCTTGAATTGTGACTATATATGCCAACTGCCAAAATGACTGTTGGCAGTGGTGGACTGTGCTCCACTGTTAAATGCCATCTGTGCCCAGGAACATACTACAATGGTGTTTGAGTAGTAAGACCTACATGACAAGCCTGGATAAGGATGTTTTTGAGATCAAAAATCATTTTATGAGGTGTAGCACAGTTTCTAAAGCCCAATGCAGAATTTCAGGCCACAAAAATGGCAGCTGGTTGACCAACTCCACTGGAAATTACGAATAGCCTGCGACCGCCAGCAGAAGACATCATGGCAGTAGACAGTTGCAACCATGGCAGAGACAACCATAGGCTAATGTTGATGACAGTGGCAGCCGTGGGTCAAATGCAGTTTCCACCGGTGTTGACAACTGCATACGTGGTGAACATGACCTGACACTGCTGCCAGCAACAACTCCACTACCTGTGCTACTGTGTGCCGCCTCTGGGAGCAATCATGCTACTTCCAGCAGGTGAAAGGGCTCCTGCATTATCACCAGAGAAGCTGGAGAGACTGGTGACTGAGGTCCTACCCCTGTATGAACAGCTCGAAGGCTCCCCATAGGAGCAGGTAAGTACCTCTTGTGCACTATTTTCTCTGTATGTCACCATCCCTTCCCTCCTCAGAGGCTAGAATGTGCCCATTATCAGAAGTGGTAGTGAGTTCTCGGTAAATTTCTGGAATGTTTAAATGTAGATTATTGATTACCCAGCTGTTTTCAAAAAGAATTTGCATTTGAAATTTAGTTCTAGGTACACTTTTTGAACTATTGTCATTTTATTTTAGGTTTATATTTAAACGTTTGTGTAGGCTGAATAAAGGGCAATTTTATCTCTGACACTAGGGCCGTTTTTTTTAGAGGGACAGGTAGGTAGTGTGGGATAATGGATCATTGGTAAGGGCAGGTAAGTACCTGCAGTTAGCAAATAGGCCACTAACCTCCACTTATGTCCAGTTAGGTCTCAACAAATTAAACCCAGCTCAACCCTTGGTAGCTTGGCAACAAGCAACAAGGCTTACCTTAGGAGACTAGTGTGTAAAACATTTAAAAATCACAAAACAGTAAATAAATAAAACACAAAACACAATAAAAATCCAACACCAATTCATAAAAATAGATTATATGTTTATCTTTAAAGTGATACCAAAACAAATAAAATTGGATAAGGGGTACCCGAGTTATGAATTTTTAAAGAATTACTGTTTTCAAGTGCATAGAAATGAAAAGCGCCAATCTGGTCATCCGGTTGCACCTCGACCGGGGCAAAGTCAAAGATTAAGGCCGACCGCGATGGAGCCCTGCTTGGCTACAGCAAGCGGGAGGCCTCAGTCAAAAGTTTACCTTCTGATTTAGTCGTTTTCTTGAAGATTTTCTTCAGGGGGACCAAGTCACCAGTCTAATCCTACCTCCTGCAACTCTTCCTCGGATACGTGTCGCTGGAACCCTCAGTGAAGATTTTTACCTTGGGACTTAGTCATTTTTTTTAGATGAAAATCCTTCGACCGGGGCAAACCTAAATCTTGATCCGACGTCCCTGGAGTCCTCTTCAGAAACACTGCCTTGGAGGTCCGGGTCAACTTTCTACGTTCGTGGTCACTTTTTCTGAGATTTTCTTCACCGGGACAAACCTGCAAGTCAGGCCGGGTCACGGTTGAGGCAAGCCGGCTAGAGTTGCTGCAGCGGGTCCGTCCCTTTATGGAGCTTTTTTCCAAAAGTTCTCCAAACTTCTCCAAACTTCTGGATCTTCTTTCACATGTTCTTTTAAGTTTCTTCTGGTGTCCATAGCTCACCAGAGTCAGGAAAACACCATCAAAAAGTAAAAAATTAGAGGGCCTCTGCAATCAGCCCTCTTTTCTCACAGGTAGATAATGGGTTTTGAAAGGCGCTTTGGCCGCCTTGTCTTTTTCTCAGTTTTTCCTTAGTTGGTAGGTATTTGTCTCAGTTGGCTGATGCTTTCACATCCTGCTGAGTTTATGTGGGGTGTATGTGATGGGTTAATTGAATCTAATTTAATTAACTTTTGTTTTCTCGTATTTATTTCCAGTTGCAAATACATTTACTACAAGGAGGCCATAATGTGAGTACTTAGCCTTGGTCCTGATTTAAATCATTACATTTATTTAGTTCACTGTCCATTTTTTCTTTACTCCTGGAACTAATGTTGTTAATATTAGCATATGTTAGCCCTAAAGTTCCTGGTTTGGCAGGTTAGCATATGTTAGCCCTAAAGTTCCTGGTTTGGCAGCTGCCCCTGTGGTATAAATAGGCAAGAGTGTGGCACCATTTTTTATTGGCTGACCAATACCCTCGAGTATCGTATCATGTCATTTGACATGAACAACTGCTGTAGCAATGAGGGACATGACAGGTAGGCCTAAAGTGTGTATCCACAATGTGCATTTCTATACCATTGATGTAGAATTATATAGCAAAGTACTTAGTGAATGTGAAGTGAGTAAGTTTTGTAACGTGACTGTTGGCATGCATCATGGAGTGACTTGCAGTTATGGTGAAATCACATGTGTGTGGGAACAACCATTCATCCACATAGATCTGGGTCTGCATGACCATAATGGAGACAATGATATAGGTTCTAATTGGGCAACATTATGAGGATCTTTACCAAGTCCTTGCAAATCTCTGGGTCTCTACAACATCCAAGGGACTAGTGATGTCTGCTGATGCACTCAGAATATGTCATTATAAGGACATCTCTCCCTGAAATATTGCACATGATATCTACAGTGTCCATTTCCATGCCAAATGTGTGTCATCTCTGAACAACATTAGTACTACCTCCATGACTTCAATGGGACAAATATCACTTGGTGAAGTGTGCATTGTGGAACTGCTTCCAATGTGACATGAGCATTTCCATGACACCTTCTCCTAGCTATTGTACTTTTTTCGGCAACATGGCAGGATTTTGGAGCATCATTTCTCATTCTTTGGCCATTATGTTTGTGACAAATCGATGTGTGCGAGCTCTTGTGTGGGATGTGTGAGAATGCACTTGGCATTAGCCAACTATTGTATGACAACAGGTAACTGAGGTATGCTCCATGGGGCAAAGCATTGAGGGCGATGAGGTCCCCTAATAGTTCAATGGTTACTGTGATTGCACAACTTCAGCCATGCAGTTGTAGTTTTTTGCGATCCTGATTTTCCTGTGGGCAACTGCTGACAGTTGAGATGGCATACATGCATATGGTTTGGCACATGTATGGGTCACCTTTCTGGTGTTTGTTACTGAGGCCTCCTTGACATAATGGCAGTGTTCGCTAATCAGTAATGTTTGATCAAGTGTGGTCATGGACATGTGATGACTCTTTGTATTTGCAGCATCAGCCCAGGGAAGCAAAGGAGATAGGATACAGTTGAGTGGGGACGCATCTGGCCATGAGACCTTTGGGTCAAGACACCACCAATACAGAGGGACCCAATGTCCCAGAGGGTGAGGGGAGTGCCACAGTGGAGACTGGAACCACATCATCTTCATCATTGGAATCTTCCTCCAGTGGACTCTCCCTAGTGAAGGGGCACCCATTGGGACTAACCCCTGTACCATCACTGTCTGCCACTGCCATTCTATCACCACTCTCTCTGTTGCTCTCCACCCTGTTGGCCTTACCTGCTCACATAAGAGGGTGGGCATCTCCTTTACCACAGGCACCTCTGCCCCAGCCCTTTTTGCCCCTGCTGCCCTCAGTGAGGAGGCTATTGACACCCAGAGGAATATCTCTGTGGGCCAGACAACCATTGTGAATGCCATCCAGGGATTGGCAACCCTGCTTCAGCAGACCAATGCATTTCTGGAAGGCATTCATGGTGCAATAGCTGGTCTTCAGAGATCGGTTCAGGCTCTGTCTTCCATCTCCCTCTTCCCATTCCAAATCCCCCATTCCCTTACCTACCCCAAGCACACAGACCGATTCACATGCACATCCCTCAACACACAAGAGCAGCACACATAGGCCGACCCTTATTAAAACGCAGGTGGAAATGTGGCAGTATCACCACCAACAGTCTGGCGGTGTATACTGCCACATCTCTACTCATACCGCCATGGCGGTATGAACTGCCGGGCCGGAGATGTACATCTCTCGGCCCCGCGGTCCACAGCAGACCGCTGGCGGCATTATGAGTCGGCCTACAACCATGGTTTCTGTGGCGGTAGCACTGCCATGAAAACCATGATGATAGGGCTACCGGTGACAGGGAAGGAATTCCCTGTCACCAGTAGATGGCTCCCCTACCCCCCAAGCAAGCACCTGAACCCCACAACCCTACAGTCACAGCGTCCCCGCCCACCCTACTTACATGTCGCCCCATCTCCTACTTACATGATGCCCCCTCACCACATACATGCACACAGACACCCACATGTACTACGCATACACCCATTCACCTACACTTCTAGACATGCATCCACTCACACTCTTCCATACACCCATTCACTCACACATACTCACTCGCATCCATAAACATATTTACTCACAAATACTCACAAGCATCCATACATACATTTACACACACATACTCACACGCATTGAGGCACACATACACACACACATCCAAATATGCATCCTCACACGCATACACACTGACATGCAGACACGCTCTCACTTCAACATTCATACATGCATTCACTCACACGGATACAACCACATATACATCACAACACTCACAGTCGCATTCACACATGCACACACCCATTCATACACACACGCAGACACCATACACTCACACACAACACCCCCCACCCTGCCACCCCCCTCCCCTGTTGGACGCCTGTCTTACCTTGTCTGGCAAGGAGGTCATCCAACAGGGAACGAGAAGGGGCGCTGCCACCGCCGGCAGTGCCCCGCCAGCAGGACTCCACCAGTCTGTATTAATGGTCTTAATATGGCTAGCGGCATCCTACTGGCGAGGGGTTGCAGTTGCTAGCAACGCCAGAGTGCCACCGTCCGCCAGCATGGCTTCTGCTGGATATCCACCCACAGTGTGGCGAAAATACAGCAGTGACCATTATATGGCAGGTGGAAAGTCATAATGAGGGCCATTGACACAAGCACCACGAAGCACACCGGCATGCAAGCAAACAATAGACACCCATGCACACATCAGTCACCACTTCCCCAGCCACCCCGACTGGCCTATACATGACATCAAGCATACCCACAGGCACAACCACAACAGTCAGTAACACACGCACCACACCCAGGAAACCCACAGACACCACCCCAACAGACACACAGGGGGTCATTCTGACCCTGGCGGTCGGTGATAAAGCGGCGGCCAACCCGCCAACAGGCTGGCGGTCCAAAAAATGGAATTCTGACCCTGGCGGGAACCGCCAACAGAGCCCGCCACTTTAACACTCCGACCGCCACGGCGGGACACACAAACAGCACGGCGGTCACCGCCAACAGGCAGGCGGCAGACAATGTACCGCCCACCCTATCACAACTCACCAACCCGCCACCTTTTCCGGGGCGGGAGCACCGCCGATAAAAACACGGCGGAAACAGACTACGAACGGGAAAACGCTCACCTCTATATACTCCACGAGGACGGAGGACAGCATGGAGCCCGAATTGAACATCCTACCTGCTCTTGTCTACCTGCTCATCTACCACGAGTACGAACTCCAGCGCAGACGACAACGGTGAGTACCGCACCTACGACACAGGGGAGGGGGGGAGGAGGAGGGGTTACGGGCACACACATATGCATTACACCCACCCCCCAACTATCTACACACCAATGCAGAGCACCAAGTCAAAGTGACCCCACCCAAACCCCCCGGAATAACGAAAAGATATAATTAAAGTGAGAAACTAAATTTATGTATAAAATAGGTTCATTGAAGTCATTGTAAAATAGGAAAATGAATCAAAAAAATCCAAGTGTAAACATTGCGTAACCGATAAATAGAGGCAATAAGTCCAGCACGGTCACTGAAATTTCAACTGTCCGTGGGCCAAAGTGTATCAACACATGGGCAAAGCCCACACAGGAGACCTGAGTCAGTTGAGAGAACACTGCAGGGGCATCAGATGATAAAACTACAGGCACCTCAGGGGGAAGGGAAGGGGGGGCACCACAGCCACATGAGTCCACGACGCCAGATCCAAGAAGGGGCCACCATGCCCACTGTTCAATCCTGGGGAGTGCAAAGCCTCAGTCTCTCAAGTCTCTACAGTGGGTGGCTTGCCCACTGTCAGATCCTGGGGAGTGCAAAGCCACAGTCTCTCAAGTCTCTACAGTGGGTGGCTTGCCCACTGTCATATCCTGGGGAGTGCAAAGCCACAGTCTCTCAAGTCTCTACAGTGGGTGGCTTGCCCACTGTCATATCCTAGGAAGTGCAAAGCCACAGTCTCTCAAGTCTCTACAGTGGGTGGCTTGCCCACTGTCATATCCTGGGGAGTGCAAAGCCACAGTCCATCAAGTGGATAACAGTCTCCACAGGCAATGGAGGAGGCAGGGTGGCCCGAGTGCAGCGTGAACAGTAGCACGACACAGAACCGGCACTGTCATTGGGCCAGCGGTGCTTGAGACGGCGGGGTCCAGCGGAGCGGTGCTTGAGACGGCGGGGCCCAGCGGAGCGGTGCTTGACAGGAAGGGGCCCAGCGGAGCGGTGCTTGAGATGAAGGGCCCAGCGGAGCGGTGCTTGAGATGAAGGGCCCAGCGGAGCGGTGCTTGACAGGAAGGGGCCCAGCGGAGCGGTGCTTGAGATGAAGGGCCCAGCGGAGCGGTGCTTGAGATGAAGGGCCCAGCGGAGCGGTGCTTGAGACGGCGGGCCCAGCTGAGCGGTGCTTGAGATGAAGGGCCCAGCGGAGCGGTGCTTGAGATGAAGGGCCCAGCGGAGCGGTGCTTGACAGGAAGGGGCCCAGCGGAGCGGTGCTTGAGATGAAGGGCCCAGCGGAGCGGTGCTTGAGATGAAGGGCCCAGCGGAGCGGTGCTTGAGACGGCGGGCCCAGCTGAGCGGTGCTTGAGATGAAGGGCCCAGCGGAGCGGTGCTTGAGATGAAGGGCCCAGCAGAGTGGTGCTTGAGATGAAGGGCCCAGAGGAGCGGTGCTTGAGACGGCGGGGCCCAGCGGAGCGGTGCTTGAGATGAAGGGCCCAGCGGAGCGGTGCTTGACAGGAAGGGCCCAGCGGAGCGGTGCTTGAGACGGCGGGGCCCAGCGGAGCGGTGCTTGAGATGAAGGGCCCAGCGGAGCGGTGCTTGAGACGGCGGGGCCCAGCGGAGCGGTGCTTGAGATGAAGGGCCCAGCGGACCGGTGCTTGAGACGGCGGGGCCCAGCGGAGCGGTGCTTGAGATGAAGGGCCCCTGTTCAGCGGTGCTCCTCCCGGCGGTGCCCTGTTCAGCGGTGCTCCTCCTGGCGGGGCCCTGTTCAGCGGTGCCTTTCTGGACGGCGGGGCCCTGTTCAGCGGTGCCTTTCTGCACGGCGGGGCCCTGTTCAGCGGTGCCTTTCTGGATGGCGGGCCCTGTTCAGCGGTGCCTTTCTGCACGGCGGGGCCCTGTTCAGCGGTGCCTTTCTGGACGGCGGGCCCTGTTCAGCGGTGCTCCTCCCGGCGGGGCCCTGTTCAGCGGTGCCTTTCTGGATGGCGGGGCCCTGTTCAGCGGTGCCTTTCTGCACGGCGGGGCCCTGTTCAGCGGTGCCTTTCTGCATGGTGGGGCCCTGTTCAGCGGTGCCTTTCTGCACGGCGGGGCCCTGTTCAGCGGTGCCTTTCTGCACGGCGGGGCCCTGTTCAGCGGTGCCTTTCTGGACGGCGGGGCCCTGTTCAGCGGTGCCTTTCTGGACGGCGGGGCCCTGTTCAGCGGTGCTTGTTCTGTAAGTCAAAGGAGTAAGACCTGGACACGACTCCCTGCTCAGTCGCCCTCCGACCGTGCAGTTGCTGGACCCTTCGGTGACGGTGTCCTGGGCCCTTGGGTGTCCTCCCTCACACCCGGGATGGGGCTTGTGGGGCCCTCCTGGTCCGCGCTCCTGCTGGCTGACTTCTCCGCCCTGCTGCCCTTGCCCTCCTTCGATGTGGCTCTCTGGCCCTTGCCTCCCCTGGATGTTGTGGCAGGTGAAGTGGCAGAACTTTGGTCCTTGGGGGCAGCCGTGTCAGTCGTCCCGTGGCGGCCCCTTACTTTACGGGTCCTCTTTCCAGGGGGGGGGGCTGGCTGTCCCCTTGCTGCTGACCGATGTATCACTGCTGGCAAAGGGGGGACTCCAAAATCCATGCACTACGGTGACCCTTGAAGCCGGGCTGGTGGTGGCTGAGGCGCTCTTGGGACTCTTAGCAGATGGAGGGGGGGGGTCAGGTGAGGGAAAGAGGTCAAGAGTGGAGAGGTAAAGTTTTTTAGGACCAGGGTAAAGGGTAGGTGTAGTGGTTATGGGAGTGGAGAAAGAGGAGGTGGTTGTAGGAGAGTCAGGTGTGCTGTCCTTGGGTGAAGGTGCATGGGCTGGAGGCTGTCGTGAGGTGGTTGGCTGTTGGGTGGGTGGCTGCCTGCGTTTGTGTGTCTTGGAAGAGGGGGTGACAGACACAGTGGGAGAGGACACAGGGGACGTGTAAATGGCAGTGGGGGTGGTGACTGCACGTGTGCGGACTGTACTGGAGGGTGTGCTGGTGATGGAAGTACTGGCTGTTGGTGGTGTGCATGCAGGTGTGAGTAGAGACGTCACAGGTAGGGAGGAGGGAGACGAGGAGGTGGGGGACACAGAGGTGGTAGTGGCTGTTGGCATGTCTGCATCTGGGTGTTGCTTGGGTGAATGTTTGTGTGATCTGTGGTGCTTATGTCTGGATGAGCTGCCCTTGGGTTTTGAGGTGTGTGCAGGCAGGTCTGATGGTGTGGGTGGGATAGGCAGAGGAACAGGAGACAGAGACAGGCTGGAGGCAGTTAGAAGAGGGAGGCTGGAAACAGGGACAATGGCTGCCGTCAGTGCTGAGGCCAGAGCATTGAACGATCGTTGATGGGCAGCCTGACCCGAATGAATGCCCTCCAGGTATGCATTGCTACGATGCACCTCCCTCTCTACCCCCTAGATGGCATTCAAAAGGGTAGACTGCCCAACAATGATGGTCTGTAGGAGGTCAATGACCTCCTCACTGAGGGCAGCAGGGGTAACAGGGGCAGGGCCTGAGCTGCCTGGGGCGAAGGAGACGCCCGCCTTCTTGGGCGAGCGGGCACGGAGCAAAGGCTGAGTGGCTGCTGGGAGGGCGGACCTTGTGAGTTGCAGCTCCCTCGTGCTCCGGTGCCAATTCTCCTCTGCCTGATGATGCTAATGCACACATGCACAAGAAGATAAAGAAAAAGGGTGGGGGGAGACATAAAAACAGGTTGAGTGCATGCATTGTCAACACCGTTGGCGGAGAGGACAGACACAGGAGCCTCATGCACTAAGCCACGCAATCGGGGTACACTACTCAGTACTTGTGACTAGGCCAACAGGTCTAGGGACAACAAACGCGCACATGGGTGATGCAGGACCATGGATAGCTGTACTTGTCACCCTACAGAGGTGGGGGGCGGGGGCACAGGGACATGGCTAAAGGAGAGGACTACACTACAGAAAGCGCCCTGGCCTATTGTCACCCACAGCCCTCTTCCCCCACTCAGGCACCTCCACTGCGCGTAAAGATAGCTGAATGTGCTGGTACTCACCCCCTTGTGTCTGCTGTGATGTCCTCACGCGTCCATCCAAATCGGGGTAGGCCACCGCCAGGATCCGGGACATCAGGGGGGTCAGGGTACGACTGGCACCCCTCCTAGGTTGGGAGGCCATCCCCAGCAGTGACTCGGCGGTCTTCCTGGTCCCGCTGCGGATGCCCTCCCACCTCTTGCGGCAGTGGGTGCCCCGTCTGTTGTGGACCCCCAGGTTCCGGACTTCCTTGGCGATGGCACGCCAAATGTCGACTTTCTGATGGGCGCTGACCTATTTGACATTTACAGGGTGGAAATTGAAATATCATACATTTTCCGCATGATAGATGCGATTGGCCACCCCTCCCCAACCTTGCCATGTGGCACATGCTCTCATCGGTCGTGCCTTGCACTCGTCATTGTCTCCCCACCCCACCATCTTATATCCACCATACACAACCCAGGCATAGCCCATTCAACGTGCACTGAGTGTACTTACCTGTTGGTCTGGAGGACCGTAGAGTCGCGCATACTGGGGCAGGACCACATCCACAAGTTTCTCCAACTCTTCTGTAGTGAAGGCAGGGGCCCTTTCCCCAGTCGCAGCAGCCATTGTATCTCCCAGACCGAGGTCACAGCAGCACTTGCAGTATAGGTCCTCTCCTGTGGATGATCAGGTCTCGAGTGATTAACCAGATAGAAAATGGCGGTCACGCCCGCGATGGTGCGTACCGCCGCGGTGCGTTCCGCGACCGCCGGCGCACCTAGTCATTGGCTCGTGAAACCCATAGGGTTCGATGTTAACCAATGCGGCTTGGCGCCGCGGTCTTCGACCGCCTACCGCCACGGTGTGTCACGCCAGCGCATTGACCTCACATCCCACTGTCACACTTCTCAGGTCAGGCAGCCGCCATTTCAAGGGCCCACATGGCCTGATTTCTACTGCGTCACACAGGCCTAGGCCTTGCATTGCCACTCATACAAGCCATTCAATGCATTGAGAATCGTGTACTGTGCAAGCTGTAGTTAGGTACCTGTGGGTTGCTTGACTCTGTGCTCCATGTTGTCCTTCCTAGGCACCGTCCGCTGGGACTTGCGAGGAGAAGGATGAATCCTCCCGTGTACCGACCGCTGGTGGACCTGTCGACAATGGAGGAACGTCATATAATACTTTGATACCGACTTGACCGAGCCACTATACATGAACTGTGTGCCCAGCTGGAGCCAGCACTGATGTCCCCCATCCGCCAACCCACAGGAATTCCCCCTCTGGTGCAGGTTCTGTCAGTCCTCCATTTTTTGGCAAGTGGGTCTTTTCAGACAACAGTGGCCATGTCATCAGGGATGTCTCAGCCTATGTTTTCTAAGATTTTGTCCAGAGTGTTGTCTGCCCTGATGAAATACATGCAGAGCTACATTATTTTCCCTGAGGAGGGTGATTTGGCCACTGTGAAGGGTGACTTCTATGCCCTTGGACATATCCCCAACATCATTGGTGCCATTGATGGGACCCATGTGGCCTTAGTACCCCCAAAAGACGATGAGCAGGTGTACAGAAACAGGAAAAGTTACCATTCGATGAATGTCCAGGTGGTCTGTTTGGCTGACCAGTACATCTCCCATGTAAATGCCAAGTTCCCTGGGTCAGTGCATGACGCGTATGTTATGCGAAATAGCAGCATCCCTTATGTGATGGAACAGCTACAGAGACACCGTGTGTGGCTAATAGGTGAATCTGGTTACCCCAACCTGCCGTGGCTACTAACCCCAGTGAGGAATCCCCGGACCAGGACAGAGGAACGGTACAATGAAGCCCATGGGCGATCTAGGAGGATCATAGAAAGGACATTCGGCCTCCTGAAGGCCAGGTTTAGGTGCCTGCATATGACAGGGGGATCCCTAATGTACTCACCCAAGAAGGTGTGCCAGATCATCGTGGCCTGCTGTATGCTTCACAATCTTGCATTGCGACGCCAGGTGCCTTTTCTGCAGGAGGATGGTCCAGATGGTGGTGTTGTAGCAGCTGTGGAGCCTGTGGAGAGTGAAGAGGAGGAAGACGACGGGGACGACACGGACAACAGGGACACAGTCATACAACAGTATTTTCAGTAGCACCCAGGTAAGAATCCCCCATGCCATTTTACATTTACTTCTGGCCTCCTGCATCTCTACTTTCTGTGTTTCCCCCCAGTTCCTTTCAACTGAATTGTGACTTTCCCTTGCCTTTTCAGAGCTGTATGACCCACTGCGTGACTTCTGGTTTGTTCGCCCATGGAGTAAAGCACATTGACATTGGTATGTTGTCATCACAATGTAACTGAACATTTTTGAACCGTTATGTGTAATACATTTGTTAAGAATACAAGCAGACTCCTGAGTGTGTTAAGTGCAATTAGTGATTTATTTAAAGTGCTACATATAGGTCCATGATAGTAAAACGGTGATGGGTGGGGGTGGAGTGATGTCCATGGCAGAGTCCAGTTCTCGGTCGCACAGGTGCATTGTCCATATGCCTGTGGAAGGATGGAGCAGGGGCAGTTCAAGGTTGGACAGGGTGACGATGTGGGACAGTGGAATGACATCCGGGGGGATCTTAGGCTGGCGGGGGTCTTGGCATCCTACTCTGTCTTCCTTTGTGATCTCAGGTTCCTCTTGCGGGGTGGTTGATCTTCAGCAGGAGGTGGGGTTCTGGTGGCCCGTCGTTGTGTGGGGGCCTCCTGTCCACTTGCGCCGGCGGAGGTGGTAGGCTGTTCCTGGTCTGGGCTGGTGACAGGGGCCCTTTGGGGTGCCACATGGTCCCGCAATGTGGTGACTATTAGGTTCAGAGCCAGGACGATGTTCCTGAGCTCCTCTCTGTACCCCATGTACCATTCCTCCTGCTGTGCCTGGATCTCCTGGAACCTGGCCAGTACCGTCGCCATTGTCTCCTGGGAGCGGTGGTATGCTCCCATGATGGTGGTGAGGGCCTCTTGGAGAGTCGGTTCCCTGGGCCTGTCTTCCCCCCCCTGTCGCACTGCAGCCCTCCCAGTTGCCCTGTTTCCCCGGGCCTCTGTCCCCTGGACGGTGTGCCCACTACCACTGCCCCCAGGTCCCTGTTGTTGTTGGGGCGTTGGGTCAGCCTGGGTGCCCTGTAGTGGCGGACACACCGCTGATTGACCTGTCCTGGAGACAGAGGCATGGGCCCGCAGGGTGGGAGCTGTGCTGATATTCCCAGAGGGGGTTAGGTCTGCTGTGGCCTGTGTCTGTGTGTGGGGAACCGACTGTCCAGAGGTCCCCGATGGTCCGGGCTGGTCATCAGGTTCTAGGTCGACATAGCTGCTGTCCTCACTGGAGGCCTGTTCTTGGGGTGGGATGGACATATCTGGACCCTCCTGGCCGGTGTGTTGGCGTTCGGGCCGTGCAGGGGTGAAAGAGTATGGTTATTGCTTCTGTGTGTTCCATGGCGTGAGATTTGTGGGTGCCCTTGTCCCCCAGTGCTGGCATTCCCTTGTGGCAGGAGTTGTGAGGGTGGTTTGTGGGGGGGATGGGTATGTGCAGTGGTCATGCATAGGTGATGGGTGTCCATGGTTTGTGTTGGCATTCAGGGTTTGGTTTTGGGTTGGGTGGGTTGTGCTGGTGAGACATTGGCAGGGAGGATGTGTGCTGGGGGGTTAGGGGTGAGGGTGGGGGTGTGGGTTGGCATGCTGGTGGTTGGGGGGGGTAGTTGAGACTAGACTTACCAGAGTCCATTCCTCCGCCTACTCCAGCGAGGCCTGCAGGATGCAGGATGTTTAAGACCTCTTGCTCCCATGCTGTGAATTCGGGAGGAGTGGGTGGTGGTCCGCCGCCAGTCTTCTGCACAGCGATGTTGTGTCTTGAGACCATCGACCGTACCTTCCCCCGTAGGTCGTTCCAGCGCTTTCGGATGTCTTCCCCGTTTCTGGGATGCTGTCCCACAGCGTTGACCCTGTCGACGATCCTCTGCCATAGCTCCGCCTTCCTGGCTATTGTGGTGTGTTGCACCTGTGTGCCGAAGAGCTGGGGCTCTACCCTTATAATTTCCTCCACCATGACCCTGAGTTCTTGGTCCGAAAACCTGGGGTGTCTTTGGGGTGCCATGGGGTGGTGTGGATGAGGTGGTGTTTGTGGTGATGTGAGTGGTGGTGTGTGGTGATGTGTGCGTAGATGTGGTGTGGTTGATGATGTTGGGTTCCTGTGTGTGTTGGGGTTTTCGATTGCTGTGCTCTCTCTCTCTCTCTCTCTCTCTATCGCCTTCTCTCCGATTTCCAACTAGTGGGGGTTTGTGGGTGATGTGGGTGTGTGTTTTATAGTTGCTTGGATGTGTGGGGGTGGTGTTTGTATGTGTATCAGGTGTGTGTATTTCAAATTGTCCAATGTGGCTGTGTTTTGGAGCTGGGTGTGTATTTTGACCGCGGCGGTGTGTACCGCCAATGGAATACCGCGGTTGAATGACCGGCGCGTGGATTCGTGGGTCGTAACGGCATGGGCGTGTTTGTGTTGGCATGGCGGTGGAGGTTTGGTCATCTCCAGTTTATCGCTGCCCGCTGATGAGGCGGCCTTCCGTGGATGTCGGGTTTTTGGCGGCTCGGCAGTTGTCGGTCACAATGACCGTGGCGGTTTACCGCGGCCGCGGCGGTAGAATGGCGGTCTTTTGACCGGCGGTAAG
Organism: Pleurodeles waltl; assembly: GCF_031143425.1. Classification (NCBI taxonomy): domain Eukaryota; kingdom Metazoa; phylum Chordata; class Amphibia; order Caudata; family Salamandridae; genus Pleurodeles; species Pleurodeles waltl. Next base: position 1,022,476,495 of record NC_090448.1, read on the forward strand.
AGCCTTTTACCGCCGAGGTCAGAATGACCCCCACAGACATCTGCTACAAACACCATACCCGCAGATACCATCCAAACAGACACACAGACATCCACCACTTCCAGCATACTTGCAGACACCACCCCAACAGACATACACACATCCACCACACCGTCACCCATCACCTTCACCTCCCAGCCTCCAAGACATATACATGCCCACACTCACCCATGCAATAGACACAACCCAAACACAAGCACACCTTCCACAAGCTCATACCATGACAGTCACACTGACAGAACAGATAACCACTCCCTTGACCTCCAAATCCCCATCCCCTTCTGCTGCCCGTCCCTGTGTTCCTAAAAATGTTTTTTTGTTTGACCATTACCTTTTCCCTGTTCCTTACACCCCAAACCCAAGAGGCCCCCAACCATCTCCCAAGCCATCCCTTCCACCTTCAAGTCCTCCTCTGTCACACCTGACCCACTCTGCAAGCACCTATAGCCCTCCCCAAGAAGAAACCCATCCCTCCTACGAAGCAGTCCACCCCACCCAAACCCAAGTCCACCCATCCCAAACCCGACTCCTCAGATTATCCTGAGATGCCTGCCTGCCCACTTGATGCCCATTCCTGTGAAATTTCCCTGGCAAGTGACAGCACAGTGCCATGCCTGGACATTTAGATATTGACTGGCCAATGGCCTTGGACTTTTCAAGTCTGGTGCAAAATAAATCCAAACAGTTGGTTTTTTGGGTACACATTTGTCCTGCAATTCCTTGTCTACCTTTATGTTTTTCCTGAGTAACTTGTGTTGTCTGCCTACAGTTGTGTATGTTTCAGCCTGCATGCTGACAGCTTTCCTGTTATTTGCAGTATCTGACTTTGTGGGCAGTGCTGGCGCCCCCCAAGACAAGGGCATATGTTGACTGCATATGTGGGTGTAAATGCAATTTTGGTGCCCTATCATTGTGTACTGTTTGATATGGTAAGTATGTCATCTAGTGTTGTTCAATGTGAGCATATATTGTGTTAGACTTGTCCCCGATATGGATTATGGATTCATCTAATGTGTGCCAGCTTGCGTTTTGTATTTGCAGGCATGTAGTGTGTTTAGTTGTAGTATCTTCCTCTGCATTTGACTACACGTGTCCATTTAGCTTTGTGTACCTTGCAGCTACTTCGTGTGGATGTATGTCCCATGTAGTTTCATTTGTATGTGCTTTGTTGGCTTGCACTTCCACATTGTGCAGATAGGTATGTCATTTGTGTCTAGTATTGTTGAGATACATGCAGGGCCAGATCCTGTGTAAATGTTCTTGAAGGGAGATGTGCAAAGTGATATGTGTCCCAGTGCAGCCTCGTTCACTGAGTGTTCCTGATTCCACCATCCCTATTGTGCAGGTATTGTTTGAGTAGTCAGTGTTGTATATTTGTCTCTCTGTTTGTTGTGTATCCCATTGTCCTTCCATTGTGTTACAATGTAGGTGATGTGTATGTCCATTGCAGTGATGTTTTATGGGAGTGGTGTTTGTGTCTCATGCCACATCCATACGTATGTTTTTTGAATGTGTTGACAGCCCATGGCATTCGTTCAATGTGATTGTGTGAGTTGCATTTGTGGATAAGATGGTGCTGAGTTGTTTGGTGTTTTGAGAGCTAATGTTGTGTACGCTTCACTGTCTCTGTGCCTGAGATGAGCAGGCATGTGTTTTTGTGTAGTGTCGCCATGCAGTGTGAGTGACCTGCCCAAAGAAAGCAAATTGTGAATTCAAATGCGTACTTATTGGATTCTGACACAGGACACAATGACAGGGGTACTTGGGGCCCATAGCGTGACCCCCATATGAGGTGCACAATCTATTGTTGAGCGTAAATACAGAGGTAGGTGCATGTACTTATGGTCAGTTGCATCCACAGCAGCGTGGATTTCGGGCACCTTTGATTATCATCAACAGTGGCAGGACATGTGTGATGGGCTCCATGGCTGCACCGGACATGTAATGCTGCCTGCGAGTGAGTGTCTCCATTTATACTCCCCATTTCTGCCTGCTGAGACATGGTGGTTGGACGTCACAGTCACATTGGCGGTGTGCAGCCTCATAATGTGTCCGGTAGAAACACAGGTTCTGCCGGCCTGTTTGTGCAGCCTTGTGACCATGAGGTCTGTGATGCCTGGCAGCGCTGGCGGGACCACGGTGGTCCTTGCTCCATAGGCCAGCATGTCTTGTAATACCACAGTCTGATCGCCAACCCAAGTGTCGGTTGGACCACCAACGCCGCTATGGAAGTCCATGGACTGGCAAACTCATAATGAGGCCCTTAGGTATTTGAAGTCTTGTTTACTAGTGTGTAGTTAGTTTGCAATATATGTTGGCTTTCACTGTAAGCAAAAATTCATACAAGATAATAAATAATATATACACTGATCCATATATATTTGTTTAATCAAAGATTCACATGCAATTAACATTATGCTATAGATTATGCCTTAATGCATTTTTACATTTTCAAAATGAGTCATGATTTGGGCCTGATATTGAGTTTTCCAGATGGGATACTCAAACATATATGTGATGGAGCCTTCCATCTGCAAAACTCCTGTTAAGTATTTTGGTTTACGATATGTAATACTCTGTCATCAATGTGTACACATTCCTCTCTGTTTGAATTAAGAATGTCTACCTACAAAATTAATTTTGGTTGAAACAGACTGGCCTACTTGCACATTTGTGAAGCAGTAAACTTCATGCCAATCTGCTGCTGTCAACATGAACTGATTTGAATCTTGCAGTGAAAACATTTTTATTAAAAGCCTTTGCTAAGAAATGCTGTGATTCTGTGCATGTCCCTAGCCATTTTTGACCAGATGTTCAACATTGTTTGGTCATAATATCATTTTACCAATGTGAAGTCAGAAACATACTCTGTACCATAAGTGCATTGTATGTCATGTCACCTGTAATAGGATCAACATTGCTGCTTATAATTGTCATGGAGCATCACACCTTACAGAATCCTCAATTGGGGCCTATGTGGTACAACTGTCGCGCATAACATAGACAAAAAACAGGTACCTTTTTGTTCTTGGGCAAACATGTGTCTCCTTAAAACAGTGCTTTGTTTTTGATAGGTAATCTAGTGGCATCTTTTAACACAAATCAATACAAAAAACACATTGTCATGCATTTTATGCAAAACCTACAGCTTCCAGATATCCTTGTGCGCCTTGGATGTGTGTCAACTTTTATGTTGATCCCATAATTCAATGCTGTATAAAAAGATAGTTACGTGACAGTAAGAACTCAATAAATTAACTTACCCCCTTGATGCTGCTGTTGGACTCCCACCTGCCCATCAAGGTCTTGATAGGCCACCCCAATATTGTGGGACATTAAGGAGGGGTCAGGGTACACGGTACTAGCTTCCCACATTGGGTGGACTGGCCGAGCTGGACTTCAGTTGACTCGCGGGTCAGGCATCGTAGGTCCTCCCAACTCTTGTGACAATGAGGCTGCACCATTTTTAGACACCAGGGTCTGCACCTTCATGGAGATGGCCTTCCAGATCTCCTTCTTCTGATGGGCATTGACCTGTATGGATATGAATAAAAAAGAAAAATATTTTTTGTGAGGTTTAATTTGTTCGTATTGCTGGGGCACAATTTTGTAACATCTTCCACAGGCATTTAAAAAATGTATCAACATTTTAATTTTCCTAGGAAATACTAATTTTAGTGCTCTGTTGAGTATCGTCAACACTTTCACTATCTTTATGTAACAAATCCAGACCTCAAAACCATCTAGGTTGAGGATCTGAAAGATTTACTATAGTGAGAGCTACTTCTGAGTAGTACAATTCATTTTGAGCTACTGAAAGCTAATCAGCTTGTCCATTATTAGCATGCATACCGTCTCACAGCTACATTGGATTAATGCCTAATGTTTTAAGAGCCAGATACTATAGTTTGAACCACATACAATGACTAAGAGTAGCATGGAAGGGCTGCTATTGTGTCAGTGTGTTTTTTGGTGATGTATGTACAAGTATGGGTAGGAAAGGAAGATACTTGTATGGGTAATTGAGAGCCTGTCATATGTACTTGCAGCAGAGAATATTTATTTTCCGTATGTGGCACAATTTATTGGGTAAAACATACAGATACTAATTTTTCAGAAAATGGGATAAAAATAAAGTGCAAAAAAATATTCTGGCAAGTCCATACTTGAAAGGCTTTTCTTGCACTTAACAGTTCTCTCATTTCAACATGTGGCTGTGTTTTTCACTTACAGTAAGTTACGAGCAAATTGAAATCTTTATTTGTTAGTAAATAGAAATGAAATGTCACCTTATTTTTTCATATGACTTTTTAATTTCAATTTACAGACATTTCAAACATTGTTAAAATCATTATATCCCCTGCCAAATTATTGGTCTGACTACAGTCCAATCACAACACTTCACTCAGGAATGAAAATTTACAATTTAGCCTGTGTATTTAAAAAAATGAGAGTTACTTAGAAATATATTTTCTATTCAATTATGTGCCTGTTCCTTTGGGTTCCCAGAAAGCTGATTGTACAGGGTCATGACCTCCGTGGTGAGGAGTTTCAACTCCTCAGAGAAGATGTTTGGGGCCTTGTCACCTGCTTAGCCCAGCATCCTAGCAGAAAGAGCTTAATAAAAGTAGCAAAACTGGAGGACGTTTTGTTGGCTGAAGTGGTAGGAGGCAGTGAGATTTTTTCCTAATGCTGCATAAATGTACACATAGATATGTTTATTGTACAGATATTAAAATCCATTACAATTAAAACCATTTATCTGACAATTGCAATAACATGTGAAAAAACCCAATTAATGGCATGTCCATAACTGTAAAGCCCCATACTACTACTAAGATCACAACACTACTGCCAGACAATATAATCACAATAAAAATATGGCTACAATAATTTATTGCACATGAAGGCAACAGAATATTCACAAAAGCTAAAGTGCGATGCAATTGCTGTAATTAATTACATTTCAATAATAGCATAAAAATAGCCAAAACATCAGAATAAAACCCAAGCTGCAAAATGCAATAAGTAAAATAATATTGCACAGGTTAGTTGCTGAAAACAGCTACGCGAGTCCCTAAAGTGCTTGCATGCTTGTCATATTTCATCTCCAATAAGACACTCATATCAAATAGTACAAACAACAGTACAAAAGTGTAAAAAACATATATATTAAAAATAGTCGGTCAATATCACATTAGCCTATGGAAAACAATGGAGTAAGAGCAAAAATATTCACGCAACCCATTAGTCACTGCTCATAGTGCCTCTAGTGAACCTGTTTAGCGTGACATTAATTAATTTAGTCAGCAAGAAATTCCACATCATATTATCTATGGAATTTAAGCCTGCCAAACATGAACAGACCCCCAGTTCACCCCACTTGCCCCACAATAAACTTCTGCGCTCCTTCAATAAAGCTGGGAACAGACATACCACATGTTGCAGAGATTCTTCCCAGCTGCCACAACTGCTGTAAATTACTCCAGCTGCTGGCTGCTGCCAGCTGAGAAGATGGTTCAAAAAAGCCCAGTCTCTCAACCTGAGGGCCATACATTTCTCCTTCAAATAAATACTATAAGCACACTAAAGATTGCTAGTTGGGGAGGATGGCTGATAAGTACTAAATACTGCACAAGCAGGTTTACGCTTGGCAAAGAGGGTGCTGTCTGAGTGAAAAGACCATGACTGCACACCTTTTTTATTACTGATTTTAAACAGTAAATGAGATGGATATCAAGCCAAATGTCTTCTATTTTCAGTAGCCACTGGCAGTCTTTGAAAAACTGGTAGTGTAACCGCTTTATTTCACTAGAGCAGATTTCAAGCCATACAAAAAGAGTCCAAATTGCCTACTCTTGCACTCTGTAGCGTTTGACACAGTTTAAGGAAGGCACCAGCACCAGCTACCAGCTGACCTGGGAAGCCAAATTCAATCCGAACCTGGGCAGGAGATGATAATTTCAGCAGACAGAAAACCCTACAATAATTTATAATAATTCAATTGTTCAACAAGCAGCTGTCCCTGCCTTCACTTCGTCGGAGTTGGAGAGACTGGTGGATGGGGTCCTACCCCAGTACCGTTTACTTTATGGTCCTCCAGACCAACAGGTGAGTACACTGTGAGCATGATGCGTGGGGCATGAATGTATGGAGTGCTGTGTGTGTCAGCCTTGTGTGGGGGGGCTGAGTGGTCCTGGGCGGAGTGCTGAATGTATGGTGGTCAATGTATGTGGGTAAGGGGATGGGAGGGATATGTTGGGCCATGAGTATGACAGTCCAGACGGAATGAATATTACCTTTTCTGCTGTATTTTTTTCTGCAGGTCAGCGCCCATCAGAAAAAGGGTATTTGGCGTGCCATCGCCAAGGAGGTGCGGACCCTGGGGGTCTTTGACAGGTGGACCACCCACTGCCGCAAACGGTGGGAGGACCTGCGCCACTGGGCAATGAAGACAGCGGAGGCCATGCTGGGGCTGGCCTCCCAACGAGGAAGGGGTGCCCATCGTACCCTGACCACCATGATGTTCTGCATCCTGGCAGTGGCCTATCTGGAGTTGGATGGGCACTTGAAGGCATCACAGCAGCCACAAGGGGGTGAGTACAGATTCAGAATCATGACTTTGCACGTGTTAAGCTGTTACCTGGGTGGGGGATGTTGGCTGTGGGTGCCCCTAGGCCAGGGCAAACATGACAGGGTAGGTTCCATGATGGGCATCCTCAGATGCACTCCAACCCCAATTATGTTAGTGGGCATCTACTACTGGGCAGGGTCCTGTGGGTTTCAGGTGTGCAGCTAATGGCGTTAGGCATTGTACCCCATGACCTTATGACTAGCATTGTAACTGGTAGTGCATGGCCTAGTGCATAGGACAGTTCCCTGTGATTTGTGTACACCAATGGTAGTGTTGTTGCTGGCATTGACCAAGTGTATCCTCTGTCTCTTCCCACCCCTTTTTGATTTGTCACCCTCTTCTTGTGTGCATCAGCCTCATCTGGTGGAGGAGCAGAGGTACCGGCGACGGAGGAAGCTGCATCCCACATGGGCCTGGAGGCCGAATCCACCGACGGTGCGGGCACCAGTGGGACGGAGGGCAAGGGGAGCACCACGACGGAGACAGGAGGGGACAGTACTGACATTGACTCCTCCTCTGATGGAAGCTCCCTGGTAGTGGCGGACACCTCTGTGGCCACCCCAACTAAAGGTACAGCTGCCACCCGCGTACCAGAACCACCCTCCCAGAAGCCCCTCTGAATGTTTCCTGTGCCTGCTCACACAGAAGGGTGGACATCTCCTTCGCCCCAGGTACCTCAGGCCCTGCCCCAGTCAGCCCTGCTGCCCTCAGTGAGGAGGCTATTGACCTCCTGGGATCCCTCTCTGTTGGGCAGTCAACCATACTGAATGCCATCCCAGGTCTAGCAGGGCGTTTGCAACAAACAAATGCATATCTGGAGGGCATTCACTCTGGTGTGGCAGCCCAACAGAGAGCATTCTAGGCTCTGGCCAACTCACTGATGCAGCCATTGTCCCTGTCTCCAGCCTTCCCCCTCCAACTTCCTCTACCCATTCCCAATCCCCTCAACCCCAGCCTATCCCAAGCACACCTTCAGACCTGCATTAACCCAAATCAACACACAGAAGTGGCTCAGGCAAACACAAGCACCACACTTCATCCCACAGGCACTCACACAAGCACCATCCAGATGCAGACACACCAACATCCACTGCCTCAATTGTGTCCCCCTCCTCCTCCTCGTCCACCTCCCTCCCAGTAGCATCTCCACTCACACCTGCATGCACTACATCCTCATCCACTACCTCCATCACCTATCACTACATGCCCCTCACTGGCAGTCACCACCCCCACATCCATGCACACGTCCCCTGTTTCCTCTCCCACTGTGTTGGTGCCCCCTCCTGCCAAAGTACACAAACGCAAGCACTCAGACATCCAACAGCCATCCACCTCACAACAGCATCTAGCTCATGCACCTGCACCCAAACACAGCAGACAGACACCTCCTAAAACCACTCCCTCTTCTCTTCTCCACTCCACTCCCGAACCGTCACCCTCCTCCCACCCCAGTGTCCCTAAGAATCTTTTTCTCGCCACCCTTGAACTATCCCCACCTCCCCCCCGTTCTTCACTTCGGGCCAGGGTGGCCAGAACCCAGCCCAGTACCTCAGCTACCCAGTCCACGGCCACTGTAGTTTCTGCAGCTACTGCAGGTGTGAGAGGCTCGAAGGAGGCACCCGTCAGCACAGCCAGTGTGCCTGCACCACCTGCCAAGGGCACAAAGGGGCCACCACCTGGCAAGAGGCAAGAAGGGGACACCAGCCAGCAAGGGGAAGGATGCACCACAAGCCAGCAAGGGCAGGAAGGGAACACCAGCTGGCAAAAGCAAGGAGGCAGCACCATCTGCCAAGGGCAGAAAGGGGCAAACAACACCAGCCATGGCACTTCAGCCATCCGAGGCTGCAGGGGTAAGGGCTGGAGGCTCCACCCACCACTGACAGCACCGCCACCTGCACCGCACCCACCACCGCCACCTACACCACCACCAGCACTACTTCCAGCAGCCCCAGTGGGCAGCTGTTTGAGGCTGCAGGGGAAGGGCTGGAGCCATCACCCACCAGTGACAGCACCGCCATCTGGACCGCAACTGCCATCCCTTGAGCAGCCGTCACCACCGGCGAGCAGTGTGTAGTCGTGACTACTTGGGCTGCAGTGCGTCCTGGCACCTACAACACCTGTAGGTGTGACACCCAGGTGAGAGTCTGTGACCTTGCACCATCCAAGATAAAGCACACTGGGTACAAAGTCCCCTCCAGAACCAGTGGAAGAAGGCATCCACTCACACCCTCCTTGCCAGGATGAAGCACACTGGGCACAAAGCCCCTTCCAGAACCAGTGGATAAAGGCATCCACTCACGCCCTCCTTGCCAGGATGAAGCACACTGGGCACAAAGCCCCCTCCAGAACCAGTGGAAGATGGCATCCACTTGAGAGTCTGTGGCTTTGCACTCCCCAGGACCAAGCAGTGGGCAAACCACCCACTAGAGAGACTGTGGCTATGCACTCCCCAGGACCAAGCAGTGGGCAAACCACCCACTTGAGAGATTGTGGCTTTGCACTCCTACTAGAGAGACTGTGGCTTTGCACTCCCAAGGACCAAGCAGTGGGCAAACCACCCACTCGAGAGACTCTGGCTTTGCACTCCCCAGGACCAAGCAGTGAGCAAACCACCCACTTGAGAGACTGTGGCTTTGCACTCTCCAAGGACCAAGCAGTGGGCAACCACACACTTGAGAGACTGTGGAGTTGCACTCCCCAGGACCAAGCAGTGGACAAACCACCCATTGAGAGACTGTGGCTTTGCACTCCCCAGGACCAAGCATTGGGTAAACCACCCTTTTGAGAAACTGTGGCTTTGCACTCCACAGGACCAAGCAGTGGGCATGAAGCCCCCTTCAGGAGCAGTGGCGTTGTACCATCTTCTGGCTGAGGTGCCCCCCCCATTCCCCATCCCCATGAGGTGCCTGTGTGTTTTCGACCTGATACCCCTGCAGTGTTCTCTCCGTATTGAGGCAGGAGTCAAGTGTGGCCTTGGCCTATGTGTTATGGCCCCGTGGGCTACGGACATTTTGGAGTAGGCATTGTCCCTCCATTTGTATATATTGTACATACTGTTTATTGCTTCAAGGACGTATTTATCTAATATTGTACTATTACACTCAATTTAATCAATTCCTTTTGTCCTTGCGTTATTCCTGAGGGTTACCGGGTGTATATGTAATGTTGTTGCATCTGTTTGTGTGTATGGTGTTGGGGTGGGGTTGGGGGTGTTGCGTGTTGCGTGTGTGTCACCCTCTTTTTCCTCCCCCCTCCCTTGTGTGCTAGGTGTGGTACTCACTGTGGTCGTCTTCACCGCCGTTCCCATTCCTGCTGTATGAGGAGGTAGACCAGCATTGGAAAAATGTGCAGCTCGGGCTCCATGGCGTCATGGTTCTTCCCTGAGTGTCGAGAGGTGAGTCGTTTCCCTTCTGTGTAGTGTTTCCGCCATGCTTTTGATGGCGTTGGTACTGCCCCGGAAAAGCTGGAGGAGTGGCCTCTCATATTACTGTGGGCGGTACATTGTCTTCCGCCTGGCTGTTGGGGGTTACTGACGCTGTGTTTGTTACTACCGCCGTGATGGTCAGAGTGTTAAAGTGGCTGTCTGTATTGGCAGTTTCCGCCATGGTCATAATACCATTTTTTTACCGCTGGCCTGTTGGCGGTATTTCCGTCGCTTTATCACTGACCGCCATTCGATTAATGACATTTTAGAAAAAAATGCAAAAAGATTATGGGGGTCATTTTGACCTTGGCGGTCTTTTTTAAAGACCGCCGAGGGACCGCCGTGCGGAAGACCGCCAGTGCAGGCGGTTTGCCGCTCGCCCTATTATGACCGTTGGCAGCTCTCCGTCCCTTTGCGTACGGAGAGTCACCAACAGCCATACTGGTGGGAGGCGGGGAAGTGGAGGTTGCTCCACCTCCACCGCCACGCCAACAGAACACCGACCAGGGAATCACGTCCTGTGATTCGCCGTGGCGGTGTTCTGTTGGCGGTGTGGTGTCGGCGGGGCTGCCCCCATGGCTCCCGTCCCCTCCCGGAGGATCGACGGACCAGGTAAGTTGATCGTCCATTAGGGGAGGGGGGTGGGGGGTGTTGTGTGTTGTGTGCGTGCATGGGGGTGTGCGTCTGAGTATGTAGAGGGGTGTGTGAGTGCGTGTATGCTTGTGGGGGTGATGCGTGTTTTGGAATGAGTGCATGTATGTCTGTGGGTATGTCTGTATGGATGTGTGTGTGTATGTTTGAATGTGGGTGTGCGTGTCTGACTGTGTGTGTGGATGTTGACATGTATGTCGGTGTGTGTGCGTGTGTGTGTTGGTGGTGCCTGCATGTGTGTCGGGTGTGTGTCAGTTATGTGATGTTGGGAGTCGGGGTGGGGAGGAGGGCCCTGCCACCTTTGGGGGGTGGCAGGGGCGGTGGGGGGTGTAGGGGAGGGAGTAGGGGTAGGGGTGAGGGGTGGGGGAGACCCCTATCAGTGCCAGGGAAGGAATTCCCTGGCACTGATAGTGCTTACCGCCATGGATTTCATGGCGGTTCAAACCGCTGGAAATCCACGGCGGTAAGCCGGGTCCAAATAGCAGGCGGTATAGTGACGGCCGCCGGACTGGAGACTGGCGGGCAGAACAGAGAACCGGCGGATGACCATGGTGGTAACCGCCATGGTCATAATTCCACAAGGTGAGACTGCCAGCCTGTTGGCGGTCTTACCGCCGGTTCTCCGCCTTCCACCAGGGTCTTAATGACCCCCTATGTGTAAATAATACTTTGCAAATTCATTATTTACACAATATTGTTTAAAAAATCAGATATATAAACATTTTTTATTTTATGTTGCAACATTTATAAAAATGTAAATGTAGCTATATGTCCCAAAAGCATATGCAATTTTACAATGACATGTGTGGATTGGGGGGGCACTGAGTTCCAATACGTGGAATTCTGCAGTGTAAAAAAAAAATACCTGCAAACTCTGTCGAGCTCCCCACACACGGGTGGAGTTGTGCTAGGCCTACTGTTCATGCTTATTAGTGCAAGAAGCATGCTTCATGTTTCAATGAGAGCGGAAATGGCACCAGGCAGTCGACCGCGTGCATGTAACCATCTTATTTTTCCTATTCTGAGTATGGTGCAAAGTCTCCTTTTCAATCTATACTATGGCCCTCACATCTATACTATGGCCCTGGCGGTAAAGTCCGCAGACCGCTGTGCTGACGTCCGCCAACATACTGTGCCCGCAGTGGAAATTCACTACAGGTATTATGACCTACACTTAGAAATCCTCCACAATACAGACACCCACACAAGTCCGCCACAACAAAGGTCAGTGATAAACTGGAGATAGCGAAACCCACACCGGTACGCCAACAGGAATACACCCACACTATCACGACCCACGAATCAACGCGGTGGTCATTCAACTGCGGTAATCCATTGGCGGTACACACCGCCGTGCTCAAAATACACACACACTTACAAAACACAACCACATTGGACAATTGCAAATACACACACCTGATCCACATATACACAACACACCCACACACTCACATCACTATAAAACACACACCCACACTACCTACAACCCCTTACAACAACATTTGTGGAAGAAGCAGAGAGACAGAAAAGCCACAACACCAGCATCCAGAGGCACACAACACCGTCACCCATACATCATCCACGCACCTCAAAGAACACACCCCAACACATCACCCGACACATCACATCAACCATCACCTCACACATCACCCACACCACATCATGGCACCTCAAAGACACCCCAGGTTTTCTGAGGAGGAGCTCAGGGTCATGGTGGAGGAAATCATCTGGGTAGAGCCACAAGAAGATGGAGCTATGGCGGAGAATTGTCGACAGGGTCAACACAGTGGGACAGCATCCAAGAACACGGGATGACATCAAGAAGAGGTGGAATGACATACGGGGAAGGTACGTTCTGTGGTATCCAGACACCAGGTAGCCGTACAGAGGACTGGCGGTGGACCCCAACCTCCTCCCCCACAACTAACAACATGGGAGGAGCAAGTCTTGGTGATCATGCATCCTTGCAGGAGTAGCAGGAGGACTGGACTCTGGTAAGTCATAGCTTCACTATTATATCCCCCCCACCCTACTTGCATGCCACCACATACCTCCACCCCTACCCTCACACCCATCACCCCAACACCTCACTGATACCCCACTATCACAACCAACACATCCCAATACCAAGCCCTGCATGTGACATCAATGCATGGACACCCATCGCAGACCTGCATGGACACCCATCATCACAGCATGTCCAGTAGAGAGACTCAGCCAGGGCACACACTCACCACTCACACAAGGGCCAAGGCGATAATGCAAGCACAGGAGTAGAGGGAAACACACCCATTGCACAAGATGGCACACACAGATACAATAACTATGCATTTACACCCCAACAGGACCCCTACCCAACGTCACCGGACAGGAGGTGCAAGCCATATCCAGTCCCACCACAGACGAGGCCCACAGTGACGACAGCAGCTCTGCACGCCTGGATCAAGATGACCAGCCCGGCCCATTAGGGACCTCTGGACAGTTGGTTCCCCTGCCACAGTCCCAAACCAGCACTGAACCTCCCCCCTCAGGAAACACTACCACAGCACCACCCAGCGGGCCCATGCCACTGTCCCCAGGACACGTCAATCAGCAGTGTGTCCACCACTACAGGGACCCAAGGCAACCCCACTAACCCAGGATGATCAGGGACCTGGGGTCAGTGGCAGTGGGCACACGGTTCAGGGGACAGAGGCACAGGACAACAGGGACGCTGGGAGGACTGCTGTGTGACAGGGGGTGGACAGGCCAGGGAACCCACTCTCCACGAGGCACTTTCAAACATCATGGGAGCATACCACCATTCCCAGGAGACCATGGGCACGGTACTGGCCAAGTTTCAGGAGACCCAGCGGCTGCAGGAGGAACAGTACCTGGGGATCAGGGAGGACTTGAAGTCCATTAACACCACCCTGGTCACCATTGCAGGGGTGCTGGCAGACTTGGCCAACACCATGAGGGAGACAGTGGCATACCACCGGGCCACTGACAACAGCCTGAATGATGAATAGCCTTCCGGCGCTAGTGGACAGGAGGTCCTGCCAAGGACCAACAGGCCACCAGCACCCCACCCCCTCCAGAAGGAAAACCACCCCACAAACGGTCCCTGCAATCTAGGCACAAGACAGAGAACATTGCCAAGAACCCCACCAGGAAATAAGACTTTCCTGATTGTCACCCTTCTGTCCCACTATGTCACCCTGACCACCTTGAACTGACATTGCTCCACTTCCTATGTCGCATCGGACAATGCACCTGTGATACAAAGAGACTGGACTCTACCATGAATATTCCTCTACCATCACCCCAGCCCATTGCACATCCCCCTCCACTTATTAGCACTTAAATAAACACCCTTGAATCACAAAACAATCTGGAGTCAGTCTGTACTTTCATAAATGTATTATTACAACCTTTTTAACAAATAGTATTGTAAATGTTCATTTGCACATACCAAAGTATGACAGTTGTTGGGCAGCAGTAAATATAGTGGAAGGCAGAATGTGGAACCCAGATCTGTGAAAAGGAAAGCCAAAGTGAACTGTCAGGGTCCATGCACAGAGGTAATAAGGCAGACTTATACAATGGCCTACACTAGTCTGATATGAGAGGAGCAGTGCCAGTCTCTCACCTGTGTCTCAGTGGAAGTACTGCATGATGATGTCATTTCTGTTGTCAATATCTTATTCTGCCTCCTCTTCCTCACTGTCCACAGGCTCCACAGCTGCCACAAGACCAACATCAGGACCATCCCCCTGCAGAAAAGGCACCTGGCATCGCAAATCCAGGTTGTGCAACATACAGCTTGCCATGATGATCTGGCACACCTTCTTCGGTGAGTAGTACAGGGAGCCACCTGTTAGATGGAGGCACCGGAATTTGGCCTTCAGGAGGCCGAAAGTCCGTTCATTAATCCGCCTAGTTCGCCCATGTGCCTCATTGTAGCGTTCCTCTGCCCTTGTCCTGGCATTCCTCACTGGGGTCAGTAGCCATGAGAGGTTGGGGTAACCAGAGTCCCCTGAAAATGTTGAGGGATATCTATTAGACATACACCAACCCTTAGGGACTATCCCATACCCAGACACCTATTCATACTGTGTGGGGACCTTGGCCTCACCTATTAGCCACACACGGTGCCTCTGGAGTTGCCCCATCACATAAGGGATGCTGCTATTCCTCAAAATGTAAGCGTCATGCACAGAGCCAGGATACTTGGTATTCACAGGAGAGATGTACTGGTCCGCCAAACACACCATCAGCACATTCATTGAATGGTAGCTTTTACGAATTCTGTACACCTGTTCATTCCTGCGGGGGGGAAAACTGCCACATATGTACCAACAATGGCACCAATGATGTTGGGGATATGTCCCAGGGCATAGAAGTCAGCTTTCACGGTGGGCAAATCCTCCACCTGGGGGAAAACGATGTAGCTGCGCATGTGTTTCAGCAGGGCAGAAAACTCTCTGGACAACACGTTGGAGAACATTGGCTGTGACATCCCTGATGCCATGGCCACTGTTGTTTGAAAGGAACCACTGGCCAGGAAATTGAGCACTGACAGGACCTGCACTAGAAGGGGGATACCTGTGGCATGGCAGATAGCTGACATCAGGTCTGGCTCCAATTTGGCACACAGCTCTTTGATTGTGGCACGGTCAAGTCTGTAGGTGATAATGATGTGTCTGTCTTCCATTGTTGACAGGTCCACCAGGGGTCTGTACACTGGAGGATGATGCCATCTCATCTTCTGCCCCAGCGGATGTGCCCTATGGAGGAGAATGGTGAGCAGAGGGTCATGTACCACATAGGTTGCACAAGGGTTTTTGCAGTAATGTGATTTAATCGGTGTGTGGTGTTGTCTGTCCGTATTCCTGCCCAAATGTGCTGTGGTGCAGTTAGGTGCCCTGCCAGGTGCCACCCTGAAATGGCGGCTGTCTGACCTGTAAGGAGGGACAAGGGGAAATGAGTTAACTGCGCTGGCATTGTGCAGCGTCGCGGTAGGCAGTCGAAGACCCCAGCGCAATTCAGCATTGGTTATCATTGGGCCCTATGGGTTCCAGGAGTCAATGACGATGTACGCCAGCGGTGATGGTATGCACCGCCGTGGACGTGACTGCCATTTTCTAGCTGTTCACTCACTTGATACCTGACATTCAACAGGAGAGGACCTACACTGCAAGTGCTGCTGTGACCTCAGTCTGGAAGCGACAATGGCTCGAGTGTCTGGGGAAAGGGCCCCTGCCTTCACTTCGGAGGAGTTGGAGAGACTAGTGGATGGGGTCCTCCCCCAGTACACGCTACTCTACGGTACTCCAGACAAACAGGTGAGTAAACTGTGAGCATGATGCATGGGACATGAATGTATGGAGTGCTGTGGATGGAAGATACATGTTGGGGTGGAGCTGAGGCCTGCATGTGAGGATGGTGAGTGTATGTGTGTCAGGGGATGGGTGGGAACTGGTGGCCAATGAGTATAACTAACCGGATGGGGTAGTAAGTTCCTTTCTTACTTTACCTTTCCTCTAGGTCAGCGCCCGCCAGAAGAAGGCTATTTGGCGTGCCATCACCAAGAAAGTGCGGACCCTGGGGGTTTATCGTAGACGGAGAACCCCCTGCCGCAAGAGATGGGAGGACCTGCACCGCTGGAGCAAGAAGACGGTGGAGGCCCAGCTGGGGATGGCCTCCCAATGTGGAAGGGGTGCCAGTCGCACCATGACCCTACTGATGTTCCGGATCCTGGTGGTGGCATATCCGGAGTTGAGGGCATCACAGCAGCCACAAGGGGGTGAGTAGAGTGTCAGTTAGCTGACTCTGTGCGCTTTACGAGGTGTCTGGGTGGGGGATGTGGGCTGTGGGTTCACCTAGGCCAGGGCGAACTTGCTAGGGTAGGTCCATTGTTAGGCAGGCTCTGTGGCACTCCAACCCCAATAGTGGTAGTGGCCATCTACAAACAGTCAGGCTCCTGTGGGTTCCAGGTGTGCAGCAAATGGGGTTAGGCATAGTCCCCCATGGGCAGGTGATTTTCAAACAAACTGTTAGTGCATGGCCTAGTGTATAGCGCTGCTCCCTGTGTGTTGTGTCCGCCAACGGTAGTGGTGTTGCTGGCATTGACCATGTGTCACCAAGTAACAAAGGGATATGGAGGGATAATGGTCCAGTGTATATCCTCCCAGGGTTAATACTATGACAAAAAACAAATACACTGTTCCACAGAAAGAAAGAAGGAGTAACAAGATACAGGAGAGTCCTAAACTTTAGGAGCAAGAAACCTCACACACCCAACTGGGTGTCATGCTTCATCATCGGCGTTGCTCCTCGTCAGACTGGCGCAGCAATGTCTGACGGGCTCCCCCCGGAGGGGGGCTCTTTGCCAGAGATATTTACTTGATGATGCCAAGGCCCCAAAAGTGGGTTAAGAAGACAAGGAGATTAACACAAAAACTAAAATTGGCTCACAATCCCGAGCAAGGGTAAATTTATTAATCCATCCGAGGGGTAGTGGACAAGATTAAAAAACAGGAGAGTGGCAAAGAGATAATGGTCTGACACTCTAATCAGCAAGTATCAAAAACAAAGGGGGGAGGAGCTACCATCCATCTCTAACAGAGGGTCAACATGTTTCGCGTCTTTGTGGTCCAACCGGATCCAACGACGCTTCTTTAGGACCTTATTAACATCATACTTCTCCTATAAGTAAACTAAACGGACTTCTAACCACTGAAATTATCAGTAATACTGTATCCAGTCACTTACATTAGTCTGACTGTCCTATTACTATATGTCGCCCATCCCTAGTCAAGGAACGTGCTTCATGGGATCACAACTGCCAATGGCCGTGCGCGAAGTACTTTGTGTGCGTTCCAAGCCGAGGCGAAGAACCTACCCGCAGCCGTGCTCCCGGATTACTTTTTGTCATTGACCATGTGTCTCCTCTGTCTTTCCCCCTTTTTGTTTTGTCACCCTGTCCTTGTGTGCATTAGCATCATCTGGCGGAGGAGCAGTTGCACCAGAGCAGGAGGGAGCTGCAACCCACATGGCCCAGGAGGGTGAATTTACGGAGTCTGAAGGCACCAGTGGGACGGAGGGTGAGTGGAGCTCCACAATGGGGACAGGAGGGGACACCAGTGACAGCGACTCCTCCTCTGATGGACGCTCCCTTGCGGTGGCGGGCACTTCTGTGCCTACTGCAACAACAGGTACAGCCGCCACCCCCCCCACCAGCACCGCCTTCCCAGCAGCCCCTCAGCGTGTTTCCCGTGCCCGCTCACCCAGGAGGGTGGGCATCTCCTTCGCCCCAGGCACCTCAGGCCCTGCCCCAGTCAGCCCTGCTGCCCTCAGTGAGGAGGCTATTGATCTCCTGAGATCCCTCACTGTTGGGCAGTCAACCATTTTGAATGCCATCCAGGGTGTCGAGAGGCATTTGCAGCAAACAAATGCATACCTGGAGGGCATTCATTCTGGCGTGGCGGCCCAACAGAGAGCATTTCAGGCTTTGGTCTCAGCAATGATGGCAGCCATTGTCCCTGTGTCCATCCTCCCCCCTCCAACCTACACTACCCAGACCCAATCCCCTCTAGCTCAGCCTATCCTAAGCACACCATCAGACCAGCATGCACACACATCAACACACAAAAGTGGCTCAGGCAAACATAAGCACTACACATCCCACAGGCACTCACACAAGCACCATACCCACACACCAACATCCACTACCTCCACTGTGTCCCCCTCCTCCACGTCCTCCACCTCGCTCCCAGTCTCGTCTCCACTCACACCTGCATGCAGTACATCCTCAGCCACTACCTCCATCACCAGCACGCCCATCACCACACACCGCTCACGTGCAATCACCACCCCCACTACCATTCACACGTCCCCTGTGTCCTCTCCCAGTGTGTCAGTGAGCCCTCCTCCCAAAATACACAAATGCCGGCACACACCCACTCAACAGCCATCCACCTCACAACAGCCTCCAACCCATGCACCTTCACCCAAACTCAGAAGACGTACACTTCCTACAACCACTACCTCTTCCTCCACTACCAAACCCCCTCCATCTTCCCATCCCAGTGTGTCTAAAAAACTTTTCCTGGTTACCATTGACCTCTTCCCTACACCTCCCCCCTGTCCTTCCCTTAGGGCCAGGTTGTCTAGAGCCCTGACCAGCAGCTCAGCCACCAAATCCTCGTCCAGTGTGGTCCCTGCAAGCCCGGGAGGATCAAAGGGGGCACCCATCAGGGCTTCCAGTGTGCTACCTACTGAAGCCAAGGACCACCCTATTCCGCCAACTGTCAAGGTAAAGAAGGGGCCAGCATGCAGAAGAGAAAATCCGCACCACCCACCCAGCAAGGCCTCATCCATGACCAAAGAGGACAGTGCCATGGTCCCAGCTGCGACTTCCAAGGTGGGGAAGGGACACAAGAGCAAAAGGAAGTCACATCAGTGCACGGAGCCTCCGGGTGAGGGACTGGTGTCCCCCGTTTCGCAAGAAAGGCCAGCAACCTGTACCGCTGTGAGCACCACTGCAACGACCGCCACCTGCACCGCCATCTGCACCGCCACCTGCACGGCACCTGCCACAACTACAGTCACCAGCATCATCCCCAGTGGGGAGCCTTCCAAGGCTGCAGGAGATGGCCTGGTGTCTCCCTCCACAAGTGCAGACACCTGCACCACCAGCAGCATCTCCGCCGCAGACCCCGCCGCAGCCACCGCCACCTGCCCCACAATGTGCCCAGCCAGTGCCACAACTACAGTCACCAGCATCATCCCCAGTGGGCAGCCGCCCGAGGCTGCAGGAGACGGCCTGGTGTCTCCCTCCACAACTACAGACACCTGCACCATGGGCACCACCGGCAGCATGTCCGCCGCAGACACAGCCAGTACCACCTGCCCCGTGACGTGCCCAGGCAGTGCCACTACAGCCGAAATCAGCACCAGCCCCAGTGGTCAGCTGTCCGAGGCTGCAGGAGACGGTCTGGACCCGGCACACACTACATGAGGCAGCAGCACTGGCACTACCAGCAGTTTGCAGCCTAAGTTGTCGCAAAGAGGAGTGTGGCTCTGCCTCCATGGAGTATCATGCTACCTGTTACCGGAAAATCTTTTGGCTCAGACACCCAGGTGAGGGAACAGGAACTGCCACACCGCTGGTGCAGCATCACTGGGCACAAAGCCCCCTCCAGAACCTGTGGAGAAAAGCATCCACTACCCCAGTCCTTGGCAGGCTGAAGCACTCTGGGCACCAAGCCCCCTCCAGAACCAGTGGAGAAAAGCATCCACTACCCCAGTCCTTTGCAGGATTAGGCACTCTGGACACCAAGCCCCCTCCAGAGCCAGTGGAGACAAGCACCCACTACCCCAGTCCTTGGCAGGATGAAGAACTCTGGGCACCAAGCCCCCTCCAGAACCAGTGGAGAAATGCATCCACTACCCCAGTCCTTGGCAGGATGAAGCACTCTGGGCACCATGCCCCCTCTGGAACCAGTGGAGAAAAGCATCCATTTGAGAGACTGTGGCCTTGCACTCCCTAGGACCAAGCAATGGGCAGTGAACCCACTTGAGAGACTTGAGAGACTGTGGCTTTGCACTCCCCAGGACCAGGCAGTGGGCAGTGAACCCACTTGAGAGACTTGAGAGACTGGGGCTTTGCACTCCCCAGGGCCAGGCAGTGCGCAGTGAACCCACTTGAGAGACTTGAGAGACTGTGGCCTTGCACTCCCCAGGATCAAGCAGTGGGAAGTGAACCCACTTGAGAGACTGTGGCTTTGCACTCCCCAGGACCAGGCAGTGGGCAGTGAACCCACTTGAGAGACTTGAGAGACTGTGGCTTTGCACTCCCCAGGACCAAGCAGTGGGCATGGAGCCCCCTCGAGGAGCAGTGGCATTGTCCCATCATCCGGCTGAGGTGCCCCCCTTCCGTTCCCCCTGAGGTGCCTGTTGTTTTCCCGATCTGATGCCCCTGCAGTGTTCTCTCTGTTTTGAGGCAGGTGTCATGTGTGGGCTTCTTCCATGCATTTTGGGACCACTGGTCCACGGACATTTAATGGGACAGTGTACGGACTTGTGTACTTGCTGTAAATATGTGTATATACTGATGATTTAAATGTATCTTGGGCTATCTGATAGTTCGATTATTACACTTGTTAAACTCATTTCATTTGGTCCTTGCGTTCTTCCAGGGGGTGAGGGGGTGTATATGTGATGTTATTGGATGTGTGTGTGTGTGTGTGTTGTTGTGGGTGGGGTGTGCGGGTGTTGCGTGCGTGTGTCACTCTCTTTTCCCTCCTCCCCTCCACAGTGTGCTAGGTGCAGTACTCACCTTCATCTTTGCCGCCATCTTTGATGTTTCTGGTAGATGAGAAGGTAAACCAGCATGGGCAGGACCTGTAACTAGGGCTCCATGGCGTCCTGATTTCTCGTTGGGTGTCGAGAGGTGAGTGGTTTCCCTTCCAAGTACAGGTTTCCGCTGTGCTTTTGATGGCGTTGGCACCGCCCCGGAAAAGCTGGCGGATTGGTGCCTTGTAATAGCGTGGGCGGTACACTGACTTCCGCCTGTCTGTTGGCGGTTACCACCGTGGTGTTTGTTTCTACCACCGTAACAGTCCGAGTGTTAAAGTCACTGTCTGTGTTGGCGGTTTCAGCCATGGTCATGATTCAATTTTTTTTACCGCCAGCCTGTTGGCGGTATTACTGCCGCTTAATCACCGACTGCCAGGGTTGTAATGAGGGACTATATGTTAGCTATCCTTATTTTACCCTTCTTATCCTCCCCTGTTTCACATTTATTTCCTTAGTGTGTGTAGTTGTGTTGGTGCATTTTATGTTTTTGACTCTTTTTTATTTTCTGTGATTTTTTTGTGCCTTTAATAGTTGTTCCCTAACTTTCCCTAACTGCAGAATATTTCCCTCTCTATTCCTTCTCTTCCTCCTGTCATTTTTTTTATTTATACCCAGTGCCATGGCAGAGCATGGGAGAGGTGGCCCGAGTGCAGGGATGCACAGAATTGCACACACCACGGGTCTCAGCGCCGCCAGGAAGGGCAGCTTCATGCCATTTTTGAGCAGGAACGAGGTGGCCTAACTTGTTTTTTTGTGTCAAACCACCTCCCCTCTATGCTGGCAGCAGGCCTGGGACTGGGTACATCCTATAGGAGCATCAGCTGCTCTCGGGGAAGGTGCTCCTCTGCTTTTGCCGGCATACTGGGGTTCGGCACACCCAGCAGCAGCTGATGCACCACTGGGTCAATATCCTAGACTGGGAAAGGGACCTGCTCAACCTGCTGGGCATCTAGGTTAAGGGGCTTGGTGAGTACTAGTAATTAATTACTATTACATTTGTTGTGTCCTATCCTGTAATGCTAATTATTTTAAAGTAGCATGCTGCTCAACTCAGAGATAAGTTAAGTTCATGTAATATATGGTTAGAAATATTATGAGATCCAATTTAAGTGAGCCAGGTGCTCGGTGTTCGGAGCTCGATGCTGCTACCTAGTTCTACTCGTTGCTTTAGGTGCTAGCTTGGGCTGATGATTTGAGAAGTTATGCTGACTCCTCTGTCCTAATGTCACTAAGATAGTGGTACTGTGGTAGCAGTAGTATTGTAATAGCAGTGACGTAGTATTCTCTGTGCCTTTCTTTTTACAATCCCAAGCAATCTTCCAGTGATGTAGTATACAATATGCATTTATGCATCTATGCATTGAAAAGGGAAACTGACTGACCTGGCCCTTCAAAGGCAGTGCGATTTGTGGAGCTAAAATCATTTCTTGCAATGCATTTGTATTTCCAAATATACTTTAGGAAAGTCAAAATAGGACTCCGGTAAGTTTTCAGAAATTAGGACTAGGTCAACTCGATAACATAAGAAATCTTATTTAGAAAAATACAATGTCAATATGTCCCTGTGGTTGCCTTTCAAAATATTTGTTGGGAGATTAATTGTACCACAGATCTATGTTATCTTCTTTAGTTCTTACATCAGCACCCAAGGGCAAGAAGAGGGCATCAGAGGGTCAAGCCGAGGATAGTGCCACCACCAGGCTGCGAAGGGTAGAAGTTTCACTGCCACCACAAAAGCCACGGCAGATGGCTCTGTTGGGCCCAGTATGCTTTCATTAATATCATTTATTTCTCTAACATTTACCTCTCCCTATTCCTCCTTTCTCTTCTACTGTGACTTTTTCAAATTCTCTTGATTCTATTTAATATTTACTCTTGTTGTCCCTACCTAAATTATCCTTTTTTTTCTAAATTTCTTGATTATGTACCTGACTTCCGCCGGTACTAATCAGTAGCTTACACTTTCTTCTGCTTGGTTATTAAGCTGTCTCTGTAACCTAATTGTCATACCCTGTGGATTGCTACTGTAAGACTAACACAATAGATTAGGTAGTCTACTGTGAAGTTTGCAGAGTTTGCCGACCCAAGCAAGCTCTTCTATACATGTTTGTTGAGAAGGCTTTCTATTTCTTGCTCATGCTCCAATGACAAGAGAGTCATGGTTAGGGTGACCCCCCCCAATGCTGTGTTGTATGCATTATTATTCAGTATCCCACTAGTTTCAATGACAATGTAGCACAAAAGGAAAGTAGTATGAAAATGGCCCCATTGCATTTGCCAACCAAACCATATGTCCTTCTCTCATTGACCAATTTATTCTACCCTTTCATTTCATTTCAAATGGCTCATGTTCACCATCTTTGCCCTTCCATTACAGTTGGCTTGACTACTGGCTTTTCTAACTTTGTCATCCAACAAAATGCCCAGTGATATTTTAGCTGGGGGAGAAGATATAGTGAACTGAAAAGTAGTCATGTATTGCGGTTGAATTTCTTCTAAAAAAAAAAAAAGTTGGAGGTGTATCTGGCATCTACAATGTGTAATTTATTTTCTAGTCGCACAGGCCATCAGTCCCGGGACCAGCATCTGTGTGCCAGATGAAGCAGTATCACCTGAAGGGGGAGTCTCAGTGGCATTAGTGACTGGTGATGGTAAATCACATTGTGTGAATATTGATAGTATACTCACTTTAATTGTTAAGTGAGATAGATTCCACCCATCATCATCCATGACCTTCTTGCTCATGGCACTTCGCGATCATGACCCATGGGCCATGAACCCACCTAGCTGCAGCATGGTTCAATCTGGCACTGCAGTGTTGGCTATGCAATATGAACCTGCTTCTGTTAATGTGGCAATTACAAAGCTCATTATAGACTGCAAACCAAATCAAAAACAACGCCCCTTTCCCTTTCCTCCCAGTGCTCACTCAGTCCCCTCCTAGTACCATACTACTTTATATTTTCCTACGTTCTGTCCCATCCTACCCAAAAAAATGAGAAAAAATACATTTTTGGCATATGCCACATGTTGTGGGACAAGTGGTTCATATGGCTTCCGTAATGGATTTACGCCTGCTCAAATTTGACATTCATCACCTTTCATTCTCAACTACAGTGACTGATTAAGCCTAAGCTCATTAGCCACATCATCAGTGAACCCCACACCCACTATTCTATAGCAAAACCTCTACCGTACCTACCCCTCCTTTACCCTGAACCTTACCTTACGCTGGAGCAGTAGACTAAGGTTCTGATTTAGAGTTTGGCACAGGGGGTTGCTCCATCACAAACATGGCAGATATCCAGTCCACCATATTACAATCTCCTTTTAGCCTATAGAGATTGTAATGTGGTGGACAGGACATCCATCATGTTTGTGTTGGAGTAACCCCTCCGCCAAACTCTAAATCAGGCCTTAAGTCAGGATTCCTTCTCTTACTTCCAAGCAAATGTATTTGATTTAAATAATTTGTGTTTGACAGTGAGGCCAGGAAGTAAAGTGGGACTAAGGGGGTATTACAACCCTGGCGGTCGGTGTTAAAGCGGTGGTAAAACCGCCAACAGGCCGGCAGTAAAAAAAATTGAATCACGACGTGGCGGAAACCGCCACCATAGACAGCCACTTTAACACTCAGACCGCCACAGCGGTAAAAACAAACACCGCGGTGGTAACCGCCAACAGACAGGCGGAAGACAAGGTTCCACCCACTGTATTACAACAGGTCAATCCGCCACCTTTTCCAGGGCAGATTCACCGCGAACAAAAACACGGCGGAAACAGGACTTGGAAGGGAAAATGCTCACCTCTACACACCCCACGAGGAACCAGGACGTCATGGAACCCGACCTCCAGATACTCCCAGCCTTTATCTTCCTGCACCTCAACCAGGAACAACAAAGACGGCTGCGAAGACCACGGTGAGTACTGCACCTACGACACAGGGGAGGGGGGAGGGAAAAAAGAGTGACACACGCACGCAACACGCACCACTCCCACCCCCACCCTCACCCACTGCAACCCACACACAAGTACATGTAGACACATTACATTTACAACCCCAACCCCCCCTTGAAGAATGCAAGGACAAAAGGAAATGAGTCGAACGTTTGTAATCTATTCAAATACAGTAATCAAAAATATATATATATATTTACACTATAAACAAATATATACACCAAGAATACAAGTCCAAGGTATTCCACCATCATAGTCCGTGGACCACTGGGCCCAAAATGCATGGGCGAGGCACACACTCAATACCCAATCAAAACGGAGCGAACACTGCTGGGGCATCAGATAGAAATGTAACAGGCACCTCAGGGGGAAGGGAACAAGGGGCACCTCAGCTGGATGAGTGCACGACGCCAGATCCACGAGGGGGCTCCATGCCCACTGCTGGATCCTGGGGAGTGCAAAGCCACAGTCTCACAAGTCTTTCCAGTGGGTGGTTTGCCCACTGCTTTATCCTGGGGAGTGCCAAGCCACAGTCTCTCAAGTGGATGCGATACTCCACTGGTTCTGGAGGGGGCCTTGTGCCCAGAGTGCTTCATCCTGCCCAGGACTGAGGTAGTGGATGCCTCACTCCACTGGTTCTGGAGGGGACTTTGTGCCCAGAGTGCTTCATCCTGCCAAGGACAGAGGTAGTGGATGCGATACTCCACTGGTTCTGGAGGGGGCTTTGTGCCCAGAGTACTTCATCCTGCCAAGGACAGAGGTAGTGGATGCGATACTCCACTAGTTCTGGAGGGGGCTTTGTGCCCAGAGTGCTTCATCCTGCCAAGGACAGAGGTAGTGGATGTAAATCTCCACTGGTTCTGGATGGGGCCTTGTGCCCAGAGTGATTCATCCTGCTCATGGTGGCCTCAGTAGCGTCAGAAGCTTTGGCGCTCATTGGCCTGCGGTGCTGGTGGCGGCGGTATCCTGTTCAGCGGTGCTGGTGGCGGCGGGGTCCTGTTCAGCGGTGCTTGTGGTGGCGGTGTCCTTGGCAGCGGTGCTGGTGGTGGCGGTGTCCTGTTGAGTGGTGCTGGTGGTGGCGGTGTCCTTGGCAGCAGTGCTGGTGGCAGCGGTGTCCTGTTCAGCGGTTCTGGTGGCGGCGGTGTCCTTGGCAGCGGTGCTTGTGGCGGCGGTGTCCTTGGCAGCGGTGCTTGTGGCAGCGGTGTCCTTGGCAGCGGTGCTGGTGGTGGTCTTGTCCGCTGTGCAGGTTTTCGCCGACTTGCCTGTTTTTCTGTGCGCCTTCACCACCTTGGATGGTGGCGCAGCTGTCTACCCACTCCCAACTGTACCCCTGGGAGAGCCTTTGGTGGTAGATGTTTTGCCTCTCTCCTGCCGGGCACTGGCCAATTTTTTGTGCTTTTGAGGTGGGGGACTGTCCGTGGTCTGGCTCCTTGGCACACTGGCTTCCCTACTGTTTGGCGCACTCCAGAAGCCGGTTACTACTGGCACCACTGTTCCCGCAGATGTTGTGGCTGAGGTGCTGGGTTGGGACCTGGAAAGGCGGGCCCTAGGAGACTGAAGGGATGGGGGAGGTGAGGGTAAGAGGTCAAGGTTGGGCAGGAAAAGTTTTTGGGACACACTGGGACAGGTAGATGGAGGGGACTTGGGAGTGGAGGAAGAGGTAGTGGTTGTTGGAGGTGTACATTTGCTGACTTTGGGTGAAGGTGCATGGGCTGGAGGCTGTCATGAGGTGGATGGCTGTTGGGTGGGGTTGTGGCTGCGTTTGTGTACTTTGGGAGGTGGACTCACAGACACACTGGGAGAGGACACAGTGGATGTGTGAATGGTAGTGGGGGTGGTGACTGCACGTGAGCGGGGTGTGGTGGTGGGTGTGCTGGTGATGGAGGTAGTGGCTGAACATGTAGTGCATGCAGGTGTGAGTGGAGATGAGACTGGGAGGGAGGAGGGAGACTAGGAGGAGGGGGACACAGTGGAGGCAGTGGATGTTGGTATGTCTGCATGTGTATGATGCTTGCGTGAGTGCCTGTGGGATGTGTGGTGCTTATGTTTGCCTGAGCTTACCTTGTGTGTTGACGTGTGTGCATGCTGGTCTGATGGTGTGCTTGGGATAGGCTGAGGTACAGGGGTTTGGGTCTGGGTGGAGGAATGTTGGAGGGGGGAGGCTAGAGGCATGGACAATGGCTGCCATCAGTGTTGAGGCCAGAGTCTGAAAAGCTCGCTGTTGGGCTGCCTGACCAGAATGAATGCCCTCCAGGTATGCATTGATCTGTTGCAACTGCCTCTCTACACCCTGGATGGCATTCAAAATGGTAGACTGCCCAACAGTGAGGGCCCTGAGGAGGTCAATGGCCTCCTCACTGAGGGCAGCAGGGCTGACTGGGGCATGGCCTGAGGTGCCTGGGGCGAAGGAGATGCCTACCCTCCTGGGTGAGTGGCCACGGGGCACACGCTGAGGGGCTGCTAGGAGGGCGGTGCTGGTAGGGGGGGTGACAGTTGTACCTGTAGATGCGGTGGGCACAGAGGGGCCCGCCACCGCAAGGGAGCTCCCATCAGAGGAGGAGTCTGTGTCGCTGGTCTCAGCTCCTGTCCCCGCTGTGGAGCTCCCCTGACCCTCCGTCCCACTGGTGGCTTCTGACTCCATTGTGTATCCCTCCAGGGCCACATGGGATGCAGCTCCCTCCTGCTCCGGTTTCACTGCTCCTCCGCCTGATGATGCTAATGCGCACAAGAACAGGGAGACCACAAAAAGGGGGGGAAGACAGAAGAAAGACATGTTGAGTGCATCCAATACCGCTACAGTTGGCGGACACTACAGACACAGAAGCCCCCTGCACTACGCCATGCACTTAGAGTTCCCTAATGAATCACAGAGACATGGGTTACAAGGCCTATGCCCGATTGCTGCACACGTGGAAGTCACAGGAGCCTGACTAGGTGTAGTTGGCTCTGAACACAGGTGGGGTGGGGTGCCACAGGGCCTTCCTTAAGAAGGGACTTTGCCTACTAAACTCACCCTGGCCTAGGGGAACCCACAGCCCACCTCCCCCACCCAGACACCTACAATGCGCGCTGAATCAGCAGAATGAGAGTGTACTCACCCCCTTGTGTCTGCTGTGATGCCCTCAAGCGCCCATCCAACTCCGGATACGCCACCACCAGGATCCGGAACATCAGGGGGGTTCATGGTGTGACGGGCACCCTTCCCACGTTGGGTGGCCATCCCCACCTGGGCCTCCGCCGTCTTCTTGCTACAGCGGCGTATGTCCTCCCATCTTTTCCGGCAGTGGGTGCTCCGTCTGTGGTGGACCCCCAAGGTCCGGACTTCCTTGGCGATGGCACACCAAATATCTTTCTTCTGGTGGGCGCGGACCTACACAAATAGTACAGGGGAAAAGGAGAAGATATAAACGTCCGCACCGTCACAGTCATTGGCCCGCATCCCTACCGTTGCCATGACGCACATGCACTCACTGTCGTATCATGCACACCTCATTCTCCCCCCTTATCTTTCATCAACACCACTTCACACAGGCATTGCCCATTCGGCATGCTCACAGTGTACTTACCTGTTTGTCTGGAGGACCGTAGAGTAGCGTGTACTGGTGGAGGACCCCATCCACTAGTTTCTCCAACTCCTCCGTGCTGAAGGCAGGGACCCTTTCCCCAGACACATGAGCCATTGTCTCTTCCAGACTGAGGTCACAGCAGCACTTGCAGTGTAGGTCCTCTCCTGTTGAAGATCAGGTATCAAGTGATTGAACAGAGAGAAAATGGCAGTGACGTCTGCGGTGGTGCGTACCGTCACCGCCGCGTACATTGTCATTGGCTCCTGGGACCCATAGGGTCCAATGTTAACCAATGCAGGATTGCGCCGCAGTCTTCGACCGCCTACCGCGACGGTGTACAATGCCAGCGCAGTTACCTCATATCCCCTTGTCCCACATTACAGGTCAGGCAGCCGCCATTTCAGGGGGCCACATGGCATTAATTTTGACTGCGTCACACATTTCTAGGCCTTGCTTAAACACTAATACAGCCATATATCGATTTTCAAACATTTTGCTATAAAGTTGTGTTTACGTACCTCAGTGTTGGTTGACTCTCTGCTCGCTGTTCTCCTCCATAGAGCACGTCCGCTGGGGCAAGTGAGGAGATGGCGGCATCCTCCAGTGTACAGACCGCTGGTGGACCTGTCGACAATGGAGGAGCGACATGTAATTGTCACATACAGACTTGATCGTACCACAATCCTGGAACTGTGTGCCCAGTTGGAGCCAGACCTGATGTCAGCTATCCGCCATCCCACAGGAATTCCCCCTCTAGAGCAGGTCCTGTCAGTACTCCATTTCCTAGCAAGTGAGTCTTTTCAAACAACAGTGGCCATTGCATCAGGGATGTCCCAGTCTATGTTCTCCAAAGTGCTGTCCAGAGTGTTGTCTGCCCTGCTGAAACACATGCCCAGCTACATCGTTTTCCCTGAGGTGGAGGATTTGCCTACAGTGAAAGGTGACTTCTATGCCCTGGGACATATCCCCAACATCATAGGTGCCATTGATGGGACACATGTGGCCTTGGTCCCCCCGCAGGAGTGAACAGGTATACAGAAACAGGAAGAGTTACCATTCTA
The DNA here is from genome assembly GCF_031143425.1 of Pleurodeles waltl. Lineage (NCBI taxonomy): Eukaryota > Metazoa > Chordata > Amphibia > Caudata > Salamandridae > Pleurodeles > Pleurodeles waltl. Next base: position 1,022,506,171 of record NC_090448.1, read on the forward strand.
TGAATGTGCAGATGGTGTGTTTGGCTGACCAGTACATCTCCCATGTAAATGCCAAGTTTCCTGGCTCAGTATATGACGCTTACATTCTGCGGAATAGCAGCATCCCTTATGTGATGGGGCAACTCCAGAGGCACCGTGTGTGGTTATTAGGTGAGGACACGGACCCAATACAGTGTGACTAGGTGTCTGGGTCTGGGGATGTCCCTAAGAGTTAGTGTGTGTCTAACAGTTGTCCCTTGCCATTTGCAGGTGACTCTGGTTACCCCAACCTGTCATGGCTACTGACCCCAGTGAGGAATCCCAGGACAAGGGCAGAGGAACGCTTCAATGAGGCCCATGGGAGAACTAGGAGGATTATAGAGAGGACCTTCGGCCTCCTGAAGCGCAGGTTCCGGTGCCTCCATATGACAGGTGGTTCCCTATTCTACTCACCAAAAAATGTGTGCCAGATCATCGTGGCCTGCTGTATGCTTCACAACTTGGCTTTGCGACAACAGGTGCCTTTTCTGCAGGAGGATGGCCCAGATGGAGGTGTTGTGGCAGCTGTGGAGCGTGTGGACAGTGAAGACGAGGAAGCAGAAGAAGAGGACATAGACAACAGGAACACGGTGATCCAGCAATACTTCCAGTGAGACACAGGTAAGAAGACAACACTGCCTGCTACATCTTATTTAATTCTTCTACCTCTCATCTGTCTGTCATTTTCACCCAGTGTATGGACACTGAGTTGTCACTTTCCCTTTCGATTTCACAGATATGGGTCCCACTGTGTGACCTCTGCTTTGTTTCCGCATGGACTAGAGCTGTGTGACATAGGTATGTTGACATTACATTGGATATAGCATTTTTCCACAGTTATTGCAAATACACATTTTTGAAAGCACAGACTGACTCCAGATTGTTTTGTGATTTAAGGGTGTTTATTTAAGTGCTAAATAGTGGAGGGGGTTGTAAAATGGTCAGGGGTGATGGTGAAGGAATGTCAATGGCAGAGTCCAGTCTATTAATCTCACAGGTGCATTGTCCAAAAGGGCATAGGAAGTGGAGCTAGGGCAGTTTAAGTATGGACAGGGTGACAAAGTGGGACAGAAGGATGACAATGGTCTCATTTCTTGGTGGGGGTCTTGGCATTGTTTTCTGTCTTTGTCCTGGATCTCAGGGACTGCTTGCGGGGTGGTTCTCCATCTGCAGGGGGTGGGGTGCTGGTGTTGTGGTCCTGTGGCGGTGCCTCCTGTCCACTAGCGCCGGTGGAGGTGGTGGGCAGTTCATCGTCCAGGCTAGTGTCAGGGGCCCCTTGTTGTACCACCGTGTCCCTCCTGGTGTTGACGAGTTCCTTCAGCACCCCTACAATGGTGCCCAGGGTGGAATTGATGGATTGGAGTTCTTCCCTGAAACCCAAATACTGTTCCTCCTGCAGCCGCTGGGTCTCCTGAAACTTGGCCAGTACCGTTGCCATCGTCTCCTGGGAATGGTGGTAGGCTCCCATGATGTTGGAGAGGGCCTCGTGGAGAGTGGGTTCCCTGGGCCTGTCCTCCCCCTGTTGCACAGCAACCCTCCCAATTCCCCTGTGTTTTCCTGGGCCTCTGTCCCCTGAACTGTGTGGCCACTACCACTGCCCCCAGGTCCCTGGTGTTGTTGGGGTGGTGGGTTAGCCTGGGTTCCCTGTAGTGGTGGACACATTGCTGCTTGACATGCCCTGGGGACAGAGGAATGGGCCCCCTGGGTGGGTGCTGTGCTGGTGTTTCCAGAGGGGGGAAGCTCTGTAGTGGCATGTGCCAATGTGAGGGGAACTGACTGTCCCGAGGTCCCAGATGGGCGGGGCTGGTCATCTTCATCCAGTTGGACAGAGCTGCTGTCATCACTGTGGGCCTCTTCTATGGGTGGAGTGGACATGTCTGGACCCTCCTGTCCAGTGACTTTGGGTAGGGGTCCTGCAGGGGTGTAAAGGCATGATTATTGCATCTGTGTGTGCCATGGTGTGCAATGGGTGGGTCACCCTGTACCCCAGTGCTTCCATTCTTGTGTGGGACCTTCTTTGATAATGGTTTAGGGGGTGTATGGGTATGTGCAGTGGACATGCTTTGGTGATGGGTGTCCATGCTTTGGTGTTGCATGCAGGGCTTGGGATGTGTGGTTTGTGATAGTGGGACATGTGTGAGGAGTTGGAGTGATAGGATGAGGGCGAGGGTAGGGGTATGTGATAGCATGCAGGTAGGGTGGGGGATATGGTAGTTAAAGGTTTGACTTACCAGAGTCCATTCATCCAGCTACTCCTGCGAGGGCCTCAGGATGCAGTATAGCCAAGACCTGCTCTTCCCATGTTGTTAGTTCTGGGGGAGAAGGCGGGGTCCGCCGCCAGTCCTCTGAACCGCAATCTGGTGTCTTGAGACCATGGAACGCACCTTCCCCCGTAGGTCGCTCCACCTCTTCCTGATGTCATCCCTAGTTCTTGGGTGCTGTTCCACTGCGTTGACCCTGTCCATGATTCTGCACCATAGCTCCATCTTCCTAGCTATGGTGGTGTGGTGCACCTGTAATCCGAATAGCTGTGGCTCTACCTGGATGATTTCCTCCACCATGGTGTTGAGCTCCTCCTCAGAAATCCTGGGGTGTCTTTGCGGTGCCATGGGGTGGTGTGGGTGATGTGTGGGGTGGTGTGTGTTGTGATGCATGGGGTGATATTTACAGGTGTGTTGTGTGAGGTGCGTGGATGTTGTGTGAGTGATGGTGTTCAGTGTCTGTGGATGCTAGTTTTGTTTCTGGTGGTGTCTCTCTCTGGCCTTCTGTCGCAATTGTTGTCGTAGGGGTTTGTGGATGATGTGGGTGTGTGTTTTATATTGTATTGGGTGTGTGGGAGTGGTGTGTGTATGTGTATCAGGTGTGTGTATTTCGATTTGTCCAATGTGGTAGTGTTTCGTAAATGTGTGTTTATTTTGAGCGCGCTGGTATGTACCGCCAATGGAATACCGCGGTTGAAAGACTGCTGCGTGGATTCGTGGGTCCTGATAGTGTGGGCGTATTCCTGTTGGTGTGACGGTGTAGGTTTTGTTATCTCCAGTTTATCACTGACCTTTGGTGTGGCGGACTTGTGTGGGTGTCTAGATTTTGGGGGATTCCGAGCTGTGGGTCATAATAGCTGTGGTGGAATTCTGCAGCCGCGGCGGTATGTTGGCGGACTTCTGCACGGCGGTAAGAGGCTTTTACTGCCAATGTTGTAATGACCCCCTAAGTGTCTGTGATTTTGTGTTTTGCAGATTGGATACTCTGTGATGAACATGCCTAATGAAGTCTACATATCCTGCTCCTTTCCCTGCACTTATATTAGACAGGATATCTATTATCTGCATATAATACATGATGTGTTTCACATAATTAATCATCTGCATTTTTGGAGTCAGGGTAGAAATGAAAGCAATTTGGAGATGAACAGAGCCATTGGAATAAAAGATAATTTTGTGTCCATTTCAGCTGCCCCAGCTGCAGACTGCAGAGAGTATTTAATGTGTACCAAGTGAGCTAGCTAGCACACATCCATTCCTTAAGCACAACAAGAACAGAGAAATTGTACTCCATAGTGGATGATGCCTTACAAATTAAACAGAGTAATTTTTATTTTTCCCTCACAAAGGGGCAGATTTAAGAACCCCTTGTGCCACTTTAGTGAACTTTAGCTTGTTTTTTTGCTAAGGCAGCACTAAGGTGGCCTTTTCCCCAGGCCATAGTTACAAAGTGGCGCAACACATGCATTGTGCCACTTTGTAGCCACTTGCTCCACATTATGCCTGCTCCTGAAAAATTTTTCTGTCTTTTTTAACGCCTGCTCAGAGCAAAAATGTTGAGGGTAGTGTAGCAAAGCGCCACAATAGCATAAAAAAGGTTGACGCAGTTGTTCTAACTATCGCCATAGTGCACCGCATTGTAAATATGGCACACACATGGTGGTGTTAGGGGGACACAGGGGGGCGCAAGAAAAGTGCCACTGCATTTGATGCAGTGCCACTTTATTTAAATTCAGCCCAAAGTGTCTTTGTGGTTTAATTTTTTAGCAAATCTTTTACAAGAAAAAAACATTCTTTTTTTTTAATTCTTAGGCTATCTACTTTCAGCTATTCAGTGTTTTTATATGAGGCATGTGTTGTTAAAATCATGTCCTTTTGACTTACTTTCCTAATCACATAAAAAAATCCAAAGGCCTTAGGGGACAAGCCTTGTACTTATATTGTGCCACTATTTAGTTTTTAAAAAGTGTTTGCAATGAACATTCTTTACAATTTCTTTTTTCTTTTTTTCTTTCCTTATATAGCTACTCCCGCTGGTCCACCTCCACCACTGACCCTGCAGGAGATTGTGGCCTGGCTCTCACAGCAGAGGGTCAAGGCTATCAGAGCATACTACCAGTGCCTGATGGATGAGGAGGGCCCAACATCCATGCCATGCTCCTGGGCCCAGTTTCACCTGCCAACAACCTGCGCCTCAATGAGTAGAGAAAAATAATTGCAGTATTTTTTATAGATTTGTTTCTTTTTTAGGTAAAGTGACTGGTCTGGCCTATGAAGAACCAATAATAAAAAAGTGGATGGTAGAGGTAAATGTTCGCTAAGTAAGTTTATATAGGCCATTCAACTTCAGGAAAAATAATCACCCATCAGGCACCAAGCATTGCAATTCATCAACATCAAATCTATTATTAAATGAACACCCTCAGTGTCTACCACTCCATAAATCATCAATCATGACTCACAATCACTAACTAATTGTTGCAATAGTTGCAGTTACCTCTTCCAATTCAAGCATGGGTAGGTTAGGTACACAATTTTATCTTTGATGCAGGCAACATATTGGATTTGGTATTGGCATGCTTGTAAACCAATGATCTTCTGGGGCAGCATTGGTAAATGATGCAAGAAAAGGATAGGCATGTGAGGGAGGCAGGAACTGTCTCCAAAGGCATGAAGGAAATGTGGAGGCTTCTTCACTGCACAGTGTTCTAACTACAATTCGGACATATGTGTAACTTAAAAATGGTGGAGCAGCATACATCCGGCACAAAAATAATATTCCACTTACAACTTTTGTTTTTTTGCTAAGAAAGAAGTTTACTGAGAAACAATTTAAAAGTTCTATGGTGGCACTGGCATACTTAGTCTGGGAAGTAGAGTTCATCCTCAAACTCGGATGGTTCACTCAGAAGTTGGTCAGCCAACCCATTTGATTCTGACCAATCATCCTTCTCCTTCTACTGTGCTATTTCAGCAATGGTGTCATTGTGTGGTATGAAGTGCTGGTTCAATTTGATCATGGTCAATCTCTCCAAGTTTTGAGGCAAGAGACTGGTCTTCCTCACAGTAACAACTGCACCAACTGCGCAGAATATATGTTCGGCAGACACACTCGCTACAGAAAAAGCAAGATACTTTATTGCCAACTCGATGAGCTCTGGCCATTGTGGTACCTTCTCATGCCAATACAAAAATGGGTTTTGATCCATGTAGACCTCTTTTGGGTCATCCAGATACTCCTGGAACACCCTCCGAATGGTCGTTGGTGCTGACACTTGCTCGAACTCTTTTGCCTTCACCTCTGCACTGGACTTAAGATTTGCCACTTGAAGCTAAGAATATGCAGAGGTTGGGTCCAATTCTTCTGTTGTTTTTGTTGCCAGTGATCTTGTTACTGGAGTAGGCTGCTTTGATGAGACAAGATTTCCATCCCTGGAAGTTGAAGATGGACCACATAACTGAGGAATGGGACTCTAAGTTCCAGCCGTTCTTCTTACTGGTGTCTGGCTTGCTCAACAATCCACCTGTTTTATTTTGGAACATTACATTCAACAAAAGGAATGAAAATGGGCTGAATTTTTTTGTACCTTGGATTAAGTAGGGTGGCCCAGATATACTCCTTGGACAAGATGATGTAATGTTGCAGCTGTGTATTATAAGCCAAGTGAAAGATTAAGGCCCTTATTATGAACATGGCGGTCCGTCCCACGCCTCCGGCGGGGGTGGTAGAAACCGCCAACAGAGGAGCGGGCCACACCGCCAATTAATGAACCAAACGAAAGTCAGGCATCCAGCAAACCACCCACAGCCAGAAGAGGAGTGCTGACGAAGAAGGCAGAGTCCGCCCACAGGCCGACGGAAAGGCCCAACCCGCCCATCAAATTATGAACCACCATTCTGCAGCTAGTTCCGGGCGGGTACCACCGCCACACAAAGCCAGGCGGAAATGAACCAAATATAAGGAAACACTCACCAGTGTCCCGCAGAATGTACCGCGGCAGACATGGATAGAGAGCTGCAGATCATGACAGCCCTTCTCCTTGCCACATACCTCCACGATCGAGACCGCCGACGAAGACGACAATGGTAAGTACCGCAAACTACTGAACAAGGGAAGAAAGGGCACAGTCACATACCCACCCACTCCACCCACCCTGCAACAACCTCCAACCCTTCACAGCAGCACAACCCATACACTCCACAGCAAGAGGTACTTACCCACACAAGGCTATTCCAACTTGACTATAGTACATACAAATGCCCCACACCCATTAAAAATGAAACAAAAGACCAGGGTTCAACGGAGTGGCGCCGAAACACACGTGACACAGAAACTTTAATGTGAAACTCACAGAGCCAAACAGTCTAAACAGGGCCAATGGCCAGTCCGTATGGCAACAGTTGACATGGGCCACAACGGGCCCAACCTGACTCCCACAAGTGCATGGTACTCCACCTAATGGGGCAACATATGGGCATCCAGGCACCTCACGGAAAGGGGGCAGGGGGTGGTGGGGGTGGGGATTTACGACGGGGTGGGCCTTTGACTTTCGTTTGAAAGGTGGAGGAGGGTGCGTTTGTCCTTTGAAGGGGGTGGGGGCTGTTTGGATCGGGTGGAGCTAGATGGCCTAGGCTCAGTCCGTGCCTTTTTCTTATCTGGGAAGGGGCACAGGAATGTGAAGGGTGGACAGGGGTGGGCTGCGATGTGGAAGGAGTGGAAAAGGCAAGGAGGTGAGCACGTTTGGGGACAAGACAGGGTGGGCCAGTGAGTTGGAAGAGGTCAGCACGGGAAAGGAAACATTTCTTCGGAGAAATTGGGGTGGTCGTGGATGAGGGCATGGGAGTGGGGGAAGAGGGTGTGGATTTATGAGGTGTAGGGGTGCGTGTAGTGGGTGCAGGTGACTGGTCAGTATGCTGTGGTGTGATGGTTGTCTGATGGGTGGGTGTCTTGGTGCACTTGTGGATTTTGGGAGGAGGGGGGTGGACACAGTAGGACAAGACAAACAGCTAGTGGGGATGTATGTTGTGTGGGTGTCTGCAAGTCTGGTGAGTGTGCTGCATGTGTCAACTACCGTAGTGGTGGTGAGTGCAGGTGTGGTCTATGGGGTGCATGTATGGATGTCTGCTATTGTGGTGAGTGCAGGAAGAGGAGCAGCAACAGTGAGTGAAGGTGCACTGCATGAGGGTGTGGATGTAGAGGAGACAGACAGGGAGGCGGAAGAGATGGGCTCACTGGGGGAAGTGGATGTTGTTGTGTGTGCATGTGTCTGTTGGCTGTGTGAATGCTTGTGGTGGGAGGTGTGCTGCTGGTGTTTTAAAGTGTGTTTCTTGTGTGTTGAAGTGCTTGACTTGGTGTCTGAATGTGTGCCTTGGACGGGTGAAGGGAGTTGGGTGCTGGAAGGGGTAGAGGAGGTTGGAGGGGGGACGGAATGGCCAGGGAAACTGGCTGCTGTCCAAGAGGAGGCCAGAGCCTGAAAAGATCTCTGTAGGGCAGACACGGCACCGTGAATGCCATCCAGATAGGCATTTGTTTGCTGCACCTCTGATGCTAGCCCCTGGATGGCATTGACGATGGTTGTCTGCCCTACAGAGATGGTTCTCAGGAGGTCAATAGCTCCCTCTGTGAGGGCAGCAGGGCTGACTGGGGCAGGGGAGGAGGTGCCTGGGGCGAAGGAGACGCCCTCCTTTCTGGGTGGGCGGGCATGGGCAACTCGGTGGGGAGCAGACATGAGGGCGGTGATGGAATGGGGGTGGTGGAAGATGCCACGGTAGTGGTGCGGGCACTAGGGTCTACCACCACGAGGAGCCCCCTTCGGAGGAGGTCTCGGAGTCACTACCTCCTGTGGTAGTAGCCTCCCCCATGGAACTCCCCTCGCCCTCCCACCTACTGATCCCCTGGGTGTCGGTTGTCTCTGCTTCCGAGGATCCGTGGACCGCTGCCTCCCCACTTGCCGGTGCCTCAGCTCCCTCGCTTGATGTTGATGCTGTACCAAACCAACACAAGAGAACAGGGATGGGGAGGCAAAACAGGAGAGACACTTGTAAATAGCTGAGTGGAGGTACATAATGGCCAGACATACACTCACCCACAGGACACACCCAACAGGATGCACCGTTCACTACGCCCATGGCCATGCCCCTGGCTACTGACCAGAATACTGCTCTACACCCATCCCCTGAAATACCTAAGGAGCCGAAGTATGTGAAACCTGACAAAGACACCCCTACACCCTTTGGGGACCATAAAGTAGATGGACACCAGTCAAAGTCCCTGCCTCTAAGCAGCATGAACCCTAATGCACACCCAGACATCCTTCCAGACTGAAGTAAGTGAAATGAGTATTCACCCCCTTGTGACTGCTGTGCAGCCTTCAAGCGCCCATCCAGGTCTGAGTATGCCACCGCCAGGATCCGTTGCATGAGGGGGGTCAGTGCCCGACGGGCAATCCTTCCACGTTGGGAGGACTTCCCCAGCTGGGCTTCAGTGATCTTATGCGCCCAGCGTCGCAGGTCCTCTCACCTCTTTCTAAGGTAGGTGCTTTGCCGGTTGTAGACCCCCAATGTCCGCACCTCCTTGGCGATGGCATGCCAAAGTGCCCTCTTCTGGTGGGCGCTGACCTAAAAGGGCGACACAGAAATGGAACACAGAGGTCAGGCACTTGCATGATAGGAACAGCTGGCTAATCGTCCACTAAGGGATGGACAGTACTCTCAGACATACGGACAGTCGCATGCAGCATGCCATGCACCATGGCCCATGCAAGCTCAGAGGTGCACACATATGTGCAAAATAACACCATCCATTACACACACACAGTGCCCCAAATACCCAGACTCAACTGTAGCTCTGGCCGTCCATACCGTTTTGCGTACAGGGGCAGGACCCCGTCAACTAGCTTCTCCAGTTCCTCCTGGGTGAAGGCCAGGGCCCTTTCCCCTGCAACACGAGGCACATCCATAGCCAGAGGCAGGCCACAGCAGTACACACAGAGGAATACCTGTCCGCACAAGATCAGGGAGTCAAGTGATCAAACGATGACGAACCCGCGTACGTTCCGCAGCGGTGCGCACCGTCACCGCCCGCGGCAATCACGATATGCCAGGATTCCCCATTGGCATCCATGCTAACCAATGAGGGTGCGAACAGTGGTAAACACCACCTTACGCTGTGGTGTCAACCGCTAGCAGTATGAGGTCACTTCCACAACAAAAGGGCAGAATGACAGCGGACAGACATTTTGCCATGACCTATGCATCTAGAATTTATTACTACTCACAATGCAGGCCCTACTAGCCACACGAAGCACCTAGGCCTCTGTCCATTCAGTATTGTAGCACACAGAGAAATACTCTGTTCCCTCCTTGTGATGTACATGTGTATCTGTCAAGTAGCAATTATTGTAGAGACACTACAATGAACAATGCAGTGCACAAATGATGACAAGTGTGCCTATGTATGTGTCTTCATCACACCTTTTTGTAACCCCTCATCGGTACCGACCCTTGTGGCGAGGAAGGACGCCATTGGTGTACAGACCACTTGTGAATATGAGGACCATGGTAGAGCGTCAGATCGTAATCCCTTACAGACTCACATGTGCAAAAATTCAGGACCTTTGTGCATTACTGGATCCTGCACTAACTCCGGGAAATCGTAATCAGCATGCCATTCCAACTGAAGTGCAGGTGCCCTCCGCACTCTATTTACTGGCCATGGGCTAATTAAAAGTGACAGTGAGCATGGGTGCTGGTTTTTCACAGCCAATGTTCAGCATGGTACTGACAAGATTTCTGAATGCATTTGTACCACATCTGCAGTCCTATGTGAGGTTTCCCCAAAGTACTAACCTACCTGCCATCAAGTCTGAATTCTATGCCTTGGCCAACATACCCCATGTCATAGGTGCCATCGATGGCACCCACATACCGATCACCCGCCCAAGAGTGAGTGAACAGGGATACAGAAACAGAAAGAACTTTCACTCCATGAACATCCAATTGGTATGTACTGCAGACCAGTACATCTCACATGTGAATGCCATGTTTCCAGGTTCAGTCCATGATTCCTTTGTGTTGAGGAACAGTAGTGTGCCACTGAAGATGGAACAACTACAAGAGGACAGAGGGTGGATCATAGGTAAGTGTCCCTGTCACTAACTGACACATTGCAGAAAACCAACCTGTCTGACTAAGGGGCATAACAATGACAACTCTGTATTGCACCATTTTCTAGGTGATTCTGGGTATTCAAACTTGCGTTGGCTCCTGACACCAGTGAGGAATCCCAGGACGGATGCAGAGAGGAATTACAATGAGGCCCATGTGCGTACTAGGAGTGTCATAGAGCGGCGAACTATAGGTCTCCTGAAGGCTAGATTTAGTTGTCTACATATCTCTGGGGGTTCCCTGGCCAATGAGCCTGAAAAGGTGTGTAGAATAGTGGTGGCCTGCTGCATGCTGCACAACATGGCAGTGAGACATTCTATCCCCCTCTTGGATGTGGAGGGTGCTGTAGGTCCTGATCAGCTACCTCAGAGAGATGAGGAGAGTGATGGTGATGATGAGGAAGGGGAAGATGTCAATTCCAGGAACCAACTGATACAACTCTACTTCCAGTAACTGTGTGGGACTTGGGCCTGACATTGCGGTTTGTGACTAATATTGTCTGTGTGCTCCGTCATATAGGGGGATTGGTAATGATAGGCCAAACATGGCCCACTTCTGCATGGTACAGACTGAAAATATATGCATTTCCTCCTTGCCACCATGTAGGTACACAGGACTCCCTTCATGCACAGATTTGACAAAAAAGTTGTTCTCTGCCAGTTGCATCCATACTTCACTTTGTTCACAAGTTAACACAGGGGACAGTGTTACAGGTGTGAAATGTGTTTTATTGGTTGAAGTGAGTAAATGGTGCTATTTACAATGATGGCATGTCGTAAGGGGGGGTGTCCTCAAGACCAACATGGTGGCAGCCTTGTTGGTAGTATTGATGGGTCCATCTTGTCTAACAGTACTTCATATTGCCTCTTAGCAATGTGTGGTTGGTGATTGGGTGAGATGGTTGCTGTGCATATTGTTGCAGAGTTACTTATTGGAGGGGACCTTGTTCTTAGCTGGGGTTCCAGTGGCAGATCTTGGCCTGAGGGTCCATTGGGGCGTCTGCTGTTGACCTTCAGGGGATGACATGGAAGACCTTTGTGTTTCCTGTGAGGCTAGTTCCTGGGATGTTTCTGCTGCTGGGGTCATCTGATGCTGGTTGTCCAGTGCTGTTGTGGGGGCCTCTTGCCCGGTGTGGGAGTCAGACTGGTTTTTGACCAGCTGCAGCAGTGCTCCTGCTATGGTGGCCATTGTGCTCTTTCCACTGCTCCATGGCCTGTTGGTGGTGTTCCTACTGCATCCTCTGACTGTGCCAGAGAGTGGACACAATCTGTGCCAACCTGTCATGGGTATGTTGGTGGGCCCCCAATACATCTGATATCACGTCCTGGGCTGCTGCAACCATCCTGTTGCCTCCCCCCTGGCCCACTGCCACCCTTGCACTTGCCCTAGTCCCCTGTGCCTGTGTCCCCTGCACAGGTCTGGCAGTACCTCTTGTACTAGGGCCCTCGCCTTCCTGCATGTTGGGAGTGGGAGACTGTGGCCTCTGTACCTGTTTTCCACCAGTCTGTAGCCTGGGTACACTGGTGTGGGGACGCCTGCTCTGGGATGCTGGTCTTGACTGGGTAGTAGGGGTGACAGTGGTTTCCTACGTGGGGCTGCTGCATAGTGAGAGTCCAGGACTGTGTGAGGGGCCTGCCTGCTCATCAGTGTCCAGGGACCCTTCACCAGTGTCCTGTGAGGTGCATCTGTCTCCCTGGGGGGCACTGGCACTCCTTGTCCCGTCCGTTAGGGTGGCATGGGTGGTGGTGCCTGTTGGGGGACATAGACATGTCTGTTACATCTGCATGAACGTTTGAGGTGAACAGGACTGGGCTAATTTGTGCTGGTGTTACTTTCAGTGGCCTTCCAGGATGCCTTTGTGAGGTTGACATTGCATTTTGTGCCAGTGTAGGGTTGCATTGTGGTGGGGGAGTCATTCCATTGTGGGTACGTGCAGGGGTGGGTGACTGCACAACGGGAGGGATGTGGGCCTGTTAGTGGGTTTGTGGTCATGCAGGGGGGTGGATGTAGTGGTTGATGCCTGGGTGGGGTGTTGGTCCTGGTAGGTGTGGGTGGGGTGGGGTGGTGCATACATTACAGGTGTGGTGGATATGGGGTTTACATTGATGACTTACCCAGGTCCATTCCTCCAGTGAGTCCAGTGAGTCCCTCTGGGTGCAGGATGGCCAGTACCTTTTCCTCCCAGTCAGTGTAGTCGGGTGGTGTTGGTGGCGGTCCTCCCCCAGTCTTCTGCACTGTGATGTGGTGCCTTGATGCCATGCCCCTGACCTGTTCCATCTTTTGCGGATGTCATCCCAGGTGCGTGGATGGTGTCCCACTGCATTGACCCTGTTCACAATGGTCTGCCACAGCTCCATCTTCCTTGCGATGGGTGTGTGCTGCACATCGGCCCTGAATATTTGTGGCTCCACCTTCAAGAGATCGCCCACCATGGTCCCTAACTCCCTTTTGGTGAAACGTGGATGTTTGGGGGGGACATGGTGAGTGTGGTGAATGGTGTTGGGGCTGGGAACGAGGTGAGGGTGCTCTTCTGTGTCCATTCCTCCAGTGAGTCCAGTGAGTCCCTCTGGGTGCAGGATGGCCAGTACCTTTTCCTCCCAGTCAGTGTAGTCGGGTGGTGTTGGTGGCGGTCCTCCCCCAGTCTTCTGCACTGCGATGTGATGCCTTGATGCCATGCCCCTGACCTGTTTCATCTTTTGCGGATGTCATCCCAGGTGCGTGGATGGTGTCCCACTGCATTGACCCTGTTCACAATGGTCTGCCACAGCTCCATCTTCCTTGCGATGGGTGTGTGCTGCACCTCGGCCCCGAATATTTGTGGCTCCACCTTCAAGAGATCGCCCACCATGGTCCCTAACTCCCTTTTGGTGAAACGTGGATGTTTGGGGGGGACATGGTGAGTGTGGTGAATGGTGTTGGGGCTGGGAACGAGGTGAGGGTGCTCTTCTGTGGGTCAGTGTGCGTCTCCTGTATGCTGGCGTTCGCTGTCTGCCTCTGGTGCTCTCCGTCTTCTTGTCCTGGTTTCGTTGCAAAGGATTGTGGGGTGTGTCTGGGGGTGTTTTATAGGGTTCTGGATGAGTGTCAGGTGTTGGGTCATGCGCCTATCCACTATGTGCACTTCTTGCTGTTGAGTCCACTTGCTGCCAGTGGCGGTCGCAGCCGCCAATGGTCGCCCGGCCTCCACTGTCCGCCAAGGTGATTTGTGCATCATTATTTGGAGGGCGGGATGTGGTTGTGCTTGGCGGTGGCGGGGTGGGGAGGTCCGTGATTCCCGTCAACATGGTCATGGTGGGGAGTGGTGCGCTGGTGATTTTTGGCGGGGTTGAGATTCTTGTTCATTATATGACAGGTTTCCATTCACCGCCAACAGTGGGATTCTGTTCACTGCCGCCACAGCGGTGTTTCCCGCCATGTTCATAATGACCACCTAAGCTCTCAACCAAAGCATGCACTTCTGGGTTCTCATTCACACCTGCGAGTGTGAACCTTTAAACACCTTTTTTAGCTGGTCCTATAAAAGATTTAACAATGGTATACCTTGGCCCATCAAAGTGTCCTCCTTGCTAACTTCCTGTGTGAAAACCTCAAAAACGAACAGCATCTGTGTCAGGCATTTGACCCCATTTGTTCACATCCATGGTTATAGCTTTCCCAATTGCATCCCCAACTGTTCCAAACACCGGACCTTGAATAGCCACTATCTGCTATGGCCTTGCTTATGTTACTGTCATTGTCTGTGGCAACAAATCCAATTTTGAGACCTCTGGGTCACAGCCATTCAGACACCTTGTTGTTAAATTTGTCAAAGATGTTTGCAGCTGTATGTGATTTCTCCATGGCAAACAGAGCTACTGTTGCATGGCACCAAACATTCTTAAAACCTTTTTGAGTGACAAAACCTGTAGATAGCTTTTGCTTCAGTCTGAGAAGGTGTGCAGTGATTCACATGTAGTCAGTAGCCTGACAACTAGTCCACATGTCTGTTGTCAGGTAGATAGTGTGAACAATGCATTGCCTCAGAACTTGTCCAACCAATTGCAGCACATTGGGATGCAGCACTGGAATAGCAACTCAGGCAAAATAGGTCTGACTTGGAGCCTGCTACAAATTCTAAGAATCCCACTCCTTCCACAAAAGAAAAAGGGATGAGGTTCAGTGCTAACATTTTCCAGCTTCCCGTTGTATAGATGTGCTGTTGGGTGGTTACGGTCATAGGGTCCCTCCTTCCTAAATATACCCTTATTAGTAGTCTGGATTTTCTTATTTTCTTGGGCCACTGACCTATGTGACTTTCAAGAAGTAGGTGGTGGTAGACTCACTGTGCATCATGGGGCAGTCATTGTATCTCGTGGTGTATCCATCTGACTCTGAGTCTTCTTGTGCCATTGTGAGGTCACTGAGGCAGGTGATTCTGGTGCATCGCTAGGGAAAGGCTGCTTTTTGTGAGGATGTCATCCTCTTTATCCTCATCATCACCTCCCACGTGATCAGACTTCCACCTGATGTTTCCTTGATCTCCTCAACTTCACCACCACAACCACATTCAGCAAATTTTTGAAGATGCTCCTCCCACTGGATTGAGTGATGTTTTTTTCAAATGGGTTGTTTGGCCTCCAGTACTATGATGTGAACCAGGCTTACCTCAACCAACACTTGTGTGGCAAATGAGGCACATTGCAATGTTGTCCTCCTGTTTGATAACCATTAAAATATCCCAAAATAGGGAGAAGAACTTTCTTAGTTGTTCAATGCCAATGCCTGAAGACGAACTGGAGGTAGGTGGGTGTGACATTGATTGTCACTTTGCAGTGCATACTTCTACTGAGGTAGGGGTTGGTGCAGGTCTCTGTTGGGGCCTTACAAATATGGGAGCTGGCAGTGCTACCTGTGCCCTTCCCTCAGAGCAGGTTGTATAATATTGTCTTACTACTCTGTGAACTTCCACAATGACTACATCATCATCATACTCTTCATCCTCCCCTTCCATAATTTTAAGGCTTTCAGGAACTTTTCTTTTCCATTGCCTTTCCTGGCATCTCCTTTACTCTTCCGTGTCCACTCCATGTCCATATTATAATCATCAGAAGTGGTGCTTGGAGAAGATGGTGGAGTAGTACTCTTCCTTTTCCTTGGTGGAGATTTGGGAGCCAATTATTCAAATATAGGAGCTGCCTGCTCAGCAGGAAGGTCAACCTCCTGTTCTGCCCAACTTTAGGAAGATCTACTATTGGGGCTGCGGCTGCTGTCCTCTTTGCTCTGTTTCCTGAAACTAATGGGTACTACTTTGTAAAAAGAGACAAATCAGAATCAGAATCACTGCTTCTCAGCATTGCCATGATTGCAGTGGCTGCCTCACTGACAGACATGGGCTTAGGTTGGGGTGGTGATATTGATGCAGGAGTGCTGCTCCCAGGTTGCCTCACCGGAGGTCGGTGCAACAGGCACACGTCTCCTGAAAAAGGCTGTGGATGGCAGGCGAACTGGTGGAAAGCTGCTTCTTCTCACTGATCACTTTCTTGGGAGCAACATTCATTGTGGCCATCTTAAAGTTCTCAGTTAGCAGTGGCGCTAAGCCGCACAGAGATTGGAGGATTGAACTCTATGTGCAGGCCTTCTGTTTGGCAGTACTGCAGGTGATGTCTCTTCTTCTCTTGTGCACCTAAAGTCAAACAAGCAAGACAAAGGCTTAGTTAAGCTTGGCATTGTTGCACTTTGAATTAGTACAGATATAGGCAATATTAGAGCGGTTAGTTACTTAACTAATAATAAATCAACCACTTAAAAGTCAAACGCTACCACCATACTTTAAAATGTAATTTCCAATCAGGATAACACAACATACAGATGTAGCTCTTTGTTTGTCCATCTGTTCTAAAGAAGACACCTGTAACACTCAAGGAAGCACATGCGTAAATGGGATCATCTTTAAAACAATGATGGTTAGTGTGCACCTATGGCAGGTAGTGTGGTACAGGAGGAATGGAATAATCATTAAAAAATTGAATGATGCTGATGTATCTGCAGTGCACCACAGGCAGGCTATCCAAGAGGAAATGGAATCATACCTAAAATAAATTTAATGCTATTGCATGGCTGGGTGCTTATGGTGGATGAATGGATTGGTTGAGGCACAATGCAAAAAAAAAAAAAACACATTAAAAAATTATAATTTCAAAGTATTTAAACAAAAAAATATTAAAAAGACAAAAGAAAAAGTAAAAGAAAAAAATTAGAATACAAAAACTATAAAATGCTGATGTTTCTGTGGGAGGATGAGAAGAAACCTATTGAGAGACAACGAGGTGCATATTAAAACATACAAAAAAGTGCACATACTGAAAGCACTGTTCATCAACATTATATTCATAATATACCTACACAACAATGATCTTCAAGCATATTATTAAAATTATATCACATCCATCCATTCAAGCCTCTGGCAATGGCACACTGTCTAGATTCAATAAATGTCCACCAGCCACATGGTCAAAAAACAACTGTGAGTAAGGAGTCTTGGGGAACAAAGAACACATGCAAGCCTATGGCAAAAACACAGTGGCTGGATACTAAAAATGGGCACTAGTCACACGGTCAAACAACAACAGTGAGCAAGGAGACATGGGGAACAAAGAACACATGCAGCTCAGGGCAAACACATACTGGCTGGATGTACAAAGACAACAGTAAGCAAGGAGGCGTGGGAAACCAAGAACACATTCAAGTCTATGGTAAAAACACACTTGCTGGTTGCACAAAATGGCTGCCAACCACATGGTCAAACAACAACCACGAGCAAGGAGTTATGAAGAACAAAGGACACATATATGCCTATGGCAAAAACACACTAGCTGGATGCACAAAATAGCTGCCACACACATGGCCAAACAACAACAGTGAGTAAGGAGGAATGGGGAACAAAGAACACATGCAAGCCAATGGCAAAATCACACTGGCTGGATGCACAATATGGCCACAAGCCACATGGGCAAACAAGAATAGCAAACAAGGAGGCATGGGGAAGAAAGAACACATGCATGCCTATGGCAAAAACACAATGGCTAGATGCACAAAATAGCTGCCAGCCACATGGTTAAAACAACAACAGTGAGCAAGGAGGAATAGGGAACAAAGAACACACGTAAGCCTATGGCAAAAACACACTGGCTGGATGCACAAAATGGCTACCAGCCATATGGGCAAACAAAAATAGCAAACAAGGAGGCATGGAGAACAAAGAACACATGCAAGCCTATGGCAAAAATACAATGGTTAAATGCACAAAATAGCTGCCAGCCAAATGGTTAAAACAACAACAGTGAGCAAGGAGGAATAGGGAACAAAGAACACATGCAAGCCTATGGCAAAACACACTGGCTGGATATACAAAATAACAGCCAGCCACATAGTCAGACAATAAAAAAAGTGAGCAAGGCGTCATGGGGAAATAAGAACCCGTACAAACCTATTGCAAAGGGACACGGGCTGGATGCATAAAATGGCTGATAGCCACATGCTCAAACTACAACACTGGGCAAGAAGACATGGGTAGAAACGAACATATGCAAACCTAGGGCAAAGGCACACTGGCTGGATGCCCAACATGGTCACCAGTTTCATGGTCCAACAATGATAGTGAGCAAGGAGGCATGGGAAAAAAAGAACACATACAAGCCTAATGGAAAAACGCACTGGCAGGATGCACAGAATGTCTGCCAGATACAAGGTCAAACAAAACGGAGACCAAGGTGGCATGGGGAACAAAGAACACATTCATGCCTAGGGACACAGACAACACAAAATTGCATGGAGAACAAAGACAAATGGTGGCCAGTGACAAACACACACACACTTGCCAGAAAAAGGAGTTATGGTTGCAACACTGAAGAAAATGTTACCATTAATTCAGCAAAGCAAAACTCAAAAATTAACTGAGCTATAAAACATTTTCAACAAAACACAACATCTTATGGCATCAAATGTTACCCCACATATACACCTTTTGCAGAAAAAAAATGGCACACAAACAATAGCCATCATTTTTTATTCAATCCAATGCAATCCCTGCCCTAAATGAAGTTTTAAAAGCATATACCACAGTTACATTTCTTTCATGCACTGATGACTAGTACTGGGCCTACTGGCTGGATAGGCCACATAGTAAAATAGATGAATATTGCAAATCTAACAAACATAGTATGATGCAATTTTGCGGTCGGAGAAGCCTAATTTCACCTTTAGCGCCCACAAAATGGCCTTCCCACTGTACCATTCCTATTTTGTGAGGCGGCAAAAAATTCCAACTCGCAAAATAGGTTTGAGGGTCGCAAGTAGGAAGGGTGTGCCAAGGGCGTCCCTTCTTTGTTGTGCATCGCAGTGATATGTATGATTGTGTTGTGAACAGTGTTGCAAAACAATTGCAGTTTTAAATTGGTGTCAACCCATTCACAAATGGGAAGGTGTCCCAAAGGGACCATTTCCCCTTTGTGAATGGTAGCGAAAATGTTTTTAAGTGCAGCCAGTGGTTCCATGGATCACTGCCTACTCTTCAAAAATGAAACTGACAAGTTTCATTTTTTGTTTTTTAAATGCATCCCGTTTGTACATGTGGCCCATAGAGAAAAGGTACTGAACTGTGCAACATTTGTCCTTTACAAAAGATGAAAAAAAAAATTGCAAAAAAGTTACTAGGCCTAAACTACAAGCCACCCACCACAATGAAATTTAAAAATCAAATACAAAATATTGGTGCATGCCTTATCAACAACAAACAACTCATTTGTACAATACTTTTTTAGCGTACTTGTGATATCACAAAAATGTCCAGCAGACAAACAAGGTGATCCTTCCACCTCAAAATCCAAGTGAAAAGTGACCATGAGATGAACAAATACTAGGAAGAGTCTACTGGATAAAAACAGGTAGTTGCAGTCTCTGGGGCACTTGCTTTCTGTTGGGGTAAAAAGTGAATAATGTGCCTCCTTGCACCAAAAAAACAACTTAAACGGTCCTCCGGAGAAAAAAATCACTAGAAAACCTCTTTTTGAGTAGATTAAGCTGCTCCTCGAGTAGAAAATGTACTCGAGTAGTGTTTGCTCTCGCAAGTGGCACTATATTAACACTGTTGTGGCCAGAATCCACGCGAGCAAATGAGAAATCGTGCACGTAGACGCTAGCAGCCTGAGAATACAGAGGAACTTTCAAGCAAGTGCCTAAAACAAATCTCATGCGTACAAATGGAAAAAAAAAACTCCACTAGCACCGGATGGTGGAATTCAGGAACTCCACACTACTCTGTGTATCGTGAAGTGCCCAAATTCTGGAAACTCCGAGAGAGGAGCAGTGTTTTCCTCATGGGCCTAGTGTTGAATATAGTAGTTTTGCATTACCATTTTAAGTGTAAATATATATTTCTTATAGGCAGACATATGAACATGACCAGAAATATGAGGTAGAAGATGACAACCTCAAGTGTTCAAATCTTGCAACAATGGAAGAAAGGGACACTTAAAAAAACTCAGATTGAGTAGGCAATCAACCCTGGATTTATGTCATCAGCTAGAGCCAGATTGTTAGCCTCACAATGGGAATCCCACAATGTTAGAAATGGGGTCTTTGGTTGGCAGTCAAGTTACCCCCTGTCAAAGGAAGGACCCTCACTCTAGTCAGGATAAAAGAGAATCACCCTCAGCTAACCCCTGCTTACCCCCTTGACAGCTTGGCATGAGCAGTAGGCTTAACTTCAGCGTGCTAGGTGTAAAGTATTTGTACCAACACACACAGTAGGTTAATGAAAACACTACAAAATAACACAACACAGGTTTAGAAAAATAGAACATATTTATCTTAACAAAACAAGACCAAAGTAACAAAAATCCACAATACACAAGTCAAGTTATCAATTAAAGAGCAAACAGAGTCTTCATGTAGTATTAAACACACAGCTTTATTGATTTTTTTGCAGAGCAGAGAAACAACACAGCACAACACCACTGGTCACACTTTTCCTCCTCTGATTGAACACTACACAGATATATCATAATCACAGGACTAATAACCCCCATGAAGTCCTGGGTGCACTTCCCCTGCTCACACGAGGAGTCATGCCCAGCGTCCTCCCCCCAGGATTCCATCCATCTCCTCCACACCCCTTCATACTTGGCAGGACAGCCCCTTGCTTCATAAGCAAGTTTTTCCTGGGAGGCACACTAGTCCACCCTGCGGTGCTACTTCCCCAGCGCGGGCCGACTCTGCTTAACAGCCTGAATCAATGTCCCTTTTGGCCACCAAACAAGCCATTCCCGCAAAGGCTTGTTCTGCCCTGCTGGAGCCCACTCCCTCAAGAACCCCCAGCAGAACTGGTAGAGGGGCGGGCTCTATCTCCACCTACAAGACCCTGGACAACTCTGCCAACACTGCGTGCCAGTAGGCAGTAATATCAGGGCATGCCCACACCATATGAAAAAAATAAGCTGTCGGGCTCGCACACTGTGAGCACTCCGGTTGCTGATTAAGGCCAGCTGTGTGCAGCCTTTTGGGGGAGAGATACGCTGCGTGAAGAAAGTAAGTCTGCACCAATCTAAGATGGGAAGTCATAGTCAACAGTCTTGGGGCCATCAAGGTGTCTCTCCAGTCCTCCTCCGTCATCGGGCCCACCGATTGCTCCCATCGTGAACAAAGCTTATCAAGTGGCTGCGATGTATTAGTAGTCAACATGATGTATATATGCGATTACCCCCCCCTTTGCCTGGGTGTCCCATAAGTGTCTTGGTTTCTACGGGGCTGAACTCTGGGAGAACCGTTCCTGCCTGAAGGTGCACCTGCAGGGCATGACGGAGTTGTAAGTACTTATGGAACTGAGTCTGGTTGAGTGAGAAGTGCTGTTGAAGTTCCTGGAAGGACCGCATATGTGTACCCGCCCAGATGTCTCCGAACGACGATATCCCAATAAGATCCCACTTATGGAACCCCCGGAGCGTAGAGACCTCCTTCAACCATGAACCCTGCCACAATGGGGTCGGCTGGGTAAGACAACGCCACCACCTGACACTCGTTGCACCACCTTCCACCCTGTAAGCACCACCCTTGTCACTTCAGGAATCTTACGTGGCACGGGGTCACCGTATAGCATCCCAAACAAGTCAGGGAAGCCAATGGTCAGGAGCTCCAATTGATAGGCGGGATCCGACCATCCTGCCCCGCCAGTCGTTAATCACCAGCAAATGCATCGCCAGGTGATAAAGGTAAAGATTGGACATCCCCAGGCCACCCTCGTAGACGTTCCGTTGACAGACCCGAAGCGTCAGGCGCGGGCGGGAGCCGTGCCACTTAAACTGTCATGTCACGCCCTCCATATCGGCGAACCACCGTCTGGGGACTTGATAGGGGACATTTTGAAGCAGGTAAAGGAACCAGGGGAGTACCATCATCTTATATAGTGCTATCCAGCCGACTGTATTGAGCGGAAGAGATCTCCATCTCTGGTGGTATTCCTTGACCCGCTTGGTTAGGGGCTTAACATTCAAGGCCCATGCCAACTCCGGCAACAGCACTATTTGTATTCCCAGGTACCGGAAGCTGTTTCGCCTAATAGGAATGTTATGCTGCCAATCGTAACAATCCTTAGAATGACTGAGAGGGATCAATAGAGATTTACTAGGATTAACCATTAGACCTGACGCCTCTGCAAACAGTCCGAGTAACTGCAGCACCCTGGGTCCACTGCTGGCCGGGTTAGCCAGGTACAGGAGAACATCATCCACGTATAACGCAATACGGTCCTCTCTCCCGGTGGGCAATGACCATCCCTCAACCAGGGAATCCTCCTGAATTAGCTTCGGCAGCAGCTCTATCGCCAGGCCGATTAGGAGCGGGGAGAGGGGACATCCCTGGCGGGTACCCCTGTGGATGGGGAACTGATCCGAGACCGCCCCATTGACCTGTACCCGGGCTGACGGATTGGAGTAAAGGAGGCCCACCAATGCACGGAACCGCGGCCCGAGCCCCGCCTTCATGAGGACGCAGCACAGGTACGACCATTCTACTGTGTTGAATGCCTTTTCAAAGTCCACCAACAGAAGTGCCAGGGGGGAGGTGAGAAGGGCCCTCTGAGCCAGACCCACGTGCAAGCGCCTAATACAGTGCCAGGTGCTTCTAGCAGGCATAAAACCGCACTGGTCATGGTGAACCAACACGGGCTGCACACTCTTCAGTCTCAGGGCCAGTAACGTAGAGAAAATCTTGAGTTCCGTATTGAGGAGTGATATGGGGCGGTATGCTGAACAATCCAGCGAGGGGGGCCTAGTCTTTGGGATCACCACTATAGTGGCATGATCCAAGCCTGGGGGGAAGCCCCCTGTGTTTTCGGCCTCCTCGTACATTGCTGGGAGGTGAGGGGCCAAAATGTCCCGGAACCTCGTGTAAAACTCAGCTGGGAAACCATCCGGGCCGAGCGTCTTCCCGTCGTCAGCTCCCCTATACTCGCCTCGACCTCCTCTAGGCTGAGAGGCTTGTCAAGTTCACGCCTCTCCGCGTCAGAAACTGTGGGGAGGGTCACTTCTCTCAACAGTGGGACCTCAATCTCAGCGGGAGGCCTAGGCCTCTCCTCATAGAGGTTCCGTTAATAGGCAGCAAAGCTCTGCACAATATCACTGGGGGTCCGCGAGATAGCACCTGAGCCATCAACGATCTCCGGGACCACCCTGTCTGCCATTGGTCTAGTGGCAATCCAGTGCAGGAGTTTGGCATATTTGCCCCCCCACCCGTACACTCGGGCCATGGAGGCTCGCTACATATGTTTTGTGGTCTCAAGCGTTATGTGTTTAATCTCCTCTCAGACCAAAGCCAACTGCTCCGTGATCGCTACACCCGCCGACCCTGCAACCTGGCCCTCTAGGCGCACCGCCCTTGCCTCGTGTACCGATATTTTATGATTGTGTGTACGCTCCCTTGCCCGGAGGAGCTGCCTGCCGTAACCCCTAACAGTGGCCTTACATGCCTCTCAAAGAATGCCCGGTAATGCCACGGATCCGATGTTAAGGGTAAAAAACTCGGAGAGCCGATCACCCAGCTTCCGGGCATACTCGCCGTCTTGCAGACACCAGGCGTTGAGCGGCCACATTGGTCGTTGGCCTGTGCTCCCTCTGTCGAGACAAAGGAGAAGCAGCGCGTGATCCGATACCCCATGAGGAAGGATCTCATTCCAGTGAATCGAGGCACGTCGAGGGCAGCCGCAAGAAAGAGATCGATTCGTGCATGAGTGTGGTGTGCCGCCGATGTATGGGTATACTGCCGCAAACGTGGATACCAAACCCACCATATGTTGCAAAAACCCAGACCCTCCATCCATCTCCGCAATCCAGACGCCCCCACTCTGCGGCTTGAGGACGGGGGCCCGGTGATATCAACCTCAGGGTCTACGACAGAGTTAAAGTCCCCTCCCAGCATGGTCAGTCCCGGGGGAAGTCCTGCCACCACCTCTCCAATGGACACCAAGAACTGTTCTCGTGCCCCTGGAGGGGCGTAAATACTCAGAATATTGATCGGGTAACCTCCAAGCAAGCCGAACACTACCACGTATTGCCCCTGCGGGTCTGACCGGTAATCTGCTACCACCAGTGGCAAGGAACGGTGCAGCAGGACCACCACTCCTCTCAAGACCCTGGAGAATCCAGCGTGATAGACTCTGTCACATCCCCCCTCATAAGCACCGGGCACCTAGTACCCAGCAGGTGAGTTTCCTGGAGTAGAACCACGGACGGAGTAGACCTGCGGATAGTGGAGAAGACTGCGAACCGCTTAATTTTGTCCAAGAGCCCGTTTACATTCCATGAGAGAACCCGCTTAGACTGCTCCAGCATAAGTACATGTGTGATTGCTTCCCATGAAGTGCACCTACTCTAACCTCCCATTGTGACTAGTAAACCAAAAACAGAAAAACATAATACGAGCCCAACCATGAGCAACATTGTATGAACAATCCCACTCTGCCCCCAACTGCTCCCCTCCCCATACTTTCAACCCAGAAGCATCTGTCGCCCAAAACTGTAAATACAGAGGGGGTCATAAGGACCGCCAGGGCCAGGGTCGGCGGGCGCACCGCCAACAGGCTGGCGGTGCCCTGCAGGGCATTCTGACCGCGGCGGTTTGGCCGCGGTCAGAACAGGAAAACCGGCGGTCTCCCGCCGGTTTTCCGCTGCCCTGCTGAATACTTGCTTGCTGCGCCGCCATGGGGATTCAGACACCCTATACCGCCATCCTGTTCCTGGCGGTTCGCCCGCCAGGAACAGGATGGCGGTATGGGGTGTCGTGGGGCCCCTGGGGGCCCCTGCAGTGCCCATGCCAGTGGGGGCCCCCGTAAGAGGGCCCCACAAAGAATTGCTCAGCAGACACTGAAATTCGCGATGGGTGCAACTGCACCCGTCGCACCTTCCCACTCCGCCGGCTCCATTCGGAGCCGGCTTCCTCGTGGGAAGGGGGTTTCCCGCTGGGCTGGCGGGCGGCCTTCTGGCGGTCGCCCGCCAGCCCAGCGGGAAACACAGAATAACCGCAGCGGTCTTCTGACCGCGGTGCGGTATTCTGGAGGCCGCCCGCCAGAGTTAGAATGACCCCCAGAGTGTCAACAGTAAGCGTGGAGTGGTGGACCCCTCCTACAAGATAGAGTTTTGGAATATGGCCCTCGGCCGCCCCCAGTCCGGTGTCGTGAGGATGTTGACGCCCATACTCTCCCCTTCAACATAGAGCATCGAGAAATCAACCATGAGAAATCCAGGGGGACTGGCTGAGGTGCTCCTCCCCTGGGGCCGACACAGGACCCTCACTGTCAGGGCCCCCAATTGTGGCCCTGTCCATGGGCTGACTCAGGCCCGCCCGGTCGTCCTCCGCTGACCCTCCACGCAAGCCACTCCGCCTCGTAATGCAGGACCGGGTCTGTCTGTGCCCCCCCTGACCTCCAGGGAGCCGCCGAGAGCGGGGGCACTCACCCCTTACCTCCCAACCTGGGAGAGTTCCTCCGGGCCGTCCGGTACTCCGCCGTAAGCCAGTCCCAAGCCGCCTCCGGGGAATCAAAGAAGATGGATTTGCCGTCATGGAGAACCTTGAGGTGAGCGGAGAAAAGGAGCATATAGGTCAACTGCATCACCCGGAGCTTCTGCTTGACCCCTTCGTATGATCACCTCCTGGCCTGCACCTCCCGGGTGTAGTTGGGGAATATGAGGATCTTATGATTGTCCCAGATAATGTCCGGGTGCGCCCTTGCCTCCCGAAGGATGACATCTTGGTCCCTGAAGTTGAGGAACCACGCCATCATTGGCCTCTGTGGGCTGCCCGGCAGGGGCCAGGGCACCAGGGACCTATGCGCACGTTCAATGGAGAATCAGGGTGAGAGTTCCTGGGCAGGGACCCATGACTTAATCCAACACTCCAAGAAATCAATTGCAGGTCCCGCCTCCGCATCCTCCAGGAATCCCACAAAACGCAGGTTATTTCGCCTGGCTCGGTTTTCCGCGACCTCCGCTCTGTGATGCAGTTCACCTGTACGAGTTTGCAACTGCGCAACCATGGCTTTAAGATCTGCGATCTCGCCTTCAGCCTGGGGAACGCGGTCTTTCACCTCGTTGATGCGACCCACCGCAGTCCTCAGATCCAGCCTCAGGAGACCCACGTCCTCACACACCTCTCTGACCTTAGTCTCGACAGCCAACTGCGAGGATTGGATGGCCTGTAGGATGGTATGCACCCCATCAGTAGCCGCCGCCTCGGGGGTCGGAGCACCCACTGCCTGAGGGGATGTCTGTTTGGCAAAGTGATCGATGCACTGCTGGGACGCCGGTGGCTGCTTACTTGCTTTGTCCTTCCCCATCACCGTCTCCGGACCAGTAGCGTCGGTACGAGAAGGACTCCCTCCAAGGCCCGGCCAGCGCCCCGAGGGCCACCACAGAGTCAAACCTGGCTCACCGGGATCCTCAGGAAGATGTCTGTCCAGGCCAAGGGCAGTTGCCCATCTGGGGAAGCCAGGGGGACCACTTCGGGTCGGTCCAGGTGGCCGCAGCTCTCTCAAGGCCCGCCCAGCCCAGCACCAATCTGACGGGGCGGGTCGCTGCATGGGCCCCGGCCGACGGCTGCATTTCTCACCTCGTGACACCAGCTGTCCCGCTCACACCACGTGGCGCGGACCCCCCTCCACCTCCATCCAACCTTCTGCACACTTGCTGCGGTGCAGGCCGCCGCACGCAGCACGGGGAATCCTCCTCGCAGGTGCAGCAGTCTGACCTCACAGCGCCCCTCCCACACGGGGCTCCGCTTGAAAATGTCTCAGCGCGGCTCGGGGAGCCGCCATGCCCCAGGCGGGAATGCCCCATGTCCGCAGGCCTCCCTTGCAGGCCCAGGGCGCCGGTCCGAACAGCGAAGACCAGGTGCACCCCTGGACCTCCTGTGCAGAGTTCTGGCTCGTCGCCCGCCCTCGCTGCTCCCTTCACAGACGGGGAGCCAGCTGGGGCCAAGAAATGCTCCAGGGCGGCCGGGCCTAACAGGGCAGATGACGGAGGGGTCAGGAGCACTCCTAGAGTGCGACCGCCATCGTGACGCCCTTAGCCACGCCCACCTAAACACTCACTGTTAGTGTAAAAATGTACCTTGGGTGCATCAAAAGCAGCATTTTCCCTGGTGGGACTATACTGTGAGATGGAACTCCTTATCTACAAGTAGGAGTATGATATGTATTTGATGGACTGATCATGGACTTTGTTCATTGCCATTTTGGACTCGTAGTTCTTTTTTTGACTTTTTATGTCAATAAGTGTATGATGAATTTTGTATTATAATTGTCAAATAAGGTGTTTAATTGTGTTGTTCTGTATATGTAGATGATTTATATGTATAATTATTTGATTAAACATTTGGTTTATATTTTTGCCACATATAACCCATTGTACACATTCTTTTCAAAATTATGATGGTCTAAATTAATTATGAACTGTGGGTGAATCCATTATATTTGAAAACATACTATTTACATTTTTTGAGTGATCCATAGGATGTCTCTTATATGTGTGCTTTCAAAATAACCGCGCACGGGCGGGTGTGTGTCAAAAAGAGCTTGCGATGCATCGATTTCACTCACTCACTTTCGTCAGGTTGGGCGCGTTGTTTCTTCTCTCCGCAGGAGAGCGATGTGACGATCCTGTCGGCACTCTGGGGTCCGGCAGGCCTTGCGTTTTTTTTACACTCCCAACAGTACTTACGCCGGAAATCCAGCCGCACGCTTATCTGAAAAACACGCAGCGCGGGTTGCGATCTCACCAGCCTCTATCAGCAAAGCTGTGTGCCATTTCTCCAGCTCTGTGCGTCGATTCTTCGCTCGCGTTGCAGGTGAGTGTCGATTTTCAGCAGCAAAGCCGGCGGCACAGTGATTTTTCATCCGCAGATCAGAGTCTCGTGATCTCTTCCCCGCACAGCGTTCTGTGCGAGGATTTTTTCCTCTTCGGCTGCCAGCTTCTCCTTTCAGAGTCCCAGGAACTGGATGGACATCGCTTGGCAGAGTGGGAGTCTCTCCGGAGATACCAGGTGCTTGCAGAGAGAAGTCCTTGCTGTCCCTGAGACTTCAAACAACAGTCGGCAAGCTCTAAATCAAGCGCTTTGGATATATTCAGAAGATGGAAGGCACACAAAGTCCAGTCTTTGCCCTCTAAACTCTGGCAGGATCAGCAAACTGCAGGGTAGCTCCACAAAGCACAGACAGGGCAGCTCTTCTTCCTCAGCTCTTCAGCACTTCTCCAGGCAGAGGTTCCTCTTGGTTTCCAGAAGTGTTCTAAAGTCTGTGGTTTTGGGTGCCCTTCTTAAACCCAATTTCTCCTTTGAAGTAGGCCTACTTCAAAGTAAAGTCTCTCTTGAATGTGAAATCCTGCCTTGTCCAGGCCAGGCCCCAGTCACACAACAGGGGGTTGGAGACTGCATTGTGTGAGGGCAGGCACAGCCCTTTCAGGTGTGAGTGACCACTCCTCCTGTCCCTCCTAGCACAGATGGCTCATCAGGAAATGCAGACTACACCCCAGCTCCCTTTGTGTCACTGTCTAGTGCAAGGTGCAACCAGCCCAACAGTCAAACTGACCCAGACAGGGAATCCACAAACAGGCAGAGTCACAGAAATGGTATAGGCAAGAAAGTGCTCACTTTCTAAAAGTGGCATTTCAAACACTCAATCTTAAAATCAACTTTACTAAAATATGTATTTTTAAATTGGGAGCTCAGAGACCCCAAACTCCACATGTCCATCCGCTCCTAAAGGGAATATACACTTTAATCAGATTTAAATGTAGCCCTCATGTTAACCTATGAGAGGGATAGGCCTTGCAACAGTGAAAAATGAATTTAGCAATATTTCACTGTTAGGACATATAAAACACATTACTATAGTTTTACCTTCACAATACGCTGCACCCTGGCCTTGGGGCTACCTAGGGCCTACCTTAGGGGTGCCTTACATGTAAGAAAGGGAAGGTTTAGGCTTGCAAGTGGGTACACTTGCCAAGTCGAAGTTACAGTTAAAACTGCAAACACAGACAATGCAGTGACAGGTCTGAGACATGATTACAGAACTACTTATGTGGGTGGCACAACCAGTGCTGCAGGCCCACTAGTAGCATTTGATTTACAGGCCCTGGGCACCTCCAGTGCTCTGTACTAGGGACTTACTAATAAACCAAATTTGCCAATCATGGATAAGCCAATTACATACACATTTTGAAAAGGAGCGCTTGCACTTTAGCACTGGTTGGCAGTGGTAAAGTGCCCAGAGTAACCAAAACAGCAAAATCAGAGTCCAGCACACATCAACAACCTGGGAAACAGAGGCAAAAACTTAAAGGATACCACGTCAAGGATGAAAAGTCTAACACACAATAATAACACCAACAGTGAAACTCACGGTAGTACTCTGTTTTGTGGCCACAGGATCCTTCCAATGAACTGTGGCATTATCTGGAGGCATGTCACAAACACCTTTCAGTGGAATGCTACAAAAAGTTCTTTCTTGAATGATGAGACACATCAACAACTTCACCGAGCATACACAACATGGTGATTTTGCAAATTTGAAGGGTGATTTTTTAATGTTTTGGGTGGGTATACCACATGTGGTTAGAGCAATTGATGGCACACAGATTGCCTTGGTGCCTCCACACACCAGGTTACAGGTCTACCGCAGTTGGAAGAAGTTCACATTCAATCAATGTACAAGTTGTCTGCATACCAGATTTGTACATGTCAAGCATGTATGAATACAAAATGCCAGGGCACACCACGAGTAGCCCATATGAATATGAATTTTGTATTCATATTCACAGCAACTGACTATCCCCTAGTCAATGGTTTTTGGATGCCTTGGGTGGTAAGGTGTCCTGCCAGGTTGGCAACCACCATATTTCTGTCACTTGATGTTATAAAGAATTTCTTTATATTTACATTACACCCATATTTATTTGGATGTGTGAGCATTTTTGCATTTACCACCTGTTCTTTTCTGTTTCATGTCAAGCATGTATACCCGTGTCCCAGGTTCAACACATAGGCCCTCATTATGAACATGGCGGCCATTTCCACGCCGCCGGAGGTGGTGGTAGAAACCGCCAACAGGGGAGAGGGCCGGACCGCCAAATAATGAACCAAACGAAACACAGGCATCCCGCAAACCACCCTCCGCTAGTAGAGGAATGCCGACGACGATAGCAGAGTCTGCCCACAGGCTGACAGGAAGGCCTAACCCGCCCATCAAATAATGAACCACCAGTCTGCTGCCAGTTCCGGGACAGGAACCACCGCCATGCAAAGCCAGGCGTAAATTAACCAAATCTAAGGAAACACTCATCAGAGGTCCACACAACCCGCCAAAGCAGACATGGATAGAGAGCTGCAGATCATGCCAGCCCTGCTCCTTGCCATATACCTCCACGACCGAGACCGCTGACGAAGACCACGACGGTAAGTACCGCAACCTACTGAACAAGGGAAGAAAGGGCACAGTCACATACCCACCCACCCTTCTACGCCCCCCAACCCTTCACAGCAGCACACGCCATACACCCCACAGCAAGAGGTACTTACCCAACACAAGGCAAATCCAACTTGACCATAGTACATACAGATGCCCCACACCCATGAACAATGAAACAAAAGACCAGGGTTCAACAGTGTGCCGCCGAAACACTGGCGACACAGAAACTTTAATGTGAAGCTCATAGAGCCAAACAGTCCAAACAGGGCCAGTGGCCAGTCCATATAGCGTCAGTTGCCTTGGGCCACAACAGACCCAACTTGAATCCCACAAGTGCATGGTACTCAACCTAATAGGGCAACATATGGGCATCCTGGCACCTCACGGAACAGGGCATGGGGTGGTGGGGGTGGGGATTTGCGACAGGGTGGGCCTTGGACTTTCGTTTGGAAGGTGGAGGGGGTGGGTTTGTCCTTTGAAGGGGGGGGGGCTGTTTAGATCGGGTGGAGCTAGATGGACTTGGCTCAGTCCAGGCCGTTTTCTTATCTGGGGAAGGGGTACGGGAATGTGAAGGGCGGACGGGGGCTGTGATGTGGAAGGAGTGGAAAGGGCAAGGAGGTGAGCACGTTTGGGGACAAGACGGGGTGGGTCCGTGGTTTGGAAGAGGTCAGCACGGGATAGGAAAAGTTTCTTCAGAGCAATTGGGTGGTCGTGGATGAGGGCGTGGGAGTGGAGGCAGAGGGTGTGGATGTATGTGGTGTAGGGGTACGTGTAGTGGGTGCATGTGACAGTACGCTGTAGTGTGGTGGATGTCTGATGGGTGGGTGTCTTGGTGCGTTTGTGTGTTTTGGGAGGAGGGGGTGGACACCGTGGGAGACGACAGACAGCTAGTGTGGTTGTATGTCGTGTGAGTGTCTGCAAGTCTGGTGAGTGTGCTGCAAGTGTCAACTACAGTAGTGGTGGTGAGTGCAGGTATGGTGAATGGGGATGCATGTATGGATGTCTGCTATTGTGGTGAGTGAAGGAAGAGGAGCAGAAACAGTGAGTGAAGGTGCAGTGCATGAGGGTGTGGATGTAGAGGGGACAGACAGGGAGACGGAAGAGGTGGGCACACTGGTGGAATTGGATGTTGTTGTGTGTGCATGTGTCTGTTGGCTGTGTGAATGCTTGTGGTGGGAGGTGTGGTGCTTGTGTTTGGAAGTGTGTTTCTTGTGTGTTGATGTGCTTGACCGCGTGTCTGAATGTGTGCCTTGGGCAGGTGAAGGGAGTAGGGTGCTGGAAGGGGTAGAGGAGGTAGGAGGGGGGACGGAATGGCCAGGGAAACTGGCTGCTTTCCGAGAGGAGGCCAGAGCCTGAAAAGATCTTTGTAGGGCAGACACGGCACCGTGAATGCCGTCCAGATAGGCATTTGTCTGCTGCACCTCTGATGCTAGCCCCTGGATGGCATTGACGATGGATGTCTGCCCTACAGAGATGGTTCTCAGGAGGTCAATAGTCTCCTCTGTGAGGGCAGCAGGGCTGATTGGGGCAGGGGAGGAGGTGCCTGGGGTGAAGGAGACGCCCACCTTTCCGGGTGGGTGGGCAGGAGAAACTCGGTGGGGAGCAGAAGGGAGGGCGGTGATGGAATGGGGATGGCGGAAGATGTCACAGTAGTGGTGTGGGCACTAGGGTCCACCACCGCTGGAGAGCCACCATCACAGGAGGTCTTGGAGTCACTACCTCCTGTGGTAGTTGCCTCCCCCGTGGAACTCCCCTAGACCTCCCACCCACTGGTGCCCTGGGCGTTGGTTGTCTCTGCCTCCAATGATCTGTGGGCCGCTGCCTCCCCACTTGCCAGCACCTCTGCTCCCTCCCCAGATGTTGATGCTGTACCAAAACAACACAAGACAACATGGATGTGGAGAAAAAACAGGAGAGACACTTGTAAATAGCTGAGTGGAGGTACATAATGGCCAGACATACACCCACTCAGAAGACACACCCAACAGGCAGCACCGTACACTATGCCCATGGCCATGCCCCGACTACTGACCAGAGTACTGCTCTACACCCATCCCCTGGAATACTTAAGGATGCGACGTATGGGAGACCTGACAAAGACACCCATACACCCATTGAGGACCATGAAGTAGATGGACACCAGTCAAAGTCCCTGCCTCTAAGCAGCATGAACCCTGACGCACACCCAGACATCCTTCCAGACTGAAGTATGTTAAATGAGTACTCACCCCTGTGACTGCTGTGCAGCCTTCAAGCGCCCATCCAGGTCTGGGTACGGCACCGCCAGGATCTGTCGCATGAGGGGGATCAGTGCCCAACAGGCACCCCTTCCACGTTGGGAGGACTTCCCCAGCTGGACTTCACTGATCTTACACGCCCAGCGCTGCAGGTCCTCCCACCTCTTTCTGCAGTGGGTGCTCCGCCGGTTGTAGACCCCCAATGTCCGCACCTCCTTGCCGATGGCATGCCAAAGTGCCCTCTTCTGGCGGGCGCTGACCTAAAAGGGCGACACAGAAATGGAACACATAGGTCAGGCACTTGCACGATAGGAACAGCTGGCTAATCGTCCACTATGGGACGGACAGTACTGTCAGACATACAGGACATACGCACGAAGCATGCCATGCACCATGGCCCAAGCAGGCACAGAGGTGCACATATGTCCAATCAACACCTTCCATTACACACACACAGTGCCCCCCATACTCAGACTCATCTGTACCTCTGGCCATCCGTACAGTTTTGCGTACTGGGGCATGACCCCGTCCACTAGCTTCTCCAGTTCCTCCTGGTTCAAGGCTGGGGCCCTTTCCCCTGCAACATGAGGCACATCCATAGCCAGAGGCAGGCCACAGCAGTACACACAGTGGAGTACCCATCTGCACGAGATCAGGGAGTCAAGTGAATAAACTATGACAAACGCAAGTATGTTCCGTGGCGGTGTGCACCGTCAACGCCGGCGGTGATCATGATGCGCCAGGATTCCCCATTGGCATCCATGTTAACCAATGATGGTGCGAACGGCGGTAAACACCGCCTTACGCTGTGACGTCAACCGCTAGTAGTATGAGGTCACTTCCACAACAAAAGGGCAGAATTACAGTGGGCAGATATTTTGCCATGACCTACGCATCTAAAATTAAATTCTTCTCACAATGCAGGCCCTACTAGCCACATGAAGCACCTAGGCTTCTGTCCATTCAGTGTTGTAGCATACATGAAATACTCTGTTCCCTCCTTGGTATGTACATGTATATCTGTCAGGTAGCAGTTAATGTAGAGACACTACAATGAACAATGCAGTGCACAAATGATGACAAGTGTGCCTATATATGAATCTTCATCACACCTTTTTTAAACCCCTCGTAGGTACCGACCTTTGTGGTGAGGAAGGGCACCATCGGTGTACAGACCACTTGTGGATATGAGGACCATGGTGGAGCGTCATATCATAATCACTTACAGACTCACACGTGCAACAATTCAGGAACTTTGTGCTTTACTGGATCCTGCACTAACTCTGGGAAATCATAACCAGCATGCCATCCCAACTGAAGTGCAGGTGCTCTCCGCACTCCATTTACTGGCCAAGGGCTCATTTCAAGTGACCGGGGTCATGGGTGCTGGATTTTCACAGCCAATGTTCAGCATGGTACTGACAAGATTTCTGAATGCAATTGTACGACAGCTGCAGTCCTATGTGAGGTTCCCCAAAGCGCTGACCTCCTTGCCATCAAGTCAGAATTCTATGCCTTTGCCAACATACCCCATGTTATAGGTGCAATCGATGGCACCCACATACCGATCATACCCCCAAGAGTGAGTGAACAGGTGTACAGACATAGAAAGAACTTTCACTCCATGAACATCCAATTGATATGTACTGCAGGCCAGTACATCTCACATGTGAATGCCATGTTCCCAGGTTCAGTCCATGATTCCTTTGTGTTGAGGAACAGTAGTGTGCCACAGAAGATGGAACAACTCCAAGAGGACAGAGGGTGGACCATAGGTAAGTGTCCCTGTCACTAACTGACACACTGCAGAGAACCAGCCTGTCTGACGAAGGGGCATAATAATGAAGACTCTGTATTGCACCATTTTCTAGGTGATACTGGCTATCCAAACTTGTGTTGGCTCCTGACACCAGTGAGGAATCCCAGGACAGATGCTGAGAGAAATTACAATGTGGCCCATGGACGTACTAGGAGGGTGGTAGAGTGAACTATAGGTCTCCTGAAGGCTAGATTTTCTTGTCTACATATCTCTGGGGGTTCCCTGGCCTATGGGCCTGATAAGGTGTGTAGAATAGGGGTGGCCTGCTGCGTGCTGCACATAGTGGCAGTGAGACATTCTAGCCCCCTCTTGGCCACCCTTGCACTTGCCCTAGCCATGTGTGCATGTGTCCCCTGCACAGGTCTGGCAGTACCACTTGTACTGGGGCCCTCACCTTCCTGCATGTTGGGAGTGGGAGACCGTAGCCTCTGTACCTGTGTTCCACCAGTCTGTGGCCTGGATACACTGGTGTGGGGACATCTGCCCTGGGCTGCTGGTACTGACTGGCTGGTAGGGGTGACAGTGGTTTCCTGGGTGAGCTGCTGCATGGTGGGAGTCCAGGACTGTGTGAGGGGCCTACCTGCTCATCGGTGTCCAGGGAACCTTTACCAGTGTCCTGTGACGTGCCTTAGTCTCCCTGGGGGGCACTGGCACCCCTTGTCCCGTCCATTAGGGGTGCATGGATGGTGGTGCCTGTTGGGGGACATAAACATGTCTGTTACAGCTGCATGAACATTTGGGGTGAACAGGACTGGGCTATTTTGTGCTGGTGTTACTTTCAGTGGCCTTCCAGGGTGCCTTTGTGAGGTTGACATTGCATTTAGCAACAGTGTGGGGTTGTATTGTGGTGGAGGGTACTGTTCCATTTCTGAGTACTTGCAGGGGTAGGTGACTGTGCACAGGGGGAGTGATGTGGGCCTGTTAGTGGGTTTGTGGTCATGCAGGGGGGTGGATTTAGTGGCTAATGCCTGGGTCGGGAGTTGGTCCTGGTGGGTGTGGATGGGGTGGGGTGGTGCATGCATTACAGGTATGGTGTATATGGGGTATATGTTGATGACTTACCCAAGTCCATTCCTCCAGTGAGTCCAATGGGTCCCTCAGGGTGCAGGATGGCCAGTACCTTTTCCTCCCAGTCTGTGTATTCTGGTGGTGTTGGAGGCAGTCCTCCCCCAGTCTTCTGCACTGCAATGTGGTGCCTTGATGCCATGCCCCTGACCTTCCCCTGCAGGTTGTTCCATCTCTTCCAGACATCGTCCCTGGTGCATGGATGGTGTCCCACTGCATTGACCCTGTTCACAATGGTCTGCCATAGCTCCATCTTCCTTGCGATGGGTGTGTTCTGCACCTCGGCTCTGAATATTTGTGCTCTACCTTCAAGATCTCACCCACCATGGTCCTTAACTCCCTTTCGGTGAAGCGTGGATGTTTGGGGGGTGACATGGTGAGTGTAGTGATTGGTGTCGGGGCTGGGAACGAGGTGAGGGTGCTGTGCTGTGGGTCGGTGTGTGTCTCCTGTATGCTGGTGTTCGCTGCCTGCCTCTGGTGCTCTCCGTCTTCTTGGCCTGGTTTCATTGCAAAGGATTGGGGGGGGGTGTCTGGGGGTGTTTTATGGGGTTCTAGATGTGTGTCAGGTGTGTGGGTCATACGCCTATCCAATGTGTGCACTCCTTGCTGTGAAGTCCACTTGCCACCCGTGGCGTGCACAGCCGCCAATGGTCGTCCGGCCTCCACTGTCCGCCAAGGTGATTTGTGCATCATTATTTGGAGGGCGTGAAGTCGGTGTGCTTGGCGGTGGCGGGGTGGGGAGGTCCGGTATTCCTGCCAACAGGGTCATGGCGGGGAGTGGTGGTCTGGTGATTTTTGGCAGGGTTGGAATATTCGTTCATTATATGGCCAGTTTCCATTCACCGCCAACAGCGGGATTCTGTTCACCTCCGCCATGGCAGTCGGCGGTGTTTCCCGCCATGTTCATAATGACCGCCATAATTCCTTCGTACTACATAACAGCAGCATACCCTTGAAAATGTCACAACTTGGAACTGAGAGGGCTTGGCTTGTTTTTAAATACCATATGACATTAGGATAATTTTTTTTTTTTTTTAAATAGTTTGAGAATGTTAAATAGGATAAGAATGTATTGGTCAATATATTTTATAATTTCATATAGGAGACTCTACTTATCTTAGATGACCATGATTGTAGCACCGTTGATGAATCCAACAATGCCAGGGGAAGTCAAATGTGTCTTCAGCTACAAACGTACCAACCTAAAAGTAAACATTATGATTAATGGAATGAATAGCCCTTTGTTTATTTTATTTTTTATTTACTCATGGGGGTTAACTTACGCAAATGCAAACTTCAGTAAAATGTTGAAGAGATATCCTAAAATGAAACAATGTTATTTAGAAAGTTTTACATGGTCCAGACATGTAACCCAACACAGTAGAGAGGAGAATTGAGAATAAAAACCATTCCAAGGCCTAGCAGGCTATAAAACAGAGTAGAGTACAACTTATTAGACTTAGTGGCCTTGGTCATCATATGAGCACTACAAGTAAATTGTGTATCAATACTACTTATATTCAGAATGCCACACAACATGATTGGAAATCTTTGATTCAACAGGCTATGAATTATGAAAGCAATTACATCAATGCAATGGAGTAAAGAAGGTGACAACATACTAGATCAACATAACATTTTCATACAGGGCATGAAATGGTGATTGACAAATGCATAACACTTTGACACTTTGACTATGACTTTGTGCATAAATCGAAGAAAAGAGAGGTTGAGCAACATCACACTGCACTATTGCTTTCCAGAGAGAAAATCAGGACATCATGGTAGTTGTAATTAGTGAGACATTGCTAAGTTCAATGTATCAGTCTCCACTCCACCTGGGATTCCTGTCAAGCCTTCAAGACCTTCTCTTCCCAGGGCACTAGTTGTAAGGGGGCTGGGAGAAACATCACCAGTCCTCTCTGCCTCCAGGTGATGCTTGAAGGACAGGGAACACTTTTTCCCCTACATGTCATTTCACCTCTTCCTTATTTTCTCCCGTGTGCACAAATTGTTTACTACAGCATTTACTCTGTCAACTGTTCTGCTCCACGTTGGCCTTTTCTGAGATATGGTTGTATTTTGCACTTGGGCTCCAAACAATTGTGGCTTTACTCTAATAATTTCATCCACCGTGACTGACAATTCTTCCACTGTAAATGGTGGATTTCTCTTCCCTGTCATAGTAACTAAAGAAACTATCTAGTGCCCTAAGAGTTGATGAAAAATCAAAAAAACAAAAGGAAAGAAAAAAAAAAGAGGGAGAAAAAACAGAGAAAAACCCTGACTCCAGAGTGGCAGACTGGTCATCTAACTGGTGTTCTGCAGTGAAATGGCAAATGATCATGGCTTGAAATGGAGTGTGTTTTAAAGTGTGGTTTGCAGGTGTTCCCAATGGGCAATATACATCAAGGGCCTCATTATGAGTTTGGCGGACGGCAGAGAATGATCGCAAAACTCTTTGGGTCGGAAGGCCTGACTCTCAGGTCTTCCGCTCGCTGGCCCTATTATGAGTTTCCCACTGGGCAAATAAATATGCAATACCAGGGCACACCAAAAGAAGTCCTGTGTCCCAATTCCAAGTGGTCAATGATAAGCAAGGTCTGCAACAATGAAGCGGGTGTGAAGACTGCGCTACGTCCTTTCTCAATACCCCATCAGGTATATTTTTTTCTTTTTTCTTTTTGTCTTTTTATCTTCGATTTGTCCTATTCTATACGTTTCCTTGTCTAGTATCTTCACTTTGTTCATCTCATTGATGGGTCCATGTGCTCGTAAGGACCACACATTACTTGTTAAGCACGAAAGCACGTTCATTTTACCTGTACTTTTCACTGGTTCTACCACCTCGGAGTGGGCTTGCGGGATTAAGCACTTGATCATAAACAAAGTAAAATTAAACACTTTACCTTTATATTCCACCTACACCGGTAGTTGGTAGCATCCCTTTCGCTATTTCACCCTTGGGCTCTTTCCGGGTGCACACACTTTACGAGTAGGTTATACTCTCACACATCTGTTTGGTTTTTCATCTGCCATGTTTTTCAATGTACAAATACAAATATTCTTTCCATTCACACCCAGAGCCTTGACAAAGTCTAGGAGACGAAACACGTGTCAGCTGTTTTGCTGTATATAAGATGATTTGAAATTTTTTTGCACTCATGATGACTCGTTGGTTACTGGATTGGTGCCTTTGATACTGATTCTACTCCTGCTTGAACCAATAAACTCTTTTTGCACCTGCTTCATTGTTGCAGACCTTGCTTATCATTGACCACTTGGAATTTGGACACAGGACTTCTTTTGGTGTGCCCTGGTATTGCATATTCATTTGTCCTTACTGATTGCCTCCGCAGTCAGTAACTCTGAACACTTGTGGTGGACAGGTGTTTCCACTGGTCAGCACCCACCCGATACCAGATAGCTGATATCTTCAAGGACCTTTCTCAAGAAATTTGTCATTACATATGGTTCGATGTGCGGGCAATCCGGGCATTTTTCCACCATCCAGTTTCCCACTGGGCCACTGGCTCAGCAGGACACTCACCACAACATTGACACTGACTCGTAATCGAGCCGGTGACAAGGCCGCACTTTTCACTGTCTGTGAATCAGGCAGTGGAAAGCGCAAAGGGGTTGTCCATGGCAGCCCCTGCACTGCCCATGCCAAGTGCATGGCAGTGAAGAGGCCCCCATGGGGCCCCTGGCACCCCGTTTCCGGCAGTCTTTGCATGTAGGTGGAACTGCCATGCAAAAGCTGGTGGACATGGGACTCATAATCCCCAGGGCAGTGCTCTATTGCAGAGCTATCCTTGTGGATTAAGACTGCTGGCACCACCAGGCCATCGGCAGTCCTAAAAGTGGCGGTGCCGGCGGTCCGACCTTGGTGCTTTCTCTAAGGACGTAATGTGGAGGTCAGACCGCTACTTAAGACTGCCACACTCGTAACTAGGGCTCATGTGCATGCTGCTATCATCCATCCAGAGTACATTGCTGAACGGGTCCTGCAACGGACTCCCTTAAACAAGGGACCACCACTGTTATACCACCAGCATGACTGTCATATCTTAATACGCTCTTCACAATCCTGCCATCCCGATGGCAAAGAAGTACTATCCATCAGATTGGGAGTCTGATTTGTCAGCTGTTGGATACTGCTTTCATGACAGAGTACACTCCAGTGACACGTACAGAGGTTGAACCATCATAAATCTAAATATGGTGGTTGGAACTCCGCCAGCTTGATGGACTAATTGGGACCGCTGTTGCAGTGGGACAACGGTAGTCCCGCCAAGTTACGAATTAGGCTCCTACGGCCAGATGTAGGAAACTTTTGCGAGTCGCAAATGGGTCACAGCGCTATTTGCGACCTCACAAAAAGCGAAATGGTATGTACCAATGCCATTTCGGAGTTCCAAATAGCATTGCGACCCAGTACCGGCTCGCAAAAATTGCAGCCTGATTTTGCGACTCGCAATTAGGAAGTCGCAAATCGAATGTACAAGGCAGACGCAAATTGCGACTAGTCGCAAAAAGCCAGTTTTGCACACCCAGATTAGCACTGATTCCGAACAAGTGGTAACCAGAAACAAAGTATAAAAGGAGACCCAGAAGGCATCTGGCTTTCTCACAATGGCTGCACTGTACGTGATTGCATGAAGGAGGAGAGTTCAGGCTGCCCATCAGAGGAGGAGGAGGAAGAGACAGGAGAGGATATACCGAACCAGGCAGACACTATTTCAACAAACTGAGGATGAGATTTATGACAAATACAGACTGAGCGGCAGAGTTATCCTAGAGATCATTGAACTGCTGAAACCTCAGCTTGAACGCCAGACAATGCGCGGCTGCTCTATCCCCACACATGTGCAAGTGCTCTGCTCACTGCACCTCTTGGCCTCGGGTAGCTATCAGGGGGTGATTGCAGTGGCAGATGGGGTATCCCAAAGTGCCCTATCAAGTTTCTTCAGACGTTTCCTAGATGCCATACTTGCACACATGTCCAGATATATATACCTTCCCAGGAATGAGGTGGAAATTAACAGCACCAAGTTGGACTTCTACAGAATTGCCAACTTCCCCCATGTAATAGGGTGTGTGGACGGGACACATATACCAATTTTCCTACCAGCAAATCTGGAATATGTGTGCCATAATGGGAAATGTACCCACTCACTAAACATCCAGGTGGTATGTGATGCCCATAATGTCATTACTGACATATTGGCTAAATATCCAGGGATTACACATGATGCATACATATTCCGGCACAGTGGGATACACCAACACCTAAACGTGGGGAGTTTGGTGAAGGATATTTTTTAGGTACTGTCAAGTACACTCTGATGTCTTAAATACATATCACTGCGTAACCCTGTAATGCCCTGCTAATTTTGCCTCTTTTGTCACAAAGGTGAAAGGGCATATGCCCTGAGACCATGGATACTCACCCCATATCTAACACCTGGCAATCAGAATTATAGGCGATACAACATAGGACATCGGCGGACCAGAGCTGTCATAGAGAGGACGTTCGGCTTGCTGAAGTCACGTTTCCGATGCCTGCACAAAAGTGGAGAGGCACTCCAGTATGCCCCAGAAACTGCATGCAAGGTTGTTGCAACTTGTGCCATCCTCCACAACATTGCCACCAGATGTGGGCTACATCTCACCCCTGAGGACACAGATTCTGAGGATGAGGAGCAAGAGCTACCACACCGACAGCCTGGGGATGGAAGTATTGCAATGGAGGGCAGACAGAGACGGAACCACATTGCAACCCACTACTTTGGCAGGTGCGTGGCAACTGTGACAACACTCACTAATGTAAGACACACATAGGCCCTCATTCTGACCCTGGCGGTCGGTGATAAAGCGGTGGCCAACCCGCCAACAGGCTGGCGGTCCAAAATATGCAATTCTGACCCTGGCGGGAACCGCCAACACAGCCCGCCGCATTAACACTCCGCCCGCCACGGCGGAACAAACAAACAGCGCGGCGGTCCCCGCCAACAGCCAGGCGGCAGACAATGTACCGCCCACCCTATCACGACCCACCAATCCGCCACCTTTTCCGGGGCGGGAGCACCGCCGATAAAAACACGGCGGAAACAGACTACGAACGGGAAAACGCTCACCTCCACATACTCCACGCGACATTCCGGCAGTATGGAACCCGAGTTACAGGTCATCCCCGCACTCCTATACCTGCTCCTGTACCAGGAGCACGCCCGGCGGCGCGGAAGACATCGGTGAGTACTGCACCTACGACACAGGGGAGGGAAAAGATTACCGGCACACACCCACCCACCCACACCGACTACAACACACACATCAATGCACTCACACAGATCACTGTCACAACCCACAAACCCCCCCCTCCGAAATAATGCAAAGACCAAAAGAAGGGAT
The DNA here is from genome assembly GCF_031143425.1 of Pleurodeles waltl. NCBI lineage: Eukaryota > Metazoa > Chordata > Amphibia > Caudata > Salamandridae > Pleurodeles > Pleurodeles waltl. Next base: position 1,022,548,135 of record NC_090448.1, read on the forward strand.
CTTAAACGGGCAGATATATTGAAAAATGGACAGCAGTAATCCAAATAAATAAATAAACTATGTACAAAATATATACATCTACTATATGTAGTCCAACCACTGTCCGTGGACCACAGGGGTCCTGAGCAAAGGGGCAAGGCCCAGTCCCACGACAAGAACTCCACGGAGAGAACACTGCAGGGGCATCAGAAAGAAAAAAGGACAGGCACCTCAGGGGGAAGGGAAGGGGGGGCACCTCAGCCACTTGAGTACACGACGCCAGATCCACGAGGGGAGTCCATGACCACTGGCCCATCCTGGGGAGAGCAAAGCCACAGTCCATACAGTCCATACAGTGGGTGGCCTGCCCACTGGGCCATCCTGGGGAGAGCAAAGCCAGTCCATACAGTCCATACAGTGGGTGGCCTGCCCACTGAGCCATCCTGGGGAGAGCAAAGCCACAGTCCATACAGTCCATACAGTGGGTGGCCTGCCCACTGGGCCATCCTGGGGAGAGCAAAGCCACAGTCCATACAGTCCATACAGTGGGTGGCCTGCCCACTGGGCCATCCTGGGGAGAGCAAAGCCACAGTCCATACAGTCCATACAGTGGGTGGCCTGCCCACTGGGCCATCCTGGGGAGAGCAAAGCCACAGTCCATACAGTCCATACAGTGGGTGGCCTGCCCACTGGGCCATCCTGGGGAGAGCAAAGCCACAGTCCATACAGTCCATACAGTGGGTGGCCTGCCCACTGGGCCATCCTGGGGAGTGCAAAGCCACAGTCCAAACAGTCCATAACAGACTCCACTGCCACTGGAGGAGGCATGTTGGCCAGAGGACATCCTGCAGCCCTGCCCGAGACAGATCCTGCCCTGCCACGTCTGCCAAAGGGCCAGCGGTTCCTGCCTGGAAGGGCCCAGTTCAGCGGTTCTTGAGACGGCGGTCCCCAGCGGAGCGGTGCTGGAGACGGCGGGGCCCAGTTCAGCGGTCCTTGCCTTGAAGGGCCCAGTTCAGCGGTCCTTGCCTTGAAGGGCCCAGGTCAGCGGTTCTTGAGACGGCGGTCCCCAGCGGAGCGGTGCTGGAGATGGCGGGGCCCAGTTCAGCGGTTCTTGCCTTGAAGGGCCTAGTTCAGCAGTTCTTGAGACGGCGGTCCCCAGCGGAGCGGTGCTGGAGACGGCGGGGCCCAGTTCAGCGTTCCTTGCCTTGAAGGGCCCAGTTCAGCGGTCCTTGCCTTGAAGGGCCCAGGTCAGCGGTTCTTGAGACGGCGGTCCCCAGCGGAGCGGTGCTGGAGACGGCGGGGCCCAGTTCAGCGGTTCTTGCCTTGAAGGGCCCAGTTCAGCGGTTCTTGCCTTGAAGGGCCCAGTTCAGCGGTTCTTGAGACGGCGGTCCCCAGCGGAGCGGTGCTGGAGACGGCGGGGCCCAGTTCAGCGGTCCTTGCCTTGAAGGGCCCAGTTCAGCGGTCCTTGCCTTGAAGGGCCCAGGTCAGCGGTTCTTGAGACGGCAGTCCCCAGCGGAGCGTTGCTGGAGACGGCGGGGCCCAGTTCAGCGGTTCTTGCCTTGAAGGGCCCAGTTCAGCGGTTCTTGAGACGGCGGTCCCCAGCGGAGCGGTGCTGGAGACGGCGGGGCCCAGTTCAGCGGTTCTTGCCTTGAAGGGCCCAGTTCAGCGGTCCTTGCCTTGAAGGGCCCAGTTCAGCGGTTCTTGAGACGGCGGTCCCCAGCGGAGCGGTGCTGGAGACGGCGGGGCCCAGTTCAGCGGTTCTTGCCTTGAAGGGACCAGTTCAGCGGTTCTTGCCTTGAAGGGCCCAGTGCAGCGGTTCTTGAGACGGCGGTCCCCAGCGGAGCGGTGCTGGAGACGGCGGGGCCCAGTTCAGCGGTCCTTGCCTTGAAGGGCCCAGTTCAGCGGTCCTTGCCTTGAAGGGCCCAGGTCAGGGTTCTTGAGACGGCGGTCCCCAGCGGAGCGGTGCTGGAGACGGCGGGGCCCAGTTCAGCGGTTCTTGCCTTGAAGGGCCCAGTTCAGCGGTTCTTGCCTTGAAGGGCCCAGTTCAGCGGTCCTTGCCTTGAAGGGCCCAGTTCAGCGGTTCTTGAGACGGCGGTCCCCAGCGGAGCGGTGCTGGAGACGGCGGGGCCCAGTTCAGCGGTTCTTGCCTTGAAGGGCCCAGTTCAGCGGTTCTTGAGATGGCGGTCCCCAGCGGAGCGGTGCTGGAGACGGCGGCCATTCTATGGCCAACTGCTCATTGCCTGGTGGTGCCCTCCTGGGCAGCGGGGATGGTGCTCCTTCAATGCCCACCTGGGCTGTGGGTGGTGGGGCCCTCCTGGCCAGCTGGGCTGGGTCCTCCCTGGGCAGCGGCTATGGGGGTGGTGGGCTCTCCCGGGGCAGCTGTGCCGGTTCCTCCCTGGGCAGCGGCTATGGGGGTTGCGGGCTCCTCCTGGGCAGCTGTGACGGGTCCTCCATGGGCAGCAGGCCTGCTGCCTGACTTCTCCGCCTTGCTGCCCTTGCCCTCCTTAGTCGGGAGTCTGTGGCCCTTTCCTCCCTTTGGAGCTGTGGCTGTTGACGGTGGCTGGCTAGTGTCCTGGGGGGATATAGAACCCGGGCTCCTGCGGCGGCCCTTCCGCCTTCTGCTCCTCTTCCCAGGGGGTGGGCTGGCTGTCCCCTTGCTGCTGGGCGAAGATCCAGACCTGCGGGCTGGTGGGCTCCAATACCCCTGCACCCTTGTCAAGGGGGTTGCAGGGCTGGTGGTGGCTGAGGTGCTCTTCTTACCCCGACGAGAAGGAGGGGGGGGGCTCAGGGTCAGGAAAGAAGGTAGCAGTAGAGAGATAGATTTTCCTGGGACAATGGATAGTGGTAGGTACAGTGGGTATGGGAGTGGAGGGAGAGGATGTGTTTGTAGGCGAGACAAGTTTGCTGTCTTTGGGTGCAGGTGCAGGAGCGGGAGGCTGTCGTGAGGTGGATGGCTGTTGGGTGGGTGGGTGGCTGCGTTTGTGTGGTGTGGAAGAGGGGGTGACAGACACAGTGGGAGAGGACACAGGGGACGTGTAAATGGCAGTGGGGGTGGTGACTTCACGTGTGCGGACTGTACTGGAGGGTGTGCTGGTGATGGAAACACTGGCTGATGGTGAGGTGAATGAAGGTGTGAGTGTAGACGTCACAGGGAGGGAGGAGGGAGACGAGGAGGTGGGGGTCACAGAGGTGGTAGTGACTGTTGGCATGTCTGCATCGGAATGTTGCTTGTGTGAATGTCTGCGTGATCTGTGGTGCTTATGTTTGGATGAGCTGCTCTTGGGTGTTGAGGTGTGTGCAGGCTGGTCTGATGGTGTGGGTGGGACAGGCAGAGGAACAGGAGACTGGGAGGAGGGAGGTAGTAGAGGGAGGCAGGAGACAGGGACAATGGCTGCCGTCAGTGCTGAGGCCAGAGCCTGGAACGATCGCTGATGGGCAGCCTGACCCGAATGAATGCCCTCCAGGTACGCATTGCTGCGATGAACCTCCCTCTCCACCCCCTGGATGGCATTCAAAAGGGTAGTCTGCCCAACAATGAGCGTTCGGAGGAGGTCAATGACCTCCTCACTGAGGGCAGCGGGGGTAACAGGGGCAGGGCCTGAGGTGCCTGGGGCGAAGGAGATGCCCGGCTTCCTGGCAGAGCGGGCACGGGGTGAACGCTGAGGGGCTGCTGGGAGGGCGGAGTTGGTGCGCTGGGTGGCGGCTGTACCTGTAATGGCGGAGGGCACGGATGGTGCCACCCCCGCAAGGGAGCTCCCTTCCGAGGACGTGTCCGTGTCGCTGCAGGGTCCAGTCGTCCCCGTTGTGGAGCTCCCCTCGCCCTCCGTCTCACTGGTCCAGTCAGACTCTGTGGCATGGCCCTCCTGGGCCATGTGAGATGCAGCTCCCTCCTGCCCCGATGCCACTTCTCCTCCGCCTGATGATGCTGATGCACACAAGCACAGAAAGACAAACAAAAAGGGGGGGGGGGAGAGAAATAAAGAGATTTTGAGTACATGGATCACCGGTACAGTTAGCGGACATGACAGACACAGATGCCCCCTGCACTAAGTTGCGCACTTGGGGTCCCCTACGCATTCCGTGGAACATGCCCTACACGCCTAGAGTTGACAACTGCACCCATGGATGACACGGCCCAGGGATGGCTGTACTGGCACACTACTGAGGGTGGTGGCTGGGGACACAGGGGCTTACGGGGGTGCCCAGCCTACAGATATCGCCCTGGCCTAGGGGGACCAACAGCCCTACTCCCCCACCCAGACACCTCCACTGCGCGACAACAGAGTAGATTATGCTTGTACTCACCCCCTTGTGTCTGCTGTGCTGCCCTCACGCGCCCATCCAAATCAGGGTAGGCCACCGCCAGGATCCGGAACATCAGGGGGGTCAGTTGACGGCAGGCACCCCGCCTACGTTGGGAGGCCATCCCCAGCAGAGACTCGGCGGTTATCTTGGTCCCGCGGCGGATGTCCTCCCACCTCTTGCGGCAGTGGGTGCCCCGTCGATGGTGGACCCCCAGGGTCCGGACTTCCTTGGTGATGGCACGCCAAATCCCGATCTTCTCATGGGCGCGGACCTATGTGACACGTACAGGGAGGGAGAAATACCACGTTCAAGTTTGTCTGCATTTTCGTTGCCAGTGGCCCAACGCCCCCCATCCCCGCCAGGCCCCCCGCCAGGCCCCCCGCCAGGCCCAACATGCCCCCCATCCCCGCCAGGCCCCCCGCCAGGCCCCCCCGCCATGCCCCCCGCCAGGCCCAACATGCCCCCCATCCCCGCCAGGCCCCCCGCCAGGCCCAACATGCCCCCCATCCCCGCCAGGCCCCCCGCCAGGCCCAACATGCCCCCCATCCCCACCAGGCCCCCCGCCAGGCCCCCCCGCCAGGCCCAACATGCCCCCCATCCCCGCCAGGCCCCCCGCCATGCCCCCCGCCAGGCCCCCAAGCCAGCCAGTGGCCCCAAATCCATATTGAATTAAACTCACTTGTTGGTCTGGAGGACCGTAGAGTAGCGCATACTGGGGGAGGACCCCATCCACAAGTTTCTCCAACTCTTCTCCAGTGAAGGCAGGGGCCCTTTCCCCAGGCGCAGCAGCCATTGTCCCTTCCAGACCGAGGTCACAGCAACACTTGCAGTATAGGTCCTCTCCTGTGAAAGTTCAAGTCGCAAGTGAATAAGTAGATAGAAAATGGCGGTCACGTCCGCGGCGGTGCGTACCGCGGCGGTGCGTACCGCCACCGCCGGCGCCCTTCACCATTGGCTCCTGAAACCCATAGGCTTCAATGTTAACCAATGCGGCTTCGCGCCGCGGTCTTCGACCGCCGACCGCCGCGGTGTGCCACGCCAGCGCATTGACCTCACATCCCATTGTCACACTTCACAGGTCAGGCAGCCGCCATTTCGAGGGTCCACATGGCTCAATTTCAACTGCGTCACACAGGCCTAGGCCTTGCATAGCCACTCAGACACGCCATTCACTGCATAGAGAATCATTTACTGTGCAAGCTGTGAGTACGTACCTGTGGGTTGCTTGACTGTGTGCTCCATGTTGTCCTTCCTAGGCACCGTCCGCTGGGTTTGGCAAGGAGACGGATGAATCCTCCCGTGTACAGGCCGCTGGTGGACCTGTCGACAATGGAAGCACGCCACATTATCCTGACCTACCGGCTTGACCGTGCCACTATACATGAACTGTGTGCCCAGCTGGAGCCCGACCTGATGTCCCCCATCCGCCAACCCACAGGGATTCCCTCTCTGGTGCAGGTCCTGTCAGTACTCCACTTCTTGGCAAGTGGGTCATTTCAGACAACAGTGGGAATTGCTTCTGGGATGTCTCAGCCCATGTTTTCGAAGGTGTTATCCAGAGTGTTGTCGGCCCTGATGAAATACATGAGGATCTACATCCTTTTCCCTGAGGTGGGCGAATTGGCTGCAGTGAAGGGTGATTTCTATGCCCTTGGACACATTCCCAACGTCATTGGTGCCATTGATGGGACCCATGTGGCTTTGGTTCCCCCAAGAGACAGGGAGCAGGTGTACAGGAACAGAAAAAGTTACCATTCCATGAACATCCAGGTGGTGTGTTTGGCTGACCAGTACATCTCGCATGTAAATGCCAAATTCCCTGGGTCAGTGCATGACGCCTACATCCTAAGGAATAGCAGCATCCCTTACGTGATGGAACAGCTAGAGAGACACCGTGTATGGCTATTGGGGGACTCTGGGTACCCCAACCTGTCGTGGCTACTGACCCCAGTAAGGAATCCCCGGACCAGGGCAGAGGAACGGTACAATGAGGCCCATGGGCGTACTAGGAGGGTGATCGAACGCACCTTCGGCCTCCTAAAGGCCAGGTTTCGGTGCCTGCATATGACAGGTGGATCCCTAATGTACTCACCTAAGAAGGTGTGTCACATCATCGTGGCCTGCTGCATGCTTCACAACCTGGCTTTGCGCCGCCAGGTGCCTTTCCTGCAGGAGGATGGTCCAGATGGTGGTGTTGTGGCAGCTGTGGAACCTGTGGAGAGTGAAGAGGAGGAAGACGACGGGGCTGAAACAGACAACAGGGACAGAATCATTGCACAGTACTTCCAATAGGACACAGGTAACAATTCAAACATAATTTTGTTAATGTAAACTACTCTCCTGCATCTCTGCTGCCTGTCTATTTGCCCCAGTGTATGATGACTGAGTTGTGGCTTTTCCCTCCCTATTTCAGATCTGGGGTCCCACTACGAGTCCTGTGCTTCGTTTCCCCATGGACTACAGCTTTGTGGCAGCTGTTTGTTGACTTCACTATGTACAAGGACATATTTGCACTGTCATGTCAATTACAATATTTTGAAATCACAGCCAGACTCCAGATAGTTTTGTGCAAAATAGGTGTTTATTTCAGTGCTCAAAATGGGATGGGTGGTTTCAAGTGGGTGGGGGCTATGGTGAAGGAATGTCCATGGCAGAGTCCAGAGTAACAGTCACACAGGTGCATTGTCCATAGGCCTGTGGAGAGATGGAGCATGGGCAGTTCAAGGATGGACAGGGTGACAATGTGGGACAGTGGGATGACATCAGGTGGTATCCTTTGCTGGCGGGGGTCTTGACATCCTACTCTGTCTTCTTGCGAGATCTCAGGGCCCTCTTGCGGGGTGGTTCTTCTCCTGCAGGAGGTGGGGGTCTGGTGGGCTGCTGTTGTGCGGGGGCCTCCTGTCCACTAGCGCCGGCGGAGGTGGTTGGCTGTTCTTGGTCCAGGCTAGTGGCAGGGGCCCTTTGTGGTTGTTGAGTGTCCGTCCTGGTGTTGATGAGTTCCTGCAGCAGCCCTACCATGGTAACCAGGGTGGAGGTGGAGGTGAGGGCTCTGATGTCCTCCCTGTACCCCCGATAGTGTTCCTCCTGCAGTACCTGGATCTCCTGGAACCGGGCCAGTACCGTCGCCATCGTCTCCTGGGAGCGGTTGTATGCTCCCATGATGGTGGTGAGGGCCTCGTGGAGAGTGGGTTCCCTGGGCCCGTCCCCCCCCTGTTGCACAGCTGCCCTCCGAGTTGCCCTGTTTCCCTGGGCCTCTGCCCCCTGGCCGGTGTGCCCACTACCACTGCCCCCAGGTCCCTGTTGTTGTTGGGGTGGTGGGTTATCCTGGGTGCCCTGTAGTGGTAGACACACCACAGATTGACGCGCCCTGGAGACAGAGGCATGGGCCCGCTGGGTGGGAGCTGTGCTGGTGTTCCCAGAGGGGTTTGGGTCTGTAGTGGCCTGTGCCTGTGTGAGGGGAACCGACTGTCCAGAGGTCCCCGATGGTCCGGGCTGGTCATCAGTGTCCAGGTCGACAGAGCTGCTGTCATCGCTGACGGCCTCTTGGGTGGGGGGTGTGGAGAATTCTGGGCCCTCCGTGGCGGTGTGTTGGCGGTCGGGTCCTGCAGGGGTATAGAGGAATGGTTATAGTTTCAATGTGTGGCATATGGGTGTATCTGTGGGTTCCCGTGTCCCCAAGTGCTGGCATTCGTGTGTGGGGGCTTTGGTGAGGGTGGCTTGTGGGGGGGATGTGTATATGCATTGGGCATGCTTTGGTGATGGGTGTCCATGCTTAGTGGACGCATGCAGGCCTAGGTTTTGGGATGTGTGGGTTGTGATGGTGAGACATTGGCAGGGAATAGGTGTGCTGGGGGTGGGGGTGAGGATGGTGGTGGGGGTGAGGATGGTGGTGGGGGTGAGGGTGGGGTGAGGATGGGGGTGGGGGTGAGGGTGGGGTTCGAGGATGGGGGTGAGGGTTGGGGTATGATTTGGCATACAGGTGGGGGGGAAGCAGTAGTGAAGCTTCAACTTACCAGAATCCATTCCTCCGCCGACTCCTGCGAGGCCGTCAGGATGCAGGATGTTCAAGACTTCCTCCTCCCATGTTGTAAATTGTGGGGGTTGAGGTGGGGGTCCTCCGCCAGTCTTCTGCACGGCGATGTTGTGCCTGGATACCATGGAACGCACCTTCCCCCGTAGGTCGTTCCATCGCTTCCTGATGTCTTCCCGATTTCTGGGGTGCTGTCCCACAGCGTTGACCCTGTCGACAATCCTCTGCCATAGCTACGTCCTCCGGGCAATGCTGGTGTATTGGATCTGTGTGCCGAAGAGCTGGGGCTCTACCCGAACGATTTCCTCCACCATGACCCTGAGTTCTTCGTCTGAGAAGCGGGGGAGTCTTTGGGGTGCCATGGAGTGGTGTGTATGATGTGTGGGGTGGAGTATGTGTAGTTAAGTGTGTTGAGTGTGGTGGTGTGTGTTGTTTTGTGTGTGGATATTGTGTGGGTGATGGTGTATTGTGCCTCTGTGTGATGGTGTTCTGTGATCGCTGCTGTGTCTCTCAGTGCTTCTTTTAGGATTTTGGTTGAAGGGGTTTGTGGGTGATGTGGGTGTGTGTTTTATATTGTATTGTGTGTGTGGGAGTGGTGTGTGTATGTGTATCAGGTGTGTGGAATTCAAATCGGCCAATGTGGCTGAGTTTTGTTCGTTTGTGTGTATTCTGACCGCGGCGGTGTGTACCGCCAATGGAAAACCGCGTTTGAAAGACCGCCGCGTGGATTCGTGGGTCGTAATGGCATGGGCGTATTTCTGTTGGCGTGACGGTGGAGGTTTGGTCACCTCCACTTTTCCGCCGACCGCTGGTCTGGCGGTCTGTTGTGACTGTCGGATTTTCGGAGGTTTGGCTGCTGCGGGTCAGAATGACCGTGGCGGGTTACCGCGACCGCGGCGGAATTATGGAGGATTTCTGACCGGCGGTAGGCGCCTTTTACCGCCGAGGTCAGAATGACCACCATAGTCCAGTTGTGTAGTACTACGAATTATCCTTTTAATTTCAGGAATATAATGCAGAAAATATTGTCAACTCAACTGCACGAAGAAAGCAAACAGTAATGTCTGACACATTAAGTTCATGTGCCTCAATCAAAACACAGATTGGTAGCTCACAGCTTCCTGTGACTATGGCCACCATGGCCCAATCCAGGTTTGTCCCCAGATCCTTGACGGGCACTGCTACACCGCAGGATCCGTGCATCAGAGGCAGATACACTGCTGACACTGGAGATTTCCTCGCTATTGTGAGGGGTATCGCCAATGCCCCTTGCTGCCTGGCTGGTCTCTATCAGGTCCACTGCATGGCTGATGCACCCTAGTCCTCTTGCCACATCACCAGCAAAATGACCAAGTTTCACCTGCAGCTTCACTGTGCACCTTGACAGGCAGGTTGTTGTGGTTGCAAGGTGCCCAATTGATACACTCAGTCTGTCCAATCGGGCAGCAGTGTTGCGCTCCCTGCGCCTTGCATGTGTTCTATCTGCCACCATTTCCCTGACCAAGTCATTTATGGAGCTTGTAAGGTTTGCCATGTTTGTGTTCATAGCAGTAAACTGTTTGTCCACATTGGCAAAACCCTGGGAGAGTGTCTGCTGCCGTCTGTTCAGGTTCCTATTCATCACCCGCATGTGTCTGTTTTGCAGCCGGTGACTTTGCAGTAAGGATGCCTCCAGTCCTAAAAATAGTTAGTCGGTGACATCCTCCTCACTCGCTGACTGCATTGGGCGTTGCCGTCTCCGCACAGAGCCAGCTGACCTATGTGGCCGACTCTCCCTCATCAGTGGTCCTGGTGTCAGGTTGGCTGCCTCAAGACCCAGATCAGGCTCATCCATGTTCTCTGGTGCATGTTGGATGGGTGGTGTAGTCATGCACTCCCCAGCAGTTTCTGTGGCTGCCTCATCTGCTGTGTGTGTGGCTGGTTCAAGTCCCTGCGCAGTAGGGCTGTTGGTGGGTCCTTGTGGGAGACCTGTGGGACACAGGGTATACACTGTCAGTGCCTCACATATGTTTGATGTCTCAGAATAAATATTTCTCAAAATGTGGACTACTGTACTACATTGCCCATAATGCACTGTTCTATAGGTTGCAACATAGGCATGGAGGTATTCTGGAGGATGCATGCTTATGTGTACTATGGTTGTGTGCATGGTGCATAGAGTGGTGTAAATAAGTTACTTTTGGTACTTACTTTTGGATGTTCCTGGAGCTGAACTGTCAAGGTCTCCAATTCCGATTACTGCCTCCGGCCCCAGAGTGCTCTCCACCATGGTCTCTATGGCTGTAGGGGGTGGTACTGTAGATGGTCCTCCTCCAGTGCCATGCATCTCCCTCATACGCTTGGCCACCCTTTCCTTGGTCCTGGACCGGAGGTCGGACCACCTTTTGCGGACCTCATCTATTGTGCAGTGGCTGACTCCAATGGCATTAATCTTGGTAAGGATGTCCTGCCAGATTTTCTTCTTTTGGGTGTCAGGGACACTCATTGCTGCCTTTCCAAACAAGACATCATGGTGCATGCAGCACTCCTCTGTTAGGACCTCCAGCTCCTTCTCAGAAAACTTCAGTTTTCTTTTCCTGCCAGCACTGGGTGTCTCCTTGTCCTGAGATGCCATGATTGTAGTAGCTCCTCTCAGCTGGGTGTGACTCTGCTGTTTGTGCTGGGTAGGCTCCTCCCTGTTCCATGGGGGTACTTCCTGGTTCTGATGTCATCACTCAGAACCAGGAAGTGTGTTTTAACTATTTTATTTGCACCTGTGTGCAGTTTGCAACTCAGTCACAATTTGCGACTCCGGACCACACCCTTGTACAATTTGCGACGTCGCAAATTGCGAATTCACATATAGCGATTTTGCAAATTGCGAGGTCGCAAATTGCAGTGCAACTCCACACCGAATCGCAATTTGGTATAGCGATTTTTTCGTGCATCTTGTTTTGCGAGTCAGAAATAGCGATTCGCAAGGAGTCGCTATTTCCGACTCGCAAATATTTTTCTTCCTACATCTGGCCCTTAATCTCCACATTCATAAAAAAATGTAAAGTGCTCCAATGCCTTTGGGTTGACTTTGCTCTATACAAAAATAGTTAAAAAAAAAGAAAAAAAAAACCTTTTGTTTTATCTTAACATGACAAAGTCATACCAAATTTTGAAAATTAAAATCCAGAAGTTGGATTACAGTTTTGCGTCAATGGGCAGAGTGGTGTTGGGGCACAGGCTTGACTTACTAGGCAGTGTTTACCAACATAAAATCACTCACAACAAGGCAGTAAGGGTAAATAAGTGCACATTTGATTCACAGAATAATTTGTGTTGTCTAAATTGCATCTATTAGGGGCTGCTTGTAAACTGCAATATAACACAATAAAATGTTCAGTGCTCTGTGCTACATCAGCCCCTACTGAAAATTTGGACACATGTGTGCTAAATATATCACTATTTGCTTTGTCATTGTTCTTTAGGAACATCCCAATATTCTTGCACCAATTGTTGCTATGCTAGAATGTTCCCATCTTTGTTAATGGCCTCCAAATACATTCTGTCACACATTTCTTTCAGCACGTCAGAAGGATACAAAAATACTGTACAACAGCAGCTTTTGAAATCTGAGGTTGTTATTAATGACAATCTGGTCTACATACACATGTAGTACCATTTTAAAACACACAAGATAAAATTCAGATAGCTAGCAGGTTACTGTCTATCCAGGATCACATCCAAAATTCACCAGTGGATTCATAGATCTGTTTAAAATTATAGAAAGGATGGGGAAGATAGCAATCAAGGTTGAATTGCCATCAAGATGCCAGATACCACCTGTTGTACAGGCTTCCAGAGTAAACCTCCTCTAGCCAAAATCCTTGACAGAATACCATGTTTCTGAGGTAAAGAGTATAGTGCACTTAAGAGTTTATCAAGGACAATTACAATAGCTAATGGTATGGACCAGATATGACGTTTGAGTGAGGTCCTGGGAACAAACTGCATTTGTACATTTTCCTCTGCTAGTAAAACAGTTTTATTACCACTTCCATGAGAAACCATGAGTTCCTGGCAGGTCATCTGGGATATTCTTTAGGGCAGTAGGTTGTTATTAGAATTTAATTACATAAATAGGCAGGCTAAGGGTGTATGGAGTGTCTCAGAGAATAAGATAACTGGCATGAATCAAGAGTCCCCGGAGGAATTTCTAAGTCACCCAGTGTAGACAGGGCTAGGCTTTCAGGTTATGGAAGACAGGACATTCATATAATAGAACACTAATATAGCTACACTCCTACAGGGGCGAGACTTCACATTGTGAGCATCACTTCAGGGTTAGCAGGGCCAGAGCATATGTAACCTCACTGCAGACATAGCTCTATGCCTCCTCAGATCTCATGGTTGCATTGGCATTTTCTGTTCACATAAGCTCACTCACTATACTCAGCATCATTGTTTGTTTGATTTATTTTTCTTTATTAGTTCCCTTGATGTCCCTTCAGTACTATTTTGCTATTGTGTTTTATCTGTCACATCTCATGATTTCATTGGAATGTTCTGCTCTCATTAGTTCTCTCACTAGGCTTACCAACATTGTTTGTTTATTTTTTGTTTTTTTGGCTCCCTTGCAGTTCCTTCAGTGCCCTTTTGCTGTTGAGTTTTCTCTGCTGTTTCCATTTTTTGGCCTGTCTTTGTGTTCCTGTACCTGTGCAACATTACCTAATCTTTGGCACCACAGCTGTAAGCACTAGTATCCTGATTGACATCTGGTCTAAACATCCCATCCTTGTGCATAGAACACAAAGGATCAAGCCTACTTGCTATTAACTTTTTTTTCACTTTCTCTGCCAAGTTCTAATATTCTGGTATGAGAAATTCCCCTTTTTACATTTTATAGTTGTTTTTTTAGACTCTTTTTATTGCTGTCAAGTGTCCAGTGTACGTGTTCTGACCCCGAAAATCATATAGGAATTGGCTAATTTAACTTTTTATAAGGTCATAATATATGGTGCAGAAATTACACCTATTCCACAGTAACTTAAAATATCACCTGTGGACTGAAGCACTTGGGGACATATTTATACTCCATTTGCACCAAATTTGAGTCATTTTTTATATGGCAATTTGGTGCAAAACTAACTCCATATTTATATTTTTATATTGGCGTTTGCACCATTTTTTAGATGCGCGAACCTACCTTACATCAATGAGATGCAAGGTAGGCATTCCCATCTAAAAAATGGTGCGAACCCCATAGCCACATATTTAGCCCCTGTGCTAAAATGATGCACGGGTGGGAGAAGGGGTTCAATAATGGTACAAAGCTTGCTTTGCACCATTATTTAACACCTGGGTCAGACCAGGCATTAGGGGACTTGTGGACCCATTTCCATGGTTAAATACCATATAATGGGTCCACAGGTGCCCTCCTCAAACCCCTGGAACACCCCCACCCACACCAGAGGGACACCCGGAGGATGGGGGACCCCATAATAGGTAAGTAGGGTAAGTATAGGTAAGTTTTTTTTAAAATTAAAGTGCTATCTTGGGGCCCCCTGCATGGCAAAGGGTGCAATGGCCATGCCCAGGGGACACTGGTCCCCTGTGCTGACCACTGGGTGGTGGGCATGACTCCTGCCTTTTCTAACACAGGAGTCATGCGGTATGGATGGTTTTGTGTCAGAAAAGGATGCTAGGCTGGTTAGAGGCAATTTTTTGCCTCTAACCAGCCTAATATCATTTTTTGGTGCAAAACCCCCTTCTCCCATACTGCCATCCCCACCCGGCTAACATCATTTTTTTTCTGCTAGCCCACCCCTTGTGCCGGCTTGTGACACTTCATAAATATGTCACCCTGCTGGCGCTCAGAAATGATGCAAGCCAGAGCTAAACTTTTTCACGCAAAACTGCTTTAATGCAGTTTTGCATCACAAAGTATAAGTATGCCCCTTAGTGTGTCCTCCACTAGTGTGATAAATGAAAACATTGCTTTAGGCATAACTTGTTGTAGCCATACTTCAGCAGTGTTTAACTTGAAATTAAACCTGTTGAAATAACCCCCTTTGATAGGTTAAAACATCCTTTTTTAAATATTTGTAAGTCATCCCCAAATAAGCCTTGTCTCTCACAAGGTAAAGTGCATGGAATTTAAGCTATTTAATTTTACCATCTCCCTATAGTGACATGGTCCAAAAATATATTTTCATTGTGGCAGGCTTAGCTTTCCTATTGAGAAAACCAGAGTGAGTCAAATACTAGCAATACCAGCTTGGAAACGGGACTAGATATATAAATAATTAAACCACTATTTTGAATTGTCATTAAAAATCCAATTTGATGATGACGTCAGATTTTTAATACACATTAAGGGAAACATTTACTTTTAGAAAGTTTTTGTTTTCCATGTCTGATATTCCTGGAGGCTGGTCTTCATTAGCTCTCCAATTCACTAGTGCCTTGAGACACCCTGGGTGATAAGCCACTTTAAATAAATCTTGGTAGATTGATTGGTTGATTCACTCAGTCCATTCTAGATTTAATTAAGGTGTCACTGAGCTATGAACGTCATCCAGGAACACACAATAGGCTAACCTGAAAGGGCAGAGATGGGTCCTCAAAGGTCAACAGAATATGCAGGGTAGGTGCTGTATCCATCCAGCTGACCATACAGTGGCAAATTCTGTATGACATGTCTGCCTGGTGCACATATATAAGAATTGCACCCTTCAAAGGGAGCAAACAGAATACAACCACAACTTTTGTGTGTCCCCTATCTGGTGGCTGAAAGACACTGCTTTTCTTCAACAATATTTCTGTCTTCTCTCTCCTGCCTACACTTCAAGCTGGATTCTGGTTTTGAATGTGCAATCACTAGGGTTAGTACAGTACACTCCACACTCACGGCCCCAAATTAGAACCCCGGTTTAGTGTGGCCGAAGACCTTCATCATCTTGGATTTGCCCTGACACATTGGACTTTGGACCTGTTTGTAGTAACAAAAAGGAGCAGAGAGGGATATAAAGGAAGAAAAGGTAGTCCTCTGCTCACATAAAAAATATAAACACAATAATAGATGCCCTGTTTCCTACACCCCAAGAAAATGTTTTGAGAAAATAAATACCCATTCAAAGGCATTCTGAATCCGGGGACCAGCCAGTAAAATAATCTGGTTCACAAGGACGGTACAGGTGCCCGGAAATCATTACAAAAAAACAACTTTGTAATAGGTGCTTAGCCATTCTTGCCTAAAAAATTGGAGATGCCTCAAATACAATAACACCATGAGCTTTTGCGTAATGATCCCAGTGGCTCCTGTATTTCATCACCAGCGGAGCTCCTTACTGCAGGGAGAAACAACCAGGATTAGAGCCTTGAAAACCATAGCCCCGAATCACCACATTGCCAACCACTGGGAAAGGGGACATAACACATACACTCCACTTCAGTATCACCTTGCAATTAGTGAGTGTTAAGCCCTCAAAGACAATCAATGCTCAAATGCACACCAAAACATGAAATGTTTACACAAACTGTCCAAAACTACTTTCACAGTCCAGACCCTGGCACATGGTTAAAAACACAATCACATGTTCTGACCAGCAATCATGGAAGATAAACATGTTTAATTGCTAATGGAAATTGAAACCAACATTATCAGGGCTGGAGGGCCAGATGATCACCCACTTTTTGCACTGCACCTAAAAGAGAGAAGGTTAACAAATACCTATATACAGTGGTTGAAATAAACTTCAGAAATTAGTACTAATCAAGCATCCGACGGGTGAGTAGATACCAGTGACATTGGTTTCAAAAGGTCACATGGTTTCACACTGTACATTTTTGCCCCTTAAGAACAATTCAGGAAGCTAGTATATTCAGAAGAATATATATTGTGAAATACAAGGATAAAAATGTTCATAATTACTCAACCGTCAGGCAATAGCCAGATGTCACAGATTGCACAGAAGTAAAATAAAGTTTTGCCATGGCGGGTATAGGAAAGTACCACTTTTGCCCTGGTCACCCCTACTTTTTGCCTGGTACATGATGCACTTTTGATTAAAAGTGATATCCAGGTCCTCAGTGCCAGATCTCTTTCCCTAAATCGGTACAATTGTTCCCACACTGGCAACACCTTTGGCCCCCAGTAATTTCTGGATAAATTATACCCCTAGTACAGAGTGCATGGGTGCTAAAGAGGGTCCTCAAGGGCTGCTGCATGTATTGTGCCTCCTTCGGGGATCCATCACCTAACTCATGCAGACTGGCATTGCAGGCTGCGTGTCTTGGTGCAGCTAAAAGTGAAAACACAAAATGCCCACTAACACTGCATACAATATATGTAAGTAACCCTGACAACATGCCTTGTATCCCTAAGGCAGGGTATATTAGATTTCATGTGTGGACATATCTTCAAAAGCAGCTATGCACCTGCTATGCCTTTGTTGATTCTTAGACAAAGTGAGTGATTAGGGAAGCCATTTTAAGTACATGTGTAGGCACTGGTCAATATAAGTTCTAGGAACTCCCGTGGAGGAGTGTCACCCCAAGAGACACTGTGAGGACTCCGGGCCAATAAAACCTAATGCCAGACAGCACCACTGTACCCATGGCTCTTAGACTGAGTTGAAGTGGGCCAACAGTGCTAGCTTGGTCCTCAGACCATCCAGAGACAACGTGCATCCCCCCTTCTACCACGACCTGCTCTGGCAATGAAAGGAAACCCAACAGTCCACTGTACCTCTCCACCCGGATGCCCCGAACCGAGGAGAAGAAGACCACTGGTGTCCCTATGTCTCCGAGCCTCATGAGACCCGAGCCCACTTGTTGGTTCAGTCAGACTAGACCACCAGTCAATGCCTGCAGGCCATCCCAGACCATGGGGAAAGTACCAATGTTGTCCCTAAATCCCTGAATATCACAATAAATGAACCCACTCTACTGTTTAACCACACAGGTTCCCCTAAACTCCACCTGCAGCATCTTTCTGATCAGCCCAATCCTCATTGACTTCAACAGGGCACCCAATGCTGAATTGCACCACTGCACCCGATTACCGCAGTACTGCCTGAGATGACCTATTGGTGTGGCCTAGGACCCTACCCAATACTCACCTTAAGTCTGGAAGATTGGTCCTGTAAGTTGTGTCGAGTACCTGTTTTCTGCACATCTTCTCTCCCAAAGGGTAACATCAGCAGCTTCAGAAAATTGCTGTTGACTTTTCAAACCTGTGATACTTTCTATCACAAAACATACTTAACTGATTGTATTGATTCTGGAGCCTAAATATATATAGGCACTCCTTATTGAGCAGTGTGTCTCATTTATTGACTGTGTGCATATGGTAAATATCTAACACTCCTTTCTGATAAGCCTAAGGATACTCAACCACACTACCCCCTAAGAGAACACCTTCGGATTTCTAGAGCAAGACCCTGCCTACTAGTAAAGGAACTAACGTAGTCTTTCCACAGTATATCTCATTTGATATACTATATAAAGAGCCAACTTCCTACAGTGGGATAGACAGTTGCCATTTCTCAAACACAGAAATGCTGCACAAGAACTGTAACCTGTTTCTGTCCCAGGTACCCGGGTGTTATCCGCTAGTGGTCAGGGATAAAAGAAAACAAACTGGAGAACAAACCACTACCACAGCCCTTCCTCCTTAGCTATGGTGACAGTGGCTCTGCTGTGTCAGACAATCCACCCTGCAGCAGCTTGTCCCGTGGTAAATATAGGCAGTTACGTACTTTGGCAGTATAACTCCCCAATCAAATAGACCAACAACTGCATTTGGGTGACTGTGTTAGATTAGAAATGGTCTACAAAATAACCCAAACCTTTGGGAGTGGACAGGTGCCTTTATAATCAGGTCACTTACCCCATCATGTGGGGAGGATGGCATTTGTGTTACCCTACAGTAGTATTCAAGCTGTACCTAGCCTGGATTACATAACTGAGCATGTTATTCTGAGAAAGTCCTCATACTAGTGTGCCTGAAAAACTACTTTTGAAGGGAGTCTGACAAGGGGAAACTAAGGCCAAATGACTAGATCTGCGCAAGTCAAGACACCATAATGAGGGTGACATACCAGTCTGGCTGTATTACTAGTACTGTACCAAACTAGAGGAGTACTCAAGGGAAAAAGGATGAAGCCTCAGAAAACACCATGTTATGTGTCTAGGAATACAATGAACTATTGATCAACATGCTATCATTTAGATGTACGGTCAAGGACATGGATACTTTGGGCCTGATTCACAAAGGTAAACTTACACTGTGGTGTACATCTACGATTGCTTGCTCTTCACATAGAGATTTTATGAGCAGTATCTTTAAGGGTGCGGAGTCTCCGCACATAAAAAGATAGGTCAAACAATTGTAAACTTACAAAAAAGTGTAAGTTTACCTCTGCGAATCAGGCCCTATGACCTAAATGGTTGGGGATCCAAAATCAGTTTTTCATTGATTACATTTCATGAAATAAATATATTTTTGGTTATAATAATTTTGTCTTTTTATGTGGTTGCGGGTACAATGAGGATACTGTTAGGACATTATGGAAATCTTTGTTAATGAAATGAAAGGAGGCTCCTAATGAGTCCAGTAGAATAGAACCCAAGCAGTCTTTTTTCCACATTACTTATTGGTAGATTCACTGTACTTCCGGGTCAAGCTGCATATTTAGTGAGGTGGCAGGATCATTAACTCTATGAAACAGGAAACAAATGTACACCTCACGTTCACTCTGTTAAGTATTCAGGAGACCAAACGTTAAGAAACCCGCACATTTCTGGTGAGTACATGCAATTAGAAGACTCACCCACCTAATAACCCTTTGAACAGGACTAAGGCCTGCCATTTCAAAGCCTGTGTGTGCAATTTTGAACTTCCATATCAACCTGACAAAATAACCCTTTTGCCATGCCTAGACCTCCCTTTTTACTACATATGTCACCTCTAAGGTAGCACTAAGCATCCCCAAGGGTAGGACACCGTGCGTTCAAAAATGTGGACATGTACTTTCAAGTTGTACCAGCCGTGGTAGTAAAAAGCTCTTAAATAAATTGTGCACTACAACAAAACCCATCTCTCTTATAGGATAAAAATGGAGTTGCTGTATTACGTTTATAAGTGTAACTTCCAATTGGAAAGAGATATATTTTCTGTGTTTGGTATGTCTGGAACAACGAATCCTATGATGATGAAGGACTGTCACTCTGCTTGACTCTTGCTTTGCTGTGTTGACCTGCTGCCTGCTGCCCTCTTGCCTGGGAGTGAGAAGGACTGGACCTGTATCTCTTCAACTCAGAGCCCATAGTGGCTCCAAGGGTTCGTTGGCTGGCATCCTGATCTAAAGAATCAGGGATAAAAAACACCTCCAACCACCCTCTTTCTGCACCTGGACTCTGCCATCTGTGAGTCTTCCTTGCCAAGTGGTGGCACCCCAGTCCTGGACTGCTGGAAGTGGGCCCACGGTGCTTGCTCCAGCAGAACCAATACATCCTTTGCTGCAGGAGCAGAACCTGCTGCTGCGTGAAGCAGAAATGAACCATCACCACTACTACATGGGTTTGGAAAGATGCAACAGACTTGCACTGCCTTATTCTGGGATTGGCTCAACACCGTAGGAATCACAACTGCGTGACATTTTCCCCAGTGCAAGCACTTCACATCCCTCGCTGACGGCAACCCGACAAATACTGTTCTGTATTGCAGCCTCAAGGCTCATCAGAATGGATGCACCCTCTTGACTACACTATCTTCAACAGTGGCTTTCTCATCACAAGCCTCGCCAACAGGATACTCAATGTTAAAATATCAGGATATTGCACTGCAGCCTTGCCATGTCTAAGAAACAATGCATTGCCGGTGCAACACATCTTTGTTTCAGACCAATGCAACAATCTAGAACCAGGATTTAACGTACTTTGATTCAGCTGGCCCAGCAGGGTCCCTGCTCCATTGTGGTCAGCCTGAACTTTCGACTTTGTCCTGGTCTAATGAGGCCAGATGTCCCTGCTTGGCTCGTTTTACTTCTCAGCACTGTTTTACAGTTTATACTTTACAAGTTCATAACTCAAGTTCTACCTATTGGATTTTTAATGTTTTAGTATTGATTTATTTATTAAATTATGTTCTACTTTTTGAAACTGGTGTGGGTTCCTTGTTATGTGGTCTTTTCACTGTTTTACTGTTTGAAGTGTTTCACAGATACTTTGAACATTGCATTCAACTGAAGCCTGACTGTTCTCTCTCAAACTGTTAGACAGTGAACACAGGTTAATCTTTTTTTCTTGTGCCTTACCCTGACAACAACTGTGGTTGCTGCTTGACCAGGGCTCACACCCCAGTCAACAACCCATTTTCTCACACTGGGGATATGATGAAAAGGCAGGATAGCAGGATTTTATCCAGTATAACTTTGATACAGAAGAGGAATGACACATCTGGACCCTAGATTTAGGAATTCTGTGAGCTGTAATACTGCCATCCAGTGTGGCCATGTATGTGCTGCCTCACAAAAATATTGTTGTACATTTAGATTTACTCAATTTTGTACTGAACACCCCAACGAGTAATGGCAAATTGGTCAAAATTTGCACCAGTTGTGTGGAAGTTAAATGTCATATGTGAGCTATTCTCAACTCCAATTCACTGATCATTGTCTCATAATTGATATCACATGTGGTATCACAAATTACATTCTCAGTGACATTTCAGGTGACTTCATATATTGCTCATCATTGCCAAATATAACTTATGGAGTGCTCTGCACCAAGACCCTGTATTGATATAACTGACTACACAATTCCATCAGCTTTGAGCAGTTTGGGTAAAGCAAAGGCCAAGCCCTCCTGTGTTCAGCCCAATAATCTACCACAGCTTCTGAGATGCTTTAGGGTTATCTCTAAAACAATAGCAATAGTTTTCACTAGTGAAAACAAACTTGCAAATTACCGCTGAATTCATCGGCATGTGAGTGTAATGACACCTCTCTGACTCCTTTAAGTCCATGATTGCATTTGTCAGTATGACATGTAAGCTCTTACTTCAATTCCTCTTTATCTAGCATATGCATTTTGAAGTAACCTCATGTATAACAAACTACTTGTAGATCATCCCCAACCAAACAGCTAGGAACAATACCACTTAGGAATTCGTCAGAGTAAATGACCTCTCCTGGATACCTCACAGTTATCACCACCATTCTCAATGGACTCAGATGCCTGGATATCAAGTTTACAATATACTGGCTTCTTGCATAAGCCACAATGGTCTTTCGCTCCTCCAAATACAATCTTCTTTGCTCCAATGCCAGGGATGCTGCTACTTGCTTCTCTTTAAAAGCCTTGTCTGCAAATGTTTTCTTTTTCAAAGTCTCTGCTGCCTCTTCCTTCCTGTAGATAGGCACTGATAGGTTCTCTTTTCCCTTTTCCAGAACAACAGTAGCCAGTTTCAATTTCAAATCCTTCTCAGCCTCCATTTATTCTTCATACACCAATCTGTAAGCTTCCAGCTATGATGTGGGTAAACTGCAGGAAGAAATAACCCTAGACAACACATTTTAAGATGCACCTTGTGGCAGATCCTTCTGCTGCACTGGTACCTCCTAAATTTCCTCATTATCATTCTCACCTGAGGCGATCTGTTATTAAATGGAATCCTGCTATGCCTTGAGAGCCTTCTCATAATCCTCAGGGTAGAATGATGATCTGCCCAAAAATCAAAATGCAAAAATCCAGTCACAACTGAAAAAAAATACTAAATAAAAAATCAGTTAACCCTTATGTGCGTGTGTCAGTCAATGGTTGACACATGCACACCCTCCCAGGTGCGCCTGTCAGTCATTAGCTGACACCAGGAAGGGCTAAAAAGGATTTTCTAGGGCAAAGCACAGGAGGACTCTTTTTTTTACCAAGAGGGGACGCAGAATTGCTTCCACGTCTCTCCCCGAACCCCCTACCATCCCTTTGTGACATCGGCACAAGGCACAATGACGTCACAGTTCCTCACTGGTGAGGAATAAGACTACAGGTAAGAGGTTTTCCTTCATTGTGGGGTTCTGGTGGTCCATGATGCCTCCCTCAATACTAGGTAGGCATTGTTGGAAAGAGGAGGGCCTGCCTTCCTGGATCAGTTTCCAGGCTGTGGATCACAGCATGGCTCCAGTTCATTGCAGGGATATACCACTAGATACCAGGGATATTATCTAGCGGGTCGGCCCTCATGATAATGGGCCACCCCCAGGGTAAATTTGTTCTATATAAAATATGTTTGTTCCCGGGTGGGGGGTGTGCTAAGGTAACTATAACTTGCACCCCTCCATACACAATTTTCTCATCAATAATGCTACTGCAAATGTTACAGTGATGTTATAAAATATGTCATGAGTACTGTAATATCTGGGGTTATTATAAGTGCATAGTGAGGGCAGGAGTTATAGTTACTTGAAATAACTCTAACTATAGCATTTGATTTTCTATGGTTTTGTACATTTAAAATGTGAGCCTAACTGTAACATCCCTGTAACCTTTTGTGTGGGGAAAAAACTAAAAGCAAGCAAGGGAGATGGTTTTTTGCCCTGGCAGGGTCCCCGGGAACCGCAGGACCAAAGCTAGAGGGTTGGAGTACTCCTTTGCTGCCCCTTTTTCTTTCTTTTTTCATTTTTTCTGGTACTTGCCTGAAGCCGAGTCCCCAATCAAATCTCACTACGAGATCAGGACTATTTGTGAAGTATTCGTGCTTCTAGATATGAAAATGTGGATTTCCTTTAATATTTCAAAAACTACTGAATGAATTCATGCCAAATAAGAAAAGGCGTGAACTGCCAACCAAAGCCTACCTTTCTGACAAATTTGTTGCATTTTGACGAGCGGTTGAGGCTGCAGGGTGTGTCTAAAGTGTCCATAGAAATTAACATGGGAAACACACTATTTTTTACCCACCTTTTTACTCAACCTATGCTTGACGGATTATCCCAAAACTTACCATGCACAACAAAACCTTATAGGGCACCTTTTCTAGTAAATTTTGTGAAGATTCGTCAAACAGTGTCAAAGGTATAGGTAAGTCAAAAAAAGATGTTTCTACTGGAACTAAGGCCCTCATTGTGCCAACGGTGGTAAAAACCACCTACCGCTGCGGCGACGGCCGTCAAAAGTCCGTCTCTGCAGCTACCATCCGTCTGCCATAATATGGCCACAGCCAGATTTCCGCCACAAGAAGGGCGGAAATCCAGCTGTGGCCATACTGGAGGATGGCAATAAGGTGGTGCTGCTACCACCAGCATCCCCATGCCAGTAGACCGCCACCAGCTGCATTATGAAAAATAATACGGTCTGGCAGTGCTCTGCTGGTCGGTGCTGCTGGCTGTAGCAGAGCCCGGTCCTGTCCCCTGCCGGAAGACCCCCTGGATCCAGGTAAGTTGGGTCTCTGACATGGAAGGGGGGTGGGAGGTGTTGTGTGTGTGTGGGGGTGTGTGTACATGTATGTGTGAGTGTGTGCATGAATGCGAGTGTTTGTTTAGTGTTGATTGCATGTGTGTATAAGTGTGTGTAATTGCGTGTATGAATGTGTGTGAGTGCGTGTATGTATGGAAATGTGAATGAGTGTCTGCATGTATGTTTTGATGTGTCTGCAGATATGTGCGTGAATTGATGAATGCATGCAAGTTTGTATGTGTGGATGAGTGTGTGTCTGTGTGTGTGAATCGGGAGGGCGTGGATGTAGGGAACAGTGAGGGGGTCTTTGGAGAGGGTCTAGGGGAGGACGCCTCCTATCAGTGACAGGGAGGCGTCACAGTGAAAGTATTCCCTGTCACTGATAGGGCCTACCGCCATGGTTTTCGCGGTGTTACGAAAGCCACGAAAACCATGGCAGTAGGCAGGGTCATTATACCGGCGGCGGCAGTATAGCGGCCGCCGGGCTGGAGATTGTTATCTCCATCCCGGTGGCTGCTACCGCCATGGTGGTCGGAGTGGTATACTGTCATAATGTGGCGGTAAGTACCGCCAGCCTGTTGGCAGTACTACCACCACATTAGCTCCGACTGCCGGGGTCATAATGGGTCATAATGACCCTCTAAGTCCTAACGTTAACTACCTACTGGCAACTGCCAGTAGGTAACATATATATATATATATATTGCAGTAGGTGCAATCTTATCCAAAAGTGATACAGAACACATTATCCTGTATGATGATTGTTTAGCATAAGATGTGAAAATAA
This sequence comes from Pleurodeles waltl, assembly GCF_031143425.1. Lineage (NCBI taxonomy): Eukaryota > Metazoa > Chordata > Amphibia > Caudata > Salamandridae > Pleurodeles > Pleurodeles waltl. The sequence continues at coordinate 1,022,572,662 of NC_090448.1, forward strand.
ACATCATACAAGGTATTGTGTCCTATACCCTTTTTCAATAACATTGTCTATGATACAAGTTAGTAGTTGAGTTTTCACTCTTTCAAAGCAAAAGTCGAAGTTTCAGTAAATGAGTCTCATATGACATTTGTATGGATTATTACTTTAGGGAACTTAGGCAGTATTCTCCAGTATGTTTGCTTTAATTTCAAAAGTAGATATGGCCATGCAGTTTGAGGAATATGCCTCGGAAGATATACTCAGACATACCCAACTTGCATCCACAAACTGGAAGGAGTTGGATTTAGCACAGTAAGTGTGCTGATGGCACTTGAAAGATACGCTTTCTTGAGCTTCGTGTAGCTAGGTACAAAAGGCATTCGTTTAGGCTCACTTGGCAAATATTCAGGATTAGTTAGGACTCTGATGGGGCAGAGATAGGAACCTGTAAGAAAAGCTTACTGTAGGTATTATTTCCCAGGGATATTGCATTGGTGGAAGACAGATAGTAAGGGTTTTGGAAATTGGATTATGAATAGGTGCAGGTAGGTACCTACAGCTAGTAATAAAGCCACAATCACACATAAGGCTCAATCAAGGTCTCAATAAATTTGTACTTGCTCAACCCTTAGTGGCTTGACTCACGAGCAGTCAGGCTTAATTTAGGAGACAGGTGTGTAAAGCACTAAATATCAACAAAACAGTACATAAGTATGACACAACACACAATAAAAATCCAGTACTAATTTATAACCATAGCTGATATTTTTCATGATTAAAATGACACCAAAACGACAAATATCCAATATAGGGACAAAAAATATGATTTTTTAAAGAGTAAAAGTAAAACTAGCATTTAGAAGCTAATAGCTAAACAGGACAAAGTCAAGAGTTCCTGCCGCTTGCGATGTAACACTTTTACACTTATTTCCAGAAAGGTTTGCTTGATGCAGGAAAGTGGTCCCTGGCACCAGCCAAGGGTTCAGAAGCTCTGGGTTGCCTCTTGGGGCTTGGGACTACAATTCCCACAATGCACCAGGTCAATCCAAGTACAATCCAGCTGGAGTTGCTCTTGTTGTTGATGTTGCAGGTAGCCCTTCCAGCACTTTTCTGACTGTTACTGATACTGATCAGGGAGTCAAATATGTATTCTTTAAGACAGATAAAGTCCTTTTGTTGTGAAGACTTGTGAGTGCAGCAGGTGCAGTCCTGATAAGTGCAATCCTCTCTTGTGCAATCCTTGGGTCCAGAAGAGCATTCTTTCTTCTCAGGTTGTTTCTTTTGGGTCTTTGGGGGTCCAGAAGAACCAATCCAAGCTAATCTCTGAGTTGCTCCTTGGAACATTGGAACTACAATTGCTACAATGCACCTTGCCTTAAACCTCTACTGAACGCTGTCCAGCTGGGCTCTTCTGGCAGGATTCGATGCACTGTGACTCTTGGTAGCGCTTTTATACCTGTCACTAACAGGGAGTTCACTCCTGAATCATTCAGAAGCCAGGCAAAGGCCTCTTTTGTAAAGCTCAGAGTGTACAGTAGGTGCAGTTCTTGTGAGTGCAGTCCTTCTTGATGCAGCCCAGTAATTCAGCGATTTTTGTTGTTACAGGCCGGGATCTGAGTGGCTTGGCAGCTCGCCCATTTCTACCCATGCTTCTGAGGTGACAAGCAGGTGGGCATCCCTGACCAATGGGATGCAGAGTGCCCCCCTCAAGTATGCCAGCTTCCTTCAAAGTGTGACATATTCTTGTTCCATAAAGCACTGCTCTTTAAATTTAAAATCCAAAATGGATCTGTCCTGGAGTTTCAGGTCAGAATAAGCCCACCTATGGGTGTGGCTAACTTTCCCATTCCCTCCCCTTCCAGACCCTCCCCTAATTCAATTACATGGGCTCCCATCTGGCTGGGGTTTCAGGAAATGGGGGAGGTCTGGTTTCTGTTGCAACTTTCTTTCCATCCTTCCATGACCAGTTTAGACGCCCAGACCCCTTACCGCTCTGGCATCTTCTGCTGGGGTTCTCCACCCACCAGATGGTTCCTTTGTTTCAGCCCAGGGCACTTCACAGCTCATTAAGGCACTTGACGCAGCCTGCCAGAGGCTGACCAATCAGGACAGACTACTGAGCTGATTTTAGTTAACTTTAGGAAAGAGTTCTGAAACTCTTTCCCTGTGATAGTTATAATAAGCTTAACCTTCACAAGTTGTTGGATGTACTCTATTAGTTTTACACCTTGGATGGATTTTTAGCTCACTCCTATCAAAAGAATTTTAAATAAAGCCTTTCCATTTCAGACTATGGAGCTAATGTACTACAATGTGGAAAACGAAAGTGGCAGTTTCTCCCACACCAGGGCATATAAAACATATTTTATAATGTCCCTGCTTATAGTTGGAAGGCACCCTGCCCCTGAGGCACCTAGAAGAGACTTTAGGTGTGACCCATATTTTAAAATAAGGTAGCTTAAGACTTTGGAAGTACCTTTAATTCCAAAGATGAAATTGGACATACTTTTAATTTAAAAGCAGCCTACAAAGCAGAGCTAACTTTTAAAATGACAGCAGGCCACACAGAAGAGCACACTTAAGTGCATTAAATCTACTGGGCCTCTAAACCCACATCATCTACCATGTACTAGGGACTTACAAGTAGGTTGTCAGGAACAATTTGTAAATATACCTAATTATTATATACCTTTTCAATCAAAGCACTGGCCCTGGGCCTGATTAGCAGAGCCCAGGACACAGCCATAGTTAGAAAACAGCAGTATGAGTCAAAAAAGGGGGCAAAAAGTTATGGGGCATCTGCAAAAAGTCAAATTTTCTCACAAAAGGTAGCACAAAAACACACATCATGACTTCATCTACACCTACAGATTCAAACCCATTGGTGCCACACTCGCCCCGATACTGAATTATGGCATGTATGGGTAAATGTTTTACCTGCTTGTCATGTTCATCCCCCATCAGAACTTAGTTAACATTTGTGGTTTGCAAAGGATTCTGGGTAAAAAGACATGGCTAAAGCCGTGCAAGTAAGCCCACCCTGGTTACCTCTAGAGGTCTAGTTTTCAAAAATGTACGGGTTGGGGTGCTTCCCCAGGAGCCAGCTGAGCTAGCTTCCAAAATCTAAAGCTACCCACATTGAAAAAAAGAGTCAGTTTTCGATGGAAAAATGTGATGCGTCTATGTTGAGTTTTGGGCTGTTTCCTGTCCCGGAAGCCAGAAAAATGAGGTACCAATTTCATTGGGAGACTTGGGGGAGTGCTGGGTGGAAGGAAGGTTGTCACGCACCACAGATTCCACAATTTTCATCACAGAAACATTAAGAAAATGTGATTTTTTAGTCAAAGTTTGAGGTTTGCAAGGGAGTCTGGGTCAAGAAACCTGGTAAGACCCACACAAGTCAGCACCAACTTGGATACCCCTTGAGGTGTGTTTTAAAAATTGTGCAGGTTTTCTAGTTTTCCCTAGATGGCAACTGAGCTAAAGTTCAAAATCTAAAGCTACCCACAATCGAAAAAAGGGTCAGTTCTCAGTGGACAAATGGAATGCATACATTTTGTGTTTTCAGCCATTTCCTGCCACGGGTACTAGGTCAACCCACACAAGAATTTACCATTTTCATTGAGAGACTTATGGGGGAATAAAATAGTGGTCCTCCATTGGCTCCCGACCCTGCCCCAGGCCTACGAAGCCCTCCATAACCAAGAACCGCCTACCTGAAACACTGAATTCAGCTCCACCAACCAGCCAGAAACATCTGCTTGGCATACATTGCCAAAGATACCATGCATACACCGCAACCGCACCAGAGGACACTCCTTCTCTCAACTCTCCTCCAAAGCTTGGAGCATCCTCCCCTTCATCTCTGCACTGCACCCTCACTGACCCACTTCTGAAAGGGACTGAAAACCTGGCTTTTCATTACAGAAATACATAGGTTTTCTCGACACACATTTTTCACTCTGCATATTTTGCTATATGAATTGGTCTATACTCAGCACTTATGAAACATTATATGGTGCAGCTCAGTTGCTCGCTCTGGCTGCCTTGGGCTTTTGGAAAACCTACAAATTCTGTATATCGCTGCAATCAGAAGGATCTAGTGGATGTAATGGTATTGTAAATCGGCCATTGTGACAAAAAGTTACAGATGAAAATGTTTTCTCAAATGGCCATTTTCTCCTACTCTTTTATAATATTTATTTAATTCAACAATTATTTTCCTAGGGAGAACCTTGAACGATCTACACATATGACAACCTGGCTGAATACAGATTTTGTTCAACTTTTTAGAAATCTATAGCTTTTCTGGAGTACGTCTGGGTTTCAAACTGGTTTCCACCACGGCCTGGAAGTAGGTTGAGTAGGTTAAGCGCACAAAATATAGGGAACATGGAGTACCTTTTCGAAAAATGGCAAAACTGTGGTTCAAAATTCGGGTTTTTTCAGCTCAGCATGTTCCTGAGAGGTGACTTTAGGACGTTTGTGGATGCCATTTTTAGGAAAAAAGTGACCCTTTTATCTGGAGCACCTTTTCTGTATTTTGTTCTCAAAAAACTCAAAATGTTGCTATATTTTGCCTACTTTCCCAGTCCCCTTCAGGGGAATCCACAGACACTGAGTACCTTTAGAATCACCAGGAAGTTAGAAAAAAGGACAATAATTTAGCAAGGATACCATATCTGTAAAAAAGTTCTACAACCCTAAGTGTGAAGTACCCCAAAAAGCCAAAAAAGGGCTCATCACCGTTGTGGGGGGATTTCTGCACTGTTAAAACAGAATGTTAAATACTGGAATAAGTCATATGTCACATCTGACAAACAATGTCACAGAGGGTTATTAATATGAGGAGGGGCAGTCACATACTTAATAAATACACCGTTTTATGGCAAAACATAGTCCTTAGATGATCTCTGTTTACTCTCTGGTAAACAGCACAAACAGCAGGGAGTTTCCCTGCGACAAAGCCTGCTAAGTTCTAGCAGTGCTAACAATTCTAAAGTCAATTAAACACAATGAAATTCCTAATTAAATCTGGGAAAACAGAGAAAAATTTAATAAGCAAATAGACACCAGCGTTATTAAAATTAGACAATGGGAACCAGTAAAACGAGAACAAGAATCTTTAATGTTTTAAGCCAATAATTACCTTCAAAAAAGCATTGCATGAAGGTCAAGTATCAGTCCACGGTTGATCTCCATCTAGGCACTATATCATGCCGGCAGCAATGAGCAGAGGTCAGATCCACCAAGCAGGTTGCCCCTGTCAAAATACTAATTGCCTCTTTTCGTCAGCTAATGGTTTTTTTCTTATGGTCTTTCCTGCAGTTCCCAGGTCATTTAGGCAGGTTTCCAACCACCAGGTCTACCACTGAAGTCAGGAGTCTTCTGCATTTGTTTCCCTGGAGCAGGCCAACCAGTTCACCCTTGAAGAGCAGTTCGTTTCCCTGGGTGCAAGAAAAACTAGGAGCTCTTGAAACATTTTTTATAGTGTGGATTCTCTTTTTTGTTATTACCTGGGTTGCCTTTTAAATAGTTTTACATTTTTTTCACAAACGTCTCCAATATCTGATTAAACATATGCACAAGTATTATGAACTTTGTATTAACCTACAGAATGTATCTGCATGTTCTTTAAATATTATGCTGGTTGATAACATTATGAAAAGTAATTGCAACTTTTCTTCTTAATTACGACTGTTATTCATTAACAATATCGAAACATAAACATGATAACTAAGTTGTAAGGTTCAATCTTAACTTTAAACAAAGTTGACTCTGTCTATTGAGAAGTGGAATAACAAACAATGTTAGACCTTGAACAACGATTATAAGTTGGCCACCTACGTAGATCGTTAAATGGAGCTTCGAGTTTGCTTACTTGAGCAAGATATTTATTCGTTAATGTGCAGGTGCCAACAACTGCAGCAAAGGTATTATTTGTACTCATTTATATTACCATAATAACTTTTAATCATGTTTTGAAAAGGTGTCCTGTGTTTTGTTACCAAAGTGATGACCTAGCACAATCCATATGGCCAGTTTAGCTGAGAATAAGTAAGAGTTGGTTCAACAATTCAAAAGTAGGTATGTTTTTATGCGGGATGAGTGACATAACAGAGAATGAATTCTGAAACTGAGATTCAAGCATCATATCCCGTGACTGAAAAATAAGACATTTCACGTGGCGACATGAAGTGAACTGACAGGTGTTGATATTTAAGGATGTTAGCTGTTGAACTGGAAGGGAGATATAAGAAATGTGGGTAGCAGGCTTCTTTTTCTATTGCCCAGAGCATATCTGTCCAGTACCATCATAACACTCAAAACTACCACAGAGATTAAATGTGAATATCTATCTTCAGGGAATAAAAGGCGTCCAGAACAGTGAAGCTGAAGTGTAGAATATAAAGCGAAGCATCGCAAAATCAAAATAAGAAGGAGCAGTGGTGTATAACTTTTGGAAAAAATATATAATTTCTAAATAACTGTACTTTTCTACGTCTCAATGCACATGGTGGTGTATTATTTTTACCAACCTCCTTTATAATGTTAGATCAACAGTTATACAGGTCAAACTTGTCCGTACACATGTTATGTTATGTTGTGTTATGTTATGTTATGTTATGTTATGTCATATCATATTACATATATTATATTACAATGGTTAAAGTAAAGTTATGGCTAAATGTTTGAACTAGAAAAGTGTTGATGTTAAAGAACTCAAAAAACACTGAAATACACCAGTTATAGGTCAGCAAACTAACTATAAGTTACGTCCCTATCATGCACTCCTTATGACCTTGTATATTACATCCCTTATGACATTCTATAGCTATATTAGGTGTTAAGACCATAATGAAAAAAAAAAAAACACAGCAATTCACTGAAAAAGAATAGTTATAGTGACATTATTGTTAGGTACTGGATTGTGACATGAGCTAAAACAAAATGCAAAAACACTGGAATATGTCTGTTACAGCTTAGTAAATTAACTATTGCATGTGCCCCCACTGTTTATGACATATTGCATCAGCCATGACATGATAAACTACTTCATTGATTACATCATTGATTATATTTAAATAACACCATTGTTCAAGTTATAATGAGATCATTCAATCATTCTGACAGTGTGCAATGTGCTTTGTGGAGGATAGTAATACCATGACCTAAACTGCACTCTTTTAACCTTGTATGTCAGGTTTAAAAAAAATAGAAAAGAATTTAGTAATTTCAGAAGAGAAGCATTTGATGGATGGTATTGTCTTTAAACTTGTATTAAACCAAATAATCGGTACAGTGTGGGTATATTACTTGCATAGAGCTGACCTCTGAAATTCATCGAACAACCAACCCTTCATTCAACCACTGCTGAGAAGGGCTGAAGACTGACTAAGTAGGGTGTTAGGTGATCATGGAGGATTGAGCGCATTGAATGGTCGAAGGCCACACTCAGTGGAGGCTAGCCACATGCAGAGAGTTAGGCACAGGATCTGGCCATGGGGTTGGTCCAATCCCAACCCCTATTGCATGTTAAATGTAGAGTCTGGTGTGGCAACAGAACTTGCAAACACCCTCCTCTGTGTATGTCCAAATTCTGTGCATAATTGGTTGGATGCTTATGGAGGGATGGGTGCAGACCTTGGCAACAGGCTAAACCATGTGTTCAACCCTGTGTCAAACATGTCCTTCATATAGCTGAAGATCATATGTAGAGGAGTTTTAATTCTTAGGGAGAGTTGCCAGAGTCTAGTCACTGAATCCAAGTCCTGATGTGGATTTGATGCAGGGTCTGGCCAGAGGCCATGATTGAAATGTCCTGAGTAAAATCATAAATGGTTTAATTTATCATGTTATAAGTGATGTAATATGCGAGGTGATAAGCAACGCATAATGGTTGCATGAGTTGCAATTAGTTCACTAAACTATGACTGGAGTATTTCAGTGTTTTGTGTTTTTTTTATTTTAACTTGTGTTTCTTTCAACGTCTAACTATAACATGCAAATCTTAGAAAAAACAATTATTCCTAGCTCATATGGATCAAAAGTTACTAAAATTATCCATGTGCTGCACAGTGGACAGCCATTGTGAAAGGTTGAATGTTCACCTTTCTGTCACTTATTGCTGTATGTGTGTGTTAAACTGGTTCTAATGAGGCGAATCTTTGACCGGACAGTGTTAATTTGTATAGAAATGAAAAATGTAATGAAGTAATACTATCACAAAATAGGCCTCATTAGGCCACATCATGTCCCTTTGTCTTGATGCATAATTTTGTTTACCCTGTTACATATTTTGGCTCTTTTCTGTTGCATAATTTCAATAACACTGATTACGCCTCAAATTATTAAAAACCCATATCGCACCGTACATTTTGAACACACTGTTGTTGGGACTGAATTAACATCTCAATGCTCATTTATTTCAGCCTGCTATTCAGGAAAGGCTTTAAAATCAACAGTTCCTATTCCAAAAAAATGACATTCAGAAGTGCCTTGCTTTTGCCTTGAATAGAAAATATTAGTGCTCTAGTTGTTCGTTAGAATTCTGTGGTGAATCTATATTTAGTAATTAGAGTGTTAACTGGGAGACTGCTGCTGCTGTTTTAAGTACATGTTTCTCTTATGGTTTCAAAATATTTTACTGAAAAATTTGAGAAGTCACAGAAAATGTGTACTCATTTTAGCTTTCTAGAGCACTACACATAATTAAAATGACACAAATAAGCCCCTCATTTTGTGTAATTTCTAAAGGAAATGCTTCCGGTTTTACAGTGTTGAATCCATCAAATGGCTTCAGGTTTGCCAACCTCTTGTCATAATTATAGAATGCTAGCGCTTTAGTTGCAATGAGAACGCAGTAAGAAGCTGCATTAGAAGACCGGGGAGTCAACTGACTGTCTGATCGAATGTTGTTAGTGCTGAAACATTTTATTTGAATCTGCTTGTTTGACTGCTTTACTGATATGGATGAGAAAGAAATTTGGGGCTGCATTAAAAATGTTCTCATTTTAGCTTTGTAGAGAGCTACCAATAATTTGTAACAGAAAATAACCCGCTTCATTTTCCTCATTTCTAAAGGAAATGCATTATGTTGTACAGCTTTGATTTCATCAACTTGGTATTCAGGTGTGCCACACTTATGTCATAAATGCAGAATGTTAATGCCCTAGTAGTTAATTTGAACACTCTGCAGTGTTGTCAGATTGAACCTTTTCCCTCACAAAGGAGTGACATTTTCCCACGTATTTGGGGAAAATCACAACTGGACAGTGTCTTAATATTTGGCTGTATTTGTGCTTGTGCATGTGCTTTTTCATGCATAAGGCAGCACGCCCCAATCCTTTATTTAATGTATCTAACTAATCTGCTCTCTCCCTGTCTCAGGCAGGCTCAGACCCTTCTCAGCCACATCCTCCCCAGGACGGTTTCCACCCTCAGCTCTGAGGCAGCAGCATTTTGTCACAGGTTCACACACAATTAGTTACATTAAGGTGCAATGGCATACTCTGTAAGGTAACTACGTTTGTCATTATCAACACCACACCCTGAGGTGTTTGCTTGCAGGGCCTACAGTCTGTTATAGTGCACAAAAGCCTTTCGAGTGATTGCTCTGTTTTAGGATAATCACTTGCCCAGTGCATGTCTATCCAAAATCCTCCAACAAGCAGGGTGGATGATACCCAGGAGGAAAGACAAGCTTGGCACAGACCAAGCCTGAGAGAGGCTGCAGCAAATAATTTCCTCTCCCTTTCCTTCTCCTTGCATTCAATTAAGAACTTCTCGAGTCCCTCATGCATGATGCTTTAGGCCTTACCTCAGAGTAAAGAGGAGAGGCACTTCTACCAGTCAGCCTACCCAACTGCTGCTGGGCTCAAGTCCCTGACCACATGAACCCAGCAAACTTCAGATGATGAATAATAGCTGTAAGATAACTCTGGTTGATAATGCACACACTGCAGAGATCTTTGTTTTGTCTAGTCATGGTCTTGATTTATCATAATGTAAAAAAAGCATAATGTGCTTGCTGCAAAGCACAACTCTTTTTTTTATTGAAGTTTATAAATGACAGTCCTTCAAAGGTAGCACAGTAAGCTATGAACTGCCATCCAGGAGCTATATGTAATCCGAACCACTGCATCACATTTTAAAACTGGACTTTGCGTATTTCTAGACCAAGCACTCTATATTGTACAATATATAATACCTACCAGTATGGATGATTTGTGACTTCTACATCTTGTAACCCTCGTTATCTTATATAACATTCCATGGACATTACTTTATGCCTTTTTATGATTAATTTTCTCTGTATAACATGTGTTTGTGATATATATCGCTGGGACACCGTACCCTCACCCTGGGATATGTAGTTCTGCAAATAAATTTGAATAAAAAATAATACTGTTTAAATTATTAATAGTGTAACCACTGAAACAGAGAGATACATCTGGCATGCTTACAATGCATACATATCTCTTACATGCCAGGGCTAAACAAAGTGAAAATTCTGCCTCTATATCATGGTTTCACTTAAGGACTAATTTATCATCATAGACTTTATTTCGGCCACAAGAGCCAGCCCAAAGAAATACATAGAAATATATAAATATATATATATATATATATATATATATATATATATATATATATATATATATATACATATGAATAAAGTAATGACAATAAATTTTGTAAAAAAAAATAAAAAAACTGAACACCTAAAAGCTCCTCATGAGTGTACTTCAGTACATAACTATTCATGCAAACACATCATGTAAGTGCAGATAACATTTTTGCTCTAAGAGTCCACATAGCTCCAAGAAATTTGCAGATGGTGGTAACCAGTGCCAAGTGAGTGTCTGATCTAAGGATTTGAAGAGCAGAAAAGTACCTATGAACTCCCAGTAGCCTAAAAGCAGGAGCAAGCCATTTCCTGTGAGGGGTTATATAAGCAGGGCAAATAAATAAAACATGAGGAGGTTTTCGATAGGAGCATTACAAGTTGGACAAGTGGTTACCCCCTCAGATGACCAATGACTAGTAAACAATCTTAGTGGTAAGGTTCCTACATGACCAAAATGGCATCCCAGAAAGCTTCATATTTACACATATCTTTCAGGTCGATAAAGTCACGTGACAGTTTGAAGTGGAGTGCTAACCCCAACACCTCAGAGTCTACCACACTCCAGTACTTCTTTTTAAGCTCAAGTTTTGACAGGAAGGGAGCAGTAGTTGGAGAATCCCAGAGTTCGCTGACCCCAAGTTTTAAGTTTGCATAGTGACTCTTTGATGTATCTGAGCCAAGGGATGCTAGGGGAGCAATCAATTTCCATTATGGCCTGCAGGGCTACAGTGTAAGGGGCAAGCTCTGGTGTAATCCAAAGCCGCCTCAAGTACAAGAGAGGGTGTAAGTGTGCCTTGTAACCTATACTTTTAATGTCCAAGTTCTTAGAAAGAGGAAGCAGCGGAGTACTCAAGAGAAGAGAGACGAGCTTTCTTAGAAAGATATTCTCAACACTTGATATATCTTGGGCTTTGGCATGGCCCCATAGTTCTGCACCATAAAGGGCAGAGCTCACAGCCTTGGCTTCATAGATCTGGAGTGCTGGACGTATCAGCTCAGTGTAAGGAAGGCCAAAATCTTTGATTAAAACCCCTGTGATTTATTTTTGTGTCAATACCTGCTTAGCAATGTGTGGCTTCCAAGACATGTTCTCCGATAGCATTAGGCTAAGACAGCTAAACGATTTCACCTCCAAGTATAACCTTCCCTTTAAAAGATCTAAGCGGATTAAACATCATAATTTTGGTTTTAGAGGTGTTGATTTTCAAGCCCTGGGCGGAACAGAATTCCTCAAAAAACATAAGGAGTTTCCGTAAGCCACTCCGGGTCTTAGATATCAAAATCAAATCAAATCAAATCAACAACATTTATAAAGTGCGCTACTCACCCGTGAGGGTCTCAAGGCGCTAGGGGGAGGGGGATTACTGCTTCTCGAAGAGCCAGGTCTTGAGTTGCCTCTAGAATGCAAGGTGGTCCTGGGTGGTCCTGAGGTTGGTGGGGAGGGAATTCCATGTCTTTGCTGCCAGGTAGGAGAAGGATTTCCCACCTGCCATGGTGCGGCGGATGCGAGGGACGGCGGCGAGTGCGAGGTTGGCGGAGCGAAGTTGGCGTGTGGGCTTGTAGAAACTGAGGCGACGGTTGAGGTAATCAGGTCCTTGTTGTGGAGTGCTTTGTGTGCGTGGGTGAGGAGCCGGAAAGTGATCCTTTTGTTGACGGGAAGCCAGTGCAGGTGTCTCAGGTGGGCGGAGATGTGGCTGTTGCGGGGTACGTTGAGGACGAGGCGGGCGGAGGCGTTTTGTATTAGCTGCAGACGTTTCTGGAGTTTAGCAGTGGTTCCTGAGTATAGGGTGTTACCGTAGTCCAGGCGGCTATTGACGAGGGCGTGGGTCACAGTCTTTCTGGTGTTGGCGGGGATCCAACGGAAGATCTTTCAGAGCATGCGGAGGGTGAGGAAGCAGGAAGATGATACGGCGTTGACTTGTTTGGTCATGGTGAGAAGTGGGTCCAGGATGAATCCGAGGTTGCGTGCGTGGTCTGAGGGGGTTGGTGCGGTGCCAAGGGCCGTGGGCCACCAGGAGTCGTTCCAGGCGGAAGGGGTGTTTCTGAGAATGAGGACTTCCGTTTTGTCTGAGTTCAGTTTCAGACGGCTGAGTTTCATCCATTCTGCGACGTCTTTCATTCCATCTTGCAGGTTGGTCTTGGCGCTGGTGGGGTCCTTGGTGAGGGAAAGTATCAGCTGAGTGTCGTCGGCGTAGGAGGTGATGTTTATGTTGTGTTTGCGTACGATGTCGGCGAGGGGGCTCATGTAGACATTGAAGAGAGTCGGGCTGAGCGAGGAGGCTTGTGGGACGCCGCAGATGATCTCGGTGGGGTCTGAGCGGAATGGTGGGAGGTAGATTCTTTGGGAGCGGTTGGAGAGGAAGGAGGTGATCCAGTCCAGGGCCTGTCCTTGGATACCGGTGGAGCGGAGGCGGGATATTAGGGTTCGGTGGCAGACGGTGTCGAAGGCAGCCAAGAGGTCGAGGAGGATGAGGGCGACTGTTTCTCCGTTGTCCATCAGAGTTCTGATGTCGTCTGTGACTGAGATGAGGGGGGTTTCTGTGCTGTGATTGGCTCGGAATCCGGACTGAGAGGGGTCGAGTAGGTTGTTGTCTTCAAGGAAGTTGGTGAGTTGCTTGTTGACGGTCTTCTCTATGACTTTGGCAGGGAAGGGGAGGAGCGAGATGGGGCGGAAGTTTTTCAGGTCGCTGGGGTCCGCCGTAGGTTTCTTCAGTAGGGCGTCGACTTCCGCGTGTTTCCAGCTCTTGGGGAAGGTGGCAGAAGCAAACGAGCTGTTGATGATGGTCTGGAGATGCGGGGCGATGATGTCGTTGGCTTTGTTGAAGATGAAGTGTGGGCAGGGGTCTGAGGGGGCACCGGATTGGATGGAGTTCATGGTAGCTTTGGTCTCTTCCGTGCTGATGTGAGTCCAGGCGTTGAGGGTGATAGCTGGGGTTGTAGGTTTGTGGTGGTTGGCTGTGTCTGGTGTGTGAAGCGTTCATGTAGGTCGGTGATCTTACGATGGAAGAAGGTGGCGAGGGAGTTGCAGAGTTCTTGTGAGGGCGTGATGGCGTTGGCGTTAGGATTGGAGAGCTCTTTGACAATGTTGAAGAGTTCTTTGCTGTTGTGTGTGTTCTTGTCCAGTCTGTCTGTGAAGGAAGTTCTTTTGGTGGCGTGGATCAGTTGGTGGTGTTCGCGGGTGGCGTTTTTGAGGGCAGACATGTTTTCTGCGGTGTGGTCCTTGCGCCAGGCTTTCTCGAGGGTGCAGCAGTTTTTTTTAGATTCCTTGAGGGTATCTGTGAACCAAAGTGGTTTCCTGGTGTTGGTCTGTCTTGGGAGACGTCTGAGGGGTGCGAGGTTGTCTGCGCAGTTGGTGATCCAATGCGTGAGGCTGAGGGCTGCATCGTTGGGGTCGGTGGAGAAGGTGGGTTGGTTGTCGCTGAGAGTGGAGAGAAGCTGTTCCACGGGGATTTTGTTCCAATGTCTGCGTGTGATGGGTTGTGTGCGGAGGTGGCGAGTCTCACGTCGGAAAGTGAAGTGGACACATCTGTGGTCGGTCCAGTGTATTACGGAGGAGTGGCTGAAGGATACGTGGTTGCTGGCGGAGAAGATGGGGTTGAGCGTGTGTCCGGCGATGTGGGTGGGGGTGTTCACCAGTTGCTTGAGACCGAGGTTGGCAAGGTTGTCGAGCAGGGCGGTGGTGTTGGGGTCGTTGTTCTGTTCCAGGTGGAAGTTGAGGTCGCCGAGGAGGATGTAGTCTGGCGAGGCAAGGGCGTGCAGGGAGATGAAGTCAGTGATAGAGTCGCTGAAGAGGGCGCGTGGTCCAGGGGGTCTGTAGTTGAGAGTTCCTCTGAGGGTGGTCCTGGGGTCGGTGTGGATCTGGAAGTGCAGGTGTTCGGCGGCGAGGGGGGTGTCTTCGGTGGAGGTGGTGACGTTGATGGAGTCCTTGAAGACGATGGCGATTCCTCCACCGACTTGGTTGGAGCGGTCTCTCCTGGAGATCTTGTAGCAGTCGGGGATGGCGATGGCAATGTCGGGGGCCGAAGAGGCATTCATCCTGGTCACAGTGATAAAGGCGACGTCCGGTGCGGTGGAGTCAAGGAGGTCCCATAGTTCAATGGCGTGCTTGTGGACGGAGCGTGCGTTGATCAGGATGCATTTGAGGTGGTTGTTGGCGCGTGGGCTGGCGGGCGGGGTGGTTTCGCGGTGGAAGGTGAGTTTGCAGGTGAGGCATGCGAAGGGTCCATGGGTGCGTTTAGGGTTTGCTTGGAAGCAGGTACTGGAGCACCCCGGGTTGAGGGCGTGGAGGGTGTTGGGGTCGTAGCGGTGCTGTGGGGTTTGGGGGTGCTGGGGGCCAGGGGTCGTGGCGCTGGGCACGGTCCATGCGTGGACGGGCGCAGGCGGGCTTGCCTTTGGCGCACCTTTGGTGCGCCAGCGGCGCGGCCGCACAGCGGCCGCCATAAGAGGGAGGAGGGGTCAGCTGGGGCGGGGGGCAGGAGGGGGGCGACGAATGGGAGCAGGGGGGCCGGGGCTGAGCAGGAGGTGGCGGCGGGAAAGCGGAGGGTAGGGGGTCAGGTGGAGGGGAGGGGAGAAAAGATAGGGGAGGGGGTTACAGAGGTGGAGGGGAGTAAGGAAGAAACAGAAGAGGAGAAGAGAGAAGAGTCAAGAACAGAAGAGAGAAGAGTCAAGAAGAAGAGTAAAGAAGAAGAGGAGAGAAGAGTCAAGAGAGAAGAGAGAGGAGTCAAGAAGAAGAGTCAGGCAGAAGAGGAGAGACCTGAGAAGCAGAGGGGAAGCGTCCAGAAGAAGAGGAGAGGCCACAGAGGAAGAAAAGGAACACGCAGAGAAAAGTACAGAGGAGGAGAAGAACACGCAGGACGGGTATCATCTGCAAATAGCAAGACGGGAACTTTATGCGTGCCTAAGAGTGGTGTGTCTGCCCCCACCTTGAGTAAAGAAGAAAAAAAGTGTTGATATATAAAGAGAACAAAGTTGAAGCAAGGACACACCCTTGGTGTACTCCCCTTGATACTGGAATTTTACCAGCAATCTGCCTCAGGTCGTCCCACCTAACATGTGCATAGTTGCCCTCATGAAGCAGTACTAGAAAAGATAGAATATGGGTGGGGATTGCCATCCCAGAGAGAACTTCTCACAACTTAATGTGAGGCACTAAGTCAAACGCTGATTTCAAATCAACAAAGGCAACGTACAGGTTACTCCTATCAATGAAGAACATATTCCAATATAGGAGCGGAAACCTAAAAGCTTGAAAAATAGTGAAAGTATTCTTCCAAAAGCCAGCTTGCAATGGACTAAGTATGTCATGCTCGGTCATCCAGTCCTGAATCTTCCCCTGCAGACAGTGGCAGAAAACTTTCTGCACACAGTCCAATAGGCTAGTTGGCCTGTAATTGCAAGGAAGGGCTCTATCGCCTTTTTTGAAGATAGGAACTACAACAGCACCCTTCTGTGTCTCAGGAATTGGTGCCCCACGGCTACTGCGTTGGATATGATAGTAATGTATCTTGACCAGACTTCAATATCAGAGAGAAACAGATCTGCTGCAACGTCATATGGACCAGATTCCCTACCACCCTTTAGAGTACCTAGTGAATGCACTACGTCCGAAAGAGTAAACAATTGCAGTGGTGAAGGGCTAGAAGTTGGGTCAATACTGGTACGAGAGACCTTATCAAATTCGCATAGCATACTGAAATGATCGACAAAGTGCATTCAGATAAAGTGGTCTACCCACTCTGCTGCAGCAATGTTCATTGTGACATTCAATACACTATTATCAGGACCTTGTGCAGCCAAGGACCAGATTTTAGTACAGTTCTTCTCGTTCGAACCGTCATTTAATGCATCTCACCGCTTATTGTCTTGCTCGCGTTTGGCTTTACAAATACTGGGCTTATAAGACTTCCTAGCTGTATGGATAGCAGCTGTATCCTTAGATTTGATGGCCTGGATCAAGAGTTTGTTTGAAGCTCTACATTCCTTGTTAAATCAGTGATTTGTCCCCTTGGGCCTTCCACCACCAGAGTCAGGACTTGCTATAAAGTGGGCCACAATGCTCACAAAATATAAAGCATGTGATGTAATTGTTTGCTCACTAGTAGTTACAGGACCTGTCTAATTTTCGGCCGTACTGACACTTTACTCCACTTAGGTGGCATTTATAATTAGTCATACTAATACCCAGTGATTGTTTAGGGGGCATATTAAATGTTGACATTTGATTACTCAAGGCAAGCATATGGATTGAGAGTGGATTGTGATTGCTCTCAGTTCTCTCAATAACTATCATATCAATAACTAGAGGCCGCAATCTTATATCAGCTAAGCAATAGTGGATTCTACTTGTGTGGTTGACCTTGTTGAAAGTATGACAACCCTTTGTGTCAGATTTTCTCCTGCCATTGAATGCTCTAAGCCCAAATTCAATGGTCAGTGTTTTTAGCTGGGCACCATTTGTGACCACCTTTTAATGGGTGGAATGTCCAAAAAAGGGACAGACCATGCCCAATCCTCCTCACAAGTAAACCCAAGCTTGTCCCAGTCAGAAGTTCAAACATGACATTGAAATCACCTGCCACAATGATTTTACATTTAAAGTGCCGGGGACATTGCCTTAGGAATGTCTCCAAAATGCGGAAAGTATCAGAAGAGTATCACGTTTACCCCAAATAGTACCCGAATGCCTAATATGTCAGGGGAGTCAATGTGTAACTGAGATATATGGCAGTTTAATGATGTTCTAGCCAATATACTTAAACCCCTAGATGGTCTACCCCTATTACTAGTAAGTGCTGGAGTGTAGAAGTTTAAGTAGTCAGACCGAACCAGTGGAATGTCTGCCCCAAGTTTCCTGAAAAAGGCAGACATCATGGTCCTCAATTAAAGAAATGAAGGCTGGAAGAAAGACAACAGATCTTAAACCTGCCACATTCCAGGAAGCATATCGTACCCCAACACTTTGCGAATCTGCCTTGACCGTAGATGTACTGTTAGCACAATTGGCTAAGTGATCCGGAGTTGTCTAGTAAGGTCTATCAGAAGAAGTGGATGTGACATTGGCAGAATTGGCTAACTGGTCTTAGTTGACTGGTGAGATCTATCAAGAGAAGAAGAGTGAGTGGTCTCAGAGTCAGGAGTAGGGGTAACACCAGAACCAGAGCTAATTACATCATATGAGGAGGGAGCCCGAGAAGGTGGATCTAAATGGGTCTCAGATATTACTTTAAGACAATGATTCACATTTAGATCAGGTGAGCTACACCCCAAATTGGGGGTAAGCCAAGCCTTGTGATGGGGAAAAGCCTAGGGTATTTGAACTGAATGCAAGAATGCCTAGGAGCACTTGTCCCGGCATCTAGGGCCACCAAATGGTCTACCATATTCTAGTCCCTGAATGTTAACTCAATCACATCATGGTGTGTGTCAGGATCAGTCATTTTAACTGCCTCAATTATGTCCTTACATACCATAGAGTAACAGCCTCTCACATGACAGATCAGTGAATAGCCTTGTTTCTGACAGATTCTCCTCCTTCCCTAGGAGCCGCTGGATATAGTTTGAGCACATTGACCACCACAACAGTATTGGTACGTTTGGACCAATTGGCAACAGGGTGTATAACATGATTGGAGGCATTATGATCCACAGATTTGGAAAATTGACATCAGGCTATTGATTCCCTAACCCTGATTGGGCAATTACATGTGGGAACCTGCCTAGGGTTCCCAGTTCTGCCACCGGCTGGACAGTGATCAACACAGGGAACCAAGCTGACAGCATCTGAATAGGTAATACAAGTATTCTTATTATTGTAGGTTGACAAAGGCAATTTAGGTAACAGGGCCTGAGGCCTAAAGGACTGTGGGGGTTATTCTAACTTTGGAGGAGTGTTAATCCGTCCCAAAAGTGACGGTAAAGTGACGGATATACCACCAGCCGTATTACGAGTTCCATAGGATATAATGGACTCGTAATACGGCTGGTGGTAAATCCGTCACTTTTCCGTCACTTTTGGGATGGATTAACACCTCCTCCAAAGTTAGAATAACCCCCTGTGTGTGGAACTATGAACATGATCCAAAATGGTTGTCGCATCTTTTTGCATTAACAGTTTAACCATAGAGGTTAAAATATTTACCATAGATTTAGGCTCGGTCACCTCACACTTTAAATCTTGTGTGTGGGAAGTGTACGAGGCCTCAGACATAAGAGGGTTTACATTTGCATCTAGGATCACACCTGCCATGGTACTTAGATCTGAAATGTCATTTAAACGCGAAAGTGATTGCTACAGTGAAGGATATCACTGTCAACATATGATGGCTCAATCACCAGTACTGAGGTAATGTGGGTAATAGCATGTCCCCCCCTCCGTCCTACGGGAGATGAATCCTGTGTTCAGGTTTTATAAACATATCTGGGATTTTCCTGTGATACACCCCCAAGCTAACTGGGGTGCATGCACTCTGGGTGCCTTCAGAGACACTGACAGGGGAAGAGGTAAATATTGCCACACATTCAACCGGGAGATTATTGATTCTTTCTATCACACAATTGTGTGCTGCATGCTTTTGCCTCTTATGTTATTTCTTGTGTACCACCACAACCCTGCCCTCAGTTGCCTTTCTTTTGCACATCAATAATACTATATTCAATATATGGGTGGTCCCTTGACAAGCAAGTCAGTAATGCATGTGATACAGAGGTTAATAAGATGAGGCAGGAAGAAAAGATGACAGTTCGAGAGGCTATAGAAGTCTGACATCACTCAGAGGAAGCAGCCACACATTATAAGGTAAGAGACTAAGCAAGACAGTTGGAAGACCCAGGGTCGTGCACCCAGGCGATGATTGAGGCAATGTCAAAATTGTAAATATTGCCAGGACTGATGAAATGGGAGACCAAATCCTTCATGGAGCACTGCAAAGGATTTAAGAGCACCCTGTTCGAGGACTTGATGAAGGCTGTAGATACCCATATAATGCCACACCTCCCAGTAGTTGGAGAATCCCAGAGTTCGCTGACCCCAAGTTTTAAGTTTGCATAGTGACTCTTTGATGTATCTGAGCCAAGGGATGCTAGGGGAGCAATCAATTTCCATTATGGCCTGCAGGGCTACAGTGTAAGGGGCAAGCTCTGGTGTAATCCAAAGCCGCCTCAAGTACAAGAGAGGGTGTAAGTGTGCCTTGTAACCTATACTTTTAATGTCCAAGTTCTTAGAAAGAGGAAGCAGCGGAGTACTCAAGAGAAGAGAGACGAGCTTTCTTAGAAAGATATTCTCAACACTTGATATATCTTGGGCTTTGGCATGGCCCCATAGTTCTGCACCATAAAGGGCAGAGCTCACAGCCTTGGCTTCATAGATCTGGAGTGCTGGACGTATCAGCTCAGTGTAAGGAAGGCCAAAATCTTTGATTAAAACCCCTGTGATTTATTTTTGTGTCAATACCTGCTTAGCAATGTGTGGCTTCCAAGACATGTTCTCCGATAGCATTAGGCTAAGACAGCTAAACGATTTCACCTCCAAGTATAACCTTCCCTTTAAAAGATCTAAGCGGATTAAACATCATAATTTTGGTTTTAGAGGTGTTGATTTTCAAGCCCTGGGCGGAACAGAATTCCTCAAAAAACATAAGGAGTTTCCGTAAGCCACTCCGGGTCTTAGATATCAAAATCAAATCAAATCAAATCAACAACATTTATAAAGTGCGCTACTCACCCGTGAGGGTCTCAAGGCGCTAGGGGGAGGGGGATTACTGCTTCTCGAAGAGCCAGGTCTTGAGTTGCCTCTAGAATGCAAGGTGGTCCTGGGTGGTCCTGAGGTTGGTGGGGAGGGAATTCCATGTCTTTGCTGCCAGGTAGGAGAAGGATTTCCCACCTGCCATGGTGCGGCGGATGCGAGGGACGGCGGCGAGTGCGAGGTTGGCGGAGCGAAGTTGGCGTGTGGGCTTGTAGAAACTGAGGCGACGGTTGAGGTAATCAGGTCCTTGTTGTGGAGTGCTTTGTGTGCGTGGGTGAGGAGCCGGAAAGTGATCCTTTTGTTGACGGGAAGCCAGTGCAGGTGTCTCAGGTGGGCGGAGATGTGGCTGTTGCGGGGTACGTTGAGGACGAGGCGGGCGGAGGCGTTTTGTATTAGCTGCAGACGTTTCTGGAGTTTAGCAGTGGTTCCTGAGTATAGGGTGTTACCGTAGTCCAGGCGGCTATTGACGAGGGCGTGGGTCACAGTCTTTCTGGTGTTGGCGGGGATCCAACGGAAGATCTTTCAGAGCATGCGGAGGGTGAGGAAGCAGGAAGATGATACGGCGTTGACTTGTTTGGTCATGGTGAGAAGTGGGTCCAGGATGAATCCGAGGTTGCGTGCGTGGTCTGAGGGGGTTGGTGCGGTGCCAAGGGCCGTGGGCCACCAGGAGTCGTTCCAGGCGGAAGGGGTGTTTCTGAGAATGAGGACTTCCGTTTTGTCTGAGTTCAGTTTCAGACGGCTGAGTTTCATCCATTCTGCGACGTCTTTCATTCCATCTTGCAGGTTGGTCTTGGCGCTGGTGGGGTCCTTGGTGAGGGAAAGTATCAGCTGAGTGTCGTCGGCGTAGGAGGTGATGTTTATGTTGTGTTTGCGTACGATGTCGGCGAGGGGGCTCATGTAGACATTGAAGAGAGTCGGGCTGAGCGAGGAGGCTTGTGGGACGCCGCAGATGATCTCGGTGGGGTCTGAGCGGAATGGTGGGAGGTAGATTCTTTGGGAGCGGTTGGAGAGGAAGGAGGTGATCCAGTCCAGGGCCTGTCCTTGGATACCGGTGGAGCGGAGGCGGGATATTAGGGTTCGGTGGCAGACGGTGTCGAAGGCAGCCAAGAGGTCGAGGAGGATGAGGGCGACTGTTTCTCCATTGTCCATCAGAGTTCTGATGTCGTCTGTGACTGAGATGAGGGGGGTTTCTGTGCTGTGATTGGCTCGGAATCCGGACTGAGAGGGGTCGAGTAGGTTGTTGTCTTCAAGGAAGTTGGTGAGTTGCTTGTTGACGGTCTTCTCTATGACTTTGGCAGGGAAGGGGAGGAGCGAGATGGGGCGGAAGTTTTTCAGGTCGCTGGGGTCCGCCGTAGGTTTCTTCAGTAGGGCGTCGACTTCCGCGTGTTTCCAGCTCTTGGGGAAGGTGGCAGAAGCAAACGAGCTGTTGATGATGGTCTGGAGATGCGGGGCGATGATGTCGTTGGCTTTGTTGAAGATGAAGTGTGGGCAGGGGTCTGAGGGGGCACCGGATTGGATGGAGTTCATGGTAGCTTTGGTCTCTTCCGTGCTGATGTGAGTCCAGGCGTTGAGGGTGATAGCTGGGGTTGTAGGTTTGTGGTGGTTGGCTGTGTCTGGTGTGTGAAGCGTTCATGTAGGTCGGTGATCTTACGATGGAAGAAGGTGGCGAGGGAGTTGCAGAGTTCTTGTGAGGGCGTGATGGCGTTGGCGTTAGGATTGGAGAGCTCTTTGACAATGTTGAAGAGTTCTTTGCTGTTGTGTGTGTTCTTGTCCAGTCTGTCTGTGAAGGAAGTTCTTTTGGTGGCGCGGATCAGTTGGTGGTGTTCGCGGGTGGCGTTTTTGAGGGCAGACATGTTTTCTGCGGTGTGGTCCTTGCGCCAGGCTTTCTCGAGGGTGCAGCAGTTTTTTTTAGATTCCTTGAGGGTATCTGTGAACCAAAGTGGTTTCCTGGTGTTGGTCTGTCTTGGGAGACGTCTGAGGGGTGCGAGGTTGTCTGCGCAGTTGGTGATCCAATGCGTGAGGCTGAGGGCTGCATCGTTGGGGTCGGTGGAGAAGGTGGGTTGGTTGTCGCTGAGAGTGGAGAGAAGCTGTTCCGCGGGGATTTTGTTCCAATGTCTGCGTGTGATGGGTTGTGTGCGGAGGTGGCGAGTCTCACGTCGGAAGGTGAAGTGGACACATCTGTGGTCGGTCCAGTGTATTACGGAGGAGTGGCTGAAGGATACGTGGTTGCTGGCGGAGAAGATGGGGTTGAGCGTGTGTCCGGCGATGTGGGTGGGGGTGTTCACCAGTTGCTTGAGACCGAGGTTGGCAAGGTTGTCGAGCAGGGCGGTGGTGTTGGGGTCGTTGTTCTGTTCCAGGTGGAAGTTGAGGTCGCCGAGGAGGATGTAGTCTGGCGAGGCAAGGGCGTGCAGGGAGATGAAGTCAGTGATAGAGTCGCTGAAGAGGGCGCGTGGTCCAGGGGGTCTGTAGTTGAGAGTTCCTCTGAGGGTGGTCCTGGGGTCGGTGTGGATCTGGAAGTGCAGGTGTTCGGCGGCGAGGGGGGTGTCTTCGGTGGAGGTGGTGACGTTGATGGAGTCCTTGAAGACGATGGCGATTCCTCCACCGACTTGGTTGGAGCGGTCTCTCCTGGAGATCTTGTAGCAGTCGGGGATGGCGATGGCAATGTCGGGGGCCGAAGAGGCATTCATCCTGGTCACAGTGATAAAGGCGACGTCCGGTGCGGTGGAGTCAAGGAGGTCCCATAGTTCAATGGCGTGCTTGTGGACGGAGCGTGCGTTGATCAGGATGCATTTGAGGTGGTTGTTGGCGCGTGGGCTGGCGGGCGGGGTGGTTTCGCGGTGGAAGGTGAGTTTGCAGGTGAGGCATGCGAAGGGTCCATGGGTGCGTTTAGGGTTTGCTTGGAAGCAGGTACTGGAGCACCCCGGGTTGAGGGCGTGGAGGGTGTTGGGGTCGTAGCGGTGCTGTGGGGTTTGGGGGTGCTGGGGGCCAGGGATCGTGGCGCTGGGCACGGTCCATGCTTGGACGGGCGCAGGCGGGCTTGCCTTTGGCGCACCTTTGGTGCGCCAGCGGCGCGGCCGCACAGCGGCCGCCATAAGAGGGAGGAGGGGTCAGCTGGGGCGGGGGGCAGGAGGGGGGCGACGAATGGGAGCAGGGGGGCCGGGGCTGAGCAGGAGGTGGCGGCGGGAAAGCGGAGGGTAGGGGGTCAGGTGGAGGGGAGGGGAGAAAAGATAGGGGAGGGGGTTACAGAGGTGGAGGGGAGTAAGGAAGAAACAGAAGAGGAGAAGAGAGAAGAGTCAAGAACAGAAGAGAGAAGAGTCAAGAAGAAGAGTAAAGAAGAAGAGGAGAGAAGAGTCAAGAGAGAAGAGAGAGGAGTCAAGAAGAAGAGTCAGGCAGAAGAGGAGAGACCTGAGAAGCAGAGGGGAAGCGTCCAGAAGAAGAGGAGAGGCCACAGAGGAAGAAAAGGAACACGCAGAGAAAAGTACAGAGGAGGAGAAGAACACGCAGGACGGGTATCATCTGCAAATAGCAAGACGGGAACTTTATGCGTGCCTAAGAGTGGTGTGTCTGCCCCCACCTTGAGTAAAGAAGAAAAAAAGTGTTGATATATAAAGAGAACAAAGTTGAAGCAAGGACACACCCTTGGTGTACTCCCCTTGATACTGGAATTTTACCAGCAATCTGCCTCAGGTCGTCCCACCTAACATGTGCATAGTTGCCCTCATGAAGCAGTACTAGAAAAGATAGAATATGGGTGGGGATTGCCATCCCAGAGAGAACTTCTCACAACTTAATGTGAGGCACTAAGTCAAACGCTGATTTCAAATCAACAAAGGCAACGTACAGGTTACTCCTATCAATGAAGAACATATTCCAATATAGGAGCGGAAACCTAAAAGCTTGAAAAATAGTGAAAGTATTCTTCCAAAAGCCAGCTTGCAATGGACTAAGTATGTCATGCTCGGTCATCCAGTCCTGAATCTTCCCCTGCAGACAGTGGCAGAAAACTTTCTGCACACAGTCCAATAGGCTAGTTGGCCTGTAATTGCAAGGAAGGGCTCTATCGCCTTTTTTGAAGATAGGAACTACAACAGCACCCTTCTGTGTCTCAGGAATTGGTGCCCCACGGCTACTGCGTTGGATATGATAGTAATGTATCTTGACCAGACTTCAATATCAGAGAGAAACAGATCTGCTGCAACGTCATATGGACCAGATTCCCTACCACCCTTTAGAGTACCTAGTGAATGCACTACGTCCGAAAGAGTAAACAATTGCAGTGGTGAAGGGCTAGAAGTTGGGTCAATACTGGTACGAGAGACCTTATCAAATTCGCATAGCATACTGAAATGATCGACAAAGTGCATTCAGATAAAGTGGTCTACCCACTCTGCTGCAGCAATGTTCATTGTGACATTCAATACACTATTATCAGGACCTTGTGCAGCCAAGGACCAGATTTTAGTACAGTTCTTCTCGTTCGAACCGTCATTTAATGCATCTCACCGCTTATTGTCTTGCTCGCGTTTGGCTTTACAAATACTGGGCTTATAAGACTTCCTAGCTGTATGGATAGCAGCTGTATCCTTAGATTTGATGGCCTGGATCAAGAGTTTGTTTGAAGCTCTACATTCCTTGTTAAATCAGTGATTTGTCCCCTTGGGCCTTCCACCACCAGAGTCAGGACTTGCTATAAAGTGGGCCACAATGCTCACAAAATATAAAGCATGTGATGTAATTGTTTGCTCACTAGTAGTTACAGGACCTGTCTAATTTTCGGCCGTACTGACACTTTACTCCACTTAGGTGGCATTTATAATTAGTCATACTAATACCCAGTGATTGTTTAGGGGGCATATTAAATGTTGACATTTGATTACTCAAGGCAAGCATATGGATTGAGAGTGGATTGTGATTGCTCTCAGTTCTCTCAATAACTATCATATCAATAACTAGAGGCCGCAATCTTATATCAGCTAAGCAATAGTGGATTCTACTTGTGTGGTTGACCTTGTTGAAAGTATGACAACCCTTTGTGTCAGATTTTCTCCTGCCATTGAATGCTCTAAGCCCAAATTCAATGGTCAGTGTTTTTAGCTGGGCACCATTTGTGACCACCTTTTAATGGGTGGAATGTCCAAAAAAGGGACAGACCATGCCCAATCCTCCTCACAAGTAAACCCAAGCTTGTCCCAGTCAGAAGTTCAAACATGACATTGAAATCACCTGCCACAATGATTTTACATTTAAAGTGCCGGGGACATTGCCTTAGGAATGTCTCCAAAATGCGGAAAGTATCAGAAGAGTATCACGTTTACCCCAAATAGTACCCGAATGCCTAATATGTCAGGGGAGTCAATGTGTAACTGAGATATATGGCAGTTTAATGATGTTCTAGCCAACATACTTAAACCCCTAGATGGTCTACCCCTATTACTAGTAAGTGCTGGAGTGTAGAAGTTTAAGTAGTCAGACCGAACCAGTGGAATGTCTGCCCCAAGTTTCCTGAAAAAGGCAGACATCATGGTCCTCAATTAAAGAAATGAAGGCTGGAAGAAAGACAACAGATCTTAAACCTGCCACATTCCAGGAAGCATATCGTACCCCAACACTTTGCGAATCTGCCTTGACCGTAGATGTACTGTTAGCACAATTGGCTAAGTGATCCGGAGTTGTCTAGTAAGGTCTATCAGAAGAAGTGGATGTGACATTGGCAGAATTGGCTAACTGGTCTTAGTTGACTGGTGAGATCTATCAAGAGAAGAAGAGTGAGTGGTCTCAGAGTCAGGAGTAGGGGTAACACCAGAACCAGAGCTAATTACATCATATGAGGAGGGAGCCCGAGAAGGTGGATCTAAATGGGTCTCAGATATTACTTTAAGACAATGATTCACATTTAGATCAGGTGAGCTACACCCCAAATTGGGGGTAAGCCAAGCCTTGTGATGGGGAAAAGCCTAGGGTATTTGAACTGAATGCAAGAATGCCTAGGAGCACTTGTCCCGGCATCTAGGGCCACCAAATGGTCTACCATATTCTAGTCCCTGAATGTTAACTCAATCACATCATGGTGTGTGTCAGGATCAGTCATTTTAACTGCCTCAATTATGTCCTTACATACCATAGAGTAACAGCCTCTCACATGACAGATCAGTGAATAGCCTTGTTTCTGACAGATTCTCCTTCTTCCCTAGGAGCCGCTGGATATAGTTTGACCACATTGACCACCACAACAGTATTGGTACGTTTGGACCAATTGGCAACAGGGTGTATAACATGATTGGAGGCATTATGATCCACAGATTTGGAAAATTGACATCAGGCTATTGATTCCCTAACCCTGATTGGGCAATTACATGTGGGAACCTGCCTAGGGTTCCCAGTTCTGCCACCGGCTGGACAGTGATCAACACAGGGAACCAAGCTGACAGCATCTGGATAGGTAATACAAGTATTCTTATTATTGTAGGTTGACAAAGGCAATTTAGGTAACAGGGCCTGAGGCCTAAAGGACTGTGGGGGTTATTCTAACTTTGGAGGAGTGTTAATCCGTCCCAAAAGTGACGGTAAAGTGACGGATATACCACCAGCCGTATTACGAGTTCCATAGGATATAATGGACTCGTAATACGGCTGGTGGTAAATCCGTCACTTTTCCGTCACTTTTGGGATGGATTAACACCTCCTCCAAAGTTAGAATAACCCCCTGTGTGTGGAACTATGAACATGATCCAAAATGGTTGTCGCATCTTTTTGCATTAACAGTTTAACCATAGAGGTTAAAATATTTACCATAGATTTAGGCTCGGTCACCTCACACTTTAAATCTTGTGTGTGGGAAGTGTACGAGGCCTCAGACATAAGAGGGTTTACATTTGCATCTAGGATCACACCTGCCATGGTACTTAGATCTGAAATGTCATTTAAACGCGAAAGTGATTGCTACAGTGAAGGATATCACTGTCAACATATGATGGCTCAATCACCAGTACTGAGGTAATGTGGGTAATAGCATGTCCCCCCCTCCGTCCTACGGGAGATGAATCCTGTGTTCAGGTTTTATAAACATATCTGGGATTTTCCTGTGATACACCCCCAAGCTAACTGGGGTGCATGCACTCTGGGTGCCTTCAGAGACACTGACAGGGGAAGAGGTAAATATTGCCACACATTCAACCGGGAGATTATTGATTCTTTCTATCACACAATTGTGTGCTGCATGCTTTTGCCTCTTATGTTATTTCTTGTGTACCACCACAACCCTGCCCTCAGTTGCCTTTCTTTTGCACATCAATAATACTATATTCAATATATGGGTGGTCCCTTGACAAGCAAGTCAGTAATGCATGTGATACAGAGGTTAATAAGATGAGGCAGGAAGAAAAGATGACAGTTCGAGAGGCTATAGAAGTCTGACATCACTCAGAGGAAGCAGCCACACATTATAAGGTAAGAGACTAAGCAAGACAGTTGGAAGACCCAGGGTCGTGCACCCAGGCGATGATTGAGGCAATGTCAAAATTGTAAATATTGCCAGGACTGATGAAATGGGAGACCAAATCCTTCATGGAGCACTGCAAAGGATTTAAGAGCACCCTGTTCGAGGACTTGATGAAGGCTGTAGATACCCATATAATGCCACACCTCCCAATTCAGCATCTAGCCACCTCTATGGATGCTAGAGTTTCCCCATAAGGGTGCATGGTCATGAAGAAAAGGATTCACCCCAAAGTGGCTGTGGAGCTGCCTCCATGATTTGACCATGGCTTGCAGCATTGAGTTGGTGGGACTCGGCATAGATGTGCCACTCTGGTAAAGTGAGCGTAGTCCCTGCTGGACACTCAGCAGGATAAGCTCCACCAGCACCCACTGCAGCAGATCCAGAGTCCCGGGAAGCATGGAAGCGAGATGTGCCAAGTGCAGAGCCAGAGGGTAGTGCTCCACCAAGGTAAGCCCAGGCCCCCACAAGATTGGTGGGTCAGGACTTTGCTACTGGCTAACTGGGGCCGGGAAGTCCCCCAGACAAAAGATCGTATGCTCCAGTCCATAGAATGCAGCAAAGAAAAAGGGACCAGTAGGGGCAGCATGCAGAGGATGTAGGTGTATCATGGCAGTGTCACCATCCGAACCACCTGTACCCAGCTCCATAACAAGAGCCAAAGATGGGTCCAACTTTGTACATGCAAGCAGTGGATTGAGGTTATCTACTACTTTGCAGTCTAGTCCTTGGTTTACATAAACTTCCAGGTACCCAAGGTGCAAGGACTTCTATTGAAAAGGATAAGCAGAGACTGCCACCCTGGTGGTCACCCGTGACATGAATATTGCCTCACTGTTGCCCCACTTAACCCGATTCCCCGGGAGCATCGCAAAGCCAGAAAGGATGCCCAGGAAGGCCAGGAGGGAATAAGGAACGTCAGAGACGGTAAGCAATATGTCATCGGCAAAAAGATCAATGGTGGATGTCCCACAGGAGATGGTAATACCAGTAAGGTGCGGGAATTGATAAATAGAGGCAGCAAGAGATTGCAGGGTAAGAAGGAAAAGCAAGGGTGAAAGTGGGTAGCACTCCTGGGGCCCCTGTCAGACTGACAACGAGTCAGAGAGAAAGCCTCCAAATTAACTTGGGCAGTAGGCGAATCATAGAGCCATCAAAATTTAGCCACACAGTTGTCCCCCAGACCAAACTGTCAGATGGTTGCAAAGAGGTATCCCCACTCAATCCTATTGAATGACTTCTCTGCATCCAGTGAGATGGAGTTAGGTCATTATCCTGCAGGTCTATGGCTGACCACAGGGCATGAGCAAGTGTGCAGAGGTGATTTCTAAAGTAGTGAATCCCACCTGTGTATGGTGGATCAAAGACATGATCACAGCTCGAAGGTAAGCTGCCAGCACCCTGGCAAGTATCTTGATGACCCTGTTAAGCAGGGAGCTGGACCTATAGTTCCCGCAAAGTAGGGGGTCATTCCCTGGCTTAGAAAGTACTGCTTCTCATGGAGATGGAGCCGAAGAAGCCTGTTTGATTGGCCTAATGAAAGCCCTCATAGAGGGAGTATCATCTTCTAGAGGGAAAAGCCATCTTCTTGAGCCTGTGCAATCTCTGTACTACTGATTAACCTCTTTAGTAAGCCTCTGCTGGACTCATTGAGGCTGGGGAGGTGCACACTATCAAAAAAAGCCTCCAGACGGACAGGGTCACATGCCATTCATGGAGTGTACAGAGTCCAGTTGAATTTTGCCAACTTGTTGACAATGTCTTTTGGGTGAGTGAGGATAGTGCCATGGATTTAGTGGCCAGGATGGCAAGAGCTGCCCCCTGTAGGTGCAACTGGGCCACCAACATTCATCCCCCTTCTAGCCTTGCTCAAAGTGATGACTTTTAATTTGTTGAAGCACATACTAGGCTTTAGAGGTGAACAGTGTGTTGAGATCCATACGGGCTTTCTCCAAGCAGCAGTGAAGAGGGGATGAGGTATTGTCAGAGTAGAGGCATGAGGGATGCAATCTCATCTTCCAAGGCCCCTTGTGGGGACACCCACTGAAAGTTGGCAAATACCACATATCGCATGAGCTGGCCATAGAGAGTTGCTTCAGGGGCAGCCCATAAAACCCAGGGGGAAGTGACAGACCCCCTATTGTGTTCCAGATGAGTGAAAATAAAGGATTGGAGCTGAGTGTTGCACCACGGAGTACGGTAGCGCAAGATGCTTAAACGTCACGGCTTGCATCAAAGGGAAGAAAGTCCTATGTCCAGGGAAAGCAGGATCGGAGAATGGTCAGAAAGCATGCCCTCTGGAATCCTAGAGTCCTGGGAGAGGGCAACCACTGTCTTAGAGACCAAGAATTGGTCCAGACGGAACTGGGTGCCATATACCAGTGATAAAAAAAGGGTACTACCAGACCTCGGGGCACGAGAGTTGCCAAAGATCACAAGGCCATTGTCAGAAGTAATATTCCCTAGGAGGGCCTGATCCACTTTATTAAGTACATCCAGTGGGCCGCTGTGGTTGAGTACCACATCTCATGTGAGGTTCCAATCTTTCACCTGTTTTAGTTTATCCTTCATTATATAAGCATATTTGTTTTTTGCAAATGTGTTCCTGTAGATTTACTTTCATGCAAAATATGGCACTTGTGTAGGGCATATTGTGATCTGACTTGCTTCTTGGTGTTTGAGTGAGTTCAGGGTGTAGATGGGTATGGTGCATTCCTGTGTTCCCCCCTTTGCTGGCACTAAATTGAGCTGCCTTGCACCACGAAAGCATCCTTGCACCATCGTGCAAGGATGTCTGTGTTGAAGGGTTTGATTGTTTATGTGCGGGACGGTATCCCTTCCTGCACATAAACAATCACTAAAGGTGATTTGACACTTCTGGTGCCAAAGCACCATTTTGAAAGACTGTTTATGTGCAGGAAGGGACACCTTCCCACACATAAACAATAATTTCTGGCATTTTGCTCTTTCTATGCGTGCTGCAGTAAGCAGCACACACAGAAAAAGCAAAAAACAAGGAGGAATAAAAGTATTCCTTGTTGCGCCATGCTAATGCCACCGCTGGGGTGGTGTTAGATTTTGGTACTGCCTCAGATTTATGAAAACACACCCATAGCAACACCCTTTGCACACCCCTTCCATGCAAAGTGCTGTGTGTAAAGGGGCCGTATTTACAAGGTGGCGTTAAGCCACAAAAAGTGGCTTAATGTCTCCTTGTAAATACAGCACAGGGTATAGCGCCACCGGAGCGTCAGGTAAAGTGACGCTCTGGTGGCACTAGGGCTCATAACTATGCCCCTAAATCTGAACAATCCAGGACAGGTTGGAGCATTGTCTATCGACCATGGAAAAACATCTCAATTGCATCCCAGATAAAGAACAGGAGCCCTGGCACCTGTGGAACAAGCTCATAGGCAAGGAAAATAGAAGCAGAAGGGACAATAGGCCTGATTCTGACTATGGCGGGAGGCCGAGGCCGCCCGCCAAAGTCCCGCCGACAAATGACCGCACCACGGTCAAAAGACCGCGGCGGCCATTCTTACATTTCCGGTGGGCCGGCGGGTGCTCTCCAAAAGAGCGCCCGCCGGCCCAGCGGAAATGCCCCTGCAACGAGGATGCCGGCTCCAAATGGAGCCGGCGGAGTTGCAGGGGTGCGACGGGTGCAGTGGCACCCGTCGCGATTTTCACTGTCTGCTCAGCAGACAGTGAAAATCATGGTGGGGCCCTGTTAGGGGGCCCCTGCACTGCCCATGCCAGTGGCATGGGCAGTGCAGGGGCCCCCAGGGGCCCCACGACACCCGTAACCGCCAGCCTATTCCTGGCGGTGAAAACCGCCAGGAACAGGCTGGCGGTAAGGGGGTCGGAATCCCCATGGCGGCGCTGCTTGCAGCGCCGCCATGGGGATTCCCTGGGCCAGGGGAAAACGGCGGGAAACCGCCGGTTCCCCTTTTCTGACCGCGGCGTTACCGCCGCGGTCAGAATGGCACTGGAAGCACCGCCAGCCTGTTGGCGGTGCTTCCTCTGCCCTCTGCCCTGGCGGTGTTACACCGCCAGGGTTAGAATGAGGGCCAATGTCTGGTTTTATGGATTTTCTGAATGCGCAGAGGGCTCTGATGTCAGGGGCTTTGCTTCCAGGAATTACCATAGTTTTTTTTACCGCTATTAATAAAAATCGTTCAATGCTTCGGTCTATAAAGTTAAAAACATGAATACGGGGACAAAGTCTCTTTGATGACCGCCCTACTTACTGCCCTGGGTGGGTGATCGGTGTAAAGGAGCTGCATGACCTGATGAGGTTGCACAATTCAGCAGTGGTATAAGAGTGGAACAGTGCAAATGACGTAGGGGAATGAAGTGTAATAAGACAAGATCTGTGATGACAGTGTTAGAAGAGGTGTGGAGCATTAGAGTTGTGATGGTGGGGTGGGGGTATTGACAAACATTTTGGTGAAGGGGTCTTTTTCTTTTTTTCTCCAGAAATCTTGCATTCATTTGGTCCCACAAAAAACCCATATTCCTCTTGCAAACACTGGGAGCTTTAGTTTAGTTTTTGCTGCAACACAAAGATAATGATAGATCTTGTATAACATTTAGTCAAGTTGAAGGAATTTGAAGTGGAGGGCAAGAGACATGCCAGAATAAGTAACTGTCTCCTATCTGTAGTGAACGTTTTACCTTCAGGCTGTGGACCTCTAGTATTATGGTGAACAAAAATGCAACTTACCAAACATGTCAAACTGCAGTTGCACTAACCTCAGGGTGTTTTTTATATGTGTGTCGTGTGTTGGCAATCCTGCAAGATCTTTTTAATGTACTAGTTTACATTCTCACATTTGGATTTCATTAGGGTGGGTTATAGTCTGCTATTGTAAAGTTAATTCGTCAATACCTGGTTCATGTTTGGATTTATGGTGCCTGAGGTACCAGTTAGAAGGTCACAGTGGGGACTGATCTTAAAAATCTGTATTTGTTAATAGAATCTGGACATGATTGCAGACATGCATAGCTGCCCACTGAACCTCCTGCAATTATTGTGTATATATTGAATAGAAATTACAATGATGCTTCACACATCTTGAAAACTAATGTTTGCATTGTAGGAAAGTAGCCTCTTTGTAGCCTTGTTACCCCCCCAACTTTTGGCCTGTTTGTGAGTATATGTCAGGGTGTTTTCACTGTCTCACTGGGATCCTGCTAGCCAGGGCCCAGTGCTCATAGTGAAAACCCTATGTTGACAGTGTGGTTGTTATGTGTCACTGGGATCCTGCTAGCCAGGACCCCAGTGCTCATAAGTATGTGCCCTGTATGTGTTCCCTGTGTGGTGACTAACTGTCTCACTGAGGCTCTGCTAACCAGAACCTCAGTGGTTATGCTCTTTCTGCTTTCCAAATTTGTCACTAACAGGATAGTGACTAAATTTACCAATTCACATTGGCATACTGGTACACCCATATAATTCCCTTGTATATGGTACTGAGGTACCTAGGGTAATGGGGTTCCAGGAGATTCCTATGGGCTGCAGCATTTCTTTTGCCACCATTAGGGAGCTCTGACATTTCTTACACAAGCCTGCCACTGCAGCCTGTGTGAAATAACGTCCATGTTATTTCACAGCCATTTACCACTGCACATAAGTAACTTATAAGTCACCTACATGTCTAACCTTCACCTGGTGAAGGTTGGGTGCAAAGTTACTTAGGGGGTCATTCTAACCCTGGCGGTCGGCGACCGCCAGAGCTAAAATGACGGAAGCACCGCCAACAGGCTGGCGGTGCTTCCTTGGCCATCTGACCACGGCGGTAAAGCCGCGGTCAGAAAAGGGCAACAGGCGGTTTCCCGCCGGTTTACCCCTGGCCCAGGGAATCCTCCATGGCGGCGCTGCTTGCAGCGCCGCCATGGGGATTCCGACCCCCTTACCGCCATCCTGTATGGCGGTAACGGGTGTCGTGGGGCCTCTGGGAGCCCCTGCAGTGCCCATGCCACTGGCATGGGCACTGCAGGGGCCCCCTAACAGGGCCCCACTAAGATTTTCAGTGTCTGCAAAGCAGACACTGAAAATCGCGACGGGTGCCACTGCACCCGTCGCACCCCTTCGACTTCGCCGGCTCCATTCGGAGCCGGCATCCTCGTAGAAGGGGGTTTCCCGCTGGGCCGGCGGGCGGCCTTCTGGCGGTCGCCCGCCGGCCCAGCGGGAAAGCCAGAATGGCCGCCGCGGTCTTTTGACCGCGGTGCGGTCATTCGGCGGTTCCCGCTTGGCGGGCGGCGACCGCCGCCCGCCAATGTAGGAATGACCCCCTTAGTGTGTGGGCACCCTGGAACTAGCCAAGGTGCCCCCACATCGTTCAGGGCAAATTCCCCAGACTTTGTGAGTGCTGAGACCCCATTACACGCGTGCACCATACATAGGTCACTACCTATGTATAGCGTCACAATGGTAACTCTGAACATGGCCATGTAACATGTCTAAAATTGTGGAATTGTCACCCCAATACCATTCTGGTATTGGGGGCACAATTCCATGATCCCCTGGGTCTCTAGCACAGAACCCGGGTACTTCCAAACTGCCTTTCCGTGGTCTCCACTGCAGCTGCTGCTGCTGCCAACCCCTCAGATAGGTTTCTGCCCTCCTGGGGTCCAGGCAGCCCTGGCCCAGGAAGGCAGAACAAAGGATTTCCTCTGAGAGAGGGTGTTACACCCTCTCCCTTTGGAAATAGGTGTGAAGGGCTGGGGAGGAGTAGCCTCCCCCAGACTCTGGAAATGCTTAGATGGGCACAGATGGTGCCCATCTCTGCATAAGCCAGTCTACACTGGTTCAGGGATCCCCCAGCCCTGCTCTGGCGTGAAACTGGACAAAGGAAAGGGGAGTGACCACTCCCCTGACCAGTACCTCCCAGGGGAGGTGCCCAGAGCTCCTCCAGTGTGTTCCAGACCTCTGCCATCTTGGAAACAGAGGTGTTGGGGCACACTGGACTGTTCTGAGTGGCCAGTGCCAGCAGGTGATGTCAGAGGCTCCTTCTGATAGGCACTTACCTCTCTTGGTAGCCAATCCTGCTAACTTGGTAGCCAAACCTCCTTTTCTGGCTATTTAGGGTCTCTGCTTTGGGGAATTCTTCAGATAATGAATGCAAGAGCTCACCAGAGTTCCTCTGCATCTCCCTCTTCACCTTCTACCAAAGGATAGACCGCTGACTGCTCCAGGACGCCTGCAAAACTGCAACAAAGTAGCAAGAAGACTACCAGCAACATTGTAGCGCCTAATCCTGCCGGCTTTCTTGACTGTTTCCAGGTGGTGCATGCTCTGGGGGTAGTCTGCCTTCACCCTGCACCAGATGCTCAGAAGAAATCTCCTGTGGGTCAACAGAATCTTCCCCCTGCTAATGCAGGCACCAAAAGACTGCATCACTGGTCCTCTGGGTCCCCTCTCATCCTGATGAGCGTGGTCCCTGGAACACAGCAACTCTGTCCAAGTGATTCCCACAGTCCAGTGACTCTTCAGTCCATGTTTGGTGGAGGTAAGTCCTTGCCTCCCCACGCTAGACTGCAAAGCTGTGAACCACGTGATTTGTAGCTGCTCCGGCTTCTGTGCACTCTTCCAGGATTTCCTTCATGCATAGCCTAGCCTGGGTCCCCAGCACTCCGTCCTGCAGTGCACAACCTTCTGAGTTGTCCTCTGGCATCGTGGGACTCCCTTTTGTGACTTCACGTGGACTCCAGTTCACTTTTCTTCTAAGTGCCTGTTGGGGTAATTCTGCGGGTACTGCCTACTTTTGTGAGGGCTCTCTGAGTTGCTGAGCGCCCCTCTGTCTCCTCCTCCAAAAGGTGACATCCTGTCCCTCCTGGTCCTCAGCAGCACCCAAAAACCTCTACTGCGACCCTTGCAGCTAGCAAGGCTTGTTTGCGGTCTTTCTGCGTGGAAACACCTCTGCAAGCTTTATTGCGATGTGGGACATCTGTCTTCTAAAGGAGAAGTCCCTAATTCTCTTCTTTCTTCCAGAACTCCAAGCTTCTTCCAACTGGTAGCAGCTTTCTTTCTCCTTTATCTGGGGTTTCCTGGGTTCCTCCCCCCCCCCCGGACACTGTCGCGGCTATTGGACTTGGTCCCCTTGTCTTACAGGTACTCAGGTCTGGAAATCTGTTGTCAGTGCACTGCTGGTGTTTGTTCTTCCTGCAGAATCCCCCTATCACGACTTCCGTGCTCTCTAGCGGTAGTAGGTGTACTTTACTCCTACTTTTCAGGGTCTTGGGGTGGGGTATTTTTCGAACCCTCACTGTTTTCTTATAGTCCCAGCGACGCTCTACAAGCTCACATAGATTTGGGGTCCATTTGTGGTTTGCATTCCACTTTTGGAGTATATGGTTTGTGTTGCTCCTATACCTATGTGCTCCAATTGCAACTTATTGTGATTCTACACTGTTTGCATTACCTTTCTTGCTCTTACTTACCTGATTTGGGTTTGTGTACATATAACTTGTGTATATAACTTATCTTCTTACTGAGGGTACTCACTGAGATACTTTTGGCATATTGTCATAAAAATAAAGTACCTTTAGTTTTAGTAACTCTGTGTGTTGTGTTTTCTTATGATATTGTGCATATGATATAAGTGGTATAGTAGGAGCTTTGCATGTCTCCTAGTTCAGCCTTAGCTGCTTTGCCATAGCTACCTTCTATAAGCCTAAGCTGCTAGAAGCATCTCTTCTACACTAATAAGGGATAACTGGACCTGGCACAAGGTTTAAATACCTCTGGTACCCACTACAAGCCAGGCCAGCCTCCTACATGCATGATTTGAAAATTGCAATTATGGTTTGAGTTTGGGCTGATACCAGTCTTTGGGCTTGTGCTTGGGAAGGATTTCAAAATCTGACAACAGTGGCTCTTGGGAAGAATTCTGGGGAATCAACAGACATGCTGCTGCTGCTGTTGGTAGAATGTGTTTTAATGAGAATATCACATTTTATTCTTGCATGGCTGATTTTATATATCATGTGCTGTAATTGTTGCTTCAAGAGCACCTTCCATAACCACAGTGAGTAAAACATGAGAGAAAACTGCTTTCTATCAAAAGTGGTTCACCAAATGCTATCAGAGGATCAACATTTTTCAGAAGGCCAAATCTCCTCAGAACACACTACAATTCCTAACACTATGGTACCACCAACAAATGATTATTTTGTGACAAAAATGTGTTATTGCCCTTCATAAGTCTTTCTTTTCTAATCCTCAAAAACAGACAATCACTACAATAAGTTCTTTTTTGGAAGCAATGTTTTATTAATTTTCAGTGACATATAAATCTATAGTCCATAGTCAGATTCAGGATAAGGCATAACCAATATAGATTTTGAGGACAAACAGATATTCTCTCCACATCTCTAAGACAAATATTTAAGATGTATATATCTTTTATGTTATGCTTCCCATACAAGCATGTCCTTAACACCCTACTCTGATCTCCAGAAATACCAGTGTGGAAAGACCATGTGTATGTCAATAGTCAAGCACCATATTAAAGGAGGGAATGGTAGCGGTTGTGATGAGGTTTAGGAATAAAAGTGACTATGAAAGAAAAGGAAGGGAGAAAAAAAAGAAGTAAATACTTAAGGGTCTTTCTATGTACAGACACCTTTGCCTCCAAAAATCATATCCTCAAAACCCACAAGATGTCTAACAATACATATCTATGTCCAATACAGCATGATATGACAGTATTTTATTTGTACATGCCAGGCTACGGATATAGGAGCAACTCTGGCCACCCATTGTCTTGTGAAAAAACTCCTGTGACACCCATTAAGTAAAACTTGTTAATGCTCACACAGAGTTTGGCCCCATTCTGATTATTTCACAAATATTACATGGTTATCCTATTGGGAGCAAGGTCCCATAGCTGACAGGGATACACAGGGCCATGCTTAGATGTGATAAGATTTTTCCTTTGTTTTTTGGTTCTCTTACAAATTTCACAGTGCGTGCATCAATGACCCATATGTGACTGTGCTTTCGGAAGAGTTCTTGCTCTCTCACCAGTATATGTAAAGAGTTCTATTGCTTGTCACAGTAGGTAACAGTCAAATATTGGGATTTTGCCCTTAAGCCTGTATATATTCCTCTCATTTACAGCTAGTATAAAAAGTTGAACATACCATTCTGTGTGTGTGGGGGCAGTCAAAGTTCACAAGAGATGAAGAATGCAAAGTTTTGCCACAATGAGGGCCTTCGACATTGCCAGTGTGAGGTGGAGTAATCAATGTCTGAGCAGTCATGGAAAATGGCTAGTTAGTTTGTCTACTAGAATAGACATGCACTAATGCCTTACAAGGTACACCACGCCTCTCTAATATGTAATCAGTATGACAAAAGAATGTAAATAAGATCGCAACCTGGATTTTTGCATCTCCATAAGTTATTGTCTGGAATCAGTGGGACCTTTTCCAAATTGTATGGAGACCAATGCCAATTATTAAGCACCTGAAAATGTGTATAATTAAGGTTTGCCAGTAATAAACTTCCATCAGGACTGTACAGTATTCCACACTTAAACAAGTCTGCCAATATGCCTTTTCTTTGAGTTGTGTTGGTACTGGGTAGAGATTATCAATAAGGATTAATTATTTGCCTGATATGGTACCTCTACACTTTACCCATTGCCATAGGTATTTATTAGGCTTGGTTAGAACTTGCAGCATTTCACTCTGTAGAATTCCGTGAAGTTACATTAAAACTTTGTGAGATTCATCAGAGTTCTGCAAGTGGGTGGAATTTGGACACGTCATTCTGCTTGCTCTGATTCGTAGCACCACAAGCTTGTTCTGTGCTGTAAAATCAGTGTGAACGACACCATGGGGTTTGCCAGAGGGTGCAGCGTCTTTCTGCTCCTTGAGTAGATTTTCTACTGAAGCACCAGCTTTGTCAATAGCGCCAGCTTTGTCAATATGAATGGTCGTGATCTGCTGTGACCGCCCACTTTGAGAAATCTCAACTGAGGGGGTGGCATTCTAGCTCCAAACAATCATGCTAGTGGATGCAAATTCTCACTTTCACTTCTCAACTTAACGATTGTGAGCTGTGTGTGACAAAAAACTCCACTATGCGACGGTTGGTGGAGTTCTTCTGGAATTCTGCACTCCAAGCAAAGCACAAAATGGGCAAAAAACTTTTAATCCCACTCCTAGTATTTACGCATTGGTGACTCATGTAATATCATGGGGCCTATGTCGAGCCTTTTTCTCAAACATTGTAATAGTCTTCTGTACTTCCAATGTTGCAAGGGCAGTAGTCCAAATTCAGTGTGCAGTGTCTCAAAAGATTTAAGTTTGACTCCTCAATAGGTCAAAGGGGGCCTCCTCACAAAGGTAAATTTAAACTTTTGTGTAAATTACCTTTTGTCAGTATTCACAAAAAATGATTCAATATACTGAGGAGAGGACATTTAGAGAAGAATGTTCCAACGGTGCCCGTATCAGCTGATCACTGTGGTAAGCTACTACATATACTAATTGTGAATGTTGGTGTGCAAGATACTATACATACATGTCTGGGAGACCCATCCCTCCCATAAGTGTGACTGAATGTGGTGTAGAAGGTTTGAGCCTATGTCTCTTGCCAGACCATATA
The DNA here is from genome assembly GCF_031143425.1 of Pleurodeles waltl. Lineage (NCBI taxonomy): Eukaryota > Metazoa > Chordata > Amphibia > Caudata > Salamandridae > Pleurodeles > Pleurodeles waltl. The sequence goes on from NC_090448.1 coordinate 1,022,612,122, forward strand.
AAAATCTTTGATACATGTATTTATATTGTATAGAAGAACCATGGGAATCCAAAACGGCAGCATTCCTAGTGCACAATTAAACTGGGGAGGTGTCACCATCTTCACCACTTGTACTCTACCCCACAACAAAAGCTGTAGTGAGCTCCACCTTATGAATTCATTGTCAGTTTTGGTCAGTAAAGGTTATAAGTTATTTGTGATCATATACTCTAAGCTCCCATTAGCTGGAAAATTCAAAATACTTTGCTTTCAGGTTTTTCATATAAATCCTTATTAATTGGCCTGTGGACTAAGTGGGTGTGAAATCAGAGGAAGTTCCTAATTTTTGCCCAGTTAATCCTATACCCAGAGGATACGGAGAATATGGAGAAGGCACTAATCAAGGACATGAGTTGGGTATTGACACATCAGGGTCATTACAAATCAGAAGGACATCACTGGCATACAGCACCACTTTTGTTTGTTCTGCTGCAGTTTGTATGCCCTTTATCTGATCTTCATGTCTGATGGCAGCTGCTAGCAGTTCCAGGGCTAATAGGAAAACTAATTGGGGGAGAGGACATCCTTGTCTTTTAGATCAGGAAAGTCTGGGACATACAGCACCACAATCAATCTGTGCCATCAGGTTGTGTACAATCATTTTAGCTTCACTTTGAAAGTTGGGCCCAACCTCACTCTTTTAAGTGTTTTCCAAACAGATATCCCCAATTTAATCCTTCCAAACCTGTTTTATTCTGCATCCAGAGACAGCACAATCTTACAATGCCATTAGACACTAGCCAATAATTACACATGGGTCTGCAATGAGTGGCCGGGCATAAAGCTAATCTGTGATACATGGTTTAGGCTCAATTGAATCCTTTTCAACTGGTTTGCTGAGAGCCTGTCCATTATTTTAATATCTGTGTTAATTAACAATATAGGAAATAGCTGGCGTACTGACTAGGGTCCTTACTTGCCTTCAATCTGAGAATGATTATTGTTTTATTTTGCTCAGCCTGCCGACCACCTGTTTCTTCTACTTAGTTAAAGACTTTATATAGCAAGGGAGCTATAGTCAGTTTGTTTATTTTGTCAAATGTATTGGGGAACCCATCGCCACCCTGGACGTTCTTGTTTGGTAGTTTTGAAATAACTTCATAGATCTCGTCACTGTTATTTCTCCCTCTAGTAACCTCCAGCCTTCACCTGAGAGGGTAGGGAGATGAATCAGTTCCAGAAAAAACAGATTCAGCTTGTGTATAGTGATCAATATAAGTCACCACTAATGCTGGCATAGGTATCTGCTATCCCTAGAGAATGTGTGATTAAGGAGTCCTTTCCATCACTGGTGGTTGGTATGGCTGCACAGTCCTTTCTCTGTCTTAACTGCACCACCATTAATTGCATGTCTTTTCTCCCTGCTTATGGTACCACCATTTCAGGCATTTTATTCTGCTTGTGAGGTACAATGAGAGTTTATATCTAACTTTGCCTTTTTTGTGGGAATAATTGGGACATAGGTTGTCTGCAATTTTTTTCTCAAGTCCCTAATCTCAGATTTCAACCTAAATTGACCTTCCTGTATTTGTTTCCCACAGCACTGAATCCCTCATCCTTGCACCTTTCAGAGTGGCCTTTCAGACTGTCCACAGTATATGACACAATGAGAACAAGTTCTTGCTCCTGTCTAAGTAGGTGTGATAATGGCAAGTTTAAGTCTCTTTGTCCATGAGTGCTTTGTACTTTGACATATTATCCTTCATCTCTTTGAGGGAGCTGCAATATGTCCCATCTCCAATGTAGACCACACCAGAACATGATCAGATAGCCCTCACTTCTCAATCATGCTGTCCTGTAGAGTTGGTAGCATAGAATGAAAAAAGTAATCTATTAGGTATGGGTGGAAATCTCTGCTATCACAATTTGTGGGGAATTTGGGCACTTTGCGTTATGTAAGGTAGCATGCAGTTCCTAAATTCCATCTTCTAGCACAAAGCTGAGGGTTTTTTTGTTTGCACGTGTGAGATTTGTTTTTGGTGCTTGCTTGCAAGCACATGATATTGTCAGACCTCTAGCTAGAGTGCCCACTAGAGTGACTCCTGGCCACAACAGCGCCAATATAGTGCTGTTTATGAGTCCACCTCAACAGATTTTCTAGCTAAATCTACTCAAAAATAGTTTTTCAAGAGGATTTTCTTCTCCAAAGGACTGATCAAGTTGCTTTTTATTTTGAGAAGCCTTCTTTAAATTATTTTTTCTAACAGGCAGGAAGTGCCCCAGAGACTCTAACTTCCTACTCCTCTCCAGCAGGCTCCTCCCATTGCTTTATTCAACTCTTGGTCACTTGGATTTTGAGGTGCAAGGATCACCCTCTTGGATAGATACCTTTGGTTTAAAGTCTTTGTTGTTTTTGTTATAATCTCACAAGTCAGTTAAAACCAATGTATAAGGGTGTTGTTTGTTTGATAGGGCATGCACCAGTATTTCTTTGAACTTTTAATTGATTTTTTAATTTTTGTGTAGTGGGTGGCATGGAGTTTAAGTAGGGGCCTAGTTATCAGTTTGGCATTTGAGTGATTTGTCATCTTTTGAGAAGGAAAATTGTTGCACAGCTCAGTACTTTTTCTCCATGTTTGTTACATTGGCAATATTCATTTAATGCATTATGTGGCCTAAACGTCCAATGGGCCATCTTCCCAGTAGGCCCAATACTAGTCATCAGTGCATGAAAGAAATTATTCTGTAGTATATGGTTTTAAAACTTCATTTAGTGCAGGGATGTCATTGGATTAAATTAGAAATGTTGGCTATTGTTTGTGTTTCATTTTTTGTGCAAACTGTGTATATGTGGGGTAATATTTGATGGCATAGGTGGATGTGTATTCGTAAAATGTATATAGCTTGGTTAGTTTTTCTGTTTTGCATTACTGAATTAATTTTAGTGTTTTCGTTAGAGTTACCACCATGTCTCCTTTCTCTGACCACTGTGTGTGTGTGTGTGTGTGTGTGTGTGTGTTTGTCATCGGCCACCATTTGCCTTTGTTCTCCATGCTATGTGGCCAAGGATCATTTTGTGTAGCATATGTCCATAGGCCTGATTGTGTTCTTTGTTCCCCATGCATCTTGCTTGCTGTTGTTGTTTGACCATGTGCATCCTGCCAGTGTACCTTTGCCATAGGCTTGCATGTGTTCTTTGTTCCATATGAGTCCTTGCTTGCTGTTGTTGTTTGACTATGAGGCTAGTGGCCATTTTGTCCATCCAGACAGTGTGTTTTTGCCAAAGGCCTGCATATTTTCTTTGTTTCCCATGCCTCCTTGCTTGCTGTTGTTGTTTGACCAAGTGGCTGGTGGCCCTTTTGTGCATCAAGCCAGTGTACTTTTGCTATAGGCTTGCATGGGCTCTTTGTTCTCCATGCCTTCTTGCTCACTACTGTTCTCTGACCATATGGCTGGCAGCCATTTTGTGCATCCAGCCAATGTGTTTTTGCCATAGGTTTGCATGTATTCTTTGTTCTCTAAGCCTCGTTGTTTGCTTTTGTTGTTTGATCGTGAGGCTGGCCGCCATTTTGTGCATCCAGCCAGTATGCCTTTGCCATAGGCTTGCATGCAAGGATGTGATACCAGTTTAATAATATGCTTAGGGATCATTGTAGTATATGTATACTAAAAACATGATTTTTATCAGACCCATCAGCAGTAATGTTCATTTTTTCAACCATTATTTCATTTCCCAGACCACCTTGCCTGTCAAAGTTTATTTTAAGGATTATTCCATTCACCCATGCACCTGTCTGACTACCACAGGTGTCCCCTTCATCATAGATTGACATAAAGCAAAGAGATGTAGATGTATGTTGTGTTAACCGACTTGGAATGAAATTGTATTGGATGGTGTTGTGATTTGAGTTTATAATGTTTGGATACATTTGGTATTTATTACATAAGTAACCAACCTATTACAACCTGCAATCATGCCATGTTTCACTAACTACTTTTTTCTTGCTTGTTTGCTCTTAAGTGCACAAGAGAAGAAGTGACGTCACCCACAGTATTGCCAAACAGAAGGCCTGTTCAGTGACTTCAGTCCCCCAATCTCTTCTGCTTGTGCAGCTTAGTGCCACTGTCAAATGAGAGCTTTAAGATGACCCCAAAAAACACTGTTCCCAAGAAAGTAGTCAGTGAAAAGAAGCAGCTTTCCACCAGTGGCTTGCCGATCACATCCTCATCTGGGACACATGTGCTTGCCACACCGACCTCTGCATTGAAACCTGAGAGCAGCACTCATCCATCATCAGCATTACCACCCCAACCTAAGACCATGTCTGTCAATGAGGCAGTAATTGCAACAATGGTGAAGCTGACAAGTGCCGACGCTCCTTTTGATTTGTCCCTTTCGCAAAGTAGTACCCAATCATTTCAGGAAACAGAGGAAAGTGGACAGCAGCCCTAGCCAACAATAGTAGATCTTCCAGAAGTTGGGGTAGAACAGGAGGTCCAGCTCCTGCTGAGCAAGAATTTCCTCTTTTAGAACCATTAGTTCCCAGATCTCGAGTAAGGAAAAGAAAGGGGACTACTCCACAATCTTCAAGCAACACTTCTGATGGTGATGATAGGGACATGGAGTGGACCCCAGCAATGTCCAGGAGATGCCAGGAGATGCAAGGGAAAAGAAAAGTTCCTAAAAGCCTTAGAATAATAGAAGAGTGTGTTGCAGAGGATGACAATGACAAGTCAGTCATTGGGAAGCTGGCTTAGAGGTGCTCAACATTACTATTCAACCTGCTCGGAGGGCTGTTTTACAGGTAGCAGCACCAGCTCCCATATTTGTAAAGACCCAGCTGAGACCTCCACCAACCTCTACCTCAGTAGAAGAATGCACTGTTGAGAAGCAATCAACGAAACACCCATCTACCTCCAGTTCCTCCTCAGACACTGACAGTGGCCCTTTAAGAAAGTACTTCTTCCCATGGTGGGACTTTTTTTTTACGATTAGCAAACAGGAGGAGAACATTGGAGTATTTTCCATTTGATACACAAGAGTTGATAGAGGTGAGCTTGGTTCACATTATGGTACCTGAGGCCAAACAGCCCATATAAAAAAATCATCAGTCCGGTGGGAGGAGCACCTTTAAAAAAATGCTCAACGTGGCTGTGGTGGTGAAGGTGAGGAGAGTCGGGAAAGATCACCTAAAAGTCCAATTACAGTGGGAGGTGACGAAGATGAGGGTGATATCCTTGTGCAAAGCAGCCCTGTCCTTAACAGTGCACCAGAATCACCTTAGCGACCTCACAATGGCACAAGAAGACTCAGAGTCAGATAGAGACACCACAGCATACACTGACTGCCCGTGATGCACATTGAGTCTCCTACCGCCTACTTCTCAAAAGTGGCCTGCATCAGTTGCTCCAGAAAAGAAGAAAATTCAGGCTGCTAACATGGGCATTTTTAGGCAGGAGGAGCCCTATGACCACAACCACCCAATGGCATGTTTGTACAATGGGAAGCTGGCAAAAATGTTACTGCTGGACCTCCTGACTTTTTTCTGGAAGGAGTGGGATTCTGAGAATTTTTGGCAGCCATCTGCCCAAAATGGAAGGTTCCAAGTCAGACCTATTTTTCCAGAGTTCTTATTTCAGCACTGCATCACGATGTGCTGCAATTGGTTGTTACATCTGCTGCAGGACCAGCTAAAGAAAGTGTCTGTAAGCTTTGCACTCAGAGGTTTGAACCAAAAACAATACGCGCATGCCTCGGTTGAGAGCTAATTCCTTTGCTTGGCTTGGAATGCAAGGCTGCAAAATGACATCATCTTATCTAAAAAGTGCATCCGAGCCACCCTACTTGATCCATACTGCAAAATAATTCTGCCCACTTTCATTCCTTTTTTTGAAGGGGATGTTTCAAAGTAGAAGAGGTGGATTGGTGAGCAAGCCAGCCACCAGGAAGAACTGCTGGAACTTAAAGTCCCACCCCACAGTTCTGGGGTGCCACCTTCAACTTCCAGAGAAGGCAGTCTTGTGTCATCACAGCAGCCAACACCAGCAACAAGAACACCATGAATAACAGTAGCAGAAGAATTGGACCCAACCTCTGCATTGGCTTGGTTTCAAGTGGCAGGTGTTAAGTCTACTTTAGAGGTGAAGGCAAAAGAGGTCCAGCAAGTGGCTACACCAATGAACATTTATAGTATGTTCCAAGACTATCTGAATGACCCAAAATGTATGTGGATCAAGACCTATTGGTGTATCGGTATGAGAAGATCCTCCAATGGACAGAGCTCAGCAGGCTGGCAATAAAGTATCTGGCTTGTCCTGTAGACAGGGTGTATGCTGAGAATGTGTAGCTGGCACAGTTATTACAGTAAGAAGGATCAGTCTCTCACCTCAAAACGTGGATAGATTGACCATGATCAAAATGAACCAACATTTTATACCACACAATTATATTGTTCCTGAAACACCACAGGAGTAGAAGGAGGATGATTGGTCAGAATCAAGTGTGTTAGCTGGCCAACTTATGTGTAAGCCACCTGAGGGTAAGGATGAACTCTACTTCCCGAATTGAGTATGCCCTACCACCAGAGAACTTGTTTAATTATTTCTCATTGAACTTCTTTATTTGAAAAAAACAGCTAGCGGAACATTATGTTTGTGTCAGATTTATGCTGCTGAACCATTATTTAGTCACATATATGGCTGGAATGGAGTTGGACGAGTGTGCAGAGACAATGCCTGCTTCCCTCACATGCCATTGCTTATCCTTTTTCATATCACCTAGCAGGGCAGCCCCAGATGATTACTGATTAAAGATTGCCAGTGCCAAATTCCAATGTGTGGCTAGCATCAAAGAGGACACAATTTTGTATCTACCACCATGGTTGGATTGGACGGTCACCGCCATGGTCATCCGCATGGTCATCCGCTGCTTCTCCATTTCGCCCGCTGGGCTGGAGACCTGGGTCTCCAGCCCGGCAGCCGTCACAATACCGCCGCCGGTATTTTGACCCCGCTTACCGCCGTGGATTTCCAGCGGTAGGAACCGGCATGAAATCCATGGCGGTAAGCACTATCAGTGCCAGGGAATTCCTTCCTTGGCACTGATAGGGGTCTCCCCCATCCCCATCCCCACCCCGACTCCCTCCCCTACACCCCCCACCATCCCTGCCACCCCACAAAGGTGGCAGGGCCCCCCTCCCCACCCCGACCCCCAACATCACATAACTCACACACACGCACGCAGGCACCACCAACACACACCCGCACACACAACGACACGACAAGGGCGGTGTTCTGTTGGCGTGGCGGTGGAGGTGGAGCAACCTCCACTTCCCCGCCGCCCGCCAGTATGGCTGTTGGTGTCTCTCCGTCTGAAAAAGGATGGAGAGCAGCCAACAGTCATAATACGTCGAGCGGCAAACCGCCACTACTGGCGGTCTTCCGCACGGCGGTCCCTCGGCGGTCTTGTTAAAAGACCGCCAAGGTTGTAATGACCCCCATTGAGTGATTTGAGTGATCATTGATGATGTGTGTGGTGGCTGACAGTGTGGGAGGGTGTTCAACAATGTGTAAATGTGATTTTGATGATATGCAATTTTTGGGGGCTGATGGGTGACCATTGTTCCTGAATTTCAAACTTTACCTGCAGGGTCCACTCCTTTTTTCTGGATCTTCAGAGACCAGACCAGTCACAATTAGTTAACAAATACAAATATACACAATCCAATTCTTCTTCTCTATTTGGTCTTCAACAGTAGCACTCTACACAGGTCTATCTCTCTTGGGTTGTGAGTAGGAAGATATTACTCTTAATCAGGAGGAGGAGGATGGAAGGACTCAGAGCGGGACTGCCTCAACAGCTAGAAGAAGAAAGTTATCGAGTTCAAAGACAAACCACTGCCTAGTGCTCAGCAGCTCTGTGGACTGGGGAGAGGTGTGTTGATGTGGGAAATGCTCATGAGTGTGTTATTGTTGAATTGTTGGCTTAAATGTGAAACTCCTCTTTATGTTCTTGTTCTGCCTCTGAGTCTTCTTGCTATACTCCTGACTCCTAAAGATTACCTTGCTTTCATTTGTCCTTCTCCTTTACTATATAATTCAGTTTCTGTTTTTCAGTATGCAGGCCTTCCCCTAGTCCTCCCCTGCACGAATTAAACTTGGTGAATACTCAACACTACAGACAGATTCAGCCAGGAAACCAAGAGTGACGTACATTCTGACATATAACTAGGAAGGGCTATTTTACTCTTCCATAATTTGTATTTTTCAAACCTAGGAGACAGAACACTTAGGCCCTCATTACAACCCTGGCGGTCGGTGTTAAAGTGGCGGTAATACCGCCAACAGGCCAGCGGTAACAAAAATGGAATCACGACCACAGCGGAAACTGCCTACACATACAGCCACTTTAACACTCTGATCGCCACGGCGTTAGAAACAAACACCGCGGCGGTAACCGCCAACAGCCTGGCGGAAGACAATGTACCACCACCCCGTTACAACCTGCCCATCCGCCAGCTTTTCCAGGGCAGTACCAACGCCATAAAAAGCACGGCAGAAACAGTACTTTGAAGGGAAACCACTCATCTCTCGACACTCAATGAAATACCAGGACACCATGAAGCCTGCACTGTAGGTGTTACCCATGCTGGTGTATCTTCTCATCTAACAGGAGTACCAACGGCAGCGGCGATGACCACTGTGAGTACTGCACCTAGTACACAGGGGAGGGAGGAGGAACAAGAAGGTGACACACACATGAAACACCCCCACCACCACCCTCACCCCAAACACCTTCCATACAAACAGATTGAACAACATTACCTAAATACCCCGTAACCCTCTAGAACAACGGAAGGACAAAAGAAATGGAGTCAAATGAGTGTAATATGAAAAATTTAGCGACAAACGTTCATAAATAAATAAACAGTATGTACAATATATTCACTATATACAAAATAAGGCACAATGTCCACACAAAAATAGTCCATAGCCCACTGGGCTATCACACATTGGCCAAGCCCACACTTGACTCCTGCCTCCAAACGGAGAGAACACTGCAGGGGCATCAGGTCGAAAACACACAGGCACCTCAGGGGGAAGGGGAACGGGGGGCACCTCTACCTGAAGATGGTACTATGTCACTGCTCCTGGAGGGGGCTCCATGCCCACAGTTTGGTCCTGGGGAGTGCAAAGCCTCAGTCTCGCAAGTCTTTCAAGTGAGTGGTTTACCAGGCAGGTCGCTCCCCTCACCGCCACACAGCCCCTGAGAGACCGCTGACCGCTGCTTTATTCCTGTGTCCTTTTGCTGCCTTGTACTGCTCCCCTCATCTTGTTCTGCCCAGTTTGTGGTCCTAAATCTCTGTTTCCCTGCGCACCGCGTCTCCCCCTCGCCGCCCGTTTCCCGCCGCCGCGTCCCGTAGCTCCGCACCCCTCGCACCCCATTGGCCGCCCCGCTCCCACCTCCCAGCTGCTCCTCCCTCCCTCTCCCACTCATATGGATGCCGCGCAGCGGTAGAAAGAGCGACCTCTGACCCTGTTTACCGGGCAGGTCGCTCCCCTCACCGCCACGCAGCCCCTGTGAGACCGCTGACCGCTGCTTTATTCCTGTGTCCTTTTGCTGCCTTGTACTGCTCCCCTCATCTTGTTCTGCCCAGTTTGTGGTCCTAAATCTCTGTTTCCCTGCGCACCGCGTCTCCCCTCGCCGCCCGTTTCCCGCCGCCGCGTCCCGTAGCTCTGCCCCCCTCGCACCCCATTGGCCGCCCCGCTCCCACCTCCCAGCTGCTCCTCCCTCCCTCTCCCACTCATATGGAGGCCGCGCAGCGTTAGAGAGAGCGACCTCTGACCCTGTTTATCAGGCAGGTCGCTCCCCTCACCGCCACGCAGCCCCTGTGAGACCGCTGACCGCTGCTTTATTCCTGTGTCCTTTTGCTGCCTTGTACTGCTCCCCTCACCTTGTTCTGCCCAGTTTGTGGTCCTAAATCTCTGTTTCCCTGCTCACCGCGTCTCCCCCTCGCCGCCCGTTTCCCGCCGCCGCGTCCCGTAGCTCCGCTCCCCTCGCACCCCATTGGCCGCGCCGCTCCCACCTCCCAGCTGCTCCTCCCTCCCTCTTCCACTCATATGGAGGCCGCGCAGCGGTAGAGAGAGCGACCTCTGATCCTGTTTACCAGGCAGGTCGCTCCCCTCACCGCCACGCAGCCCCTGTGAGACCGCTGACCGCTGCTTTATTCCTGTGTCCTTTTGCTGCCTTGTACTGCTCCCCTCACCTTGTTCTGCCCAGTTTGTGGTCCTAAATCTCTGATTCCCTGTGCACCGCGTCTCCCCCTCGCCGCCCGTTTCCCGCTGCCGTGTCCCGTAGCTCCGCCCCCCTCGCACCCCATTGGCCGCCCCGCTTCCACCTCCCAGCTGCTCCTCCCTCCCTCTCCCACTCATATGGAGGCCGCGCAGCGATAGAGAGAGCGACCTCTGACCCTGTTTACCAGGCAGGTCGCTCCCCTCACCGCCACGCAGCCCCTGTGAGACCGCTGACCGCTGCTTTATTCCTGTGTCCTTTTGCTGCCTTGTACTGCTCCCCTCACCTTGTTCTGCCCAGTTTGTGGTCCTAAATCTCTGTTTCCCTGCGCACCGCGTCTCCCCCTCGCCGCCCGTTTCCCGCCGCTGCGTCCCGTAGCTCCGCCCCCCTCGCACCTCATTGGCCGCCCCGCTCCCACCTCCCAGCTGCTCCTCCCTCCCTCTCCCATTCATATGGAGGCCACGCAGCGTTAGAGAGAGCGACCTCTGACCCTGTTTACCAGGCAGGTCGCTCCCATCACCGCCACGCAGCCCCTGTGAGACCGCTGACCGCTGCTTTATTCCTGTGTCCTTTTGCTGCCTTGTACTGCTCCCCTCACCTTGTTCTGCCCAGTTTGTGGTCCTAAATCTCTGTTTCCCTGCGCACTGCGTCTCCCCCTCGCCGCCCGTTTCCCGCCGCCGCGTCCCATAGCTCCGCTCCCCTCGCACCCCATTGGCCGCGCCGCTCCCACCTCCCAGCTGCTCCTCCCTCCCTCTTCCACTCATATGGAGGCCGCGCAGCGGTAGAGACAGCGACCTCTGACCCTGTTTACCAGGCAGGTCGCTCCCCTCACCGCCACGCAGCCCCTGTGAGACCGCTGACCGCTGCTTTATTCCTGTGTCCTTTTGCTGCCTTGTACTGCTCCCCTCACCTTGTTCTGCCCAGTTTGTGGTCCTAAATCTCTGTTTCCCTGCGCACCGCGTCTCCCCCTCGCCGCCCGTTTCCCGCCGCCGCGTCCCGTAGCTCCGCCCCCCTCGCACCCCATTGGCCGCCCCGCTCCCACCTCCCAGCTGCTCCTCCCTCCCTCTCCCACTCATATGGAGGCCGCGCAGCGGTAGAGAGAGCGACCTCTGACACTGTTTACCAGGCAGTTCGCTCCCCTCACCGCCACGCAGCCCCTGTGAGACCGCTGACCGCTGCTTTATTCCTGTGTCCTTTTGCTGCCTTGTACTGCTCCCCTCACCTTGTTCTGCCCAGTTTGTGGTCCTAAATCTCTGTTTCCCTGCGCACCGCGTCTCCCCCTCGCCGCCCGTTTCCCGCCGCCGCGTCCCGTAGCTCCGCCCCCCTCGCACCCCATTGGCCGCCCCGCTCCCACCTCCCAGCTGCTCCTCCCTCCCTCTCCCACTCATATGGAGGCCGCGCAGCGGGCGCGCCTAAGGCAAGCCCGTCTGCGCCCGTCCGCGCCTGGCCCGCACCCAGCGCCAGACCCCCTGGCCCCCGCAGAGGCCAGCCCACCCGCAAGACCTACAACGCCGCCACTCTCATCGCAATCAACACCGGCCGGATCCCCGGCTGCTGCAGAGCCACCCCTAGACGCACCCACGGGCCCTTCACCTGCCAATCCTGCAAGTTCTCCTGCATTCAGACATGGACCGCACCCGCCAAGCCAAGCACCAGCAGCAACCACCTGAAGTGCATCCTGCTCAACACCCGCTCTATCCACAGACACGCCGTGGAACTCTGGAACCTGCTCGACACCACATCTCCAGACGTCGCCTTCCTCACAGAAACCTGGATGAACGCCTACTCAGCGCCCAACATCGCCATCGCCATCCCGGACGGATACAAGATCACCCGGAGGGACCGCGTCAACCAGACAGGAGGAGGCATCGCCATCGTCCACAAGAACACCATCCGCATCACGACCAACTCCGACGACACCCTCACAGCCGCCGAACATCTCCACTTCCAGATACACACCGACCCCAAGACCGCACTCAGAGGCACCCTCATCTACAGACCCCCAGGACCCCGTACACAATTCAGCGAAGACATCGCAGACTTCATCAGCCCACACGCCCTTCCCTCCGCTGACTACATCCTCCTAGGGGACCTCAACTTCCACCTGGAGAACAACAACGACAACAACACCACCACCCTGCTGGACAACCTCGCCAACCTCGGACTCAAGCAACTGGTGAACACCCCCACCCACTACGCCGGACACACGCTTGACCCAGTCTTCTCCTCCAGCAAGTACATCTCCTTCAGCCACTCCACCGGACTCCACTGGACAGACCACAGTTGCGTCCACTTCAGCTTCAGAAGAACCACGACTCACCACCACCCACAACAGGCTCCCCGCAGGAGCTGGAACAAGATCACCACCGACCAGCTCTCCACATCACTGAGCCAGAACCCTCCCACCAGCTCAGCGGACCCCAACCAAGCAGCCAACAACCTCACACAGTGGATCACCAACTGCGCTGACAACCTCTCACCTCTGAAAACCCATCCCACCAGGCCCAACAGCAAGAAAGCCTCCTGGTTCAACAACGACCTCAAGAACTCCAAGAAGAACTGCTGCACCCTCGAGAAAGCCTGGCGAAAAAACCCGACCACAGACAACATGACCACCCTCAAGCGCGCCTCCCGCAAACACCACCAGCTGATCCACACCACCAAGAAGACAGCATTCAAAGAACGACTAGACAACAACGCACACAACAGAAAGAAACTCTTCAGCATCGTCAAAGAGCTCTCCAACCCCAGCGCCGGAAAAAACGACATCACTCCCTCACAAGACCTCTGCGACTCACTCGCCTCGTTCTTTCACCGCAAGATCGCCGACATACACAACAGCTTCGGCGCACAGACCACGCACCCAACCACCAAACCGACGCCCCCCAACACCACCCTCCGCGCCTGGACCCCCGTCAGCACCGAAGACACCATCCAGATGATGAACACCATCCATTCCGGTTCTCCAACCGACCCATGCCCCCACCACGTCTTCAACAAAGCCGACTCAGTCATCGCACCCCATCTCCGGGACATCATCAACTGCTCCTTCAACATCGCCACCTTCCCGGAGAGCTGGAAACATGCCGAACTCAGCGCCCTCCTGAAGAAACCATCAGCAGACCCCACTGACCTCAAGAACTACCGCCCCATCTCGCTCCTCCCGTTTCCTGCCAAAGTCATCGAGAAGACCGTCAACAGACAGCTAGCCGCCTTCCGCGAGACTAATGGATCCCTCGACCACTCGCAGTCCGGCTTCCGAGCCAACCACAGCACCGAGACCGCCCTCATCGCAGCCACCGACGACATCCGAGCCCTGCTCGACAACGGGGAGACAGCGGCCCTCATCCTCCTGGACCTCTCCGCAGCGTTCAACACTGTCTGCCACTGCACCCTAGTGCAGCGCCTCAGCAACATCGGAATCCAAGAGAAGGCACTAGAGTGGATCATCTCGTTCCTCGCCGGAAGAACCCAGGGAGTCCGCCTCCCCCCGTTCAGATCCGAGGCCACCGAAGTCAGCTGCGGCGTACCACAAGGATCATCACTCAGCCCCACCCTCTTCAACGTCTACATGAGCCCCCTCGCAGCCATCGCACGCCAACACAACCTCAACATCATCTCCTACGCCGACGACACCCAGCTGATCCTCTCCCTCACCAACGACCCAGCCACCGCCAGAACCAACCTGCATGAAGGGATGAAAGACGTAGCCGAGTGGATGATGAACAGCCGCCTGAAACTGAACTCAGACAAGACGGAAGTCCTCATCCTTGGATTATCACCCTCTGCTTGGGACGACTCCTGGTGGCCCCCTGCCCTGGGCAGCGCACCCAAACCAACGGACCACGCACGCAACCTGGGCTTCATCCTGGACTCCTCCCTCTCGATGACCAGACATGTCAACGCCGTCTCATCATCATGCTTCAACATCCTACGCATGCTCCGAAAGATCTTCCGATGGATCCCCACCGAAACCAGGAAGACGGTCACCCAGGCACTCGTCACCAGCCGACTGGACTACGGTAACACCCTCTACACCGGAACCACGGCCAAACTACAGAAAAGACTCCAACGCATCCAGAACGCCTCCGCACGCCTCATCCTTGACATCCCCCGTCACAGCCACATCTCCGGACACCTGAGAGACTTGCACTAGCTCCCCGTCAGCAAGAGAATCACGTTCCGTCTCCTCACCCACGCACACAAGGCCCTCCACGACCTGGGCCCCAGGTACCTCAACAAACGCCTGACCTTCTACACTCCCACCCGCCAGCTACGATCGACCAGCCACGCCCTCGCCACCGTGCCACGCATTAGAAAAGCCACCATGGGAGGAAGATCCTTTTCCTACCTGGCAGCCAAGACTTGGAACTCCCTCCCCATCCACCTCCGCCTGACCCAAGACCACCTCTCCTTCAGGAAGCAACTCAAGACCTGGCTGTTCGAGCAGTAGCGGTCCCCCCTCCCCCAGCGCCTTGAGACCCTCCGGGTGAGTAGCGCGCTATACAAATTTCTTGATTGATTGATTGATTGATTGATTGGTTTGCCCACTGATTGGTCCTGGGGAGTGCAAAGCCACAGTCTCTCAAGTCTCTCAACTGGGTGGTTTGCCCACTGCTTGGTCCTGGGGAGTGCAAAGCCACAGTCTCTCAAGTCTCTCAAGTGGGTGGTTTGCCACCTGTTTGGTCCTGGAGAGTGCAAAGCTACAGTCTCTCAAGTGGGTAGTTTGCCCACTGCTTGGTCCTGGGGAGTGCAAATCCACAGTCTCTCAAGTCTCTCAAGTAGGTGAGGGGCCCACTGCTTGGTCCTAGGGAGTGTAAAGCCACAGTCTCTCAAGTCTCCCAAGTGGGTGGTTTGCCCACTGTGCTTCATCCTGCCAAGGAAAGGGTGAGTGGATGTCTTTCTCCACTGGTTCTGGAGGGGGCTTTGTGCCCAGTGTGCTTTATCCTGCCAAGGATAGGGTGAGTGGATGCCTTTCTCCACTGGTTCTGGAGGGGGCTTGGTGCCCAGTGTGCTTCATCCTGCCAAGGATAGGGTGAGTGGATGCCTTTCTCCACTGGTTCTGGAGGGGGCTTGGTGCCCAGTGTACTTCATCCTGCATAGGATAGGATGAGTGGATGCTTTTGTCCACTCCTTCTGGAGGGGGCTTGAGGCCCAGTGTGCTTCATCCTGTCAAGAAAAGGGTGAGCGGATGCCTTTTTCCACTGGTTCTGGAGGGGGCTTTGTGCCCAGTGTGCTTCATCCTCCCAAGGATAAGGTGAGTGGATGCCTTTCTGCACTGGTTCTGGAGGGGGTGTTGTGCCCAGTGTGCTTCATCCTGCCAAGGATAGGGTGAGTGGAGGCTTTTCTCTACTGGTTCTGGAGGGGGGTTGGTGCCCAGTGTTGCTACACATGGTGGGTGCCAGGTCACAGTCCCTCACCTGGGTGTCAGAGCCATGAGATTTGCAGTGGCCAGGATGCATGATACTCCATGGAGGGAAGGCTACAGTCCATCCGCCGGCAGGTACGGCTGCACAGTGTTGGTAGTGCTGGTGCTGTTGGTGGTGTCGGTGGTGGTGGGGGGAGGCTCCAGCCCTTCTCCAGCAGCCTCAGACAGCTGCACACTGGGGCTGCCGTTGCTAACAGTAGTGGTGCAGGTGGTGGTGCTGGCTGCGGTGCAAGTGCCGTGCTGCCGGTGGTGGTGGGAGGCTCCAGCCCTTCTCCAACAGCCTCAGACAGCTGCCCACTGGGGCTGCTGACAGTAGTGGTGCAGGTGGCAGTGCTTGTGGCGGGGCTTACAGCAGTAATTGTGGCGGTGCTTGCGGCGGCCCTTGTGACGGTGCAGGTGGTGGTGGTGGTGGTGGTGCTGGCCACGGTGCAGGTGCCGGTGCTGCCAGTGGTGGTGGGAGGCTCTAGCCCTTCTCCTGAAGCCTCGGACTGCTGCCCACTGGGGCTGCTGCTGCTGACAGTAGTGGTGCAGATGGTGGTGCTTGTGGCGATGCAGGTGGCGGTGCTGGCTGCGGTGCTGGCTGCGGTGCTGGCTGCGGTGCAGGTGCCAGTACTGATGGTTGTGCTGCCAGCCACCAGGCCTTCAGCTGCAGGCTCGGACGGCTGACGTGTCTTGGCTGGTGTTTTGTGCCCTTCCTGCCCTCTACAGATGGTGGTGTCACCTTGGGAGTGGCAGCTGGAGTCTTTGAGGTGGCCTTGCTTGGTGGTTGTGGCTTCTTCCCCCTGCTGGATGCTGTCCCCTTCTTCACCTTGCCAGGTGGTGGAATCTTCTTGCCCTTGGTAGGGGTTGGTGGCACACTGGCTGGGCTGACGGGTGCCCCCTTTGAGCCTCTGACAGCTGCAGACACCACAGCGGACGTTGATTTGGTGGCTGAGGTGCTGGACTGGGTTTTGGCCACCCTGGCCAGAGGTGAAGGACGGGGGAGGGGTAGGGAAGAGGTCAATGTTTGCTATGAAGAGCTTCCTAGGGACTTTGGGGTGGGAAGAGGGTGAAGGTTTGGGAGTGGAGGAAGAGGGAGTGGTTGTAAAAGGTGTCAGTCTGCTGTGTTTGGGTGCAGGTGCATGAGCTGGATGCTGTTGGGAGGTGGATGGCTGTTGGGTGGGTGTGTGCTTGCATTTGTGTACTTTGGGAGGAGGGGTCACAGACGCAGTGGGAGAGGACACACAGGACATGCACATGGATGTGGGGGTGGTGGCTGCCAGTGAGGGGTGTGTAGTGATGAGCATGCTGGTGATGGAGGTAGTGGATGAGGATGTAGTGCATGCAGGTGTGAGTGGAGACGCTACTGGGAGGGAGGTGGACGAGGAGGAGGAGGGGGGCACAGTGGAGGCAGTGGATGTTGGTGTGTCTGCATGGAGATGGTGCTTGTGTGAGTGCCTGTTAGATGAAGTATGGTGCTTGTGTATGCCTGAGTCACTTCTGTGTGTTGATTTGGGTGAATGCTGGTCTGAAGGTGTGCTTGGGATAGGCTGGAGCTGAGTAGATTGGGACTGGGTAGAGGAAGTTGGAAGGGGGAGGTAGGATGCAGGGACAATGGCTGCCATCATTGCTGAGGCCAGAGCCTGAAATTCTCACTGTTGGGCTGCCACGCCAGAGTGAATGCCCACCAGGTATGCATTTGTGTGTTGCAAATGCCTCTCAACACCCTGGATGGCATTCAGTATGGTTGACTGTCCAACAGTGAGGGATCTCAGGAGGTCAATAGCCTCCTCACTGAGGGCAGCAAGGCTGGTTGGGGCAGGGCCTGAGGTGCCTGGGGCGAAGGAGATGCCCACCCTCCTGGGTGAGCAGGCACGGGAAACACGCTGAGGGGCTGCTGGGAGGGCGGTGCTGGTAGGGGGGTGGAGGCTGTATCTGTTGTTGGGGTGGGCTCAGAGGTGTCCGCCACCGCTAGGGAGCTTCCATCGGAGGAGGAGTCGCTGTCTGTAGTGTTCCCTCCTGTCCCCGTCGTGGTGCTACCCTCGCCCTCCGTCCCACTGGTGCCCTCACATTCGGTGGATTCGGCCTCCAGGCCCATGTGGGATGCAGCTGCCTCCGTCGCTGGAGCCTCTGCTCCTCCGCCAGATGATGCTAATGCGCACAAGGACAGGGTGACAAAACAAAAAGGGTGGGGGAGACAGAGGATACCCTCGGTCAGTGCCAGCAACAACACTGCTGTTGGCATACACAAAACATAGGGAGCAGCACTATGCACTAAGCCATGCACTACCAGTTACAAAGATAGTCACCAACCCATGGGGTACATAGCATGATGCCATCAGCTGCACACCTGAAACAAACAGGAACCTGACCAGTAGGAGATGCCCACTAACATCATTGGGGTTGGAGTGCTTCAGAGCCTGACCAAAAACGGCCCTACCCTACCTTGTTCGCCGTGGCCTAGGGGCACCCAAATCCACATCCCCACCCAGGCAATACCTTAACGCACGCAAAGTAATGATTCTGAATTTGTACTCACCCCCTTGTGGCTGCTGTGATGCCCTCAAGCGCCCATCCAACTCCGGATATGCCACCGCCAGGATGCAGAACATCAGGGGGGTCAGGGTATGACGAGCACCCCTTCCTCGTTGGGAGGTCAGCCCCAGCTGGGCCTCCACCGTCTTCCTTGCCCAGCGGCACAGGTCCTCCCACCGTTTGGGCAGTGGGCGGTCCGCCTGTCAAAGACCCCCTGGGTCCTCACCTCCTTGGCAATGGCATGCCAAATACCCTTTTTCTGGTGGGCGCTGCCCTGCATGGAAAATACAGAAGAAAAGTGAATTAATCAACCGTCCGTACCATCAGACTCATGTCCCACCAGATCCCTCCCATCCCCTGACACACATACATTGACCACCTTACAGGCTGCATTCTGGCCAGGATGTCTCTGCCCCCCCAACATGTGGCTTACACACACACAGCACTCCATACATTTATGGCCCACGCATCATGCTCACAGTGTACTCACTTGTTTGTCTGGAGGACCGTAGAGTAACGTGTACTGGGGTAGGACCCCATCCACCAGTTTCTCCAACTCCTCCGCAGTGAAGGCAGGGGCCCTTTCCCCAGACACATGAACCATTGTCGCTTCCAGACACAGGTCACAGCAGCACTTGCAGTGTAGGTCCGCTCCTGTTGAAGGTCAGGTAGCAAGTGAGTGAACAGAGAGAAAATGGCAGTGACGTCCACAGCGGTGCGTACCGTCACTGCAGGTGTACATCGCCATTGGCTCCTGGACCCTATAGGTGCCCAATGATAACCAATGCGAAGCTGTGTGGTGGTCATCGACCGCGACGGCACACAACGCCAGAGGAATTACCTCATTTCCACTTGTCCCTCCTCCTCAGAGGTCAGTCAGCCGCCATTTCAGGGGGCACAGGCCATGGCACCTAACTGGGTCACAGCAGACATTGGCACATCGACTGATTGTCGGATTCACATATTGGTTCTGTAAAGGAAGAGAATCATCATTAGTGCAATAGATGTATGAATATGACCCTCTGCTCACCGTTATCTTCTATAGGCTTCAACCGCTGAGGCTGAATATGAGATGGCGGCATCGTCCGGTGTACAAACCCCTGGTGGACCTTGCGACAATAGAGGACAAGACACATTATCATCACCTACAGACTTGATCGTGCCGCAATCCAAGAACTGTGTGCCCAATTGGAGCCAGACCTGATGTCAGCTATCTGCCAGCCCACAGGTATCCCCCCTCTAGTGCAGGTCCTGTCTGTGTTCCATTTCCTGGCAAGTGGTTCCTTCCAAACAACAGTAGTCATGGCACCAGGGATGTCTCAGCCAATGTTCTCCAACGTTTTGACCAGAGTATTGTCTGCCCTGCTGAAACACATGCACAGCTACATCGTATTCCCCCAGGTGGAGGATTTGGCTGACTTTTATGCCCTGGGACATATCCCTAATTTCATTTGTGCCATTGATGGTACACATGTGGCATTTGTCCCCTCCTCCCGGAGAAATGAACAATTGTTCAGGAATAGAAAAAGCTATCACTCTATAAACGTGCAGATGGTGTGTTTGGCGGACCAGTACAGCTCCCATGTGAATGCCAAATACCCTGGCTCTGTGCATGACACCTTTATCTTGAGGAATAGCAGCATCCCATATGTGATGGGCCAACTCCAGAGGCACGGGTGTGGCTAATAAGTGAACCCAAGGTCCCTACACAGTATAACTTGGTGTCTGGGTATGGATCTGTCCCTAAGGGTTAGTAGGTGTCTAACAGTTGTGCCTCGATATTTTCAGGTGACTCTGGTTACCCCAACCTCTCATGGCTACTGACCCCAGTGAGGAATGCCAGGACAAGGGCAGAGGAACCTTACAATGAGGCACATGGGCGTACAAGGAGGATTATTGAAAGGACCTTCAGACTTCTGAAGGCCAGGTTCCGGAGCCTCCATCTAACTCCTGGATCCCTGTACTACTCACCCAAGAAGGTGTGCCCGATCATCATTGCATGTTGCATGTTGCACAACCTGGCCTTGAGATGCCAGGTGCCTTTTCTGCAGGAAAATTAGCCTGGAGATGGTCTTGTGGCAGCGGTGGAGCCTGTGGACCGTGAGGAAGAGGAGGCAGAGGAAGAAGATGTTGACAACAGAAGCAACATAATACAACAGTACTTCCAGTGACACACAGGTAAGACACTGTAACTTAACTCAGTTTTCTGTTGGACATTATACATGGCAGCCTGATTCCCCTATGTCTATGGCCACTTACTGTACCCTTTGGCATCTCTATTTTCCGATCTCTGTGGCCCACTCTGGCTCCGCCTATGTGTACTGGTGCCCACCAAAGTTCATTTGAAAGTATATTTGACTGTACATTTGAATTGCAATGCTTTGATGATGTTGAACTAATACACATCTGAATCATTTGAAAGACTCCAGATTTGTATTTGTTCCAAGGGTGTTTATTGACATGCTCATAAGTAGAGGGGGATGTGCAATGGGCTGATGGTGGAGGATAGTCCAGGATAGAGTCCAGGCTATTTGTATCACAGGTGCATTGTCCAATGGGGCATAGGAAGTGGAGCAATGGAAGTTCAAGGTGGACAGGGTGACAGAGTGGGACAGAAGGGTGACAATCAGGAGAGCCCTATTTCCTGACAGGGGTCTTGGCAATGTTCTCTTTTTTCTGCCTGGGTCGCAGGGACCATTTGCGGGGTGGTTCTCCTTCTGCAGGGGGTGGGGTGCTGGTGGCCTGTTGTTCCTGTGGCGGGGCCTCCTGCCCACTAGTGCCGGCGATGGTGGAAGGCTGTTGATCGGTTTGGCTAGTGTCAGGGGCCCGTTGGTGTGCCACTGCCTACCTCATGGTGTTGGCCATGTCACCGAGCACCCCTGCAATGGTGACCAGGATGGTGTAGATGAGTTTGAGGTCCTCCCTGATCCCCAGGTACTGTCCCTCCTGCAGCCGCTGGGTCTCCTGCAATATGGCCAGTATCTGGCCCATAGTCTCCTGGGAATGGTGGTATGATCCCAGGATGTTGGTGAATGCCTCCTGGAGCGTCGGTTCCCTGGTCCTGTCCTCCCCCTGTCGCACAGCAGTCCTCCCAGCTTCCCTTTTGTCCTGTGCCTCTGTCCCCTGAACCGTGTGCCCACTGCCACTGACCCCAGGTCTTTGATTGTCCTCGGTTTGTGGGGTTGCCTGGGGTCCATGTAGTGGTGGAAACACTGCTGATTGACCTGTTCTGGGGACAGTGGCATTGGCCCGCTGGGTGGGAGTTGTGCTGGTGTCTCCTGAGGGGGGAGGCTCTGTGGTGGGTTGGCACTGTGGCGTGGGAACTGACTGTTCAATAGTCTCTGATGGGCCAGGTTGGTCATCCTGATCCAGGCGTGCAGAGCTGCTGCCGTCACTGTGGGCCTCCTCTGGGGGGACTGGATGTGGCTGGTGCCTCCTCTCCGGTGACATTGAGTAGGGGTCCTGTGGGGAAGCAAATGCAGTGTTAGTGTATCTGCGTGTGCCATCTTGTGCATGGGTGTGTTTTCCCTGTCAGCTTTGCCTTGTGTGCATGGTGATTTTGTGGGCTGGGCGAGTCTCTCTACTGGGCATGTTGTGGTGATGGGTGTCAATGCAGGTCTGTGATGGGGGTCCATGCATTGGTGTTACATGCAGGGCTTGGTATTGGGATGGGTAGGTTGTGATAGTGGGGTATATGTGAGGTGGTGGAGTGAGGGGAATGAGGGTAGGGGTAGGAGTTTGTGATGGCGTGCAGGTAGGGTGGGGGATATAGTAGTGAAGATTTGACTTACCAGAGTCCAGTCCTCCTGCTACTCCTGTGAGGCCCTCAGGATGCATGATCGCCAAGACTTGCTCATCCCATGTTGTTAGTTGTGGGGGAGGAGGTGGGGGTCCACTGCCACTCCTCTGTACTGCTACCTGGTGTCTTGCAGCCACAGAACTCACCTTCCCCCGTAGGTCATTCCTCCTCTTCCTGATGTCATCCCTAGTTCTTGGGTGCTGTCCTACGGCATTGACCCTGTCCACGATCCTCCGCCATAGCTCCATTTTCCTTGCAATGGACGTCTGCTGCACCTGTGATCCAAATAGCTGTGGCTCTACCCGGATGATTTCCTCCACCATGACCCTTAGCTCCTCCTCTGAAAACCTGGGGTGTCTTTGAGGTGCCATTGATGTGGTGTGAGTGATATGTGTGAGGATTTGTGGGGTGATGTGTGGGGTGATGAGTTGGGGTGTGAGGTGCGTGGATGGTGTATGGGTGATAGTGTGAGGTGGCTCAGATTGAGTGGGTGCTCCTGGCTTGTGTCTCTCTCAGTTGGCATTTTTTTTTTTTTCGCTGTAAGGGGATGTGGGTAATAGTGGTGTGTGTTTTATAGTGGTGTGGGTGTGTGGGTGTGGTGTGTGTATCTGTGTCAGGTGTGTTTATTTTGAATTGTCCAATGTGATGTAGTTTTGTAAGTGTGCGTGTATTTTGAGCACGGCAGTCTGTACCGCCAATGGGTTACCGCGGTTGAAAGACCGCTGCGGTGATTCGTGGGTCGTGATACTGTGGGCGTATTCCTGTTGGCGTAAAGGTGTGGGTTTTGCTATGGCAATTTTTCACTGCTCTTTGGTCTGGCAGACTTGTATGGGTGTCTGTATAGTGGTGGATTTCTCTGTGTGGGTCATAATACCCGTAGCGGATTACCGCCGCGGTCACGGTATGTTGGCGGACGTCAGCATGGCGATAGGCGGTATTTACTGCCACGGTTGTAATGAGGGCCTAAGAGTGTATTAAGGTTAAGACCAGCACCATTCACAGAGAGAAAACAAAATGGCCACGCACATGTGAACCGCATGGTGCAGTTCGTGCAATGTTTTCCAGCACGAGAATTCACATCACCCTCCTGAATGTGTAAAACCTAGCATGAATGTCGAGAAATTCCACCTGCTGGCGAACTTCCCCAGAGCTTGCAGAACTTTCCAATCACTGTGCTGAATTCTGCATAGGAGAACTCAGCAAGCTCCACCCACC
The DNA here is from genome assembly GCF_031143425.1 of Pleurodeles waltl. Lineage (NCBI taxonomy): Eukaryota > Metazoa > Chordata > Amphibia > Caudata > Salamandridae > Pleurodeles > Pleurodeles waltl. Next base: position 1,022,635,348 of record NC_090448.1, read on the forward strand.
CCTAATGTATATTTCAACAAATCCTATGTACGCACAAGACACAAATGTATAATCTGGGTCTCTGGGATGGAGAAGTCTTCATGAGTGTGTCAGGCCAATTATCCCTTACAACATCTTCTAATTCTGTATGGATTCCATTATAAACCCTGTCTACAGGACCCAAACAGTTTATATAAGGGTCCAAGACCAGATTCCAAACCCTACCTTCCATAATTGTTGTAAAACCAAAATCTGTGAAAAGTCAGTGCTGCCTAGATTTGGTGCATAAAAGGCTCCTACTATGAGTGCAGTACCCATGGGTTTGAACTTAGCAAAACATTATCTACCCATCATGCCTGACCATGTTTTCTGCACTGTATGCTGTAATGTCTTATTAAATAAAATCACAATTTCACACTTTTTAGGAGATCTCAGCGAGGTGGGAGCTGATTACTCTACCAGCCCCCATTTTAGCATTTCTGATTCTAGTTGTGTGGTATGTTTCTCTTGCATCAGAGCTAGTCTGCTGATTTTGTGGCAATGTAAAAGAGGACTTTCTCCCATTTACTACGATGTGTCATCCCATTTACATTCAGTGAGAGTAATTGGAGATTATTAGTGTGAGGTTTTGTTGACATAATACTGACACTAACAAGCTGGTCTATCAATGGACAAGGAAGTGTGGTGGAAAAGATATACAATGTGGTATTAATATTTCAGGGTGACCTAAAATCCCACGTTGTCTATGATTAGGACTAGCAACTGGATAGATAGTAGGTGGGTTAAGCAACCACAGTGAATCATGATTAATGATGATTAGATCTAAAAGGAAAAGAAAAGAGAATGAGCGGATGGGGGAGAAAAAAATGAAGAAAGGGAAGTATATGTCAGACACCTCTGATAGATTCTGGAGATGTAAAACTATAACTATTATAGCTTCTAGTCCAAATTATAGCCTAAAAACCTTTAGTAGGTGCTCTATCCTCCCGCACTCCGGCATACCCAGCACCGACATACAGAATGAGTCTTATAATTAGTCCTCTACTTGGTGGCATTCAAACTTCCAGACCTTGGTCTTATGTGGAGGGAGACAGCGTATCTGTGCCTCCTGTTTTTTAACATACTGGCTGAGCATTCACAAGAGACCCCTCACCCACACAGAGGAAATATTCTGAAGTGTGTCGATCCTTTAAACTATACATAATATCACACTAAATGGATCTTACCATCCGTACACAAAGAAAGGATTTGCTCAGCAAACCCTTGTCTCGTCTCTCTTCCATTGGTGTGTCATGCTTTCACAGGAGGCTGAACTTTTTATTTGTTAAGTGTCCTAGATGTCCCCCTTTTGTCGCTCTTTTCCATGTTTTCATTACAGCTTCCACTTAATTCCTTTCCAAAGCTGGGCCTTTTAGGAATTCCATTGCGCTTGTAATAGAAGGTATCCTGCAGGAGATAAACGCAGATAGAGTATGCCGAGGGTACGTAGTATCCGTTCTAGATGCGTCTAGTATTTTGATACATTTTCCCAAGTGTTTCTGGCTCACCAAATTTCTGACATGGCCAGAACCACTCACCTGAAATCCAGGTGTCCGTGGGAACGAAGAGGTAGTCCATACCCCTATGAACTATTCCCTCACAACTGACAGATACAGGAAGTGAGTGGATGGCTCCCTGGGGGAAGGGGTAGAGCATAGTGTTTGGGAGAAGGAAGAGCCACAACTGGTGCCAGGGATTCCTGTGCCCTCAAATCTAAGGGGACGCCCTTCTTGCCTGGTGCTTGCAGATCCTCCACAAAAGATAGAGGGAAAAATTAGCACAATCTCTCCAAATACATTGTTCAATCATTCAATATTCATATCTTTCATTAACAAAGAACATTACACAACAATATTCCAGACAGTGGACAAGAAATGTGTTCTTCAAAATAAGTCTCTAAATTGCACTGGTGTCTCTTGTCTTCTCTTTTTTCTTGCTGCAATCGTTATTGTCTTTCACCAACTATTCAAATAAAAAACTTCCCAAGTCTGTTGAAATCGCACTGCAATGAGTAAAAAAATAAAAATAAAATTCCTAGCAACTAATGCTGCATAGCCCCTTGAGAAACAATGCCCATCATAATCTTTCATTTGCCAATAAACTGTATTTTGTTCAAAGGTAAATGGCACTTCTCCATGAGCATAATTGATGAAACAAACTGTTTAGAATGATCCATCAGTCCCATGTGAAATGCCTATTCATTTCTCTTCGTTCTAAAATAAAACACAAATGTCACTGGCCTTGAATCACCCAGGGCACGGGGCGCGATAGAGATCTTACTTTGAGCAGTCTTGTCTCGTCTTCCTTGCCTTGAGTGATTTGCTGATAGTTTCCACTTGGAAAAGACAGTCCCGAGGAGCCTTGATCCGGAGCCAAGATGCCACAGGAGCATGAATGGAGTCGAGTAAGGAAACTTGAAGCCAAGCAAAGGAGCAACTATTGTTGCAGCTTTAAATAGTTTCTCACTCATGTTGCTTGGCACGTGAAACAGACAGGTGGAAAATATATGTGCCGGTGCATGAGTGAGTCAGCAGCAGCACGTTGAAAACTAAAGTTATGGGGAACAAATCAGTAGAAATAACATGCTGGCAAACAGCCTTGATAGCACATTGAAATCAGTGTTCGAATACAACCAATTGTTCGTTTTTGACAGTGTTCCAAATACAACATTCATGGTGATATTTGTAAAAGGGACATTGTGTATCCTTATCCTAGGCTCTCATTAATGAGACGTTATAGATGGATAATTGAGCAGAGTAAACCACTAATGTTCACAATATGTATTGATTGTATTGGGTGGGTAAGGATTACAGATTTGGCTAATCACACAGAAATCAACATTCAAGCTGGCTCCAGTAGGCTATATCTGGAGGTTCAGTTGGAAGACTAGGAATTTCTTCATCTTAATCATGGTGACTCGGAAAAAGTCTGCTGCCATATTACATTTTGCATTCTTGTGATGGAAAGATCCAATGTGCTTTTTTGCTGCAGTATTTATCTGTTAGGTCTTTTGTTGACATAAAAAACAGGCAATTATTAGTCTTGGTGCTATCTGATGTCTGCTTGTCCTTGACTCGATTCTATAGCCCAATGGAATAGTAAAATAGGGTTGAAGTGTAGGTCTGTTAATCCTGGGAAGAAAGGCAGCACAAAGCCTAGTATGCTGTCAACCTCTGTGCCCACGTGGATCCCCAGAAAATTAAAAAAATTCCTACAACTTCAGTCTTCCCCCTCAAAAACATCCTTCCAAACATGTCAAAGTTCTCATCCAAGCTCTTGGCCATTTTCTAGTTTCCATGAGGTCTTAGAGTGCTAGAACATTGCTTTCCATCACATCAAGTAGGGCTTGGAAATTGTCAAAGTCTGCACTCAGGGATCGAAGTTCATGGTTCATTGCTGTAATATCTTCTTTTACTCAGTCAACTGCAGTTTTGATATACATTAGCTCTCTCAAAAGTGTTTCCAGCATCATGTCTGCCCTTTTGTCACAAGTTGATGTTGGTTTCCCTGTCACTTCTTCAGAGAAGAGGAGTTGATGGGAAGATTTGCCCTTGCCACTTGATGAGAAGAGATAGGGCCTGCAATGGAGCTTATTGTGTCTCTCTAGGTCAACCTATGCCACAGGACAAATCAGATAGCAATGGTCACCAATTAATCTACCCTAAAAGCCTCTAGCCAAATATGTTGATGGATCTGGAAATGCCCGTGAGGATGGCTACTTGGTGCTAAGTTTATCTAGTAGGGGGTAATCTTAGAGCAATATAGCCATTTATAGTTAGTGTATCATTTATAATTGTAGCAACCAATTAAATGTTCATTTCCTTTTATACAATCTGACTGGGACTTGCTTGGTCTAAGCACCCCTCCCCTTAACTGTCTAGCCAGGCAAGGACCATTTTGTATAATTTCAAAGTTGCAGACAGCTACAGTATCCAGAGGAAGACAATATAGAGCCCACTGGCCATCTCAGAGTGAACCAATTTGGGGAAAAGGTGTAGACCATCCCTGAAAGGAGTGGAGGCAATGAGGCACTCCAGTCCGTGCATGCCAAGGCCTCAACCCCACTGTTAGCTCCATAAAGGCAGTATATAGAGAAAGAAAATGAAAGGGGAATCTGCAGCTACAACATGGACCTCTTCTGTTGTGGTTTGGCTGCTGACCCTTTTTGCAACTACCACTCACTTCTGTCAGTGGCTCCCCCTTCTAATGACAAGAACTTTGCCCCCTAAGAATGTGCGCTATTACATGGGGTCCAGGACAAGTGTAGTGTTGTGTAGCCATTTTAGCTGTAATTTTCTACACATTATTTTAGCATATTAGGCCGTCCGCTGTGCACTTTAACCTAGATATATTTTATTCAGCTTATTATTTTAACATTAGCCACATTTGCCATCTTGTTTTCATTTTTTCTATCTAGCTGTTCTTCGCCTAGGTTAGCACTGTGTTCTTCAACAAGGCATTTCACTAACTCTGTGCTTTTCTCAAGGCTGCACTAAGATAGGTAGCCAGCTAAAGTGGTATGCTTTGTCTCCAATGTTCACAGAAACATACACACTCTTACGTGGGGATCCTTTCTTGGAACATTAGGGGGGTCATTCCAACCCTGGCGGTCGGTGATAAAGCGGCGGCCAACCCGCCAACAGGCAGGCGGTCCAAAAAATGGAATTTTGACCCTGGCGGGAACCGCCAACACAGCCCGCCACTTTAACACTCTGACCGCCACGGCGGGACACACAAACAGCGCGGCGGTCACCGCCAACAGGCAGGCGGCAGACAATGTACCGCCCACACTAATACAACTCACCAATCCGCCACCTTTTCCTGGGCGGGAGCCCCGCCGATAAAAACACGGCAGAAACAGACTAGGAACGGGAAAACGCTTACATATACACACTCACGAGGACGGAGAACAGCATGGAACCCGAATTAAACATCCTACCAGCTATTGTCTACCTGCTCATCTACCACGAGTACGAACGCCAGCGCAGACGACAACGGTGAGTACTGCACCTACGACACAGGGGAGGGAGGAGGACGAAAGCTTACGGGCACACACATATGCAACCCCCCCCTCCAACTATCTACACACCAATGCAGAGCACCAAGTCACAGTGACACCAGCCAAACCCCCCGGAATAATGCAAAGACATAATTAAAGTGAGAAACAAAATTTATGTATAAAATAGGTTCTTTGAAGTCATGGTAAAATAGCAATATGACTTGTAAAAAATCAAGTAAGAACATTGCGAAACCGATAAACATAGGCAATAAGTCCTGCACAGTCACTTAAATTTCCACTGTCCGTGGGCCAAAGTGTATCAACACATGGGCAAAGCCCACACAGGAGACATGAGTCCGTTGGAGAGAACACTGCTGGGGCATCAGATGACAAAAATACAGGCACCTCAGGGGGAAGGGAAGGGGGGGCACCTCAGCCACAGGAGTCCACGACGCCAGATCCACGAAGGGTCCGCCATGCCCACTGTGCCATCCTGGGGAGTGCAAAGCCACAGTCTCACAAGTCTCTACAGTGGGTGGGTTGCCCACTGTGCCATCCTGGGGAGTGCAGAGACACAGGCCATCAGGTGGATTACAGACTCCACAGGTAATGGAGGAGGCAGGGTGCCCCGAGTGCAGCGTGAACACTAGCTCGACACAGAACCGGCACTGTCAATGGGCCAGCGGTGCTTGACAGGAATGGCCCAGCGGAGCGGTGCTTGACAGGAAGGGCCCAGCGGAGCGGTGCTTGAGACGGCGGGGCCCAGCGGAGCGGTGCTTAACAGGAAGGGCCCAGCGGAGCGGTGCTTGAGGCGGCGGGGCCCAGCGGTGCAGTGCTTGACAGGAAGGGCCCAGCGGAGCGGTGCTTGACAGGAAGGGCCCAGCGGAGCGGTGCTTGAGACGGCGGGGCCCAGGGGAGCGGTGCTTGAGACGGCAGGGCCCAGTGGTGCGGTGCTTGACAGGAAGGGCCCAGCGAAGCGGTGCTTGACAGGAAGGGCCCAGCGGAGCGGTGCTTGAGACGGCGGGGCCCAGCGGAGCGGTGCTTGACAGGAAGGGCCCAGCGGAGCGGTGCTTGAGACGGCGGGGCCCAGCGGAGCGGTGCTTGACAGGAAGGGCCCAGCGGAGCGGTGCTTGAGACGGCGGGGCCCAGCGGTGCGGTGCTTGACAGGAAGGGCCCAGCGGAGCGGTGCTTGACAGGAAGGGCCCAGCGGAGCAGTGCTTAAGACAGCAGGGCCCAGCGGTGCGGTGCTTGACAGGAAGGGCCCAGCGGAGCGGTGCTTGACAGGAAGGGCCCAGCGGAGTGGTGCTTGAGACGGCGGGGCCCAGCGGAGCGGTGCTTGACAGGAAGGGCCCAGCGGAGCGGTGCTTGAGACGGCGGGGCCCAGCGGAGCGGTGCTTGACAGGAAGGGCCCAGCGGAGCGGTGCTTGAGACGGCGGGGCCCAGCGGTGCGGTGCTTGACAGGAAGGGCCCAGCGGAGCGGTGCTTGAGACGGCGGGGCCCTCTTCAGCGGTGCCTGTCTTCACGGCGGGGCCCTCTTCAGCGGTGCCTGTCTTCATGGCGGGGCCCTCTTCAGCGCTGCCTGTCTTCACGGCGGGGCCCTCTTCAGCGGTGCCTGTCTTCACGGCGGGGCCCTCTTCAGCGGTGCCTGTCTTCACGGCGGGGCCCTCTTCAGCGGTGCCTGTTTTCACGGCTGGGCCCTCTTCAGCGGTGCCTGTTTTCACGGCTGGGCCCTCTTCAGCGGTGCCTGTCTTCACGGCGGGGCCCTCTTCAGCGGTGCCTGTATGCACGGCGGGGCCCTCTTCAGCGGTGCCTTTCTGCACGGCGGGGCCCTGTTCAGCGGTGCTTGTCCAGTCATTCAAGGGAGCCAGACCTGGACAGGACTCCCTGCTTAGTCGCCCTCCGACCGTGCAGTTGCTGGACCCTTCTGTGACGGAGTCCTGGGCCCGTGGGTGTCCTCCCTCACACCCGGGATGGGGCTTGTGGGGCCCTCCTGGCCCGCGCCCCTGCTGGCTGACTTCTCCGCCCTGCTGCCCTTGCCCTCCTTCGATGAGGCTCTCTGGCCCTTGCCTCCCCTGGATGTTGTGGCAGGTGACGGCCCAGGACTTTGCTCCTTGGGGGCAGCCGTGTTAGTCTTCTCGCGGCGGCCCTTGATTTTACGGGTCCTCTTTCCAGGGGGGGGGCTGGCTGTCCCCTTGCTGCTGGCCGATGTATCAGTGCTGGGAAAGGGTGGACTCCAAAACCCGTGCACAATGCTGACACTTGAAGCAGGGCTGGTGGTGGCTGAGGTGCTCTTGGGACTCTTAGCAGATGGAGGGGGTGGGTCAGGTGGGGCAAAGAGGTTAAGTTTGGAGAGGTAAACTTTTTTATGACCAATGTAAAGGGTAGGTGTAGTGGGTAGGGGAGTGGAGGAAGAGGATGTGGTTGTAGGAGAGTCAGGTGTGCTGTCTTTGGGTGCAGGTGCTTGTGACGTAGGCTGTGGTGAGGTGGTTGGCTGTTGGGTGGGTGGCTGCCTGCGTTTGTGTGTCTTGGAAGAGGGGGTGACAGACACAGTGGGAGAGGACACAGAGGACGTGTAAATGGCAGTGGGGGTGGTGACTGCACGTGTGCGGACTGTACTGGAGGGTGTGCTGGTGATGGAAGTACTGGCTGATGGTTGTGTGCATGCAGGTGTGAGTGGAGACGTCACAGGGAGGGAGGAGGGAGACGAGGAGGAGGGGGACACAGAGGTGGTAGTGACTGTTGGCATGTCTGCATCTGGGTGTTGCTTGGGTGAATGCTTGTGTGATCTGTGGTGCTTATGTCTGGATGAGCTGCCCTTGGGTGTTGAGGTGTGTGCAGGCTGGTCTGATGGTGTGGATGGGATAGGCTGAGGAACAGGAGACAGAGACAGGGTGGAGGCAGTTAGAGGAGGGAGGCTGGAAACAGGGACAATGGCTGCCGTCAGTGCTGAGGCCAGAGCATTGAACGATCGTTGATGGGCAGCCTGACCCGAATGAATGCCCTCCAGGTACGCATTGCTCCGATGCACCTCCCTCTCTACCCCCTGGATGGCATTCAAAAGGGTAGACTGCCCAACAATGATGGTCTGTAGGAGGTCAATGACCTCCTCACTGAGGGCAGCAGGGGTAACAGGGGCAGGGCCTGAGGTGCCTGGAGCGAAGGAGATGCCCGCCTTCTTGGGTGAGCGGGCACGGAGCAAAGGCTGAGGGGCTGCTGGGAGGGCGGAGCTGGTGCGCTGGGTGGCGGATGTACCTGTAGAGGCGGGGGGCCCGGATGTTGCCGCCACCGCTAGGGAGCTCCCTTCCGAGGACGTGTCGGTGTCGCTGCTGTCACCACGGGTCCCCGTTGTGGTGCTCCCCTCGCCCTCCGTATCACTGGTGACCTCGGTGTCCGTACCATGGCCCACCGGGGCCTTGTGAGTTGCAGCTCCCTCGTGCTCCAATGCCAATTCTCCTCCGCCTGATGATGCTAATGCACACATGCACAAGAAGATAAAGAAAAAGGGGGGGGGAAATAAAAACAGGTTGAGTGCATGCATTGTCAACACCGTTGGCGGAGAGGACAGACACAGGAGCCTCATGCACTACGCCGCGCAATCGGGGTACATTACTCAGTACTTGTGACTAGGCCAACAGGTCTATGGACAACAATTGCGCACATGGGTGATGCTGGACCATCGATTGCTGTACTTGGCACCCTACAGAGGTGGGGGGCGGGGGCACAGGGACATGCCTAAAGGAGGGGACTACACTACAGAAAGCGCCCTCGCCTAATGTCACTCACAGCCCTCCTCCCCCACCCAGACGCCTCCACTGCGCGTAAAGATAGCAGAATGTGCTGGTACTCACCCCCTTGTGTCTGCTGTGATGTCCTCACGCGCCCATCCAAATCGGGGTAGGCCACTGCCAGGATCCGGGACATCAGTGGGGTCAGGGTACGACTGGCACCCCTCCTAGGTTGGGAGGCCATCCCCAGCAGTGACTCGGCGGTCTTTCTGGTCCCGCGGCAGATGTCCTCCCACCTCTTTCGGCAGTGGGTGCCCCGTCTGTTGTGGACCCCCAGGCCCCGGACTTCCTTGGCGATGGCACACCAAATGTCGACTTTCTGATGGGCGCAGACCTATTTGACATGTATAGGGTGGAATGGGAAATATCATCATTTTTTCTGCATGTTAGGTGTGATTGACCTCTCCCTCCCCAACCTTGCTATGTGGCACATGCTCTCATCTGTCGTGCCTTGCACTACTCATTCTCTCCCCACCCCAACATCTTACATCCACCATACACAACCCAGGCATAGCCCATTCAACGTGCACCCAGTGTACTTACCTGTTGGTCTGGAGGACCGTAGAGTAGCGCATACTGGGGGAGGACCCCATCCACAAGTTTCTCCAACTCTTCAGAAGTGAAGGCAGGGGCCCTTTCCCCAGTCGCAGCAGCCATTGTCTCTTCCAGACCGAGGTCACAGCAGCACTTGCAGTATAGGTCCTCTCCTGTGGATGATCAGGTCTCGAGTGATTAAGCAGATAGAAAATGGCGGTCACGCCCGCGGCGGTGCGTACCGCGGCAGTGCGTACCGCGCCCGCCGGCGCACATCGTCATTGGCTCCTGAAACCCATAGGGTTCAATGTTAACCAATGCGGCTTCGCACAGCGGTCTTCGACCGCCACGGTGTGCCACGCCAGCGCATTGACCTCACATCCCACTGTCACACTTCTCAGGTCAGGCAGCCGCCATTTCAAGGGCCCACATGGCTTAATTTCTACTGCGTCACACAGGCCTAGGCCTTGCATTGCCACTCATACAAGCCATTCAATGCATAGCGATTCGTGTACTGTGCAACCTGTGGTTACGTACCTGTGGGTTGCTTGACTCTGTACTCCATGTTGTCCTTCCTAGGCACCGTCCGCTGGGACTTGCGAGGAGAAGGAGGAATCCTCCCGTGTACCGACCGCTGGTGGACCTGTCGACAATGGAAGAACGACATATTATACTTCGATACCGACTTGACCGAGCCACTATACATGAACTGTGTGCCCAGCTGGAGCCAGACCTGATGTCCCCCATCCGCCAACCCACAGGAATTCCCCCTCTGGCGCAGGTTCTGTCAGTACTCCATTTTTTAGCAAGTGGGTCTTTTCAGACAACAGTGGCCATGTCATCAGGGATGTCTCAGCCTATGTTTTCTAAGATTTCGTCCAGAGTGTTGTCTGCCCTGATGAAATACATGCGGAGCTACATTGTTTTCCCTGAGGAGGGTGATTTGGCCACTGTGAAGGGTGATTTCTATGCCCTTGGACATATCCCCAACATCATTGGTGCCATTGATGGGACCCATGTGGCTTTAGTACCCCCAAAAGACGATGAGCAGGTGTACAGAAACAGAAAAAATTACCATTCGATGAATGTCCAGGTGGTCTGTTTGGCTGACCAGTACATCTCCCATCTAAATGCCAAGTTCCCTGGGTCAGTGCATGACGCGTATGTTATGCGAAATAGCAGCGTCCCTTATGTGATGGAACAGCTACAGAGACGCCTTGTGTGGCTAATAGGTGACTCTGGTTACCCCAACCTGCCTTGGCTATTGACCCCAGTGAGGAATCCCCGGACCAGGGCAGAGGAACGGTACAATGAGGCCCATGGGCGAACTAGGAGGATTATAGAACGGACCTTCGGCCTCCTGAAGGCCAGGTTTATTTGCCTACATATGACAGGTGGATCCCTAATGTACTCACCAAAGAAGGTGTGTCATATCATCGTGGCCTGCTGTATGCTTCACAATCTTGCATTGCGACGCCAGGTGCCTTTCCTGCAGGAGGATGGTCCAGATGGTGGTGTTGTAGCAGCTGTGGAGCCTGTGGAGAGTGAAGAGGAGGAAGACGACGGGGACGACACGGACAACAGGGACACAGTTATACAACAGTACTTTCAGTAGCACACAGATAAGAATCACCCACGCCATTTTACATTTACTTCTGGCCTCCTGCATCTCTACTTTCTGTGTTTCCCCCCAGTTCCTTTTCACTGATTTTTGACTTTCCCTTCCCTTTTCAGAGCTGTATGACCCACAGCGTGACTTCTGCTTTGTTTGCCCATGGACTAATGCTTATTGACACTGGTATGTTGTCATCACAATGTAAATTAACATTATTGCACCGTTATGTGTAATACATTTGTAAAGAATACAAGCAGACTCCTGACATTTGAAGTGCAATTGGTGATTTATTTTAAGTGCTGCGTATAGGTCCATGATAGTAAAACGGTGATGGGTGGGGGTGGAGTAATGTCCATGGCAGAGTCCAGTTCTCAGTAGCACAGGTGCATTGCCCATATGCCTGTGGAAGGATGGAGCAGGGGCAGTTCAAGGTTGGACAGGGTGACAATGTGGGACAGTGGGATGACATCAGGGGGTATCGTTTGCTGGCGGGGGTCTTGGCATCCTACTCTGTCTTCTTGTGTGATCTCAGGTTCCGCTTGCGGGGTGGTTGATCTTCAGCAGGAGGTGGGGTTCTGGTGGCCTGTCGTGGTGTGGGGGCCTCCTGTCCACTAGCGCCGGCGGAGGTGGTAGGCTGTTCGTCGTCCGGGCTGGTGACAGGGGCCCTTTGGGGTGCCACATGGTCCTGCAATGTGGTGACTATCTGGTTGAGGGCCAGGACGATGGTCCCCATTGCGGTACCGATGTTCCTGAGTTCGTCTCTGAACCCCATGTACCGTTCCTCCTGCTGTGCCTGGATCTCCTGGAACCTGGCCAGTACCATCGCCATCGTCTCCTGGGAGTGGTGGTATGCTCCCATGATGGTGGTGAGGGCCTCTTGGAGAGTGGGTTCCCTGGGCCGGTCAACCCCCTCTCGCACAGCAGCCCTCCCAGTTGCCCTGTTTCCCCGGGCCTTTGTCCCCTGAACGGTGTGCCCACTACCACTGCCCCCAGGTCCCTGTTGTTGTTGGGGTGGTGGGTCAGCCTGGGTGCCCTGTAGTGGCGGACACACCGCTGATTGACGCATCCTGGAGACAGAGGCATGGGCCCGCTGGGTGGGAGCTGTGCTGGTATTCCCAGAGTGGGTTTGGTCTGCTGTGGCCTGTGTCTGTGTGTGGGGAACCGACTGTCCAGAGGTTTCCGATGGTCCGGGCTGGTCATCAGGTTCTAGGTCGACAGAGCTGCTGTCATCAGTCGGGGCCTGTTCTGGGGGCGGGATGGACAAATCTGGACCCTCCTGGCCGGTGTGTTGGCGTTCGGGCCCTGCAGGGGTAAAAGAGTATGGTTATTGCTTCTGTGTGTGCCATGGCGTGCGATTTGTGGGTGCCCTTGTCCCCCAGTGCTGGCATTCCCTTGTGGGAGGAGTTGTGAGGGTGGTTTGTGGTGGGGGAAGGGTATGTGCAGTGGTCATGCTTGGGTGATGGGTGTCCATGGTTTGTGTTGGCATTCAGGGATTGGTGTTGTGTTGGGTGGGTTGTGCTGGTGAGACATTGGCAGGGAGGATGTGTGCTGGGGGGTTGGGGGTGAGGGTGGGGGTGTGGGTTGGCATGCTGGTGGTTGGGGGGGGTGCAGTAGTTGGGATTAGACTTACCAGAGTCCATTCCTCCGCCTACTCCAGCGAGGCCCTCAGGATGCAGGATGTTCAAGACCTCTTGCTCCCATGCTGTGAATTCGGGTGGAGTGGGTGGGGGTCTGCCGCCAGTCTTCTGCACAGCGATGTTGTGTCTTGACACCATCGATCGCACCTTCCCCCGTAGGTCGTTCCAGCGCTTTCGGATGTCTTCCCCGTTTCTGGGATGCTGTCCCACAGCGTTGACCCTGTCGACGATCCTTTGCCATTGCTCCGCCTTCCTGGCTATTGTGGTGTGCTGCACCTGTGTGCCGAATAGCTGGGGCTCTACCCTAATTATTTCCTCCAGCATGACCCTGAGTTCTTGGTCCGAGAACCTGGGGTTTCTTTAGGGTGCCATGGGGTGGTGTGGGGTGGTGTTTGTGGTGATGAGTGTGGTGTGTGTGGTGGTGTGTGGTGTTTTGTGCGTGGATGTAGTGTGGGTGATGATGTTGTGTTCCTCTGTGTGTTGTGGTTTTCCTTCGCTGTGCTCTCTCTCTCTCTCTCTCGCCTTCTCTCCGAATTTCTAGTAGTGGGGGTTTGTGAGTGATGTGGGTGTGTGTTTTATAGTTGATTCGATGTGTGGGTGTGGTGTGTGTATGTGTATCAGGTGTGTGTCTTTCGAATTGTCCAATGTGCCTGTGTTTTGTAAAAGTGTGTGTATTTTGACCGCGGCGGTGTGTACCGCCAATGGAATACCGCGGTTGAAAGACCGCCGCGTGGATTCGTGGGTCGTAATGGCATGGACGTGTTTGTGTTGGCGTGACGGTGGAGGTTTGGCCATCTCCAGTTTATCGCTGCCCGCTGATGAGGCGGCCTTCCGTGGATGTCGGGTTTTTGGCGGTTTGCCAGTTGGAGGTCAGAATGACCGTGGCGGTTTACCGCGGCCGCGGCGGTAGAATGGCGGACTTCTGACCGGCGGTAAGGGCCTTTTACCGCCGAGGTCAGAATGACCCCCTAGGTGTTTTATTATAAAAACACTGCTTTGATCAATGTACATTAGAGGGAGATTCCAGCCAGATGACCACAACTGTATTCTGATTGGTGATTGCTTTGCTGCAGCTGCTTGTGTAGACTACCTGCTTCCTGGCCCATATGGGAATGGTGTCTATCTAGAATACAGGCCTCTTGGTCAGGTATAATAGATGATGTCTTCCCAAGGGGAACCTGAAAGGCAGAATTAGAGCTTACATACCGTGCTCTAACATAGTTTAGGTAGAAACTATCTCAATAAACCTTAGTCACAGCATGGTAGCGTTATTCTTGTGTTTTACTCTCCTTGTCACAATTTTAATCTTATTGTGCTTCATCGTCCTAGGTATTGCAATACATGCTTTATTATCTATGATGCAGTTACTTCAATAAAATCTTATTGAACTATACTCTGTCTCTGATTGTCCTTGCTTATGTGAGACTAATGTAACTGAGAGAACTGGATGCATTCTGAGTGAACATGATTCCCTTGAGGAGTCATATATGTGATGCGCCCGGTTACCCCAATCATCCCTACTCTTGGGTGGAAATGAGGCTCTGCTAGTTAGCCGGAACAAACCTGATTAGGCCGACAGGTGTCACATGGTGCAGGATTAGACTCAGTCCCCCGCAGTACAGGTGATTCTGCCTCCCGAATCCAGGAGTCTCATTGGGATATTGAAAACCTACGCACCAGTACCAAGAGGGAGACCATTACCACACCAGGAGCATGCTTCATGTAGGGTAGGCTTTTCTTCTCCCTGGCATCAGACTGTCTCTGATCTCCCTACCATTCATCTATAGTGGCAGCATGTGTTGCAGAGTGGTGCACTTCATTTTTATTCTGGGCCTTTCCTGCAGGCAGGTGGGGGAATTAGTATGTGTGCTTTTCTGTATTAGTAGTTGCAGTGTCCCTATGTACAAGGTGCGTCTGTGCACTCTAGAGAGCAGTCAGACCTGTAGGTTGCTGTGTTGCATCCCATTTTAATTCATTTCCTCACCACTGGGTGGGCAATTCCTGTACCACTACTCGCCAATGTCTCTCTGTTGTGTTTTCTTGTCCTGAGAACTATTCTTGGGATGGCTCAAACTGCCAGTAGGTATTCTTGGATAAGATCAAGCTCTGTTCCTGTGCAATGCATTTCAATGAGCAACATGACCCTGAGACTTGAAATGGCTACCTCAACATGTTGTCCATGTTGTGGTCAACCAAAGGTATCACCCCCCACATGTCCCTGAGGATCAGGATGTGCTCACTCTGCTCCGTTATATGTTTCTTTTTCATTCATTTTCAGGATGCATGGACCATGTCCCTGAGTTCTTTAATTGCAGCCAAGACATATTTTTCATGTTATGGTCAGCCAATCAGGATTGACTAGTCCCCTTTAAAGTGGCAAATTAGAGCATATCTGGCCACCAACAGTCCAGAAATACGTATTTTTTTAAACCCTTCATGACCACCCAAGCACCTCTTTAAATACAAATTTATTGAGAAACAGTTAAAATGATTTACACCAAATCATAAATATCACACTTTGGGGGTGATTCTCACCCTGGCGGGCGGCGGAGGCCGCCCGCCAGAGTTCCCCCCTCCAAAATACCGCTCCGCGGTCGCAAGACCGCTGAGGGTATTTTGGGTTTTGCACTGGGCTGGCGGGCGACCGCCAAAAGGCCGCCCGCCAGCCCTGTGCAAAACAGCCTTCCCACTAGGAAGCCGGCTCAGAATTGAGCCGGCGGAGTGGGAAGGTGCGACGGGTGCAGTGGCACCCGTCGCGTATTTCAGTGTCTGCAAAGCAGACACTGAAATACAAAGTGGGGCCCTCTTACGGGGGCCCCACGACACCCCATACCGCCATCCTGCCGCCAAGAACAGGATGGCGGTATGGGGTGTCAGAATTCCCATTGCGGTGCAGCGAGCTGCGCCGCCATGGAGGATTCTACAGGGCAGCGGAAAACCGGCGGGAGACCGCCGGTTTTCCCTTTCTGACCGCGGCTGAACCGCCGCGGTCAGAATGCCCTGCGGGGCACCGCCAGCTTGTTGGCGGTGCTCCCGCCAACCCTGGCCCCGCCGGTCCATGACCGCCGGGGTCAGAATGACCCCCTTTGTGAGTTATAGCTTTTTGTTACATTTGGTGAAATTTCCCTCAGCCATGCTTTATGCACCTGTGACAGAAGATTCCTGTGAGAATTATTATGGGAAATCATTTTGGGATCCCCTTTTTCTTGGCCCCTACTTGACAGATCACCCCAAAGCTTTTCAGGAAAGACTGATGTGGATCAACCTTTTATTTTTTTTAAGTTCCACTATCAGAAACGTTACTGCAGGAACAGGGACTCACCTGGACAGAAGTCCAGTACACCAGAGGCTGACAACAGCCTGATGATATCCCCATTGGAGGCAATGAATGCCATCCGCAAAACTTCTGTTGACCTCCATTCTTCGCTGGTTCGTAACATGCTGCAACTTTGGAAATTCCAAGATGGCAGACCCATCAAGGAAATCAGCAGTCTAGTGTTCTGAGCACGAGCTGGTTTCAGCTCATGATCCAGGCGCTAGCCTTGGAAAGTGGCGCACTTTAACTGATCCTTTGGAGATGCTGGTAGCGTCTCTTCAGCGTGCATGTGTTTCCCCACAGAACGAAAACTTCCATCAGTCAAAGCACCTTTGGTCATGTCCTGGCTTGTAGTTCTAGACTTCAGAAGCAGTGTCTCAGACTTCCTATCACAAGTATTGTCTGTATCTCGATGCTCACAGTTTGTTGAGAGTTTGAGTCAGTCAGTAAATTAGAAGGTCAAGACGTTCTTTCCTTTTTTTTTGCAAAGGACATTCAATTGATGATAACAATTACAAGCATCATCAATCATCAATATTTCTCACAGAAAAGACTTTGCAAACTGTTTATCCTGGCGAATATTCGATTACTCAAAAAACGTAAAATATGATTCGACAATACAGAAAAGAAAGATGTAAGTTACAAACGAATCCTCATATCGGACATCACACTCTCTCAAATAATACAATCTATAATATAATTTTGTCACAGGGTTGTTACCCTCTTCATGTTAACTGTGATATTTAATTTATTAAGTGAGAGAACGCTACATGAAAGAGAGGAGCGCTAGTCTAGTTAAATGGGGATATGAGTTTTTAAAGTATACCAAATAGGAAAAGTGTTTTCCCTGACATTAGCATATCTGTTAAAACGTGAATGTTATGTCTGCCTCCCTTTACTGGAAGCTGTTACATATAGCACCAGAGAAGCAAGAAGCTAAGAATTTCCCCGCTAGGCAATCTCTCTTGTTTATCCACTTCTCCTTTCCCCCTCGTTAATGTCTCATGCTGACTGTATTATAAGTCATTGTGGATATTGGTGAGGGGGCATTAGGTCCAGCTTATGCTTCTGAGTAATTCAGCTGTTCGGTCCTGACATTCACGCAAATTAATCAAATGCTACATTATTAGGAAAACAAAAAATGCTCTTCCTATGGAAACTCTGACCTAGATATAACTGCAGCTGTGTAATATGCACCCGCTTAAGGGCAGGCAGTTGAGTAACACAATGTTATTTAAAGGCTGAAATATTTCAATGAGCATTCTGCATTAGATTTATAGTTAAGGCTCTTGCTTGAGGAAGTGAAAAGAACCTGAGGTGTACATTGTTCCCTTTGGAGTGGTATACTTTTCAATATTTGCCTCGTACCAAGACTATTTCTGAATTGGTCGAAACAAACAGACAGTTTTACATCTCTATGGCCTGCTGCAGTGCAACTGGATTGCAGACTGTTCATTTAGAGCTGTAGGGCAAGCAAATATTTTTCTGAGTTAGTACTCTTTGTTTCAATATTTGTTGTCCCATTTTTATAGAACTTGTTCAAAATAACAACAAAACTTTTTAGTGAGAGATTGTATTCCAGTGCCAGTAGAATAGAGCATAAACAACTGTTTTTAGGAACCAATTTAATACTTATGGCTCATTCATACATTTATACAAACACAAGACACAATCTTTCTTTTCCCCAAACTATAATTAATGGTGCACCATTACATAAAAGACAACCATCCTCTAAACAGTATTTCTAGTCAATGGATTCACCCACCTCATTTAACAGAACATTATTCATATGTTCTCTTGCACCATGTTCTTTAAATGATATTATAAAATATTACACTTTACCCCAAAACGGTTATTAATAGCAGTGGGGTAGTTATCTTGATGGTGTGCTGTTTCTTCTTAATTTCCGGCTCGAGCAATCTCACTCTCAAGCAAAGTGTAGCATCAGATAAAAATCCTGACAACTATTTCTCCCGGTGACATGTCCCAGAGATTAATTTTGTTTATCTGAGTTGCAGCTCAGGCATCACAAACTGTCCTTCTGAGGCCACACCATAACGGCCTGTGCTGCCACAGTGCAAGGCTGAGTACCTGTCTCATGCACCTGAAGTCTATAAAGTAAATGAGTTTAAATGTAACCCAATATTTCTTTGAGGTAGTGATTTATTTCCAGATAGTTCAGGCCAGGAAATAGTGAGCAAGGCTTACCTTTTTCTGATTCTGTAATTACTCTGGGCAGTGTATGAAACACAGCCACTCATATCACATCACCAAGGCCCTGACTTAAGAAAAATGGGGCAGAACTGCACTAGCTGAGTTGTGCGTCAAAAAAATAACTGCTGGCTAACACCATTCCTGAGCACCATCCATGTGCCATATTTAAAAAGTTACGCACTATGACGCTAAGGAAAGGTTAGTGTAAAAAAATGACACTACCCATTGCGACATGCCGGAAAGAAAAATTACGCTAATGCTGCAAAAGTGGCATTGGAACATTTTGTGGCATTTTTTTTATGCAAATTGTGTCAGCGCCATATTTAGCAGCAGTAGTGTGAAAAGAAAACGCACAAGCAAGAAAAGAAATATTAGGGAGACAAAATGGAGAATACAGGCCAGGAGAGTCCACAGAGAGATCCCAATGAGCCTAGTATGAGTCAGGAGGGACCAGCAAAGCCCCAGGAGAAGGAAAAGAAGAAGTGGAATGTGTTGTTTTAGTGAGGAGGAGAATGACATCTTGGTCAGAGAGGTGACGGAGCATAAACACCAGTTCTTCTTCACCTCCAAATTGCTAATAGGTAGGAGAGAGGCTATATGGTAGACAATAGTAGATAAAGTCAACAGCGTGGCAGAGGTGAAGAAGACTGATTGTAAGAAGTGCTGGAACAATCGCAAGTGCAGAACTAAAGAGAAACTGGCCAGGAACCAAAGGCATCACTGCAGACTGGAGGTGGAAGTCCCACACCCAAGGAGGACCTGGAGGAGATGGTGGCAGCCGCCATCAGGGAGGAGCTGGACACTGGAATTGCAGGACAGTGCACACTTTCAAAACCTA
Organism: Pleurodeles waltl; assembly: GCF_031143425.1. Taxonomy (NCBI): domain Eukaryota; kingdom Metazoa; phylum Chordata; class Amphibia; order Caudata; family Salamandridae; genus Pleurodeles; species Pleurodeles waltl. The sequence goes on from NC_090448.1 coordinate 1,022,654,304, forward strand.
CCACAAATGCATGAGAAGTTGCAGTGGGGGACTATCTGGAAATTTACTAATGGCACGCCACAGTAGACTCACTTTTAGGAATGCTCTGGTGGTGCTATGCACTGCACCATATTCACAATGTGGTGTTAAGCCACTTTTTGTCCTTAACACCACCTTGTAAATATGGCCCCTTCAGATGCAGCACTTTGCTTGGAAGGTGTGTGCAATCAGTGTAGCTGTGGTCGTGCCACAACAACACTCTTGCATCTTGTTGTTGCCTCAGATTTAAGACTTCATGTAAACCTGAGGATGTGACTAAATCCAACACCACCCTAGGGGTGTCATTAGAATGGTGCAACAAGGAGAAATGCTTTCCTTCCTCCTTGTGTTATTGGTATTCTTATGTGTGCTTCATCAGGCAGCACACATAGAAAGTGCAAATACCCAGAAAAGATTGTATTTTCTGAAGGAAGGTGTCTCTTCCTAACCAAAAACTATCTCCCGGCAGTGCAGCCATCCTTGTTCCCTGGCGCAAGGTTTTGTGCTTTGGCCCTTGGCAGCAAATATTTTGCCAACGCAGGGGCCAACACAGGACTACACCATTTACACTTTAAAATGGTGCATCCAAGCATTTTGAAAGTGATGGAGTGTGACACTGCCAAATGTGGTGCAACGTTGCACTCCGTTATTTTCACTGAAAGCTGGCAAATAATGGCCCAACACTTAAGTTGCTCCCACACTTTCCCCCCATATGCACCAAACATTTCTCAACCATCCCTACAATCACTTCACTGTTGCCACTGATCTACCTGTTCATGTGTAACACTCAGGCCCTCATTGCGATCCTGGCGGTCCGAAGACCACCTGGGCTGCGGTGGCGGTCTCACCGCTGATGTGCCGGCGGTGCAGACTGCCACATTATGAGTGTGGCGGTTTGGCCTGTGCCAAACCGCCACATCCCTGCTGGTGCTGCCAGGGCAGTTGGACAGCCGGGCCAGCGATCAGCATCTCCGACACTGCGGTCCACCCAGTACTGCCGGCGGTGTCACGAGTCCCCGTTCTGCCAGGGATTTAGTGGTAACAGTAGATGACTCTCCCACCCCGATCTACCCAAGAGCCCCCACTCCCCTTCCCTTACAACATTCTCACCCCCTCCACCCTGAACACCCCAGTATCCCTCCAACCCCCTGCTCCGAGTAGTGAGTCCCCACGCATACAAGTACTCACTCCCCACCCAATCCCCGTACTTACCCCCTACCCCATATATACAGGCACCCACACGTACCCACAGACATGCACACCCTGACATTAACTCACTCACACTCACAACACCCTTACACTCACGCGCACACACACAACACCCTCCAAATCAATACACACATACATGTACACACGCACAACACTGCCACTCACACACACACTCCTTACATTCACCCCCATTGACACGCATATACACTCCATCCCCGTACCCCCTCCTTTCCTCAACATACATACACACACAACCCCCACCCCTGTCCTCATGCATGCACACACGTACCCTGACCCAGCATTCACATTCACCCACACATGCATCGCCATCACCACATTTACACACAAACACTTCCCATCCCTCCCCCCATTCATGATGAGGGACACTTACCTCATCTGACGAGGTGCTCCTCCCTGAGGGGACAGGACCTGGCGCACCCACTGCCGGCAGAACCCCGCCATCAGGACACCGCCAGGCCGTATTACAGGTCGTAATACGGATGTCAGAGTCCTTTTGGTGGGGCGGGGATAGCTGTGGAACCGCTTCTGCACCTCTGACTGACAGCACAACTATTGGAGGATTCCCACCCAAATTGTAGCAGAAATCCCTCCGTACTCGTAATAGGGTGTTTGGAAGACCACCCGCACTGGCAGTCTTCTGGCACCCATGGTTTGCGCAGTCTTAGGAAAAGACCACCAAAGTCATAATGAGGGCCTCTGTGTGCAACATGTCCTACGCTATTTGCACAGAGTGGTCCAACAACAATTCTCACACACCTCCAAACACCATTTGGGAATGGGCACAAACATGAAGATACACAACATATGGGGCATGTCTGTCATCATCATTTGTGCTGCTGTACAAGTAGCTCCCATTTCACCATATAACAAGGTTGCCTGTGTGATGGGAATGGTTGGTGTTGTGCACCAAGGGACACCTTCACTCGTAAGAACTGCCACAAGTGGCATCAATGTTGCACTACCGGCTCACAGTTGCAAGCCTGTAATTTAACATTATTATCATACAAATTGTTGCCAATGTGGATCCAAGCTGCCCATTTCCTTTGTGCCACATTAACAAAATCACACAATGCATGCATTGATCCACTGTGTACATCCTTGCACAACTGTATGCCTTTGGCATACATGCTATATGCAAGGAAATATCCCTTATGCAGGGAGGGAAGAACTAATGGGGATGACAATCCATGCAGGTTACACTGTGCCATCTAATTACCTCATGTGTGAGGCCTGCTAAAGGCAGATGACAAAGTGACAAAAGCATTGTAAGCAATGGACATCTATGTGCTTTGCTGCACTAGTGTCATCATTCATGGTGCCAATGCAGTAAAGCACCAAAATAGTGACAAAACTCATTAGACTACTGTGGGAATGTCCACCATGGTGAACAGAAATGTAAATGGTGTGCTCCCATGGTGTCAGTCGCTGGGGCAAGGGGCCTGCAAGATGAATGGTGGTGTGGGATCAATGCACCAAATACCTTGAAAGGTTCCCATATGTGTGATGTACAATGCAACACATAATAAACAATTACAATCTGTAGAATTACAAACTTGTCAAACAACCACTTGTCACTCCCACACCACCCTGAGTTCTTGAACTACACTAAACCTAATCAGATGTGCTGACCTTTACAAAGGCATCAGAAGCTGGGTGTGTCACATGTGTTGAATGGAAGATCACAAATATATACATGGAATGCCTATTACCTGTAGTGTCAGATGTGAGAGGAGCACGTGGAAAATACGCCAGGATAAGGAATGCAAGGTGCTTCACATTGGCATGTTAAGTATGACCTATCACTATCAATCACTCAAGTACAAGTCAGAAATGTTAGATGCTTGGGTACAGCACTATGATGTCTGTGTCTGGATATACTGGCACATGTATACCCATTTATGAAGAAACATGCAGTGCAACAGCTCTGCTTGCTCTGCTGTGCTGCATTAATTTAAATGTCCAGGGATGTGTGCTTCTCACAGATAGTCAATGCATCGCTATACTAACCTTGGCCATGCCCAATATATATGGGGGACTTTACCAACATTGCCACACAACCTGCATGGTGTAGGGGTGTCCCTCTTGTCTGTCCTAGTGCACATCTGCAGGAAGGAACACATCCTGCTAAGTGTGCACGTTCAATGTTTGACTATGATTGCAGCACACATTGAAAATAGTCCACAATAGGATAACTGCAATGTCTGTTCTCAGTGCCACAACTACAATGCCACCATTGATGTGGTGTCCTAACATGATGCATCCACACATCAACAAACCTCAAAATGTTTCAGGTCCACCTCCCACCACACATGTGTTCACAGAGTGATGGAAGTGGGCGGCCTTTCCACACACTTCGCCCATATTTATGACAAACTGGCGCAACGCGCTGCTGTACAAAAAATAGCAGTGCTGCGCCACTTTTGAAATACAGGGGTGTGCCTAATTCACAGGAATACGGCTCACCTCTGTGGTTCCCCCAGTGCTGCGGATGAAGTAAGCTGCATGCGCCAACTCAGGCATCCTTGCACCATAGTGAAGATGAGGCCTTACCACATGTGGACCTGCCTGTCTTCAATTTTACAGATGACATGGATGACCAGCTGCCGACCATCAATGAAGATGCTCCCCAGGATGTCCTGGGCTCCTTCTCGATATCACCTCCAGTTGCAAGGAGCCACACAGTGTTGCAGGGTCTCCACATGAACCCCCCAACTAACAACACACAGCACCAACAAGTCCTGCCCCAGATCTGGACTTTGAGTACCCAGAGGACAGTGGTAGGAGTCCAACTCAGCTGCCATCAGAGGCACACACTACCCGCCATGTGGACTTCAGCAGTCCCTGGAGGACATAGCTGCTGTCATAAGACAGAGGCGCGAACAATTGCCATCACACAGTGGCAGCAGCATAATAGATAACAGGCTGGGGGCTTCTCAAAATACCCTGGAGTCCTTACAGCAGGAAGTGGCCTCCCTCAGGGAAAACATGGCTACCTACCACCGTGATGCAGAAGCAGTGTTGAGAAATCAGCAGTTCCTCTTGCTGCAGTGATGCCTTATGTGTCTCCACAAATGGCACCTGCTGGGACCTTTGCTTGCAAATCTCTATCCCCTGATGTGTGTGTGGCTCCCTCAACTCCAACAGCATGGCACAGAAGGCACCACACACATCAAAGGATGAAGATGTGGAAGGAACAACATTCACACGTAAAACCACCCAGTAGCTTCAGTCTATGCCACATGGGCAGTATCTCTTTAGTTCTGTGCTTAAGATCATGCCAGTGTTGTAACAACCGGCAATGTGCCCTCTTCACTCTACCACTGTTGACTTATCTTACATGGACTGTCATTGTCTCAATTCCTACCTATTGTCAATTTGGACACCACCTCACTTATGCACACTTCTCCTACACATGTCTCATGACATTTCCCTCACCCTTGGACTCTGAATGTACATCAAATGGCTCAGGATCTCTCATGGGGTCAGTGAACTGGACATTGTAGTGGTTTGGAAACAAAACTTGCACGTGCAAATAACTCACCATAATCACATGTGTCATGTTCTTTGTTCAGTGTTCAATCAACTCATATAAATGTATCTATTGTGTGAAGCATTGTCAATGAGAACAGAACCAAATCTTATGTGTGGCTTACTGTCAGACACAAAGGCGCACACTAGGAATCAAACATGATAAAGGTGCCTGATAGTGTTCTGAACTGCAACCTACTTTCTGAGCCTTCCAAGCATGTTTTGGACTGATAAGTTAATATATGACACGAATGGTTCAGAACTCAAGTATCAGGACATTTCCCTGACGATTGTACCAGTACAACAATTATGTGAGGAACAGAAGAGGCATATTTAAGACTGTGAAAGGCACCTGTCAGTGTGCCAGTATAAATTCCCCATGTAAGGTGGAGTTTAATCTGCTAAACTTTTCAAAAATGATTGTGACAGATCTTAGCAATGACAATTGATGTTGCATCATTACCAATCAGACAGCTCCTGGGACAGAGGGGATACACACAGTCATACATGTAAATCAATACTGAATGCATTCCCTAAGGCATTTCTCTAACTTGGCCAGTGGAGACAAGGCAGCACCCAGATAGTCAATCATCATGGGCACCTAAATGTCAAAAGCTTGGATTTATTGGTATTTAAAACACAACCTATAAAAAACCTAAACTACTCACTAACCTACACTAAGCTAACCTATACTAACTTATCTTAACCTAACCCTACAGCTATCTATCCTAATCTAAACTTCACTTATACACATAACACCACTCAATAAAAATTGTCCCCTCAACCCCTTATGAGACAATAGACGTGCAGGACAGCATGAACTAAAGCTACACATATACTAACTAATCCTATTTCCTCAACAAATATATATGTTTTTGTATTTTTGTATTTTATTTTTTGTAACATATACCCCCATACATAACATCCCACCCAACCCCCAAACAAAAAATCCCTAAATCCCACCCTCCCATCTACACTAAATATATCCTACAACTAACCTACTCTATACTACCTTACCTATGTCTACCCCCCGTAAAACTCACCAAAACTATACACAATGCAGACTGGGGAAGGGAAGGTCATGGGAAGTGGTTAGTGGCCACACCTACAGCTTTTTCAGCTTCCTCTCAATGTACTTTAGGAGCTTGTCGTTCCTGGCATTCTCTGCCTCAAATCTGGCCAGCCTAGCTTTGACCTCAGCCAGGTCTTTTCATATTTCTACTTCAAAGATGGAGCCAGTGGAAGATGGAGGTGGCTGTTGCTGTGCTGCTGGCGTCAGATATGCTGTGGATGTAGATGTGGTGGGGCCTGATGGAGAACCACTTACTCTGGGTGCAGAGGGCACTCCTTTTTTAAAGGTGGTTGCAGGCTGTTGAGCTGGTCCACCATGTGGGAAAGCCTTTCACAACCCTGATGACTTTTCAGTACAGTACCTCCTTGACATTTTCCTGTAACCAGCCTGGACCTTGCAGATGTGTCCGAACCGTTCGACACATTTTTTGAATTGGTATTTCACAAAGCACTGTACAACACCAGACCAGAATACCTCAACAAAAGGCTCTCCTTCTACACCCCGACCGGCATCTACGCTCTGCCGACCTCGCCCTCGCAACCATCCCACGCATCCGCAGAACTACAACCGGCAGCAGATCATTCTTGCACCTCTCAAGCAAGCAGTGGAACACTCTTCCCACCCATCTGCGTCAGACTAGAGACCTTCAGGAGATTTCTCAAGACCTGGCTGTTCGAGCTGTAGCAGCACCCCCCCCCCCCTCAGTGCCTTGAGACCCTCACGGGTGAGTAGTGCACTTTACAAATTCCTTGATTGATTGATTGATTGATTGACCAGCCCTCCAAGTCTTCCAACTTCTCTCACAAGTGTTCTACTGTAGCTTCACATCATTTGTCATGCATGGCATATGCTCACATTTTCATTCCACAACCTATGTAACATTCCCAACAAGTATATTTTAGTACTTCGATCACTCATGTCTGCTATGAGTAGAGGGAATGACACAATCAAGCTTTGTATGTCATTCTTCACACATACAATTTGCCAAGGGTCTGTGACCTGTTAGTACATTGCTTGACTTACATGCACATTCCGAGTAGATTGGGTGTGATACTCCTAGACATTTATGTATATTGGTCCCTGTATGTCACTCTCTTGCTAATGCATGTGAGTGGCACTGAGAATTATATTATCAATTCTCATGTGATATTGTCATTCAGACTTAGCTAGTTTACCTAGCCGACAAAAACGTACTATTGTAGGAAAATTTCCCTATCTAGTCCATACATCCATACAGTAGTCTTCACATATATATTTCCTGGATTGCTATAGGCATATGTCAAGCCAACACACTTGTGCGATATGTGTGTGATAATATAAAATGTATTGGCTACAGGCAAGGCCTACATTCCACCAACACATTCATGTGGTAGTGAATTATTTTCAAGATGTTTATTTTTCCTAACTTTGGGGAAGATTAAAGTAAAGTGGTGCAGCAGTGCAAGACCACTTTTCTTTCACCCTTTAGCATCCACCTACTGCCACCATGTGAGTGCACCGTATTTTACAGACTGTGCACCATGAAACAGGGTAGGGGACAATAGCGTGTAAGGTATTTGACAACATTGACGTACTGTGCAGGGTAAGACCCTTACCCTGAACAGTACTCAGGGTCCCATTGGTACCAATGGTGTACCTCCTTTATAGAGCTGTCCTGAGCAGGTGTTAAATGAAGAAGCAATATATGGCACAGTTGTTTTTGTTAGATTCCATTTTCCATTTTTAGGTACCAGGTTGGCTCCCCTCCTACCGGATATATACCCCCCTGCATACTTAGGTGGTCATTACGTACATGGCAGTACATGGCAGTCTGGACCGCCATGTCGGCGGTGGCGATAATTTCTGCCAACGGCATGGCGGTCCAGACCGCCACATAATGAACGTCGCAGAACCGCCATGGATGAAACACCACCACCACCAGGCTCCCACCACCAGGCAGCCTGGCGGTGGTGGCGTTTCAGATCCGACAGGGCAGCACTGCAAGCAGTGTTGCCCACTGGATAACGAGTCTGATTCCACCAGCCTTTCCCTGCCAGTTTACACCACCAGGGAAAGGCTGGCGGAATGAATGACTGTGGCCCCATCTGGGGGCCCCGGCAATGTCCATGCACTTGGCATGGGCAGTGCAGTGTCCTCCATGCACAGCCCCATTGCGCATTTCACTGCCCGATTTATGGGCAGTGAAATGCGTGACTGGTGCTGCTGCACCCGCTGCACTGCCACATTGCCGCCGTCTCCAAATGTTCAGTCCCTGTTTCCAGCTGGGCTGGCAGTCGGAAACACTGTTTCCACCCACCGGCCCAGCTGGATGTTCATAATGTGGCTGAGACGCAGAAGAACTTCTGCGTCCCACCCTGCCCCCCGTCTCGCTGTGACGTCACATTTTTCCCCACTGGAGCAGCGGAGGAGCAGGTAAGCATCCTCTCCTACTCCGGTGGGGAAAAAAAGCCCAAAATGGCCTCCCCGGATGCCAGGGAGGCATTGATGGAAAGGGGAGAGTCATCCCTTTCTATCGATGCCTTCCTGGCACCGTTTCCTGGCCATGGGTTGCAACGTGGCTGCGATCCATGGCCAGGAAACTCCCCTAGACACCAGGGATCTTGTTTTGGGGGGTCGGCCCCCGTGTAATTGGGCCGCCCCCTCACCATGAGGGCATACATAAATAAAAAATAGGTTGGGGTTCTTAAAAAAAAAAAGAAAAAAAAATGGTGGGGTTGGCCCTTCAAACACGGGCCGACCCCTGGGGCTATAAATCATTATAGTTTTCCCTGGGGGGGAGATCGGGCCCCCCCAGGGAATATTTAAAAAAAAACAAATAGAAAATGTTGGGGGCTGACCCCCTATGGGGCAATTTTTTTTATAGATGTGATTTTTTTATACATTTGTGCTTTGCCAAGGGAAAGCACTCATGTGTGAAAAAAAGTGATGTAGAGAGTGTCTCTCTTTAGATATATATATATATATATAAGTACATATATATATATATGACAAATATATGACAAATCTATTTAGATATGTGTGTGTGTAATATATATATTTTTTTATTTCTTCATATGTTGTTTTCCGGGGCCACAATTACCCCCCAGGGAAACCACACATATATAAAAGTGATACATACATATATATATTTATATATAGATCTTTCTTCTGTCTAGAGGCAGTTTTGATGCCATAAAGTAGCGCAGATGGTTTATTGTCCTGCTGCAAAGGATATACATTTATATGTATTTAGCTGAGGGGATTAATATAGGCAAGCATTACCTGCGCTGTAAAACAAATGAAACTTATGTGCGAGAGGGACTATGGAGATATGAGGGGCACTTTTGTTGGGAGATATTGAGGGAACTAGAAGAGGAGGTCATGCGAGGCAGAGCACTAAAAATGACTGTTGCACTGGGTGCCACGAGTGATAAAGGCTGGAATGATGGGAATGTGGTAAGGTGAAGTAATACTGTCGTTTTTGTTTTTTTCAAAAATTTCAGAGAATCTGCTGAATCAGAGAAGAAGCGAAGGTAAGGTGACAGCATTTCCTATTGGACACATCCCACACACCCACAAGTAATTTTGTGACTCTATCGGTCTTCTACATAGGCTAGTACTTTAGAGGGACAGTTTAGCTAGTAGGAGAGATAGCGTCTCGTTGGATGACTGCTGCTCAAGCCCTAACTTGGGTTATTGAGGACAGCTCTGATGTAGGATCAGAGACTGAGACAGCAAATACTGAGACAGAATCTGAGGGAGAGGACAATGGAGTGGAATCTGAGAGTGATTTTTCAGTTGGCAGAGTCCCATCCCATGACACCTCTTCCAGTGATTCTGAAGGAGACGATGACGACAGCCGTGCCGTCCCTTCGCAAGCACAGTCTGTGCAGCGGGACAACATCCGGTTAGCTGAACCCAGAGAGCAGGTGCATGCGGCCACAAGCACAGAGAGAGTGCTCTCTTGGCAGCCCCCCTGTTTAGTTCAGCCCCAAATTCCACCTTTTACTTGGGACGCTGGATGTAAAGTCGATACAGCTAACTTTTTACCAAACCACTACATCCATCTATTTTTGGATGTTGACTTCCTTCAGGAAATTGTGCAGCAAACAAATTTGTGTGCAGACCAATTTCTGAGGGACCGTGGAGGCACTCTAGTGCCCCGTTCTAGGGCACGCCAATGGACTTCCACTTCGCTGGTGGAGTTGAAGATATTTTTGGGCCTTATGCTCAAAATGGGGTTGGTGCAGAAACCCACCTTGCAGTCATACTGGACAACTCGCACGATTTGTTTAACCCCCATCATTGCACCATACATGAGCAGAGATTATTTTTTGCTACTGCAGCGCATGCTGCATTTCAATGACAATTCTGCTGCATTGCCCCGGGACCATCCAGACCATGACAGGTTGTTCAAAATTCGGCTTGTCATGGAAGATTTGTCTGCCAGGGTTCCAGAGATCTATACTCCTGGAAAGAATATAGCAGTTGATGAGTCCATGATCCTGTACAAAGGATGGCTGCTTTTCAGACAGTACAGTGCGAGCAAAGGAGCTCGCTAGTGCATAAAGCTGTACATGCTGTGTGAGAGCTCTTCTGGCTATGTGTACAGCTTGAGAGCGTATACAGGGAAGAACTCTACCCTAAACCCTGAAGGTTGCCCTCCCGCGTTAGGTAAGATTGCATGGGAACTTGTCCAGCCACTTCTTCACAAAGGTTATAACCTTTATATGGACAATTTCTATACAGGAGTAGAGCTGTTCAGTGAGCTCTACAAAGCTGACACTGTGGCCTATGGTACAGTTTGTTGTAACCGCAAAGGATTCCTGCAGGAACTTGTTTGCAAGAAGCTCCAGAAATCCCACAGAACTGCATTGCGTTCCAACTAACTGCTCGCAGTCAAATTCTTGGATAGGCGTGATGTATACATGCTCACTACAATTCATGATGAGAGCACTTCCCCCATCACCGTTTAGGGTCAGATGGCCGAAGTCCACGAGCCCATCTGTATACTTAATTACAATAAGTACATGGGCGGAGTGGACAATAACGACCAGGTTCTTCAACCATACAATGCGTGTCGTAAAACTTGCACTTGGTACAAGAAACTGTTTACCCACCTGATCCAGATGGCAACATACAATGCATATGTTGTTTACTGTCAGACAACCACAGGAAGACTCATGACTTTCCTTGGTTTCCAGTTGTCTGTAATTGAAAGCCTCACTGCTGTTACAGAAGCAGCAGCAGCCTCCACCTCATATTTCTGGAGGATGTGGCAAGGCTACAGGAGTGACACTTTGCTGATCGCATTCCTAAAACACCGAAAAGGATCATCCATGTTGTCCCTGTAAAGTGTGCTCGAAGCATGGAAAGCGGCAAGAGAGTCGGTATTACTGTCCCCAGTGCCCATCACAACCAGGCCTCTGTGTCCCTACTTGCTTTATGTTGTATCATACTAAAGCAAAGTTCTGGGAAATCAACTGAGGTGGAGCTGCCGTTGGGTAATCCTCTCAGTGGCAGTGCATGGATACCGAACGTCCATGGGCCACTGCTTCGTTAGGCAAGGAGCCACAGAATTTTACTTCATCTACTTCAGTAAATCATGGACTTCCTTGTGGCCTGCTTGAGACCTCAATCCATCGTCAGAACGTGGTAGGTGTTCTGTTCAATTAACGTGCGTTATGGTCCCCATACTGCATATACTATTGGACAGAACATTCTGCCACATTGTCACTGAGTACCGTGTGTGGCAGAATGTTAAAAGCATGACTGAATTTTTAAGTGCTTGTTAGGTAACTTATGTATACTACACAAGGACCACCATGATTGCCAACGAGAGCCAAAGTAAGTGTAATAAGTCAAACAAATGTCCTGTTGGACATATACACCTACATTTCTACTTGTTTGAAATTGTGCAAACTTAATTTGTGGCTTCACTTTCAAAGCAAAAGTTGAAGTGTTGGTGAATGCGTCCCACAGGATATTTGTTTGACTTTTTGACTTTAGAGAGCATAGGATTTCTTCACCAGCTTGTCTGCCTTAGTTTTAACAGTAGATATGCTCGCTCATTTTGAGGAATAGGCCTCCAAAGGCATACTTGGACACCCCCAACTAGCATCCACAAACTAGTATAGGTTCACTTGGCAATTATACAGGATTAGTCAGGACTCTGATGAGAACAGAGACATGAATGGGTAAGGAAAGCTTATGGTAGGTGTGCCTTCACAGGTATATTGCACAGGTGGAAGGCAGATAGTAAAGGTAGTACAGATGTACATCATCTACACCTATGGATTCAAACCCAGCACTGAAGGACACTGACATGTATAGTTCAGTGTTTGACTTGCTTTTCATGTTCATCCTCCATCAGCACTTAGTAGATGTTCTGTTTGATGTATGATATGTGCATTACAGTCACTGTACTGCACATAATGTTGGCCGCGACATATGCTACAGTCTCACGGACATCCGTGTGTGCCAAACATTACCATTTTTCATAGTATATGACCTTCTCTTTAGGGAACATCACGAGAATTCACCAGGATGTCACCCTTAGTTTGTACGGCATACTCAGACACCCCCAACTTGCATCCACAAACTGAAAGGAGTTGGATTAAGCACAGTTAGGGCCATATTTATACTTTTTGACGCAAAATTGCGCTAACGCAATTTTGCGTCAAAACAATTTGCGCCGTCTAACGCCATTTGGATGCACCATGCGGGCGTCAAATTTATACTTTGACGTACGGCGGCGCAACCAACAGGTGGGAGTCATTATTTCGTGACGCACACAGCGTCGGTCTGTCGTAAAGGAAACCAACGTAAATGCGACGCACATCACTGTGGGTCGATTTACGACAGCGCAATCGTGAAAACGCCGTTTTTTTTCACGCAATAGCGTCACATTTTTGCGCGAAAACTGCCCTTTCAGGAGAGGAGACCCAAAATGGATCCTAGATGCCCCAACAGACCCCAGGAGGATGAGAGCAGACCAGGAACCAGCCAGGAGGAAGCATACAGGACCCAGGACATTTAAAAAAAAAAAAGAAAGTGTCGCTTCAGTGCAGAGGAGCAGGAAATCCTGGTGAAAGAGGTGACGGAACACCAGCACCAACTTTTCATCTCCTCAAAATTGCCACTCAGTAGGAGAGAGGCCATCTGGAAACAAATTGTGGACAAGATTAACAGTGTGGCTGAAGAACGCCGGACAGTCACCGAGTGTAAGAAACGCTGGCATGACTGCAAATGTAGGACCAAAGAGAAAATGGCCAGGAACAGGAAGGCAGCAATGCAGACTGGAGGGGGAAGTCCAGCACAACAGGAGGCCCTGGACCACATGGAGGAGATGGTCGCAGCCGTCATCCCGGAGGAGATCGTCACAGGGATTCAAGGACTGGACAGCGCAGACTACCACAACACTACGCACATGCAGGGTAAGTCGCATGGGGAATCATAATACAATAATGGGGACTGTAAGCAGGGGGGGGATACCTACTACACAATGCATGTAAGTCAGCACATATATGAAGTGGCATGGGGAAAGGGGCACGGCAGGGGGGCATGCCCAGTACTGACCGAAGCTGGGGCACGACAAAATACAGCAACCACAACAGTCCGACGGGGACATCCTGTAATTACAACAAGAGAGCCAAGGGAAAGCAGTGACAGGTGGGAAGGACACTACCTCAAATCCACATCCAGGCACTTGTATTGCAAAATCTATTCTACATCAACTAGGTCCCTATCTGTAATGCAGTAGCAAATACAACAACTTTAACTTAACTGCAAACACAGTTGACAATAACACCTCTCATCTCTGTGCAGCTATAGTACCAAATGGCAGAAACCCCACCCTGGAACATACATACCTAAATTAGGGGGTGAGGGTGACATCTGCAATTACTCCTAGAAATAAGACAAAGGTACCAGTACACTCAAATGCCGAATGTCCATAACTGACACATACATAAGCCTAAGTAAACAGCAATAGGAGCCACACAGCACTAACGATACACACATGCTGCATACGTCAGGGTCCCTCACGTGCCTGGCTAACAAGGCTACATCACTAATGTCATACTGCTCAGACAACAACATTGAGGAGGGGACACAGGCAACTGGTCACTGAAACACACCTGCAAAGTCGGACAAACAAATAGGACCTTCATACGATAAACAGGCCAATCCAATTCAAAACACATCACCCAACACCATCTCAAAACATCAAGAATGTTTACATCCATACCACATCCTAACATTGACATGCATAGGTAATGCCACGTTACATGTACAGATCATGCAATGTGAATAAAAAGTGTATGGGGCAGGGCCTGAGAGGCAAGTGTTCTGGCAGGGCAGTCACAACACCCACAGTCAGTCAAAGTGTAGTGTGGCAAGTGAAACGTATACTTTGCGCATTAGCCTCAGGCTGGAGGCCTTTGTGCATCTTACCCTGAATGTACTTATACTCATTTGCTCACATCTACGTGCCTCAGAGCAATTTGCACTAAATGATTCTCATTGCCCTTCCTATCAGTTAATGTAGCAAATAGTCAGTCCTAAGGTGTTGTCAATTAGTCAAATCACACTGTTTTGCCTACTTCTGCACTGGAGTTTGCCAGAACATATTCACTCTGTGCCCCAGTCAAGGATACCGTCTGGTACGTTGCTGATAGATGTGGTAGGGGTCAAGGTTTGGCATTCCTGCTTATGGAAACTTTGTCATCACCATGACATATGTCTTTTACATTCACTCCCTTGTCCCAAGACACGCATGGGGGAGTTTCCAAACAGAAAATAACAACTAGATGCTGCCTGCCTTGCTGCTGATGCACAACCAGATCCTAGCCCATTCCTCTGATATGAGGGATGATGTCTCCCCTGTGATTCTGACAGGCAACCTCCAAACTTAACAAGCTGTGCTATACATAGAACATGCAGGGGGAGAGTAGAAACAGTTAGGCACCATGAAAGCTGTGTACTAATGTATTACTCTCCTGCGGACTATTTCAATTCTAACAGTGTGTATTGTTTGTGTAAATGGGGCTCACACCTAAATTCCTACAAGTCAGTTGTACAATGAAACTTCATATCGAACTAATACTGTCTATGTCATTTGTGTATGGGAACCTACCGGAAAAGATACAAATGTGTAGGACCTGAGTGACCACCACTTCCCTGAGAAGTTCCAAAGATGTCATGCGCTCGGATGTCTAAACATTCCTTTGATGTGGGAGACCAGAGGCACTGCTAGTTAGTCTTAGCTAAATTGAATATCTGGGTGACAGAGTTATTTTCAAGTGGGTCAAACTTAGTCCCCCACACCATTAGCTATCCTGCTGCCTAGAAAGCCAAGAATCACATGTTGGATAATGAGAGCCCACCCTACAAAATGTCCCTCCATAACAATAGTGAAACACTGAGTGAGGAGTTGGAGAAAAAAACACCTATTCCTAAATAATTACAAAGCAACACCTAGAGGCGACCTGGCAGACATGTCTGAAAGATCCATATCAAACATGTGACACACAGGTGGGCATAGGCCTACAACAATGCCCTATGACGGACAGCAGATACCTAGACAAACACAGAGTACAATGTTAAGGCATCCAAAGGCTTGTATCTTACTGCAAAATTGTCACAACACAGACACACTAATTGTACCCTGTTTCATTGCAGAGGAACACGGATCTCCTGCTGATCTGCCTGTCCATGAGTTCCCTGATGACATGGATGACGACACCATCAACCTCCCACAAGAGACCATTGACATGGTCCTTGAAAGCCTCCAAACCCCACCTTCAGTCACTAGGAGGAGCACAGAAGAAGCAGCCACCACAGTAGAACCACCCGCCACCCCAATTGTAAGACCTGCCAGCTCCAACACAGCTGAGGACTCTGACGACACTGGCACCAGCTTCGAAAGAACTATCGTTGGGGTCCAGCGGGAGCTGGCCAAGGAGGTGCGGGTGGGGATGCAAAATATGGCAGCCAGCCTTGAGGGGGTGCGTTCGTGCATGTTGTCAACTGCTGATCAGGCAGCTGCAATGCAAGCCAGAAATTTTCTCTTGGAGGACATTTCAAAAACACTGAAGGAAATTGGCACAGCTGTCATCCAGTTGACACAACAACTCAAACTGCAAGCCACTCAACGTGTGCACGAATGCAACATAGAACCCCTCAGGGCCGACCTGGCTGCCTACCATCGGGATGTGGCTGCCATTCTGAAACACCAGCAGGCCCTCCTTGCTGCAGTACTGCCCTTCCTTACTCAACAGGGATCAGCCCCCGGGATGTCTGCCTCCATGTCTTTTAACACTGAGGTGTGTGTTGCCCCTTCACAACCAACAACAACAAGGACACACCAGGCAACACACACATCAGAAGAAGAAGACATGGAAAAGATAACATTCACACGCAAGAGTACCCGGAAGCCCTAGTCCCTGCACCATGCCCTACTCTGACCAAGGTCCTACGTTTTGACACATGCCAGTCTCACTACAACTAACCTCAATGACTGTTCGGCAATCCACTGTCTGACTTGTCCACCTTGCCAGTGAATGTTTCTCTCCTACCATTTGGCATTTCATGTTCCTCTGCACTGTCTGTGACATCACCCCAGCATGTCAGGAGCATCATCCACACCCCTTCTGTAGGATCACCATGTAATAATGCACCAGAAAGGAGTCAGCAAACATGGTGAATGGACATTTTGCACAACACCACTTATAAATAAATATCACTTGCACACCTATTGTGTCTCTGTGTCATTTCAAAATTCAACTGTGCAGTAGATAACTCCAAAGTGGCTGTGTGGAAACCATATCGATTCTCTATACTATTGTCCTGATTACATGTATACTGAATCATCTGTGCAGTGGCCAGGATTGCATCATAGCTTTACTATACTGAGGAAAATAACTGATGAAGGGACTAAGCACACACAATCATGCTGTGTTGGACAGAATGATGCACCATCTATAGCTATTCTACACAACTAATGGTGGCTGAGAAATGTAGGCACCATGCAATACTAAAATTTGAAATTATGCTGTAGAATGAAAGGAATGATAAACAAATTACACTGCATCAATCACCCTTACGGCGTATACTTCCATGAAGGAAAGTCATGCTGAATCAGTACACACATGATGTAGGTCAGCAATGATAGCAACAAGACAAGAGTGTGAACAAATCATCATCTATAAAGCTCTCCCTGAACTTCACAATGCTGTCCGACCTATCTATTTACCTACAATAACAAGTCTGGAAGCACTCTTTGTGAAGTAGGATACATACCAACCCCAAACCTTGATGATCAATGCACACTACCAATGGTGGCTCTCCAACATGGTGGATACTTACCAAGTTAGCACACGGGTAGCTGGCATGTTAAACCTCATAAGCCTGGGGATAGGGAGCATGCAACACCAATGTCATACTTAACATTTCTGCTACACTGATGTCAAGGCCATGAAAAGGTAGCACCTAACGCATCAGGTAAAGGGTTAACAAAATGTTTATTTAAAAGTAGTAATAAAAGAGGCAACTAAGGGAAAGGTAAACCTACACTAATCTAACCTGACTACTACTAACCCACAACTGTCCCTAACTAACCTAAGCTAAACTTACTCTACACATGTAACGAAACGATCTAAACATCAACCCCCCACCCACCATTAAGAGACAAGACACATGCAGGACAACACTTACTAACCTACACACATACTATACTATCCTAAACAAACATATATATATATATTTTTTTATTTTTATTAAACAGGAATCCCAACATTGCCCCCCACCCACCCACCCACACAAAAATATTAGATAGAAAGTATAATGACCCCCCACCCTCTTACCTAACACTAACTAAGCTAATTACCTATACTTATCCTATAACTAACCCCCCAAACCCAACTAACAGTATGAAAAGAGGAAAAAGGGGAGAGGGGAGGGGTAAAAGTTCAGGAGGGCAAAAGAACTAAAGATTTGCCCTCTGAAGTGTGCGCCGGATGGAGCGCACCTTCTTTTTAACCTCCGCCATGTCCTCCGTCAGGTTGTCCACCTTTTGAATTAACCTGTCCAGTTTCCTAGACAATGCCTGGAAGGCTGCAGGGTCAATTGGAGGGTCACTGCTGGTCTGCGTGCCGGTGGAGGTGGAGATTGTCGCTGGAGTGGAGTGGCCACGGGACAGCCCTGCTCCCAACACACGGCTGGGTCCAGGTCTTGAGGAAGATGGCTGGTCCGTCGCTGGGTCCCCTTGGGCAGACCTGGTGGTTGTAGGTGGCACTGTTGGTGGAGCCTGTGGTGTGGCATACCACGCCCCGGAGGCCCGATCGGAATTGTATCTGCGGGCCATCCTCCGATACCCACACTGCACCTGCAGGATGTGCCTGTACCTCATTGCCCTGTGCTCAAAATGGTTGCGCTCTGCGGCACTCAGGTTTGCAGCTGTGAAGAGAAAAGGGAAATATTGAGCATTGAATTTACAGTGGGTTGAATCCCACAATGGCTCATTTGTCCATTACTAGAAATATATTGTATGCAGCAATTGTTACAACATAGTTCACGGAAATGCTCAGAGGAAGTACATGTGAATCATGCATCCCTAAGGTCATATCACACCTAGCATATCCATGTCTCTACATGATGGATGACATCACCCTAAACTACTCATCCAAATCATACCTAAGGCATTTGACATTATGGCACCAGCTCTTCCGCATACTGACTTCAGTACATATGTCATTCTATGTGATTACACTCACACTCCTCACTCAATAGCATTTTTAATTAGTTGTGTGCTAAGATTGAACCCCTGGCCCAGAATCATGTGTCCACACTAGTTGTCAGATGTAGGAAATTAGGAAAATCAACTAGCAAATTGCAAAGCAGAACGGTGTCTCTGACACCGTCTGCGAGTCGCTATGGGGTCCATAAAACCCACCTCATGAACATCAATGATGTGGGTTCCAAGTTGCCCCACCTTAGCAACATGGGCACTCACGGGGATGGTGGCCTGCTGGGACCAGCAGAACTCCATAGACGTGACTGTTTTTAAATTAAGCAAGTTATTTCTCCCCAAGTGTAGGCCGTTTACCGGAAAGAAAAATGAGCAGCAATTATTTTTAAATCACAACAATTGTACTTGGAAATTTTCACGGTAATTATTGGTCCCTTAGACCACTGGCTTTTTTGCGCAGGATTCTTTTAGTCCACTCACAAAGGCTGAAGCTTTACAATGAGGACCCCTTCCAGTCAGCAAGGTGGTTACCATCCACTTCAAGTGGATGATAACAGCTACTCACTTTGCAACCACGTACTCGGTTGCAAATGGGATTGCCTACCACTGTGATTTGCAAGTAGGTCTGGTAAAACCCTTCATCATATCAATTTTGAAAAGCATTTTACTCATATGTACATGACCACCAAAGACATTTTGGATTAGGAAACAGACGTTTGCAAATCCCACACAGATATTTATGCCATTTGCAACGTGTAGACATTTTTCTCACTCTGGCCAAAGGTACTAACTCAAGTCACAAAAGGTGTTAAGTACGTGTAACATACTGGTTGCTACAGTCCTAGGTACCCTGTTTCACAGTAACATCCCAGTCTTTGTGGGTGGTGTGGGAAGAACAACCAACAATCCCATGTTCAATGCACCCCCAGGAGTGTACAGAAAGAGCAACAATTATGTGCCTTCACACACAACACCTATGAAGGGCTAGCAACACGTTGTAGTCAGCCCAACCTTGTCACATCCCAGGTCCACACATGTCAAAATGTTATGACTTAGCCCAACATAACATACTATTAGTGAGGCATGTTTAACAACACACACAGGGGAGGTAGTACACCCATTCACATGATTCAACTGAACACCTAGGGCATTGCACTCAAGTCACACACACTTCGAGTTCACCTTGTGGAAGTACATGCCCATGGAAGATCCAACCTACAGTGTACACAGTCCATCCTCAACTAGGAAGAAGCACTTGTCATCAATGCCATGTGCCTAAGCTATCTGGGAGACTGTCAGTCTGATATGCAGACTCAGTTCATGGCAAGTCCCTGACCAAATCTAACATTGACCAGTCTATTCGAAATGAGTCATACCATTCCCAATTGCCGCCCTAATTGAATGGGCTACAGCCCCTCAATCTGAGAGATGACTACTTATTGCTTGGCAGAAACATAATTCTAATTTGATGTCACACTAAAAGATCAAAGCAAATGAACGGCTAGCACATCAAATCATGAATTCTCTTGAACACACAGTAATCCATCATGCGTCATTACCAAACAATGTAAATAGCACTCAGGCGACACTCACTGTAGGTATCGGGGTCGTCAAAATGGGCCACCTCTCCCACGGTGTACGGGGCTGGTCCACCTGTAAAGCATGAAACAAAGATTATACTCAGACTGGGTGAACGGACAAAAGATTTCTGTTACAATGAGACTGTGTGAAAATGACATGGTAATGATAGACTTTCACACATGCTCATCCTGCATGGATCACTTTGTATTCAACATTAACATTGGATGAGTCTCCTGCTCCAGTGTCACACCCTACTACACTCATGCAGTGGTCAGGACAGTCAGGTGTCGTCCAAGTTAATCCTCCATTAGTATGCCCCAACAATAATGTTATCCATACATCTCAGCATGTGCATCCCCGAGAGACATTCCAAAACTGGTCCCATGAGGACTGCATGACCACTCACAATAAAACAGGCTATTTGGAGAGGGTCAACAGACAGCAACCAGACACACATGTGACATATGTGTGAACAACATGACTGACTTCATGTGACGTGACGGCAACACACATGTATAGCATCATCATGTGTTTCCAATTTTCTGTCTAGCTATGGCGTCTGCATCTGTAGGTATGTTGTTTCTACATGACGTACTCACTGGCCATTATGACCAGTGGAGTACAAATGGAGCCGTTCACGTGTTGCATTTCTGACACAAAGGCAACACTACATTACATGCAGCTACAGGCATCTGGTATGTGTTGCAAAAATGATCCATCGGACTGGTAGCATAGGTCTTCATACACATTCTGCAACAAATACACATTAGGACACATATGTATACCTTTGTAGCGCAGCATTTGAAACATTTTGGGACGCAGAGAGGGGGCGACTTAGCATAATACAAATAGATGTTGAATTTATAAAGCTGTCATTGCGTGTACATGTGTTGCAAGAATGGGGATTAATGTGTATAACCATGGGCCTAGGTTTCCCTGGCATTACACACACTCAGCTACTTATTTTGCAGATTCGCTAACAATCATCACATGTTCACACACCGATTTCTGTCATTCCCATGTAATTGTTTTTTACTCACCAACATGGCCACCAATCTGGAGTCCCAGGTGGTCCAGCAGGTCCTGTTCCCTGGTGATCAGATCTGCCCAGCGGTGCTTGAGTTGGTGTACATTCCTGAGACTCCCATAGACCCGGACCAGGTGATGGCGCACTTTCTCCCACCGGATTTTCCTGGCCTCCGTGTGATACCCCTGTATCACACGGCCCCCAGCTTCCAGCATTAGTGGGAGGAAATGGCTTACGAGCCATATGAACCCCCCCAATTCGTCTTCCCCCATCCTGGACAGGCGAGGCCTACCTGACATATTGAGAGGGATAAGAATGTACCAACAAAATATAAAATATAAAGGGGGAAATGGGGAAAGGTAGAGGTGTGAAAGAAAAAGGAGAAGTAGAAAAATAGCCCAACTAACCCCCCAAACTATGCTACCCACAACAGACTCCCCCAGATAATACAAACTATCACAGGTATAGACAAAATAACACTAAACAGACTGAGACAATGTGATACAACAATAATAGATTGACACTAAGACAAAATACAAGGCACAAAGGACACTAGAGCAGTAAAACACAGGACAACACCTTTCACACAACCACACAGTCTAGAGAAATCTGAGACTGCAAAGTGAAAGTGAAAGTTACCTCCCAGTACAGATTTTGTAAACAGGATATCCTATTACATCACTTCCTGCATAAAATGGCCGCCGTTTTTATTTTCCCGTTATGCGTCATATTTTCACGCATACACAGTTGTGCGTCAATTTTTTATGACGCATTACAGTGCACATGATGCGGAGTGAAAAAATATGAATATTAATAATTAATACTGTACATGAAATGACCAATATATTGTGCATGTAGCGTCAATTTCACCACGCATACATCATGGGCGTCGTTTTTTTTACACGTACAGTGGTGCACATGATGCGGAGTGAAAAAATATGATATGAATATTAATAATTAATACTGTACATGAAATGACCAATATATTGTGCATGTAGCGTCAATTTCACCACGCATACATCATGGGCGTCGTTGTTTTTACACGTACAGTGGTGCACATGATGCGGAGTGAAAAAATATGATATGAATATTAATAATTAATACTGTACATGAAATGACCAATATATTGTGCATGTAGCGTCAATTTCACCACGCATACATCATGGGCGTCGTTTTTTTTACACGTACAGTGGTGCACATGATGCGGAGTGAAAAAATATGATATGAATATTAATAATTAATACTGTACATGAAATGACCAATATATTGTGCATGTAGCGTCAATTTCACCACGCATACATCATGGGCGTCGTTTTTTTTACACGTACAGTGGTGCACATGATGCGGAGTGAAAAAATATGATATGAATATTAATAATTAATACTGTACATGAAATGACCAACATATTGTCCATGTAGCGTCAATTTCACGACGCATACATCATGGGCGTGTTTTTTTTTACACGTACAGTAGTGCACATGATGCAGAGTCAAAAATATTGTGGATGTAAATAATAATTTGAAGGTGAAATATCAAGACACTTTTGGATACATTTGTATCTGACTCTGCATTGTGTGCACTCATGTACGTGAACAAATTATGACGGCCATGCTGTATGCGTAGAATATGGAGCAAATTTATCCAAATGTCTTCATGTGTTTAGCTTTGGAAAGGTGATTTGTCATGGTCAAACGGTGCGATGTGAGACACATTTGTGTTTGTATATGACAAATGTCCGTACTTTTATGTATAGACGGCCTTCACACTGTGATGTTTGGGATACGTTAACTAATGTATTGACCATATTTGACAACATATTTGGTGTAATTGCTGATGGCTATTTTGAAATGATGTTTTTGATACCATTATGTATTCCGTCTCCAAAATGTCCCCACCTTTATGATGGGGATGCTTTTATCTGTAGTCCTAACAGGGAGTGGGAGAGTCACTTTCAGTTTTTATGGGGCTGACCATGTCCCATTATGATTTTGTGTTTCATATTTGTGTAGGACTTGTGACATGGAGGCCACACATGTGCCTTATGCATGTGTTTAGTTCACAAGTACATGATTCTTGTATGTTTTGGGGGTGGTAGAGGTGGAGTTAGGACTCCAGCACCCTAGGATTTGACCATCCAGAATAGCTACTGTATCCATGGAGTATTTTTATCATATCCTGGCAAACCTGCAGCAGCGGGCGAATGTAAGGCCATATGGTATGAATGACTGTTGACCATTCATTCATCTCATTAGCCCATTTGACGTTTGCAGTAATGATGATTTGGAGCTAAGTTGCATACCATTTTCATATGACTAAGGGGGTCATTCTGACCGCGGCGGTCGGCGGTCGCTGCCCGCCAAGCGGTTCCCGCCGAAAGACCGCGGCGGTCATTCTGGCTTTCCCACTGGGCTGGCGGGCGACCGCCAAAAGTCCGCCCGCCAGCCCAGCGGGAAACACCCTTCCCACGAGGACGCCGGCTCAGAATGGAGCCGGCGGAGTGGGAAGGTGCGACGGGTGCAGTTGCACCCGTCGCGAATTTCAGTGTCTGCAAAGCAGACACTGAAATTCTTTGTGGGGCCCTCTTACGGGGGCCCCTGCAGTGCCCATGCCATTGGCATGGGCACTGCAGGGGCCCCCAGGGGCCCCGCGGCACCCCCTACCGCCATCCTGTTCCTGGCGGGAGACCCGCCAGGAACAGGATGGCGTTAGGGGGTGTCAGAGTCCCCATGGCGGCGGAGTGCGCTCCGCCGCCATGGCGGATTCTCAAGGGCAGCGGGAAGTCGGAGGTACACCGCCGACTTCCCGTTTCTGGACGCGGCTGAACCGCTGCGGTCAGAATGCCCATCGGTGCACCGCCAGCCTGTTGGCGGTGCTACCGCCGACCTCCGCCATGGCGGTAATTACCGCCAGGGTCAGAATGACCCCCTAAGTTTGCAAGACTCTCAGCGTTCACGATGTGATAATGCGAAGATTGTTTTGCTTGTCTGTGTCCCTTTCTGCATAAACTGGTTTAGTGTCATGTTACAATCTTCCTGCTAGGTTCAAACTGGGACACAACTGTGATGGTCTACTTTCAAATATTAGGTTGGTTGTATGACATATGTGTACATGTGTGTGGGAATGTGGATCCAGTATGACCTGTCTGTGTGTATGTTGTCACTGTAACTTCAAGGTCTCCTCCTGAGTTAGTGGCAGCTGATGTTGTTGCAATTGTGTATTGCTCACATCATACACTTGAGAGAAGCCATTGATGACATGTTCACGTACACATGGATGGTCCCACCCTGTCTCTGAACACGTGTGATGTGACTTTCAAATGATCTCCAATTTTGGGCTGGATGAGAGACTGTTTCAGTTGTTTGGATCCGGCATGTGTAATTGTCACATTTGTACTCTTGTTGGGCTCTGTGTATGGTAATGTAACATGTCACATCCTACCCTCTGTGCATACAGTTGTGATGTTTATTTTTGGTGTGATGAATTTTAATGGCATTCTTGATCAATGAGACGACATTCATCTTCAGCTATTTTAAACTAAAGGTGGTCAGAAATGAATAGGCCAAAGCATGATGTGGTGTTTGTTATCTGTGTTTATTTACAAGTGTGGAATACAAGTGATTATAATAACTTAAGTAAAAAAATTGTTCACAAGCTGTTGGCGCCTACGCACTCCTGCTGCGGTGTTAGGTTGTTCGCCCTCCTGTTGCAGGCCAGCATCCTCCTCATCATCATCCTCAGGCATGTCTGGGTCCGGTTCAAGGAGGGGAATGTTCCTTTGTACACAAATATTGTGTAATATGGCACAAGTGAGTATGATTTTGCAGACCATCTCTGGGGAGTAGAGTAGGCTTCCGCCAGTGATGTCAAGGCAGCGGAACCTTGACTTTAGGATCCCAAAGGTCCTCTCCACAATGCTGCGGGTCCTCTTGTGGGCGTCATTGTATGCCCGCTGAGCAGCAGTATTTGGGTTCCCATATGGTGTCATTAGCCAAGGCTGGATGCCATACCCCTGATCAGCTGAAAGAGAAACACAGAATGGTATCAATTAGATGTAGGAGGCACTGTTGTACGTATCTTTGATGGCAGTAGTTGTGTTGTGTTGTCTGTGACTATTTTGTGTACTAATGTGACAACCTATGGTTGTTGGTGGAAACTTTGGCATTGTTTTTTTCCCTTGGCTGAGCAAGTGTTTGTTGTCTAACTGTTTGTCAGCAGGATGTATTGGTTTCTCAAGTACAGTGTGCCCTCCCTTGCATTGTGACTTGTGACACAGGTGTCCGTGTGTCCTCACTGGGGGTGTGATGATAGTTCCATGCAGAGTTGAAACATGAAAGGGTATTAGAAACGTTCATATGAACATAGCCAGGCCATCCCATCCCTTAAAAGTTATGCATTGTATTAGTGTACAGGTTATTGTGAGACTTCCAATTTGCAAGGTGACATTTAGGCAACCACAGTCATGAATGTCTTCACACTAAGCTGTGGAGTAAATTCAAATGTGTGAGAGGTTCAATGGTGACTTGTGACACATGGCTAGTGATGTGAGTACCTCAGTGTGTTCCTGTCTAGGTGTTGCTATTGTGGTGTATGTGTTGTTTATCCTAGAGGGTTTCTGTGCAGTGAGTATATAAGTAGATTTTTGTCCTTACCAACAAGTAGTCCATTGCCATACCGTCCATCCTGGAAGTGTTGGTTGATGGTGCAGTGACGGAAGATGAATGCGTCATGTACACTCCCAGGATATTTAGCCACAATGTTGCTGATCAGTCCTTGGTGATCGACTATGGCCTGCACGTTGATGGAATGTGTGTGCTTCCTGTTGCGGTAGAGGTGTTCACTCGCAGCAGGTGGCACAAGGCGTACGTGTGTGCAGTCGATTGCACCAAGGACGTGCGGAAAGCCACTGATGGCGTAGAACCCCTGTTTTGTTTCCTGCTGCTTCTGCACTGTGTTAGGGAAGCAGATGTGGCGGGGTGTCAGTCCAATGATGGCATCCAGTACTTTAGGCAGGAATGCGGAGAAAGATGGTTGTGAGATTCCACCAACCAGGGCACCAGTTGTCTGAAAGGAGCCACTTGCCAGCAGGTGAAGTACGGCAAGCAGCTTTGTTTCGGTTGGGATAGTGCGTGGAGTCACTAAAGTGGGGGCCAATTGCTGTTCAATATTTGTCAGCAGCTGCTGAATGGCCTGCCAGTTGAACCGGTACCTCTGGATGATGTCTCGTTCCCTGAGGCCATGCAGGGTTGTTCGTGGGCGGAATATCATCTCCTGCCTTCTGCGCTGTCTTTGGGGTCCCTGCTGTTGTTGTTGTGGCTGCTGTTGTTGCTGCAGGGCTCTGCGTCTACGTGCACGTTGAAGAAAAAGCACCTCCATGTCTCCCTGTTGCTGCTCTGCTGCTCTGCTGCTCTGTTGTTTGTTCTGTGTGTTCTGATTAAGTACAGGTGTGTTTGCCCCATTTTAACGCCTGCCCTGACCCAGGCGTTTAAATTTCACTCTATTCGTGCTTTGCGCCATTTTTTTGCGCCACCTGCCGCGCGGAAGTGATTTTTGCCCTGGAGCATAAATACCACGCACCGCTATGTGCGTCTGTTTTTGGACGGGAACGCCTACCCTGCATGTCATTAACGCAGGGCGGGGTGCCGCTTCCAAAAACTGGCGCACATAGCGCCATTTTCCTGGTGCGCCGGATCAGGCGTCAGGGTTTAAATATGGGGCAACGTTTGCGCTGAAAGTGCGTCAAAATTTTTGACGCACATTCGGCGCAAACGGAGTATAAATATGCCCCTTAGTGCGTTAAAGGTGCATGAAAAACATGTGTTCTTGAACCTCAGGTGGCTGTCATGGGAGTCATTATTAAAGGTTCATTACGCATGCATTCAGTAATTTTAAGGAAGAAGGAGGCAGTTACTTGAAAGGTGGTAAAATGTAGTCAAACTTATTCCGTTCTGTGGTGTGCGAATGTGATGGGCCCTTGTCTGACAGCGGTAAGTTAATGTGAATACAGTGATTGGTTGGATTGGGCCCGTGGCCGGCGGTATGAAAGCGTTGTTTGTTGTGCATGAATGGCGTGTGAATGGACAATAAAGAGGTTGGTGCGTGGACATGGCTTTATGGCCCACCTTCAGAAGGCTTGGTTTCAATATTCAGATACACTGATAACATTATTCATGCTTTGAAACCATAATTTCTGGAGGTGCTAAAACCAACCAGTATGAGTGGTGGGTTTACTTTAACAAACTAGTACCAAGGGAGTCCAACGGTGCAGGACTTACGTGGCTCTCACCAGTTTTCCTTCACCCAGAATCCCCTTGAAATCACTAAATTTGCTTAAAAAACACTTTCCAGTCCAGGGATCTGCATGCAGGCACACATTTTCTACGACTAATCATTCCACTAAGTCTCCAGCGAAAAACTGCCTCACTTTAGTGAGTGGGCAAGTGACCACAGCAGGGAAGTACCCAAAACGGATTGTGGAGACATCAAAAATACCTACCACAAAACCGCCTCGTTTTGTAAGACAGTCACCTGAGTATTTGGTGCTGGGCTCGGCAGGCATATAGGGAAACTTACCAAACCCAGACATTTCTGAAAACTAGACACCCAAGGCAGTCCACGGAAGTGTGGTGTGTTTGGATTTCATAAAGTTTTCTTACCCAGAATACCTTACAAAAGTGAAAAGTTGATTAAAATCAATATTTTTTCTTTCTTTTTCATCACAGAAACTACAGGAATGTGCAGGGATCCTCAAAATTCCTACCACCCAGTATTTCTTCACTTGTCCTGATAAAAACACAACCCCACTTGTATGCCTGCGCCTAGTGCCTGTGTCAGGAATGGATCACTCCAGGGTTAACAGTAGCCCTCATGCAAGGACCACCATTAACCCTTGAGTGATCCATTCCTGTCGCGGGCACTAGCCTTCTCACACAAGTGAGGTACCATTTTTATCGGGAGACCTGGGGCAATGCTGGGTAGGAGGAAATTTGTGGCTCCTCTCAGATTCCAGAACTTTCTGTCACCGAAATGTAAGGAAAAAGAGATTTTTTCACCAAATTTTGAGGTTTGTAAAGGATTCTGGGTAACAGAACTTGGTGAAAGTCCCACAAGTCACCCCATCTTGGATTCTCCTAGGTGTCTAGTTTTAAAAAATGCACAGGTTCAGTAGGTTTCTCTAGGTGCCAACCGAGCCAAAGGCCAAAATCCACAGTTAGGCACTTTGCAAAAAACAGGTCATTTTTCTTTGGAAAAATGTGATGTGTCCACGTGGTGTTTTGGGCATTTCCTGTTGCGGGCACTATGCCTACCCACACAAGTGAGGGACCATTTTTATCGGGAGACGTTGGGGAACGCTGGGTATGAGGAAATGTGTGGCTCCTCTCAGATTCCAGAACTTTCTGTCACCGAAATGTGAGGAAAAGTGTTTTTTGGCCAAATTTTGAGGTTTGCAAAGGATTCTGGGTAACAAAACCTGGTGAGAGCCCCACAAGTCACCCCATCTTGGATTTCCCTAGGTGTCTAGTTTTAAAAAATGCACAAGTTTGGTAGGTTTCCCTAGATGGGGGCTCAGCTAGAGGCCAAAATCCACAGCTAGGCACTTTGTAAAAGAACAGCTCTGATTTGTTTGGGAAAATGTGATGTGTCCATATTGTGTTTTGGGGCATTTCCCATTGAGGGCACTAAGCCTACCCACACAAGTGAGGTACCATTTTTATCGGGAGTCTTGGGGCAATGCTGGGTAGGAGGAAATTTGCGGCACCTCTCAGATTCCAGAACTTTCTGTCACTGAAATATGATGAAAACGTGTTTTTTTTTTGCCAAATTTTGAGGTTTGCGAAGGATTCTGGGTAACAGAATTTTGTAAGAGTCCCACAAGTTACCCTATTTTGGATTCCCCTCTGTGTCTAGTTTTAAAAAATGCACAGGTTTGGTAGGTTTCCCTAGGTGCCGGCTGAGCTAGAGGCCAAAATCCACAGGTAGACACTTTGTTAAAAAACAGGTCAGTTTTATTTCGGAAAATGTAATGTGTCCACGTTGTGTTTTGGGGCATTTCCTGTTGCGGGCACTAGGCCTACCCACACAAGTGAGGTACCATTTTTATCGGGACTCTTGGGTGAACACTGGGTAGGAGGACATTTTTGGCTCCTCTCAGATTCCAGAACTTTCTGTTACCGAAATGTAAGGAAAAAGTGTTTTTTTGGCAACATTTTGAGGTTTGGAAAGGATTCAGGGTAACAGAACCTGGTGAAAGCCCCACAAGTCACCCCATCTTGGATTCCCCTTTGTGTCTAGTTTTCAAAAATACACCGGTTTGGTAGGTTTCCCTAGGTGCCGGCCAAGCAACAGGCCAAAATCCACAGCTAGGCACTTTGCAAAAAACATCTCTGATTTCTTTGGGAAAATGTGATGTGTCCACATTGTGTTTTGGGGCATTTCCTGTTGCGGGCACTAGGCCTACCCAGACAAGTGAGGTACAGTTTTTATTGGGAGACTTGGGGGAGCACTGGGTAGGAGGAAATTTGTGGCTCCTCTCAGATTCCAGAACTGTCTGTCACCGAAATGTGAGGAAAAAGTGCTTTTTTGGCCAAATCTTGAGGTTTGCAAAGGATTCTGGGTAACAGAACTTGGTGAAAGCCCCACAAGTCACCCCATCTTGGATTCCCCT
Source organism: Pleurodeles waltl (assembly GCF_031143425.1). Taxonomy (NCBI): domain Eukaryota; kingdom Metazoa; phylum Chordata; class Amphibia; order Caudata; family Salamandridae; genus Pleurodeles; species Pleurodeles waltl. The sequence goes on from NC_090448.1 coordinate 1,022,684,149, forward strand.
CTGTGTCTAGTTTTCAAAAATACACAGGTTTGGTAGGTTTCCCTAGGTGCCGGCTGAGCTAGAGGCCAAAATCCACAGTTAGACACTTTGTAAAAAAACAGGTCAGTTTTCTTTCTGAAAATGTGATGTATCTATGTTGTGTTTTGGGGCATTTCCTGTTGCGGGCACTAGGCCTACCAACACAAGTGAGGTACCATTTTTATCGAGACTCTTGGGGGAATGTTTGGTAGGAGGAAATTTGTGGCTCCTCTCAGATTCCAGAACTTTCTGTCACATAAAGGTTTTGAAAACTTGTTTATTTGGCCACATTTTGAGGTTTGCACAGGATTCTGGGTAACAGAACCTGGTGAGAGCCCCACAAGTCACCCCATCTTCTATTCTCCTAGGTGGCTAGGTTTCCCTAGGTGATGGCTGAGCTAGAGGCCAAAATCCACAGCTAGACAAGTCAGATTTCTTTCGGAAAATGTGATGTGTCCACGTTGTGTTTTGGGGCATTTCCTGTTGCGGGCACTAGGCCTATACACACAAGTGAGGTACCATTTTCATTGTGACTCTTGCGGAAACGCTTGGTAGTAGGACATTTGTGGCTCGTCTTGGATTAAAAAACTTTCTGTCACCGATATGTGATGAAAAAGTGTTTTTGTCACATTTTGAGGTTTGCAAAGGATTGTGGGTAACAGAACTTGGTGAAAGCCCCACAAGTCACCCCATCTTGTATTCCTCTAGGTGTATAGTTTTCAGACATGCACAGGTTTTGTAGGTTTCCCTAGGTGCCGGCCGAGCTAGATGCCAAATTCCACAGCTGGGCACTTTACAAAAAACAGGTCAGTTTTCTTTAAGAAAATGTGATGTGTCCACGTTGTGTTTTGGGTCATTTCCTGTTGCTAGGCCTACCCACACAAGTGAGGTACCATTTTTATCGGGACACTTGCGGGAACACTGGGTAGGATGAAATTTGTGCCTCCTCTCAGATTCCAGAACTTTCTGTCACCGAAATGTTAGAATGTTAGGAAACATTGTTTTTTTGTCCAAAATCCACAGCTAGACACTTTGTAAAAAAACAGGTCAGTTTTCCTTCTGAAAATGTGATTTGTCCACATTTTGTTTTGGGGCATTTCCTGTTGCGGTCACTAGGCCTACCCACTCAAGTGAGGTGTAATTTTTATCGGGACTCTTGGGGGAACGCTTGGTAGGAGGACATTTGTGGCTCCTCTCAGATTCCAGAACTTTCTGTCACCGATATGTGAGGAAAATGTGTTTTTTTTGCCACATTTTGAGGTTTGCAACGGATTCTGGGTAATAGAACTGGGTGAGAGCCCCACAAGTCACCCCATCTTGGATTCTCCTAGGAGGCTAGTTTTCACAAATGCGCAGGTTTGGTAGGTTTCCCTAGATGCCGGCTGAGCTAAAGGCCAAAATCCACAGCTAGACACTTTGTAAAAAAACAGGTTAGTTTTCTTTCGGAAAATATGATGTGTCCACGTTGTGTTTTGGGGCATTTCCTGTCACAGGCACTAGACCTACCCACACAAGTGAGGTGTCATTTTTATTGGGACTCTGGGGGGAACGCTTGGTAGTACAACATTTGTGGCTCCTCTCAGATTCCAGAACTTTCTGTCACCGAAATTTGATGAAAACGTGTTTTTTTGCCACATTTTGAGGTTTGCAAAGGATTCTGGGTAACATAACTTCGGGAGAACCCCACCAGTCACACCTCTTGGATTCCTCTAGGTGTCTAGTTTTCAAAAATGTACAGGTTTGGTAGGTTTCCCTAGGTGGCGGCTGAGCTAGAGGCCAAAATCCACAGCTAGGCACTTTGTAAAAAACAACTCTGATTTCTTCGGGAAAATGTGATGTGTCCACGTTGTGTTTTGGGGCATTTCCTGTTGCAGGCAATAGGCCTACCCACACAAGTGAGGTACGATTTTTATCCGGAGACTTGGGGGAATGCTGGGTAGGAGGAAATGTGTGGCTCCTCTCAGATTCCAGAACTTTCTGTCACTGAAATATGAGGAAATCTTGTTTTTTTGCCAAAATTTATTTGAGGTTTGCAAAGGATTCTGGGTAACAGAACTTGGTGATAGCCCCACAAGTCACCCCATCCTGGATTCCCCTAGGTGTCTAGGTTTCAAAAATGCACAGGTTTGGTAGGTTTCCCTAGGTGGCAGCTGAGCTAGATGCCAAAATCCACTGCTGGGCACTTTGCAAAAAACAGGTCTGATTTCTTTGACAAAATGTGATGTGTCCACGTTGTGTTTTGGGGCATTTCCTGTTGCGGGCACTGGGCCTCCCCACACAAGTGAGGTACCATTTTTATTGGGAGACTTGCAGGAGCACTGGGTAGGAGGAAATTTCTGGCTCCTCTCAGGCTCCTGCCTGTCACCGAAATGTGAGGAAAAAGTGTTTTTTTGGCCACATTTTGAGGTTTGCAATGGATTCTGGGTAATTGAACTTGGTGTGAGCTCCACAAGTCACCCCATCTTGGATTCCTCTAGGTGTCGAGTTTTAAAAAATGCACAGGTTTGGTAGGTTTCCCTAGGTGGCGGCTGAGCTAGAGGCCAAAATCCACAGCTAGGCCCTTTGTAAAAATCAGCTCTGATTTCTTCGGGAAAATGTGATGTGTCCACGTTGTGTTTTGGGGCATTTCCTGTCTCGGGCACTAGGCCTACCCACACAAGTGAGGTACCATTTTTATTGGGAGACTTGGGGGAACGCAGGGTAGGAGGACATTTGTGGCTCCTCTCAGATTCCGGAACTTTCTATCACCGAAATGTGAGGAAAAAGTGTATTTTTTGGCCACATTTTGAGGTTGGCAAAGGATTCTGGGAAACAGAACTTGGGGAGAGTCCCACAAGTCACCCTATTTTGGATTCCCCTCTGTGTCTAGTTTTCAAAAATGCACAGGCTTGGTACGTTTCCCTAGGTACCCGCTGAGCTGGAGGCCAAAATCCACAGCTAGACACTTTGTAAAAAAACAGGTCAGTTTTCTTTCAGAAAATGTGATGTGTCCACGTTGTGTTTTGGAGCATTTCCTGTTGTGGGCAGTAGGCCTACCCACACAAGTTAGGTACCATTTTTATCGGGACTCTTGGGGGAACGCTTAGTAGGAGGACATTTGTGGCTCCTCTCAGATTCCAGAACTTTCTGTCACCGAAATGTGAGGGAAAAGTGTTTTTCTGGCCAAATTTTGAGGTTTGCACAGGACTCTGGGTTACAGATCCTGGTGAGAGCCCCACAAGTCACCCCATCTTGTATTCTCCTAGGTGGCTAGTTTTAAAAACTGCACAGGTTTGGTAGTTTTCCCTGGGTGCCAGCTGAGCTAGAGGCCAAAATATACAGCTAGGCACTTTGCAAAAACACTTCAGATTTCAATGTAAAAATGTGATGTGTCCATGTTGAATTTTGGGGCATTTCATGTTGCGAACATCAGTTCTAAACACGTAAGTGAGATACCATTGTTATCGTGAGACTTCGGGGAACACAGAATAGCAAAACAAGTGTTAATGTCCCTTGTCTTTCTCTACATTTTTTCCTTCCAAATGTAAAACAGTGTTTATAAAAAGACACCTTATCTTGGGCCCATTTTGGAAATACAAAGACTTTCTTGATACTTATTTTTCACTCTTTATATTTCACAAAACAAATTGCTGTACATCCGGTATAGAATGAAAACCCATTGCAAGGTGCAGCTGCTTTATTACAAGCCCTATATATCCCGGCAACCAGAAGAGTCCAGCAGATGTAACGGTATATTGCTTTAAAAAATCTGACATCGCAGAAAAAAGTTACACAGTAAAATGTGGAGAGAAATGGCTGTTTTTTCACCTCAATGTTGATTTTTTTTTCATTTCAGATGTTATTTTCTGCAGGAAAATCTTGTAGGATCTGCACAAGTGACCCCTTGCTGAATTCAGAATTTTGTTTATTGTTTAAAAATATTTAGCTTCCCAGGATCCAGCATTCGTTTCACACCCATTTCTGTCTCTAACTGAAAGGAGGCTAAACGCACAAAAATAGTAAAAATGGGGGATGTCCCAGTAAAATGCCAGAATTGTGTTGAAAAGTGTCATTTTCTGATTCAAGTCTCCCTGTTCCTGAAAGCTGGGAAGCTGGTAGTTTTAGCACTGCAACCCCTTTGTCGATGCCATTTTCAGGGAAAAACCTCAGGTTTCCCATTTATTTGAAAAAAAATCAAATCTTCGCTGTATTTTCACTGATTTCTTAGTCTCCTCCAGGGGAACCCACAAACTCTGGGTACCTTTAAATCCCTAGGATGTTGTAAAAAAAAGAACACAAATTTGGCATGGATAGCTTATGTGGACAAAAAGTTATGAAGGCCTAAGCGCAAACCACCCCAAATAGACAAAAAAGGGCTCAGCACTAAGGGGGGGGGGAGGCCCAGCAGCGAAGAGGTTAAATAAGAGCCTGTTGGAAATGGGGTCATTGGTTGGCAGTCAGGTTGCCCAAAGTCCAAGCAAGGACTCTCACTCTATTCAGGGTAAGTCACACACAATCCAAATGATCGTGTGCCCACCCTCTGGTAGCTTGGCATGAGCAGTCAGGCTTAACTTAAAAGGCAATGTGTAAAGTATTTGTGCAATAAATCATACAATAACACAATACAGCACCACAAAAATACACCACACAGTGTTTAGACAAATATATAATATTTATCAGGATAATTGTAGGTCAAAACGAATAAAGATGCAATGTGAAATTGTAGAGATATCACTGAAAAGTGATATAAAGAGGGTCATTCCAACCCTGGCGGTCATCGACCGCCAGGGTGGATGACCACGGAAGCACCGCCAACAGGCTGGTGGTGCTTCCCTGCCCATTCTGACCGCGGCGGTAAAGCCGCGGTCAGAAAAGGGGATCCGGCGGTTTCCCGCCGGATTTCCCCTGTCTGGGCTGAATCTCCATGGCGGCGCTGCAAGCAGCGCCGCCATGGAGATTCCGACCCCCTTCCCGCCAGCCTGTTTCTGTGAAGTTGGATTTAATATTCCTATTTTAGAAATGCCACTTTTAGAAAGTGAGCATTTCTCTGCACTTAAATCTTTCTGTGCCTTACAATCCACGTCTGACTGGGTTTAGTTGACAGCTCCTTGTGCATTCACTCAGACACACCCCAAACTCAGGATACTCAGCCTCACTTGCATACATCTGCATTTTGAATGGGTCTTCCTGGGCTGGAAGGGTGGAGGGCCTGCTCTCACAGAAAAGACTGCCACACCCCCTACTGGAATCCTGGCAGACAGGATTGAACTGAAAGGGGACCTGGTACACTTCTAAGCCACTCTTTGAAGTCTCCCCCCCTTCAAAGGCACATTTGGCCAATAAACAGGGCCTATGCCCCTACCAACTCAGACACTTCCTGGAGAAGAAAGCTAGAACCTGAACCTGCATCATGCCAAGAAGAACTGCCTGACTGCCCAAAGGACTCACATGACTGCTTTCTGTGAAGGACTGCCGCCTTGCTGTTGCCCTGCTGCTTTGCTGCTCTCTGGCTGTGGTGAAGAAGTGCTCTCCAAGGGCTTGGATAGAGCTTGCCTCCTGTTCCCTGAAGTCTTAGGACCAGAAAGACTTCATCTCTACAAGAAGGACTCCTTGTGTGATGAAATTCGATGCACAGCCTGCCAGAAACGACGCACAGCCTGCACCACAGTGAAAATGTCACTGCACGCCAATCCCGAATGATGCAGCCCAACTTCGCAATGAGAAGATCAACGAAGCACCAACATAGCGACCGGAAATTGGAAGCATGGCTCACTGGAACGGCACACAGCCAAACTGGAAAGAGGCAGCCTGACTTCCAGTGAGGAATCGATGCAGCGCCAGCAGAGCGGTAGAAAATTTAAAGTAACGCCCACTGAATCGATGCAGCTCATGTGACTTCGTCCTTCCAGTGCAGGAAATCCATGCATCATCCCCGGAGTGTATGAAAACCCTGCAACCGGAAGAGGATCCACGACCGAGCGCCAGAAATCGACGCACAGCCGTCCCTGCGTGAAAACGAAATGGCACATCGCTGTGTTTGTCCAGAGAAATCAACGCACACCCCTTTGTGTCCACGCATCTCCTCCTCTGCGGTTCTTTGCGGAGATTTTTCACGCAAACCAGGTACTTTGTGCTTGAAGGAGACTTTATTTGCTTTTAATGGACGTAAGACACTTTAAATCATTTTTCAGTGATATCTCAACATTTACTTATTGCATCTTTGACTGTTTTGATCTGCATTTATCCAGATAAATATTATATATTTTTCTAAACTCTGTGTGGTGTATTTTTGTGGTGTGTGATTGAAACTTGTTCTTCACAGGAGAGGACTGTCTCCCGTGTCAATGTCATGGACACATAAATGGGTAAGCCCAGGAGTAAGGGAAAACAAGGAAGAGAACTGCTCTAACAGCTCATATCAGTCTCCTCTCTGGTCTAGAGTCATTGAGTCAGAAAGAATGACACCCTCCACTGACCCATCACCTTCTTTGGCAAAGAGGAGGTTGGGGAGAGGCTCACACTCCTCTTCCATGCCCTCATCTGTGACAGGAGCATACTGACCTCTCAAAGTGAGGGTTGAGTCTGTTGTGATGGAGAACCCTTAGGAGGGGCATAGGGGTCTTGAGGTCCCCTAGGTAAGTGGCCTCCCCCTTCCGCTCCTTAATCTCAAATGGGCCAGAGCAGCAGTCCTGGAAAGCGCCATGCTTTACTGGCTCCATCACCCAAACCTTGTCTCCAGGTGAGAACTCAACCAGAGTGGCCTTCCGATCGTACTACTCTTTCTTCACCTCTTGACTGGCCTCAAGGTTACTCTTGGCCTGCTTCCAGTAGCGTTGGGTTTGGTTGCAGACGGCCAGCATGTAGCTGACCACATCCTGGGGAGGTGTCTTGGGAGCTTTCTCCTAGCCCTCTTTCATAATGCTTAGTGGTCCCCTGACAGGGTGACCATAAGGAAGTTCAAAGTTCAAACCCCACCCCTTTCTGGGGCACCTCCCTGTAAGCAAACAGCAGGCATGGTAACAGGACATCCCACTTACGCCTCATGGCTTCAGTCAGGCCATTGTTCATGACTTTAAGGGTCTTGTTGAATCTCTCAACAAGCCCATTGGATTGAGGATGTTAAGGGGTGGTAAACCGGTAGTTCACCCCACACTCATCCCACATGGACTTCATGTACGCAGACATGAAGTTTGTGCCTCTGTCAGACACAACTTCCTTAGGGAATCCCACACAGGTAAATATTCCCAGCAGGGCTCTGGTCACCACCGGTGCAGTCACTGTTCTCAGAGGGATTGCCTCTGGATAGCGGGTGGCATGGTCCATCAAAACCAGGATAAACCTGTTGCCCAAGGCAGTTTTGGTGACCAACAATGTTAATGCCCACTCTTTCAAAGGGGGTGCAAATGACGGCGAGTGGGATCAGGGGAGCTCTAAGCTTTTTCCCTGTCTCTCTACTAGCCTGGCAGGTGGGGCAGGCTCTGCAGAAATTATTTGAGGCCACCCTCATTCTAGGCCAATGGAAGTGGGTGACAAGCCTGTCAAAGGTCTTGTCTTGGCCCAGGTGTCCTGACAGGGGAATGTCATGAGTCAGACCCAGTAGGAAGGCCTGGTAACACTGGGGGACCACCAGCACACGTGCTACCCCAGGGCCCAGACCTTAGGCTCACTGTAAAGGAGATCATTCTCTCAGTAAATATGGTGAGTGCCAGAGGCTTCACCAGCTGCTTGGGCTTTGGCCTGTCACCTCAGACCCTCAAGGGCGTGGCATTCTTTCTGCGCCTTGCAGAACTCTGCCCTGGTTGGCCCACCCTCTACTTGCCAGCCAGCAAGTTCAGGTAGGTTGCCCAGGTCAGCTATGTCCTCTCCATTTGTCTCAGGGTCCTCCTCCTCCTCAGGGGCCCCGTCCACCACCGTGGGAACTTCTGAAGAGGGTTTCCTGTGCTTCTTGCCCTTCCTGTTTGCAGCTGTCTAGGCCATTGTTCCAGGCTCCAAACGCCCTTGACTCCCTTCCCGGGCAGCCATGGACCTTGTGATCATGCAGACTGACTCAGCAAACCTAACATCTCCTGGTGGGATCTGAGCTCTACCTCCTTCCAGGCAGTATGCTCAAGATCATTGCCTAACAGGCAATCTACAGGCATGGCAGGACTCACAGCTACTTTCAGAGTACCAGAGACCCTCTCCCCACTCAAAGGGAACCAGAGCCACTGGTAGGTGACTCTCAGGATTGTCAGCGACTACGACCTGGTGGAATGTATTAGGGTCTATCTGCTCTGCTGACACCAGCTGACTCTTGACAGAAGTCATACTGGCTCCTGTGTCACGCAGATCCTCCACCCTTTGCCCAGCAATGGTGACTTACTGCCTATACTTTGAGGTATTTGCAGGCATGTGAGCTTTAGGCACCATCTCCCTATCTCCCAGGGACACTAGGGATACCACTTTCTGTCCCCCAAAGCTAACTGGGACTGTCTCCCCCCCCGAGTGCTACACTAGCCAACCCAGGTGTCTGTCCAGTGGTGGCCTGTGCTCTCTTGGAACACTGGGAGTCACCCTTACAGTGTCCATGCTGGTAGCATTCTAAGCATTTGGGGATAAACTTCCCTAACTTTCTATCGAAGAACCCTGGTTTCTTCCCAAATCTAGCAGAGGAATGGTTACCCCCCCTTGGGAATTGTTTTACGGGCCTTTTGAGAACTTCTTATCTTTAAGTGTTTCTCCCCCCTCTTTCTTCTGTTGGGAACCCCCCCAGATGCCTTCTTGGACACTCTGGTGCTAACCCAGAGGTCTGCTTCCTCAGCAAGCTTCCTGGGATCAGTCAGCTTACTATCTACTAAGTGCTGGTGCAACTCTGTAAAGGAAATACTGAGGATATGCTCTCTCAGAATCAAGTCATAAAACCCTTTGTAATTATCTCCTTTGCTGCCTGCACCCATCCATCCAGTGCCTTATTGGAGAAATCATAACCATCTACCCAAGTTTGTGTGGAAAGTTTGGTGCTGTCCCTAAACCTCTGACGGTATTTTTCAGGGGTCAGCCCAAACTTAGCCAGTAAAGCAGCTTTCATGTGAGTGTAGACATTCCTATCCTGTCGAGCAAGTGTAAGAAGTGGGTCCCTCCCCACTACTGGTACGTAAAACCACAAGGCCACCCCCCCCCAGTGCTCCTCAGAGGTCGCATGGGCCCTCATAGGCAGCCAGCCACTTGTCAATGTCATCTACCACCACAAAACCTGGCACCACATTATTGGGTATACAAACCTTTTTCTCCCCAACAGGTCCTGCATGTATGCTGCCACCATCACTGCTGGACACAGACTGTCTCGCCTTGATCTCCAGCTCCTTGAGACTCAGTTCATGAGCCAACAAAAGTTTTTTCTCAGCCAAGGCTCTCTCATCTGCAGCTGCAGCTTCAGCTCTCTCAGCTTCAATCTGTTTGGCTGCTTTTTCAGCCTCAGCTTGCTTGGCGTCTCTCTACGCTCTCCTTTCCTCCTGTTGAGCCTCAATTTTTAGCCTTGCCATTTGCAATTGAAACTCTCTCTCCTCTCTCCTTTCCTCTGCGGGCAGGCCTTAATCAGAGACACTGCTCACTGGTTTGGCAGGGTGCACAATTGCAGTGGTAATATCATCCACTGATCGCAAAAAATCCTCTGAGGGGCCATCCTCTGGACCCTCCTCCTCAGCATCCTCCTCTGAATGGGCTTCTGCCCATGCCCTGAGTGACATTTGAAATTCCTCCTTTTTGGAGGCACCTTGAGTGGGTACTCCCATATCCCTGCAGAACCCTTTCAGCTGTTTGACAGTATTTGTCTCCAACAGGGCCAGGTCAAAATCTCCTGCTTGAAACCCAGCCTGAGACATGTTGAGTGAGGATTTTAGTCAACAATTGTCAGGAAAAATCAAAATTGCAAAAAGAGATAAAATCAGGTTGACCTTCAACTGTGGGTAGGTAGTTAAATACTTAGCTACTGTATATCACTGAACAAATACAAGTCCTATCCTCACCACTGATCACCAATGTTAGAAATTGAGTCTTTGGTTGGCAGTCAGGTTGCCCCCTGTCCAAGCAAGGACCCTCACTCCAGTCAGGGTAATTCACACACAATATAAATGATCCTGTGTCCACCCTCTGGTAGCTTGGCACTCAGCAGTCAGGCTTAACTTAGAAGGCAATATGTAAAGTATTTGTGCAATAAATCATACAATAACACAATATAGGACCACAAAAATACACCACACAGTGTTTAGAAAAATATATAATATTTATCTGGATAAATGCAGGTCAAAACGATCAAAGATGCAATAAGTAAATGTTGAGATATCACTGAAAAGTGATATAAAGCGTCTTAAGTCTATTAAAAGTAAACAAAGTCTCTTTCAAGCACAAAGTATCTGGTTTGCGTGAAAAATCTCAGCAAAGAACCGCAGAGGAGGAGATGCTTGGAAACAGAAGGGTGTGCGTCGATTTCTCGTGCCGCACACGTCGATGTGTCATTTAGTTTCATGCAGGGACGGCTGTGCGTTGATTTCCGGTACTCAGTCGTGGATCCTCTTCAGGTTGCAGGGCATTCAGACGCCCCGGGGATGATGCACGGATTTCCTGCGCTGGCAGGATGAAGTCACAGGAGCTGCGTTGATTCGGTGTGACTTTGGTCGAATTTTCTACTGCATGGCAGGTGCTGCGTCGATTCCTCTCTGGAAGTCGGGCTGCGTCGTTCTGGTTTGGCTGTGCGTCGTTCTGGTGGGCCGTGCGTCGAATTTCCGGTCGCTATGCTGGCGCTGCATCGATCTTTCCATTGCGAAGTCGGGCTGCGTCATTCCGGATCGGCGTGCAGTGAAATTTTCACCGCAGTGCAGGCTGTGCGTCGTTTCTGGCGGGCTGTGTGTTGAATTTCGCCGCACAAGGAGTCCTTCTTGTAGAGAAGTCTTTTTGGTCCTGAGACTTCAGGGAACAGGAGACAAGCTCTATACAAGCCCTTGGAGAGCACTTCTTCACCACAGCCAGACAGCAGCAGAGCAGCAGGGCAACAGCAGGCAGCAGTCCTTCACAGAAAGCAGTAAGGTGAGTCCTTTGGGCAGCCAGGCAGTTCTTCTTGGCAGGAAGCAGGTTCTGGTACCAGTTTTCTTCTCCAGGAAGTGTCTGAGTTGGTAGGGGGCGAGGCCCTGTTTATCTACCCAAATGTGCCTTTGAAGTGGGGGAGACTTCAAAGAGTGGCTTAGAAGTGCACCAGGTCCCCTTTCAGTTCAATACTGTCTGCCAGGATCCCAGTAGGGGGTGTGTCAGTCTTTTGTGTGAGAGCAGGCCCTCCACCCTCCCAGCCCAGGAAGACCCATTCAAAATGCAGATGTATGCAAGTGAGGCTGAGTATCCTGTGTTTGGGGTGTATCTGAGTGAATGCACAAGGAGCTGTCAACTAAACCCAGTCAGACGTGGATTGTAAGGCACAGAAAGATTTAAGTGCAGAGAAATGCTCACTTTCTAAAAGTGGCATTTCTAAAATAGGAATATTAAATCCAACTTCACCAGTCAGCAGGATGTTATATCACCATTCTGGCCATACTAAATATAACCTGTTTATCCCTTTCTGATCAGAATCTACCACTCAAACTGTATTTGAGGGTAGTCCTAATGCACTCCTATGAAAGAAGCAGGCCTCACAGTAGTGGAAAACAAATTTAGGAGTTTTTAACTACCAGGAAATATAAAACACACATGTACATGTCCTGCCTTTCACCTACATATTACTCTGCCTTATGGGTTAGCTATGGCCTACTCCTTTCAGATCAGCAGCTACCACTCAAACAATGTATGAGGGCAGCCCCAATGTTAGCCTATGAAGGGGGCTGGCTTCATAGCAGTGTAAAAATGAATTTAGGAGTTTTACACTACCAGGACATGTAAACTACACAGGTACATGTCCTGCCTTTTGCCTACACAGCACCCTGCCTATGGGTTACCTAGGGCATACCTTAGAGGTGTCTTATATGTAGAAAGCGGGGAGTATTTAGGCTTGGCAAGTACTTTTAAATGGCAGGTTGAACTGGCAGTGAAACTGCACACACAGGCCTTGCAATGGCAGGCCTGAGACAAGGTTAAGGGGCTACTGAAGTGGTTGGCATAATCAGTGCTGCTGGCCCACTAGTAGCATTTAATCTACAGGCCCTGGGCACACATAGTGCACTGTAATAGGAACTTATAAGTAAATTAAATACTCCAATTGGGTATGATCCAATATTACCATGTTTAAATGGAGGGAGCATATACACTTTAGCACTTGTTAGCAGTGGTAAAGTGTGCAGAGTCTGAAAACCAGCAAAAACAGTATCTAAAAAGTGGAGGGAGGGAGGGAGGGAGGCAGGCAGGCAAAAAGTTAGGGGTGACCACCCTAAGGCTGTCAGGTCTAACAGAGCCTATGTTCCAAAGTTGTTTACAACTGTTGTGGTGTAGTCATGCTCTCTGAGAAATAGGCAAGCTACAACTGGTATGTATGGTGTAAAAGAGTACAACATGCACATTGTGAGTTTATGTGAATGTATTGAATTATTTACATGGTGATTCTTAGAGTACAGTTTTATGTGAAAAAGCTTTACACAATTAGTTCTTTTTTGTATACTCCAGCAGCAGTGTTTTGTTGTCCCTCCTCCTCCAGTTGTAAACCATTGTTGTCATCCTCCTCACTGGGGACATCTATTTCTTTATCCCAGGGGACATGTGTACACAGACCAATGTTGTGCAAAATGGCACACACAAGGATAATTTTGCAGACAAGGGGAGGTGCATATAACTGCCCTCCTCTTGTAAGATGTAGGCACCTGACCCTTGAATTAAGGAGGCCAAATGTCCGTTCCACAAAAGTTGTGGTCCTTATGTGGGTACCATTGTAGGATTTCCAAAATATGTTGTTGGAAAGTGGATTATTGTTAAGGGCAGGTAAGTGCCTACACTTAGCAGTAGGACATTAACCCCCATTAGGTTCAGTTAGGTCTCAATAAATTAATCCTGGTTCAACCCTTGATAGCTTGGCAATAAGCAACAAGGCTTAACTTAGGAGACACAGGCCCTCATTATGACATTGGTGGTAAATCCCGCTTACCATCACGGTGATGGCCGCCAACATACAGCCGCGGTGGTGAATATCCGTTCGCCATGTTATGACACATACACACACCAATCCGACAGAAGACAGCCATATACACAAATCCGCCAGCCCAAAGGCCAATGGAAAAGTGGTGTTCCAACACCCATACCATTACTCCAACAAAACAAAGCCCTTCACATTATGACCCACGAATCACCACGGCGGACATTCAATGGCGGTAAACCATTGGCGGTATATACCGCTGCGCTCAGAATGGACACCCACATACAAAACAACACTACATTGGCCAATACGAAAAACACACACCTGACACTCATACACACACCACACCCACACACCCAAAGCACTATAAAACACGCACCCACATTACCAACAACCCTTTACGAATACAAATGATTGCCACCAGACTGACATCAAGACCACTGAGACAACTAGACACACACACACCACTTACACCCGTCCATTCCTCACGCACCCCACATCACATACCCCACCACATTACTCAACACACTCTCACCAACACACGCCATACAACACCCACGTCCCCACAAAGGCACCCATGTTTCACTGATGAGGAGTTAAGGGTCATGGTGGAGGAAGTTGTCAGAGTAGAGCCACAGCTCTTTGGAGCACAGGTACAGCAGATATCCACTGCAAGGAAGATGGAGGTATGGCAAAGAATCGTGGACAGGGTGAATGCAGTGGGACAACATCCAAGAACAAGGGATGACATCAGGAAGAGGTGGAACGACCTACGGGGGAAGGTACGTTCCATAGCAGCAAGGCACCAGCTCGCAATCCAGAGGACTGGCTGTGGGCCCCCACCTCCTCCCCCACAGCTCACAACATGGGAGGAGCAAGTCTTGGCTATACTGCATCCTGAGGGACTCACTGGAGTAGCTGGAGGACTTGACACTGATAAGTCAATATTTACTATTAATCACCCCCTCACCCTCACTCCTATCACTCCACCACATCCCACATTCTGCACCTACACATATGACCTACCCCAATGCCAAGCAATGCATGCTATACCAATGCATAGACAGCCCTCCCAGCCCTGAACGGACACCCATCACAAAAGCATGCATGGCATAGGGAAACTAACAATCTCACAATACATCACCATACACAAGCAAAAGGTGGCAGGGCAATACAAATGATAGAAGAGAAGATAGGGATGTACAATATGTCACAGACATGAAGCATAATATACCACTTACCTCCCCACATGTGCCCCAGCCAATGTCAGTGGAGAGGAGGTGCCACGAATATCCAGTCCCCCAACAGAAGATGACCCCAGTGATGACAGTAAGTGTGAACTTCAGGATCTGGACCAACAACCTGGCCCATCAGGACCACCGGACAGCCGGTCACCCCAGCCCACTCATAGTACAACAAAGAGCCTCCCCCATCAGTATCCAACACCAGGGGACAGAGGAAGGGTGCAGTTGGCGGTGTGTGGCCCTCATCTTGCCTTAGCATCTAGCCATATCACTGGCAGTGCAATGCATAGTGCTTAAGCCTGATCCCTGTGTGTGACGGTGCTGTGTATGCTAACTGTGGTGTTGGTACAGTAATTGACCCAGTGTTCTTTCTCTCTCCCCCCCTTTTTTGTTCTGTGATCCTGTCCTTGTGTGCATTAACATAATCTGGCAGAGGATCAGGGGCACCAGCAACAGAAGGAGCTGCATCCCACCGGACCCAGGAGGCAGAAACCACAGATGCTGAGGGAACCAGTGGGACAGAGGGTGAGGGGAGCACCACGCTGTAGACAGGAGGTGACAACACAGACTCAGATACCTCCTCCGATGGGAGCTCCCTGGTGGTAGCAGACACCTCTGTGACCATCCCAGCTGCAGGTACAGCCGCCACCCCCTGTACCAGCACCAGCCTCCCAGTAGCCCCTCAGCGAGTTGCCCATGCCCGCTCACCCAGGAAGATGGGCATCTCCTTCACCCCAGACAACTCAGGCCCTGCCCCAGTGAGCCCTGCTGCCCTGAATGAGGAGGCTATTGACCTCCTGATATCCATCTCTGTTGGGCAATCAACCATGGTGAATGCCATCCAGGGGCTGGCATCCCAGATGCAGCAATGCATCCCTGTAGGGCATCCACAGTGGATTGGGGGGCCCAACAGATCGATTCAGGCTCTGGCCTCCTCTCTGATGGCAGCCATTATCTCTGTTCCTACCTTCCCCCCTCCAACTACCACATCCCAGTCCCAGTCTTCTCAACCCCAACCCATCCCATGCACACATAATGATGAGCATATACACAAGACAACACACAAGAGTGGCACAGGCACACACAGGAACCACACTTTATCCCCAAGCACTCACACAAACACCAGACAGTTGCAAACACAACAACATCCACTGCCTCCACTGTCTCCCCTCCTCCTCCTCCACCACCCTCCCAGTCATGTCCACACTCACACCTGCATGCACTGCACCAACATCCGCCACCAGCATCACCACACCAAGCAGCAGACACACCTCACAACCCCCATCCTGCCCATAAGAGCATGGTCCCAACGACCGAGCCCAGCAACTCAGCCAAACAGTCCATGTGGAAAGTGTTGGCACCAACTAGTCGTGGTGTGACATCAGTGAAGGATCCCACTCCACCAGCCAAGAAGGGGAAGGATACCACACCTCCAGGAAGAAGGGGAAGAAGCCTGCACCTCCAGCCAAGAAAGGGAATGAGCCTGCACCTCCAGCCAAGAAGGGGAAGGAGCCTGCACCTCTAGCCAAGAAGGGGAAGGAGCCTGCACCTCCTGCTTTAAAGGGGAAGAAGCCCTCGACTGCTGCTCGGAAGGCTAAGGAACATGTACAACCTGCCGTGAAGGTGAAGAAGCCATCAACCACTGCCAGGAAGGGTAAGGATTCCACGTCCCATGTCATGGAGAGGACGAAGCCCTCTACTCCAGCGGGGGCTTTCAGGGTGACACCTCCACCACCATCAGTGGTCATGGGGCCCCCACTTCCAGCTGAGGAAGTGCAGCCATCAACACCTGCAGAGGCTGCCCAGGAGGCACCTCCATCTGCCACAAACGTGCAGCCATCACCACCTGCAGAGGCTATCCAGGAGGCACATCTGTCTGCCGCCACAGTGCAACATTCACCACCTGCAGAGGCTGCCTAGGAGGCACCTCCATCTGCCACCACAGTACAGACATCACCGCCTGCACAGGCTACCCAGGAGGTACCCCATCTGCCACCACAGTGCAGCCATCACCACCAGTGGAAGCCATGTAGGCCACACTCTAGCGGCTACTGTACGAGGGGCCCTCTCCAAACCTGCGGGAAAGTCACCCACCTGAGAGACTGTGGTCTTGCACTCCCCATGACAGAGAACTGGGCAAGAAGCCCCTTCCAGAAACAGTGGGAAAGTCACCCACCTGAGAGACTGTGGCCTTGCACTCCCTAGGACAGAGAACTGTCCATGGAGCCCTCTCCAGAACCAGTGGGTAAGTCACCCACTCTAGAGACTGTGGCCTTGCACTCCCCAGGACAGAGAACTGGGCATGGAGGCCCCTCCAGAACCAGTGGGTAAGTCACCAACTCAGAAGACTGTGGCCTTGCAATACCCAGGACAGAGAACTGGGCATAGAGCCCCCTCCAGAACCAGTAGGGAAGTCACCCACCTGAGAGACTGTGGCCTTTCACTCCCCAGGACAGAGAACTGGGCATGGAGCCCCCTCCAGAACCAGTAGGCTTGTTCCTGACTTTGGCTGAGGTACCCCCCACCCCCGCATTCCCCTGAGGTGCCTGCCCACCTGCAAACTGATTCCCCTGCATAGTTCTATCCGGATTAATTCAGGATTCGATTTGTCCCTTGGACTGTGCCCTGTGGCCATGTGGGCCCTTTGAACATTGGACTGGGCAATCCCTTTGTTTACATTTGTACATACCTGTTTCACGGACAATTGGATTATTTATAAACTGTTGATATCAATACATTCACCTTGGTGCATTCCTGTTGTCCTTTCATTATTCTGCCGTGTATCAGTTGCAAATTATTTTTCGTGTGCAGCTGGTTGTGTGTATGGTGTGTGTGTCGGGTGTGTGTAACTCTCATTTTCCTCCCTTCCTACCTTGTGTGCTAGGCAGCTGTACTCACTGTCATCGTCTTCGTCAGCGTTGGTGTTCCAGTTGGAGCATAACTTAGATCATCTGAAAAACTTGCAGTTCAGGTTCTATGGCGGCGCCTTTCTTCCCTGTGTCTCCGATGGTGAGTCTTCTCTCTTCTGTGGTGGGTTTCCACAAGGCTTTTGATGGCGTTGGTACCACTCCGGAAAACATGGCAGATTCTAGTGTCTTAATATGGTGGGTGGTACTTTGTCTTCCATCTGGATGTTGACGGCTACCGCTGTGGTGAGTGTTGTGTCCGCCCTGGCGGTTGGTGTGGTACATTGGCTGTCTATGGGTGTTATCACCACCATGGTCATAATTTGGGGATAGTTACGGCCAGCCTGTTAGCGGTATTACTGCCACTTTATCACTCACTGCGAGGGTCATAATGAGCACCACAGTGTGTAAAGCATTCAAGTATCACAAAACAGTAATTAAAAAAAAAACAGAAAACTGTTTAAAAATCAAAAATCAATTCATAGAAATAGAAAAATGTTTTTATCTTTAATGTGACACCAAAATTAATAAAATCGGATAAGGGGAGCCAGAGATATGAATTTTTTAAGAATTAATGTTTTTTAGCACAGAAAGTAAAAGCGCCACTCAGGTTATCTGGTTGCACGTCGACTGGGGCAAAGTCAAAGTTTAAGACTGACCACGATGGAGCTCTGCTCGGCTACAGCAAGCGGGAAGCCTCGGTCAAACGTTTTCCTTGGGCTTAGGGGGGCATTATGACTTCGGTGAATGGAAAAGTCCACATGCCAGAGTCCTAAAGGTCAGGTTGCCTCCAGTGCGGCCACCTTCCCATGGGCTTGCCCATGGGGAAATGAGCTACAACATTGAGCGGGCTCATAATAAAGCAGGAGGCAGTGTTGTAGTGCTTAGGGTGCACCAGCACCTGATGCGATGCATCTAGATGGGGCTGGCCGGGGGGCCCCTGCACTGCCCATGCCAGGTGCAGGGTTTGCATGTGTGTTTGAATGTGCGTCTGTATGCGTGTGTGAATGGGTATTTCAATGAGTGTATGATTGTTGAAGTGAGTGCATGTTGGAATGTTTGTGTGAATGTGAGTATGGATGCATGTGAGTGAATACGAGTATGGATGCGTGTGAGAGAATGCGAGTGTGGATAAATGTAAGTGAATGCGTGTATGTAAGTGTAATTAAATGAGTGTATGTGGGGTGCGTGTGTGCGGAGGGGGTGCTATTCTGGAAGGGGGTGGAGGGAGGGGGGTGCTGTTATGGAAGGGGGTAGGGGGAAGTGGATGCTGTTCTAGAATGGGGTGGGGAGGGGAATGGTGTATGGAAGGGGGTGGAGGAGGGTGTTGCTGTTCTGGAAGGGGGGGTTGGGGAGGGGGTGCTGGTATGGAAGGGGGGTGGGGGGTAAGGAGTTTCCAGGGGGGTTGGGGGAGTCATATGCCAGTGACAAGAAATACATTTCCTGTCACCGCTAGCCTTTCCACCAGGGTTTTCGTGGTAGTGCTACTGCCGTAGAACCCGCCCTGGAGGAATGCTGACTCGTTATACCGCCAGCGGTCTTCAGTGGACCGCCGGGTCAGAGATGCTAATCTCCGTCCCGGCTGTCCAACCACCTTGGTGGTATAAACGAGGATGTGGCGGGTTAGCAGAAGCCAACCCACCACACTCATAATGTGGCAGTCTTCACCGCCGGCCCGTCGATGGTGAGACCGCCACTGTGGCCCTGGCGATCTTTGGACTGGCGGGTCAAAATGAGGGCCTTAGTCTTTTTCTTAAAGATTTTCTTCAGCTGGTAGAAGTCACTAATCTGATCAGACATCCCTGAGGCCCTCTTCGAATAGACATTGCAGGAGACCTCAGTGAGGAATTCTACATCGGGACTGAAGCTGAATCTTGATCCGACATTGCTGAAGCCTTCCTCTGATAAGTTGTGCAGAAGTCGTGGTCAACTTTTTATGTTCTGACTTTGGCCCTCATTATGACTTTGGCGATCTTTTCAGAAGAACGCCGAAGTCACAGGTGCCAGAAGACCACCATATTATAAGTACAGAAGGATTTCTGCCACAATATGGGTGGAAATCCTCCAGTAGTCATGCTGGCGGTCAGAGGCACATGGCCAGTTCCACCACTGGCCCTGCCCTGCAAAAAGGACTCTGCCAGCTGTAATACGGCCTACCGGTGTTCTGATGGCAGGGCGCTGCTGGCATTGGAAACGCCTGTTCCCATTCCCTGCCGGACGACTTCCTCGCTGGACAAGGTAAGCCGATCGTCTGACAGGGAGTGGGTGGGAGGGTGTTGGGTGTGCATGTGTTAGTGGGTGTTGTTTGCGTGTGTTAATGTAAGTGTGTATGCATGTATGTATGCATGTGTGAATGAGTGTTTGAATGGGTGCTTGAATGTGTGTATGATTGTTGAAGTGTATGCGTGTTGGAATGTTTGTGTGAATGCAAGTATGAATGCATGTGAGTGAATGCGAGTATGGATGCATGTGAGTGAATGCGTGTATGGATGCATGTGAGTTGATGTGTGTATGTAAGTGTAGGTGAATGAGTGTATGCCACTTGGGTATGTGTATGCATGTGTGTGTATGCGGGGAGGGGGGTGCTGTTCTGGAAGGTAGTGGGGGAGGGCGGATTGTTCTGGAATGGGAGAGTGGGAGGGGGGTGCTGTTCTGGAAGAGGGTGGGGAAAAAGGTGCTGCTATGGAAGGGGGTGGGGGGAGGTGGGTGCTATTCTGCAACGGAGGTGGGGAGGGGGTGCTGTTCTGGAAGATGAGCATGGGGTGGGGGGAGGGGGTGCTGGTATGGAAGGGGGGTTACTGGGTTTGCAGGGGGGTTTGGTGGAGTTGTCTATGTTCCTGTTTTGCTGGATGGTTGCATTGGTCTGTGGTGGTGCACTTTCCGTGAATTGTGGCTTAGGTGCATGATGATTGTAATTGAAATTTTATCTGACAGTTTACCCATGCCAAATGTGTGTGATGGTCTCTATATTTGAGCCAGGGCCCCAAGTTTACAAGGCCCTAGCACCTCCTTGAACCATATTAGCCTAATTTTTGGAGACACTATTGTGGGACAAGTAGACAAATAATCACAGTGCCATGTTTACAAAGTGTCACTACCCATGCAGTGCAACACTTAGTGAACCTTTGCAAAACATTAATCCTGTGCACAGCATCATGTATGCAATGGGTGTGTTTCCCCCATTGGGGAAAACATAAAATGGTGCAGAGGAATATAAGAGGTTCCAAAGTGTACATTTGATCTGGTACTTTTAATGCCTGCACAGAGCAGGCATAGGTATGGGGCACACCATTGCCTTAAATGTGCCGCTATGTAATGTGCCGGATTTGCACCATACATTTGGCATTTATCCTACACAGTCCATCGATAGCATCCATCATGTTGACACTATTGCACTTACTCTGCACCATGGTGCGCCATATATTTACTATGGCACACATGTGTTGGGTGTGGGGGGTCTAAGGTACACAAGTAAAGTAGCACTGCTTTAGATGCTGCCCAACGTTTCTGACATATGGCCATTAGTGCCTTTACCTTAGGCCTGCAGAAGAGTGATGTAGTGGACATGTGTATCTATTTTACGTGTTGTGTGCCATGTAACAGGTGTGGGGCCCAGTGTGTTGCATGTTAATTTTACCCCTTTGCCCTTAAAATACCTCCCTTGTACAAAGTTTTGTTGTTGGCATTTGCTGGCTGGCATACGTATGTGCATGATGTTCATATGCCCAGTGTTGGACAGTTATATGGAATGTACTGTGATGTATGCAAGAATTTTCAGACAGCTGTGGAACAAGCCTGGGAATGCTGTGCTTTTCAGGATGGCCCTGCATCAGGAGTCCAGCCCTGCTAAGTTCTTTGCATCCTCATTCATATGCATTTCTGGCTTCTCCCTGTACATTGTCAGTAGTATATCTGCTGCAGTCCATTGTTGGTACCCTTGGATCATGGTATGGAGATGTGGGATTTACAGGTATATTAGTTGGTGTGCTTTGAGGTGTTCATTCCTGCACATGATCTTTCATTGATGGTGATGCTGTATTTCAATGTGTGCTCCACTATGCACCACACAAGGAAAAGTTTTACACAATGAGTGTATCTATTATATTTTGCTGATATGCAGATGGTGATGGGACTATTCAGGTGGCAATAGATATCAGTGCTGCCTGAGATTTTTACAGCATGGTAAATGTGGGGCAGTGCCAATATGTGAGTTGTTTGACGTTTGAATGGCTAATGCAATTCACATAGCAGAAGGATCTGCATTTTGTTGTGAACCTGTGGATCCATGTAGTTGTTTCAGTACAGATTTTGTATTCATAGGGGACATTGCTCCACCTGTCCGTCCCGTGATGTGTCAGTCAGGTAGTGCCCAGGACTTTGTAGATATGGGTGCATGAGAGGGTGATGTGAATTGCATGCTGTGTAGTGTGGCATGTGGCATTTGTGTTGTGGTCAAGACAGCTATGTTTTCCTGTCCATGTGTGTTTGGTGCTTGTATTGTTTTTACTACAAGTATGGTGTATTGTGTGTGTTATGAATTGAATGGTATCATACCTACAAGTAGGCCATTGCCATATTATCCATCCCGAAAATGTTGGTTTATAGTGGAGTGCCTGATGATGTAAGCATCATGGACGCTTCCGGGATATTTTGTAAGGATGTTTGTGATAATTCCATGGTGGTCAATGATAGTCTGCACATTGATGGAGTGGGTATGTTTGCGTTTCTTGTAGAGGTGTCTGATTGCAGCATGAGAGACAAGATGGGCATGGGTGGAATCCATGGCACCAAGCACATGCGGGAAGCCATCAATTTGGTAGAAACCTTGCTTGGTCACCTGCTGCAGTTCCTGGGTGTTCAGGAACCGTGTGTGGTGGGGTGTGAGTTTGAAGATGGCGTGCAGGACCTTTGTGAGGAAGGCAGAGAGGGATGATTGCGATATGTCACCCACATGAGCCACAATCATCTGGAATGAACCTGATGCCAGCAATTAGAGAACAGCCAAGAGTTTGGTCATGGGTGGAATTGCTGTGTGACTGTGCACTTTTGCTGTGATGTCTGACTCAATGTGGTAGAGCAGGTACACAATGGACACCCACCTCAGTAGGTAGAGTCTGATCACCTCTTCTTCCCTGAGGGCCGGGATGCTTGCACACTGGCAAAAGATCTTCTGTTGCCTTCTGTTCTGTGTTTGTGGCTGCTGTGGTGGTGTTTAGTTGCTGGGGTGGTGCTAGTGGTAGTTGGCGTCATCATTGTCATCTTCTATGGGTGCTGAGCTGTAGGAGTAACACTTCCATGGTGTCCAGTTGCTTTCCAATGCTCCATCTGTGTGTTTCCCTTATTTAGTGTGTGGGCCTCATTTTAATGCCTGGTCTGAGCAGTTGTTAAAATTTTGATGCTGACTTAGCTTAATTTTTTGGACCCAGTCCTTTGCGTGTATTGTTTTTCTGCTGGGTTCAAAATTTGGCGCTAGAGGCCTAGCATCATTTTTCAGAAGGGAATGCCTACCTTGCATATCATTGTCATTAAATGATGCAAGATAAGGTGGCTGTCCCAAAAATGATTCTAAGGTGAACGTTTTGATGTTTGACTGCTCTAGCGTCAAAATATAAATATGTCATTAAGTTAGCACTGCTTGTGCATCAAAAGAAATGGTGCAAAGGCGGCGCAAAGTTTTCTTAAATCTGGGCCCAAATATGGCTCCCTAGAGAGGACCAGGGTGTTGGATTGCTGGAACCACACAACACCAATCCTTTAAATACTATTTCCTCCAAGGGTTTTTGCAGCACACAATTGATTTGTGTACATGCATTGAAACATTGTATTGGTGCTATGTGACCAGAGGCTCTAGGTTTTTTAAATAGAAGGGTGCACCCTTAATGCTTTTTTTGCACATTGGACATTGAATAACTCACAATAAAAAAACTCAGAATGATAAAGTCAATCGTTTCAAATGTAACTTCTGTTGCTTTTTTCCAACCCATAAATTAACACTTGGCTACAGAAGTCTTCCTCAGTCCTTGCTGTTGCCTGCCTCATTTCGAATAGAAATGTGGCATATGATACTATAAAATGCTTGAAGACTTAGGGCCATATTCACAAACTGCATGTTGTGGTTAATTTTGTAGTACTACAAAATGTGGTAAAAAATGCTAATTCTAAACCTAAGTGCAAAGTTTGCACCTCCAACTCTTCTATCTTTTTCTGTGCAGTGAACTCCACCCAATTGTGGAGTCACCGCACACATAAGTAATAGTGTAATGTGTAAAAGGTAGCTAATAGTGCTGTAGCATATTTTACTTTAGTTGTATATTAAAATATATATATATATATATATATATATATATATATATATATATATATATACTTAATTTAGGTTAATATTTAACATGCAAACTATTTTGACAAACCTTTTCCAAGTTGAAAACATAGTTTTTTTCCAAACCTTTTCCACAGGGGCAGAGATCTCTCTATGGCAAAGTATATGTAAAAGCTTGCTATACTTTACCATAGGGAGACCACCACAGTCGTACAAAGACTGTGGAAGTCTCTCTCTGTTAAAGCCTGTGTGGCCTACAGAACCTTTAAGGAGATGACCAACACTAATGGATCGCCAGTTCCACAAGCTTATGAGCTACTCATTTGGCTGTGTGTTTCTAACTTCTTGAGAACTGTTGATCTGACCAGTGGCTATTGGCACGTCACATTGGCAGAGGCATTGTACTAGTTTAGAATCTTTTTTTCTTTGGGGTCAATAATGCAGATGTCAATTTTAGTGCCTGATGCACCACGGGTACTCAGAGCTAAAAAAGTTCTCTATTGCCTGTCTTAACAACATTGCCATCTTTTGCAATGTGTCATCCCAGATTGGGCAGTAAAATGAGCAATGGGAATATTTGCCAATTTTAATCTATGTTCCAGAATACGTTGGAGTGAGAAGTTTCCACCACTCAGACTTAGGTGACAGTCTTCATAGGACTCACAGAATATTACCACTACAGTCCGTGATTTATGTTATTCATATACTGACTATAACCTCAGATAAAGGAGTTGGAGCATTACTGTCTCGCCCTAACAACAAAGTCAGAGTGTCCAATGGCATTTACCAGTCATATATTGCATCTGAGCAAACAGAACTTGACAGCCTTTGAAAAGGAAGGCTTTGCAATAGTGTGGACTTCGAGGATCATCCAGCCTTCCTTGTTTCATATCAAGTTTGTGGTCCAGACAGATCAAACACCACTCCAGTGGTTGACCACAATTAACAGTAACAATCTCATGTTGTTGAGATGATCTCTCTCATTGCAGGGTCTAGATTTCTCTGCAGAGGGGAAAGATGGAAAGGAACATGGAAACACAGTTGGAATTTTCTAGTAGTTTTGCCAACCCAATGTCTAGACTTCCTCAATGCTGTAGGTAGTCTAATTTGGCATGGGCATCCGTTGGACTGCAAACGTCCCTTGCATTGTGTACAGATATGTGGCCCTGTCTTGAGTGCCTAACTGTATATGAAACTGATATCCAGATTTTTTTCCTGGGATTCATAACCATGATAACCTAACTTGTGCATAGAGGTCTGTTCTGTGACACACATCGCACCCTTATACCTGGCATAGGATTATTGCCCACGTCTTCTGTAAGTTACTTAAAGTGGTATAGTAAGAGTGTTATGATCATTAGCTTAGCTAGGACCAGACCTTTTTTCTGTTTCAGATTAGAGTGCAATCTACTTGTTCCACTCGTGTTAAGCTCCACTTTAGTGTGAGCGCAAGATCCTTGTACTGGCATTCCGTGAATAGTGAGAGCCTGAGTAATGGTATCATGGTTATCTATTATGTATAGCCCCAGTTCCGAATGGCACAAGATGGAGGGTGGATACAGTTTCCCAAGACAATGTTTTTACTTTAGACATGTGACTGGAGGGAGAAGATCCCCAACAAAGTATAGAGAGCTCACACTTCATTGTGCTCATGTAGTGGTTGCTCCTACTTGTCGCCAGCATAACTGATACCTGCTGTCAGAGCCATCACCCTGCATAAAGGCTGTGCTTAAGGGGCAGCCTCAAAATGACAGCTGAAAGATAACCAAGCCAAACTAATTACTACATCTTAGACAGTGAAATCACATCCTGTCTAGAAAAACATGTTGAAAAGTAGGACCTAATCTGTGCCAAATTGTCCCAGTTCAAAGTTCTTCGTCACCAGGGAAGGAAGTGCTCAAAAGGGCACAAAAGGGACATCTGTATGACCAGGACCTTTGTCTGCATGACAGCCAGTATTGCAGAAGAGAGGGGACATTCTTTCATGCTGGAGGAGCTCAGAGTCTACTTAGCACCAAAAAGCCTACCTTCTTGCTGAGATATAAGATATCCCGGTGTCCTTGAGGGTTTTTCATTGTGAACAGCGCCAAGCTATTGAAGTGAGAAGTGGCCTTGTGTCACTTGGCGCTGGCCGAGATGTGATGTTTAGGAACAGCAGTCCACCATAAGCATACCTTTTGGCATTACTGACTGAGGTTGCAGCACAAAACAGGACCTGGCAAAATACAAGCCTACAGTGAGTAATATCTGTAAACAAAAGCACAATTAACCATTCAGGTACCATTACAATGATTTTTTGCAGGACTAATACCTATTGAAAAAAATGATGACCTTTTAACTTATGCAATAATGAAGGAATCAGCTATTGAATGTTCATCATAGCCTCAGGGAACCATGTTCCAAAGTGCATTCCAACACACCACCTAAGGGAGGAATATGCAGCAACTGAGTCGAAACTGTAAGTACTGAGCCAATATTGTCATCAGACAGCTACCTGTTCTAGCACACATGGATTCATAGTATGCATTTTGTTTTCCTAATGCTAGATGCCAATAAAGTCATAAGATTGACACCAGTCTCTGCACACATGGACTTGTTACATATGCTCACTGTCCCTAAGGGGCGTGCCAACGTGGCCAGACAATGCTGCATTGAAGTCCGAGATAAGAATGTTGCACAGGAGACAGTGGTGCAGAGGCACCTAGGAGAGTACAGATGTATGTCAAAACAAAGACTGCTACAGATCCTTTGCAGTAAAGCAAGGTACAGAAGGCAGCATGACCAGGAGGCCACAGATCACAAGCACACCGATGCTAAATGTACTCACTGCAGTACCAACGGTGTAAGAGGCACTGTGTTAGGGTAGTGCCCCTTGTTGGGACAGAAAAGTCCTCTGCATGGTGAAGATGTGTGTAATCCTGCCCTGAGTGCCAACCTGTCCAGTTGTCTGGATGTTTAATGCTGATTTTTTGCCTCAGGCGAACACAGATCCATTTCTCATGGATTGCGGTCTTGAGGGACCAGGAGAGGTGCCCAAAATACTACCCTCATATTAGTGAAAGGCTACCCCTTCACCAAGAGATAAGCTTAACAAACACAGTGGTGCAGGACACCGTGTCGTGATCAGTAGTAGTGAACAGGAACTTTTTATACTGTGTCACTAGAGTGAGGCCTACAGGCTCAATCATCTTTTTAAAAGTTCTGTTGCTGTGTGCAGAACCCACCATTGGCCTACATCAGGTAAGTCGTGGAGTGCTCCACAGGAGAAGTGACTCTGCATCAGTTGTATCTGTGGCAGGGAAGGATGCAGCACAAGGATGGTGCAGTACCGTGCAGTGCATGTGTGGTTACTACATTTACTGGGAATATGCATGTTGAGGAATACATTAATTGAACAATGTAGTGCTGAGTGTATGTGTGCTCATGTGGAGTGCAATATGAAGGCTGAAGTTTTGCGCATAGTGCACATAGTGAGTGCGTGTGCTGGCAGTGTGTGTGTTCCTAAAGAGCACATCCTAATTAAGGATAGAAAAATGTCAGTGCTGAACATTGCATGCAGATTGAGTGCTCTACTGAGTGTATATTTACACATAAGGATACAATGTATAGAGGTAACAGTGCTAAACCCAAAGTGTGCTGTGAAATTACACTGAGGGATTGTGCCTGCACTGGCATAATGTATGGAGAATCCTGGGTTCCATATTTGGAAGCCCGTGCCCGCCTGCTAAAGACATGAGGAGGAGAAGAATCCCCCAGACAGATATTTTGTATTGCTGCATTCCTGTGAGCTGGGTGAGGACATACTGGAAGTAAAAGGATGAGACTCCGTTTAAATTCCACAACACTGGTCTTTTTTCAGTGACAGATCACAAGGAACGGGCCTGGGCACATCCCATTATCTACATGGGGCTGATAAGATAAACATATAGGTTAGGGCTGGAGGTCTGGGATTAATCTTTTGATGAACATTTCACTGGAGCTGAGATCCAGGTGTGAACTCTGGTTACTCCCATTTATTGTATTGTGGACAATGAGCTTTAAAGTCATGGCTGCTGTGGCAGAACTCTTTCATGAAGCAAGATGAAAAGAAGAAGTGCCCACTCTAAAATAAGGACTTCAGAGACCCAGACCCCAAATTACATGTGGTGTCTGGAAAAGGAATATAAGAAGGCAAGGCGGGCTGTGTGAGAAGGAGAAGGTCTTCAAGATTTCTGCTTGTGGCCAGGACGGGGGGCCAATGCCTGCTAGTCTCCCAGCTAGGTGAGAGAACATCACCTATGAAATCAAGACCACCTGCTCTAAAGCCTGGACCACCAGTGCTTGCCTGCTTGCCAACATCAGTGTGTCCAGTGAGGAAAAGAACAGCATTGGGGAGAGTGAGGTCCCGTGGGGAAGCTTACCCTGAGGACTCACTGTGTGAGGTGTGTATATTGCCCTGTGCACCAATCGGGTCGTAGCTGATGTGCAAAACTATTTTTGACAACCCCTGTATTCCAGGAGGGGGCCACCGGCAACTATACCAAGTATACACCATATGCCAGAGTGGGCTACCAGTGAAGCAGTTGTGTGAACAGCGTGCCAGGACTTGTTAACACCAGAGCTGCAATCTTATGTGGCAGGATGGGCAGCAGTGGTGTGGGTGATTGTACCTGAAGAATCTACATTGCGTTGGGAAGTTACTGAGGCAACTCTGTATGTCAAGGGGGCTGCTGGGACCAAATCGTCAAGGACTCTGGAACATTACCCAGGAACTGAAGTAAAGCAGTAGCCACACTGAAGGATCTGCCCTGACTGACTCCCTAGGACCAGGAGTAAGCCGAGGAGGACAACATACCCCCAGAGTACTCTAGTCAGAAGCCAAAAGACTGAATTTTCTCACCAGGGAGAACTTGACTTACCACATTGCTGTGGGCTGGAAGCTGCTCAGATTGCTGGGGAGATTACCCATGCCACTCGGGAGAGTGAATCTGTACCTGCACAAAGCTGATGCATGATGAGGGCACCTGCTGTGATGCCAAAGGCTTCTGTGATTCAGTAGCTGGTAAGACTTGAACGAGGGCCTTTGGGACCCAGGGGAATTCATGGTTAAAGGTGCTGCGCCACAATTGATACTTTTGTCTGACACCTAGAAGAGTCAAAAGAGAACTCTTGAGTCCAGTCTAATAGTTTGCATTCCATAATGAGACCACCAGTGAATAGGGAATAATCCTGTACACATTACAGGAAGGAAGGTAGGACAGGGATTCACCTGACAACTACTAGATCTCTGACCTCAAAGGGCCCTCAAAGGGCATTGTATTGTTGCTTCTGAACATTTTTCTTCATTGTATGTGCAGAGTTAGGAATAAAATACTACATTTCTTTTAAAAAAAAACAGAATTTGGCTGGGTACTGGTTTTATGTTGATACTGTTTACATTTTGAGTTATGATGCATGTTTACTGACTTGAATCTATACCCCCCTAGAGGGGGGGCATAGCTACCACTGAGAGTCAAGTACAGGAAGGGGTATTTGGCCCAGATGAACAGGATGCATAATAGGTGGGGCCTTGGTGCACCAGGAGAAAATGCTTCACCCACCACAGTAGGGTGCAGTAACACCTGCATGCCTTGTGGCCTTCTAAAAGGGGTTCTGACACCCCAATTGTCAGCAGCAGCTAATAATAGCTAACAAGGTAATTGGAACGCAGGTGAGATTTTCAGGACTCCTGTGATGGTGTATGTTAGACCTGACAGCCTTAGGTGGTCATCCCCCAACTTTTTGCCTGCCTCCCTTCACATTTCTGACACTGTTTTTGCTGGTTTTAGGACTCTGCACACTTTGCCACTGCTTACCAGTGTTCAAGTACATATGCTTTCTCCCTTAAACATGGTAACCTTGGTTCATTCCCAATTGGCATACTTGATTTACTTGTAAGTCCCCAGTAAAGTGCAATACATGTGCCCTGGGCATGTAAATTGAATGTTACTAGTGTGCCTGCAGCACTGGTTGTGTCACCCACATAAGTAGCCTTTTATCCATGTCTCAGGCCTGCCATTGCCAGGCCTGTGTGTGCAGTTTCACTGCCACCTCGACTTAGCATTTAAAAGTACTTGCCAATCCCGAAACTCCCCTTTTTCCACATATAAGTCACCCCTAAGGTAGGCCCTAACTAACCCATAAGGCAGGGTGATATGTAGGTGAAAGGCAGGACATGTACATCTGTGTTTTATATGTCCTGGTAGTGGAACACTCCTAAATACCTTTTTCACTACTGTGAGGCATGCTTCTTTCATAGGATTGCATTAGGACTACCCTCATATACTGTTTGAGTGGTAGATTCTGATCAGAAAGGGATAAACAGGTCATATTTAGTATGGCCAGCATGGTAATAGAAAATCCTGCTTATTTGGTGAGGTTGGATTTTACATTACTATTTTTAGAAGTGCCACTTTAAAAAGCGACCATGTCTCTGCACCTAAAATCCTTATGTGCCTTACAGCCTTTCTCCAATCAATGTCAGGGCTGGGCTGGTTCACAGCTCCCTTGTGCATTTCACCCAGACAACCACAAAGACAGGACACTCAGACACACCTGCACTCAGATACATACAGAATGGGTCTTCTTGGGCTGGAGCGGTGGAGAGCCTGCCACTTACATTTCAAAGGCTAGTGGCATGCCCTCACTCAATAGACTGGCAAACCCCCTACTGGGCTTCTGACAGATGGACGTGTACTGAAAGGGGAACTTGTGCACTTCAAAACCACTCTTTGAAGTCTCCCCCACTTCAAAGGCATTCCTGGGTACATAAACTGGGTCCCTGACACCACCAGCTCAGATACTTCTGGACCTGTGCCTGCAGCCTGTCACGAGGAACTGCCTGTCTGCCCAAAGGACTCATCTGGATGGCTTTACTGCGAAGGACTGCAGCCCTGCTGTTGCCCTGCTGCCCTGCTGCCCTCTGACTTTGCTGAGAAGTGCTCTCCAAGGGCCCGGATTGAGCTTGCCTCCTGTTTTCTGAAGTCCCAGGGCCAAAAAGACTCCATCTCCTCAGGAAACACCTTGTGCACAGAAATCAATGCACAGCCTGCCCAAAATAATGCACAGCCATTTTGTGACCAAGAAATCACTGCACAGCTGAGCTGGAACGATGCAGCCCAACTTCCCGAGTGAAGATTCGATGCAGCACCTGCCATAAGACAGAAAATTCGATGCAATGCTATACCGGATCGACGCAGTGCCTGTGAATTCTTCTCACATGCCCACGAATTCCCAGCATCATCCCTGGGCGCCAAAAAGGTCCCCGCATCGCAGTGAGGAACCAAGACTGCAGGATGAAAAACAACACAAATCCCCCTGCAGCGTGGAAAGAAACTGTGCATTGTCTGTGCTGCATCGGAAAATCCAACGCACACACTATTTTTCCACACATCTCCTTCTCTGCGGTCTCTTTGCGTGGTATTTGTGACGCAAACCAGGTACTCTCAGGAGACAACTGTTAATTTTTAAAATGTAAGACTCTTTTTAAACTTGCTGAGTGATATCTCAACTTGTGCTTATTGAATATTTAGCGTTTTGACCTTAATTTAACCAGATAAATCTCATACATTTTTCTAAACCTGTGTGGTGTATTTTTGTTGTTTTTTTCACTGTGTTACTGTATGATTTATTGCACAAATGCTTTACACATCACCTTCTAAGTTAAGCCTGACTGCTCAGTGCCAAGCTACCCGAGGGTGGGCACAGAATCATTTGGTTTGTGTGTGACTTGCTCTGACTAGGATTGTGGTCCCTATTTGGACAAGGGTGTGTACATCTGCCAACTAGAGACCTAATTTCTAACAGTGTAACTTGACCCAGGCAAGGGCTATCATGCCCCATAAGACAATGCCTGAAACTTTCACCAGCATCAGCCTCTGTGATACACTCCCCAACATAGCAGTCTCTTGTGCAAGGCTGGCAATGGGTTTCTAGCAAGGTTGCAAGCTGAACAATGGAGGTGAGATGAGCACAAAAGAAGCTCATTCTAAAAGGCACCCTGCTGTGTACCTCAAAGACTGATGCTGCTTCTGTTTGATCTCTGAACTGCCACAGAAGAACTGCTGTAATTGCTGATGCAGAAGCTCTGATCTGTCGTGGAGGTCACAACTGCTAAAGACAACGACAGGTAAAGTACCAGGGGGTGTGTAGTGCCATACTGTGGAAAGTAGATGATAATATAACCTTGTGAGATTAAACTAGTTTTGTTTTATCTAAAGAGAAGCACTGGGCAGGACATTAAATTATTGTACCTGTTGAGCTATGAGCTCTTGCCCCGCACACTACCTCCTTGAGATGCCTTTAACTGCTTACCCTCGCTACCCTGAGAGTCAAATGCAGAAATGGTGCACTTGGCCAAAGTTCTCCGAGGGTAGGACGGAATTCAGGACACCTGAGGTAAATTACCCCAATCACCAAGATTGTGGACCTGGGGCCCTAGTCTACCATGTGCCCATGGAAGAGGGTCTGGGAATGTGTCTCCCTAAGGGGCTGCTAAAATGCAATCAGTCGTTTTGAAATTGAGATGCCACCAGTTAGCTTCCTACCTGTGACGTCTGTAATATGGCAATAGCTTCGGAATGGCTTAGTATAGTTTAGAACAGTGAAGTAAACTGTAGTATGTGGCACAAGGTAGATAAAGCTATAATTTTCCAATAATTTATAGAAACAAAACTCAGCACCGACATTTGTGAAGAAGATTATATGGCATGGTTTCCTCCAAACTGCACATTTATTTTGGAAGCAAAAAGACAGTTATGTCTCAGAATGATGCTACTAAATGTCAAATTTAATACAGTAAGCAGGGACACTTACAGGGATTACTTACTATTTTTAATACATCATAATGGGCTGGTAGAATTATGTTCCACTAAACTATATGCTAGGAAAATAGATTTAACTTGAGTAAACCAGCAAGCTTTTAAGTTGAATTTCAATGCCCATTACGTGGCACAATTAAATAGACATTAAGACATTCCAGGCTGTCTGCTCTGCAACCTCGAAAAGTCACAGTCCGTTTGTAAGTGTTAAACATTGTAGAAAGTGATCACATACACTTTGGGAAGGAAAACACATCCCGTTTTTTTAAAAAGAAGGCACACTACTTTTTTGAAAACGGAAGCTACTATAAAAACATGAAGTACAATATTGGGTGTACTGCAACCAGAAATTGTTGTTCATAAAATACAAACTACCGAAAGACATCAAGATATACACTATTTAAATAGTGTCAAATGTGACTACTGGAGACGGTCAGGGCACATTCTTTGACCGTCTGCGAAGTGATGTGTTTGCTTTTCTAGCTGTGTAAAATGTTTTCTGGGCTCAGGAATGTAGTTTCAAAGTAACCTGAAAGAATGGCTAATTAGAAAAGGCATTAGGAATGACAGACCAGAGGACAAAAGTACAGAGGGCTGCCTTCCTCGCGGCAATTAGAGAGAATTCCAGCTGAGAGGGCACTCGGGAGCATTCATAATAAGACTTTATGAGATATGCTAATTATACACTTTGCGTATTAAATAACATTAAAAGGAACATGCAGCTTATTGAAATGTCACCATTTTGAATCACATTAGACTCGAAGGACCCACTGACCCACGGTTTCTTACTTCTGGTCAAATGGCCTAATTGCTTCAGCCCAAGTGTGGGCAGAGATTGTACCCTCTATTGAAATTGTAATATAATTCGTTATACTTTAATGATACGAGGCCTAAAGTGGATGGAGCCGGTTGAAAACTGAAAGAATGCTCAGATGAACCAAGAGCTAGCCACGTTTTCAACATCTAGAGCAATGAGAAGGCCTTTTTACAAACGGAAGACATTCAGGCAAAAGAATGATACACACAACAAAAACAGGAAAAGGACTTCAAAACAGACACAACATAATGGAGCACAAAAAGCACAGTACAAGAAAACAATCACACAGTGCAACACTATAGCTCAAAAACACAACAAAACTAAACGACAACATAATATATCACCATCAAAATAAAATGCAACTCAACAAACGTATAAATATTCTTGCCCCACATTACCACTTCAGCAAAACTCCTTTCCTAATGCAGACGTAAAAGTTGTTTGGACCAATCACAACTCTACGTACCCCCAAAGTTATGTACTAGCACCAGACAAAAATGTTTTGAGATCCATCGTGTGACCCAACGTGGCTTATAAGCTAACATTTTGTAGGATAGAGCAAGGAGAACTCTCATGAAGAAGTTGCGCAGTCAGAATGTGTCTTGGCTAATAAACTGATGTTGATTGTATTACCTAGATGTAGATATCCTGCTAATGAAATCCACAATCTTTTTGTCTTATCCTGAAGTTAGAAAGCCCCATGGTAATGTAGGGTGAAAAGCAAATACTATAAGCCCTAAACACAAGCCAGCAACGTTGTGACAGAAGTTACCAGGTAACATTAAAAAGCTAACTTTATGACAACTGTTTGAGGGTCCTACTATCAAGGTACATATTTTTAACAATAGACACAAATAATATCCTGCAATTGGACCCTCTCATGTAGGCTGACAATAGTTTTTTTGTTAAATCAACAATGGCACACAGTCCTGGAAGACCAACACATCAGAACAAGAGGGCTACATTAGGGATCAATATTTATTTCAGAACACTAGAGTTACAATAGGACTCACATCAGACATCCTCTGGTCTAAATGAAGAACATTCCTAACTAAATGTGTGGATATATGGATTATAAGCACATACATACAACAATATGGCATCAACCAGCCAATTCAAAACTCATAAAGGCAAAGCCAGGTCGTACACCAGTGCACTGCCAAAGGGACCACAATAAAACAGTTTTAGGAAAAATGTGGAAAACTCAAATAAAAATGCTAAAGTCAGGCAATTGAAAGAGGGCCTCAAAATACAAATTACAACAAAATAAAAACAACAACAAAGAGAAAGTTAGGACAATTGATTTGTAAATAATGGGGAGAAAGGTCATTGTCTTCATAGGAGCTGTCAATGCCTTATTACACTCCCCAAACAGAATAATGAAAAGGGGACAAAAGGTTTTAATATGTATTATTTTGGATCATGTTTCTAGGCACTATTTAATCCTCTGAGATAATGGTTTGCTATAGTGTGTAACAAACTAACCAAACAACAATATATTTGAGGAAATATATAATCCCAGGAATTTTCAGAAAGAATAATAATAATAATCCATGATGAAGAACTTCAAAGGTGGAGTTCAAAGCTTCTTCAAGAAGAATAAAAAATCGTTTAGCAAACATCTGACGTAAAAGAACTCATTGATAGTCAGTTAAGAAGCGTAAACATCTCGGATAATTGCAAACTGTTGCATTACTGTGAGAATTTGTCACTTTCTGTGTGGTCACAACCCCATTTTATGTACTGATGCTACTCTGAGTACTGGGGTACTGCTGTCTGTGTTCTGCCCCTAAAACACAGTAAAATTGTCCAATCTCAAAATTGGTATATTAAACTTTCCATTAAGGCCAGTGTGTGGCTTAAGAAAATATACCAATCACAAAGAAAGTTGAATGTCATTTGTCGACTGCTTCACTTATTGTGCCATTGACTAGGCTGGCAAGGAAAACATCGCTTCGGGCCTACTGGTATGACCTGACTTCTGTGGCATTTAAGCCTGCAGGTGGACCTCTCAAAATAAATCTTTTGATAGGAGGGTAACTCTACTTTTATATATTATGGAAGTCACCGATATGTAGGCCTTGTAGTACACAAGGTAGGGTACCATGCATTTAAATGTGGCACATGTAACAATTTAATGTCTGCATGTTTCTACAGTGACCGGCCCCAAAAAGCTATTTTCACTTATTGGCCCAACTAGTTCTATGGAAAGAATGCTAAAGTTGAGTAATATCCTAATCCTGTATCCTTGGTTTGGAATAAGCTACAGAGGTGGTTCCTCGGTTTTGAAAGTTTATTAAAATCTAATTCAGTGGTGCAGTTAGATAGTTGATAAATATACAGGGAAAGTAATGTTGAAAATGGTATACTTTCCCTGTCTAAAGCTCCTGCAGGCTAATTGGCATTAGATGGCCTGTCAGTGCTGCTTTGATGAGGTATGAAATACTGCTATCAGAGCAGGGAAGGTAGTTTGGTCCTCATATGGTGGATTAGAAGAGTAATTTGGTAGAGATCAACCAAAGCAGAGCAGTCTAGGAGTGTCTAGGAAATTCAACTTAAAAGAGAGAGTTGAGTGATCTCCTGGTTTTTGTCTCAGTGAAGAAGGCCTGGTCCTAGAAACAGTTCGGAGTGGTTAAGTAGACGCACCACTAGGTATGCCACTGGCTTCCTCCAAAGGTTGAAAGGTTAGATCCAACAGCTATAAACCACGGATGTGGAATTTATTGAGATTAGTGCAATGTGTTGGATAGTTTGCAATAAGAAAAACATGATGCACGCCAAAGTGGGATGGTTAGCCATTGGGAAAGTTGTGCCTGTTCATCATGGAGTGTCCAAGAGTCTCCCATAATGGCTGGCTTGTAAATTTTATAAAAGTAGTACCTGTTATTCTAAACTGGTGTGGAATCTTTTTGTGGTGTTTTTAATGTGCCACTGTAATTAAGTGTTTCACTAATACTTTACGCATTGCCTCTTAAGTTAAGCCTGACTGCTCAGTGTCATGCTATCAGAGGGTGAGCACAGGTTAATTTAAGATGTGTATCTAACTTACCCTGTCTAGCATTGTGGTACCCACTTGGACAGGGTGCATACCTCTACTAATGAAAGACCCGATTTCTAACAGACCTTTTACCGCTTGTACCCAGTACTAAGATGTGGACTCCAAGGTTCAGTTGCCTAACCTTCTCTGTGACTATAGGTACCTCAAAAGCTGCACAAAACCTTTGAGTTACCAGTAGACCAGGCACAACTGAACCTGGACTAGACTTTGCTGGTGGCCTCTACTGAAGTGGGTCCTTCCCCAAAAGTGTTGCCCAGGGAGCCTTAGATTTTGCTAAAAAGAACTGCCCAGAAAGTCTGACAAGTTGACTTGTGACACTGGAAGACTGGACTGAAAAAATGAGACAAAGTCCAAAAGTAAAAATCTTGAGGGGTTCAAGCATTAAAAGTATCTTCCTGATGAGAGGATTTTGGCAGCCATAAAAGTTTGATTTTGCTGCTTGAAGCTTTTCTAGCCAAAACCAACAACTTTTGAGGGCCCTCGTCCAGCAGCCATCGACAGTTGAAAGGAATGTGTCAGATACAGCTTTTATTCTTGCCCCACTAGTGGATTTTGACTTCATAAAATAGACTGAAGGGGGGGGGGCATTTTACAGTTTTCATTGCCCCTTACCACCAGGCTTTACCAATGAGGGGGCGACTTTACATTTTTCACTGCCCCCCTACAGCCAGGTTCTACTTGCCGGTGAGGGGTAGTGAAAATTGGCCATGTGTTCAACCACTCTAAATCGTGTAGTGGGTACATAGTCAAACATCCAAATGGATTTTACACTATCAGGCTGTCAGAGGCTTATATCGATGGTGGAGACTGACAAGTCGCCAACATAAAAATAATGAAGGTTTGCCAGACTCTGAATGAGCTAGGCGGACCTTCAGTTCGGTAGAGAGGGTACTCGATCACTGTTGCAATGGAGTACCCTCTACCAAATTCTAAATCAGGCTTTCAGTCAGAAATAAAAATAAAATAAGTCTCTCTGCTCTGTGCCATAGCTGCCTGGGTTGAGCTCAAGTTTGAATTATTGAAACAATGGCCCTCATTATGACTTTGGTGTTATTTTGGCAAGACTGGCGCGCTAGCTGAGGCCGAAATACCACCAGTCATGACGGTCTCCTGACTGCCGTATTACGAGGCACACACAGGAGACCACCAAAATACAACCATATTCCACCCACCACCAGGCCAACCGACAGCGAGAGAGAGGCGATCCCACCACCAGCACCGTTATGATGAGAAGACTACACCCACCAGATTACAAGCCATAATTCAGCACAGCAGTCACTGCACGGTAGTGAACCATTGGCGGTTCACACCGCATTGCAACAACCAATGTGGTACTGTTGCTGCCTATGGGGACTGGGGCCCATGATGTGAGATGCCGGCGGTGATGGTCTGGTACACGGTGGCCGTCCCCGCCTTCATCTGCCCCCTACCTGATGACCTTAACGACGTGGGCTGCTGTGTGATTCCTGCCAGGTAAGTGGGACGACTGTAATGGGAGGAGTGTTTACGAGATGTGTATGTTTGGGGTGTGTGCGTGTGTGTGTGTGCAGGCATGTGTGTGCATCTGAATGGCTGTGTGTAGGTGTGGGGTTGCCGTTGCAAGGGACAGGAATGCATTTTCCTGTCTTGAGTTGCATTACCGCCAGGGTTTTCCTGGTGGGGAGACCACTGTGAAAACCCTGGCTGTGTGCTGCCTCGTAATACGGTTGGCAGTGTCATGCATGCCGCTGGCCCGGAGAAGGCAATTGTCGGCTGTGGCGGTCCGCCAGCACTGGTGGGACTGGCAGCGGTGTGGCTGTATGGCATCGGCAACACCGCCTTACTCATAATATGGTGGTCTTTA
Organism: Pleurodeles waltl; assembly: GCF_031143425.1. Taxonomy (NCBI): domain Eukaryota; kingdom Metazoa; phylum Chordata; class Amphibia; order Caudata; family Salamandridae; genus Pleurodeles; species Pleurodeles waltl. Next base: position 1,022,722,251 of record NC_090448.1, read on the forward strand.
CAACTGGGACCACAGCGGTGGAACCATCACCTCCACCGTGGCGATTCCTGGACCGCCAAGGTCGTAATGAGCACCTATGTGTTTAACTGATAGGATTTTTTGGATTTTACCAGGTCCATCAGGAGCAAAATGCAGGCCTGTGGAGTTTTCCTTGGGAACACATCTGCTGAAAGCAGCTGAAATGTGTGGGTGACAGTCTATGTAGGAATAATAAAAACATGATTTCCCATTATTCTTCCTTCTGAAATGGACCCTCAGAGTTTCTTATTCTGGGGCTACAATTCCAGCAAGAAACAATATCTACAGAGGCTGGATTTACTTGCTATATCAACTAGACTAATTTAGTGAGGCCCACTGTCGTCAATTAGAATGGTAGACTGTTGGGGTTTTGTCAGTGGGAGTGGCATGCACCAACATTTAGAACATGCTCTAGCAAATGCCACTATCTTCTTACTGAGTAAATCTTCATTTCCTTTGAATGAGATTGCTCAAGAAAATGAAAGTAATCAAAAGAAAATCATATACGCATTAAATTATAGGAGAACAGAATATATTCAGAGTGAAAGTACTGATTAAACCTTCGGGAACTTGGTTTGATGCAAAAAAGAGTCACTGGTTCCCTTACAGACAAATCCATTTAGTGTAATGCCTCACATTTCATGTTAATATTTTTTATTTATTCATTGTTCTCACCATTTGCCATAACAATACATTATAATACATACAGAAATGATTAAAGAATGATGCAACACCTTGATAAAAATCTAATCATTACAAGATTAATATAACAATGCACAATTTAAAGTGAATTATGTTTCTATTTGCCAGTCAATATCAAAGCACTCCAGATAAATATAGAAACACTGTGATAGATATCTGAGGGATCAGTCCTGTAACAGAGATGTAAGATGTTGGTCTCATTATAAACTTTACAAGTGGAAAATATGGAAGCAAGCCATTTCCTACACACACTCATTACATTTAGACAAAAAGTATGAAGTGTGTACCAGTTTAACTTTCACCACTGCCAAAGTCACACACTGCATCAATCCCCTTAGACCTGCTCCATTTGGCAACTCAGCCCTTATAAATGAGAGGATCCCCAGGTGAAATTTTATTTATGATTAGTGCTGTATCTCAGGGTAGAAGTCATACAAGTAGGGTTTAAAGCCAACAATAAGTTTGTGCTTTAGGTATCACTGTACCAGGATCCAACTATCAGCTAACTATTAGCTAACTCATATATCATTTGATTCTTGTATTGCCAATAAGCCTCCGTAACCTTAGTTACATTTTCCCATTAATCGCTGTGTTATCCTCACAGATAATGTTGAGTTTCAACTGCTTTAAGGTGCTACAGACATGCTTTCTTCAGGGTATTCCAGGCAGGCCAGGGTAAAGGGTAAGCTCCCTTATTTCGGCTCTATATATGTGCCAGCTAAATATTTTTTCTGTAGGATGTCCCCAGTGAATAATTAGGGCTACAGCAATAATATCATAAATAAGTAAAAAGCCCAGGTCCAAATACAGTGATGCTAAAGGCGCACCCTACCCCAACTGCAACAATACCCTCAGAAAACTTAGGCCCTCATTACAACCCTGGCGGTCGGTGATAAAGTGGTGGTAATACCTCCAACAGGCCGGTAGTAACAAAAATGGAATTATGATCACGGCAGAAACCGCTCAGACAGACAGCCACTTTAACAAACCGACCGCCACGGCGGTATCAACAAGGCTCCACGGCGGTAACCGTCAACAGCCAGGCGGAAGACAATGTACCACCCACTGTATCACGACAGGCCTATCTGCCAACTTTTCTGGGGCGGTACCATCAGCATCAAAAGCAGGGCAGAAACCGAACACAGAAGTCAAGGGACTCACCTCTGGAGACTCAGGGAGCAACCACGAAGCCATGGAGCCCGAGTTGCACATATTTCCGATGCTCATCTATGTTTTCCTGCATTATGAGCAGCAATGCTGGCGAAAACGACCACGGTAAGTACTGACGCCTAGCACACAAGGGAGGGGGGAGGAAAAAGAGAGAGTGACACACACACGCAACACGCCAAGGCCCCACCTCACTCCTGCACCAACATGGAGAGAACACTGCAGGGGCATCAGGTCGAAAATACACAGGCACCTCAGGGGGATGGGGAATGGGGGTCACCTCAGCCGGAAGATGGTACAACAACACTGGTCCTCGATGGGGCTACATGCCCACTGCTTGGTCCTGGGGTGTGCAAGGCCAGAGTCGCTCAAGTGGATGGTTTGCCCACTGCTTGGTCCTGGGGAGTTCAAGGCCACAGTCTCTCAAGTGGGTGGTTTGGCCACTGCTTGGTCCTGGGGAGTGCAAGGCCACAGTCTCTCAAGTGGGTGGTTTGTCCACTGCTTGGTCCTGGGGAGTGCAAGGCCACAGTTTCTCGAGTGGATGGTTTGCCCACTGCTTGGTCCTGGGGAGTTCAAGGCCACAGTCTCTCAAGTGGGTGGTTTGCCTACTGCTTGGTCCTGGGGAGTGCAAGGCCACAGTCTCTCAAGTGGGTTATTTGCCCAGTGCTTGGTCCTGGGGAGTGCAAGGCCACAGTCTCTCAAGAAGATGGCTTCTCCACTGCTTGGTCCTGGGGAGTGCAAGGCCACAGTCTCTCTATTGGATGGCTTCTCCACTAGTTCTGGAGGGGGCATTTTGCCCAGTGTGCTTCATCCTGGGAAGGATGGGGTGAGTGGATGGCTTCTTCCACTGGTTCTGGAGGGGGCATTGTGCCCAGTGTGTTTCATCCTGGGAAGGGTGGGGTGAGTGGATGGCTTCTCCACTGGTTCTGAAGTGGGCATTGTGCCCTGTGATGCAGACCTTGGGGAGTGCAAGGTCACAGTCTCTCACCTGGGTGTCAGACCCACAGGATTTGCAGGGGCCAGGTCGCACAACAGCCCATGGATGCAGGACTACACACAGTCCGCCGGCGGTGATGGCTGCTCAGCGGTGGCAGTGGCAGTGGCGGTGCTGGTGTTGGAGCTAGCAGTGGTGGGGGAGGCTCCAGCCTATCCCCTGCAGCCTCGGATGGCTGCCCACTGGGTCTGCTGATTCTGGCAGTGGTGGGGGGAGGCTCCAGCCCTTTGGCTGCAGCCTCGGATGGCTGCCCACTGGGGCTACTGCTCCTGGCAGTGGTGCTGGTGGCGGTGCTGGTGGCAGTGCTGGTGACAGTGCTGGCAGTGGTGGGGGGAGGCTCCAGCCCATCCCCTGCAGCCTCGAACTGCTGCGTACTGGGGCTGCTGCTGCTGGCAGTGGTGCTGGTGGCAGTGCTGGTGGCAGTTCCCAGCCCTTCCCCTGCATCCTGTGACAGCTGAACCACCATGGTTGGTGGTGGAGGCTCTGAATGAGTCCCAGCACCAGGCCTCCTGTCCTTCCTACCTGCTTGTGCAGGCCCCTTGCCCTTCCTGTCAGCAGCTGGGGATTGCCCCTTGCCCTTCCCTCCTCAGCTGGTGGGTCCTCCTTGTCCTTCCTAGACGCTTGTGGTAGTGCCTACTTCACCTTCCCTGCTGCAGCTGGTGGTGCCTCCTTGCCCTTCCTTGATGCACCTGGTGCAGGCATCCTGTCAGTGTTGTTGCCTGGTGCCCGGGATCCTCTCCCATCTGCAGAAGCTGTCAACACTACTGTGGCCGTGGACTGGGTGGCTGAGGTGCTCGCCTGGGTTCTGACCACCCCGGCCCGACGTGAAGGACAGGGGAGTGGTAGGGAAGAGGTCAAGGGTGGAGAACAAAAGCTTTTTAGGGACATTGGGGTGGGAAAAGGGTGAAGGTTTGGGAGTGGAGGAAGAGGAAGTGCTTGTAGGAGGTGTCTGCTTTGTGTGGGTGCAGGTGCATGGGCTGAATGCTGTTGTGAGGTGGAGGGCTGTTGGGAGTCTGAGTGCTTATGTTTGTGTACTTTGGGAGGAGGAGGGACAGACACAGTGGGAGAGGGCACAGGGGATGTCTGCATGGATGTGGGGGTGGTGACTGCCAGTGAGGGGCGTGTAGTGATAGGCATGATGTTGGTAGTGGATGAGGATGTAGTGCATGCAGGTGTGAGTGTAGATGCTACTGGGAGGGAGGAGGACGAGGAGGAGGAGTGGGACACAGTGGAGGCAGTGGAGGCAGTGGATGTTGGTATGTCTGCATCTGGATGGTGTTTGTGTGATTGCCTGTGGGATGTGTGGTGCTTATGTTTGCCTGTGCCACTCGTGTGTTGTCCTGGGTGCATGTTGGTCTGGATGGCATTCATAATGGTTGACTGTCCAACAGAGATGGATTGCAGGAGGTCAATAGCCTCCTCACTCAGGGCAGCAGGTCTAATTGGGGCAGGGCCTCAGGTGCCTGAGACAAAGGTGATGCCCACTGTCCTGCGTGAGCGGGCATGGGAAACACGCTGAGGGGCTGCTGGGAGGGCAGTACTGGTACGGGGTTGGCGGCTGTACCTGTATGTGGGGTGGGCAGAGAGGTGTCTGCCAGGGAGCTTCCATCAGAGGAGGTATCACTGTCAGAACTGTTCCCTCCAGTCTCCGCCGTGGTTCTCCCCTCGCCCTCCGTCCCACTGGTGCCCTCACTGTCAGTGGAATCAGCCTCCTGGGCCCTGTAGGATGCAGCTCTCCCCGTCGCTGGTGCCTCTGCTCCTCCACCAGTTGATGCTAATGCACATAAGGACAGGGTAACAAAACAAAAAGGGGAGACAACGAATACCCTTGGTCAAGGGTAGCAACAACACCACCGTTCGGGTACATGACACAAATACACCGGGAACAGCCCTACACACCTGGCAATGCACAGTCACAATGCTAGTCACCAGCCCATGGACAGGGATCCCTAATGCAAATTACAGCATACCTGAGACACCTGCCCTGTAGTGGATGCCTACCAGCTTGGTTGGAGGAGGTGTACAACAGACCCTGCCCAACATAGGCCCTACCCTGCAATGTCTAGCCTGGCCTAGGGGCACCCACAGGCCCCCATTCTCCACCCGGATGGCACCTCACCACGCACAAGTAGTATATTGGAGCACTGTACTCACCCCCTTGTGGCTGCTGTGATGCCCCCAAGTGCCCATCTAGCTCCAGATAGGCCACTGCCAGTATGCAGGCCATCAGGGGGGTCAGGGTTTGACAGACGTCCCTTCCTCGTTGGGAGGCCACCCCCAGCTGGGCCTCTGCAGTCTTCCGTGACCAGCGTCTCAGGTCCTCCCACTGTTTGTGACTGTGGGTGCTCCACCTGCCGTAGACCCCCAGGGTCCACACGTCATTGGCGATGGCACACCATATACCCTTTTTTGATGGGCGCTGACCTGCTGAGAAATACACATAGGAAAAGGAATCAGTCAGACCGTCCAGCCTGTTTCACTCAATGCCCACCATAGCTCTCACATCCCCTTACGCACAGACATTGCCCACCATACATGCAGCACGCTGCCCAGGTCCCTTCCACCAACCCCTCTACATGAGGCACTCACACACAGCACTTCATGCAGTCATGCCCAATGCATTGTGCTCACAGTGTACTCACCTGTTGGTCTGTAGGCCCATAAAGCATTCGGTACTGTGGTAGGACCCCATCCACCAGTCTCCCCCACTCCACGGCAGTGAAGGCAGGGGCCCTTTCCCCAGTGACACGAGCCATGGTCAGTTCCAGACATAGGTCACAGCAGCACTTGCAGCTTAGGTACTCTCCTGCTGAAGGTCAGGTAGCAAGTGAGTGAACAGATGGAAAATGGCAGTCACATCCGCAGCGGTGTGTACCATCACCATTGGCCACTGTAACCCACAGGGCCCAATGGTATCCGATGAGGATTTGCACGGCGGTTCTCGACCGCCTCCCGCAACGGCGCCCAACGTCAGCGGAATTACCTCATTTCCACATGTCCCTCCATACAGGACAGGCGGACGTCATTTCGGGGGGGGAGGGACAGGCCATGGCACCTAACTGCATCACAGTACACAGTACACATAGGCACCATTTGGGACTATCCAACAATATACAGTTACAGTCACAACATGCAATGCAGTGTAGTGTTTGGAAATATGGAATACTGACCAGCTGCTCACCGTTTACACCCTAGATTGCAACCACTGCAGATAAATCGGAGATGGAGGCATCCCCCTGTGCACAGGCCACTGGTGGACTAGTCAACAATGGAGGACAGGCATATTATCCTCACCTGTAGACTGGACAGGGCCACAATCACAGAGCTGTGTGCCCAACTGGAGCCTGACCTGATATCTACTATCCGTCACCCCAGCGGATCCCCCCGTCTTGTGCAAGTGCTATCGGTGCTCCATTTCCTGGTGACTGGCTCCTTCCAAGTAACAGTGGGCTTGGCAGCAGGAATGTCTCAGCCAATGTTCTCAACAGTGCTGACCAGAGTGTTGTCTGCCCTGATTAAACACATGTGCAGCTACATCATTTTACCCCAAGTGGGGGATTTGGCCACAGTGAAAGATGACTTCTATGCAATGGGACATATCCCCAACATAATTGGGACAATAGATAGTACAGATATAGCATTTGTCCCCCCCCCCCCAGAGAAATGAATAGGTGTTCAGAAATCGAAAGAGCTTTCACTCTATGAATGTGCAGATAGTGTGCCTGGCAGACAAGTACATCTCCCATGTCAATACAAATTATCCTCGATCTGTGCATGATGCCTTTATCCTGAGGAATAGCAGCATACCATATGTGATGGCTCAACTCCAGAGGCACAGGGTGTGGCTAATAGGTGAGCCCTGGTTCCCACCCAGTAGGTGTTGGTATATGGGTATGGTGTGGGCCTTAAGGGTTAGTGTATGGCTAACTCAGGTTACCCCAACCATTCATGGATACTGCCCCCTGTGAGGACTCCCAGAACAAGGCCAGAGGACCGCTACAGTGAGGCACATAGGCGTACAAGAAGAATAATTGAAAGGACATTCAGCCTCCTAAAGGCCAGGTTTTGTTGCCTCCATCTAACAAGTGGACATCTGTACTACTCACCCAAGAAGGTGTGCCAGATCATCGTGGCATGCTGTATGTTGCACAACTTTGCCTTACATCGCTAGGGGCCTTTTCTGCAGGAGGATGAGGCTGGAGATGGGCGTGTGGCAGCAGTGGACCCTGTGGACAGTGAAGATGAGGAGGCAGAGGATGAGGATGAGGATAACAGGAGTGCTATAATACGACAATACTTCCAAGGACACACAGGTAAGACACTGTAATTTCACTTTACATTGACAGTTTTGTGTTTGACATTGTCACTGGCAGGCTGATTTTCCCACTTCTATGGCCACTTACTGTACCATTGGCATCTCTATTTGCAGATATTTGTGCCCCCCTATCGCTCCTGGTGTTTTGACTGCAGCCAACTACAGGTCATCCCTATGTATACATTACTGTACAGTTGTGTTGCAGTGTTTAAAGCTTGTTAAACAAATACATATTTCAATCATTTGACAGAAACCATTCTTGTATTTTTTCAAATGGTGTTTATTGAAGTGCTAATAAGTAGAGGGGGATGTGCAATGGGCTGGGGTGATGGTGGAGGAATTTCCAGGATAGAGTCCAGTCTATTTGTATCACAGGTGTATTGTACAAGGAGGCATAGGAAGTGGAGCAATGGCAGTTCAAAGTGGACTGGACAGGGTTACAGAGTGGGACACAAGGATGACAATCAGGAGAGTCTTATTTCCTGGTGAGGGTCTTGGCAATAGTCTTAGGCTTGTGCCTGGATCGCAGGGCCCGTTTGTGGGTTGGTTCTCCTTCTGCAGGGGGCGGGGTGCTGGTGGCCTGTTGTTCCTGTGGTGGGGCCTCCTGTCCACTAGCGGCAGCGGGGGTGGAAGGCTGTTCATCGGTTTGGCTTGTGTCAGGGGCCCGGTGGTGTGCCACTGCCTCCCTCATGGTATTGGTCGTGTCTGCCAGCACACCTGCAATGGTGACCAGGGTGGTGCTGATGTCCTTCAAGTCCTCCCTGATCTCCATGTACTGTCCCTCCTGAAACCGCTGGGTCTCCTGCAACTTGTCTAGTATCTGGCCCATCGTCTCCTGGGAATAGTGGTATGCTCCCAGGATGTTGGGGAGTGCCTCCTGGAGAGTCGGTTCCCTGGGCCTGTCCTCCCCCTGTCGCACAGCAGTCCTCCCAACTTCCCTATTGTCCTGTGCCTCTATCCCCTGAACTGTGTGCCCACTGCCACTGACCCCAGGTCCCTGATCATCCTATGTTTGTGGGGTGGTCTGGTGTCCCTGTAGTGGTGGGCACACTGCTCATTGACGTGTCCTGGGGACAGAGGTATGGGCCCGCTGGGTGGGTACTGTGTTGGTGTTTCCTGTGGGGGAGGCACTGTGGTGGTATGGGACTTTGCCTGTGTTACCAACTGTCCGGAGATCCCTGATGGGCCAGGTTGGTCATCCTTATCCAGGCGTCCAGAGCTGCTGTCATCACTGTGGGCCTCTTCTGGGGTGGGAATGGGTGTTGCTGGCACCTCTTCTCCTGTGACGTTGGGGATCTGTGGGGATGTAAATGCAGTGTTATTGTTTTAGTGTGTGTCATCTTGTGCATGGGTGTGTTGCCCTCTATGGTTGTTATTGCCCTGTCAGCTTTGGTGATGGGTGTCCATGCAGGTCTGTGATGGGGGTCCGTGCATTGGTGTTACATGCAGGGCTTGGTATTGGGAGTGGTGGGTTGTGGTGGTGGGGGGTGTGTGCGGTGGTGGGGTGCTGGGAATGAGGGTAAGGGTACGGGTTTGCTTTGGCATGCAAGTGGGGGGGTGATATTAATAGAGAGTTGACTTACCAGAGTCCAGTCCTCCTCCTACTCCTGCCAGGCCCTCAGGATGCATGATTGCCAAGACTTGCTCCTCCCATGTTGTTAGTTGTAGGGGAGGAGGTGGGGGTCCACCGCCAGTCCTCTGTACAGCTATTTGGTGTCTTGCTGCCATGGAATGCACCTTCCCCCGTAGGTCGTTCCTCCTCTTCCTGATGTCATCCCTAGTTCTGGGGTGTTGTCCCACAGCGTTGACCCTGTCCACGATTCTCCGCCATAGCTCCATCTTCCTTGAAATGGATGTCTGCTGCACCTGTGATCTGAATAACAGTGGCTCTACCCGGATGATTATCTCCACCATGACCCTTAGCTCCTCCTCTGAGAACCTGGGGTGTTGTTGTGGTGCCACGGGTGTAGTGTGAGTGATGTGGGTGAAGGTGTGTGGGACGATGTGTTTGGGTGTGTGATGTAAGGTGCGTGGATGGTGTATAGGTGATGATGGTGTGTGACTGTGGTCCTGTCTGTGGTCTTGCTATCTCCCTTGCGGCAATTGTTTTTAGTCGTAAAGGGTTGTGGGTAATGTGGGTGGGTGTTTTATAGAGGTGTAGGTGTGGTGTGTGTATGGGTGTCAGGTGTGTGTTATTCAAATTTTCCAATGTATTGTTGTTTTGTATGTGTGTGTGTATTTTGAGCGCAGCGGTATGTAGCACCAATTGTTTACCACCATTGAATGTCCGCTGCGGTGATTCGTGTGTCAAAATGCTGTGGCCGTAGTTCTGTTGCTGTAACGGTGTGGGTTTTGCTACCGCCAGTAATCACTGACCTTTGGGCTGGCGGACTTGTCTGTGTGGCTGTATAGTGACGGATTGCTATGTGTAGGTCATAATATGGGTGCAGTGGGAGAGGACACAGGGGACGTCTGCATGGATGTGGGGGTGGTGACTGCCAGTGAGGGACATGTAGGGATAGGTGTGATGTTGGTAGTGCATGAGGATGTAGTGCATGCAGGTGTGAGTGTAGACACTACTGAGAGGGAGGAGGACGAGGAGGAGGAGTGGGACACAGTGAGGCAGTGGATGTTGGTATGTCTGCATCTGGATGGTGTTTTTGTGAGTGCCTGTGGGATGTGTGGTGCTTATGTTTGCCTGTGCCACTCATGCGTTCTCCTGGGTGCATGCTGGTCTGGATGGCATTCACAATGGTTGACTGCCCAACAGAGGTGGATTGCAGGAGGTCAATAGCCTCCTCACTCAGGGCAGCAGGGCTTACTGGGGCAGGGCCTAAGGGGGCCTGGGGCGAAGGTAATGCCCACTGTCCTTGGTGAGCGGGCACGGGAAACACGCTGAGGGGCTGCTGGGAGGGCAGTGCTGGTATGGGGGTGGCAGCTGTACCTGTAGTTGGGGTGGGCACAGAGATGTCTGCCACCACCATGGAGCTTCCAACAGAGGAGGTATCACTGTCAGAACTGTCCCCTCCAGTCTCAGCCGTGGTGCACCCCTCACCCTCCGTCCCACTGGTGCCCTCACAGTCGGTGGAATCGGCCTTCTGGGCCCTGTGGGATGCAGCTCTCCCCGTTGCCGGTGACTCTGGTCCTCCGCCAGATGATGCTAATGCACATAAGGACAGGGTAACAAAACAAAAAGGGGGGAGACAAAGGATACCCTTGGTCAATGGCGGCAACAACACCACACCACCGTTGGGGTACATGACACACACACACACACAGGGAACAGCCCTACGCACTAGGCAATGCCCTAACAGTCACAATGCTAGTCACAAGCCCATGGACAGGGATCCCTAATGCACATTACAGCATACCTGAGACCCATAGTCACATGCCCAGTAGTGGATGCCTACCAGCTTGGTTGAAGGAGGTGTACATCAGACCCTGCCCAACATAAGCCCTACCCTGCAATGTCTGGCCTGGCCTAGGGGCACCCACAGGCCCACATTCTCCACCCGGATGGCACCCTACCACGCGCAAGTAGTATATTGGAGCACTGTACTCAACCCCCGGCAGTCAGCATGGCGGTAAGCGGTACCTACTGCCAATATCATAATGAGGGCCTTAATCTCAATTTTTGGAGTATGGAGGAATGGGTGTAGGCCCAAATTTGATGTCCAGCTTTAATGTACTTAGCTCTATACACATCTAGTATGGGTCTCAATGACTGTCCCCTATTCTTTGTTTACATCTAATCATTGCAGCTTCTGCGTATCTTAAAATTGCAGCCGCTCATTTCCATTGCTGCTTCCAAGACATTTTATTAACACAGAATTCCAAGATAATCAAAATAGTTTTCTTGTTCTAAAATATCACTATTCACTGAGAAGGGGTGTTTTATCTCAATCCTTTGTTCAGTGTCATAAGCTTAATCTTAGAAACAATAATAGTTAAGCGTTTAACATCCCATTAAGTTAAACCTTAATCAATTTATGCATAGAAAGGTCAGTAAGAAAAAGCAAAACTGTGTTGTCTACATATAACAACACATGTATAGGTATGTTGCCAATGCACACCCTTGGTGCACACCAGTGGTTATCAAAAAGCTCTCTTGGCATTCTCCCCTTGAACCACAATGCACTTGAGCAGATGTATCTCTAAGCAGGTTCTGCAAAGCCTTGATCAAATACTGATGCAGACCCTGCTGTTGTAACACCATCCACAGTAAGTCCATGTCTACTAAATCAGAAGAAGATTTTCAATCAACAACTGTTAAAAACAATGGGACCTTCCTTTGCCTATATATTTAATTAATACATAAGGAGTACAAATCCATGGCATGTCCCACCTTTCAAAGGCCCCTTCTGAAGCTTGCTTGATTGTCGGCTAGAATTTGTCCATCTTCAGCTCAATCATGAATGTGATTAGAAAGAACCCACCCATAGATCTTAGCTGCCCAATCTGATTATGAAATCGGGTGATTGTTAGATGGGACCATTCTCACACTTTTACCTTTTTAAAAAGAGGAAGAATCATCACCGCTTGCCAAGATATTGGTGTTTCTCCAGATCTCAGAACGGCATAAAATACTTTAGTGAAAAACAAAAAACCCATAATAAAGGGTCTGCCTGATAGTTACCCGTGGGTACAAATCAGGTTCCAGGCTTTGTGAGGTTTATGTTGTTATTTGGCTTCTTTAACCTCAGATTTGGTGAAATCCAATCCATCTACTCCCGGGGGAGATTGTTAGAACTTACTTATGGCCTGTTGTGGGCAGTTCCTATCCCTGGAGGACGCATAAAGGCTAGTAAAATGTAAAACCCTGTCCTGCGCCACTAAAGTGGTAGTCTCCTTATCTGCATACTCGTTGTAGCCCCATGTGATGAATGACGAAAAGTTCTTAGAGTTCTTTTCCCTAGCCACCTGAACGATCTAATCTTAACTCGCAACTCACATTTCTTCCCCTGGGTCAGATCTTTATATTACCTTCTAATTCTGATAAATGTACAATCCATAGCCACACTCTCATGGCACATCACAAGGGCATAATTACTTTTGCCACCAGAATTCCTGGTCAAACCAGTTGCCAGGATGATTAATAACATTCATGTACCCCACACGCTTGGAGGCCATAATGAAGGGTGAAATATCCTCAATGATTCTCTCAAATGGAAACAATACCCTTTTATCATTGGTTCCTCATCCCGTATCATTCTTATCTCCTCAACATTAGCCTGAATTGAATTCCCCAAATCCGGTGCAAAATACATATATTTTTCCATATTCCACATAACCGCTCTTTTAAGATCTCCTCTCTTTGGAGCTCTTACAGGAGTATGTACTGCCAGATTAGGTCAGATGAAAAGGGATACAAGAAGTGGGTTGTGGTCATTACTTGGACGTGGTACAACCCACATATCCTTTACCATTGGCCAAAATTCAATAGTAATGAGAATGAAATCAATCATTATTGATCCTCTATGGCTGAGGAATGTCTCATTAGCAGCGGTGTCAGAGGGGGTGCGGCTATTCAATTGTCTTACACCACAGCACAAGAGCAAGGGCCTAAGCCTATGCCCTTCCTCTGGGCTTTACCTCCTTATCATTTTCCAGAACTACTTCCCCCGCACAATCTTCATCTAGGAGTGTGCTGTCTCCTGTATTGCTTACCAATGGAGTGTTGAAATTGCCAAATATTACAATAATGTGCTGTGAAAATTCACTACAGATCAATTTGGCCTCTAAAATCCTTTACTCAAGAGCATCCAACACAAGTTTACTTCTGCACTTTCTCTCTGGGAGTACAAATCATACAGTGAAAACACCACAGAAATACAAAACACAGGTTTAGAAAAATATAAGATATGTATCTGGTTAAATTAAGGTCAAAACGATAAACTTTCAATGAGAACAAGTTGAAATATTACTTTTGCAAGATTAAAAAGAGTCTTAGATCTTAAAAATCAACAGTTGTCTCTTGCTTGCACAAAGTACCTGGTTTGCATCAGAATTATCACACAGAGAGACCACAGAGGAGGAGATGCGTGGAAAAATAAGGTGTGTGTTGGATTTTCTGACTCGGCACAAACGATGCATTGTTTTTTTTCACACTGGGCTTTGCGTCAATTTCAGTCTTGAGTGCAGTCTTGGTTCCTCACTGCGATGCCGGGATCTTTTGACTCCCAGGGATGTGTGGAAATCCTGGGTGTGCGGGACGAAGACAAAAGCGTTGCATCGATCCAGTAGGCGATGCGTTGAATTTTCCATTGCACAGGAGGCGCTGCGTCAATTCTTCACTCAGGAAATCGGGCTGCATCATTCCAGCTCGGCTGTGCATCAAATTTCTGGTCACAATGCAGGCGCTGTGTTGATCTTCACTCGGGAAGACAGGCTGCGTTGTTCTGGTTCGGTTGTGTAGCAATTTTCTCATCTCAAGGTAGGCTGTGCATTGTTTTTGGCAGGCTGTACATTGATTTTCGGCGCACAAGGAATTTCCTTAAAGAGATGATGTCTTTTTGGCCTTGAGACTTCAGAAAACAGGAGGCAAGCTCAATCCAAGCCCTTGGAGAGCACCTCCCAACAAAAGTCAGAGGCCAGCAAGGCAGCAGGGCAACAGCAAGGCAGCAGTCCTTCACAGCAAAGCAGTCCAGGTGAGTCCTTTGGGCAGCCAGGCATTTCCTCTTGACAGATTGCAGGTTCAGGTCCAGAGATGTCTGAGTTGGTGGGGTCAGAGACCCAGTTTAGGTACCCAAAAATGCCTCTGAAGTGGGGTAGACTTCAGCGAGTGGTTTTGAATTGCACATGGTCCCCTTTCAGTGCAGGTCAGTCTGCCAGGGTCCCAGTAGGAGGTGTGGCAGTCCATTGTGTCAGGGCAGGTCACTAGCCTTTGAAATATAAGTGTCAGGCTCTCCAGCCTTCCAGCCCAGGAAGACCCATTCAGTATGCAGACCAGTGCAGGTGTGACTGAGTATCCTGTGTTTGTGATTGTCTGGGTGAAATGCACAAGGGAGCTTTCAACCAGCCCAGCCCAGACGTGGATTGGAGACAGGCTGTAAGGCACAGATGGATTTTAAGTGCAGAGAAATGCTCACTTTCTAAAAGTGGCATTTCTAAAATAGTCATATAAAATATTCACCAATAAGCAGGAATTTTTATTATCATTCTGGCCATACTAAACGTCCTATTTACCCCTTTTTGATCAGAAGCTACCACTCAGCCAGTATGTGAGGGCAGGCCACACAGTAGTGGAAAATGAATTTAGGAGTTTCCCATTACCAGGACTTATAAAACACACCTGAATATGTCCTGCCTTATACCTACATGGCACCCTGCCTGTGGGGTTACCTTGGGCCTACCTTAGGGGTGACTTATATGTGGAAGAAGGGGATTTTAAGGCTTGGCAAGTACTTAAATGACAAGTCGAAGTGGCAGTGTAACTGCACACACAGACCTTGCAATGGCAGGCCTGCGACATGGTTAAGGGCTACTTATGTGGGTGGCACAACCAGTGCTGCAGGCCCACTAGTAGCATTTAATTTACAAGCCCTGGGCACATGTAGTGCACTTTACTAGGGACTTACAAGTAAATCAAATATGTCAATTGGGAATGAACCAATGTTACCATGTTTAAGGGAGAGAGCATATGCACTTTAGCACTGGTTAGTAGTGGTAAGGTGCGCAGAGTCCTAAAACCAGAAGAAACAGTGTCAGAAAAGTGGAGAGAGGCAGGGAAATGTTTTGGGGATGAACACCCTAAGGCTGTCAGGTCTAACAGGCTTCATGGCACAAAACATTCTTGCGATCTTCATCATGATTCATAGATCCAGCCTATGAGGAAGTAAACCCTTTTGGCCCTGCCCACCCCAATTATTTGACTGATACTAGTGATTACTGACACTGACTGTGCACCGAGCTCTGCTTAAAAGGTATATGGTAATAAGGCATAATTATAATTGGCTCCGACAACCCACATATAAGTCCCTGGTATATGGTAGGGCATGTAGATTTGAATGACCCCAGTGGAGTTAAGGCACTTATGGGTACACTGCTGTGGTGTTTGATGTCCTTTTAAAGGCCTTGCTGGCTACTTGAAAAATATTTTTAAGCTGAACTTTGACTTTGGAACTAAAAGTACTTGCAAAATCTTAAACAACTTTATAGTTACTTTATATTTACAAATATTTCACCCCTAAGGTCTACCCTAGGTTCTCCACAGGTAGGGTGCATTGTAATCATAAGCAGGGACATTGCAAAAGTTGTTTTATAAGCCCTGGTGAGGGAACAACTGTTGATTTAGTTTTTCTCATTGTAGGGCTCCATAGGCTAACATTGGAAGGCTTTATTTAAAATGATTAAAGTCTTACTTTTGATAGAAGTGAGCTAACAATATCATTCAAGGTATCAACATATCAGTTAAACTAAATCCAACAACTTGCCAATGTTAGATTTATATCATTACAGGAAAAATGAGTTTTAGACCTGTTTCCTAAATGTATCTAAAATCAGTTCTCCAGTAGTATTTCCTGATTGGGCAGCCTTTGAGAGGCTGAGCCAAGCTACCTTAATAAGGTATGAAGGGGCCTGGGTGAAAGGGGCCTGGGCTCTTCCCACCAGATGGTGGGAAGAGAACTGCAGAGCAGATGCCAGAGCAGAAAGGGGGCTGGGTGGTCAAACTGGTCCTGAAAGGAGGGAAAGACACTCCCTCATTTCCAGCACCCCCAGCAAGATGGGAACCGCTGTAATTAGATTAGGAGACGGGCTGGAAGGGGAGTGTAAGGGAATGTTAGTCACACCTGTGTGTGAGCTTAGTCAGACCTGAACCTCCAGGAGAGATTTTCTTTTTCTTGAATTTTTGAGAAACAGTTCTTTCTGGGATAGAAATGTGCCACACTTCATCAGGAAGTAGTCGTCAAATGAGGTGGCAACCTATATCTCTTTGGTCAGGGGTGCACCTAAGCATGCCAGCCCAGAAACCTGGAAAAAAGTAATAGAGCTGTCCAGCAACTCAGATCCCTGCTAGAAGAAATCAGGAGAAGAAGGACTACCCTCCTGAACTTCTGGTCTGCACTAAGAAGGACTGCACTCTGAAGGACTGCACCAGTGTACTTTTAAAGATTTGACCAGGTGCATTGTGGGGAATTGTACTTCTAAATCCTAAGGAGCAACTCGGAGCTTCTGGAACCTTGGACTAGGTTAGTGGCACTTCAAGACCCCAAAAACACCTTTTGGAAGAAGATCCAGAAGCTTAGAGAAGATTGGAGGATTTTTTGGACTAATAGCTTTATAAGGTGCCAAGCTGTTGACGTCGAACAACCACGACCCGCCGTGAATTTCAGGTTTTTCCAACTGAAGTTCTGGAGCTCTTCACCCTCAACAAGACTTCTAGGAGCTGACCCAGGCATTGCACTGAGCCAAGCCGCTGTCGTCGATTTTGAAGCCGGCCTGAGGAGGAGACCCGCTTGACATCGAGAGAAAAAGCTCTGACAAAAAGACTAAGGGCCTGATTATGGCATTGGCGGTCCCACCACGGGATTTCCAATGCCACGGGGAGCACGTCACTGCCATGCTGGTGGCATCCTACCCTTTCATATTACAATGCTCCCAATGGGCTGACCACTGGGATCATTGTAAAATGACATTCCCCCTAAGCTGACCAGTGCAATGGTTTTGGCCTCGGCTCTAAGGGAGCCGAGGTCACTATGATGCAAAATAGCACAATCAAAATGCTCACTGTCTGTTTTGAAGACCGCATTCCGATGGTGCTCATGTCATGGGCATAGGCAATGCAGGGGCCCCCCTGTGACACCCGACACTGGCTTTCTCCCAGCCTTTCCATGGTAAGGTGACCCCCATGGAAAGGTTGGTGGAAAGCTGTGTTGGGATCAGCATGGCGATGCTGAGTTCAGCGACACGGTGGCTGAGCACAACTCAGGCCACCATCAGCCCATCAGGAACAATGTTCCTGGCAATGATGCCAGTCTTTAGGTGGTCCCACCCGCTAGGGTTGTAATGGTGATGGGACTGTCTAGAATGTGGGGTAACACCGCGAGTATGTCAGTCTGCAGACTACCACACTCATAATGAGCCCCAAAGTCTGAATGTAAAATCCAGCTTCAGCTCCATGGCAGTCAGCCTCAAACTTTTAGTTTGTCCCAGTCAGGCGCATATTTTTTTAGTTAATCTGTAAACATTCATATCTCCACTTCCCTACACTGGATTATTGTCATTTTGATGTTGTTTTAAACATATAAATATTTCCTATTTTTATAAATTTGTGTTGAAGTTTTATTGTGTGTTCTGTCTTTCTTCTTTAATGTACTGGTGATATTAAGTGCTTTGCACATCTGTCTCATAAGATAAGCCTAACTGCTCATAGGTCAAGCTTCCAAGGGTTGAGCAAGGATTAATTTACTAAGACCTTGACTGGGCCTTAGTTGTGATTGTGGCCGTATTACTAAGTGTAGATACCTACCTATCCTTACTAATAAACTACTTTCCAAAACAGTCACTGGCCCATTCTGCACAGACGATTGATAAGAGGGTGCCAACATTCCAGTTGCCTGGGTAGACACCAAGTTGGTGGCCCCATGGGTAGGTGGAAACATTTGGGACACGGGGTTACAAGGAGAGGGAGGGGAGGTGACCACTGCTCCTCCCATGGTGTGGAGCCAAATTTCACTATAAGTCTCAAATTCCATGTCTATCCCCCATTACCCTTGTTTTTTCCTTCATCGTGGGGACCATCAAATCTTACGCTTAATTATCCTTTTCTAGAGATCTTTCTCTGCTCTTCTTTATCTTTTTCTTGGTAACAGTGTCTTTATTTGGACCTCCAGATGTAGATATTTTTCCACAATCAAATATAGGAAATAAGTCCATTGAAGAGGCATTCAATAGAGTATTGGTAGTTGCCTTAGCTGAGACCCTCCCCAACCCCAATCCCACTCATCCTCTTCTGCACATCACATCACCCCTTCTTTAAATGTTTTAAGAATTAAACTATGACTTTTCCCTTCTTTTTCATTCTGACCCCAGCTAAAGATCCAGTGTGAGGCCTTTCAGGATGATCAGATGTGTCACCCTACTAGACTGAGTTTCCAGTCTCATGCCTCTCCCTGTCAGGAGGCACTATGTCACAAAACTTCACAAGCGCTGACACATTACTTGAGGTTTTATTTTGAGGTTTATACTTTAGTGTATTATTTAGAGGAATGATTGCTCTGTCAATCTGTGTTGCTGCCTCCCTTGAGTGAGAAAGCCTGCTGCAGATTTTGATTTACTTTACCAGTCAAACATGTTAATATATCTAATGGGATCAGCAAATAATGATCTGATCCTGTTCCAAATTTCTCCAACAAAGCTAGAATAGAAAATAGTTTCCGCTGCAAGATCAGCAAGGATTCTGAAATAATATGACCCCCATCAGTTAGATCAGTTAGATTCTGAATCAATGAACCATTGAATAGTTCAAGACTGGAGGATGGCTCATTGTCTGCCTCCTCTTGATCTCCCTTTCCTGAAGAATTATTTGAAGGAATATTGAAAATATTAGTGCAGCTAGCAACAGGCTTACTAGGAGAATCGATGTTAGCCACAATGATTCCATCGCGAGAGAGTATATTCATTCTCCAAGAAAGAAGAAGATGCAAAAAAGCTTCAGAGTTGCTAATGTATCCCCTGGCTTATCTCCCTCAGGCACCAAGTTGTACCTCAACTCGGAGACATCTTGGCCGACACAATCACCTCTTCCATCTTCATCACCGCCTCCCCATTCCTGTTTCCCAGGCTGTGATGACAAAAGCAAGGCAAATTTACTCGCCGTGCATTCTCTTTTATCCCTTGAGGAGAGAGCACTAAACGCACCAATGTCCTCACTAACCAAACTAATGATGGACTGTTTTCTAATTAGGTAATGGGTGATGGGGCATGTCGAGTGTTGATCCCTTTAATAGCTGGGCATACTCCCTGTGCTCTTAGGTATGGTGGTATTTAGTTTTTAGGTCGAGCATAGCATTCAACGTGTTGTAAACTTTTAAGTATACTTATGATATGGGTTTAAGAAAATTCAAGCGATTTCATTTCTTGGTTCCAGTGATCTTTAAAAATCCTTGCTTGCTAGTGGTCAGTTCTGCCTCTTTGTCCTGCCTTTTTCTTTTTCAGAGTAGCACTAAGTACTGTAGAATTACGCTATGTCCTGTTTATCTCTTCTGTAAGGGACTTTTTTCTTGTATTTGCCTGTTTGTCTTACACTGTGGGTGTGTGTTCAGTGCCTCCTCCCCACCAGCTCCCTCTGTAAACATAAACCAACATCAGAGGGGGGCTTTTCCAGGGCCAGCTTGCCCTCCCTCTCTTTCTCTTGTTATTTTCAGTCTGTGTGGCAATAAAAGTCCAGTCAGTTATTTACAACGCTAAGAGCTCTAACTCGAGCAGACACAAGACCTTTGCTTTCCAAATGCTTGTTACTGTTGGTTCACCGATATTATTAAAACAAACATTAGCCGCAGCATGGTCAGATCCACACAGTCTCCTATACCTTACAAAACACATACAGTGTGCACTTTCAAGTTCCAAACTGCCCCAATTTGCAAATATGGGCAGCTTTTTTATTTAACTCTTCATTTACTACGGACACCACTGTCATTTTTGTGTTCAGGTCTATTTTGAGCATCAGTCAACAATCAACATACAGACTAAACTAGAATGTGAAATGAATGTAGCACGGTGTCCAAAACAGGCAGTGCTCCATATTAAATGGCTTGGTTGCACTACTAATTAAAGTAAAAAAAGGAAACAGATTTATGGGCATTAGCTAGAAAGAAACCATAAGATTGTAACTAAACCCTCCACGAGGGAAAAGGCAACAGCTTGAGGTGGTGTCATGGCATGCTGTTTTAAACTTCAGCAGCAATTACACCCACAATCACCACAGGACAAGCCACTTTACAGCTGGACGGGGAAGGGGCGTCATTTGAAGGCAAAATCTTTTCTCATGATTGTTTTTTTTTTATATTTCTATTGTCTCACTAGTATAAACGTTTCTTCTGAAAAAAACTTAGCGCAGGGACAAAATATCTCGACGGCGAATCAGACATTCAAATTAAGATTAAAATATTTTTAAAATAGTCCCACATTGATTTGCGACTTACTGTAATATCCCATTTAATCACCGAGCACTCCCTAAGTAGATGGCTGTTGATAGATTAAAATGGCCAGAGACTCAAAAGCAGCCAACATCCCCCCCATGTTTTAGACGTTTAATGTCAGCAGCTAGCAAGGGTTCCAGTGGCCGTAATGCAAGCAAGGTAAATGCTGCTCCTTCATGCATCCCAGTGGATTGAAGAAAGTAGTAGTTGGGGTGCAGTGAGCTCCTCGTACTTCTCGATTTACGAGGTCTTTGCTTTTGCGAGAGTTAGACCTATAGGCATTGTAAATGGCAATGTCTTTTACCTATGTCTTTTGTTTTGGAGTGTAGAGGATGTATATGGTATGGAGTGGAAATTAGTGGCTTTTATTTTAATTGTTACCCGTGGAATTGTGCAGTGTAGAATTGTGTGGTACAGAGTGTATTTGTGTAGTGGAATTCTGTGGAATGGTGAATATATGGGTGCGTTGTGGTGCCCTATATGGCCTGTTTTGAACATTACAGACTAATGCCAAAAATGTATTCTTGATAAAAACAATTTGGGTTTACATGATGATTTTATGTTTTATTACTCTCTCCTTATAGCAGTTATGACCATGCTTTAGGTCAGCGTAACATCCTTATTACACTATGACTGTTTAAACACTCTTGATATGTTTGAGTGACACTTCTATTTTATTTCTCTCTTTACTCCTCTGTGGCTGCCTTGTGTATTTTTTGGGGGGAATTGTGTTAGCCAGCCAGCAACTCTGATGGTGGAGTGGTGAAAGTGGTATTCTATTAGAATTAGCATGGCAGATTTAAATTAGAAGGCTAAATGGCAACCTTTTACATTTTTGCTACAGATAGAGGAAGAAGGTAAATGGAAGTGCTTTAGTTATATGCAGGGCCACTGGAATTATGTGGCAGGAAAGGACCAAATTACGAGGCAGGATTGACCAATTTCTGTGGCAAGAAAAGTCCAATTATGCATTCACAATGCCAATAGCTCTAACTCCCGTAAATGCGAGACCTATTGCATTGCAAATGCTTGTTTAAATACCCTCTGAGCGACTAGGGATTGTAACACAGGAACGTTGTTTTGTATTTCCAGCGTCATTTTAGGAGTAAAATCCTATGCCTCTCACTACTTTGCAGTACATAGGACTATCTTGTCGAACATAAAAAATCCAGTGTACTGTACAGATGTTGAATGTGGTATACGCATTATAATAGTAAGAATTTACTGTGTGGCATCTGTACCCTAATCAACAAATACTTCAATTACTGAAAGATATTTTATGTCACTTGACAATATTGGTATTGACACCAAACAAAACTCATAGATTTAAACTTCTCATAATATGAAAATGCAATCCCAAAAACGTAAAGCAACCCAGAATATATGTACACATTATTTGAAAATTCAGGTAAAACGGCTAATCAGAAGTGGAACGGCTGCTTAGATGTTCTTTTAAAGCAATGTATTACTTTAGATAACAATTTTTTTTAGAAATAATGCAAAACTGTTGCCAGCCAGTAAAAATTAAACATGTGTCTGGTGCTTTTCCCTCTAAATCATTTTTGCACCTTAAAAACTGCTGCCACAAGAAAAAACATATCATCCCATGTTGTGCAAGACATGGTCTTTTTCTGCTCGGCTGCTATTTTGGAATTGTCTTCTGTAGCAGCTGCATGTGTTTACTCAAATCTATCTGACAAACAGATTCACCAGGTGCTGCTGTTCTATAAAAAGATAATACATTCCAATTAGGTGTGAGGTCTGGCCTCTTAGCTACATTTATTGTCTTCTTTCAGTGCTGCAGGCAGACCTGCTGACACCAAGGAACCGGACTGTTCCGTTACTGCACACTTGTCTTCCCAGCAGGCCCAGCTGCTGAAGAAGCTTCCTGTAAGGCTTGGCGCCTATAATAGAAATGGGACAATAATCTCCACATGGATTAAACACGTCTTTGTTTTATCAAACGATGAAAGGATTAAGCTTGTGAAAATATTGTTCTGTCCTTTGCTGCCCGCAGAGGAAAAATTATAATTCTTGTAATCATGGCATTTTTTGCATGGTTCCTCGCTATTTCTAAACAGCAAAGTATTAAAAATGTATAACTGATAGCCGTATGCTGAAAACCCGATTGCTGAAATGACATTTTCTACATGCATTATAGTTTCCAAGATAGAGGAGGAGAGAAACGTTGTAAGGGACATATTTTGCTGATTCTGCTACCCTGAAACATAACGTTATATGTGCCACGCAATCATTCCGTTTACAAATACAGTCTTTTGACTATAACATATATTTAGCGTTTCACCCTGGCTTTCAGAAACAGCATTTATGTATTGTACCAAATTAATGCCTATATTTATACTTTTTTAGCGCTGCATTTGCACCGCTTTTTGACGCAAAAACGGCGCAAATGCGGCGCTAAAAAAGTATAAATATTTGTTTAACTTTTTTGAAACTTTCTTTTATCCTGCGAAATTTAAGTGAAATAGCACCGTCACCGCATTTGCATACAACTACATCATCCATGATCTGATGCAGTGGTGGATAGTCAGCTCCTACAGCCTGAAAGCAGGTCTGTCAAAGGTGTCTAGGTGGTTCCCCCTACCGCAGACCTGATTTAGGAATGATTTGTGCCTTCATTAACATTGGGCTATTTCAATTACCGTATTGGAGAGTGAGTGGCAGAAGGGTATATAAGGTTTAGCTAAACCTTAAACAGAAACACATACCAGTACTGTGAATGCCCAAATGTTTCCCATCACTAAGACCTTCTTACAAACAAACTGTGCTTTGTAGTACATTTTGTAGTGGTATAAAACAAGGACAAAATGGTATTCACAAACCTACATGCAGAGTTTACCCCTCCGCCACTCTTTTTATGTGAGGAGATTTTGTCCCTCATACACATACACATAAGTATACATTCTAGAAGTAATTGTGGGAGAGATAGAGGGTAGTGGCTGGAAAAAAGGGTATATTCATTTGTAAAAGGGGGTGCTAAGAAAAGAGTCAGAAGGGGTTTAAAGGAGAGTCGCGGAGAGGCTTAGGAAGAGGGGTGTACACACCCACAAACAAGAGAACCCAATGTTATTCACTTCTAATTTTACAACAAGCAAAATGGACCAAAAACAGAAGTAAACAATTGCATCTCAGAGCTGAAACAATTCCAGCACCACACACTGCCAGCCATTGGTAATTCAATACATCCCCATAGAATATAATGGAGTTGAGCACTCAAAACCCCATTGAAGATAATGTTAAAATTCATTAAATCCATTCAAATAGTTAGAAATGGCTAAGATTATAATGTAGTGTTAAACATATATAAAATCAGTACAGAATAATATTTTTTTAAATATGTTTTAAAATACTTTTAAAGTATTTGTAGAATTCATGAATTTATTAAGACGTTTTATTACATATTTTAAATTAGTTAATTCATTCTAGACATCACATTTACTAAGCATTAATGCATAATAAATTCATGTAATATTTAACTTTATGTTTGATTTGTTCATTTTAAAATAGGACACTTTTTTTGTTTAATTAACTATACTTACTATAATTAAATATTCAATTATACATTATTTAATAGTCCTCTTTTCAATAGTTGTATATTCAGAATAAATGTAAAAAAATCATATTGATATTTAGCATTACAATATTTTACTAATTATTTCCAAGTTTAATAAACATTTTTACTTTTCACTATACTTGACTATAGGGAGAGAGAGTGCTGTCGGGTGGAGATCTCCATATGGTAAAGTATCCAAAAGTGAAAACGTTTATTACACTTATGGAAATAGTTTTCATATAAAATATTGTTCTAACATTTGTACATATTTTTTTAAATGTAGAACTGAAGACAAAAATAGGGATTCTATACAACTACATTGGGGAAGAGTGTTTGTACAGGTATGTTGTTTTTTCTTACAAGCAAATGCTTCAAATGTGCATGGCAAAGATTAAACCACTTGTGACACCTGGTAATGTAATGAGTGCTTCTTTTCAACTCCCTCCTATCTCCACATGAAACTAGTTTCAACAGCAACCAATCTCTGCCAGTTTAACCGCATAAGAAAAAAACCAACAAACCAACCTATTTTCCTGCCTTCAAAATGTAATTGAATGGCTTTGTTGGCTTGACTCTTCTTTTAAGGAAAAATTATTTGAGGAAGAGGAGACAGAACAATTACTGGGAAAAGATCAACAAATTTGGTTTATCCAGTGAATCTTTACGAATCAACAGAAGAGTGTATTTGTTTACTGCAATGCCACTGTCACTGGCGGGAAGGCAAAGGGTGGCAAGGCAATTGTATGCTTTCGATGGTGAGCTATGTGCAACTGAATGTATGCACCAGGTAATTTATCCAACTCACCATACAAAATACCATTTCCCTAATGGACAACGGTATCACTCCATCAACATGCAGGCTGTCTGCAATATCTGGGACTGCTTTACTGATGTATACACTGCTTTTCCTGGAAGCACATACAAAAGTTACATTTCCCAACAGTCACCTTTGCACATCGTTTGGTTGCTGAGTGTTTTGGTAACAAGACATTGAAAAGAAGCAACATCTCGTACTGGGCCTACATTTGTATCTGAGACGCTATCTCAAACATAAATATTAATCACTATAACACAATACTTTACTCTTGCACACACTGCATGCATGTAGGCATGATGTACTGCCATTTTAAAAAACGTTCCTTAATTAAAACCTGCATTTCGTTTTCGCAACTGATACCAGGTATGCCATCTCTTCTCATCTGTTCACATCCTACAGTTGTCCAACTACAGTATATCAAAGGGGTATGGTAGGGAATGACACACTTAGAAAGTCCTAAAGTAATGTTTGGGATGTTTGATGGAAGAGGTAGGTGCTGCTGTACTCCCCAGAACTTGTGTGGCAGTAGATTGATGTTGTCTTTGGGTGTGTTGCACAACACCACCATACAACGTGGCTTACATATAAATCTTGCTCCTGATCTTCAATCATATCCAGGTACTCAGGTGGGGTACTAATAGAGGTCATCATACTTAAGTGCAGGATCGGCAAGTTAACCCATTTTTCTCTTGAGCTGCTATTTTGGTTACTGCATTGGAAAGTCTCATGTCAATAATGAGTTGTGGAGGTCTAACACCCGCCCAAATATACCAGCCTGAGACGTTTTCAAATAACTTGGTATGGTTAAGTGAAAAGAATGGCTGTACATGTTCATAACTGTTAACCAGATCAATATTCAACCACAATAACTCACATGCTACATTCATGGTTTAGAGCAAGCATTCTGAAGTCATATTTAAATACACTATAATATATTAGGTCTGCAAACCATCCCTATTCCTATTCTCTCATATATGAAGATCTTGCACTTCCTGTACTGAATCTCCCTCCCACATGCAGTCACAAGAGAAATGGGTGGATTTTGCGGATTCAAAGTGGATTTGCCCTCCACTTTGTGTACAGATATTCTGCACTCAGGGAAGAGATTTCACACTCGGCACAGAGACCTCCTCCTAGGTCAAATGAACAGAAACTGATTTCATTTTTAACCCACCGTTTAGGGACAGTACACCTAGGTATCTTAATATTTACGGTGCAACTGCCCTCCTCTATCTTTTCTCGCCAGTGGAAGCGCATTGAAAAGAAGGCAGTCAATGGGCACCTGGGCATCGAAAGTGACCCTCCTATAGACAAGTAACCCCTCCCATATTAAGGAGACCATCACACTAGGACCGAAAATGTCCTGGCCATCGGCCTGAGTCACCAAACAGAACTGTCCTGCCAGATACTGTCCTGAGGAAATCAGCTTTCTTACCTCCAAGTACAACAAAAATGGGGTTTCCCAGTGTTCTTTGGAACCAGGAAAATGGCATATAGTTAAAAAGTTCAAATAATATTATTGAGTGCCCACATAAGGATAATCCCAATCACCCATGGCAGTTAATTCTACCCTTCCTGTGTTCACCCCTGGGCACCTTCTTGGACACTATGGTGCTGATCTAGAAGTAAACGTCCTAGTCTCTCTGGCCATTGTGAGCTATGTATTTATCAGGTCCTGGTGTAACTCTGTAAAACAATTATTTAAAATGTTGTCCTTGACACCTACATTGTACAGCCCATCATCATAATTTACTTTACTGCCCTTCACCCAACCATCCAATGCCTTGATAGAAGAATCTGAAAAATCCACCCATTTCTCTTGTGACTGCTTCTAACTATTTCTGAACTTCATTCGACACTTCCCAGGAGTCAGACCAAACATTTGTGATTAGGGCTTCTTTCATAAAACATCTGGTCAGCTACTTCTGGGGCCAATAAGATATCCTTTCCCTCAATGGGCATCTGCTTTCACAGACTGTCTCCCAATCCCACTCTGGAATTCGATGTGTACAAAGAACCACCTCATGTGTTGCAACCCACTTGACAATGTATCCCCACCATCTACCTAGGAACCAACCTTTTGGGGATGTGGACTCTTTTACCTTGTCTAGGCACTTTACTGTTGCTGCCACCATCATTCCTGGTCTCAGAGGCACTCAGTGATTTCCAATTCAGTTATTGCTGACTTCTCCCCTAGGTCCCTTCTTTTTCTCCAAAGCCAAGGGTAATTGTTCTTCTTTGGTGCCAGCTCTACGGACGCCTTCACTGCTTCTGCCCTCTTCTCATCAGCAGCCAAAGCTAGTTTCTTTTTTTCTAGGTCCAGGATGGGCAGTTGTAGCCCCAGCTTTCTTTCTGGGTGTCTGTCTACCATTTCTGACTGGGTTAGAGTGTAGGCTGATAGACTACTCCCTGCTCTGGAAAATGCTGGTGACCTAGCCCTGGGGGGGCTCATTCTCCTCTATCAATGATGTCCCCAAAATGTCATTTTCCTCTTCTCCCTCTATCTTCTACACCTCCTTATCATCCACTTGCTCCTGAGGGTAGACAGAAGCATGCATAGTTCCCCCCAAGCTTTAGGAGCAATCAGGTAGTCCCTTTTCTTGGACTCCATTTCCGGCCTCAGCCCTTCCTCCTTATATGCTAAAGGTGTCTATGCTGCTCATGTCCACTTTTGTTCTTTCAAAACTAAAAGGTAAAAAATTGGAGTACATGAACGAAATTTAGGATAAACTTTTAGGGCATGGAAACACTTTGTACCATATACTAAGGACTTATAGGTAAGTTCAATACACTAATTACGAATACATCAAGTAGACCATGTTTAAAGATGGAAGTACACAGAGTTCTAAAACCAACACTAATGTAGGGTATTGCAAAAGGTAAATTATCAGAGAGACCTCAGAAAAAAGGTGAATTTCCTACACCTCGCAATACAATCATGGCCCTCTTTTCTTACCTGAGTTAAAATAGTGTTGTTTTTCACCTTCCCTATTCAACCAATACCTTAAAGCAAACTATTCCAAAGGGTCTTCTTAATGCTGATAGTGAGCAGTGTGTCACTAACAGGGAAGACATAACAGAATAAACAAAGTTCTTCTTATTCAAATTGATGCTCTTGAACCAGCCAAAGATTTTCATTCTGCATCACATGCAGGTACATTAAAAGAAACACAGAGTGAGTGTAAAATTAAAGACAGATATATCATGATAAAGCAACAACTAGCAACATAATGTAGATTTATTTACTTAAGTAAGTGTAATGAAGCCTTCAAATCTCATTGCTCAGTAGATGCTTACTTCAATAGAATCCATGTGGCACAGACTGCAGTAATAAAATGCTAGGGCACACTACCTATCGTTGCACCACTATTGCTACAGTTTATTCTCTGAAATGTGATTTCCCTTCTTGCCTGCGTGGGAAATAAGAGGGGTGGTGTGGTACAAATATGCAATTCTTGATAACTTATTTCTCCAGTAACAATTGGTGGTACATCAATCACATCCACCCACCAAGTGTGAGATCTGTTGATGGTGAAAATTAACAGCACAACAGGTTGTACAACCTGTGGGAAGAAGATTAGGGGATTCATGAATGGCTGGTAGGTGGAATTAGGCAAAGGTGAGACATATACAACCAAACATTCATTAAGTCCTTGAGCAGCATGTGTTGTGACATCTGTCATGGAAGGAAGGTGACAGTCCAGTTACCAAATTCAAACAGTCTTTTTATTTAGAGTCCCACATTTTCCATTTGTTACCCAGGCTGTAAAAATGAAACAGAGGAAGAACCTATATAGTTCAGACAATATTTATAATAAATACAATACTGTATACAAATGGATAGTGTATCTGCAGTCATCTGACACTCTCGGTCTTTAGTGCAGGCCATGATGGATCACTGAGTAGGAACACCTTGGAGGTTCCTTTCATAAAAGAAGGCCTGTAGATTGTGAAAAGAAAATGATAATATTCAAGAGTAAAGTTAAGCATGTTTAATGAGTAGGCACTGTCAGCATGTACAGAGTATGCTGGCATAGTGGTGTGCTGTTAACTAAGAGCCAATCTTGTATTGACAACTGTGTATCAAGCTGATTAGTTATTACCAAAACAATGAAAAAAATGACTGTGCCCAGCATGTGACATGTCCAGACACAACCACTCAATTAACGTTTGCCACATGAGCTAGTACTGTGCATGTTTCTAATCAATACACATCTTTCAAGTGCACAGGGGTAGGCTTCTTTGAGTTCTCTTGTTTCCCATAGAATTAGATATGCATTAGTTCTTCTTGTGGCTGTTATAAACAGTACTTTAAGATTTCAATCAAAATTAAATGGGCTTATTAAACAAGAAATTGGAAAAAAAATGAGTTTTAGTTTGTTTTTGATAATCTGAGTTGTCTCTGCATAACCTGTGGATTGTGGACTTGAGTTAACAAATGCGGAATAAAGTCAAATAGCTATTCCAAGTGACAGATGGAAGGCAAGCATTAATTCAGAATTATCAACCAAACATTACAAATCAAGTTTTGTTTATCAGACCCTCCCTTCTATGACATGATTCATTATCATTTGGAATTCATTGGTGCAAGCTACCTGTTCCAAATGGGGTCTAAATGTGCTTCATAATGTTAACCAGTGTACATGACACAGATAATTTTTGTTGTGAAGTGTTTGAACATTTTAATCATCGCCCATGGGCCTTATGATTGCAACAACAGCACCAGCTGCACAGAACACACTCACTGAAGACACACACTTTTTTGCCAGCCAGCTGAGTACTGGTCTCTGTTTGTTTTTAATATTCCAAAAGGTCTATGGGTTGTGATGCAGGTACACTGTTTTTAGGTCGTTCAGATAGTCTTGGACCAGCCTCTCAGTTGTTACTGGTGCTGCCACTTGATATGTCTGCTATGTCTGCACCTGTGCACTCAGATTAAGCCCTGACATATTAAACTAGCCTATTGTAGATGTTGGCAATTTATCTGTTGCTGTTGTCGGTTTAGTACCAGCCAGTGATGGTGTTGGTTTCTGTTGCAAAGACTGTGAGCCAACCGCAATGCACTCTCTAGGTGTTGAATGTTGTAATTCAATACTAACCTGGTGTTAATTCTGCAATCTATCTTCTAGATCATCTATTTTTCTGATGATCAAAGTCTTGTAAAATGGGAAATCTAATTCTTTAATAAAAGTGGCCAGGATCTTTGTGTACAGGGGATCCTGTATTGAGCTGCACCTGTACTCTTTTGAGAACACAGTCTCTTTTTGTGGCTTTGATTATTGTTGAAACAAGGGATTAGGCACCAAAGCAGCTACTTCTTCGTTGCTGACCTACCTTGTCATAATCTTAAAGGGGAGTAACATTTGGATCAAACACTCCACTAGGTCTCATGTGTCTACCTCCTTTATCATGGCTTTAGCAGTTGCATCTTTTCACCTTTGAATTGCATATTGTTGATAGACATGTACTGCTCAAGCAGGTGCTACAACCTGAAGTTGGTTGAGTTACAAAGTTGGGTCCTCCTGTATGATAGATCTTGCATGTAGTTTATTAGGAGACTAAAAGATTCTTGACTCAACTCAACAAAATGAGGAGAGCTTTGTGCAACAGATCTCTTCTCCTCACTGGCCACCTTCTGGAGAAGAATCTTCTTTTGTTTATTTTTATGTTTAAGATTGATACGGTGCATGGTTGCCTGAACAGGGCTTCCCAGCACTCAAGAAATAGTTACTTAAACAGGGGCAGAAGAAAAAAAAGTTAAAAAAGCAAGTTATTCATTTGCTTCCAACAGATTGCTTCACTAGGGCTCTGATGCAATTGAAGTGGTGCAACACAAACCTGAAAGAGGATGAATCCTGTCAAGCTCTTCTGTTCGGTAGAAGAGCTAAGATCCATAGAGGAGATATAGGGCTGAATCTAGTGTCTAGTGTCTATGAAAGGTAGTACCTGTATTGCAAAGATGTGGAAACTGAAGGAAAGGGTCTTAAATTTGATGCACCTGACCAGATAACGGTCACCCAAACATGATGTAATAATTTCCTGCACCACGTTGTTTTGGGTGTAAAGTGGAAAGGCACATATTGCTTTCTTCAGCCTCCGTAGATGATAGAAACCGCTGGCTGTTAGTTCTTTATTTGAAGAACTAAAGGAAAATTATCATTGAGCAACACTTTCAGATTTGTTCATGCCGGTTAGGAGCTGGAAAAGGGCTGAGGAGATCTGGGCTCCCACACATTTGACCACAGCCAAGTACAGTTTCTTAATTGAGGGAGTTATTATCCTGAAATGCTGAGAGTGAGGTTACAAACTGAATATCACCCATGTAGATGACCAAGATAAGTCCAAATGGTTCCACAATGTTGGCCAATGGGTGGACCTGTATGTTGAAAAGGGTTAGGCTCAGAGATTATTCTTGGGGGACACCAAAATAAACTGTGATGGTAGTAGATGAAAAGGGTTTGAAAAAACTTTGAACAATGGAGGAAGCAAACTACTCAAAGGTCTTATTACAGATCATATAGTCCAGTCATTAACGTAAAAGAGAGTTATAGGACATGGTTTCAAAAGTGCCACTTAGCGCAAACAAAATGATGGCCACAGATCTGGCTTGATCCAGGAGCCATTCTAGTTCTTCAATTACTGCTACCAAGGTGGACTAAATTCTGGTAAGACGCAAACCTGACTGTGAGAAGTGGAGATGAAGACAGCTCGAGAGTTGATGGTTGATGTGTTTCTCCAAACCCTTAGCTGGAAAGGGAAATAGGGTGATAGTGTTCACGTTTAGCAGAATTTCTACTGCACATTTCAAAGAGTAAGGCACTTATGCAGAGGATATTGAGATAGTGAGTAATTTGACAAAAGTTGGATAGAGTATTGGTGCTTCCTTATTGTTGGCATGTGGCAGAGTGGGGTCAAGTGGAGAACCCAATTTTACAGTAGTGACAAGGCTGTGAATATCCTCTAGCTGAATGGGACTGAAGGTAGACAAACAAGAGCTAACATGATTAGGAGGCTCAAACGTCACAGGAGTTGTTACATTCTTAGCCTCTACAAAAAGGCATGCAAATATCACAGGTTTTTCATGAGAAACATTTTGCAAATTCATTCCATCTGTTAATGAAAGGGAAGACCATAGGAGTCTCATGGGTTAGATACAGCATAGATTTAACAATAAAGAATATTTATTTGGATGAGTTAAAAACTCTTTCAATTTTTGAAAGAAATTATATCAAATTGACTTTCCTAATAGCTATCTGGTAGAGTTTAATTGCCTCATTATATTGATTTTTACAGATAGGATCATATTTTTCTGCCATTCTAACACTTTACAGTCTTTTTAAGGATCAAATTATGGTCGCTGAATCAGAACCCTAAAAATGTAGTATTAGTCATAGAAAAAGCAGTCTGAGCAATCAGGTTGTTTTACAAAATTCATAACCCCACAATATAATCTGCTTCATCTATATTACTATTGAAGTTCATTCTGAATATGCTTGGAAGATAACAGAAATCGGAGGAAGTTAGTGTAGATCATAGCCTCGTGGAGATCAGCTGAATGGAGTTTGGAAGGGCAGCATCATCAGATACAATAAACCTAGTGATTGCATTATGTTCTGTCCAGGCTAGAGGGAAAGGAGATATGCAAGACTGGTGGATACTAGGATTAAAGTTTGTCTAGCAACAGGGGTGGAAATCTTAACCTGTTGTACAAGCTGCTTGGTTTTAAAATCTTGACTAAATTGGAAACCATGGTGCAACATTTATTGTTAGAATGGTGTTTCGAACCCTCTACTATATGCAACTTGGAAAATTTAAGGGCATGTAGAACAATAGCTTCAGAAAGAGTTTAGGATAATCTGGCATTGGGACTAGAAGGACAGTATAGTAGGGGCCTGAGAAAGAGAAATTGTGAGCGATTTCAAAAGCAAATATGATGTCATCACCTTTTTGGGGTTAACATTGAGACATTTAGCACAAACAGAAGCACACTTAGCAAAGTACGCTGGTGTCTCTGTCAGCTAATTTCCAGACATCTCCCTGTTTGAGTATTGTTTGCGATATGATGTGTTTTGCATCTTCGCTGACTAAAAATGAAGCAAAAAGTCTGTAAGACTTGGGCAATTCACCCAGTGTGATACAAGTCATCATGATAATCACAAATGCTTAACACAAGTTTTCCCATTATTTAAATGAATTCATGCAAAGCAGTGCAGCAAGGTACGTTGCTGTGATGTGTTGCATCAATAGGAGAGAGCTGAAATGTGCCATATCTACTAAGCTGTGATGCTCTTCAGCTCCCTTCCTGCACTGGTGCACTTGAGGTTGTCTAGCTCCAAAGCAGGCAGAATACAACACACATGCAAAGTGTAAGTAATGAGGATAAATAAAGATTTTTCTCTTCCTTGCACTTCTGTCCGGTAGGCACATGATTTTGGCATAAACTCAGGCTTATAAATTAGGATTTCAATCAACATACATGAGTGGATGCATGGGAATGCCCATGCTTCACCCATGTAACACCTAGCAGAGACAAAGTGCTTTGTGCTGCTTTGTATTACTTTGTAATTACTAAACCATGAAAAGCCATGCAAAGTGGTTTGCATAGTTTAGTAAATGCAAAAAATATGTTCTGCTGGGCTGCACCACAAAAGTAACGGAT
The DNA here is from genome assembly GCF_031143425.1 of Pleurodeles waltl. Taxonomy (NCBI): domain Eukaryota; kingdom Metazoa; phylum Chordata; class Amphibia; order Caudata; family Salamandridae; genus Pleurodeles; species Pleurodeles waltl. The sequence continues at coordinate 1,022,755,636 of NC_090448.1, forward strand.
CCCCACTGCAAAACCACAGAAAATCTGCCCCCAAGGATTTTTATGCCTGACAGTTCACAGACAAATTTGATTTGTTGCCCCTCCAGGGTTCATGAGGACATGGTAGGGAGCAAAAGGCAGGCTATATTGAATAAATGAATAGAATTATTGATAGTGCCCCTGCAGGGCTCATGAGTGGACCCCATGTGAGGAATGGGTATTGAAACAGCAAAAATCAAATAAATGAATAAAATAATTGCTGATATCCTCCAGTGCTTCTGGGGGAGGGATGCAGGAGAAAGGGGGACCAGGCAAAAATTGAATAAATTAATTAAATAATTGCTGGTGCTCCTTTAGGGCCCATGGCATCTCAATGGGAGTTAGGGGGGTACAAACACTGAATAAATGAATCAAATATATTCTAATGATCCTCCAGCGCCTCATTTTGACCCCACCTCCCAAAAAAAGGCTTGTAGTGTATCAGGAAAATATTTTGTGGATATTTATTATTTTCCCAAAGTGAGCCTAGACCCACATACTGGGCTGCCCTTCACACACCCGCCACCAGTACATCAGCAATGTCAGAAAAACATTGAATAAACTTTAATTAACTGTCCAGAATACTTTTACAAGTTTTAGAAAAAAAGCAAAGCACAATCAGAACTGTGCTACAAAGACATGGGGTGAGGGAGCACACTGCCTCTTGTCCCAGCAGAGTAGATTCATTGCATCCTGGTGAATGCAGTACATGTACATCAAAGTTGCTGAAGTTTTCACCAAAGTTGGTGCAGATAGTGCTGTTATCCCTAGACACTTGTTTCTGGATTTATCTCTTCATCAGTAGAGAGCAGAATTAGTAGAGAACATAGAAACATCATTTGGGGTTGCTGAAATGCTACCCAAGTCTTCACAGGTCACAGTACCACTCCAAAGGCACGCAGGTGCATCCCAGATGAGCTTGTGAGATCATTTGCTCAATGGAGCCTATTAAACAAAAGGGATGAATGACCACACTGCCTCTCATCACAGCACAGTTCACCCCATTGCATCCTTGTAAAGGCAGTATGCTTACTTTAAAGTTGCTGTAGTTTTTCACCAAAGTTGGTGAGATAGTGCTGTTATCTCTTTTTCTTGTCCTGTGTGGAGTGTCTCCTTTTGCCCCCCTTCATAAAGAAAACTTGTAGCATTGCAGGAAAATATTTTGTGACTCTATATTATTTACCCAAAGTGAGTCTAGGCCGACATATTGGACTGCCCTTCACCCACTCACCACCAGTACATCAGCAATGTCAGAAAAATATTGAATACATTTCAATCAACCATTCATAATACTTTTACAAGTTTTAGAAAAAAAGTAAAGAACAACATAAACCATGCTACAAAGACACACACTCACAAACAAATAGTGAACAAGCATCTGGGGAAAAAGGTAGTTGAGAACAGTTAAACATGGCTGGCTATGTATCCACCAACAGGCAAATGCATGCAAAAAATAACCTACATTTAGCATTTAATAAAAGACCATCCACAATCCCTAAAATTATTTAAAAACTCTACAGCACAGCAGCAGTGAAAGTTTCAAAAATGCATTAAAACCGACACCCACAGCCCATTGAATGGCAGGCTCTGCAAATCAAAAAAACAACAAAGTCAAATGATAAAAAAATATGTATACAATTTACAAAGAACAAGGAAATGGTGAAATGCATTAATAACACCACACATCCACCATTCCAAAACTCTGGAATGTACAACAGTGTCAACCACACTGTTTGGAATTCACAAAGGGGTCACAAATGACTTACCTCATCAATAGTCATGAGGTCTGTCACGATTTATGTCCCCATTGGGAGTGGCCACATTGTCTGTTACTGCTTTTTAAATGCAGTAGTTTAAAAAAAATGCAGCCCATTTTTCTTAAAGGAAAATGGGATGCAGTTCAACCAAAAAAACTAAAAGTTTTCTTTTCATTTTTTCAGAGTAGGCAGTGGACCAAATATTTTCCCTTGCATTCGCAGTGGGGAATGGGTTACCACCAACTTAAATTGCAATTTTTTTGCGACCCCAGTTGAGGTAAAAAAAACAATCATATATGCCACTGTGACTCACAATTAGGAGGGGATGCCCTGTGAAAGCCCATTCTTAATTGCGAATCGTAATCCCTATTTTGCAAGTCGGTATTTGCATGCAGGCTCATAAAATAGTTATGGTACATTGGAAAAGGTTATTATGTGGTCGCAAAAGATAAAATTTGCCTTTTGCGTCTGCAAAATTGTATTGTACATCAGGCCCTTAACTCCACAAGGTCCCTTACTCTTAGTTCTGGGCCATACAACAACAAATAAACTAAAAGAAAAAAATCAGTACAAAAATCGTGGTACCAGCCCCTCATCAAACTATAATCATCTTGGAAGCTACTATAATAAACTTACTTGATTTTTCCCTAAGAGTAAAAATTGCAAGTTGATAATGCAGCACAGTTTACAGACAAAAAGTGAGTGATGGCTATGCCTGGGTGGAAGACTCAGCTTGCAGAGTTTTCAGAAATCAGACACGTCACTCTACTTGGAGTAGTACAAAGTATCCAAATTCCAGTCTATCCGTTATGAAGCACAGTTTTTTTCCGGTTGCATGTGTGAGATTTGTTTTTAGCACATGCTTGCGAGCACCATAAAACTCTCTGGCAGCTAGCGAGCATTTGTGAGACTTCATGCCTCCTTGTGTGGCAAAAACAAGTGCCTCTCATGAGAGTAAGATTTTCTACTCAAGATGCATCTAAATCCAGTCAAGATTGTTTTTGTTGGAATTATTTTCTGATGGAAAGATGCTTTTTTTCAAACAGGAAGGAAGTGTCCCAGAGAGTCCCACTTTCGTGTGAGATGCTTTTTTTTTCAAACAGGAAGGAAGTGTCCCAGAGACTCCCACTTTCTCTTTCTATCCAGGAGGCTCCTCCCAGTGCTTTGTCCATCTCAGGGTCAACTTTCACTGTGATTTTGAGGTGGAAGGATCACTCTCTTTGTCTCCTGGATATACTTTTGGATTTAAGGACATTGTTATTGTGTTATATTACACAAGTAAGATCAAAAGCTATTGCACGAGGGTGTTGTTTGTTTGCTAAAGGCTTGCACCAGTATTTATTTGTACTTTAATTTGATTGTTAAATATTATAGTGGTGGGTGTGCAGCTTAGTGCCACTGCCAACTGGGAGCTTTAAGATGGCCCCCAAAAAAGTTGCTCAAGATAAAGTGGTCAGCGGGAAAATGCAGCTTTTCACCAAAACCTATTTCAGGAGACATGTGCTTCCCACACCGGCCTCCAGGGAGGAACCTGAGAGCAGCACTCCTGCACCAACAGCATCACCCCAGACGCCTGAGCCCAAGACAATGTCTGTTAGTGAGGCAGCCTCTGCAATCCTAGCTACGACGATGAGCAGTGGCACTGAGTTGGGTTGGTCCCTTTTCCATAGTAGTACCCCATTGTTCCAAGACGACCCATGTGAACAAAAATCACACAATCATGTCAGAGGAGCACCTTAAAAAGAATTGCTGGACGAGGTTGTGGTGATGTAGGTGAGGAGAGCCAGGAGACATCAGCTACAACTAGTCAAATCAAGTTGGAAGGTGAGGAAGAAGAGGGTGACATCCTCTTGCAAAGCTGCCCAGTCCTCAGCAGTATGCCAGAATCGCCAGCCTCCGAGGCCTCACAATGGAACAACAAGACTCAGAGTCCGAAGGAGACACCACAGCATATGGTGCCCCCCAACGCACATTGAGTCACTCACCATTTACTTCTCAAAAGTCGCCTGTGTCAGTGTCCCCAGAAAAGATGAAAATCTAGGCTACTTTTATGGCATGTTTAGGCAGGATGAGCCCTATGACCGCTATCCAATGGCACATTTGTACAATGGGAAGCTAGCAAAAATTTTATCGATGTACATCTTCCATTTTTCTTTTGTGGAAGGAGTGGGGTTCGTAGATTTTGATACCCACTATTTAAGCTTTAGGCTCTCTTGTCTTTCACCATTCCAATACAGCCATCCACATATCCATTCATCAACCCATACAATCACCTACCCAGTATCCAACCTTTCAACCACACTTTCACCTACCCATCCATTTACCCAAACATCGGTTGTTACCATCTACCCATCCCCACCCAAGCATCCTTTAACCCATTCACCCTTCACCCACTGGACATCCGTTCACTCCTTTCATCCATCCTTTTACCCACCCATTCATCTCCTATTACTCACCTATGCGCCCTTTCCTTTTGCCCACCCATACATCTTTTCACTCCTATACCATTTAACCCATTCTTTCTTTTAGCTGTCCATCCTTCGTTTGCTCTTCCATCAAGACATCATTTGTAGTTTCCATTCATTATGAGCTTTTGTCTGCTGATTTGAAGAGAGGAGAGCCCATGAAGAACTCAACCCCCTCTGTAGCTGCTAAACCAGGGGTTCACAAGCAATGCCCTTGCAGTAAGTATACTAGTAATTGTCAATGACAAATAGCAATATGACTTACCAACTCCAGTCTCTGTTGCTGCTGGTTCTCCCCCTCTGATTGCTGCTGCATCCGGTGCACTGGTGCTGCTGCTGGCCTGTTCACTGGTGGTCGATGCGGCTGTCAAAGAAGTTACCACTCCCAAGCCTGCAGACGACTGCCAGGATGGAGGGGAGTTGGTGCTGCACAAAACACACAAGTGCTGCCACCTCCACGTCAGTAAATATTGGGCTGGACTGCGCTTTTACAACACCGGAGTCCACAAGCCAACCGGCTAGCTGCCGCACAGGCAACACCACTCCCTTGCCACTCTGCCAAGGTACTGGGTAGAACAATAATTGAAAGGACTAGAGGAATGGAAGAAAGAAAATAATATAAAGAAGTAAAGGGAAAAGCAAAAAACAAAATATTCAAAAAATCACAAAAACACACCAAACAAATGACAGAAACATAAAATACACAAAGACACACACTGATGAAATAAAGGAAAATGAGAGGTGGTTAATTTAGGAAAGGGTGGGATTGCTTAGTAAGGATTAAAAGTTAAACACAGCACCATGCACAGATAGATAAAGAAAACAAAATTGTTGTGCCCATGCGAACTGTGTGCTGTTTTCCATGCAATATTTTCAAAGAAGTCCTGAATCTGAAAAACAGGTGCACCGAGCAGTTCCACCCTCTTGCGGAATCCCACAAAGCTTGCTGAGTTTTTTAACAACTTTGTAGAATTCCACATAGTGGAACTTCATGAGCTCCGCCCACATCCCATCCAAAATTTAAATCCAAAGTTACCAAGTGTTAAACAAAGCATAGGAGAGGAAGAAGAATTTGTTAATGTACGTAAAGCAGCCTCCCAGTATCTGCAATTTCTTCTTGTTAAAAAAAAAGTGTTTTGCTCTCAAGAATTTCCCAAGTCGTCCATTCAGTTGACAATTCAACTAAAATTGTAATTTCTAGTTATTTTTTTAGTTGTTGCTTTAAAAAGACTGTAGCTCATGTTTGGATTTGTACTTTCTTGTTATAAAAACACCCACACAGTCCACTTAGGTTAAAGATCAGCCTGCAGCTTCTGTCTGTGTCGACTGCATTGTTTCCTTGCAACTCTGAGTCACAATTTATCCTTGATCAGGAATTTAACTACATGACCTGGCACAATGGTGTAATTACACATATGTTTGTGTGCAAAACTACCAAAATTATGCCAAATATGCTGACATAACTGCACCATAATTTTACCCAGGGTTACAGGTGAGGAGATAACAGTTTTTGGAGACCATTCTGAGCTGACTGGATGGCAAGTTGCAATAAGACCATTCAAGGCAGAGATCCTAAAGAGTGCCTTCTCTCCAAGGTCATCTCCAACAGGCCAAAGACTAGAAATATGAAGAGACCCCTGGTGACTACTACATTTATTGGGAGGATGGCCTCCTGTAGAGTGAGCTAAAATACCTGACCAGATTCCAGAGCAACCAGAGTATGAGTAGCTTTGAGAGGGTAGTGGTGGTTATTGTCAGCCCTTGGCTCTAAGATAACCCTAGAAGGTAGTGTCAGACAGGGGGGCCTTTATGTCAGCTTATGTGAAGTTCATGTGGGATAAGAGCGGGGTTAGCTACCATCCCCAGATGAATAGGCCTGTTGAAAGATTCAACGGATCCTTCAAAACCATAATTATTGGCCTATCTAACTCCTTAAGTTGTAAGTGGGACATTAGCTCCCATGCATGTTGTTTACCTATTGGAAAGTCTCAAGGAAGGCAGGGAACCTTAGCCCTTATGAACTTCAGTTTGGCCACCCTGTGATAGAATCTCTCACTCTTCAAAAGAGGTATAGGAGAAAGCTCCCAGGAAACCTTCACACGACTGTAGTGAATCCTAATTTGATTTAATGGGATACCGGAGTTAGCTCAGCCTTTGGCTTGCAGACTCATGCCCCTGTCACCTAGTGACTTTTACCCTACTTAGCTTGCTCTGTTTTAGCACATTTATTTAATTAAATCTTTCAAGATGGCTGCTTAGTTTTTAGTTAGGCCCATGTTTTAGTTTGCGTTATCAATACCACTGCGCTAAGGCGTCAATATCAAGTGACAAAGATAAACAAACTGTAGGTGTTCACATTATGTACTTTCCCTCTTCACGCTTTTAAGGGAATTGTTTATATAAATTACAATCCCGAGCATGTCTTGTTATCTATTGTTTCGGAACAGACCTACGTCAGGGATCCAAGCAGATCTATATAAATATTCCTCACTTAAACAGATAGTCAAAGGAATTCCGACCAGATGCTATTGATGCTATTGATGCTGCATGTCGCCTTGACGCAGACTCAGTCTTTGTGTCTGAGCTAGAGACCTCATTCCAAGGTAACAAGGGTTGGGGGGTCTTCTCATGGACATGGTATTGGCAGATTAAGTTTATCACACCTAGCTCTCTCCTAGGTTAGAGATTAGGTTCACATTATTAGGGTTTCAGGACAGATTTCATATCTACTGTCAATTCATGTCATTTCATAATATCGCAAGATGGTGGGGGTCTTTGTGCTAATGACTTGTCTTTACCATTCTGTTTCTTGTACTGTCCATTATCCTAATCATTGAAGCCCATGTAACTTATCGCAGATTGCTGTTTTGCTAAATAAAACCTATTGAAACTTTACTGCATCTTCTTCATTGCCTGTGTTTGGTTGAGACATGTTGATCATGCGAGAAAGGGGTAATCTCCATTTAACCACGATACTCCCTGAGACATCACACTCTTGAGTCCATGCGTAAAGGCTGCCACAAATCACCTTTTACTGTTTGGGTTTTTGGTGAGGTGCTGCTTTTGAGTCGGTAGGGTTGGGACGACAGTTGTGATTTGTTGTAGGATTGGCATAGTCACCTACAAACATAATTACTATCATCCTTAAACCAGCAGTCTTGCACAGAGCAAGAGTCCAACTACGACAAGACGATGCAGATTATGGGGGTCATTACACCCCTGGCGGACGGTGTTAAAGTGGCGGTAAGACCGGCAACAGGCCGGCGGTAAAAATTTAGCTATTCCGACCGTGGCGGAAACCGCCAACAAAGACAGCCACTTTAACACTAAGACCGCCACGGCGGTACAGACCAACAGCTTGGCGGTCACCGCCAACAGACAGGCGGGAGACAATGTACCGCTTACACTATTATGACAAGCCAATCCACCACCTTTTCCGGGGCGGATTCAATGCGAATAAAAACACGGTGGAAACAGGCATTTCGAATGAAAAACGCTCACCTCTACACACTCCACGAGGAAGGAGGACAGCATGGAGCCGGAACTCCATATTCTTCCAGCGCTAGTCTTCCTGCTCTTCTACGAGGATCACCAACGCCGGCGGCGAAGAGCACGGTGAGTACTGCACCTACGACATAGGGTAGGGGGGAGGGAAAAAACAGGGACACACACACTCAACACCCCAACCCCCACCCAAACCCTCACCCACTACAACACACACACCAATGCTTATCTATACATTACAGTATCACCCTCCAACCCCCCCGGAAGAATGCAAAGACAAAAGGAAATTAGTGTAACTATTGTAATATATCAAAAATCAGCAAGCAAAAATATGCATATATATATACACTATAAACAAAATATACACCACGATAATTAGTGCAGGTTTTGCATCATTCATAGTCCGTGGACCACTGGGCCCAAAATGCATGGGTGAGGCCACACAAGATACCCAAACATGACGGAGAGAACACTGCTGGGGCATCAGATAGAAATACAAAATGCACCTCAGGGGGAACGGAAGGGGGGGCACCTCAGCCGGATGAGTGCACAATGCCAGATCCACGAGGGGGCTCCATGCCCATTGATCAATCCTGGGAAGTGCAAAGCCACAGTCTCTCAAGTCCCTACAGTGGGTGGTTTGCCCACTGTACCATCCTGGGGAGTGCAAAGCCACAGTCTCTCAAGTCTCTACAGTGGTTGGTTTGACCACTGTACCATCCTGGGGACTGCAAAGCCACAGTCTCTCAAATCTCTACAGTGGGTGGTTTGCCCACTGTACCATCCTGAGGAGTGCAAAGCCACAGTCTCTCAAGTCTATACAGTGGTTGGTTTGCCCACTGTACCATCCTGGGTAGTGCAAATCCACAGTCTCTCAAGTCTCTACAGTGGTTGGTTTGCCCACTGTACCATCTTGGGGAGTGCAAAGCCACAGTCTCTCAAGTCTCTACAGTGGTTGGTTTGCCCACTGTACCATCCTGGAGAGTGCAAATCCAGAGTCTCTCAAGTCGATGCATGTCTCCACTGGTCCTGGAGGGGGACTGGTGCCCAGAGTGCAGCACTCACCCCGTGACGGTCCCAGTTGCATCACTGCCCCTGCCGCAAATGGGCTAGCGGTGTTTTCCATGGCAGTCTTTGCCCGTTCAGAGGTCCTTGCCCTGTTCAGCGGTGCATGAGTTGGCAGTTTCTGACCTGTTCAGCGGAGCTTGCCCTGTTCAGCGGTGCTTGCCATGGCGGTCTTTGCCCTGTTCAGCGGTGCTTGAGTTGGCAGTTTCTGACCTGTTCAGCGGTGCTTTCCCTGTTCAGCGGTGCTTGCCATGGCGGTCTTTGCCCTGTTCAGCGGTCCTTGCACTGTTCAGCAGTGCTTGAGTTGGCAGTTTCTGACCTGTTCAGCGGTGCTTGCCCTGTTAAGTGGTGCTTGCCATGGCGGTCCATCATTGCCCAGCTGGTCTGTGGCTGGTGGTCCTTCATGGGTCAGCTGGGCTGTGGCTTGCGAGGCCTCTTCCTGGGCAGCGACGATGGGGCTGGCGGTGGCCTCTTCCTGGGCAGTGACAATGGGGCTGGCGGTGGCCTCTTCCTGGGCAGCGACGATGGGGCTGGCGGTGTCCTCTTCCTGGGCAGTGACGATGGGGATGGCAATGGCCTCCTGGCCAGTGGGGATGATGGCGGTCTTTTCCGCCGTGCTGCTCCTCCCAGACTTTGCAGGTTTCTTCTGCCTCTTCCCCACCTTGGGAGGAGTCACAGCTGAGTCCACACTCCCCCCGGGACCCCTGTGAGCGGCTTGGCTGGCTGGAGTCTTCCCCCTCTCCCGTCGGGCACTGTCCAACTTCTCGTGCTTCACGGGGGGGGACTGGTTGTGCTGTGGCTCCGTGCCACACTGGCTGCCCTGGTGGCCGGTGCACTCCACATACTTGTAACAACAGGCACCGCTGGTCCCGGAGATTTTTTGGCTGAGGTGCTAATACGGGACCTATGAGTTGCGGGGGGTGGGAAATAGGTTAAGGGGGGACAGGAAAAGTGTTTTGGACACACTGGGACGGGTACCTGGAGGGAGTTTGGGAGTGGAGGAAGAGATTGTGGTTGTAGAAGGTGTACGTTTTGGTGATTTGGGTGCAGGTGCATGTGCTGGAGGCTGTCGTGAGGTGGATGGGTGTTGGGTGGGTGTATGCCTGCGTTTGTGTATCTTCAGAGGGGGCGTCACAGACACACTGGGAGAGGACATAGGGGACGTGTAAATGGTAGTGGGGGTGGTGAGTGCACGTGAGCGGGGTGTGGTGGTGGGTGTGCTGGAGAGGGACGTAGTGGCTGTAGTGGTAGTGCATGCAGGTGTGTGTGTAGACGAGACTGGGAGGGAGACGAGGAGGAGGGGGACACAGTGGAGGCAGTGGATGTTGGTGTGTCTGTATGTGTGTGATGCTTGCATGAGTGCCTGTGGGATTTGTGGTGCTTATGTTTGCCTGAGCTTCCCTTGTGTGGTGAGGTGTGTGCAGGCTGGTCTGATGGTGTGCTTGGGATAGGCAGAGGTACAGGGGATTGGGTCTGGGTGGAGGAAGTTGGAGAGGGGAGGCTAGACACAGGGACAATGGCTGCCATCAGTGCTGAGGCCAGAGTTTGAAGGGTTCGATGAAGGGCAGCCTGACCAGAATGAATGCCCTCCTGGGATGCATTTGTGTGTTGCAACTCCCTTTCTATACCCTGGATGGCATTCAAAATGGTAGACTGCCCAACAGTGAGGGACCTGAGGAGGTCAATGGCATCCTCACTGACGGCAGCAGAAGTGACAGGGGTAGGGCCTGAGGTGCCTGGGGCGAAGGTGATGCCCACCCTCCTGGGTAAGCGGGCACGGGGCACACGCTGAGGGGCTGCTGGGAGGGCGGTGCTAGAAGGGGGGGTGGCGGCAGTACCTGTAGTAGTGGGGGGCACAGATGTTGCCGCCACCACAAGGGAGCTCCCATCGGAGGACGAGTCCGTGACGCTGGTTCCAGATCCTGTGACCGCCGTGTATTCTGGTGTATTCTGAGTCCGTAGTGTGGGCCTCCATGCCCATGTGGGATGCAGATCCCTCGTGCTCTGGTGCCACTCTACCTCCGCCTGATGATGCTAATGCACACAAGAACAGGGAGACCGCAAAAATGGGGGGGGGAACAGTAGAAAGACAGGTTGAGTGCATGGCTTACCGCTACTGTTGGCGGACAATACAGACACAGCAGGCCCCTGCACTACGTCACGCTGTTGGGCTCTACAGTGCAATTCCTGGGAAATGGCCTACAAGGCTATGGAGGACATCTGCACACATAGATGACCCTGGGGCATGAATAGCTGTACTTGGCACTCTACAGAGGTGGGGTGGGGGACACAGGGCCATGCCTTATGAATGGGCCTAGCCTACGGAACTCACCCTGGCCTAGGGAAACTCACAGCCCTCCTCCCCCACCCAGACACCTTCACTGCGCGCAAAGTCAGCTGAATGATAGTTTACTCACCCCCTTGTGTCTGATGTGTTGCCCTCAAGTGCCCATCCAACTCAGGATAGGCCACCGCCAGGATCCGGAACATCAGGGGTGTCATGGTTCGACGGGCACCCCTCCCACATTGGGAGGCCATCCCCAGCTGAGCTTCCGCCGTCTTCTTGCTCCAGCGGCGAATGTCCTCCCATCTCTTCGGGCAGTGGGTGCTCCATCTGTGGTGGACCCCCAGGGTCCAGACATCCTTGGCGATGGCAAGCCAAATATCCTTCTTCTGGTGGGCGCTGACCTACATGAAATGTACAGGGGAAGAAGAGAAGTCATGACCAACTGCACCATCAAAGTGAGTGGCCCACATCCCTACCCTTGCCATGGGGCACATGCACCCACCGTCTTTCATGCACGCAGAATTCCTCCCCCTTCCTTCTTACATCCAGCCCTCTCCACACAGGCATAGCCCATACAACATGCTCCCTGTGTACTTACCTGTTAGTCTGGAGGACCGTAGAGTAGCGTGTACTGGGGAGGACCCCCTCAACGAGCTTCTCCAACTCTTCTGCAATGAAGGCAGTGGCCCTTTCCCCAGACGCACGAGCCATTGTCTCTTCCAGACCGAGGTCACAGCAGAACTTGCAGTGTAGGTCCTCTCCTGTCGAAGATCAGGTATCGAGTGATTAAACAGTTAGAAAATGGCAGTCACGTCCGCGGCGGTCACGTCCGCGGCGGTGCGTACCATCACCGCCAGCGTACATCGTCATTGTCTAATGGGACCCATAGGGTCCAATGTTAACCAATGCAGCATTGCGCCGCGGTCTTCGTCCGCCTACCGTGACGGTGTACAACGCCAGCTCTGTTACCTCACATCCCTTTGTCCCGCTTTAGAGGTCAGGCAGCCGCCATTTCAGGGGCCCACATGGCCTAATTACCAACTACGTCACACATACCTAGGCCTAGTCTCAACAGGTCACATTTTGTGTATGATTGGTGTTCTGTGCATACTGTGGGTACATACCTCTGAGTTGTTTGACTCTGTGCTCGCTGTTGTCCTTCATAGGCACCGTCCGCTGGGACATGTGAGGAGATGGCGGAATCCTCCAGTGTACCAACCGCTGGTGGACCTGTCGACAATGGAGGAAAGACATTTGATCATCACCTACAGGTTTGACTGTGCCACAATCCAGGAACTGTGTACCCAGTTGAGCCAGACCTGATGTCAGCCATCCGCCATCCCACAGGAATCCCCCCTCAAGTGCAGGTGCTATCAGTGCCCCATTTCCTTGCAAGTGGGTCTTTTCAAACAACAGTGGCCATAGCATGGGGGATGTCCCAGTTGATGTTTTCCAACATGTTGTCCAGAGTGTTGTCTGCCCTTCTGAAACACGTGCGGAGCTACATCGTTTTCCCTCAGGTGGAGGATTTGCCTACAGTGAAAGGTGACTTTTATGCCCTTGGACATATCCCCAACATCATTGGTGCCATTGATGGGGCCCATGTGGCTTTGGTCCCCCCCACAGGAGTGAACAGGTGTACATAAACCGGAAGAGTTATCATTCCATGAATGTACAGGTGGTATGTTTGGCAGACCAGTACATCTCCCATGTGAATGCCATGTTCCCTGGCTCAGTGCATGACGCCTACATCCTGCGGAATAGCATCATCCCTTATGTGATGGGTCTACTACAGAGGCACCGGGTGTGGCTATTAGGGGACTCTGGTTACCCCAACCTGTCATGGCTACTGACCCCAGTGAGGAATCCCAGGACCAGGGCAGAGGAATGCTACAATGAGGCCCATGGGCGGACTAGGAGGGTGGTCGAATGCACCTTCAGCCTCCTGAAGGACCGGTTCAGGTGCCTCCATATGACAGGTGGATCCCTATTCTACTCACCAAAGAAGGTGTGTCAGATCATCGTTGCCTGCTGTATTCTTCATAATTTGCGACGACAGGTGCCTTTTCTGCAGGAGGATGGTCCAGATGGCGGTGTTGTGGCAGCTGTGGAGCCTGTGGACAGTGATGAGGAGGAAGCAGAGGAAGAAGACATTGACAACAGGGACTCAGTCATCCAGCAATATTTCCAGTGAAACACAGATGAGAATACATTCCTGCCTACTACAAGTACTTTTGCACTTCTACCTCTATCCTGTCTGTCGATTTCACCCAGTGTATGGTCAATGAGTTGTCACTTTCCCTTACGGTTTCACAGGTGTGGGTCCCAACATGTGTCATCTTCTTAGATTCCTCATGGACTAGAGCTGTGTGACATAGGTATGTTGACATTACTAATTCCTGGAAATTTCGTCACTGTAATTGCAAATACACCATTTCAAAGTCACAGACAGACTCCAGATCTTGGTGCTTTAGGTGTGTTTATTTAAATTCAAAATATTGGAGGGGGAAGTTAAATGATGAGGGGTGATGGCGGAGGAGTGTCCATGGCAGAGTCCAGTCTATTTGTCTCATAGGTGCATTGCCCATATGGGCATAGGAAGTGGAGCTGGGGCAGTTCCAATATGGACAGGGTGACAAAGTGGGACAGTGGGTTGACAATCAGGGTGGTCTCATTTCTTGTCGGGGGTCTTGGCATCGTGCTCTGTCTTGTTCCTGGATCTCAGGGACTGCTTGCGGGGTGGTTCTCCATCTGCAGGGGGTGGGGTGCTGGTGTGGTGGTCCTGTGGCGGTGCCTCCTGTCCACTAGCGCCAGCAGAGGTGGCGGGCAGTTCATCGTCCATGCTAGTGTCAGGGGCCCCTTGTAGTGCCACAGTATCCCTCCTGGTGTTGAGTACTTCCTTCAGCACCCCTACGATGGTGCCCAGGGTGGGGCTGATGGTTCTGAGTTCCTCCCTGAACCCCAGATACTGTTCCTCCTGCATGCGCTGGTTCTCCTGAAACTTGGCCAGGACCGGTGCCATCGTCTCCTGGGAGTGGTGGTAGGCTCCCATGATGGAGGAGAGGGCCTCGTGGAGAGTGGGTTCCCTTGGCCTGTCCGCCCCCTGTCGCATAGCAGCCCTCCCAGTTCCCCTGTGTTCCTGGGCCTCCATCCCCTGGAGCCTGTGCCCACTGCCACTGCCCCCAGCTCCCTGTTGTTGTTGGGGTGGTGGGTTATCCTGGGTTCCCTGTAGTGGTGGACACACAGCTGATTGACGTGTCCTGGGTACGGAGGTATGGGCCCGCTGGGTGGGTGCTGTGCTGGTGTTACCAGAGGGTGGAAGGTCTGTGGTGGCCTGTGCCAGTGCGAGGAAAACCGACTGTCCCGAGGCCCACGATGGTCCGGGCTGGTCATCTAGATCCAGTTGGACAGAGCTGCTCTCATCACTGTGGGCCTCTTCTGTGGGTGGGGTGGAGATGTCTGGACCCTCCTGTCTGGTGACTTTGGGTAGTGGTCCTGCAGGGGTGTAAAATCTTAATTATTGCATCTGTGTGTGTCATGGTGGGCAATGGGTGGGTGACCGGTGTACCCCAGTGCTTGCATTCCTATGTGGGGACTTGTGTGATAATGGGTTGGGGGTTGTATGGGTATGTGCAGTGGGCATGCTTTAGTGATGGGTGTCCATGCGTTGGGGTTGCATGCAGGGCTTGGTGTTGGGATGGTTGGTTTGTGATAGTGGGGTATATGTGAGTTGGTGGAGTGCTGAGGGTGAGGGTATGGGTAGGAGTGTGTGATGGCATGCAGGAAGGGTGGGGATATGGTAGTTAAAGGTTTGACTTACCAGAGTCCATTCCTCCACCGACTCCTGCAAGGCCCTCAGGATGCAGAATCACCAAGACCTGCTCCTCCCATGTTGTTAGTTGTGGGGGAGGAGGCGGGGGTCCGCCGCCAGTCCACTGAACCGCCAAGTGGTGTCTTGAGACCACGGAACGCACCTTCCCCCGTAGGTCGTTCCACCTCTTCCTGAAGTCGTCCCGATTTCTTGGGTGTTGTCCCACTGCATTGACCCTGTCGACTATTCTTCTCCATAGCTCCATCTTCCTTGCAATTGAGGTGTGCTGCACCTGTGCTCCGAATAGCTGGGCTCTACCCGGACGATTTCCTCCACCATGACCCTGAGCTCCTCCTCCGAGAACCTGGGGTGTCTTTGCCGTGCCATTGGGTAGTGTAGGTGATGTGTGGGGTGGTGTGTGTAGTGATAAGTGGGGTGATATGTAGTGGTGTGTGGTGTTTTGTGCGTGGAAGTTGTGTGGGTGATGGTGTTGAGTGGCTGTGGCTGCTAGTTTGTGGATGGTGGTGTCTCTCTCTGGCCTTCTTTCTGTAATACTTGTCGTAGGGGTTTGTGGGTGATGTGGGTGTGTGTTTTATGTTGTAATGGGTGTGTGGGAGTGGTGTGTGTATGTGTCTCAGGTGTGTGTATTTTGAATTGTCCAATGTGGCTGTGTTTTGTAAGAGTGTGTGTATTTTGAGCGTGGGTTTGTGTGTCGTGATAGTGTGGGCGTATTTCTGTTGGCGTGACGGTGGAGGTTTGGTTTCCGCCAGTTAATCACTGACCTTTGGTGTGGCGGACTTGTGTGGGTGTCTGAATTTTGTCGGATTTTGAGATGTGGGTCATAATAGCTGTGGCGGGATTCCGCAGCGGTATGTTGGCAGTCTTCTGCACGGCGGTAAGCGGCTTTTACCGCCAATGTTGTAATGACCACCTATATGTTGGCCTTAAGTTCCAAAATGGGGCAATACATGAAAGTGGCAACCAGATCTTGGAGGCTAGCCAAGAAATGGTCAAGCATGAGTATACCCAGGAAGCCACTCTGGTAGAGGAGCAACCAGCAAAAAAGCATTGTTGTTGTAGTCCATCGAGCCAAGGGCCCATCATGGCCACTAGACCAGACCCTACAAAGTCAAGGGAAAGAAGACTGAGGCAATCTAACTGGTAAATTTGCAGGATCCCAGGAACCCCTTGAGGGTCCTGCATGTAAGGTAACTCATACCCCACTTTTAGGGAGGCAAAATAACTATGATTCTGATGAAAGAAGGACTAGAGGAAAAGAAAAGTGACTCCATCCCAGATCTCCTGTAGTCGGTGGAGCAGGCCAGCTTAGTGGAGGTAGTACTCCTCTCTCAAACAGTGATGGAAAAGCAACAGAGTGGGTGCTACCACTTACTGGGGCATTTCTCAGTCTCACTGACCCCATGGCTTACCTACTGGTGCATTCATAATGTAGACACAGAGGACAGTATATATGTTAAGAATATCTTCAGGCAGTCAGAAAAGGTGAGAGGTAGCATCGTAGATGAGGTGTCTAAGACTGAGATGGCTGAACCTGGATATGACTGAGTCCTCCATTAATTACATATTATATGTTATTAGTGATGCCATCAATATGTCCAGAGTGATGTAATATGTGAGATCACAGGCAGAGCATGGTAGGGGTGCAGGTTATAGTAGGCAGAGTAAAATATGACTGGTAAATGAATTTCGTTTTTTTTATTTTTATTAAATGTTGATTTTTATCTAACTTCAACACATGACTGTAACATCACTTTACGTTTTGTTTTTTATAGGGAATGTCTAGGTTTTTGTTTTAAATATTTTTGTTCCACATTGGGTGAGAAATTCCATTTGAACTTGTAGGATGTACATGGAGTTTGCTGATGCCTGATCTTTTCTAGGCATTGTAAACATTCTTGAAATAGGTAGCCTAGTGCCACCAAATAGCATCTTGCACACATGTATGTACTCCGGCAAGGAGTCAAATACTGTTTGGATATTTTCTTAGTCTAGGACACAATGCAACATTGTCTGGCTTCTTTCTGAGGCATAGGAACGAAGGTCTATTCCCTAGAGAGGTGCTGGAAAATGTTCTAACTTTTTTTTAGGTTACAAAAAAACACACAGCACCAAGCACATTGATGGAGCTTAGATGTGTACATTTTGGCCTGGGCTAAACCGGCATCTATGGAACCTCAGCATCCCCCAGACATTTCTAACACAAAACACTCATTGAGGAGTACTTGGTAGTTTAGCTTTTGTGGATTTCACCTCTTTTTCCTACTCAGGATTACCTGCAAAACTTTGGTTAAAAAAGAATTTCCTCACATTTCAGTGATGGTGAGATCCAAGATTCGGGGAGAATAGCAAACCTCCCACCCTCTGATGTTTGACATTCCTACTAATAGGAACATTGCCTCACATAAGGAGATCTTACTATCACACCTGACAGGAAAATGCCAAGTCTAAGACCTTGCAATTTATTTTTGTGTCAATATGGTATACACATTCATTTTCCTTACTCCAATCCTGTGCAATAGGCCCACACATTTTGATTGGGAGGCAGATTTGAGGACTTTTGTAATTTGCCTGAATTTCTGGAATATTTTTTCATTCAAAAACAAAGAAATTGTGATATTTTTCCCTGTGTTTATATTTGCAGGTAGTTCTGGGTAATAAAACTTGTTGGTATTTGTGAAAGCTACATCCATGTCAAATCCCTTATCTGTCTTATTTTCAGATATGCCTTAGTTTTGTAGATTCCCATGGGTGCAGGTCAACCCTGAAGCAAAAGATTGTATACATCCACTGTACAATCTTCCTGTAACAAAACCATTCCTTGATGCCTCATGTAATGAAGGACTCACACTCAGAAGTCAGAGGGAAACACAAATGTGGGGCAAGCCTTGGGATAGATTGAATCCTTGTGTGTGGAAGACTGAAGGAAACTGTCTTGGTTTTGGGAAAAATGCTACTCATTTGACAGTTGTCTTGTTCAGCATCTTGCTTTGCCAGGCCAATCAGGGCTAGGACATCTGGCTTCCAGGGATAGAAATCACATATCACATGTGTAGATGTTGTAACTCTATATATATACATATATATATATACATATGTCTCTTCCAAAATAATGAGATTTCACTCATCATATGGTTGCACCTTAATATGATATCGCAGCTGCCACCATGTAAAGAAGATGATGTTTCCATTCATTGATGTTGATTTGTTTATTCCATGTAAAGTGCAAATACAGTGCTGCTCCCAAACAAAACTGGAATGTCAACACGTTTCAGCTAACGCGTTCTACTGGACACTGCCCCCATGATCAAAACCTCCTCAAATATCACCATTATCCCTCATCTATTCCTACTGCTACATGGTGCAGATCAATGCAGCGGCCATCTTGTAACGTGTATAATGTCTCATTGATAGTCATCCTATATCATGTTTACTCATAATTCCCAATAGTCCCCAATAGTCACATAATTATAAATATATCAACTATATTGTGCACATTACTATTATCAAATAATTTGTGATGTAAAATAAATAAACAAATAAATACCATATAGTCATGTAATAGTTCACATTTAAAATGTCTTCAATCTCTGATCTATTATTTCAAGTACATGCATACATATGAAATCATAATTTTTTCTTTATTGCTTTTTTCCTTTATGTATATTTAAATACCACAACGTATTAAAATAAAGTGACAAATGCAAAATCTTATCTTGAAAATCGAAGGTATACTGACCAATCAATTGCATTGCTTATGGCATTCTACCCTCAGATGGTGTACCTATCTCAATATTTTGATATGTATAATACATTTTTAAAAATACATTGTGCCTTTCCTTCAGCAAAGATAATCTCATGCATATATTGCAATAGTGCTGATAATACATACCATATTTGCCTCCGCAATGTAAATAAATTGCAATGGACCACGTCCGATTGTCTGCATCAATTACCTATAAAGATAATGTGCCTGTCTCAATGATTTTATATGTGTAAATTTAAAAAAAATATATTTTTTAAAGTTACATTGTACATTTGTTTCAATAGAAGTGATCTCATGCATAAATTACAATATAGATTATAATGACATATCATATTGACCTCCCAAACATAAATGGATTGTGATAGACCACATCTAATTGTCTCCACCAATGAGCTCTACATAGCCTAGTAGAAAAATTACATCTAAATAAAAAATAAAAAATCCAAACCATACTAAATAAAGTGACAGGTGAAAAAATGTAAAACATATATCATAGAAAATCAAATTTAGTCTCAGCAATCATGGTTTCTACTTTGAACATATAAAACATTTTGGTGCTATATTCATGTAGACAACAACCTTGATCTATCCTGGAAAGTATAACCAATGTATAAGGTCTATATATCGAAGGAGTGTATGTACACACATCTTATAAGTCCTATTTCTTTCCCTCAATGTTCATTTGGAATCTACTGTCCACATCCTCTTTCTCTTTCATAAATGCACATACAACTCAGCATCATGATTTTGTGACCAAGGATTCTCCGAACCAAGCAATAAAATCATCCTTGATTCCATCCCTCTTAATTCTAACGACCTATCACCTAACCTGGGACCTAGCTTGACCGATCTAATCCCATAGAAATTTAAATTACTACAATCTCCTCCATGGGTGTCACCAGAAATGTTTAGCCAGAGGATAGGATCTATCTTGGTTTTTAATGGCTCTAAGATGTTGCAAAAACCTGATTTTTAGTTTGTGAATAGTGCTACCTACATATTTCTTCTGGCAGCCACACACAATCACGTAAATCACATATTCAGTTTCAAATGTAATTCTGTCTCTAATCAGGCATTTTCTTCCTTCAAATGTTTGGAAACTCTGCAGGTTCACAGCATATTTGGAGGCTTTACAACGGCCACATTTCCAAAATTCCATATTTTTTTTAGTCAACCACAATGTATTATTTTTGTTCTAATTTTTAACAAATAAACTACTCTTAGTTAGATGATCTCCTAGCAAGCAAGTCTTCCGATATGTAACTTGTGAAAGTTGGCCAATTTTCCCTTTAATATGTTGATCTTGTTGTAAAACATGCCAGTTACGTTGTAAAATATTCTTAAGTGCTAGATGTTGATGATTATATCCTAAAAAGAGTTAGGAGAGGATAGACTTATTGCTGTGTTCTCATTTGTATACTGATTCTTAAAGAGAAATTCCTCTCTGGTCTTATATTTCACTCTTTTCTGCGCATCAAGAATAATTGTATACAGCTATCCCCTCTCCAAAAATCTTTGTTACATAGCCATAATTTGCTTTTCAGATGTAACGTCATCAGAGCATATCCTGCGAGCCCGCAGGAATTGGCTCTATGGTATACTCCATTTTAGCGCTTTCAGGTGCCCACTATTACCATGTAGTATAGAGTTGCATGCAGTTGGTAGGACGTCCAGAAACTACATTTTATTCCTACTCCAAGTTGGATATTCAAATCATTGTTGTTAAGTATGTTGACATATTCCTGTATAGCATTTTCCGGGCCATCCCATATAAAGAAAATATCATCAATATATCACACCCACAGTACAACCCTTTCTATGAGGGCACCGAGCGCATCCGGCCATGCTACTTCTTTTTCCCACCATCCCATGTAGAGATTTGCGTAGGTGGGAGCAAAGGATGCCCCCATTGCTGTACCTTGCTTTTGGAGGTATTATTAATTGATTGATAGAAAAACATTGTATGTAAGACAGAATGACAGCATTGATATAAGCATCTCAGTGTGTTGAAGAAATTCTATAGGCCATGTTTTTTAAAAGTAACTACACGCTTCCATGCTATAATGATGCTTAATTGATGTATATAAAGAGGATACATCCATAGTAACCATAAGATAGTTGTTTTGCCAAGGAATATTATCGATTTTAGACAGAAAATCTGTGGTATCCCTTAGATAAGATGGTAGCTCAGTTACATATGGCCATAAAAAGAGATCCAAATATCTCGAAGTATTTTCCAAAAGGGAATTGATCATACTCACAATAGGTCTCCCAGGAGGATGGCATTTGTTTTTATGAATTTTAGGTAGAAAATAAATGCACGTATTTCTTGGAGAGTTGATTTTTAAATATTGATATTCTTCATATTCCATAAGTTGTTTTTTAAACCATTTATCTAACATCTCATGGTAGATCTTTTGGTAGTATGCAATCGGATTCATTTGCAATCTTTCATAGTGGTCATCATTTGTCAATTGGCAATGAGCTTCCTTTATGTATTCTACAACATCCATAATAACGATGTTACCGCCTTTATCTGATGGCTTGATAATGATTGATTTATTCTCTTTGAGATCATTAAGATCCTTCCAATCCTTGGGATTAAAGTTTCTAGATATTCTATTCTTATATTTGGTTTCATGCGTAATTTATCAATTTCTCCCACTACTAGTTCATGGAAAGTCAAATTTACTTGGTAATTTCAAAGAGCTAGCTGTGGATAAATCAGTAGTGAAGCCCATCATTTCCATCTTTGTCATGTCTACAGACTTGCTAGATTGGGTGACCTGATTGGTCACTAAGTTCTCATCCGCTAGATCACTAACAGCTGCAAGATCAGAGGTATCACTTATCTTAAATCCTGAATATATAACATTGTGTTGTTCTTTTGCAGGGTTTAACAGGAGGGTTTTCACTGCATAATGTTTAATAAGACATAGTTTCCGCACAAATGTATACATTTCAATCGTGTTTTGGCATAATCCCAATCAATAGTTCCACAAAAACTAAGCCCTAGATTGAGAATTCTTTCTTGATTCATAGTTAATGTGCTCTGTGAGATGTTCACAATTTTGTTGGTATTTATGGGGTTAATCCATGGATTGGGAAATATGTCTAATCTTTGTGTTTTATGTCTCTTTCCCTTCCCTGGCTTTGTCTTGTATATATATATATATATTTTTTTTTATTTTTTTTCTCCAAATAGCCCCTCTTAGAGCACGCTCCATTGAGTCGGTGCTTGTGTCAGGGACGGGCCAGCCCTGTGATATATATATATATAGATATATATATATATATATATAGATATAGATATAGATATATATACATATATCTATATATATATATATATATATATATATACAGATATATATATAGATATATATATATCTATATAGATCTATATATATATATATATATATAGATAGATATATATATATAGGTCAGAGGTTATATATGCAACCATAATTCACGTAACCTAAACTTCCATTTCACTTTCATTTGCGTCTCAATTTGCCAAAATGCCCTAAACCTAGTTTATAGCCTGTAGGCACAGAAAATCAAAGAACTACCATACATCACTGGAACCCCAAGTCTCAGTTGACCCACACAATATCAAGGCTTTGCCGGGATATGTTCCTGCATAATGTAGATACAAGGGAATTACCATGTCTTGGGAAACAAATTGCTAAATATCTGACAAATGTCATTATCAGTGTGCTCTCCAGGGCAGCCAGGGAGGTCATCAGTTGTCTGGCCTGGCTTGCACTAATAGATTCCTTAGTGTAAACAGTATCAGAAAACAAAAACAGTATTAGAAAACATATAGTTGTTTATACTTTCACAGTTTAATATGTGTCTTCTAATAAACTGTGCTGCATAATCAGTCATTGTGCCATTTGTCTTGTGACCTGTGCTATTACACAATTAGGCGTGGAGACTGCTTTTCCTAGGAAAATACATGCATATTTGTTATTGTTGAATTCCAGTACAGGCATTCATGATTACGCTGGTTAGCGTCAGAGACTGGTTTGAAAAAAAGCAACATCATATGTTACAATAATCTAAATATCTTTGCATGTTTTATTATTCAGGCTGCAATGGGACATTGATGCAAGGTTTGCCTCAATACACAGTCCTGATTGTACCAAAACAAAAGTACAGTTTAAATGATTGCAAATGAGAAACATGTTTTTGTTAGGCTTAAGTTTCCCATTAACCTGTAGATCCAAATGTTGCTCACGATTGATGTGGACCCAACCAGTCTCCTTTCCATGAACAAAGGAGAACGCATCCAAGACTGTGCTTGGTACTGATGGCAAAGAGCAGGAGTAAGGGGGTAGGGAAAAGGGAGCAGGAAATCTAGATATGTTGTCAGGTTGTAATCATACAGCATGTTTCAACAAATAGGGGCTCTCTCAAGTATACTACAATCTTCTACAAATGGGGACTCTATTATAGCAAAGAGAACACAGGACTCCCTGATCCTACATTATTTTCAATTGCACATAGCTGTTTTGTTTTACATCTATTTCACATTAATGTTAACATTCTGCAGAAATTGAAAAGGATACCCAAGATTCACTATAGAACTTGGTATATTATAATCAACACTCAGGGGCAAATTTATCAAAGGGTTGTGTCTCTTTTGCACCATGCAAGGGGGTGCAAAAGTGACACAACACTTAAAATACAATTTGTGAAGCCATGTAAGACCACCTTGATTGGCCTTAAGTGGCTTCATAAATCAAGAGTAATTGCTGTGTTGAGTTACTCTGTCCCAGGTATGCATCTCAAAGGTGGTGCGTGGGTGTTGCTCTGCTGCTTCACTTCTCAATAAATGTGCCCCTAACAGTATAAATGACACAGTACTTTCATCTTGGTATGCCAAATGGAATCATTGTGAGACTGGTCCTGTTCTGATGGCCTATACACAACTTGAGGCATGGCCAAGCCTAGTACCAAGATGACCGGACAGCTCTGATGCTCTGATGCCATCTGTCCCAAATGGTCGGAACTGATCTTAATCCAGAAGCATCATAGAGCTCTGGATATGTTGTGACCACAATTATACATCAACAGCCATCATCAGCCATCAGGCTGATTTTTCAGAGAGGTGCACAATGGGTTTTGTGGCGGGATGCAATCCTCGGAGGCTGTGCAACGACAGGGGCCATGGGTAAGCCTGAGAATGGGGTCGCACGGCTCTGCCAGCTGCTGGCTTTCCTGAAGGACTGCCATATACTGCTGCAGCCTAACAAGCTCATGGTGGCTAGGATGATTGCAGGTTGCTAGTGGCCCAGTCTGGGCCAATGACAGAGGGAGAAGAGATGTCCTTGGCCCTGGACCACCATGTGGAGTGACTTTGCATTTCTTGTTAGTGCCCAGGCTTGTGACTTTGGCCTCTGAGGTGCCATGAGGAGGATGCGCTACTTGTCACTGTTTGTGGGGCATGCAGGCCCTATACTACCTGCTGCCCCTCACCTCAGCAGGGGTGGGTGGGAGTGGTGTGGAGGCTACTGCATGTGTTTCCATAGCCCAGGCCTTCTGCCCGTGCCACCCGGTGGCCTGCATTGCCCCCACATCATTTTTCCCTCTCTTCCCCCCTGGGGGTCTCCCGAACCAAGCCACTCCCTGCCAGAGAATACTTTTGACTGCCACCTGCTTTGTCACCTGCAGGCCCATGCTGCACCAAATTGAAAATGTATATGTTAGCTCTAGTGCTTCCTGCTATCATACCGGGGGCAACCCTCCACAGCACAGGACACTGCTGCAGATTAACATGCTTGCTGAGATGGAGAACGAGGGTAGCCTTGTCAATCTTCCTGCCCCCTCTTTTTTACTAGTGTTCACCCAGGTGTTCTCTTTGGCACTACTGTCTCTCATGTCATAACCAGGTGGGCGAATGATACTGACTCCTCAGACCCTCAATCGTTTCGCCTAGCAGCACTCCTATGCTTGCTGTCACTACCATACCTAACCTGTGTTCTGCAGACTTTGGGGGATCATCCTCTTCTATTTCAACATTGGCATGTGCATCCCCACTAGAAGAAACTCAACTCTGATCAACACAGAGCGCCGAGACAACAGCACTCCCTATCTGACATGGAGGAAACTCGTCTACAGTCTCCCTGCCAATGATGACGGCACCGCTGCAAAAGTGGCCGAGCTGTGCCAGCTTTAAGTTGATAGATGCCTGTTTTGACACGGTTAGTAGTTGGATACACCACCTGGGAGAGTGTATATATTGCCACACTGTCTGTTTCGATGGGGCAGAGCACTGTATCTCCAAGCTAGAGGATGATGCCTCTAAAATCATGAAAAATCATGAAAAGAGTACAGAAAGAGGAGTGGTTTCTTAAACACAGAGTGGCCAAGAACGAGAATTTTGAGGTCCGCCAACATCTTTGTTGAAAACCTACTCACTGAACTCTTCGGCAGGCAAGCGTTCACTGACACCATTGTGGTGGAACATGCACATAGGTCTCTTGGCCCTCGGCCCCGCTGGGTGCTCCTCAAGACTGCATATTAGTCTGTCTTCTGATTTAGCAGGGCAGAGGCACCATCCTGTGACTTCCCCATGAGCGATGCGCCCTCCAATATTAGGGCTTCACATTCTCCCTGTTCTCAGACTTTAGCCTGGCAGTGTAGAAGACAAGAAGAAATCAACAGGCAGTACCAAATCTTCGCTACACCTGCTGATGCCCTTTTATTCTGTAAACGCCATGTTGCAGATGGAGGAACTCCACACTTAGACACTCCTGTGAGCTCCCCTGGCACTGCCCCAGCAGATGCCACCCATGAACCCACGGTTTGAACATGATTGCTCAGGTTCTATTGTGCTCATGGAGAACCAAGGTGCCATCTCACTTGGTCCTCCCAAGCCACAAAGCTTGCAAGATGCTGTCAATTAGAGAATTGATTTATGTTGTTCTTACACTCACTAACATGCTTTACTGCGCTGCAGATGAGCACTGGTTGTGGGATGTTTCTACCTCACCAAGGTGTACACTGTAATGTTTGTAACTGTATTGGTTTCGATTTTTGCTGGGGATTTGCTAGATGTTTCTTACTCTGCTGTGAGTGGGGGGGGTTGGGTTGTTTTAGGTGTGTTTGGAAAATGTTTTACTTTTTTATGTTGTCACATTTCTTTTGCCATGATGCACCATGCATCATTATATGTCACTCCATTCTCATGTGGGGTCCTAGCATAAGAACATCCAAGGACTTGACCTCACATGTTTGACTTGGAAGATCCAGGACCTAAACAACCCCTGAAAGGGCATGCAGGTGTTGTCCTACTTAACGAGACATAATGTTAAACTAGCATTCCTTCAAGAAATGCAACTCTCACCCAGGGACAACTGTACTTTTGCCTCTACATGGAGGGACCACCAATATCTCACATACTACAGTTTCTGCTCCAGGGAGGGTGGTCTATATTTTGAATTATAAGAGGGTTCAATTTACACATCATAGCTGTATCACAGATATAAAGGGCTGATATGCCATTTTGACCGGTGTATTGGCTGGTAAGACAGCCTTGTTGATTAATGTCTATGCACCCAACACAGGCTCTCCCAAATTCTTCCAAGATCGGTCAATTCCAATGAGCAGAAAAGAGGTGAACTTTATCCTGCTGGGTGGTGACATTAACTTAGCATATACCCTAATCATAGACTCTACTGAGTCACACACAAGTAGCAAACCCTCTGATCATCATGTCCTGCAGGACATTGTAGACACTTATCAATTGATGGATGCATGGCATGCTTGTTATGCCCAAGACAAGGACTACACATTGTACTTCACCTGCCAAATGTCTGGACCCATATAGACAACTGGTTTGTTTCAAGGGGAGCACTTCCGTGGTTGACTGACATAGCACATCTTCCATGCACCCTCTAGGATCAGGCGCCTGTGAAACTTCTCTTAAAGTTTCCAGGTGCTGGAGGGTCATATAAACAGTGATAGTTCCCGGGAAATGCTCTCTCAGTTGAGGTCTTTCGAATTACATGATGCTAAAAATGAATACTTCAGACTGAATGCAAGGTCTGTCTCCATACATGTAATCCTCTGAGAAGCTTTTAAGGCTTACACACAAATAATATGCATAACCAAGCATGCACGTTTCCTCAAATCTATCTATAATGACCTGGCCTGTTCAGAGTGTGAGCTGCTTGCTCTTGATCAGGAACCGGTGGAACAGGGAAGAGAAGTCCCACTTTGCTGCAGACTGGAGCTACTGGACAAGTGTTGTGCACTGGCAGATAGCGAGGTGGCTTACCATGAGAAATACACTCAGATCAGGAGATATGGCAAAGGGAAGAGACCAGGTCACACTGTGGCATGACTAATCTGCCCAATCCAAACAGTACCTATGTAACAGAACTCCACACAGACGTAGATACAATTATTATAGACACAGAGGGCATTGCCTTAGAATTCCTCACATATTACAAGCATTTATAAAGCACGCCCCCAGTGGAGAACCCTACTGTCATCAACACTTATTTGGCCTAAGTAGCACTGGTATGGCTGACAGCCAGCCAGCAATAGTTTCTCTCTGCCCTCATCAGTAAGGATGACATAGTGCAGGTGAGCAAGACACTGGATGGCTTCTTCAAACATATTCTGGCTCCATGCCTACTGGATATGTATGCAGAGACTCTTGAGACTGGCATGCTACAACCCACTGTGAAAGAGGCTGTGATCACTCTACTGCTCAAGCCTAACAGAAATGCCCAATTTCATATATCATACTGACCCTATCCTTGCTAATGTTATTGCCACACTCCTGATGGAACAACTCATTTCCTCTATTCAAATAGGGTTGGTACCACATTGCCTCACTACATTAAATCTCTGCACCATATTTACGGCACTGAATCATATTTCTCCAACCTTCCCAGCAGTCAGCCTCCTCAATGCCAAAAAAGGCATTTGACTCACTTGAGTAGCTGTTCCAGAGGGTGATTCATGCCAAACTTGGAATCTACTGTGGATTCCTAATTCTCATCATGCTCCTATACTCTGCCGTAACAGCTGTATATGGATGAATGTCTTGCTTACGGACCCATTCCCCATATCTAGCTGAACACGGCAGGGCTGTCCCACCCCTTGCTTTTCATCATTGCACTTAGTTTACCAACTCCAGGATCATCACTTACACCATGGCCTGTGAATCCACAGTGGCCCGCTGTTGTTCTACAAGTATACAGTCACATTTTCTTATTCGTCAGTGACCCAGCTACCCATCTTTAGCCCTGGTTTGTGAAATTTTCCAATTTTGAGGCCAGTCTGGACTTTCCATCAACTGGAATAAATAAGACCTCTTCCACCTTATGGATGCCTTGAGGCCCTGTGTCCTGGAATTTGTGGTTATTATGCTCCATAGGGAGAAGGAGAATGTAATTCATAATTTGTCTAAATTACGGTCCCACAATCAACAAACACACAAGTTGAGAGATGGATTAATTTATAGTTGTCCATTGTACACATCGCGATTATCAAAATGATAGTCCTTCTGCAGTTTTTGTTACCATTTCAGAACATCCTAATCCCCCCTGCTAACAGTTTTTTTGCTATCCTATGAGGCCTTTGCATTTGACTGGTCTGGGTGAGTCGCCGCTCTCAAATTCATTGGGAGACCCTCACGTTATTGTTTGATCATGGAGGTCTCAGAGCTCCCGATCTGCAGCTATACTACTTAGTCACAAGGCCACTTCTCCTACTATTGGTATCATACGCATGCCCATATTCCTTACCTGGAGACAGTACAGGACCAGGCTGGTCGCATCCCCCTTTCCTCTATATTACCATTAGGGTTTGCCTGGGACCATGAGGATATTCAGACACTCTCTACCACTATCTGGGAATGGATGAACTTGCAGAAATATCTAGGACAAGAGCAGTTTTATTCCCCAGACTTACCATTTAAAAACAATACTTGGCTACCTTTGACTCAGCAACATCACGTTCAGCACATGCTTAAAGTACATTATCTAACTACCATGGGCGAACTGTCCCCTGGGGGAACAGGTCATCACACATACCATTCTTGTGAATACTGGGGGTCCCATACACATAGATCATTTTATTCCCAGGTGACTCCATGCCACATTATATGACAGCCTACTGACTTACCCACTGGTGTGCCCAAGCTTCCCTTCGCTGACACTATTGATAAAATCATCAGACCGCTCTAGACTAATAATCCAACTCTATCAATCATGCTTTGCCATGAGGCCGGTGGGTGTGGCGGGGGTACATCACACACACTGCTCATGCTAATACTGGTGACCCCAAATACATGGATCATTTTATCCTTAGTGACTCCAAGCCACATTACATGACAGCCTACTGACTTACCTGCTGGTGCCCCCAAGCTTCCCTCCTCCGACATTACTGATCGAATCATCAGAAAGCTCAAAATTATTATTCCAACTCTATCACTCCTACTAGAACATGAGGCTGGTGGGTGTGGAGGGGGTACAGGCAACTTTGGAGTGTGAATTGGGCCTAACTATATCAGACAATACCTGGTGCGTTTATTGCACCCAGACAAAATTTGTCACACTCAACTACAAACACAAATTGCTGCATTGCACATTTTTACACTGTGCCTCCATGGCCCCACAACACTTAACAAGAATCAACCCCTCACGCTCTCACCACTGCCCCAAATGTGACTCTGTTCATGCAGACTATGCTCATCTTACATGGAATTGTCTTGTTATTCACTCACACCGGACTAAGGTTCTTTTTGCTCTGTCTGAGATGGCAAACCATACCATTGAATCTGATCCCAATATGACATTGGTGGGGTACGTCAAGCCTCTCCTGACAGGTATCGGGTGTCTTGGACCATTGACTTTTCTATTGGTTAAACACCGGACAGCAATATGCTGGGGCAGTAGCAGAGCCCCCACAAAACCTGACTGGTTAAAGGACTTAGGCCCATATTTATACTCTGTTTGCGCCGGATTTGCGTCATTTTTTTTTAGGCAAATTCAGCCCAAAGCTAACACCATATTTATACTTTGACGCTAGACCTGTCTAACGTCAAAATATCCCAGTGTGCGTCATTTTCTGGATGCGTGAAACCGCCTTGCATCAACAAGATGCAAGGTAGCCATTCGCGTCTAAAAAATGACTTAAGCACCCGTGTGCCATATTTATCCAACCATGCAAAAATGGCGCATGGCTGGGAGGCGGAGCCGGAAAATGACAAAAATCCTGATTTGCGCCAAAATATAACACCAGGGTCAGGGTAGTCGTTAAAATGGGGCAAACACACCAGTACTTAAGGAAAACTCACAGAAGCAACATCAGAGAATGAAAAGGAAGACATGGAGGTGCTATTCATCCACCATGCATGCAGACGCAGAGCACAGGAGCAACAGCAGCAACTTCCACCAAGCCAACCAGGACCCCAAAGGCAACACAGAAGGCAGGAGAGGATATTCAGGACCAGGACAACCCTTCAGGGCTTCAAGGAACATGACATCATCCAGAGGTACAGACTAAACTGGCAAGCCATACAGCAGCTGCTGCGCCACATTGAGCCACAGTTGGCACCCAGATTGCAGACACCCTACATCATTCTTCCAAAGACAAAGCTGTTAGCTGTCCTGCACATGTTGGCAAGTGGCTCTTTTGAAACCACTGGTGCCCTGGTTTGCAGGATCTCACAGCACTCATTCTCTGCCTTCCTTCCCAAGGTACTTGATGCCATCATCTCCCTCACACCCGCCACATCAGCTTCCCCAACACACAGCAGAAGCAACAGGAGACCAAACAGGGGTTCTATCAAATCAATGGCTTCCCGCACGTGCTTGGTGCCATTGGCTGCACACATGTATGGATTGTGCCACCTGCTGTAACCAAGAATCTATACCACAACAGGAAGCACACACACTCCATCAATGTGCAAGCCATTGTGGATCACCATGGATTGATCACCAGCATCATGGCAAAGTATCCTGGGAGTGTACATGATTCATTCATCTTCCGCCACTGCACCATCAATCAGCACTTCCAGGATGGACGATATGGCAATGGCCTACTAGTCGGTAAGTACAGAAACCTATGAATTTACACACAGCACAGCAACCCTGTAGGACACACAACACATACACCACTACACTGACACATGGCCAGGAAGACACTGAGGTTGTGACACTGGCAGTCATGTTTGATATCCTGACCCAATGTGATACACACCTATGGACAAATGACAGATGCAAATAACAAGAGATGCCACTCCAGAGCCACACAAGACCAATTTAAAACCACACAGTGACAATGAGAAGGCCTTAACTGGCAGTACAACTTGGAAGATGAATCTTCCAATATCACATCGATAACACTCAATCACACACCCTTCCAAGCAATACGTACTGTGTAAGGGGCGTCTACTGTGTTTTGCTGCAGGTCAAACACCATGAGACACATAGCATGATGGTGCTGACTCTAATGAAGGTGACATGGAATCATTGAGGCAGTACCAACATCTCACTCCTGGGATGACATTGTCCTCTAGCAATAAGGAAGTGGACTGTGCTATGAAAACATGTGGCTGTGCCACAAATGCAAAGTGCACACTGCTATGCATACAGATTGAGACTATTCCCATTATACATAACAGATGTACAGGCACATGGACCTTCTGACACTAAAACCTTCACCCCCACAACCAAGTTAGCCAGCTTACCTGGAGCAAATTTAGTAGTGTAGGTACATGTTTGCACATAAGTCAACTCGGTGGGGGCACAAAAATAGGTTTGCCTAGAACTTGTCACACATGGGATACTTGTGCATTGCCAATTGTGAACACTTCAGTGCTGCCAACGTATGGAGATGTGTTGTACATTGTCACCTAGCCAAATCATAGAGCCACACTGTTGCATTTCATATGCAATTACATATGTCTAATTGGATGGGTTGTGTAGCCCATGTAGTGCAACCGTGTTACCACCACAGTGGAATCGATTGTGTGTGGAAGTAATATGTCACCTCCAGTGAAGGCACACGGACACTTCTTTCACATTACATAACACATGGGAGATACACATTCAACAGCAAGTTTCGAAATATACCACTGATATCAGGTCAATTAGCCAAACACCAGTTTTGATATTTAAACAACCCAATGCAGAAAGAACATCACAGAAGCCTAGGATCCCACACAATACCACAAACATAGATGATTCACAGACGACATCAGATAGCTGATCAGGGTTACGGGATCCAGCTATGGATCATGACCCCATTTGCCAACCCAAGCACAGCAGCAAAGCGTGCCTATAATGAGGCACATCGTAGGAAACGCACCATAGTTGAGAGGACTTTTGGCATCCTGAAGTCCAGATTCAGGTGCCTGGACATCACCGGAGGCAGCCTCCTATATTCACCTGAAATGGTCTGCAAGATCATTCTGACCTGTTCCATCCTGCACAACATTTGTGTAAGGAGGAACATTCCCCTCTATGAACCAGATCCACAAATGCCTGAAGAGGGGGAAGAGGAGGAAGAGGAGGATGCTGTCTGTGAAAATGAGGGAGAACATCCAAACTCTGCTGCAGGATTGCGTCACAGACAACACATCGTACTAAACTTCTTCTTACTATAGTCACCATCACCACTTTGTTATCAAATGTCATTAAACACCTAATTTCATCACTCAATCATGCTCTGGGTAATTTATTGTGCATCACATGATCCCTAGGAATCATAATCAGGGTTTAGCCTCATGGAGCATTGCAGAAATACGAATTAGGATACTGAAAAAGCCACATCACATTTGATGGGAATGAATGTACATCCAACATCACACAGAGTGTAAACAACATATATCCTGTCTATTTCACAAGTGAAGGGTAATATCAGAGGACCGCAGCTATGACACACATCCATGTTGCCAACATGGTCCACTGCAGCAAATGACACACAACTAAGATACAATCAATCTTAAGGAAAAAAAGTGTCTCATACATGAGGCAGTGGATGTGCTATTGCATCGGTAACACAAATGTATGACCAGACCCTTGACAGCAGTAAGTGTGACATCAGCTATCTCTGCAAGGAGCATGTGTGAAAAGAGGTCCATCTATGCTGAAAATGGATAGCACGAGTGCCCCAGGTATGACAAGCATTGCTCACATGCCCTGCGCAATCCATCCCAGGTAATAAGTCCTGCCACTGCCATGTTTTAAGTCTCTCCCCACCCTTCTCTGGGGGGCCCTGTAAATGGACTATCTGTACCCTTAGAATCTTCATCTACACACACCCAGACTCCCATTCTGACTCCTGTGTGCTTCCCACTTCAGTATGGCATGCCATAGTCATAGTTCATCAGTCTGCATGGACGTCAGGTCAAATAATGCACCGCCTGGTAGACGGTAATACCTGTAATCACCTGTCCATTGCTTCCCATGTGAAAGGTCCACTTGGCCCTTTGAAATTGATTCTCTACTCCAGGACTTGTGAGAGACTGAAGCTGCACACACCTGTGAGCACTACCATGCAGACCAGCCATTTGAACCTGCCAGGCCCTTGCTGCTACCTGGTACTGCTTATAAATTGCCATTTTCAGAATTTCAGTGCATTGGCATACAAATCTATTGTATACCAGAGCCCTTGTGGGATTGTGTAAAGTAGCAGGCCACAGCGTAAACTGTTTTTAGTTCCCACAGTGTTGTACCAGCTTTTCCCAGTCAGAGTCTGCTCACTTTGTATTTGCCTTGTTCATGTTTGTTCCTGACAGAGCCTGCATCCTGTTAGCCAGTCTGATTCCTGTCTTTGCGTGAACCATATAGGTTCCCTGTGG
The DNA here is from genome assembly GCF_031143425.1 of Pleurodeles waltl. Lineage (NCBI taxonomy): Eukaryota > Metazoa > Chordata > Amphibia > Caudata > Salamandridae > Pleurodeles > Pleurodeles waltl. The sequence continues at coordinate 1,022,789,154 of NC_090448.1, forward strand.
CTACATTTGTCTCATAGTTGCTTTCCATGCCCTCTCTTTCGTCATGGGTATTGTGTCTGGTAGGGCTACAATAAATCCTCAAATAGAGAATATAGTTTAATCATTTTTACTCATCGTAATCCGTTCTGGGACCTGTATAAAAATTGCCTAATCCAGCCCCCATCCCTTGTCTGGTTTTGCAAACATTCATTATTGCCAAACAGTGACAGTGTGCTATGGCTGTATGCATGGATTTGGTACGGTGCTTCCAGCACAACAAACAAGGCTTGCAAATGTGTATGTGAGGACAAAACATGTTTGTACCCTGACGGTCCAGACACAGATTCACTTCTGCTGCCACCTTTTGATGGTGCTTGCGTGGTGACTAGCTGTGAGATTAATTAGCACAGAGGCACAGATGTTCCCTGTTGCAGTGGGAATATTCAAGACCACCCTGTGTACGCATGTTGTGATAAAAGCTGCCTGTTACCTATTACTCATCCATAAAGTTTTTGAGTAAACCAAGGTTGCCCTGCAGTCAGCCTTATCAAAGTTATGCAGTGCCATAGCTGGACTATCACCATGTGTGTCGTTAGTTGATCTTTGGCTTTAGGTCAAATCTGCTTTGAAGGATACTCTGTTAATTGACGGAATGGCTCTACAGACTCATGACTAGACCTGAAAGTAACTATGACAACATGGAGCCCAATACATGGGTATACATGGCAACACACTTGAACTAGACACCTTTGTGCAATGAACCACTGGAAATATGTGAACACATGCCTCATGGTCTGCTGGTCCTCCACAGCCACAGGATAAACATAGGTCATGTACCTGACTCCATCTGTGGTGTACCAAAAACAATTTGGATTGGATTTGAGACTCTGTCACAAACACTGTACCTATCTAGCATGTTCAAATGCGTGTCTCATGGGTAGTATACCCACAAGTGACCATGAAGTGGTATCCAACATTTCATTAAATGTGATGGGTTACATTACTGACATTGCCATTATCAACCATCCTCCATATAGGAGAGGAGAGCGCGTCACTCGGCCGTTTTCGTGTGACATAAGCAAGGTTTATTTTTTAACACTTTTTAAATATTGGGAATTCTGAGTTTTTATTTTCTCTGTTTAATTTAACTTTTAAACCTTTTTTTAGCACACATTGCATCCAGGGTGGGGAGAATATTGGGGGAGAGTTGTGCTGGTTTTTTACGGGCGCTGGACCTACCCATTTACTTTATTGGTAGGCACGCTTTTCCCTAAAGCCTGCACCGGAAGTGGGGGTCAGTTAGAGCCCTCCTTACGGTTTTGTTTTCGGAGTCGGCTGTACCGCGAGTTAGCGGTCCAGTTGACGCCAGATTTCTTTGCCCAGCGCCATAAATGAACACAGCTGAGCGGGCACGCTCAGAAGGAGAGGAGAGCGCTTCACTTGGCTGTTTTTGAGTGGCATAAGCAAGGTTTATTTTTTAAACACTTTTTTAATATTGGGAATTCTTAGGTTTTTATTTCTCTGTTTTATTTAACTTTAAAACCTTTTTTTAGCACACATTGCATCCAGGGTGGGGAGAATATTGGGGGAGAGTTGTGCTGGTTTTTTACGGGTGCTGGACCTACCCGTTTACTTTATTGGTAGGCACGCCTTTCCCTAAAGCCTGCACCGGAAGTGAGGGTCAGTTAGAGCCCTCCTTCCGGTTTTGTTTTCGGAGTCGGCTGTACCGCGAGTTAGCGGTCCAGTTGACGCCGGATTTCTTTGCCCAGCGCCATAAATGAACACAGCTGAGCGGCCTCACAGCGGACGCGCACAGCCGGCGCGCTGCTGCCGCGCCGAAGGCGTGCCTAAGGCAAGCCCATCTGTGCCCGTCTGCACCCGAACGGGTCCATGGGCCAGAAATGCTGCCCTTTTGTATAAAGGTGGGGCCCCTTTGGAGTTCAGTGGCGATATTAAGGATAGGAGCAAGCCATGTAAGCATAAGGCACCTTTGGTCCTTGAGGTAGTTTGGACTTGTGAGGAATGCAAATGGACAGTACAAGCACCATTAACCTTGTATGAGGCCAGAGCTCAACATGAGAGGCCTAGGGTGTCGGTAATGGCAGCTCATAAAAAGAAGGAAGTGCATGACCAGCTGCTCTTGTATGCCTTGTTAAATGTTCGATCACTCCCCAAACATAAGTTGGAAATCTGTGAAATGATTGATACCTGGCATATTGACTGCCTGTTCCTAACTGAAACCTGGGGTAAAATAGAATCAGATCCTGATTTTGTGGCCGCATCCCCCCCTGGTTACACTTATCACAGATTAGATAGGGCCCACAATAGGGGCGGGGCCTGGATATTATCTGTAGGGCATCTCTAGTGTGTGCTTGGACTGGCCCCTCTGCGGAAACTTGTGAGGCAATGATTTTTAAAATTTCCAAGAACAATAGAGTACTGTTGGAGGGCCTTTTGATGTATATACCGCCGGGCCCTCCTACAAAGTTTGTACAATCCTGGGTTAAGTTGATAGAACCTTCAGTTCTGTCCCCAAAAGCAATAATATTAGGTGATTTTAATATTCATTTTGATGAGGTTTGTACTCCTATGGTTAGGGAGTTCTTAGATTTGATGGAGGCCTTGGACTGGACCCTCAGAGTATCAGCAGCTACCCATAGGGCAGGACACATATTAGACGGGGTCTTTGTTCGTACCGCTTTACAGATGGTGATAATTAACATCCAGTTAAGTTGGACGGATCATTATCTGCTAAATTTGAAAATTAACAGCACGCACTCTCCTACTCTGGGCGAGGTGAAATGCAATGCTTTTAGGCCATGGAAGCAGATTAAAGGGGAAGAGTTAGTCCCGGCCTTGGAAGATGGCTGGGATAGAGCCAAGAAGCTAGCCCTGCCCCTGCTTGATAGTTTTCAGCATGGAGTTAAGTTGGCCATGGCTCAATTGGCTCCCCCTAAGATTCGGAAGCTTGGTCAACCCTGGTTTACTAGAGAACTTAAATCTTTTCAGAGAAAATATCGACAACAGGAGCGCCGATGTAAACTAAATTCGGCTCTAGAAGAAAGGGCGATTTTAAAGTCTACCCTTAAGGCGTACAAAGCGGCACGGTTTAAGGCCAAATCTAATTTTTACACTGCCAAAGTAAAGGAGGCACAAAATGCCCCTAGAAAATTATTCAAGGTGATAAAGGTGCTATCTACTCCCTTGAGGTGACATGATTTGGAAAATTCCCAAGAATATTGTGATAAGGTAGCTAGGCATTTTGAGAATAAAATTCTACAAATACACACTAATTGTATTCATCATGAGACTGCTAGGGAACTCCCTTCTTGGGAGCATATTGATTCCAAAGCTAGTTGTAAAGTGCTATCTGACCTTCATATTCCAACCCAGGATGTCATTAGAAGGAGGATTTTAGAGATTAAATCAGTCTCCCCTTTGGATCCTTGTCCTCCCTCTATCTTTCAATTAGCCCCCAACATGATAGCACTGGCATTAGCACCCATTTTTCAGGAGGTTCTGACATCTGGAGTGTATCCCCCTGTTTGGAAAGAAACTATAGTGGTTCCCCTAAAAAAGAAGCTTGATGGAGACAGCCAGGATCTCAACAATGTATGGCCAATTGCACTTCTCCCCTATCCTGCTAAGATTCTAGAAAAAATCTTGAATTTGGAATTAGCTGAATTTTTAGGGGAAGTGGGAGCCTTTGACACCTCTCAACACGGTTTCAGAAAGGCGCATAGTACGGAGACGGCCCTGATCTCATCTTCCAATGCCATTCAGAAATTGGTGGATGAGAGTCAAGGGGCTATCCTAGTACTATTAGATTTATCGGTGGCATTTGATACCATCTCCCCCCACTTGCTGATGTCTCGCCTCGGCCAAGTTGGGGTAAGAGAGAGACCCTTCAAGCTTTTGGAATCTTTCCTTACTTACAGATGGACCACTGTAAGTTGTGGTGATTTTAGATCCTCACCTTATTTATTACCTTGTGGAATCCCTCAGGGGTCTTCCTTGAGTCCTACTCTGTATAATGTGTATGTTGCCCCACTGGCCAACCTGATCCGCTCCTTTGGTTTCATCCCGTCCTCATATGCGGATGACACTCAGCTCATCAATCCTGTTAAAAAATCTTGAGAGGAGGTCGCAGATCGGTTTAATAACTGTATGCAAGCAGTTAGCAACTAGATGCAGACCAATTGGCTGGAAATGAATGCCACCAAAACCGAAATCCTTTGTTTTGGATTAGGAAAAGAGCTATGGAACTCATGTTGGTGGCCCTCAGAATGCGGCACGTTCCCTGTCCCTTCTACGGTCAGTAGAAATATAGGCATTCTATTCGATGACTGCCTATCTTTCAAAAACCACTTAAATCATATCTTAAAGATTTGCCTTTGGTTTATTAGGCCTCAATCAATAAACTGCAATTGGTACAGAATGCAGCCGCTAGAGCTGTTTTGAACCTCTCATGGCGGGTATCTGTTAGAGAGGGCCTCAAACAACTGCACTGGCTTTCGGTGGCTCAGCGTATTATGTTTAAATCACTGTGCCTGACGTATAAGGCTGCTCATGGGATTGGTCCTCGCTACCTTACCTCCAAGCTTTGCTGACATGTTTCCAAGAGAAATTTGAGGTCTTTGAATGCCTATCGAATTCAGGTTCCCCGTAATTATAAAGTCAAATGGGGGGCAAAGCTTTTACCGTGGCTGCTGCCAGAAGTTGGAACTCGCTACCCCTGTAAATTCGGCAAGAACCGTGCTATTTAGGAAATTGGTTAAAACAAGGCTCTTCCCCCAATAGTAGCTACTTCGGATCCTCATCTCCTTCTACATTAGCGATTCGATGCTCTTTGTGAGTCGGAATGCGCTTTACAAAAACGGCATACATACATACATACATCTGTCCTGTGTATAGTTTGTCGAGAGAGATGTTTTGTCCTCAAAGTCACGGAAGTTCACACTGCCTAAGACGCAACAGATATAACAAACACATATCATGACTGATGTACCTCAATGACTGGCATCTGATGGTTATACACAATTACAAAACATTCATACATGCACATTATGCAATACACTTCTTGTGGCGTTCAAACATAGGCACACCAACAATTCAAATAGCCAATTCACAGACGTAAGCACACAGGCCATGAGTCTATTTGTTTAGTTGCGTGGCCTTGCTATCCTCTATTGATGCAACACCTGCTCAAACTAGGAAGTACCAATTTTATTATAAAAGTTTGTGTTGCTGTTGCGTCAGTTAAGAGAGCTAATCCGGCACATGCTATTGCCATTGTCATCTGTTGCTTTTGTAAGTGTCTGTGTAAATCAGTGTAAGTGTGTTTTTGTCATTTTTTGAGATTAGATTTGTCTTTTTATTGCTGGGAGTGTGTTAGTGGGTATTGTTAGTTGGAGTATTGTTGGGCTGTTTGTGGGTTCTTTAAGTTTCCTTTGCATACCTCCTTTCCCTGTTTTTCCCTCTTTACCCTTTCCTAACCTATTTTTTTGGAGATGTTGGGTAGGCCACGTGTGGGGAGAATGGGTGAGGAGGAGCTGGGGCCTTTGTGTGGCTGGTGTGCCACTTCCTCCCCCTGATGTTGGAGGCTGGTGGCAGGGTGATACAGGGGTATCACACAGAGGCTAGGAGGCTCAGGTGGGCAAAGGTGCTGTTCCACCTAAAAAGACTGTTCAAAAGCCAGCGCAACGACCACCAACTGAAACATCGCTGGGCTGACCTGGTGGCTGAAGAGCAGGACCTGCTGGATCACCTGGGTGTGGTGATTGGTGGCCCTGTTGGTGAGTACAAACTAGACTAATGTGTACAGTAAAATGCTCTGTAGTGACAGTAGCAGATATTGTGACATGCTGCATGCAATGTTTGTGGATATGTGGAATGCAAGTTGAACAAACAGTGGCCCTGATTTATACTATTTTTGCTACTCCTTACCTTAATTTGTTGAAGCAAAAGCTGCACAAACTTACAAAAGACAACTTTATCTTGTAAATTAGTGTTGCTTTAACGTCAATAGATGATGGTAATGTGCAACAAACAAAAGTATTATTCACGGCCTGTGAGTGTACCAGGAATAAGATGTATTTCACATGCTAAATGACTAAACAAAGTAGTCCCCAAATTTTTTACTACATGTCCGCACAGTATTTATGGTCATACGTACAAAGATCTTCCTAACCTCTGGTAATATCTTAGGCTGATATTTCGACTTGGTTTGTGCATCATTTAAATTAATTATGGATGCCAATGTAATGCACACTTGATAATATCTACATTTTTTTTGCTACTTTCCATAGCTGTAGCGTACACACATGAAGCAAAAGCTACACATGAAAAAAATGAACATCTGGCCCAAAGTTCATTGTTTCTGTGTGTTTACGTCTGGATAAATAATCTTTCACATGGCCAAACATAATTGTACCCGGATTCTACCAGATTGCAGTAGCAGTACACAGGTTCATCTTGTGGCTTTTCGGAGTAGGCGTAGAAATCCTATCATTGAGTAGCATGGCCCAAAAAGAATTCTGCCTTGGGCACAATTGCTGGTACAGAGTTGCTGCATTTGCCATCTGTGTCACTTTATAGCCAAACAAATTTATAAAGTTAATGGGCCATCATGGGATCCCTGAGCTTTGCATGGTCACAAATTATTTATTTGCATTATGTTGTGCAAGGGACCAATGACTGCTTCCATCATACATTTAAAGTGACAAAATAGTTTGCTAGTTTACGTGTGGTACACCCCTGCTGATCTAGTGCAGCATATGTACAATTGTTAACTTCTCAGTATGAAGGCTATCACAGACATGGTGGTATGCTAAGATCAGCAGGCCAGCATTCCTGTGAGTGCCGCGATTCCCAAGGTGGTTACAAATAGAGACTTACCTCATCAATATTTCAGAAGTAGGACCTTTGCTAAACCATGTTTCAATTGGCAGACAGTGTCAGTTCGGTTGTATAACTACAGATCACCTAACTTGGCAAATGTAAGCTAATAAATGTGGCAAACTGTGATCTACAATACCTGATATAGGTATAGGGCCCAGAGGAACACATTTCAGGTGCAATGACTACACCTGTGCCCATGCATTCTGTCACGAATGATCAAATTAGACACTGTCAGCATATATTTTTTTGTTGCTTTGATTTAGATAAATGGCCAATTCATGTTTAGCGTAACATTGTCATCAAGTAACACACAGGATCCCTGCCATCATGGTCTCATGGGGGAATATACGTCTCTGGGTACACTGCCAATGTGGCATATGTAACCTACATACAACACAGGTACACATATAATGGACCATTGAAAGCACAATAATTCCTGAACAAAACTCAACCCACATGAGCATCACACAGTAACTCATTGTCCCTTGATGCACAAGTCACAATACCTGAGACACTGGTATTGCAGTGCACCAGGAATGTGGCTTTTCATGTCTCTCATAATAAAAAATGATGAAATGGACTACCTTCTAGAAATAATTCTGCACAAAATTGAGTTATCATGTTTGGCACCACATGATAGTAAGGGCCAGTTCATGTGTGCATTTGTGTGTCTATCACTCACTGGAGTGACAGTGTCAATGCATGTTTGCAGTAGTATGTCTGTTGGGGTGTCTACATGCCTGATGTGATGTTCTATCATATAAAAAGACACACACAGTAATTTGTTGATCCAAGTTTTTTACAGGGAGCAGAGATTGAGCACATTTCACAGTTCCATGTTTTACAGGTGGACCAGCCCCTTATACAATTGGTGAAGTGCCTCGATTTGCGGACCCAGACGTATCCAGTAAGTGTTGATATGTTTGTCCTGTGTTGTGTTTTCAGCTGTTGTGTGATTGACTCCTGTGTGTTGGACTCATTGCAAGGTATGATGTGCTGGCAAATGATCTGATATGTGACTTGACTGAAGGTTGACATTTTGTTCCATGTTTGGGTTGGACATTCTGTGGTTGAGAGTCATATATTGGGAGTCGAGTGCTGCGCTAAAGGCATGGGCAGGTGAACATGGTGATTTTCGGCTACATGTATGCTAATGATTCATTTGGAGGTGGACAGTTTCATGATTTAGTCAGCAAGTCATACCCTGATCCACACAGACCAGTGATGCCAAAGTCTTACCCACAGACTTGAGCATCCCTGTTACCTAATGAACATGTAGGACTGTGTGTTTGACTTCCTAGCAACATGTTTTGCTCTGTTTATGTGGCACTTGAGTGAAATATCATAGGCTTGCATGCAGGTCAAGGCCAGATTGGTGCTTGCATCAATGTGCTTGTTTTTGGAAAGGTATCAGTGAGATCAAATGATGTTGACAATTGTCCGCAATTAGAAACATAAATGTGGATGTGATTGTCCAATGTTTGATTCAATCCTAGTTGGCAGCCCTCCTTACCTGTGGTGGACTGACTAAACCCACGGACAGCTGTCCAAAGCTTCCTGGTTGTCCTTTATGTTTGAAAGTTTGTGTTCGATGTCCATCCTCCCTGATGCACAGGGTTAGGGTTAGGAAATATGTGTACCTTGGTGTGAGGATCCCAGTGTAGAAGACAGACATGTAATTCAAACATTCATTTGTTCCAACCTACGATGCACCTCATGATTAGCAACTGCATACCATCCAGGCAATTCCATTCACAAATCACAGATCTTGTGGGCCTTGATTGTCATCCAGAAGATAGTCAGTAGTTGGCCTGACACATGTGGAGCACTGGCAGCATTTGTTATGTGACTAATAGCAGTACAATGATGCACAGATCATTTAATTAGGTACACACCTTGTTGTGCATTGCTATGTCGTTAGATAGTAGATGTGTAGGCTGCGTTGTCATGTCATTTCCTCAGGGACATTCCATGATCTGGTCTGTGATTTGGACTGTATTTGCTATTTTTGAGGAAGTGTTAGAATATCATATATAGATGTAGCACACAATGATGTCACTAATGTTTGACTTTCTCTATTTTGACAGCTGCCAACATGAATGCCCATGAGATCAGGGAATACCAGAGGTGGGCAATGCGTTACCACCACATACTAGATGTGGAGGCTAGGTTCCGCAATATGACACGCCGTTATCGCCAAGAGAGAGCCACAGGAGTCTGGAGGGCATTTGCCCAAGGGGGTCAAGCCTTGCCCACAACAACCTCCACCAACACCACTACAGCTCAGACCACAGTCGCACAAAGGATGACAGCCAGTGTAGCAGGTTCCTCAATCTCATCTGCTCCAGGGCCACAAGCAGCACCTCCTGCACCTTCCCCTCCAACCATGGCACCTGCATAAGCAGTGGCATCAACAAGTGGAACACATACAATCTCAGCTGTTGTGATAGACAATGTTGAATTTCAGACCATGAGACGTGACATGCAATGGATGCTGTGCAGGATGGACAGGCTGCAGCAGGAGATGTCCAGCAATAGCAGGAGACTGCGGGATATTAAGAAGATCCTGCGGAGGGCCAATTTGTGACTTTTGGATCCTCACCCAGGATTCCCTCCCCTCCCTCCTCTTTCCTGGTTCTTATCTTTAGTAGGTTTAGGGGGCTTAGGTTAGAGTAGGCTGTTAGTTTAGTTAGTATAAGTGGGTTGGGGTGGAGGGGGTTATATTATTACATGTTTTTTTGTGGGTGGGTGGGGGATGATGTTGGGGTTTATGTGTATATATAAAAAAATATATATATAAAAAATACCAACAAATATATATTTGTTTAGGATAAGTTAGTATGTGTCTATGTTGGTATATGTTGTCCTACATGTGTCCCGTCATACAGGGGGGGTGGGGGGTTGATGTTTAGAGTGTTTAGTTAAATGTGATAAGTAAGTTTAGCTTAGGGTAGTTAGGGCCAGTTGTGGGTAGTGTGTAGATAGGATAGGTTAGGTTAGTTAAGGTGTTTCCCCTAGTTTAAGTTTCCTTTATTACTGTGAAATAAAGTTTTAGGTATTCCTTTACAGTATGTGTCATATGCTTGGGGATCAGGGTCTTGGCATGGGTGTACAGTGTCAATTTAGTTATGCATTTCTGGTCCATTCTGCATCAGAATCCCATTATTGACATGGTTATTCCCAGTTCCAAATGAGATGTCACATTGGCAGCTATACCAAAGCTACTTCTCTATGCATCTGCCATCCATTGCACCGACCACTCAAGGTTACTATTGTTCCCAATGTGTTGTGAAGATTGGATGTGTTTTTAAATCTGTCTTCGTTTAATTCCTAAATTGGAATCTTGGGCACTGTGGGACATCTGCCTGGAGCCTGATGTTCATGTGAACCCTGATAAGTTGAGTGATGTTATAATCTTATGTAGTATTGTATACATAAATCACACCTATCATTTCTTACATTGTACTCCCAGGTTACATATTTGTCTGTACACTCGTATACATCCATTCCTGCTGTATGGTGTGTGTGTGTGATGAAAGTTTATAGTCAGATGTCACATACATAAAGAATTGTCTTGAAGGGAATGTTGGCCACATTGAGTGTCAGCTTATACATACCTTGAAGCTGACTTTTTCTGTCCTACACAGCATAATACTGTTTGTTTTCATTTCACTTCAGAAATAAGCCTAAGGGAGCACAGATGATGATAACATCCCGACCCCAGTGCATAGTTATCAGCCCACATTCTTTCTACACTGTTGTATTGACATTATATGGCCGTTGACATGTGACATATATCACTAATCTCCTACACAGTTGATGTGTCACATAACACAGAGACAAAGTGGTTGTGTAAGTGCTATTTATTTTAAGGTGATGTAGTGCAATATTTACATAGTCCAGGATTGTGAGTCCATTAGTGTGACGCCTTCTATTGTGATGTAATACAAGTGCAATGGAACATGTCATTGGACATGCTGTGGTGAAGTGTTATACAGTGCAGAGGAACATGAATTGCCAATGAGGTAGTGAGAGACAATTACAGAGCATCGTGTCAAGGTAAACAGAGTGCTGAAGAACTGTGCATGTGACCAACTGTAGCAAGACTGGCACGTTAACAAGCACAGGACCTAGGATATCAGTGCCCATGTGGCATGGACTGGTGCTACCAGGTACTCCTAAGGGGGAAGGTGATCTGTTCCACGTCTTCATCTTCTGATGTGTGTGTCGTCTCCTCTGCCCTTGGTGGTGGTGGGTGTGAAGGGGCAACACACACTTCAGTGTTTGAAGACGTGAGTCACAATTCCCGGTAGCTGCCAACTGTGGGTCTCTTAAAGGCATTACTGCAGCAAAGAAGAGCTGCTGGTTCTTGAGTATAGCAGCTACATCACTGTGTTGTTGGCAGCCAGGTCAGCCCTGAGGGGGTCATGATTGCATCTGTGCATGCAGTGAAAGGTTTGGGATGCCAGGTGTTGTGGCAACTTCCTAACTGCTGTGGTGAATTTCCTTACACAGTGTTGTAGTCCTTGCAGGAAGGATGGTAGTGCTTGCATGGCTGCTGCCTGTTCTGCAGATGACATCATGCACGTGCGCATACCCCCAAAACTAGGCTGGCTGCCATATTTTGCATCCCCACCCGGACCTCCTTGGCCAGCTCCCGCTGTACTCCCACTACTGTCCTCTCAAAGGTAGTACCAGTGTCCTCAGAGTCCTAAGAGGGGTTAGAGCTGGCAGGTCATACTACTGGGCTAGTATCTGTACTCCTCCTTGCGACTGAAGGTGGCGTCTTGATGTTCCAAGGACATCTTGGAGGGTCTGCTGGCTAATGTTTGGCAGCTCATCATCCATGTCATCAGGGAAGTCCAGGACAGGCATATCCCCAAGAGAGCCATCGTCCTCTGCAATGAGATATTGTACAATTAGTGTGCCTGTGTTGTGGCAGTTGTAATGGGACGTTACTGACTTCCTCTTAGTGGCGTTTGTAATCTTGGTTCCTGTTCATTGTTCCTGTCATTAATATTAGCATTCTCCCACATGTAGTGTGGGCAGTTTGGTGAATTTTCTACTCAACCCTCCGTCTACTTCCATTAGCATGGTGAGGCCTTGCAATGGCTGTGGTTGTTCTGATGCTACTTGCACCACACTTAACAATATGGAACTGACCCAGTCTCAGATATCTCACATGTACCTATATGTTGCTGAGACCTAGAATATACCAGGTATAGCATTGGCCTGGCACGATACAGGTGTCAGCATTGGTAGTGTGTAATGTTGATGTTGGGGAATGTGTGCTACATTGGATTACAGTGATGTTCCTGGCAGTGTTCATTTCCTCTTATGACAGTGGGGGTGTGTTTAGCTAGCTAGACACATATGTCCTCCCCCTCCATGTTGTTGTCATAGCAGGATGACAGTTGGGATGTTGCAAGGTGGCATTGCAGCTATTGTAACACAGGCATGGGGTAGACCCTGAAATGTGCAGCACAGGTATGACATTACTGCTCGGTACTTCATAATGTAAGTAACAATCCCTGATTTTATAGCGCCTATAGACATGAGCATTTGACAGGATAAGCACTTTGTTAGGAATTACAGGGGATTGATAACGTTGTCATCCTGAACCCTCTATTTTGGGTGTGTTCGATTCATGGGCACGTAACTGCCATTAGCTACTTGACCGGCACACACAGCACAGGCGGTAGTGGCAAATGTTGTCAATGGTAAATACCACTTGCGGATATTGCCTGAGACTGGAAATTGAGCTTTAGTTCATGTGGCGACAATACCAGCTTTTGTGTGACAGCAGGCCAGTTTTACTTTGTACTCTACCCTCCTGGACTGGCTTTGCCTTTCCAACATCCTTGGCATGGCAGAGTACACCCATGCAAAGGTTGTTGGTGTAGTGTTGTGCTGTGCCCCTGGTTTCCCCTGCACAGCCCATGCACCCGTGCCATGCCCCTTTGCCCTTTCCACTGTAGTGTGGCCATTTTTAATATAGCCTTTGCGCGTTTGCTTAAAGCATTAAGCCTCTGTGCACTTTGTTCTAGATGCATTTTATTCAGCCTCGTACTGTTATTTTTTAATAACCAGTTTCACGGTCTTGTTTTATTTTCTTCTATCACACTGTTTAGCCTACTTCAGCATCGGAGTTCTCAAATAATACATTCTTGCTCACTCTGTGCTTCAGTCAAGGATACAGTCTGGTACATCCGTGGTAGGAGTTTAGTCTTTTGGGTTTGTAGACGATACACATTCTTACGTAGGGACGTTTCTTAGCACACCGACATGTTAGTTATAAAACCACTTCCTAGTTCTAATACACGCAAGAGGGAGATTCCGACCAGGGAACCACAACTAGACGCTGACTGCCCTGTTGCAGATGCTGATCCAGATCACAGGCCTTTGCTCAGGTATGAGGGTTGATGTCCTCCCGGGGAATCTGAAAGGCAAGCTTAGAGCCTAACATGCTGTGCTCAAAATAGTACTTAGTACAGAGAACGTAATCTGGTAACACTATGATAGCGTTATTTCTGTGTTTCACTCTCCTCGTTACTATTTCAATCTTACTGTGTTGTATGGGTCTGGTTGTTGCGGATCACGCCTTATTATCTAAAATGCAGTTGTTTTATTAAATCAATCTTTAAAACTTAAACTGCCTTTGTCATTTGTATATGAGACCACACTTTGTATGAGAGAGCTGGTTGGGATCTGAGTGACCACGACTTCCCTGAGAAGCTCTAAGATGTCATGCGCTCGGCTGCCCAATCATCCCTTCCCTTTGGGAGAGATGAGGCACTGCTAGTTAGCCGGTGCAAATCCGGGTTGAGGGTGACAGGGATCCTTCTCCGTTGGTTAGATTTAGTCCCCCACACTGGGAACGACCCTGATACCCAAACATCCAGTAGTCTCATTTAGGATAATGAGAGCCAACACGACACCACAACCTGATTTTCATGGCTGACATGCATTGTGTAGTAGGTATGTGCCCCCGCTGTTTATGTTAACATTTAGGCATTTTTGTCCCCCATGCAACTTACCCTGCATCTGTGTGGTTTCCTGTTAGTCTGTGCTGTCCTGTCCTTGAATCCCTGTGATGATATCCTCTGGGATGACGGCTGCCACCATCTCCTCCATGTGGTCCAGGGCCTCCTGCGGTGCTGGACTCCCACCTCCAGTCTGCAGTGCTGCCTTCCTGTTTCTTGCTATCTTTTCCTTGGTCCTGCGCTTGCAGTCATGCCAGCGTTTCTTGCACTCAATGACTGTTCTCCGTACTTCTGCCACACTGTTGATCTTGTCCACAATTTGTTGCCAAATTGCCTCTCTCCTCCCAATTGGCAATTTTTGGGGTGACAGAAAGTTGATGTTGGTGTTCCGTCGCCTCTTTCACCAGTATTTCCTGCTCCTCTGCACTGAACCAACACTTCCTTTTCTTCTTCTCCCTCTCCTGGGACTTGTCTGGGTCCTCCTGGCTGGTTCTTGGTCAGTTGGAGTCTTTCTGGGGTCTCTCATGGTCTTCTGGGATCCTTTTTGGGGCTCCTTTGCGCATCTTGCTGTGTTTGTGCCGCTTATTGACGCTATTGCGGGGAAAAATGGCACGCATCCGGTTTGCAACATCGTAAACCCGATTAAAGTAATTTTCGCTGCATTAACGTTGTTTTTCTTTACAACGTGGCGCAATGGTTAGAGTAAAAAAAAAATGCCTCGAACCTGTGGTTTGCGCCACGGAGCGTCAAAGTATAAATTTGACGCCCGGGTGGTGCAAAGAAATGGCTTTACCCAACGTTAAACTTCTTGATGCAAAACGGCATTGGTGCAGTTTTTTGTCAAAAAGCATAAATATGCCCCTTCATTTATTATGATTGCACCAGGGAGGTCTATGCCTCTCTTCAGCCCCCAATGTTGCATCCTAAGGATATTTGGCAACCACTAAGAAGCTACCTGTTAGATTAGAGGAGGAAGTACCCGCAACTGGTGTAAGTTCTGCTTCGTAGGTATAGATTGTAGTGACATTTGCACACGCTTGCCCTCTTTGGACCCAGGGGCTCCCCACCATGCATTGTTGTCATCCAACATTTTTATTATGTCTTGTATGCCCTGATACTGCTACCTTGCTTCTTATTATCCTTTCTTGCCCCTGTGTTATTGTATTGATGATGCCTTTACCAACCGCATCTCATTATCAAAGTACGTATCATCAATGAGTGACAACATTGTTAGATGTTTTTTCTCCTGAACATATAAACACATTTTAAAAAAAAGCTCCACCACTTGAGGCGTGAAGGTCGTTTTTTCTGATTGCCTCAGTTGGAGAGCCATGAACACATGAGCAGAGCAGACCCAAGCCAAGCAGAGTCTTCCTCTCAAGGTGGAAAGCCACGTTTCTGGCCATGCCATGGATGTGACTATTATAGCATGTGGAATCCTCGAATTCTGAATAAGATGCTCACACTCTGGGATCCTTGAAACCTGCAGTAGATGCCTATTCCCAGACTGAAACTCAGATAACGCTTATTGCCATGCCATTTGGGGTGCCTGCATGGTAGCAGTGAAAGTGCTAATTTAATCTTTTGAACAACCCACACTGTAAAATACAGAAGGTGGTTTAATATGATGTTTAAAGGCATGATCTCCACTGTAAGATTTGCTGTATCTTGACCTCTGAGCCACTGTGTGCATTCCTTTCTTTTCTTTTGATGTCATCATGGTCTGACGCATCATGGGACAATGTGGTATTCCTCCCTATGTGCCATATTTTAACAGTAAAATCCTCCCTTTCATTATACACTAGCTGAGGATATTGAGACCTATAAATAGGTTGGCAGTGTTTTATCTCTAAATGTACCACCAATTCCTTTGCCCCTTTGTCATTGCAGGCACACCATCACTGCAAAGGTACAGAGAATCCCACCCTAGGAAGATACATCTCTGCCCCTGAGTAATGCCAGTGAGAAAATGTATTAGGAGAAAAGGGTAAAAGTGAAACATCCCTGCATACACTGCAGAAATTACTCATGTATTTCCAGAAACTATCAACTACACGCTGGCCAGGTAAGCATTCATCACTTTTTGTGAAAGTTCTCCCACTATGTCACTGGAAGCATTATCACTGAAAACATACAGCCATCCTGGCTGACCTACCTCCCACCATTTAAATAACACAAATCTCTCCAGAGTGTATCTATGCCTCTCCAATAGTCAACTTGCACACAAGGCACATTTCTGTGGAATACAAACCCATGTACAATTGAAGAGTACATCAAGAAGATACTAAGATACAGCACAATAGTGGCACATAGATGGAAGCATAGGTTGCCCTTTGCTGCTACTCTTAACCAGGATAGCTTTAAGGTGGGTGTTGTCCATTGGTATGGCAAGTGGCGGATGTTCTGGATGCATTCAGGCTAATACCTTAAAGACACCTATTGCCAAAATGAAGCACAGCAACTTGCCATTGATAGTTTGTCAATTTTGGTACTGGAAATTAGCTGTTTTGTAGATTTTCTTAAAAAGGAAGTATTTCTGATTTGTACTAAAATCAGTGTAGATTATGAGATTTATAAACAATCTGATTGCTGCAAAATTTAACATTGTCTTATCAACAGCGACGTATCATGGGATGGGGTAATGTGTAATGTGATCCTGTTCTACAACAGTTAATTCCTTACATCTAGATTGTTTTATAGATGGCATTGATACACAGAAAGATTGCATTTACTTGTGCCATACCAAAATGGGTGACGGGTTGTATGCCCTATGAAGTAGATATGATTTGGATTCCAGAAAAATTATTTTGTTGACATCAAAATGGGCTAAATGATTAAAGGTGGTAGTAGCACACTTTTCCCTGTCGTTGCACCAACACTCTACACTTTTACTTTAGGGACTAAACAAAGACTCTAAGCCTTTCAGTGATATAAGCAGGGTTTTCTATCTATGCATTTTTCAGGGCCTATTCACAAAGATTAGCACACACATGAGTACATCTAAACATATAAATTTACTGGTATACATCGCAGTACATTTACCAGTTACGCCTACTTCCATTTCTGAGTGTAAATGCCCAAAGAAAATTAGGACTCACATGTCTTGGAGTAGAGCCTAATTTACGAGTGTAAAGTTAATTCACATGTAGGCAGAGATCACTTCCACTGAGTTGGAGATCTCCTCATGGTGAAGAATATGAAAAAGTAAAACAGTTTATGAAAGATTAAACATTATTAAAATAGTTTTATGATAAATAGTAAGGTAAATTTTATATATAGTAGAACAGAAAATCCACAGCACGTTTAATTTTGAAATACATATTTAATATTTAATTGAATGAATGAGTGAATGAATGAGAGACTTGCAGAGCGCTTGGCTACTCCGAAGAGTGTCCCAGTGCTAACACGTAAAGCCCAGGTAAGCGTTCTCCTTCAGCGGTCACACTGCCCGCCAGAAAAGAGGCAGGTTTTAATTTTTTTTCGGAATGTGATCTCAGAAGAGATCAGGCACAGTTTGAGAGGGAACACATTCCAAGCCTTAACAACAAGAAAGGAAAACGCTTTACCACTCTTTCAAACATGCTTGAAGCACAGGATTGCCAAAAGTGAAGCCAAAGCAGAATGCAGCTCACTGACGGGGGTATACTGGTCAAATCTCTTTGACAAATAGCCCGGGCTATAGTGACATACTGCCCTGTGAACCAAAGCTAAGGCTTTGAATAAAAAACTGTTTCTCGACTGGCAGCCAATGCAGAGGTTATAGTGCAGCTGCAGCAAAAGAATGTCTCAAC